>NC_045511.1:47441395-48652109 GCF_009650955.1 Corvus moneduloides
TGGGTTAGAATGGGCTCCTCAAGGCTTATACTTCTTGGAGAGACAAGGTTTAAGTGGTGGGGACTACAGCAGTGCAGGATGTGGGAGATGGCTGGGGACCCATGGCAACTATATGGAGCCACCCCTGACACTGACAGAAGCACAGGAAAAAACGCCCAAGCTGGTCCATGACTGTCAGCTGGAGAAACACAGGCAGATCCTGCAAAGCTGTGTTTGAGAAAGGTCCCAGCTGCCAGGGCTGAAGATGCACTCTGGGGAGGACACAGGGTGCCAAAGGGAGACAGGAGCCCCTGACAGACAGACGTCATGGGACACACATGCCAGGGCAGGGACACCCCCAAGGGACCATGGCCATGGGGAGCCTGTACAAGGCCAGGAACATCCCTGAAGGACTGTGGCCAGGGAAGACCCTGTAACCTGTGAAAACAGGGGGATGTGAGCATGGGCATAGGGGAGGACAGGTCTGCAACTGAGTGTTTGTGTTTGTGTTTGTGTGTCAATACTCGCGCCTGTTTTTTCCTCAGTTTTACCTGAACCTGGTCAGAAGTTAGACAGTAGACTAGGAGACGTTGTGTCACAGTGGGGATTATAAGGCTTTCCTGTTTCATCTTCCCCAACAACGTTGCCTGATTATAGATGCAGCTTGCACCAGAGCTGAGAGCAGCGGCAATGGAGGCATCTGCCTGGTACAGTCAGCTCCCACCAGCAGCCAGGCAGCAGCACACAACGTGCTTCCAGCACTGCCTCCACCTTCTCTCTCAACAATCCTGTGCCTCTGCACTGCGCTGGTGCCACGGCTCGCGTGTCACAGGAGTAAGTGCCTGAGACAGCAGCGTGCAAGACTGAAGTTTACTTTAATGTTTTCTTCTTCCATGACTTTCAGGCCTTTCAGCTTCTTCAAGCTTCAGATGTCTTTTTTCCAGTGGAAATTTCAAAGTAAGGGCTGGGTGGAGGAGGGGAGAAAAAACAGCCTAAAGACAGACATTGACATGTAACATGACAACATACAGGAGATGGTCCAGAGCCACAGGATACATTACATCTAGCCTCACATGAAAATTGGAGGTATTCATTTTGTCAGTTTAAAAATACAAAGTTGTGTAAACGTATCCATTAACAAACAGCACAATCTTGGACAAAGCGTCTGGGGGTGTTCAAAGCTGGTTCCCTAATAGAGTGTCATATATGTGAGCAGATAAATAAGGGCTGCAGAAGTTTTGGGTAGAAACTTCACAGAAGTATGACTGCCAAGAGTGCAGAGGGAATACAGCTGGCTTTATAGGATGGCTGTGGCATTCTCGGACTGTGAAGCCTTGCTGAGCCCTGTGAAGGCAATGAAATCAACCCACTAAGTAGTTAATGTCCTGTCACATACCTCTGCTTACCCCTGTTAGATACTCCCAGATGCTTATATTGCCCATGCATGATGGTCAGCCTGGGATCCGGTGGTGTAGACAAGCACGCTGTTAGGAGACAGATCAAGTAATTCCTCACTGAAGACAGATCAAGTAATATCTTTTAGACCACAACAGCACAGGATGTGCAGGACTGCAGTCTAACTATAAAAACAATTTAATTTGCTATTCTCAAACAGTTCTCTTTAGTCCTTCTTCCTCTCTCTTCATAAATACAGTATTTTTTTCAAACACCAAGCTTAGCACTGTTGTAAGGGAAAGTCTGATTACACAGACTGTAGCTAAACAGAAAATCTGGAGTTGCTGAAGGCTGCAAGAGCTAAACTCACACTTAATAAGTTGAGCCCAACCTACCCTTGCCGCAAACACACTATCAGCCATGCTGAATGGAAACACATCTTTATAAGGCAGGGAAATTAACTAAAATTACATGCTATGTTTATAAGCGTCCCGATGTCCTTCCAGATTTGTGCTGAAATATTCCTAAACAACAGAGCTAGTCTCTTCCCTACTCTCTGAAGCTAAAAACTTCTGGACTGTTTATGTTCAAGTAGGGTTTTTGAATATAATGGGAAAATTGCAATGGTAAACATACTATATAGCACAATTAAAACCTGTATTTAGTTATTTTTAAGTTGCAGATATTAGGGGTGGAATGTCTGTCTTTTGAATCAATCAAGGGAAAATTCTTCTAAGGGGATTTCAGAGGACGTTTTTTTTCAAAATAACAGAATAAGAAACTTCCTGTAATTAGGACTGCACATAAAAATTAAACAGCAATCCTTAGAGAATATGATAAGGGATAATCAGGTCCCTCTTCCTGTGTTTTGGGATATTCCACTTCAGTTTCTCGTCTTTGCTTCCCTTAAAAGAGTTAAAGCCCTCTCACAGCTCTGGAAAATACCCATTAACTCATATGTTATTCAAACTGACCATAGACTTGTCAAGTTGACAGGCTTTTGTCCCCCAAAGGAAAAGCACAGTTGCAGTTTCTCTCACAGTACGTAGTTGGGGTGTAATAAATACAGAGGAAAGTGTTTCATTCTGGATGCCAGACACACACGAGTACCAGCTTTCCTGTCCTTGTCTCCCTTCAGACAAAAGACCTCAGCACACAAAACACAATGTCACCCGGACCCTGTCCAGATTAACCAATTATACACAAGTTGATAGCATCCCTGAAACCTTTTCTTTGTGACTTTAGACCTGTTTTGGAAATGTTATGATTCCCAGAAGACTTAAAACAAAGAGAAACAAACACTCTGCTTGGGTCAGAAAGCAAGCGACATTGAGCACAGAGGAGACGAATGAAATCTGTGTTAATATGGAGCATCCATTTATCACCCCACCTGAACACACAAAGGTAATTTGTAAAATCACAGTGTTTATTAAACCAACTACAAACAGGTGCACTTGAAAATAATATGGCTTCCATGATCTGCAGTCTTATGAAAGAGATGAAACTTCTTAATTTTTTTTAATCTCCCTTCTCTCTTATTTTTTTCTCCTTTCCTTTTCTTTATTTTTCTTTTCTCTTGAGAGGTAGGGGAAAGCAACTATTAAGGAAAGATGATGCAGTTTCTCCTGGGTCATGCCACTGTGTTAAAAGTTCTGAGCAAACAGCGTTGCCATCAAATTATGAAAATAACATTTTGTTGGTCAGTGTTTATTCCTATGTACAGTGTACAACATATGCACTCAGTTCTGACAGCCTCTGGCCTGTTGTCTCCTCAAATGAGTGCCTAAGAAGCTGAATTATACTGATATATCTGTTACAAAGCTTGCTTATTTCTTATGTGATAAATGATAAATCAAGTATTATCACAGAAATTGTTGAAGTTACTTGAATAAATGGAATATTAATTTTAAACTAGATTATTCATGTACATGGAAACTACTTACCAGGCAAAGGTTTGAAAATTTGGTGTCTCCTTCTCCCTTTCTTTTGCTCCTCAAGACAAAGCAGTACAATTAGTTTAGTCTTTGTGAGCCATGTTTTTAGGCTTCTTTTACAGAACAGTTGGGGGCGTATTAGAAAGATGTCTCTCCTTAGAGTGAGGTAAACAGAGCTAAGACAGGGGCAGCACTAGGCAGTGGTGTTAGATCTCTTCTCTTAGTCGTCCATATAGTTTGTGCATTCTGTTAATTTAAGGGTTTTCCTTGCAGTGACAGAACACTGTGGCTTCATGTTCTGCTATGATTAAGCAGAACCTGCCTATCTGTGCAGTACTGCCACTGAGCAGTTGTTCCCTGTCCCACATTTGAGTGACTGTTCTTACCAAGAACAATATTCTGTAAACCTTCTCTTTTTTTCTTTTTGCCTTTTTTTTCCCTTGGCTATTTATCCAGTTTGTCAGAATCATTTTGTATTCTAAAGTTGCCCTCCAGCACTTGCCACTGCTTTTAGCCTGGTGTCATCTTCAAATGTACTAATTATACTCTACTCCATTATCTAGGTCATTAGTGACTGAAATCGTGTGAGATTGGGAGCGGAGCTTTGGGGAATCCCCACTTGATTCTTCTTTTCTGTTTTTGCAGTGCTCTGTTAGTAACTCTTCAGTAGGTTCGTGCAAGCGTGGGATACTTTCATTACGCCTTTTTTCCCCTAACTTCCTCTTTGAAATTAAGTGGTAGTGTGGCCTCTCTAAAAGGGGGTCTTGATGTTTCAGTTGCCCAAGTTGTTTGAAAGTTGTATACAACTCTCAGAATAAATCCTCATACTTCTGAATTCTTGCTGCCAAATAGTTTTGTTCCTCTATTTTCTGTAATTGGGTTATGCTGGTGTGACTGCCAGGTAGGCCCTTACTATGCTGGTGCAGAATAAGGAAAGTATATGAAAAATTATCCTCGTGTTTAAAAGGTGCCTCTTAAAAGATACTCATAATCCCTTGTTACTATCAAAAATACTTTCTAAAACTTGCTAGTTTTAGGAAACTACCTGTGTGTGGTAAATCTCTGCACACCTACTTCAAAAATTTTGGTTTAAAACTGTGTTTGTATTTGTGTTTGTGAACAGTTCTTTTATTAAGAAATAAACGTTTCCCAAGCAACATAGTGATGATGCAGTTTGTTCACCGACTTTGTTAACATTTAGCAAGTAGAATAGCAGAATCTCATTTCAGAGAATAGCTCCATAATTTCTTGCACCTACCATAAAAACAAGCAAATTGACACCCTGCCAGGAGTAGCCAGAGGAGATCTTAGGAGAGAGTTCATAATGATACTGTTGCCATATTGCATGTCTGTAAATAATTCATTAAGTCAACCACCCTTTTGTTTTAAGCAAACATGAGCAGATGCCTTCCTAAATTGGATGCAGACAAGTTTTCAGCAAAACATTGTTGTAATATGACACTTAAAAAGAGTAACATTTTTCCTTTACTGATTTTTGAAGCGTTATCCACTCTGATAATTCACGGTGATTAGTTCTGTTACACATCAAGTCCTTCATTATTTTTCATCTACATTTTCCACATTTTTGCTGTGTGATAGATTTCACAGTTAACTGTAGCATGGCGGAAAATGAAACAAATCTGCATGCAGTTAAGAGAGCTGACTTTTGCAGAAGTCCAAAATACTGGTATTAATTATTTAATAGAAGACCTGCAGCTCAGATGTTGTATTTGCTTTGTATTCAGAAAACAAAAAAAACCACTTCCAGGCATTTAAGTCTTCTCTATGCTTTTAATTAAAAGACAATAAACAAGAAGTTTGGGGGTCCAAGCAAGAGGTTAAAGCTAGTGTTTACACAGCTGATGACTCCTCAATACTCAGCTTGTAAAGAGAGGTCACACCTTTAAAAATTCCATATTTATACTGTGTGGAAGTGTGTAAAATTCAGTCTAATCTGTAATTGTTGTATTTTTTTACCTGCTCGGTGGTGTGAAGACCCACGTGCAATTAAGAAGTGTTTTTTTTATTTTTGCTGTTTAAATTTTGACAACCTCCTTTCTTGTGAACAATTTTCTGCATATAAATTCACTGAGCATGAGCTCTCCTTACATGCATTTCTCTATACTGATTTCATTCCAAGTTTGTCTTTGAAAAAGCTTTGAAATAGGAAATAAGGATCTGCATGTATCAAAAAATAAGTTCTGAAGAGTGCAATAAAATGTAATGGGTTCAATATTTTTCAAACATATTTTACTTTGTTACTCTGAAACACTTGTGGCAAGTTTTGCACCATCTCAGTCAATCATTAAATTGCATTTCAAGTTTCTACAAAATCAGCTTTGCATTAAAAGTTTAGAAATTTCTATCAGGGCAGCTCCAAGGTAAGTTCCATCTATTATTTACTAGTAAGTAAAATGGAATGTGTAAGCATCTTGATTTTATTAGTCCAATTGATGTTTCAGTACCACTACCGTTTTGATTGTTTCATAAGACTCTGAGTCATTACCATAAAATACTTCTTCATATGAATTACATAACTTTTACAGTACAAAAAAAGTGTTTGAAAATTACTTTTACTGGGGTTTAAAGTATCGTTAGACACAACATGTTTCAGTTTAGTTGAATTTGAAACCTGCAGTGAATTAGACCTTTATTTTTCCATCAGTATCTCTTAGGCTCATCGTAACACCTTCAGATATCTCTTTAATTTTTCCCTTCAACTATTTTGAAGGGAGACATGAAAAATGCCATGGGGAATATGGCATGGGTGGAAAATATAATTGGGAGAGTCTTAGGATCTCATGTCTTGAGGAATTTTTATACCCTTCTAATCTCACAGGCTCCAGGTCATCATCTAGTTATTTTTGCACTAAAGTAACAGTGCTTATTGTGACCTCCACTCAAGAGAAATTATTTAGATACAAAGTTTCTAGCCTTCCTTCAGTTGCACATTATTGTTATACTTAACATTGTGGCATTCATTAAAACAATTGGGTTTAATCCACACCTCTAACCATGAGTCCTCTGAGGACCTTGTTTCTCATATGAGAGTAACAATGTAGACAATGAACGTACAGGTGCAAAGTTAATTTCCTACTTAAGAATCATCAGGTTAAGGCCTTGGCAAAAATTAGAAGTACTTTTATAGTGAAAAGTCATAATGTTTTCCGAATTATTACAAATAGTGTAGATGAATTTTTATTCATCCGTAAAGTTCTGTACACTGAAATGATTCACTCTTACAAATGGATTAAAAATGTTCAATTAACTTTAAAATATTCCAAGAGAAAAATAAGTTTGTCAGACTCGGGGACTAGAGGGACTAGTTCAAATGGTTAGGTATTTTCTTGTGACGGGCAGGGAGGGGGCCCTGTGGGTTATGGGGTCAGATTTATCATCTGGGGTATAATAAATGATTTAATTATTCAAACATAGCCTGAAAGTTTGTAATTTATGTCAGATATACGATATGCTGATTTTTCTGAATGCAACTGAAATCTCTTTCAGAAAGATTTACAGGGTTAATAACCTCCAGCCATTTTAAGTCACAGTCAATCTTCATGGAACAGCACAGAGATTATATAGAGGGTTCATTTTCCCTGTGGTTACTGCCTTGTATTTCAAATATAAGGTGTTTGATGAAAATAGTATTCTCACACTTTGAGAAAGCTCAGAAGGTTGTGACTTCATACTTCTCTATCTCTTGCCCCCACCCTCTTTGCTCCACTGTTCCACAAGGAGGAAAGACTGTTACCCTGTGTCAGCCAGAACTGAACAAGTGGCTTTGGGTTAAACAGATTCAATTGCCAATAATTTGGCTTCAATTAGATTTCACTTACTGTGAGCCCAGTGGAGAGCCCTAAGCAGTCATTCGAGATCGACTGCATTTAAACAACCAAACAGACAAGAAGCATATATAGATGTTTGCAAGAAGACAAACTGTTTTCTTTGAAAATGAGTAGTCACACATCCTGAGTGATGAACACTAAGGAGCAGGTTCCTAACCTTGTGAAGTACTAGAAGCCTAGATGAAATCCTAACTTTGGAACATTCTCTAGGAAATATGATTTTATGTCAATAAGATCAGCATGTTGTCAATGCTGTTTAAAATAGCCCTGAAAAAGTCACACTGTTTCTTCTCCATTTAGTTATTAACTAAATCAAACATTTTCATCAATTACATTCTAGCTTACTTTTTCAAATTAAAATAGAAATTTCTTAAGCAGTAAATAGTGTCATGTCAAAATATATTCTGCAGGCTTGCTTTTTATGCCTTATTTAGCAGAGTAAGAACGGAGAATACCTAAAACTAAGGAAAGTCAAGTAGTGAGGGGAGGAACAACCCAGTCCTTTGAACCAAAATAATAATTTTTCTTTTCACTTTCTTGTCAAATACTTCACTTTTTCTTTTCCTATGAAACTTTAGTGTTTTGATCCTCAGAAATCTGGTTCACCCAGAACACTGACCACTATTATAAAACTTAAATTTAGAAAATCCATGCTGTTTTACCTGAACATACCATGAAAAAGGTGTGGCACCATGAGATGCAGATGTGGCAGCAGCTTCATCATGTAAGCTGCTTTGAGAATTCTTGGTCAACAGCTTCTCCAGTGCAAGCCATCTTTTCCCAGTAAACTGCTCCATCATAAAATGTCACTTTCAATTCAAAATAGTAGTGGATATCCATGAAATCTCTACAGAGGCATAAGTTAAAAATATAGCAAAACACAATTTCTCTGATGATCACTTTTCTTAACATGACTGCACAATGGATATGTGTCAATGCTCTGTATTTTTTGTCAAACAATTTTTGTTTTTATTGTGACTTTAATGCTAACTTGCTGAGTGACTCTAGAAGGAATTACAAGAGAAGTAGGGAACCTTACCTCCTAGTCCAGTCTATGAATAAGGAGGAAAACTGTTACAGTTCTTGAGAGAGAGAGAATTTGCTGATGTAGTAAAACTTCACAGCCCTGCCTTGTTCAGCTTAGGCAAAATATTTTTTAAGTTTTCTTGGATGTATACACAAGATGAAGTAGACACATGCTGTGCTAGAATTCTGAAACACCATCTACATCATAAATATATTTTTGTGAATCTTGTTGATAGCCAAGACTGAGACTATTTCCTCCCTACTTTGGAAAGAATGCAACTTCTTGTTGTTTCTTGTTGACAATAAACCACAGCCATCTTTCACTGCCCTTGTATCTCCATTATGGCTCACACAGGCTTAAAAGAGGTCAGGAATTTTCCTTTCTCAGTACTTTATATATCAGACAAATCCTGTGATGTGATATGCTTTTTCTTCTTTTTTTTTTTCTTTTTTTGGAAAGACAAAATTGTTTCTTGTTCTACAAAGACCACATGCTCAATTCTTGTATTAATCCCATTCTTTCTTCCTGAACCAACTAGCCCTCTGAGGCTCTGTAAATTCACACATCTGGCTGCCAGGTTCCCACAGTGACCAGGGGAACTGGTGTTGGCTTATCTAAAGTGTTTTTTCTCAACATGACCTCCTCTAACACTTCATTACAGCAAAACTGTTATTTAGTTTCCTGAAGACTATTGCCATCTGTGTGTTTCATAGCTTATAGAAGTAGAAGGAAGGTCTTGCAGGCCTTAGTATAATAGTTAGGCCATACTTTTTTTTCCAAATTAGTCTTTGTAATTGGAACATTTTAGATCCAATTTGTGAATACACACACTGAATTTAGTCACTGTGCTACCTGCTAGTATTTTGTACAAAGATAGCAATAGTTTCGCAATTGTGTTCACTGAGTATATAGTTTTCCTGAAAATACCTTAAATCTGCAGTGGGCTACAGTCTGTCCAGTTCTGAAGACAATTTTACATCAGTAAAAGAATCACTAGATTCATGTGCCAAATGGAGTGGTTTTACATTTAGAAGAAAATTCTTCCTCTCATTGTTCCTATAAACATCACATATATCCACTCATTTTGCTGGTTGAGTTATTCTCTGCTTTGCATCTTCCGATTAGCAGTACTGAGTGTTTTCTGCTCCCTTGTCCTAACTGGTGAAGGAGAAGGCTGATGTTTATATTTTCAGCTTCTTCCCAACAATAGAGTACTATGGCTTGCTTTCCAGGAGAGAAGCTCTGCCAAACATAAGAAGGGGGAAAATGAATGCGGCATAAGAGTTGCCAATTTATTTTCAGATTTACTGGCCATGTGGTATGCATTAAGATATTGAAGCAGCTGTGGTAAAAATGGTGGATGTTCTTAACCTGTACTTGATTTTAAATTCCCATATCTGCAAATAAAATTTGTAGAAAAGTTTGGGGGTTTCCTTTTGGCAGCTAGAGTACGTAAGCTGTCCTAAAGTAGTATTGGATTTTTGTGAACACCTTGGAACACAAATCTAGCCTGAAAGTTGCCAAAATACATCTATTTTTTTCTGGTTTAGTCTCCCATAAAATGAAATGTTTGAATATGGTTCCTAAATTGTTTCTCTGTCTAGGCAGTGAGGAAGCTTATTTTGACACGCTGCATTTATTTACCATGAAGAAGACTGAACAACAGCTGACTCCTTTATACACTGACTTAATGGATCTGACTCCTTAGCACAGTACAGTTATTTTGTACAGCACTGACAGCATTTGTCATTGTCCTGCTCAAACTGACAAAACTTAAGCATGATCTGTTGGAGCCACAGGAACTTTGCTGCACTTACTGCTAAGGCAAGGAAAAACGATTAAGGTGGGAAAAAGGTGTCATAGTAACCTGTGGCTAGATCAATTCTTTGTCCTAGGGCAACTACCTATTGTGTACACAAGTTCAATTTACCTTTAACTAGCACCTAGTTTGATGTACTGATATGCCAAGCCTTTTGAGGTCCTGTATGTGCTTCTGAAGCGCCCTACGCACTAATTGTCCTCAAGGAGGAGTACGGCTCTTTAGCACTGTTATAGCACACTGCACAGCTTCAAAGCATGTCTCTTGGTTAGCAATGTTTGCTGAACTTTCCATTCTTTATATTGTAAAATATTCCATGCATCTGGAGTGTCATTTTGCTGGGAGTTTTTGTTGTTGTCATGTTCTCTTTCTTTTTGAACCCCTTTCATCTGTACCATTTGATCTAAATTTTCATTTCTTGTAGCAGTTTCTGCTTATGCTCTGGAGACCAAGACCTTCTTTCCAGTTGCTTCAGATGAACTTTACAGCATGCTACTGGTTATTGCTCTTTGTGTATTTGCTATCTTCAAAGCAGAAAGCAGAAAACAACTAACTCAGGCACTAAAGACTCACTCATTTGTATGCAGAGAAGAGGTCATGCAGGCCTAAGAGTAGCAAAATATTGAATGCTGTAAGCCCTAGGTGCAAGCTTTGCTACTAAAATTTAAGAGTTTGTATAACCATCATAAAATGCTGCATAATAACTTGTAGGGTATTGAAACACTTTCATTTGGTTGTTGGGAGGGGTGGGTTTTCTTGCCCTTCTACTCCTATTTGCACCTGCCTATTCTACCTGAGGAAATACAGACTTCTGTTTACTTTTCTCCAGTCCTGATAATAGTGAGAAAAAAGAAAGAGTCATCACTGGAGAGGAGGCTGGTGCATGTCAAAAAAATCACCAGGCTCTGTTTTACTACTGCTACTGAGCAGTAGGGGATGCACAATAAGGAGGAAAACATAACTCACCCTTGATGTAATGGGAGAGTGAGCAGCAGAGCTGCCTTCCTCCACTGCAGAGTCTTCTAGGGTATTTACAATATTTTCTGCTCTTCCTGATGATAAATCTTTCTAGCCACTCATGTTGTCGCCTTATGGCCTCTGCTAACTTTTTTCTCTTTATGGTCTTCTGGGCATATATTCTCACCTTCTCAAATGACTTGAAGCTGAAGAAGAAACAATACCAAAATACATAACAGATGCACAAGTGTACCTTGGAGATGTATGTCTTACGGACACAGAACTGTCATCACACTTCCATAAGCACATTTTTACTGTCTCATTCATCATGCATGTGCGGCTTGCTGGCAGCACACTTGCTCCCAGTGGGGTAAACTTCTATTCTGAATCCAAACTACCTGGATACAGCTTTTTACTCTGTATGTTAGACATTTTTTCTTCCAGTCTGAGGCTTCAGGTCTCCATCTCTTTTAAGCTGTGTAAAAGGCATTTTTATTTCCTACTTAGTCTGCTGCTGAAACTTCAGGGTTATAATCATAGTTTTCACTGCCTGTAGCCAAAGGGCATTTTGACAATGTCTAGACACAACTGGAAATTGACAAGTTTCTAAGGTCTCTGTGAAAGAGGTTTTCAATTATTTTTATTTTAACTTCCAATAGCTATGGACCATGGAGTTAGACATAATTAAGTGGCCCTGGTTTTATGTGAAGGTTCTACTAAAGGAAATCTGCACTAGTTCAAGATAACTGAGCAGAAAGCCTGAGTAATTTAAGAGGGGATGGAAGCATTCCAATCTGGACTGGCATACACCAACATAACTGCAAAAGAAAGTTTCCATGCCACTGCCCCAAGAGTGATTAAACATTGTTTCTCTCAACTCATTTTCAGAGATGTTCAGAAAGCTAAACTTCTTATGGAATAGGAAACTCCTTTAAACAAATCTTAAGTGTCATAGCTCATGTAGAGTTTTTGATGTCTAAAACATATCTTGACTTCTTATTCTCTGGGTCAATTTTTCCAATCCTCTCTTTTTTACTGCTTCCAGGGTTTAACTGTCAAAACTTGGGGAATGGGGGAGGGATAAAATAAGAATCTCATCTCCGTGATTGGCTCCATGGTTGACCTCCTATAAAAGCATGAATAAAGTACAAATGTCTTCATGTACTGAAGGACTTTCATGACCACAGAGGCATATTAGTTCTTTCCAGTAACCCAAGAAGTTTATGTGAATACTCCTATATAAAACATTCTGGAAAGGTATTTTCTCTGGGTTGCTTCTATTACAAGATATTTCAGGCCTATTGTTTAGGTTTTGATGTTAGTAATTCTATTAATTTCAGTAAAGGTAGATTTCCACTAAGGAAAATATGACCACAAGATCTCCTAGGGTATTTTGTTTCTTCTGAAGCTTTGATGCCTGTTTGGAGCTAAGTGGGGAGAAGAAGAAAGTGGGTTTTGGGCAGCCCTGAATCAACCACAGAGAGCATTTATTTCTAGTTGTATGTGAATAAGTTCATGGAGCTAAGGGTTATGCATACCCAGCAGAGGAGGAAATTCTGGGCTTCTTTTCACTGTTGTGAAACTTATAGTAGGAGACTTTTTCCCAGATTTCTAGCTCTACCAATAGTAAAGCTTTTATCAGAGTGTTGCTGTATAAGTTTATGATATGGTCCTTGTTAGGAAAGGCTTCGAGGTGTTTCACATGATGCAGTGAAATACACATGCTGTGATGTCTTAGTTACTGCTTGCCCTGAAACAGTTTCTGGAGATGAATTAGTGGGGAAAGCTTTGTTCAGAGACATTCAGACTTGTAAGAGTAGTCCTCTCCTGTGCTTGTCAACACTTGCTAGCAAAACTGACTTTTCCTGGCTTAAAGCTTAAGGCTCTGCCAAGGAAACAAAGCCATGAAGAAGGGATGTGTAAATTCTGCACTGCTTCACAAATGTCCACATAGCATGAAAAAGGGAACACAGTTTGAAACAGGATCAAACCAATATTTTAGCTAAAAGTGGAGATTTATTGAAAAACATATCCTAAAAACAAAGGAGATATGTCTGAGATGCAAACACAGTTACCAGCATAGAAAGTACTTCCCAAACATCCAAATACAGAGAAAGGTGGGAAAACTTAAAATTTCACGTCTTTATTTGGAAGTAAGGTATATATACATGTATATATATATATGCAGTGATATCAAAGTCTTTTAGGTATCTTTTAATCAATGTTTTAGAAAAAAACCCCAAACTTGTTGAAATGTTAAGAATGCTCCTATTTAAATGAGTATTGTTATAAAAAATAATTAAACAGGTAAAGTATATATTAAAAAATAGGAATCTCATCTTTCTTGCAACCACAGTTACATGAGTCTTACCTAAGCAAAATGACTAGAAGCTACTATGGACAGAAATGTAATTAAAATTACCAATTTTTGTCTCTCTATGCTGCGGTACAAGAAATCTATTGCACATCCTTTTTGTATTGTGTTATACCTCTGCAACTTGAATGCTGGTGCTTAGTGAAACAGCTTATCAATCACAGCAGAAATACAGGACTTTTAAATAGAAAATTAATTTAAGTACAGACCAGGATGTTATCTCCAACACCATAGTCCCTACAAAGGGGAGATCAAGCTATAATAGAAACTGTCAACCCCACATGAACCACTTAATCATGTTTATATATAACTTGCATATTAAAAAGCAATATCCAATGTCAATGGCTCAGATATAAAAATATCTTAATAGTCAGTAACTGACTAATGAATACTACAGTAATAACAGTTTAATTTGAAGAATTCTGACAGCTGGTTGCCTTGATGAGAGCTGTTACCAGGGAGCCCTAGTCCCATGCTGAGTACATCCACAGCATGCTGATTTATAGCAGCAGTGCAGAACTGTTTAATGTCAGCACCTCTCAGCTAAAGTAATAATAAACAGGAACGTTATGGTTTATTTTTCTGTATGAATTGTTCAGACTCTGTATGGTAAGCACTAACTCAATAGGGGATAATAGCTGCCATTCCCCAGGGAGTTGTAACTGAGGTTTAAACATTTTTATTGGCAAGGTTAGTATATCAAAATGAATCCAGCAGAACTTGCAGAACTTGTTTTTTCTATTCTTTCTTTTTTTTTTCTTTTCTTTTTTTTTTCTGCGTGATTTCTTATCCCATTCTGAAAAGTAAATATCACTGCTGTAATTATGAAGGCTTCTTTTAGGTTCCAACTGCACTTCTTTTTGTACTAGTTAAACTGCTTTCCCTTTTTATGTTTAGTGTTGGGTGTGAATTCACTACAGATATCATAGCATAGCTTTTTTCTTTTCCTTTGTCCTCTCCCTTCCTGAATTCTAAAATTTGTAAACGTGAAATCATTTTGAAAACTTCAAAGAAAGCTAGCTGCTGTTAAACATTTCATGTGATGAAGTGTTGCACATTGAAAGGTTTAAATCAAAAGCTTTTTCTTGTTTACAAGGTTGTCTTTTCTTGTATACCTGCAATTTTGAACAAAAGCAACTCCTTAGAGGCAGAGCCTTAGAATATATCTTAGTTTAGCCTCCCATCTTGACCAGGCTTCCAAAGACTGGAGAATATTCACCATGAATTAGGTAAGGGGAGAGGCCTTTTCTCAAATATTTTCTCAGGGAACTTCTATACTACTGACCTGTACCTCTTAAGGAGGAATTGATTCCAATTTTGAAACAAATCAAATAGATAAATCAGTGATTGCACAGCTCTTTTGATTTACTACTAGCTGATGTTTTCTTCCAAGACACTTAGCTTGCCTACCTGCCAATTGCTACAGTTGTAGTTGATGGATATTTGAGCATTCCTGTTTTGTAATCACGGCACACAAAATATACAGCAAGCACATCAAGGTGCATCTAGAGCCACATCTATCCTCACACTAATGTGCCTTGGCAAAGGTAAGCGTGAAGTAAGCAAACATATACACCCCACCACGTACATCTCCTTATGCCTCCCTCCAGGAGGCTGTACCCTGGGTACTCTGGCAGGAAAAACTGCACTAGAAGTGAGTAACAGGGAAGGTGGTCAAAAGAGATTCAAAAATGCATGTGAAAGTCTGGATAGGAAAAAACCCTATGCTTTTTATAGTTTATTTGAGGTACGGTATGTCAGCAGTAAACCACTTTTTCTCTTTTTTGAATATGGATGCAACACCAGTGCAGGTGTGAGCCGAGTAAGAACTATACTTGGAAAAATCAGTAAGGATGTGTCTTAAATTAGGGCCATGCTTCAATAATTTCTCAGAACGTTTCTTTAGAGAGGGGATTCTCTTTGAAATCTTTTTGGAAAGGCAGAGCAGTATTGCTTATAGATCCATCAGAAGCTCCTTGTGCTATTTTGGAAATGAGATTGGCCAATTATGCTTCAAGGAGGCAGGATTGAAACTAATGAATCTTTATTGGAGATTTGATCTTTCTCTTGAAATAGATAACAATTTTCTCAATTTTATCTCTCTACTTTGAGTGCTGAAATCTTGGAAAGCTTGTTGTTGTTGTTGTTGTTTTGAGTATCTGAAGGGCTGCTGCTGTTCATTTACCTGTTAATTGTCATATCAGTGGCTCTAGGGAAATGACCTGGAGGGTCCACCCTGTGGCAAAATACTGAGAAATATTGTGTTCCTTGTCTGAGGCAATCTGCTGATGAAACTCTCCATGGGACCCTTCAGCAGATGATCTGTAAATTCAAACTTTTCTTCAATTTTTTGTGGGTACAGGTAGGAGATCTTATGGTATCATCAATTTGACTTTATAGGTGAAGAGTTCCAAGAGTTTCGGGTTCATCGGAAATTTTTTTTTAAATATCTGGTTTGGATCCAAATCAGACCAAAATTACACAAGAGGAAAAAGATAATTCCTAACAATCAAAAATATTCTTTTTGTAGGGGATTGTTTTGGCTGAATTTCCAGAAGAATATTTCCATGCTCTGCATATTATTTAGTGTACATAAAAGCTGGCTGATGAAAATTGATACCATGGTTCAATGTGTTGTCTTTTTCACTTTTAGTAGCAACTGTGGCTCATAATTTGCATTTAATCTGGGATGCATTATTTCATTTTGGAATTGTAGTAGATTTTTTTTTTTTGTCTGTTTTCTTTAGAGTTTATTTTCCCTCTTTGGAACATTTAAGTTCAAACAATTAAAAGTAAAGACTTTAAATCTTTCTGAATATAAACCTTTGATATCACTGTTCCAGATATGAATCACTGCTGATACTGTGCTATTAGTCAGCTTTTAACTGGATATTATGCTTACCTCAGGTATATCTGCCACCTGCTTATGTAACTTGATTAGACATTTATTAACTCTTTATCTGAGTCATATCTATATAACCTTTATAGAAATTGTAACAGTTTGAAGGTCAATCCTTGACTTGCAGACTGCTAAAAATGCCTCATTTTACAGTGACAGGATTATAATATCAGAGAACTAAGCAAATAACTGAATCATGCAACTGCCTTTAGCTCACATTACACTGCAGTCCTGTTGGCTGGAACTGGTATTTGTATATAGCTCTCTGAAGGCAGAAAGTTCGTGAATGCAATATGGCCTTTTATCTCTAGCTGGTATTGCAGGAAAAAAAGGACATGAAAGAAATAACATAGCTATAATTAATCTGATGGATGTGCTGAAAATATGAGAAGCAATCCAAGTCAATTTGAAGTATTTTTCTTCAGTAGTGGCACAATATGAAGCTAATGAATGATTTGAGCTATTTCTGAAATCACTGTCTCTGCAGCCAACAAAAGCGCTTTGAAAAAGTCCTGATATCAAGCTAATGGTGAAAAAAAAAAGGGAAATTAATCTGCTCTTGTTGATTACAATTTTGGCACCATCTTTATGCTATTTTCTTGTTTTGGAGCTTCTAAGGTCGACAACAGAAGTAGCGTAGAACTTCTCCTCCTCTAAAGACACTGACTCCTGCAGATGTTTACACTTTTCTCTGAATTATCTGAGATAGGCCAAAGTTTTCATCAGGCAGCAGCTTCCACTCAACAGAAAAAAAACCAAAACCAACCAATCAACCAATATGTCTTCCTTCTATACTCAGATTTACAAAAATGGATGGATTCAAAGCTGCCTGAAATTTCTGTGAACTACTGGAGATTCATGAATTACCGCGGGCTGGTTTGTGAGTCATGCTCCCTTTCCTAGGAGAATTGCAAGGTACTGCAAGGCTTAGGACAGTGGTGTCCTTCCCCTTTCTTATACTGCTTTAGTTTGCTGGTTTGGATATTATGCCAGTTCTGGAAGAGAATTACTGGGCTGCTGGAAACTGTCTTGTGGTATTGTATTTTAAATGTTTATTTCCTCTACCTTGTATATGGGTGGCTTTGAGTTAGCAGGGAAGGAAAGCATTGAAGTTCGTGATCCAGGTAATGGCTATCCGCCTTCTGCCAATGAGCTCCTAAATATACACAAGGGCATTTATTTTTCACCATCCTGTGGACTTCTTGCTTTTGCACTAGTGTCTTCAAAAGGTTTGCTGCTACTTAGTTTTCAATGTTTCTCTAGTTAATACCCCTTTCCAATGATATCTCACTTAGGATTTTTATCTTGGAAAGTAAACAAAAATATTTGGAGCTATCTGGTTCTACTATGAATTTCAGGCTCATTTTATAGTAAGACATAGTCAAGCAAAAATTATCATTCTTATGAAAGAAGGTGGTAATCTGTCTATTTAGGAATTGTCTTCAAAGCATTAACAAATATGTTTGTGCAAAGATATTTATCTCTTCTAAAGAAGTGACAGAATGCAGGCAATTTGTATGTATCCTTGCATAAATTTGTATGTAAATTAAATAAATATCAATTTTAAAAATCTCAGTTGCATTCATTTTATTCTCATTTCTTGCTGGCAGAAGACACTTGTGGTGGAGGGAGGGAAGAGATGTAAGAAGACAAAAGCAGTTCGCTGTGGTAAATTGAATGCAATGGCAGTACAAATATGGAGACATTTTTTTCACCCTGTTCTTCAAAGTATTGTTTTGGTTAAAATGTCAAAAATGCCCAAGGGCTTACCCTGTGCTGAATGGACTATGCCATCTGTTTGTGTAATGAGTGACTTGGTATGCATAAACTGTTACCTAGGTGGCAGGATTCTCAGTCTGTCAGCTCTCCTGTCAACTGCTGTCCTTGTTGCAACTGTGACCCCTGAAAGAATTAGTTGCATGATTGACTGACTGATGATGATTGACATCCACACACAATTAACTCTTTAGCTGCAGCCACCACTGAAGGTGATCTCTGTGTTGCTAATCTGCAGTACAGGTATGCTGCTATTTCCGCACCAGTGAGCTTGCACAAAGTAAATATGATTAAGCTGATAAATGGAAGCTGGACAGAGCTGTGAGACACAGAGTTTGCTCTTGAGTTTTGCTGCTTTCTGTCACTTGCAACAACACTGTTTCTTGGTGTAATTTCAAGTTAAGAAAAAATTTGTCACCCTTAAAGTAGCTGAACATCTAAGGTTCAGCTTCTAGCTCTCAAAACTTGCCTTATCTGGATGCTTGTTTGAAGGAAATAGTTTGATATCTGCTGTGAAAGTGCTGAAGTCCAATGCCAGTGTGCAGAATTGATGCAAGAGATGGCTTTTACCTCTCCTCCAGAGTTGCTCAGTGCAGTGGGTGGAGTAATCTCCATTACCTCAACTGGTTTCTTACTGTAATTTTTATCAGGGGAACAGTAGTACTCTAATGTCCATGCATATCAAAAATGACCATGTTCATGCATATTTGTGCAAAATACAAGACTGGGGAATAAAAAGTGTCTTGGGACAGATCCTGAAATTTTATCGTACTAAAATGTATTAAAAAGTTTCCTTTCCTGTGTAGGCAGAGAGAAAATCTAAATTATCTAAATTTCTTTTCTAACAAAACTTCAAATACACCTCTAATAGGTACTAAATAAAAAACAAACCTGTCATTTTTATAAATACTTACTGATAGCTTCTTGTCTAAGTGGCTAATAAATTATGATTCTTATTCAGAATTAATCTCTAAGAGATTAGATGTTAAGAACCCTAATCTGGGGACCCATTTTTCACAGTGAGTTTTCCCACTTAATTCATGCATGACCTAACTTGTTTAACTTGTACTTTCATTTATGTCCTATTTGAAAGGCAGAGCATCACATGACTGAGTGACTTTTATGTCTAGACATCTGTGTTTGATCTGGTGAAGTCAATGACTGTATTCCAGTTGTCTTGAGAGCAAAAAAGACATATGTAGAGTTGTACTCCACTTTTGGCATGCTATTGTAGGCATATAGTCAAACGATTTCTTGTTAAGAGAGGCCTTATGGTAAATTTAGGTTCTGATCTACAAAGGGTTTTTGATGTACAAAGGTTTCACTGGATGATGTAAGCTGAGACTGGTAGCTTAAATCCAAACAGAATTGAAAACTTTCATAAATGCTCTATTCTCAACACAAATGGCCAAAAATAGATTATCAGCTTTTTGAAAAATGTAGCACAAAGAAATAGGTATTGGCATGCTGGGTACAGTGGGAATTAATTCTGAATTTAAGTGTCAGTTTAGACTACCTTTTATTGGGACCCTAGGTGATGAACTGCTTTTCAGAAATATGGAATATTTAGCAGGTCCAAATTGATTGTGGGAGCTTCGGAAGGAAAACATGCAATGCTTTCATAAACAAACAATGTAATAAATACTGTTTCATTATTTAACCATAAAGCATCTACTAAAGGATTTGTGTTGCACTGCCATTAACATATTTTAAGTAAACAGTTTGGAAGGAATATGAAATTGACCATGTGTGTTTACAGTAATATCTGCAAATGAAATGCTTTTGCTAGTACTGCCTAACCATGTGGAATGGGGGAAAAATGCACTTATTTGTGTTCTGATTGCAAAATGGCATGTGTAATTTTCTTCTTCTTTTTAATTTTTTTTAAACAATATTATCATAGAGTCATAGAACTATAGATTGGTTTGCTTTGGAAGAGGACCTTGAAGATCATCTAGTTCCCACCCCTCTGCCATGGGCAGGGTCACTTCCCACTAGACCAAGGTGCTCAGAGCCCCATTCTGCCTGTCCTTGAACGCTCCCAGGGAGGGGCATCCACAACTCCTCTGGACAACCTGTGCCCAGTGCCTCACTACGCTCACTGTAAAGAAGTTTTTTCTAATATCTAATCTAAAACTACTCTCTTTCAATTTGAACTTGTTCTCCCTTATCCTTTCATTACATGCTCTTGTAAATACTCTTCCCCAACATTCCTGTAAGTTCCCTTCAGGTATTGAAAGGCCACAATTAGGTCACCCTGAAGCCTTCTCTGCTCCAAGCTAACAAACCTAATTCTCCCAGGCTTTCCTAGTAGGAGAGGTACTCCAACCCTCTTATCATCTTGGTGGTGCTTTTCTGGACTTGCTCCACCAGATCCATGTCCTTCCTGTGCTGGCACCCCACCGCTGGACAGTGCAGTGGGGTCTCACCAGGGCAGAGCAGAGGGGCAGAATCCCCTCCTTCCCCTTCTGCCCACGCTGCTTTGGATGCAGCCCAGGACATGTTTGGCTTTCTGGGCTGTGAGTGCACATGGCTGGGCCATGTCCAGGCTCTCATCCACCAGCACCCCCAAGTCCTTCTCAGCACGGCTGCTCTCAATCCCTTCACCTCTCCTCTTGGATTGATACCAGGGATTGTCTGAACCCATGTGCAGCTCCTTGCACTTGGCCTTGTTAAACCGCATGAGATTCCCATGGGCCCACTACACGAGCTTGTCCAGGTTCCTCTGCATGGCAACCCATCCTTCAGGAGTGTCAACAGCACCACTCAGCTTGGTGTACTTGATCCACTTGTCTATGACAGAACTTTGTCTGCAGTGTATTTTTGGAAGTAGATGAAGATGCCATAAAGTACTGTCTCTGTGTTCCTAACCCTCTTTAATTCACACAGTACTAGTTTTTCACGTAATATGCTCATGTTTGAAAAGTCTTCCTCACCTTCCCCTCTAAGTATGCATATTAGAATCATTAGCACAGAAGTGTGTTTTAAGTATCTCATTTGGTGTAGGGCCTTGAAGGTTTTCTCAGACTTTGAGATTGATGATTGTTTTGGTATTTGTTTTTAGCCATAACACTTGAATTGCTGGAACTCAGGGGGGAAGAAAAGCTTTTCCTCATACAAGAACACCTGCCTCTAATGACTATTACCTGGTTTAGCTTCTTGCTTTATGTTTGCAAGATCAAATGGTGCAGTATTTTTGTTTTTTACAGCAGCATACCTCTGTTTAAACAAGGCTAAACGTCAGCTCTTTGAAGTGAGAATAGTCTTTTTTCTGTTTGTACATCACTAGCCCAACTAGGTGTCACTGAAAATGGCTACATGAAACTGTATTGTAATAAATGTTACTTTCAGCCTTGTATAGTTGAAACAGATTGTGCAAACAGGCAATTGTTAAAGTAGTATACATAACATTTTAAATTTTAATTCAGCTTTTGCTTTTTCTGGGACTTTTTCAGGCATTAAGAGATTATATTTTTTCTGCATCACATAGTATTATGTTGCTGATATGGTAAGTTTTTTTTTAAAAAGGGCATTACTTCAGCCCTGTGGCAACTCTATCTATGCTTAAAACTAAGCAGCTTTTGTATAAATTACAAAATTATTACCTTGATTTTTCTTACTGCTTTTCCTTTCAGTAAGCACTTGTAGATCATGAATTCATGTAATGGTTACGGAAGAAATAAGAAATGATTCTTCTGATTAAATATTTCAAACATAAGAAGAAGAGAGATGTCTTCCTCTGGAAATTTTTTGTTCTTGACTGCTTCTGGGAGGTGTCTAAATTAATCCCCTTTAGTGATTCATGTGGGATAACCCACATTACTTCAGCCACACAGATTTGTGAGAGCTGGATATTGCTGTTTTGAAAATTGCTTCTACCTGAATAGGTTTCATCTTGAACTTTGTGGTTGTGGGAACCGAAACCTTGTCTAATGATCAGGAGACACAGCTCTGTTTAGCTTGCCTAGATATTTTAATTATTTTTAGTGAAACCAGTGTTGGCATTATTATTTACAGAACTCAATTAGGACCAAAGTTAAAGGACAAAACAGAATGGTATCTCAATCAGAAACTGAGAGCTGAAAGGAAAGAAATATGAGTATTTGAATAGAGATGGTAGAATAAATGGTAGAATTCCTTCAACGAAGGAATAGAGAAAAAGATGACAATTTGAGAAAGACCATATCAAACAGAAGACAGCAAGAGAGAAAGTAGCAGAGGGAATGAGAAGATGAAGAGACATTTAAATGTTTTCTCTTGAGAGGGGAACAAGAGCAAGAGAAGTTAGTTCATGTAGAAATGAATCTTCTGTTAATGAGTTGTTCATTGTGGGTATGGCAATGTTACAAAGCCAAAACAAAAAATGCAGAGTCAAACTAAAATGTTTATATAACATGGAAGAAACAGGAAAAAAAATCATGGTTCCTATATCCATGTCTAGACTTTATTGGTCCTTTATTCAGCAAAATACACTTGTAGGAAGTATATGTGTGAAACCAGGTAGGTATTGCACGCTGGAGAAAACTAAAACCAAAAACTGAAAGAGGTGACATTTTCTTCCGGAAAAGAGAGTATATTTTCTATAGAAAATACTCTTGTCTTTGGTTTAATTTACACCAATCCTGCAAAGAAGACTTTTAAGATAGCTAATAAAATTGTTAATTGCTTCTCTAAATTCAATTTTAAAGATATTACTGATAGTGCAAATATTTGTTTGAATGCACATTAGTTTGCCCTATAATAATTTGAATTTAACTTTTCATTTTTCTAGAGGCAATGACAAAATACATTTTTCCTAGTCTCAAAGGGACTAGTAACCTTCCTGTCGTTAGCTCTTTTAAATATACTAATTGTTCTGCTTTTAAATTAATAATATTAATCACTCTTTCCAATCTCTTACTACACTGAAGTATAGATTGACTTCCTTTCAGATCTAAGGACTTTGGGTGTCCAAAAACCTTCCCTCTGCCTCATCAGTTAATTTATTAAAGCATTATTTTGCTGCTAAGTGTTTGGCCTGAATCTAGCTTGGGATCAGAAGCCCAAGAGAATCTAGCTTGGGATCAGAAGCCCAAAAAATTGGTTCTTTTGACAAATTTCTTCTCCTGAAGAAGTGAAGCAGGCCAAGACCCTTGTTTTGCTAATCTACAGCACTTTGTATATTTTTTGGGAACACTTCTACCTTTTTGTTAATGACTTGTGGAAACTGGCTCAATGTGGCCTACGCCTGCTTCAAAAGTTGTATTGGAATCCCTACATAGATTTCATGGTCTGCTTGGCATTGGTTTAAAATGATATTAACATTATTAAGTTAAAATGCTATTAAGATAAAATGTTGGAGTGAGTTAAAATATTAAGTTAAACCATACACACTCTGGAGAGTGTAGCAACTCCTGGAAAGATGTAATAAGGAGAAAGTAAATAAAAAAATTTAATAGCTGTGCAGGAAAGTGATGCCTTTTCCTGGTCTTAAAATCAAGAGTCACACACATTTAGAAGGGGAAAAGGAATTTTACCTTGGTATTTATTTTAAGGATCCTTAGGTGCACACATCCAGGTCAAATGCACCAAAATGCACCCTACCAAGTGTGCCCCAAAAGATCAGGTATAACATTCTAGGTCTTTACTAATTAGCAGATCTATCAAAGATTCCCCAATGAGAGGCTCAAGTGAGCCCCCCCTCCCCAAGGAACCTTCCCCTGGATGGTTCTATCTTGGTTTACAGAATGTGTTCTGGAGAGGACCTTGGGGTCTGGGGCACACTGATCCCTAACTACGAAGCTTCTAAAATGTTTAGTCTCTTAGCTTGACAAACAAGTCCAAGAATGTAGGCAAAAAGCACTAGGAATACAGAAGTTGTAAAAAAGGTATAACAGGTATAAAAGAAAAGGCAAAAAATCTTCATGGCATCAAAAGAATAACAGAGGCTAAAATTTCTGGCACAAAATACGATGAGGTGATCTAAGACAGAGCACAACCCACATGAAGATTAGTTAATACAGAACACCTGTCTTGGGGCATTGTTTTAGCAGTGTCTATGCATAGATATAAATACATAATACTTAACAGTGTGAATCTTTATCCACCTTACCCCTTAGAATATTTGAAAATTTATTGATAGTGTGTTTATTTACAATGATGTTTTATGGACCTAAACACAAACCGACAGTAATGAGCAATTCGTGTCACTAAATCCATTTTTATGTGAATTACCATATTCAGAAAGCTGTAAGGGTAGTTAATGAACCTTGCTGATGTTCTTGTTAGAAATGCCTGACTTAGACCCTGATCTCCTCTTTAAACCTTGGTAATGATCATGCCTCCATAATTTAAAATGTTTATTGTTTCCCTTCATGATACCATAATTGTACTAGTCTTTTTTTTTAAAAGGCATTTAGTAAAAGTGGCTTGCAGAAATAAAGAAATATTAAACTTGCATTTGATTTTCTGTCTCCAAATCTAACTCTCTTTGTGGATCTTATAAGAGCAATATACTTATGTATTTAAAAGGGTCTAATAAAGCATGGGTTAACCAGGAAGATGCAGCTGCCCACATGTGTTCCCCATTAGCAGTGCGCACCCTGACCTCTTTTGCAACTGCAAACTAAAATGTGTATGAACAGATCTTTAAGCTAGTTCTTTGTGACTACAGTTTGAACATTAGGTTTTTTTACAACTAAAGGCATTTGTAATACATAAAGAAATTGAGCTGATAAAAAACTAAGCACAACTTATTTAAAAATACACAAAATTATGGTTCAGATTATTCTTTGGAAGAAGAGGGGAAAGTGTGGAAATAGCTTGTTAAAAAGTTTTAAATTGCTTTTGTTGATAGAATGCCTAGCAGTTCTTGAACACAGATGAGTTGGGCCATCTCTGTTCTCCTTATGGAGCTGTTGTCAGCTCAGCTACAGGGGACAGTTAGAACCAGTATCACAATCCACATTCCTTTTCTCCACTGGAATTCTTATCTCCTTTCATTTTAAGCAATTTTAGGAAGAAAAGAGGGTATTGCAATGCTGTGGGACACTCCATACTAATCTACTGGATGTAGTTTCCTGTGTCATTAGCCAGGTGGGCAGCAGGGAGAAAACGTGTAGATGTTCACAAGTTTTGCATTATTCCCTCTCTAAAGCCCAGAGGAAGCCTCTGATGTTGCAAAGCAATCAAAATAAAATGAAAACTTCTTTGGAAGGCTTCAAAAGAAGTCACTGTGGATTGAGTAATTATTTAACGTAATAAAACACTATTTTCTGTCCTGTGTTATCCTCTCTGTAAACCTGTCCCCTTGGGCAGGGCTTTAATGGAGAATAAACAGGGCCAGTAGTTCTGTTGTTCAAAGATATAAAGTCCTTTGCAAAAGGATCACTGAGAGAAAATCTGTGTCTTGAGAAATCTGTGGGTAAAGTAACTAAACAACTTGCTTTAGGGATAGAGGGTAGAGGATATTGAGACATGGGTGACTCTGCAGTAATTCAAATTCATGTGTTCTGGTGTTGGTTGGTTTTTGTTTTTTAAGGATACATTTTATTCCTGCATGTAGCTGTGGCTAATATTGTTGCTTATTTGTATTCAAAACCAACTTAAACCAGCTAAACTGCATCTGCCAGAAAATCCTTTTTTCTCTCCTTTCTCTCACCATCCAAACAGTGAGGCTTGTGTTTGGATTCAGCAGCCTCTTTGATGTCTGATCATTTAGCTGGTTATTTCAGAACTCAGGTTAATTGAGGACATGGTCTACAGTTGACTCAAGAGTTGCTTTAATAAGATTATGTTTATTAAATTGATTAAAGAACTGTTTGTCCCCATAATCGACTATGAGAATGTTATTGGTGGTGTTAGAAATGGATTAAGATACACTCAGCCAAACTAAACATTTGTATAACAAGTTTTATTTGTGGAGAGTAGTACTGCTGGATTTTGCACATCTTTTTTCACTTGCACTAGTGCATGTCAGGGGACAGCTTTTTCTGGATCTCATTTGCTTACAGGGATCCATTGACCTGTGCTAATCTTTCCACCTGGCAACTGCTTGATATGTAGCAGCATGGCAGTGAACCAGAGGTGAAAATTGGTCAGGAATTCCTGGCTGTCCATAGGCCAGGGTCAGTGAGTTGTCCTTTTTCAGGGGCTTTCCCTTTTTTTTTGTTTTCACAGATTCCTTACATCTCAGCAAAGAGGTAAAAAGTTATTTCAGACTGAAAGAGTAGCTGCAATTTTACCTCTTTTGAAAGCACAATAATACAAACAAAATTACAGGAAGACCTCAAGGGAAATATTTGATGGATTTTATTTTCCAATAAATGAACTCATTATTGGCATTAAGAAGAGTCACACCATAGAAAGAGGAAGATAGAATATTTTTGGAATCTTCAGGAAGTATTGTAGGTGAAATTTCACTTAGAAACAGAGCTCTGGCACAATGGAGGAAAACTCAAATTATAAAGGGCCTTCCCAATATAACTGTGAAGTTATCCCTTCTTTTTTCTCCAATAACAATGAGGTTAAGGCTGGCTCTTGCAGAAAAGTCTGCTTATCTTTCTTCTCCCATAAAATTTCTCTGTACAAAATGATCTTCCAAGCACCTAGACAATGGGTACATGCCTATATTATTTATCTGCAGTGGTATGACTGCAGTCAAGCTTCAGATCAGAGAAGGAAATTGTTCCGTGTTAGCTACTATTTTCATATTGGTCCCAAATTGTAAGACCACTTATGGGAGCCAAGTTATTAGGCTCAGTTATTAAAACTAAAGTTTACCATTTTGTTTAAATCTATACACCTTACTTATCATGGCCAAGGTTTTTGTTTTGACATCAGAATTTTTTTATTAGGAACCAATTGAAGTTTTTAATCAGTAAGATATAAACAGTTTTGTGAAACACTGTAGAATGGTCATTTATCATTAATGTGCTTCAAAAGTATGATGAAATACAAGTGGCCGAGATTAAAAAGTCTCTAACTAGGATATTTATTTTAAAAAAAATTTGAAAAGCTAACCAGAATTAAAGAAAAAAAGCAGACAGCAGAAATTGTAATCAAGGGCTTTTGTGTACTAAAGAGCTATTGTGAGTTTTTTTGTTCAAGCAGAGAATTAAGAGAATTTAACTTTCTACATTTTGAATATTTGGTTGATTAAAAAGAGAGTTTTCATGTTTATTGTCTATATATAAAAGAAGGCAGAATGACCATGAGATTTTGCCACTGAGAAATGGTGAAAACTAAGTGACTAATGTCTTTAAAAATCACAAAGATTTTCTTAAAACAAGAGAGGATTTAACGACCCTAATGGTACCTTCTCAAGTCTTCTGCATGTAGAATTAGATACATAGGGTGTGAGTGAAAAGCTCTTATGCCAGAGTTTTGATGGCAGTCACTAGTCAGAAATTGCCTCCATGAACTTTTATAACACATGTGAAGCTGTAAAATGCTAGTATTTCAAGTTAAATATCACAAAGATTTATGAACAATATGATTCTATCAAACTGTAGTCTACTCCTCATCTTTAGACAAGATGAGGCCACAGACAGATGCAGAGCCTGAGGGCTTCCTCCCAGTCTGTTCCAAACAGTATCTGTGCAGAGCATTCAACAGCCTGCCATGTGTATGCTCACACTGCCTAAAAGACATATTTCTCAAGACAAACTCTGGTATCTAAAATATCAGCGCATCACAAATTGGAAAATGCTGATCATGTCTTTAGATGCCTACTGTTTAAATAAGCAAATACATCAAGGCCAGAACTTTGGACAAAATGCAGGTATTCCCAAATTGCTCCAGTGTTATAAACACAGAGAGCTGACTAGAAAGGTCAAGAGGGTCAAATATCATGTTTAGGTCTCTATCATTTTTATCTCCACACTTGCAGGTCTTTTCTTTGTATTATGACATCTTCTTTGCCACTTGGAGCAGTATGTTGATATGCTTTTTTTTCTGCTTCAGAACTTTTCATATTCAGTATTCTTCCCTACTTGTATACTAAGCTCAGTATAAGCTTCCCTCACTCAGGAAAACCAAAATTTTAGAATGGACTGGCACACCTTTTGAAAAACTGAGCCTTCAAGTGTAGAACAGTGGAAATTTTGGAGAGTGCCAACTGCCCATCATTTGAAATGTAGTGCTGTTGGATTTTTGTTATCCTTTTTTCTTGTTTTATTGCAGAACTTTTTTCTTTGGTGCTTCAGTACTTTGGCATTTATATTGTAGACATGATAACATGGACTATAAGCTGATAAGTGAGCTGCCGCACAGTTTCTTCTGCCTCACTACCTATTTAACAATTAGTTTTTCTTAGAGTCCTCATACATATGAGGTTTAGCTCTGCTACAATAGTCATGAAATTAGGATGTCTGAACAGTCTTTAAAATCCTTATAAAGTAATGTTAATTCCTTTGAATTCTTGCTATATTTGCTTATGTCGGAATAAGTCTTTGTACTCTGTTTTCTATTTTCCAAGATGCTTAAATTTGATGTAAAAAGACCATGTTAGCCCCAAATATTTTTATTTCCTTGTTCTTATGGAACACACGTGAAACATATGCTCATTAGTTACAGGGATTAATTTAAATCATATGTTTTCAAATGGCCAACATCAAATAAACTTAGGGAGTAAACATGGACAGGTAAACAGGGAGTAAACAGGGAGTAAACAGGGACAAACTTGGTAAACAAGCTATGAAGTGCAGCTGAGTGTGAAGATGATTATCCAGAGGTAGGGTTTGTGAGTACTGGGCAAGTAGAGCAATTTACTTTTGGATAATAATGCGATTTTCTCACACAATATGCCAGATTACTTCTCCCTCAGCTCTGCTCTTGCTACTCTCAGTAATATTATCCATTTGGTGCACTCAGTTCCTGAGCCTTTGCTGGCTAGTGCAAAGACCATCAAGCAGCATGTGTGTGCACATGCACATGCCTGCACTGCTGCTGTTGTGAATTTTCTTATTGGCTTTTAGTTGTTCACAAAATCCAGAGCAGTCATTAATTTGTTTCACCAAGCAGAGGCAACTAAGTTGCTGGGGCACATGAAGGGAGGTTAATATTTTCTCTCTTGGTAGCAAAAAAAATATTCCTACATTGCTTGATCAGAGGAATTTATTGTATTTATCATCTTGTTCCAGATTACACTTTTTAGTGTTTGCTTAATGATCAGACTCTAAAGGGGATCTATTTATTTACAGCACTATGCATGATCTCTGCAGTGTCACATATCATAGACAAGTGTAAAGGCATTTGAAAATATATTATAGAAGGCTTTTATTAGGTGTTT
Source organism: Corvus moneduloides (assembly GCF_009650955.1). Classification (NCBI taxonomy): domain Eukaryota; kingdom Metazoa; phylum Chordata; class Aves; order Passeriformes; family Corvidae; genus Corvus; species Corvus moneduloides. The sequence continues at coordinate 47,470,673 of NC_045511.1, forward strand.
CTTGATATGTTCTTCTGTAGGGTGAAAAATTGGAATGTTAACCTAACCTAAATTTTAATGATATCCACTTACTGTGGATACTATTTCTTTCTATCACTGAGACAAGTGTTTGTAAGTACATGCATTTTTTTTTTCTTCTGATGAGCTCAGTATGCTTTCAGTGCCCAATTATTTACCATTAGAAGTCATTGTCACTACATCAGTTCTACAAATTTGTGAGATGAGGCTCATGTACTCTAAACAGATTGTGATACATTTGGGGAACAGTGGGAATTTTCAGTTCAATGATATCTTTTTGAAGTAACTTGGCCTGAATAATACAGAAATAGAAGCAGTGAGCCCATGATGTGGTTACGTAATGGAGATGTAAAGAAGAGTGGAATTAAAATAAATACTGTGCATAAAACCAGTTCCAAAAGTCTTACCCACTAATACTTATGGGATATCCATCTGAGAGAAAACAATTTTTAACCAGATTTAATTTTAGGACTTTTTGAATGCCAGATACAGGAAAAGCAGATTAGGCACCCCAGACCAGCCCCATTTCAGCAAGCCAGTGTAACTTCAGCAGCAGTAAGTGCTGAGTCAAGCTGGACCAAGGAAAGAAAGGCTTGCTCAGTTGTGGAGGATTCATCAATGCTCTCCATGCATCATCTGGGAAGGAGTTCCCTCACAGATGTACACCAGCTTAGCCCTGAACCCCTGGCTGCACCATCTAACACACATGATTAATTACCTTTCATGGAAAAGCACACCTCTCCTTTGCTGTATGCAAATATAGAATTTTCCAAAGACAATACACAGATGGTATAAGATTCAGCCCAGGACCAGAGAAGAGTTAGTCTGACATCAGATGATTGGTCAAAGACAAAGCAGGTGTTCCTTGTCATTAACAAGCCAGGCTGTCATCTTTGTAGTTATTGCATTGTTCAGAATAATTTTTATTCAGAACACTGTTTAAAAGTGTTAAAGTCTTGCAACTTGGTATTGGTGTATTTGGAAAGGCATTTATTACAGCTGTTTCCATTCTGTGTTTGTTTCACAGGGAGACATCGTGATGCTGACTGATCCTGACTCTAAAGCTGAGAACGGAAAACCTGTAATTTTACTAATTTCACTATATATTTCCTAAACTCTGTTTCTGCAATTTCATTGAGTGTATACAATGATAGAGAGTGATAGAAAATATAATGGCTATTTTATTTGTGATAAATTCTACAATTTTCCTTTTACAAAATTCCTTCCTTGTCTCACAGTGTAACTGTCCCAATTCTATAAAAACTTCACACCATGCTATCATCTATCCTCTTTAAACAGACTAAACTAAATATGTATTTAAACTTGCACGCACCTTGTTTCTTATTTTGTAATAATTTTCCATGTGCATTAAAAATCCACATTGTTTAATTTCTTTTCTTCCTTCTGTTTCTGTCTACATGAAATGACTAAATCCTGTTGTTTTTAAGGACCTCTAAACAGACATTGACCATCCGAAGAACAAATGAGTCAAAATATAGTCTCTTTAACAGGTTTTAGAACTCTACAAACACAGCTAACTCTTAGTAGCTTTGATGATCTTAAATATACTAACATTTTTAATGAATTAAGTGAATAACCAGGACACTAATCATGTGTCCATATATCTGACCAGAAAAAGAATGGATCAGACTAGGAAACCCTGGCTAGGGAAATCCAGTACACCTAAACAGTTACTATTATTAATGCAAGCCATCACATTTAGCATAAAAATTTGCAAAGATCAAACCAAATATCAGGGAAGCGATTCTTCTTTAGTGTTCTTGGGTCCTTTTTTGCAAATAGCCTTGCTTCTCCAGGGACATCTGAAAATATTTTTCCAAAGACTGGGTTTTACCTGATCTACAATACTATAATTCCTCAATTTGATAAACAGTCACAAACACAGAAATTGTAGTTCACAGTGTTGAAAATTCCTTTGAGGATAGACAGTTATTTCTCTAGTTCTCTGTCAAGGCAGAAGCTGTTGATTTTTTGCTTATATTTTTATGGAAAGAACTCGCAGTTCTTTTGCACCTATTGAGTTCAGATATTACAGATCTCTGCTTAGAAAACAGGTTGCAAAGATTGTAATTTTGAACTTTCCTTTTGCATGTGGGGTCCATTGAAAGGGTACAGATCAGGAGCCAGCATAAAGTGAAACTGTTCATATTTGAAAGTAGATTTTTCTTTTTTCGATGAAGACTGAATTTTTTGCCATTGTATTGGAGAAGTCCAAAAATTCCTGTTGGACACTGCAGGTCATTTTTTCTTTGTTAATTATTCTTAAGGATGATAGGGCAGTAATGTTTGCCCTGCATTGTTCAGTGATACATGATTTCAGTTCATTAGGCAAGATTCTTTTATTCCAAGTGCTGCAAACCAAAGAAAATCAGTCCTCAATCGCTACAGAGGTGTTTGTTCACCTTGTTTCTCATTCACTCTGACTATAAAAAATAAGTCTACTTGAGACCACGCAGCAGTATAATTGACTTCAAGAAGCAGTTGTCATAGGGATTTTGGTATGCAGAATTGCCTTACACCTCCTTTTAAACACATTCAAAGTAACAAGTCTTTGTTGACATTCACAATTCATACAATTTATATCCTTTGAAAAAAACCCTCATATTATGGATCTTGGCAAATAATATCTAAAGTTTGTTATAGAAATTATGTCCATTTTTAAAAGTGATGTACAAAGGGCAGGAAGGAATATTAGTTTCTTAGCTTCATATTCCACTTTACTTTTTATAGTCTATCTAAAAATCAGAGAGAAGGTTCTTTTCTAACCAGTACTAATCACAATTTGCTGGAAACATTGTTACTGTTGTTGTTGTTTTAATATGGTAACTGATGTGGTGAGTTTTTTTCTGGCAGTAATTATCAATATTGTCTAAAGAAAGCAAAGTCCTGGGGACACTAGTTCTTTCAGAGAATGAATAGGAGGAATTTTTAGCCATGTTATTCTCAATTAGTCTGAGAGGGTTTAAACACATCTGTATGTGTATTTATTCTGAAGTGTGGAGATAAATCCTAGAATTAAATATGCTTTTCAGAAGCTTTAAAGACACTCCATGACAATGTTGGATCTTGACTTGAACTGTCTTTTCTTTAATTCTTTCAGCTGAAGGAGTTCTTTCCCTCTAGAAATCATGTCTCATGAGGAGTGGCTGAGGGAGCTGTAGTTGTTTAGCCTGGAGAAAAGGAGGCTCAGGGGACACCTTATCACTCTCCACAGCTACCTGAAAGGAGGGTGTAGCCAGATGGGATTGGTCTCTTCCATGTCTCAAGGAAGAGAGACAATGGCCTTAACTTGCAGCAAAGGAGTTCAGATTAGATATTAGGAAAAAAACCCTGAAAGAGTGATTAGGCAGTGGAATAAATTGCCCGTGGAGGTGGAGGAGTCACCATATCTGGAAGTGCTCAAGCGATGTCTGGATGTGGCCCTGGAGGATATATATGGCTTCATGCCACGCTGGCCCTTTATGGTGATGCTGGATTGATCGCCAGACTGGGTGATCTTGAACATGGTCTTTTCCAGCCCTGACAGTTCTGCAATCCTGTTTCCAAGAACAGTTTAGTCTAGGAGCAGAAAGCTGAAATGAGTGTCCCTTGAAGAGTCAGGTCCTTTTAGTATAGATTTCAGAAAATTTTTTTCAATTTCATATACTGACCCCTTAAATATTCTTCACAGTAGTTCGAGGTGACCAATGTGTCTTGTCTACATACACCACAGTCCTCTTGTGTAAGCAGCAATAAGCAAATGGCAGAGGCACTGGAAAGATGCAACATCTCCCTTGCAGAAATGCATGGGGGAGAGTGAAGAATAACTGCACTGATCTTCAGAATATGGAGCAAGGTTTGAGGAAGGTATTGTGGAATATCTTCTAGGCTTGGCCGCAAATAAATATTACTTAAAATAAATCAGAGAAAGAGCATACAGCCCAAATTAAAAACAACTAGATTTTGTGCCTTCAAGTTCTTCTCTGGGATGGGGCAACTCTGGATGTACAGACAGAGTGGGGAAGGAGAGGCTGGAAAGCAGAAATGAGTGCAGGAAAGGGACCTGGGTGTCCTGGTCAATGACAAGGTGAACATGAGTGAGCAGTGCCCTGGCAGCCAGGAGGGCCACCCGTGCCCTAGGGTGCATCAGGCACAGCATCCCCAGCCGGGCAAGGGAGGGGATTGTCCCGCTCTGCTCTGCACTGGGGCGGCCTCACCTCGAGTGCTGGGGGCAGGTCTGGGTGCCACAACACAGAAAAGCCACTGAGCTGTTAGAGAGTGTCCAAAGGAGGGCACGAGGATGGTGAAGGGCCTTGAGGGGAAGCCGTGTGAGGAGTGGCTGAGGTCACTTGCTCTGTTCAGCCTGGAGAAGAGGAGACTGAGGGGAGACCTCGCTGCAGTTACAACTTCCCCATGAGGGCAATCAGGAGGAGCAGGTACAGAGCTGTGGTGACAGTGACAGGACCCGAGGGAATGGCCTGAAATTGTGTCAGGGGAGGTTTAGATTGAATATCAGGATGAGGTTCTTCACCCAGAGGGCACCGAACAGGCTGCCCAGGGAAGTGGTTGCAACACCAGCCTGACAGAGTTCAGAGGTGTTTGGACAATGTTCTCATACACATGATGTGACTTTTGGGGATGGTGCTGTGGAGGCCCAGGACTCAATGATTCTTGTGGGTCCCTTTCTACTCGTCATATTCCGGGATTAGGTGACTAAATTGCAATGTGGGTGTCCAAAACCAAACAAGATTTGTTTGCTTTAGAACTGGTCATTGTTAAGTAAACCCATTTAACTTACTACTTCAGTGTGGTCCAACATGGTAACATTTTACAATAAGTGCCTGACGGATGAAATAGAAACTAATGATCCATTAGTACTGTGATGTCTAAACCAAGAGAGGAGTGTAATTTTTTTTGTTCATTTGGTTAGGCTCAATTTACATCAAAATTTAACTGCAAATAATTTGCATTTTCCATAAACAGTTTTGATAGTGTTCATATTTTGTTTAAATTATATAAATAACAAAATTCCTTAATTTTGTGCACACCAAAACACATAAATACTCCTGCTTCTTAAAGTTACCACTGATTCAAACCCCTGCTATATTGTCCTTCTGACAATACAGTGCTGTAAATTGTCTTGTAGCTGTTTTAAAAACTATACCTTTCTTTTGGCTGCACTTTTAAAAGTACTTTTGACACCAGGTTGCTATGTTTAGGATTGTAAAGAGAATGGAGTGACTCATTGAAAGTCTAATTCTACCCATTTTAATCTTGCCTCCTGGTTTATACTATTTTAGAAGTGTTATTTGATCTGGAAGATAATTCTGAAACCTTCCGATTACTGCTGGGTGACTTCTGCAGAAAAGGAATTACCAATGCATTAAATTTGAATTAGCTTTGAGAAATCATGCAGATGTATGCACAGAACATTACAGCAATGCTGTCTCCAAGGCACAGCAGAATTGCCTTTATGCAGTTTTAAAGAATCACTTGAGCAACCCTTAAATTGCACACATGGTGAAGCTGAGGCAGCATCTTTACTTAAAAAAAAACTAAAACAAACATGCATATACATGTACACAGAGCAAATAAAGCTTTGAGAGTCGTCTTTCAGGGAAATCTGATCACAAACAGACTGCTGCTGAATGGGCCATTTGGGCTCAGACCTGTCGTAGTGGAGAGCACTACTGCACACACTGTGGAAGTGTCACTTAGACTAATGATTATGAATTATGCAGAGGGTCACATCCTCTTACTTACAAGTCATTTCCACATTTTCCCTTTAGACTGCCTAGCCCAGTTCGATTTTTTTTTCTTTTACTGCTGCTAGCAAATAACATGCAGAATGAATGCCAAGACCTTCATTTATTCACATTTCATTTTCCTCCCATAACTTCAAGTCAGTAAAATGATGGAACAGTTAGAGGTAGGGAAAGAGAGACAGCTGCTACTAGTGGATTGGGAAAAAGCTCCCTTCATTTCACTAGGTCTTTGAGTAAAGTAGGACAGTAAAAAGCTGTAGAAACTGTGTGGTTCACTTCAGACTGTACTCCAAGCATTTATGCCAGAAACATAATATCTGCATTTTCCCCATTCAGAAAAAAAGGGATATAGTTTGACATATTTTTAAAAAGCACTGCCATTTTGGAACCACTTACCTGACAACAGCAGGGTGCATGACCTTCCCCTGTCTTAGTGCTAACCAGGTGATCTACTGCACAGATGAATAGGAGCCCCAGCATGGCTCATGGAGCCACTGTGGAGCAGGAGGTGTGATAAACATGGCAAATGCTTCCCTGGCCTGGTTGGGTATGCCTTGGAACGTCCTTGACACTGAATGGGAAGATGACACACTTGGAGGGCAGCAGCTGAGCAGAATGTTGTGGCAGCCCGAAAGATGAAGGATTGCTTACAGAAGAGTGTCTGGGAGGATGTTTTCCTTTCCAGAGAGTTTGTCTTTCTCTCAGTGTTTCTGGGTACTACAGGGAAGGCAAACAGGCAGTGTCCAGCTCTAGGAGGTTTCTCCCACAGAAGCACTAAAGGAGGAAAAAGACTGTTAACTAGGAGGATAGCTGCTTTTCTTAAAACAAGTATGCCTCTTCCTAGCCTTTCTTTAAAGGTACTTAATGTGGTAGAAAATGTAGTTCATCCCTTAGCACTACAGAAGCATTCCTCAGACTCTCAACACTTCAGCTGTAATATTTCTCTGTTAACATCTACTGGTCGTGTTTTCCATTAGAACTCCAGAAAAGTTTTGATCTGTGTTTCAACATGTACCATTCATTCAGGAAAGAAAAATAGAAGCATTTCCCAAAGCCTTTCCCCCTTGCTAGCTTATGGCTGCATTTAATATCTATGCCTGAGAGCACAATGTTTCAATGGGCAATTATTTGTTATACTGCCTGGAATGGGGTTTGGCTGAACAGATATTTATTGGCTACATGGTACTTAGCTCAGCTGGTTAGAGCAAGGTGCTGATAACACCAAGGTTGTGGGTTTGATCCCTGTACAGACCACTCACTTAAGAGCTGGACTGAATGATCCCTGTGGGCTCCTTCCAAGTCGGAGTATTTTGTGGTTCTGTGAAAGGTTCTGTCTTGCAAGACTGTATAAAATTTAAGTTATATTTGATTTGTAAAATCTGATACTCTGTTATTTAAAAACTTTTTCGAAGTACATTTAATAATGCCCTCAGAGACAAGTCAGTTAAATGGACTCCTTATTGCACAGAAGTAAACTGCATTTCCATCAGAAAAGATTGACCTAACGTTTAAATTTTGTGGTATGTGCTCAGGGTAAATAAATTTGGGCTTTCTGTAATGAGGATAAAGAGCACCTGTAACCCTCCTATATATAAATGTAGGGGCTACTAGTTTGAACAACCCACATAATGCCAAACGTGAGGACAGAGCAAGAGGCTTGCAACAGCTTTTTAGCATTTGTCAACCCTAAGAATGCAAGCAAATAAAAAAACCTGCAAAACTGATTACCCCTAGGAGAACATCAGCTGGAACTTTTGTAAGACTAATTTGACACAATACTAAAATGCCATTGACAGTTACCACTCCATCATGACTGAGCTTCCGGTTTCCCTGCAGTAAATAGAATGGATAATCATCCATTTTCAACCCTGAACCACCCTCTATTTCTGTTCTGCTTTTTTGTTAATGCTTTTTTTTTTTTTCTGGTGTTATTTTCCAACAAGAGTTCCAAGTATTTTTCCCACAGATTCTTTCCAATTAAAGCAGATGAACGACAAAGACAGAATATGTAATAGGCAAGAATGGCTTAAAAGAACCAGTCTGGGTGACGAACTAACAAGTTCATTTGTCTCTCTTTTCTGTTCCTAAATCAGATGTAATCAGATAGCTTTTTGTAGGTGCCACCTGGAAGCAAACCAAAAATTAGCACAGATTATAAAGTACAGATGGAGAAACATGGCTAAGTCACATGTCATTGCATGGTATGTTCCAGTTTTTCAGTAGCTTTAAGCCTAGGATAGACAGGGTATGCTGAAGATTACAAAGATCTCTGATACAGATCACCATGTGAGATCTTTCTACCATTTACTGCTGTGATTCCAATTGTTTAAAACTTCTAGGGATGCATCTAAACACTCTTCTAAGTCCTGTTGTTCATATCAACTGACAGAAAGTGCTTTTCATTTCCATCCTGTTTTGTTTTGTTTTTTTTAACCGAGGGGTTTATTCCTTGCTGAGCTTCAGGTCAAATGAGCAGGAATACTACCGGTATGCTGAAAATACTGTGTACTGGGGTTAGGGAGAGACAGAAAACATGTGAGAGTATATAGTATGTAGAAAGGGATGGTGTGGTTATATTTATTTCCTTTAAGAGTAGCAATAATCAGGAGGCCTTCCTTCTCCCAAGGACATATATCAGTTGAAAGCAAAAGATTTGTAATATACTTTTATACACACTGACTCTTTGATGCTGTGTTTATATTAGGGTACAAACCATGGTTATCCACGGTTATTCCAAGGGACTCCAGAATGCTGATATTCTGATGAAGGAAATTAAATCAAATGGTTAACTTCAAAGAACATCTGATTTTAAATAAAAATAGTAAGTCCCATTACAGTAAAATACAACTTATGTGTATTTATGTATATGTATAAATATATAGAGACCTTAGCAGAAATCCCTTAACCATTGCTATAGACATGATTTCTCTGTGTGTGGTAAGGGAATTCTGTGACTTGATACTCTGCTCACCTTCACTTATATAATGCAGAACTTGAACAGTGCAAGTAAAATTTATCCTTCTTTTGTCTTGACAGAGAAATGAACAGCATAGTGTAGCAGATTGCTTTGATCCATAGTGGAAGCAGACCATTACAATGTAATCTACTGAAGGGATAACATTAATTTTTAAGTATTCTCTGGGCTTTTTGACTTCTTTTCTGGAAACCAGATATACTGTAGATGACTAGATATCTTAAATCCTCTTCAGCACATCTGCCTATGTGGCCTTTCCTTTCCCTTTCAGCAATGTGCAAGGACTGGGAAGAAGAAATTTGAATGAACAGAGGGCTGAAACAGCCTTCAGCACCGGAGATGAAGCAGCAGCTTCGCAGCTCCCTCAGACCTCCCATGGCTGGAGTGACCTTGCCAGTGTTGCCGAATGGACACAGTCTCCCCTCCACCACCTGCAACCCCTAGCTTCCTTTCAGCCCCTAAGAGCTCTTCCATGCTTCTCCATGCAGTTGTGCTGTGGCGTCAGCTCCATCCCAGGCTGTTTGGGGCACTGAGGGCGTGTGGCAGGCCCCAATGACTCCAAGGAGGCCGGTGAGCAGGTGGGCACAGCAGCTGGAGAGCAATCCCAGACAGCCGGCAGGTGGATGGAGCAGCAGGGGGGCAACACCAGACAGGCAGCAGGTGGAGAGGGCAGCAGGAGGGCAACACCACTTTGTACTCAACTTGACATTAATTACACTTGTTGGAATCCTGTGTGGCTCCTAAGACCTTTTTTTGGGTGTTAAGTTACAAAATATATTTGTTTAGATTCTGAATATAGCTTCCCCTAATGACTGAAGACTTGGGAGGTGGTTGGAGAGTAGGGGGAAGAAAGAAAGCCTTCTCTGACCTTTAAGCTGTGAAATCTGACCAGACTTTGTGGGCAGGATGAGCTGACAATTTGTTAATTTGCCTCTGACCATCTATGTGCCTAGGAAAAGCCCTTAGAGGCATTAAATGTTGCTGGCTATCTCAATGGCTCTATTGTGTGGAGTTCTGCATTGTGATGTTTGCTGAGGTGCCCAGATGTTTATAATTAATTGAGTCTGATTACTTCTAATTACTCCTTCCTATCTGCATTATCTTGCATTTGTCAACTTCATATGTAGGTAGACCTGCTGCCGATTTAGTTTAGTTTTCTAAGGTCCCTTTGGATATTCTTAACCTTCTCTAGTGGTGACTAATTTAAATAATTGTGCTCTCTGTAATTTTTTCCCACCCTTTCCCCAGAACATTAATAAGGAAAACAGAGTCTTATCCAAGTACAGAAACATGAAGAATCCCATTGCAATCCTGTCATGATGAAAACTTCCCTCCCTTCCTTCCTTCCTTCCTTCCTTCCTTCCTTCCTTCCTTCCTTCCTTCCGAATTCCTTCCTTCCGAATTCCTTCCTTCCGAATTCCTTCCTTCCGAATTCCTTCCTTCCTTCCGAATTCCTTCCTTCCTTCCTTCCGAATTCCTTCCGAATTCCTTCCGAATTCCTTCCGAATTCCTTCCGAATTCCTTCCTTCCTTCCGAATTCCTTCCTTCCTTCCGAATTCCTTCCTTCCGAATTCCTTCCTTCCGAATTCCTTCCTTCCGAATTCCTTCCTTCCGAATTCCTTCCGAATTCCTTCCTTCCTTCCTTCCTTCCTTCCTTCCTTCCTTCCTTCCTTCCGAATTCCTTCCTTCCTTCCTTCCTTCCTTCCTTCCGAATTCCTTCCTTCCTTCCTTCCTTCCTTCCTTCCTTCCTTCCTTCCTTCCTTCCTTCCGAATTCCTTCCGAATTCCTTCCGAATTCCTTCCTTCCTTCCTTCCTTCCGAATTCCTTCCTTCCGAATTCCTTCCTTCCTTCCGAATTCCTTCCTTCCGAATTCCTTCCTTCCGAATTCCTTCCTTCCGAATTCCTTCCTTCCGAATTCCTTCCTTCCGAATTCCTTCCTTCCTTCCGAATTCCTTCCTTCCTTCCGAATTCCTTCCTTCCTTCCTTCCTTCCTTCCTTCCGAATTCCTTCCTTCCTTCCGAATTCCTTCCTTCCTTCCTTCCGAATTCCTTCCTTCCGAATTCCTTCCTTCCTTCCTTCCGAATTCCTTCCTTCCTTCCGAATTCCTTCCTTCCTTCCGAATTCCTTCCGAATTCCTTCCTTCCTTCCGAATTCCTTCCTTCCTTCCTTCCTTCCTTCCGAATTCCTTCCTTCCGAATTCCTTCCTTCCGAATTCCTTCCTTCCGAATTCCTTCCTTCCGAATTCCTTCCTTCCTTCCTTCCTTCCGAATTCCTTCCTTCCGAATTCCTTCCTTCCTTCCGAATTCCTTCCTTCCGAATTCCTTCCTTCCTTCCTTCCGAATTCCTTCCTTCCGAATTCCTTCCTTCCTTCCTTCCGAATTCCTTCCTTCCGAATTCCTTCCTTCCTTCCTTCCGAATTCCTTCCTTCCGAATTCCTTCCTTCCTTCCTTCCTTCCTTCCTTCCTTCCTTCCTTCCTTCCTTCCCCATTAACTTATTTCTAATTCTAGGCAGTATTTTAACCCTTCAGTCCTTACCATTTAAATTTCTCAAGTCTCTTGTAAGGCATTTCAAAGCCCAAGTAAATCATATCTTCAGCAATGACATTATTGTTATACTCAAAGAAATCTGTTAGCTGGGAAGGATGGATTTTTCTTTCTAGAAGATTATTTCCTCCAAAATATCTTGCTCAACTATCTGTTCTATAATTTCAACTACTTTTAATTGCTTTTCCTGATCTGCATTAAAACACAGTATGCAGCTCAGAGATTTTTTGAAGTGCCTATTGTGAGTCCTCCTAAAACCTGATCTATGGTTCAGGCAAACTTCTTCCTCTCCAGTCCCACTCCTTGAAACCTTGTTCCACTGACAAAACTACATTTCAAATAGTGGTTTTAGTCTCTTCTGCTTGTTTCTCTTTATAGAAGAAAGTCAGAACTTAAGAGAAATTTACACGCTTCAAAATATTCCCTGCTGACTGCTACAGCTATCTGCTGGAAGAACAGCCTGATGTATGTTGTTGTATGAATGATAACACAAGGCCCAGACTCAAAATTATCTCACTCTTCTTGGTATCCTTTATTGTTTATACATGACCTTTCAGCATTGGCTCTATGTTTCTGCTGGGCAAAGTTAAGAAACAGAGAAGAGTGCCTTCACCTCCTGTGCTGCTGACTGCTTCCGAGGTCATTGTTCTTCATTTTGTGGCTTTCAGTCCACATGCTAGAGCCTGCTGAAATATACAGAGCTTCTTGGGTGGGACGTTCTGAACAGTCAGGTTGAGGCAAGGTCTACTTGGATAGCGGAATAAACAGGGAAAACTGCTGGGATAAAGACACAGTGAAGGAAATGGTATTCTCTCTACCCTGAAAGATAAATGAATTCTGCCTGTCCACTTCCCTCTGCCTCTCCAGTGGCCAAAAGCAGGGTCTTGAACAGTAGGTGATAAGGGGAAGGGGAACCTACAGGAGCTCTCAGAAAGGTCAGACCACGAAAGGCTTGTAGCTTCCCTTTCCTAATCCTGCTTTCCTTCTGGAAACAGTTGGTCATAGTTTTTAAGGTACAAAGTAGACAATGCATTGCACTGCTCTCTTCCTAAAAGTTGGAGAACTTGTGGGAATAAAAAAGGAATAACCCTCATGATGGTTCCATCTGAACCTTTCCTTCTTTCACTGAAGGCGATCCATTTACCTTTGCCTTAGAGGGGAAGATTTTGACCTGAAGAACTGTATTTTTTCCATTTGTCTTTTGTAAAAGCTATGATGCATTTTTAGTGCTTACACGCACACACATATACCACTCAATATTTTATGAAGAGTTGTCATCCCTTTCTTTCTGAAATAATTTGGAAAAGGCAGGTCTCATCATTTTGCTCAGATTTCATTTGTCTGCAATAGATGGATGTATTCAATTTTCTAAAACAGCACATCCTTTTAATTAAGGCCATTAAAAATGAAACCTGTTTGTAGCTGGTGTTGCTTGGCAGGATACGTAGGAGGAACCTCTGTGTGTTCTTTCGTGGCTGGTACAATATGAACATGATTCACTTAACATTTCCAAAGTATTTTCTTCCAAAGGTTTGAAAAGCCTTAGCAATAGTTAAGTCTTGCAGTTCTATCTGTAATAAGTGGGATCATGTCAATGCAACTGTTCAGCAGTTTAAATGTAAACACAGCATCACATTTTGGGATATCGAATAAGTCTGTATTCCTTAAAAATTACAAGACTGGTGGATTTAAGTGCTTGGAAAAGGTACATGCTTGACAGGGAAAGTGTTCAGAATGAGAGATGGCTCCTCACAGGAATAATAAAGCTACAGCTACCAAAATTTTAGCCTTTCAACAGATTTTGCACATCTGTGGATCTGCTATTTATCCCCACATCCATGAACCGACTGTTTTAGTCCTCCTGTTCTTGTTTGTATGAGGACTGATCATAAGAGGCACCTCGACCCATTTCATTAGGCAAGCAGTCCTCAGAGATGTCAAAAAATCACCTAAATGCCTTGACAGTGGCTACTAGCCTGGACTTTCTATCTCTAATGTCTCACTGATAAGAAAGACAAATCTAAAACCTTCAGTAATGCCTCTGCTATTACACTGTAATTTTTTACTCCTGCAGACAGGATACAATGGGTCGCAGTAGTGTTTAGGAGCCAAAATGATGCATTTAATTGTAAATAATCCAGGCACTAGTTGAACCTCATACAAAATTGAGCATGTTTCTAGTGACAAAATTAGTAACTCTGCTTGAACCCCTTGTTTCTGACCATGCTGGCAGGAGGTTTTCTTGTATTTGGATCTGCTTTGGGGTTTGCAGCCAGCATGTTCAGCAGTCTCCACAGCTCTTCCCCTCTGCATTTGGGCTAATTGTGGGTCTGTGAAGCACATGTGCAGGGGTGGGAGCGCAAAGCAGGAAGGTCAAGGATTGTTCACCTGCGACCTGTAGGGGTTCCTCAGTAAAGTTAATTTACAAAGGCTCTGTACTTAGGGCCCCCATCCCTCTAAGCCTTGATGGGGCATTTGATTAATGGTTCTGGAAGTGAAACACACGGAGTGCCCCCTTGGTTTTGAAGGTCGCAGGTAAATCCTGGCCTTATTCTGACTTAAATAATGCATTTATCTTAATGCCACATCTAAGTCATAACCACTCATCAAAGAGGTGACGGGGTAGTGCAGCAATTTCTGTTGAAACATAGAGCACCATGTGATAAATTGCATCTGCAAGACTTGTTTTGTATGTCAGGCACACATTACTTCTAAATCAAATGCTAAAACATGCCTTATTTAGTCAAAAGTAAGCAGAATGCTGTAATTTATAATCGTCTTGGAGCACACTGCAGCGAAAATGAAAGCAGACTATTAAAATTTAATGCCTGTTTGGCGGAGTAGCATATTTCTGGCCACGTTTGATGCAGCATCATTTTCTCACACCATTGTGTATGCACAAAAAGTCAGCTTGTGTTTGCCAACGTTTGTGGAAACTAATTGAAAAAAATGATTTAGCTGTTAAAGTCTGACATCGGGCTGGAAAATTATTGTCAGCAGATACTGATGGCAGTGCCTCCTTTCTCCTCCTTTCACCCCCATCCACTTGCTTCTAACAATTGTCTGTTTTTCTTCAGCACAGCTCCCCACAGAACAGTTGCTAGCAAATATTCATTGTGGTGTCATCTCTGTTTAAAGTCTCGTCCTACACACCTATTCATCTGTGCTAAGTGAACAGCAGCATCAGCTCAAATTAAGCTGGCATGAAAACAGCCACTGTTAATAATTTCTGATGTGATTCAGCTCAGCTTTGGATAACAGGTGAAGATGTTTCATAACGGAGGCAATTACGGCCCTGTAAGCTCTCCCCAGCTCCCTGTTCCACCAGAGGAGCAGGGCGTGGTGGCTGCTGGAGCACACGGCAGGGCCAGCCCAGCTGCTGTCGGCCACGCGGGTTATGTGCCACACCGCGTGGGCCACCTCTCCAGGCAGATGTTGGGCGCAGTGATCAGCCTGCAAAATGCACGACAAGGCCGAGGTGAGAGGGTGGAAGTCAGCACACTTCATCTGACTTCACTGCAGACCTCTACCACCAGATAAAATCCTTCATGACCACCATTCCTTTGGCTGAATCACAAATTTGGATGATGACCTGTGTGCAGACATTGATGCCATGTGTGCTATATATACGTAACTGAAAACAAGATTACAGGAAGTGCAGAGTTCTATTTCACAAACAAGAACAAAATCCCACTTGCAAAATAGTAACAATTGGTGAACTTCTGAGACGATAATCAGGTCTGATAAAGAAATAATTGTTTAACATCTGCTCATTAAGATTCAGCTGAAGGAGTAATATGGGTAGAAATTAATAACTAGCAAAATACAAATGAAGCCTGTAATTTCATGTGTGAAATGTTACAACTACTGTGATGGATTTTTAGCTTTTTTTTTTTAATTAAAGAACAATGTACTTCCATCTACTGAATCTCTATTGTTCTATTATTTAAGTTATCTTTCATGTCAGTGCCACATGGTTTGAAGTATATTAAAACATAGTCATATACTTAATTGTGTGGATTTGCAGATGGTTCATTTCCAGCCAAATATTATTTTCCTTAGATCTCAGAAGAAAATGTCTAACAGCCTAAATTGAATTTTTATACATTATGATTTCCGAAATGTACTTCTTAATGGTTTCTGATGTGCCTAAAGGCATGAATCTTGAACTACTTTCTTAGAAATGTGTTAGGGAAAAACTGCAAAATGTGTTGTAGTTTGGTTTTATTTGGGTTTTTTTGGTATTTTTTCATTTGTTTTTTCCTTTTTTTGTCCTGATACAAATAGTGAATTTCAATTTTGTGTGTTAACCTACTTTTATTGTATTGCTGTAGTGTGCTCTTGAGCACTTGTAATAATGAAAATATAACAATGTATACTTCAAAAGTGCTTGATAACAATTCCACCCTATCTGCAAAATGTGTAGTGTATATTGATTTCCAGAAACAAAAGACACGTCTGTTTCCTTTTCAAGGAACAAACCCAGTTCCTTTGAAATACTTGAAGTTTATCTCTTACAGAAGATAGTGCTGAGATTGACCTATTTCCATATTCCATTTTTTTTTCCAAATGTGACATTGAAGGATTCTCCTTTCAATTAAGGGAAAATATTTTTGCAATTATTTTTAAGTGCCTGAAAGATTAAATTGGTTGTGAGCTTGTATCCATATTCAAATTCTAATCTCCCCAGCAAGTAATTGTTTTATTCAGTCCTGACAATGCTTTATCTATTGTCATCTCTGACTGTGTTCTGCATACTGTCTCTTCCCCTGACAATTACTGCTGTTCCTTATCCCCGCAGCCTTTAAAAGCTCTGTGTAACATTAGCCTATCTAGCCTAGTGAAAATGTCTTTACAGATTAGTGTAATGTTAATACTGCTGGCTCCCTGCTTTTGACCTGAAGTGGAATATATTGCACTGCTGGAGCAGATGGAATCAGGGCTTCATGGGGAAGCGGAGATTGCTTGGCCGCCTGCCAAAAGCGCGGTGCTGGCGGCGGCTGCCAGAGCCCCTCCACCGGGAAAGGGAGCGGGAGTCGCAGCGGGGGGAGCGCGGGCACAGCACGGAGACGGAGCCGCTCTTTGCCCTTGCACTGCTGGGTGGGGGGCAAGTGGAAACATCACTTAAATTTGCTTTGCATCAAAATATGTTTAAGATTGCTCGTCCACAGATGCAACATTCTATGAGGAAGATGAGCCTTTCTGTGCAAATGGTAGCCCCTCTAATCTAGGGGTTAGTATTTTGGTGGGAGCTTCTGCATTTTTTTAAATGGAAATTGTGAGACAAAAGTATAGAACATGGAAAAATGAAGCTGTGAACTCCTAATAACCTTCTTAATGATGTAGATTGGGTTATAAGGACAATTTAGTGTATTGTTCTCATTGCTTTTAGTGAATCAAATATACTGCTTTTCCTTTGTTTTAACTTTGTTGTTTTGTTAGGGTTTTTTGGGTGGGGAATTACCAAACTATTTTAATATCCCAGTGAAAATTATTTCCCTAAAATATTTACTGTTATGCCTCTTGTGAAGCCCACATTGTACTAAAAAATAGAAATGGTTGGAGGATTAGGATGGACAACAACTCTTCTGCCATCTTATGTAGTTCAGAGTTTAAATACATTAATCACAACACTTGCACTCTACTACTATTACACCAAACAAACCTTTCATTGAACATCCCTATTAAATATGCTACTCTGGATTTCTACCTTTTTTCCCCTTCTGCAATCATATTTTTCTCTCAAGTGCTGCATTTCCCTAGCAGTAAAACATATGCTGTTTTCTGCCTAAGTAGAGGGATAATGTAAGCTGTGATGTGGAGAGTATTTTTTCTTATAATTTGCTTTTTGAGGGTGTAGTTATAGTAACATATATGTGCTTTTATCTGTGATAAGAACTACCATCTGGTAGCTAAATGTGCACAGCTTATTGCTTGAAGTGCTTATACACATTATGAAAACACACAGCTTTTGTGTATGTTAGGATACTGCCTATATGTATTATTAATAAACCCACATATTAGCTATTTGAATATGTCAAATGATTGTAAAATTGAACAGTGATTCCAGACAAGAAGGATTAGGCCTGGCACAATGCCAGATGTGTATTTATTCCAGCAGTACTACTGTGACCTTTTAATATCATATTGTTTGCAACCTCTTCCAGACAATAATTGTTTGAGGGGGAAAACAGAGCCACTTTGACAATGGAAAAGGCCTTTGTTATACTCAAAAAGCTGAAGCTTTCATCCTTGGTATACCAATTCACAAAGATGTGTGCTGAATGTGTGGAAGCAGCAAGAGAGACAGAACATATAAATTTGAGTTACTTTGACCTTTAATCCAGAAGACCAAGAAGAGAAATGCACTAGGAAGGCTGGTTTGTTGCTGTCTGGAGACTGATAAGCTGTAATAAAGGTGCACTCCGTTGCAATTCATCTAAAGCTTCCATTGCTATCATCCTCTTTTTTCGATTTTTGTTACCTCAAGTACTTATCTAAATCCCTTTCAATGCCAGCTTGAATGCACTTTGTATTCTCTCCAACTGTGACTGGTGCTGTCTGTGTGTGTCAGTGTGCTTCAGCATACACTCTTTCCCCTTGTTTGACAAGAGCCAGTGCCAACACCTAATTAAGGATAAGCCGTGGAGCTCTCAGCTCTATCTTTGTCAACAGCTATGTTCCCAGCTTTCTGCTTAGTTGAGCTTTTATGACAAGAGCAACATTTCGGGTTCAGACGACCTCTGGCCTCCCAGTTCCCCATGTGAGAACTCAGTGCAACTTAACACAGTGGATGATTTTAGAGGCATTTATGGTGATGAAATCCACAAATCCCTTCTGTCTCTTTCTAAAGTACACACATTTGTACATAGATCTGTCTCTGCACATCTATCTAAATGGATATGAATCCACACCTATAACTGAACATAAATTGGACATCTTCCAGATTCCCTTTTGTCTGGCTTACTCTCGCAAACTGTTTCCTAGGAGATGATCGGAGGGGTTGAGACAGGATTCTTCTTTTGCAAACACTGTATCTAAAAAAAAAAAAAACAACCCTCATTTAGCAGAACAGAAACCCCCTATTTCAGAGTCCGGTCGAGTTGTTTCAATCATTTTGTCTCAATAGTAAGGATGAATTTAGGTCACTAAACAAGAAACTCTTTCAAAGGGTTGAGCATTTGATAAGCTTGAAAATCAGATTAACATGACTGATAGGTGACTACCAGACAGCCAATTAAAGGAGTACATGAAATAATTTTGTAGGGAGATTTAAGTATATGTCTGTCTGCATGACCAAGTTAAATTACTTCAGGGAGCAGATCTAATTTTCTTTTTGTTTTTTTCCTGCTGCCACATCCTTGCATCCAAATTCTAATCTGAATTTTATGTAAGCCTGTGTGGCTTGCCAGGCACATAACAATACTGCAATGGAGGTACACTGGTGCAGCTAAGAAGAGATTTTGATTTACTAGTCAAGTAAAAATTACGCAAACTCCTGAAAGAAAATCCTAGTTACATAATGGAGACCTCCTTTGCTGTTAAATACATACATAACTGAAGGCAAAAAGAGTGATTACTGGCTTCAGTGTTTGAGATCCTGCTTCTTGTGCTGTTAATGTGAAAAGAGGGAATTTCAGTGCGAATTCCTATCAGCATTTCCTGAATTTTAAATCTGATAATTCTAACTGAAAATCTCACCCGTAGAGACAAGGGCCATCTGAAAAACTGCTAAGGACATTTCAGCAGTTAATAGACTCTGGAGAGCCCTTCCAGCTATGCTTTACAATTTGGCTAGCTCCTAATTTTGGGTGCAAGTTGTTTAGAATCAATTTCCCTTGCAACTATGAGTTCACTTCTTCCTTGAGTTCTGCCAGTGACAGTAGTCTCTGAGCTGCTCTGGTTTTAAGATCTTCTGGTTGGTCCCACTTTTGTACACCACCCTTACTTTGTCATTACATTGCAAAGGAAGAGAAAGCGGTTGTTGGGAAGCCAAATCTCTATGCCACTCATAGCTGTCCTCATTAAATGGGTTTGCATTTGTGTTGAGCTGTTGCATAGCTGACTTCTTGGGACACTAGAGAAAAAAACACAGGAATATTTTATTTATATTCTTTACCAACAGTGAGTAAAATCATGAAAATAGCTGTATTTTATAAAGTGTGTAAAGACATTGTCTTATCATTGATGTAGACTATGATAAAACTAGCCTAAACAATTCCAATTGCTCAGGTATGACAGTGAGTGCTTTGCATTTCACAGTATTATTCTCTGCAGTAAAAACAGTATTTCCTGAGGAATAAATATGTGGAAAAGGTGTTTAGAAACTGGAGAACAAGAAAGAGTACTCCTTACTCATTATCTTAATCTTGCATTTATTTGTTTATTTACTTTATGTCAAGCAGCTCCCCAGTCAAAGCAGCTGGAAGATGAAAGTTAAAACCTGGCAGTGAAAGAGGCCATAATAGGCCTACATGTGCTTTGTGTGCTCCAGAGGAAAAAAACAGTTTTGATTTAGCTAGGTTACAAGCCTTGGAAAACCACTCTTCATGTGAGCTCAGTACATTTAACAATTATAGTAAAATTAGTTTCAATTATGTTAAATTCTGTAATTAACACTGTTGAATTTCACATTTTCTCAGGCAGAGTATGTGGTACCTATGTATTTTGAGTTTTAAAAAAATTACAAACAAATGAGATTACATTGTGCTGTTTGAGAAACAATAGTGTAGACACATTATAAGAAGTTAATTTTATTCATTACAATTACAATTACATTGCAATTATGAGAAAAACTCAGCTGGTGATCATCTTTGGTCTGGACTAGATGATGTAACCTTTTACTTTGTTACTGCTTTCCTGAAACAGCAAATACATACATCCTGATGCCACTCACTTAAAATACCAAGAATTTTTATGCCCCGCTCTGGTGACTGTCTGCCAGGATTACTGCAGCAGACAGTTGTGTGTTACAAGAAGCAGCCACTTCATCTATTTTCTCACAATGCAAACAGGCGCTTGTAAATTGGCCTTGGATTCTAATGCAACTGAAGTGTGCAGATTATAAAGATCCCAAAGTATGTGTCTATATTAGCAGCTTTAAGCAGAACTGGCCTGAGTATTTTACACAAGTATTTAAACCTGAATTATCTCCCCCCTGCCCCCCACTGCACTTCATCATAAAAGGCATGTAAAGAGCTCAGCTGCAATTTCCTTTCTTCACTGTTTCAGTTCAGCTACTGCAAGAAAATTGCTAGTATGAACACAGCCCCTGACTTGTGATGAGACCTCTATTCCTTCTTGTTCAAGACATTTATAAAAGCTATTTTAAAGGCTTTGGAAAATGTTACCCAAGGAGATGACAGACTTATCAGCTTTTCTGTACATACTCATAAAGGTGACCATGGAGGAAGAAAGAAAATGTGTGGTTTGAGGTTTACGCACAGCCTTAACTTTGTGATGTTTCTAGGGAGTAGCTGCAAAACAGCAGTATGCTCTCTCTGTACAGACAATGAGTATCTGTGGGAATGTACACTCAAAACAGGGCCATCTGAGAAGTTCCAGCTCTGGTCATTCCAGTGCAGTTACAGAAGGAAAAATACACAAACATTATTACTACAAGAAGTGGTAAGCCAAATTAGCAATAAACCACTAACAGCACCAAATATGGGATCAAGACATAAACTATTTTTTGGCTGTAGGAAGCTGCAGTGGATAGTTATGCATGGCTGTGTATGCGTGCCTTGAGTATACATACCTGTACATTATGTTTTTGGAAACTGGCATTCCTACTTCTCCTAACACAGCACATGTGCATGCTGGATCTGCCCCAAGTTTCCCTTGTCCCTGGGGTTTCCTTTGTAGTTAATTTAAATAACAACAAACTCGCCTGCCAAATTTTGCTTTGGAGCTTGGCTGCTTCTTGGTCTACTCTCTGCAGGACCTCCTTTGTCCCTGTCGCTATTTTCCTGTGCTCCAGAGGGGAATTCACTACCCATTCCACATCCTGGACTGGCGCCAGAAAGATCCCTATGCTCTGCTTGTTGACAGAACAAATATCTCTGCTTTCTTTAGGAACTTCCTAAACTTGACCACAAGAGTGAACAAGTGAAATAGCTTGGCTCTTGAATGCAAGGTATAGGTGCTGCTGCCTTTTTTACAAGGTGCTGGGAGATGTTTGTACACTAATTCACCGTGGCAGACAGAACGGGGCTGGGAGGGTTTGCAGCAGACGGAGTTTACTTGAGTAGTTGATAGGAGTATTTGTGTTTGCAGTTGTCAGGCCTTGTCATCTCTGCAGTCATGTTTGCTGCCTAGGATTTGTGTAGGGATCAGCTCTGCTGCTTTCAATCACATGGCACCTTTCCCCTCAGTCTTTGTCCATCTCCAGACTCTCCTCCTGTGTCTGCCTGTGCTTTAGGCTAGAAGTTGGTCAACTGAAGTGACAAATAAGTCATTCAGATGATTTACACGACAGTGTGCAAAGAGGGCTGTGACTTAGAGATTACTTATATACCAGCTATTTTTCCTCAGAAGTACTTGGAAGTACTCTGTTGGAACCTGCAAATCAAAGAGTAATAAGAAAAAAATGTCATGTGGGGTGTCAGATTCTGGTTTTCATAACTTCTGTGGAGGAGGACAGTGAATACAAATGTTACCCAATTGTTTGCTTTTGGTAAAATGTGCATGTGCTTTACAAATAGCAGTGTGAATTTAAAAGTTCTGGTTTGACCATGAAAAGAAGTTGTTCCAGCCCTGAATGTGTTTTTCCTGCATTTTGTGCAAGGAGGGGAGCCAAGTATACATCTGAAGTTCCAGTTCTACCACTCTTTCTCATTTTAATCACTGGGCTCAGGAGGCAAAAATGCCAGTATGACTCTTAGAGCATTTTAACTGATAACAGCGGCTCCAAGGATGTAGGACCAGTCTCCAGAGAAGTCCTGCAAATGTTATTAAATCTCTTCAAATAACAGTCATTCTAACTTGCTTCAGCTTGTGTATGTTTTGGCAGTGCTTTTCTAGAAATGCACTAGCACCTAGAGAATACCTCAGATCCCAAACACTTTTCTAATTAAGGTTAAATACATTCTCTGGTTCTTAAGTACACATAACTCTTTTTAAAGGAATAATGTGCAAAATTTCCTTTGGAAGACAAAATGATAAGCTTGCTTTTGCTTAGGGGGAAAAAAAATAACAGCATCTCATTATGGTAACTTGGTCAGAGACATGTAAGTTAGTTTCAGCTATACAAGAATCTGATGTCAGCCTGGTAATTACTAGGGAGAGTCAATAATACCTCTCCTCAGTATAATTGCAAATCCAGTACAACCATGACCAGAACTAAATTGCTTGAGAGCAATCAATAGAAATCTCCCGATTGCATTCCCTGGTGTACACATCAGATATAAAAAGGAAAACTGTCCATCCAAGCAAAAGGTCAACTTTACAAATGAAAACTGCAACATAAGGCTGGAAGAAGTCTGTCCACACAGAAGCCTCTTGGTTAACTCAGGCCATAGGTGACAGACCTAAATGGGAAGATGCATATTTTGAGGGTATTAGGCTAAATCCACATGAGCAATAATTTGATGCAACTGGACTGGAGAGACAGATTAATATAGTTGATGCTGAGTTCCTAATATTTGTTCCCTCTGTGGTTTGTGGCTTTTAGTCAGACTAAATTCAGTCTGTTTTCTCAAACCCAAGATCTCATCACATGTGGCTCAAAGCTGTCTGAAGCATCAATCTGTGCCTCAGATTTCTGTGTCCCTGCAACAGACTGGATGTCATTAGGTTTGTACCTGGACTGCAATTTCTGGCTCAGCTTTCTCTGAGGAAGGTGGTCCAAGTATAACAAAAACCACTGTGAGGACCAGAGCAAAGTGTGGTAAGTGGGGAAGCTCAAGGGATTAATTTTAAAACCTCACTGTTCCTTGAACTAAAATAGTATTGCTGATGCAGCCAAAGATTTTCTCCAGAAACCCTAGTTGTTATTTTCCTAGATGCTAGGGCCTCATCCTTCTGCTTTTTCCTTTCTCAATCACATTTGCTTGTACATAAATGCATGAATAAACATATTACCTTTAGTGCCATGCACTTCTTACAACTTTTTCCTACGAGTATTAAACACAGAGATATCTAATGATTTAATAAATACAAGGTTAAATTTTACTTATTATTGTGATCAGAGCCTCAGAGGAAATGGGTGAGTTTGGTGCTCATATTGTGGCTGTGCTCTTTTTAAAAAGAAAAAAAGATTTCTCTGTATACTCTTCAGGAATTGAATAAAAGCTTTGAAAAGTGCTGAAACTTAGTCCCTTGAAACTTGCAGAAGAATTTCTGGGCACCAGAACTGTGAGACCCCAAATTCTTACTTAGAACTCTCAAAAACAGTGTGGAAAACAGTCTCCGAATAGCCTCTGTATTCCTTTTGAAACCTGCCCCTGGTGGCTGATGGGTCCTGAGGAGTGGATGGTTAAATTCTTTTTTTTAATATTGTCATGATATTACCCAAATATTTGTATTTTGGATTGAGTGAAGAGGCAACTGTTATGCATTCTGTCTGCTGCTACATCTCCTTTTGAAGGCTTTTACTGCAATGGATTAGTTTTCTAAACTGACTGGAGTTTTCTGACAAATCTGCTTTAGCATAAATTGCTATTTTTCTCACTACATCAAATTATGCTGCCCAAACTGGGCACAACGCAAAATAAAAACCTGCACAAAGCTGTGGTGTGGGAAACCTCAATAATAATTTTTCTTAGGCTCTGCAGACAGAAAATGTTTTCTTTCCAGTGCAAGTCTATGTTTCATTTGACATGTCTTTTGTTACAAGTTTATGGGCCAAATATTTTCAACAGGTGACAGATTTAATTTGAGGTTTTTTTAGACACCTCTGTAACCCCGTAATAGTAGAAAAAGGTATTTGCCCCATAAGAAAGTTTTTGTAGAAGCCAGTATTAAATTCTACTCATCTCTTAACAGCGAAAAAGAATGTGACAGGCATTGCATTTGCATTATGGTATGGCTTAAAGTACTGCAGGCAGAATAGCACAAAAAGGCTGTTAAATAGCTGATAATTTCATCGTGCTGGAACCAAGAGTGGAACTACAATGCCATTGCATTAGCACTGTAATGCTACGAACATTTTCAATTATCATGCTTAACCTTGCTAAGAAGCTAAAATGAACACTATCAATACAGTGTGGCAGGAGTAGCACAATAGCAGCCCACTATTCTCTTGCTTTCTCCCCCTCCCCTCCCCTTCTTCCTCCTTGCTACCAGAAGGGAAATGTGTGGACTCTTGCCCACACCACTTCTAAATTGCTCAAGCAATTGTTTCCTGTAGATTAATTTGTAATTCTGAATCTCAAGCAGAAGGAAATGGGAGCACGTTCCTCCCCCAGGCCATTTACAGATCTGGAGTTTTAACGTAATCTAAAGCAGAAGCTGAGGAACCAACACACACACAAGGAAAGGGAGGGACGCAACAGTGAAGGTGACCCCGGAGTGTTTCCTTCGCAAAGGTTTTTCTTTGTGTACCAAAAAACCTTGCTTTAACCGATGCTTATATCTTCCTTGCTCTTTTCTCCCATGCAAAAAGGCTTATGTAAAGCTGTGGGGTGAATGTGTGCACACAGTGTACGCACACACACGGGGCTGCGTTTCAAGGAGGCCGCTGTGTGACTGCCTTCTTTCTTTGCCCATGGTTGCTCTGGTGATGATAATTTCCTTGCAGAAAGAGAGAGTAGAACAAACAAACAACTTCCACCAACACTGATGCTGTTCTTCATACTGTCTAAACAGGGCAGCTGGAGCTGTAAGCTTTTAAGGTTATTTAGAAATGAAAAGCAGCAGATAGGCAGATTTCAAGGGAGAGTTAGAAAATGTAACCAGTGATCTGAACACTGATGCCTTGCTACTATTAAAACCCCTTCACTGCTTATATACAGCTCTGTTCTCTAAATAACATTTAAAATCTGCCACTCCATGAGAACATTCCCCATCCTTACTTTCCTCTATCATTTGGGGTTACTCAAAATAATTTTTAAAAATTTATCAATATCTGTATTTTCTTTTGTCCTACTTTAGTAGTGAGGATTTCTGCTCACCTTGGACTGAGCAGTCCACAATAAAAGAGGTATAAAAATGGAACAGAGAAGACTAAAGGGACCCAGAAGAAGAAAGCGTTATGAAAAGGAGGCTAATAATTCAGCTTTTTGCAAGCTTCCCAGAAATCTTTCTGAAGGGGAGCTTCCAAAAAGGTGGCATTGTTCTCTTCCACTTCACAGAATGGAGAGAAGTATCCAGTGAAAATGAAAGAGAAGTCTGTGTATGTGATTACGATGAGCTTTTAATACAGCAGAGAAGACATAAACATTAAAGTAAAAAAGCTCCGGAGAATTTCTGTCTTTAACAACTTTCTCAGACCCCTCCTACCAGTTTTGATCACAGTATTCCAGGGTTTTTGTGTGCTAAGGACCTTTTTGCCTCTGCTTGTAAATGGGAAGTTAGAATCCCTGACGACAAACATGATTTCAGGTCTCCTGCCTCAAGATTACCCCTTCTGTTCTGCCAAAGGTCAGCCTTTTAGGGCTTTTAGGGCTGTGCCCTCAGCACACTGGAAAATTAATACTGTGGGAGAAGGCAAAAGGCAGGAAATCAAGTTGTGTTGTATCTTTTCACCTGTGGGTTCTTATGCTTTGATCTAGAGTGCCTATAACTAAATGACAAGCGCATAGTCTCCTGAAAATTGACAAAAAGTCAATTGAAGAGACAGGGATGTTTAGAAAAAAAAAATCTGTAATATTATCTCAGGGACTCCAGACAAAATTTTCTTTCCTTATAATTTGGCAAGGATTGGTGTTGATTTTTGATTGCTTAGTAAGTTTATTTCCATTAGAAACTTTAGGGAGTATTGTTAAATAAATGTTTAATATTATTATGGACTCTGGAGTGTCCCTTTTTCAGAGAGGTGTTAAATTCCCAGCCAATCTATTTCAGTGCAGGAAGGAGACGAGTTTATCTGTTCTCTGCCCAAGGCATATTAACTCCTGCCAAAATCTCTTTCCTCCGATGAGAATGTCAAAGCTCACCCTGTAAGCATCCATAAGGCAAGAGAGGAAAGCATGAAACAAATGGATATCATATTAGGAGGGATTTCCAGGTGCTGTAGAGCAAAGGAGAGAGCCTTCCCAGGAATGACAACCAAGAATTGCTTGTGCTCTTCTTGATCAATTTGCCATGGCACCACAATAGTACAGAAAACATCTGAAATCCTGTCTTTTCCATCTATAATGGGGATTTCACTGGTCAAAAAGAAAATTTAGCGGTGTTAAGAGGACACTAAAGTTGCCCCTGACCACATCCTGATGCCTGAAAACAGCTGGATGTTTGAAAAAGGTCAGGAACCTGGAATAAAGGGACATGTGCTAGAATCAGGCAATTATATTTAGCTGAAGTTTGGCCATCTGCTTAAGGTGGAGAAGGAAATCTCATATGGGAATGAGAGAATCTGGGACATTTTTATTTTATCTTTATTGTTTTTCACAGATCTGTTTTCCAATTAGAAATATTTAAGACTTCCAAGACGTAGCTGGTATTCACTCTAACAGCTGGACTAGAAGCCTTCTGCAGGTCTCATATTATATAATATTTGCCAAGGAATTAACTGTTTGTCTTGATTTGTCAAGGAAACAGAAAAACTTAGTGATTACAAACTACTGTCTGATAACTACACTATATTTATATCTAACTCTTATCTATTATCTTAACCTCTAAATATCTCAACTATTTGAGTCAAGTTTGGTGAGTTAGAAGGCTCTTTCATATTCAGATAAAATGCATGTGTTGGCCAAAGTATGTAGTTTAAACATGAGATTTATGTGTTGAGGTTAAATCTAATATGGCAGCCTTGTGAAAACGTTCCTGCTTTGCTCTTCAATTGTTTGTACTTTGCATGTGCTGCGTGCAGGTGATGTTCCAGAGCTGACCTTCACAGAGGGAGTGCTGGTGTGGACTCCTGGCTGGAGTGGCACTGGTCACAGGTGCAACTGACCCCAGCTTTCAGGCTGGATCTGAGACTTCCCTCCTGTTTGGCACAAGTGGACTCTGTCCCCAGGTTGGAATCTTAACTGCTTTGCATTGCAATGCAATCCAAAAGGGAGGGGAAAAAGCCGTAGATACACCTGGTCAGTGCCAAGCCAACTGTATTCACAATCTCCTCTTAAAACACTTGGATCTTTCCAGGGTAGCTTTTCAGATCATCTAATGAGCTTTTAGAGGGAGGACTCTAATACAGAAATCTTGTACTTTGAGCAAAATGGCAGCTGTGTGAGGTCTTTGAAACATTTGGACGTATTCTTTCAGGCATCTGTACTCCATGAACTAGAAGAATTTAGTAGGAGGAAGCCAATATTTATGATAAAGGGGCCTGAACATTGTTATATGGAGCCAAGTATTGCACTATCCAAAAGCTTTTCTTTGTGTCTTATTGTCTATATTGGAGAATTTGTTTTAAAGAAAAAATTAGAGTTCTTCTGGTGCTCACCACTGCCTTGAAATTCAGAAGCACTCTACTTTTCTGAGATTTCTTGAGCTTTCTGACATGGTTGCTGAGATGGGTTTATATCTCAACATAAGACTGTTTTTCTTCATACGCTTTACCAGACAATTTGTCTTTTCTCTTTATGCTTTCCCTTAATATTCCCCTGCTTGGAGTCTCCTTGCAGTCTGACTTCAAGAACACTTCATGGGCTTGTTGTGGAAAGCATTCAACTCCCTCTGCTCAGCATGTTCACTCCACTTTACCTGCCCCATAGTCCTGTTTATTGCTGTTTAACATTGATACTATATGGTAGTTAGATTTTTCAGTTGTACTGGATCTTTGAAAGTTGGCAGGATGAATTGCTTGGTTTCCAGTCTTAAATGTTTATCTCCCCTTGGATCTCACCATCTGCTCCTCTTTGGCAGTGCAGGTAAATGATTTTTTTTCAACTTCCTTTCATTTGCCCTGTTTCCTGCATGTGCTTAGATGTTTCCTTTCTCTCTCCAGATATCATCCAGAAGATTTTGGTGGCCTTTACTGAGGCTGATAAATCTGACTGAAGTTTCCACACTACATTGTGCGTTGCAGGGTTTACTTAGAGGGGAGGAGGTAGGGATTTTTATTTTATTGGGGTTTAATTTCACTATCACATCCTCATGGAATATAGTTCAATGGCATACACAAACTTAGGATAGATTTTTTATCCTTCATTCAAGTTTATTCCTCCTAACTTCTTCCATCTGCCTTTACTTCTCAGTGTTACATCTTTGAGCACATTAGCAAGCGACATGATCATTATTTTCGGAATCAATGTCTGTTTTTTAAGAGTTCAGGTCTAGTATAGTCCAATCCCAGGCTCAGCTACCAGAGGCAATGCCTCATCTCAGATCAGTAGCCATGCAATGGAGTCTTGACCTTCAAGACTCTGTGCTGTTTTCAATTTTTCTCATTTATGGCCAATCTCAGAGTCTTGTGTATTGCAAAGTCTTTAAGGGAGAGTCTCAGAACTTGGAGATCTGTAACACACTTTTGCATACTGCTTAAGCAACAGAAAACCAGGACAAAATACAGCATCTGGAAAGGAGGGGCTTTTTTCACTCAATTTTATTACCCATCACAGAAAGCCCAACTTTGAAAAACTACCCTGAATTTTGTTTTTGCAAACATTTGGAGGTATAAAATGCTGTCTTTCAGAGTTGGTGATATTAGCCTTCTATGACCATTTGCAATGTTCCCTCAGAGCTTCTCTACTTTCACTGTTTTTTAAAGTTGATATTGAAATCAAATGGGATTGTGGTGTGTTCCTCAACGAGTTACTGAAGGGCAGTTAAGGCTCTGCCTTGTGAAAGGATTAATCTGAATGAAAGCCAACCTGCTGTTCTCTTTTGTCATTCATCAACTGTCCTCAGATTCTCTTCTCAGTCAGACCTGTGAAACAATTTGCCAGTTGTTGCAGTCTGTCAACTATGCCCATTAACTAAAAGTCATTTCCATACAACAGCTGTCTCTCTGTAGCTTCTGTGTAACAAGTTGGTTCTCTGTCCCCTTCCAAAATCAGAACCCACAGACATTTGGCATTCTTCTTGTGAGTGCTTGTAAAGAGCCTGAGACCCAAACTGACACCAAGACTGAGTGCCATTCTGAGTTCTTCCTGGGGTACTCTCTTTGATTTCGGTTGTTCTGTCCAGTTCATTAGGTCAGAGAGGTGTTGAATGGGCATAGTGGATTTTGCGTAATGGTTGATAATTTTACTTGTTGTGCGGCTAAACCAAGGGGTTTGATTTCAGTTCTGTCAGACAAGCATTTTTCCTTAACTATTGAAAATTAATTTTTAAGCTATGCTGTAAGGGTTTTTACTAAGAACTTTTCCTTCTGTTCCAGCAATTTTTGGCAGCTCCTGTAACTTCACACAAGATCATGAGATCCTTTTGACAGCTTAGCAAGAGGTAGTCATTTTTTCTGACAAAACCCAGAGAAGATATACTAGATGTTACAGCAGTGTCTGGACTATTGGCTCAGGTAGTAATTAAATGATGAATGGTTCCTTAGACATTGGGATTCAAATGGTTTTGGTTTCCCAAGTACTGATAATTTCCTGATAATTACTGTCTTCAACCATTTTGCAAACATCCACAGGCTATTTAATGCAAGACAATTGGTCTTTAGATTGATCATATCTGGTCTTTAGATTGATTAATGCTTTTAGGGTTTTTTGCATTTGGCTGATATGTAGATTCTATACTATTCTCAAAAAATATTCATCAAAGCACTTAGGGCTGTATTATTTTTAAAAACATTTCTCAACTTCAGTGTTGCCTGTTTGATTCAAAAAAAAAATCTGCTTTTATTTCCTCGAGCTCAGACTAATGCCTCTGCTTGTTGATTTACCCAGTAATTTTATTACAGTTTAATGTCTGTGTGAAAATCTGCTGTAAGAGTGCAAAAAAGCAGAGGAAATCACCGTTTTGAATTTTTTTATTTACTTTTAAGACTTGTTACTTATGTAAGAAAAGATAGATTTCAAGCCTTTGCTGATGTTCTCTTATGTCTTCTGTCATCAAGTCCTGGAATACATTTTAGACTTGGATCTTAGTCTTGCATGAGATGTGTTTCTCCTATTAACGTGCTTCAGCAACTGAGGTAAAAATGACCACCTGAATCACTGCATTCTCTCATGTTTAGTTTTTTACAGGTGCCCCTTGCCCTCCTGTGTGAGTTATGTACTCACACCTCACAGCATGGGCAGACCGGAGGCGACCGGTGTGCACTGGGCACTCTTTCACTCTAGACAATGTCTTTAAATCTCAGTCCTCTAATGACTTACACTAAAACAAAACAAAACAAACAAACAAAAAAAGCAAGAATCACCACATGGTATCTCTGAATTCACTATATCGCTAAAACACAGTCACTACCAAAAGCGAGTGACCTTGGTGAAAGGCCATAGCCAGACATACTGTTGTGTATTGCAACGTTTTGGGTTAGGAGATGAGTGAATGCATTTGCACATTCTCAGCTGATTCGGATTTTCTGGATTTACTGCATTTGTGAGTGCTGAGAATGAGCTCTACTAAGCTGCATACATTTTAGTATTTTTGTTTTATTGCAACACTTTTTTCACAGAAACTGGTGAAGGTGTCACTGCTTATACAGTTGTGCTTACATAGCTGAGGGAGCAGAAGCGAGACAGAGGAGGGGGTGAGCAGATGAGGACAGTGACCTCTTAATCAACTTAAGCTGTAGCAACAACACATCTGACTGTGTCTTGAACAATTTTAATTAAGAAAAAAAAGAAATACAAATGTTGACATGGAAATGGCCAGGAGCCAGGGATGAAATTCTGGCCACACTGAGCATGCAGCTGGAAGGAATTTCCCAGGTCAATAAATCCCATCCCATGTTTTTCCAGGAAAACATTCTTGAACTGATCTTGGTCCGCATTAAAGTTTATTTGGTCTGTTGACCTGCTACCCTTGAAAGCCAAACATCCCATAAGACTTCACTGGGCTATGATTTCATTTCAAGTGGTAGTTCAACAGAGCTATAAATATACACAGAAAATTTCTGATTAACCCTTCCAACCAATGCCTTCCCCACCACACACCCTGATGACATCCCAGCTGGCATCCTGCTTCTTAAAGACACACCTCTTCAAAGTGCTGCTCCATTTTATGGGGAAGCAGCAGAATAGCTCCACAAGTAGAGCTTGTAAGAGGGTTTTTTGCACAGTAAAATTTTGGCCCACTACAACCCTGCAAGCTTTGAGGCTTTTCAGTACTAATGTGAAGTCAGGAAAAGATTTCTTGTTCTTTCACACAGACTCTACCTTCACCCATGCTGATTTCTGGTGATCAGTTTTTTCATAAAGCTAAAGGGCATCGCTGAGAGCCATAGAGGAACTAGGAACTAATCCAGCCTACATTATTGTAATTTTTTTCAGTAGGCCCTGTGCTGGTAAGGGTTGTTATTTCTCCTTTCTCTGTAGTCTTCTGATTTCTTTCTCAGACAGCTCATACTTACCTCACAGTTGTCCTCATTTCCCTGCCAGTCTTGGAGAAAACTTGTCATCTGGGCTCTGATCTTTGCTTTCCTAAAATCACACATCTGTGTGTTCCAGCTTTCCTTTCAACATATGATTTTTTAAATTTGTTTCCTGATTTTGTCTTTTCTGTACACTTCTGAAAAGCAGTGGAAAGAAAGACAAGCAAACTAGACCATTTGCCTGTCTGGCAAGGGAAATGGCATGATTTTAAAATCGTTGAGCTAAAGAAATAGTAAAACCTTCAAAAAATTCTGACACTTGTTTGGATGTTTTTGTTTATTTTTGGAGCTGTGGAATATCCATGATTTTCAGAGTTTTGACCTTTATTTTGAAGAATGTCGTAATTTTGCCAGCAAACTCAGTTGTCAATATTTTCATTTCAGACCTCTTTATAGAAGTTCATAACTGACCTATAAAATTACACATACCAAGCATATGTGGTCTCAAGCAGGAAAATATTTAATAAATAAATAGATAAATATAAATGTGCTTGTTTAAAAGTTATAAAGACACAAAAAAAAAAAAAAAGGAATTGATGATTTCAAATGCATTTTACAGTCCTGTAACTCAAAAGCAAGCCAGTCAGATTTTTTCTTCTTTTAAACTCCAAATGATTAACTTCTTTAATATGGACTTATGCAATGCCTGTGGCCATTATGGCAAATAACCACATTATTGCATAGGGGAAATTAGCTACTGTGTGCTTGTGGTAATTTTGTCACCATTAAAATAACTCCCAAATTTTCAGCTGGGAGACTTATTACGGGAGTCAGTTCTGCTTTTAGATACACACCATCTTTGTGCATTCATGTAGATTCACCAAAGGGTATTTGAAAGGTTCTTTGTCTGAGAGTTTTAATATTAAGTGTTTTTCTGCTGAAGGACTGGGGAAAGGATGAAGGGAAGGGTCTAACTTTCAGAATGCTGTATGTTTTAGAGGAAAACTTCACTTTTAAAAATTTCTCTAATGATTGTCTTTGCATTATTCATATCCATGTTTAAGTGTTAGAAGGTCTGAAAGTGTTATGGCATTATAATTTCCAAGCTGGAATATGTAGGATAAAAATGTTACTGTGTAAAAGTGATTGTAACATTCACAGGAACTTTACTCTTCAACTCCCCACCTAGCCTCCTTTCATAAAATACTGGGACCACCCAGATATCTTGTGCTTCTGAAAATCTGGCATAGAATTACTCTTTTTTTATAAAACACACATCGTTATTTAGTTTTCTCCCAAAAGAGAGCTGAGTTTAGTGAAGTGCTGTACAAAAAAATCTGTAAAAGAGGGAAGAGGGGCAGTGGAGTATATGGCAGACTAACAATATTTTGTGCCATGATGATATTGTGGGTGATAAACTCTTCCACTCCTTTTTTGCTCACTAAAGCCTGATATAAAAACAGAGAAAAGCAGCATTGACCTCTGGGCAAATTCATTGAAAGATCAGTTTTCTTCCAAAGAAAATTGAAGAAGGAACCTCTCCCATATTTTTTTGTGAGAAATTGTTCCCACCATGCAATCCAATCTATCATTGTGTTGGTTTGGGCAAGGCTTCTCCAGGATATCTCTGGCAGTGACACACTGTTCAGTCACCAGTTTTAGCAGGTTAGTCTCTTGCTGGCCTTTTGTTATCCTGCTCACATAGGCAGCCCTGAGCAAGGTTAAACAGTAATGGTGTAGATCTCTGTCATGTTCATGTTGCTTCTACTTAGGGAACCATGATTTTAGCAGCTCAAAGTTTGTTTTAAACTTTTATTTTAAGGGGAGTGTGTGTGTGTGAGAAGTAATGTTGGCCAGGCCTTCAAGATTGCTGAATGCCTTAATGTTTCAGTTTGCAATGAAATCCTAACCCTACTATGCCTTAAATGGTTTTCTGTTTGAGTGAAGAGAGTTCACACAGTTCAAGTCCTAAGGTTACATTAGTAAGGCAATATGTTGAAAATACAAAGGCACAGTGTCTCTAAATAAGCTGTACTGATTCCGTGCTTGGCATACATAACTTTCAGGGTCTTCCATACCTAAGTACTTCAGTTCTGTCTTTTAATGATTAACTGATTGATTCATTTAATATCATATTCATTCTCTTACAGATGTGAATTAGCATACTTTTTTGCTAGAGCTTTACAGGATGCACTAATAAATCTCAAAAAATAATGAGTATAGATGTCATGGAAACCAGTCTGGAAAAATATTCTTCATCACACAACTTATGTTGTAGGACTGAGTAAATATTTGATAAATCAGAAAATGTTAAATTTTCCAGCATTCTCTTACCTCTGTTAAAGTGCAAAAATAACCCCTTTCTTTAAAATTTATAGGTTTATTTTTTTCATTTTGCACAGTACCACAATATGAAATGAAGACTAATGTCAGCCCTTCTATTAGACATGCCCACACCTGCAATAACAAAGTTCCGAATGCAGCAAAACCCACCTGATTTCAGATTTGCTTGCAGTTTTTGTTGAATTTGTTGGTTTCAGTGACCAGTGCACAAAACGGAGCAAGTTTGAGAAATTTCTTCACAGTCATTACATACCGAAGTGCTTAGAGGTCCAGGAGCTGGTGATTATGCTTGGGAACTTGGTAGCTGGTTTTGGCATTTCACTGGTGGTGAACAGAGAAAGAAATCTGGTGAAAGACGTGAACATTTCTGTGCATCTCCAGAGAACTAGGATTGGTTTCCCTGGTTTGGAAAGGAATCCTCCAAAATGGCAAAGAAATAGTAAAGATGTCCTTTCAGACTCCATATTCCAGAAGACCAAAAAATATTTAACAAAGTAGTGCCAGCATTTCATTTTT
Source organism: Corvus moneduloides (assembly GCF_009650955.1). NCBI lineage: Eukaryota > Metazoa > Chordata > Aves > Passeriformes > Corvidae > Corvus > Corvus moneduloides. The sequence continues at coordinate 47,505,360 of NC_045511.1, forward strand.
GTGGACATCACATATATTTCACACATATTAAAGTCTTTGTTTATTATTTATTTTATTTCTCTTGGCAGAAAGGTTTCACAGACAACATACAGAAATTATCAACCTGAGTTGGTCCTGACAGAAGACCATCCTCATCTTACTATGGGAATTACAGATATTGCATTTTAATACACTTTCTATTCATATTCAAGACAACTATTTCAATTTTATATAAAATTGAGAATGAAAATTCAACTTTGTCATAGTTCACCTTATTATAAAAATTCTTGCTCATACTGTTGTCTTACTGAAGCATAAAACAATGTTTGGTTCAGGCAGTACTACCCGAAGATTTTTGACTAAAAGTAGCTAAAAACCTGGCATATGAAGCTGAAATTCAAGATCCTCTTCAAACCCGTGTTCATGGAGTCAGTTGTTGTATGGTGTGGAACCAGCTGTTGCTGGCCTCTCAAAATAGGGCAGGGGGGGGAAATGAACAACTCTATTACTTAGTTATACATGCCACTTAATAATCCTATTGCACATGGAGTTGGGCCCATACCCGAGAATCACATTACTTAGAAACTAAGAATAGGAAATATCTTTATTCCTTCTAGAGAGGAGGCTGCCAGAAATCCTGTGGTTGAATGCCCTGGAGAAAGCAAGAGTTTTTCAATGTGCTCAGAGGATTACAAATAAAAGACAGAGGCAAATGCTATACTCTCCTGAGCAGTTATTGATTGGCCGATACACTTAAAGGATAAGGACTGCGTCCTGCAGGCCACAGACCTGAAGGCAATCATATATAAAGAAAAGAAAATCCTGTCCTTTCCAGAGCTTGAATAGGGAACACATACGTGGGTGCTTCTGAAACAGGGCTTTATTAAGAGAGTGGAAGCACAATATTGTGAAAGCCAGGAGGCTTAGTCATCAAGGACAGGTGTATATGTCACTTAGACAACCCCTTAAACAATGTACTTGGAATTTGGTAGATGATGCCTGAGTGAATTGAGTTGGGTGAGGGTTTTTTATAATAAATATCTGATTAATTACCTACTATTTAGAAGACTAAATAAAAGACGTGGAGGATATTGTTTGCTTAAAATTAAGCCAGATCTCAACTTTTTTTTCTTTGGGGAGGAGTGAAAGGGGCAGGGACATTGAATTTTTACTTCTTATTTCTAATGTTTTTCTTACATGGAGATTTATTTTGGACAGAATTATCTACCCCTGTGTAGCCTGCTGTCATTGAAAAGTGTGCATATATATATTTGAACAGAACAAACCCCTGAAACTTCTGTGTTATCTGAGCATACCTCATCATTTGCTAATTTATTGCTGTTTTCATATCCAATTTCCTTCTCTTCTTTTACTCTTCAGAACTCCCATCATGCCTGTCTGGATATTCAGCTCCTTTGTCTCTCCGTAAATCAGAGGAGCATAAGGCAAATATTTTTGTAGTACTAATATAGACTTAAAACTGACCAGTCCCTTAAAAACTGAGCAATACCAGAACTCATGAAGTGCAAATAAGCATAGAGAGGAGCAAAGGGAACAATAAGCTAACTAAAGAGAGTAGTATTTCTGCTCTTTCTAGCAGGAATGACGCAAAGGTAGAATTGGGCACCAGTGTGCATAAAAGAAAAATATGAATCTTCCAAAACTCTTCCTGCTAAAGTCCCATCCACTGTCACACCTCCCATCTCACAAAAAGAAAACAGGTCCGATGGAGGAAAAAAAAAAAAAAAAAGCCAGTAACAATTTAACAATCCCCCATTAAAAAAAAAAGAAACCAGGAAACCAAATGTGCTGGTTTGGGCTGTGGAGCAGTTCATTTTCTTCACAGTGGCTAGTACACATGTACTAGATTTGTACTGAACACAGGGCTGATAACACAGAGATGTTTTTGTTTTGCTGAGCAGGGCTTTCACAGAGCCAAGGCCTTTTCTGCTGTTTGTACTTCCACACTGGTGAGGAAGTTGGGAGTGCATGGGAGGCTGGGAGGAGACACAGCTGGGACAGGTGACCCCAACTGACCAAAGAGATATTCCAGACCATCCAGACCATATGACATTGTGCTCAGTACATAAAGCTGTGGGGAAGAAAGAGGAAGGGGGGAGCATTTGGAGTGATGGCGTTTGTCTATCCAAGCAAGCGTTACGCATGATGGGGCCCTGCTCTCCTGGAGATGGCTGAACACCTGCCTGCCATGGGAAGCAGTGAAATAATTCCTTGTTTTGCTTTTCTTGTGTACATGGATTTTGTTTTCCCTATCAATGTGTCTTTATCTCAATGCATGGGTTTTCCAGCTTTTACCCTTCCCATTCTCTCTCCGATCCCTTTGGTGGAGGATGAGTCAGTGGCTGCCTGGGGCTTGGCTGCTGGCTGGGATTAAGCCACAACAAACAAAAGGCAAAATGAACAAATAAACCCAACAAAATTTTAGTTCTTTGAGTAATCTTTTCATTATGTTGTGAAATGTGTTACATAAGAAAAAAGCAATTCTGTCTAGGTGAGGAGAGAAGAAAATTCTTTTTCCCCTGCAAATTATTTTCTTAATGTTGTGGGTTTGCTACTCTTTGCAGAATATTTTACCTGGTTTTCATCATAAGGAGCTGATTCAAAACAGATTTCCTATGGAGAATATGTAATTATAAAGCTAAGCTAAGTATTAAAAAATGGAAGCAATCCATTTTGAGGACTCCAATTTATCTGCAGGATTTAAATACAGTTGAAAATGTTGTAAGTTTTTATATGCAAGTAGCAGGAGACAAAAGAAATAAAGATAAACTGATGCACAAAGTGAGAAAAGTCTTTAGCATATTAAGCCAATTCAAAACAACATGGAAGTAATCTGAAGTCAGTCAGCAGGCCAAATAAATCTTCATAGAAGAAAACTACAGATTAAATCTGAGGCAGTTTCCAGAATGGATGATGATAGATGTAATGTGTTTACATCAGAGTCTGTGAGATTATAAGATATGAAATAATTAGTCTTGGTTAAACCTCAAAAGATTTGGAGGTATATTTTTAGCTAGAATAACCATCAAAATTTTGGCTACTTTTCCAAATCTTCTCATCGTTTCAAGAAGTTGACAAACAGAATAAAACAAAGAAAAAAAGCCCTACTCAAATGAAGAATATACACAGAAATCCTTGTACTTTCTTATTTCAAGTTTCTCCTTCCCCCTGTTCTATTTGCTAATGCTTCCCAGAGGTACATAAAAAGTGATAAAGACTCTATCATTTCTTTAAACACCTTGATTCCTAGGTAGTATCAAAGTGATGGATGTTTATATGCATGTCCTTCTTCCAGAATAACTAGGTCATTTTCAAAACTTCTAGTTAGGGAAATATGTGTGTTATCACTAAATATATTGATATATGTAGACAAAGTGGATAGTTGATCTTGAAGAAAGTAGATAGTTGAGGAAAAGAAAAACATTCAAATTTTGACATGATTCCTTTTTAGTGGGAAGGAGGGAACAGGATTGATCCAAAAAACAGCAAATGCTTAACTTGTTCTCAGAAAATGAAAATGCAACAAACTGTTATAAATAGAGCTGTCCAGGGGAGAAGGAAACCAGATGGATTGCATGTTCTGCATCTGACTGACTAATGGGTAACACATGGGTGGTGCAGGTAAGGCACCAGCACAGTAGGTCTCCTGTTAAATGTGCAGTTAGTCCCCTACAGGCTGCACCTAGACAGGATTGTGATTAGAAGTCCTGGCTCCCCAACTATTCTCACAACATATTTTTGCCCAGAATGCTCTCAGCTTTCCTTTGCTTGGATATCCAGGTTTTACTCCATTACAGAGCATGGCTTTCATGGATTCAGATAGAGGAATTTGTTCTTTGTTACTTGCAGTAACTCAGCTGAGTTTGGGACAGTAGCAGGAACTAAAGGGAACCAATAGGAATCTGAGAATTTCAAGATTGTGCCCCTAGAGATTGCCCCTATATTTTTTGTAGTGAATGGGCTTGGAGATGCTAAAGGAGTTTTATCCACTCCTTTCTCCCCCAAACATCTATCTTTTTTCCCTTTCTGGGGTACAGGCTTTGGTTACTAAATCTCCAGATGGGGTTGTATGTCTGCACTTCACACTATCTCTGCATTTTACTGTGTGGAATGTAGACTATCTCTCTGCCTAAAGTAGAGCTATAGGTACTCCAGATAACATTGGTCCTTCCCATTATCTGTATTTGTGTTTGACATACTTGCCAAAGCTTGTAGCTGCCTCCTTTTACTACTACCCAAGAATATCTTGCAGGATACTTTATAAAAAATGTGCTCGTATACAGGACAAAATTTGTGTACTTTGATGGCTTATTAATTTCTCTTTACAGATAAATGCTGTATTTGCCCAATATTATGATTGCTGGGAACATCCAGCACTGTCTATGTTTTACTCTTCTGTTCCAGCTGGAACTAGGTGAACTTTAAGGTCCCTTCTAACCCAAAATGTTCTATGATTCCATGACCAGTTGCTCTGAATTATTCTGTGAGTTATTCTCTCCTACTGCTATGTAACAAGCTTAGGGAGATTAACATGCTAAATTCAATGCCTAAAATCAGTCATGTAAATGTTGCTCTTAGCACTATTTCTGCTGTAAATTATGTAAAGCAACTGCAAACCTGGTATTTTTCACATGCTCTCAAAGTACTTTGTGTCGGCAGTGAGAATGACAGCTTCCACTCAGAACAGGAGGCCTGCTGGATGCATCTGCTGTAAAATCTAGGGAAACACCTCAAGCTGGAAAGAGAGGAGCCCTGGTAGGAAGGAAAATGCAGGCAGCAGACAAAAAACCACTGACAGTTTCCATGAGCAGGAAAATGACGTAAGCTTCAAAGTGAGGCCGTGTTTAGAGCCTGCACGTATTTCCATAGCTGTTGCCAGATATCAGTTCTAGGAATCTGTAAACAGCAAAGACCACATCTTAGTTTTGGCTTTGCTAAACAACCCTTTCCATGACGTCTTTAAAGGACTAGGAAGGAACTTGAAAAGTTTAAAGGGGTTATGGTACGTGAGCATATTCTCAAAGTATCTAGCAGCAAAAGCCACAAATTTAAGCATGTGAGTTAAAGTAGAACTCATGATTTCAAAGTGAAAGAGGATATGCAGTCCATTGTAGCCAATTTAAAGTTATTTTTGGTGAGAGGTCTACTTTGATTGCACTCCTGGATTTACTGTTGTTGCAAAACATGTGTTCCATATTTTGCACATCTGTTTTCCCAGATGCTTAAAATCTACCCACCAGCCAGACACATTGCAGAAAAAAATTCATCCTCTGTAGGTAGAAAATGTGACTCTATTCTTTAATATATAACATTATGCATAGGTTTTATTTATTTATACTTTCCATCACCGAGCATTTTCTTGGTACTGACTGAAAATTTCCATTGTGAATTATTGTAAGTGTAATTTTTTTCTACTTCTAATAGCAGAGTTTCAGTCGAAATCAGTGACATCTATCAAGATGGGATCACAGGTCTATGTACTCTCTGCCATGAGTGCTGTACAGTTGTCAGGTTATCTGTTAGACTCTTGAAAAAAAAGCACAAGGAATTAAAATTGTCAGGAGTTGCAAATAGGTGAGGTACAAAGTAAACAGCTGGATTCTGAGAGGGCTTTAACACATGTGAAACGACTTGTGTTCCTGAAAAATCTTGAAGAGGCGGAGGATGCATCCAAATGGTCTTTATGTAGAACTTTACCTAACAGACAATAAGAGGGCTCATTCAGTTTAGGAATATTCTAGGTGAAGCAGCCTTGTGAATTGTACTGTCCATGTCTGTAGCACAGCTGCATAGTGGTGGCATCTCTCCAGGCTTCAGACAATTTTTGCCAATTTGTGTAATACTCAAGCACCAATTCTGTGAATCACTGGCGGCTGACTGGAGGCTAAGGGAATTTCATTTCTCACTGTCACTCACTTGAAAGCTAGTCCTGACCGTAAGAGTATTCCAGTCATAGGAAAAAGTAACCACCACAATAAAAGGCTGAACAATCATTTGTGGCTGATTTTGACTATTTTCTGAAATAAAGAGAATTTGGGAACAAAACTACAACAAAATGTATGTTACTAATTTATAAACTACAGAACAAAAGTGCCACATTCTATTCTTTCTATTCTTTTTATTCTCATTTCTTTTTGTCATTTTTTGCAGGTAAATATTCATAAAATATTTATCAACAGTCTCATTATTTTTAACTAGAATATATTATGGAGACAGCTGAGAAGCAAAGAATTTTCTGTCAGACTGTAGTTTGTCTTCAAATGCAGTGTATACTGCCTTCATTACTGAGGGATTATTTTGCTTTTCAGGATCAGTGTGAATAATACCTAATAATAACGACCCATAATATCTGGACCCAGGCCACTAAGGACTGCATTAACAGCCTTCTACTTTTTTAATATTTTTTTTTACCACTTCTCACAGTCTATATTGTTCTAATTTGTCTGATATTTTAAATATTGTATGATTGATTTAACACTCCTTTCCAAACAGCGCAGAAAAGGCTCCCAGAGTTCAATGATTTTTTTCCCAGGACTGGTGAGATTAGCCTGCTGAGGACAGGTGCTAACTTTTATTACACCCTGGAGAGGAAACAAATTTCTATTTGTTGCGTTTCTCACAGTCCTCAAAATTGGGAAGACCAGCCAAACAAGTGTAATTTTGCTGACTGTTTCATATACAAAGAATTCAATCATACAAACACTTAAACTCATGCTTGGCTTTATATACATGAATAGTCCTATTAAAGCAATCTATTATTATTTAAAAGGTGAAAAATAATAATAGTTGCCATTTAGAACTCCCCCAAATTAATGCTACCATTATATTTTATAACTTAATGAACACATATAATTTAAATATATTTAAGGCTTAATTACAGGTTTACCATTGAAAGAGTCCAAGAGAAGAGTTATAAAGGTATTCCAGTAATTTGGAACTCATGGTAAACTCATTATGTTCCTTGACATGGAGAAGACTTGTGCCACATTATCTGTAATTTTACATGAAACCTATAGTGCATTACAGCATCTAAGTAAACTGAAAGAAGGTAAAGGCTATGTAAACAAAACCACAGACTTTTAAATGGTCTTAGAAAACTAGTAACTACCCTTGTTGCCTAAGGTAAATAAAAAGAAAATACAGTAGACTTGAAAGTTGTCTGAGATAACATCCTCTTTCAGTGATCATGAGTACAAAATTAAATACGAAATATAACTTCAGCTCAAGAAGAAATTTAAAGCATAATAAAAACCCAGGAAATGCAACTGTGAAAGCAAGGGGACTCTATGAGAGGAAAATGTGTGTGACTATACTACTCTCAGTCAGAGTTTTGATGCAACAGCACATGTAAATCCAAATCCAAATGCATAAACAACTGCCACTCTGCCTAACAAAGAAAGGATCACAGTAATAAGGATGGATGTCAGTAGCACATGCTGCAAACTCCAAATCAGGTCAGAAAGCACATGCCAATTTTGAACCTATGAAATTGCCACCAAAGTGAGCTAGGCAGCATAGCAAACAATGACATATCCCCAAAGTCTGAACACTTGTGTTCTGGACTCTGATATTTAAACAGAAGGGCTGTGTAAGGCTGGAAGGGATGATACAGAGTGTTCTAATAGCTACAGTTCTTTTGCTACAGCAAGAAAGCTAATAACTGAGTATCAGTAAAGAAGGTTTTCATTATTATTTTGGGGGGTACTGGGACTTATAATGGTCTGGTTTTAGCTGAAATTTTGAACTACTTAAGTACTTTTTAGCTGTTGTTAAGTTTTTTTCTCAAATGTTAGGATAATATAAAATTAGATAAATGGATGTACTATGTAGTGATTCAGGGTATTTCAGAAAAGTGTTTCTGTAATGTTCATATGCATTGCTTGAAAAGTCTCAAAATTACACTGCCTTGTATTACAAAAAAACTTACTTTTTCCATTATGGTAGCTTGATAGCGTGTGGGTGGAATGAGTGGTTCCCAAGGTATTAGAAAAGAACTGATATAAAATATTTTTGTTTTCTGTAGTTATCCATTATATCTTGAAAAAAAGAGCTATTGAATTGTATGCACAAAAAAAATATACATCAAGAAATTGTAATTCACATTTTTGCCATTACTCATTAATACCACACACAGTCACTTGTTGAACCACAAGCAACATTGGGCACATCTTTTGCGCTTAATACACCACATAATGTGTCTGGGACTAAATGGTATTTCTGCTTTCCTGAGAAGCCCAGCAAACAGACTCAGAATGCCTCTTCTCAGACAATCACAGCATGTATAGAGTTGGAAGGTATCTCTGGAGGTTGTCTAGTCAATTTCTCTGCTCAAAGCAGGGTCAGCTGTAGCAGGTTGTATCTCAGGACTCTTGATATGACAGCTCCAAGTCCTTAACCATCTCTGTGGCCCTATTTTGAACATGCTTCAATATGTCCATGTATTTCTGCACTGGGGAACACAGAACCCAACCAAGCGCCTAGATGTATCTTTAATCCAGGGCTACAAGTTCAATTTGGTGTCCACCAGGAAAACCAGGTCTTCTCCTGCCAAGATGCTTTTCAGACAGTTGGCCACCAGTGGATGTTGGTGTCTAGGGTAATTCCACCAAAAGTTCAGGACTTTGCAATTCTCTTTGCTGAAATTAATGACATTTCTGTGGGCCTCTTTCTCCAGCATTTTGATCTTCCTCTAAATGGCAGCACAGGCACCTGAACTGGTCAATTCCCCCAGTTTTATATCTTCTGCAAGCTTGCTGAAGGTGCTGTCCATCCCACCAGCCAGATTGCTAATGAAGTGGTTAAATAATAGCGGCCTAGGATCAGACCTGAGGGTATCCTGTTAGGACTGGGCTGCAGCTGGACTTCGTGCCACTGCTCACAAATCTTTGAGCCCAGCAGTTCAGCCAGTTTGCTATCCACCTCCTTGCCTGATTATCTAACCCATACTTCATCATTTTGTCAATGAGAATGTGATGGAAGACAGTGTCAAAAGACTTGCTGAAGGTGAGATAAACAATATCCACCGCTACCCTCATCCATTAAACTAGACATTTCATTGTAGAAAGCTATTGGGTTGGTCAAGCATGATTTTCCCATCGTAAAGCCATGGTGATTACTCTCAATCACCTTCCTTAGGTTTCTGAGCCGTTTACTCTGAAAAGCACATAAAGGTTTATGAACTTCTCCTGCATAATTGGGATTAGTTTATAGGTGTTAAGACATGGTAACTCTTATTCATGCCAATCTCAGCACTAAAGGCATGATCCTGATGTTAGCATGAAGTCTGTGGTTAACAAAAAAATGAGAGTAAGATGAAGTCCAGGCACGATTTATACCAAAAGATGGGTTTGGGAAAGCTGTTTGGAAACCAGTCGTCTATCTTTTCAGGCTGGCCAGATATAAGAAATGGGTTTTTTCTCCCCTTTGCTGTAGAAGTTAAATGATTAGCATGATGTGTTTGGCTGCAGCTCAGCAACTGAATCAGTGAAAGATTATGATCTCTTCATAACATTGCTTCCCTAATCTGTCTAATCAATGTGGCAGTATTCCTGTAAGATTCTCTCTGGGCTAGCAGCTGAGCACTTGAGCAATGTGTGATTGTGAGCTTTCAGCAGCATAGAAAGTTACATCGCAAGGAAAAAAATAAATATTTTCAAATTAAGATAAATCTTGTTTATACACCATGGGAAAAGGTTTGGTTAGTTCAGATAGTTCAGTTATTTGACTTATCTAGAACAGGCTGTACACCCGTTCTATAAAAACATTGTCATATTTTTCCTCTCTCCTTACCGTTTAAAACAGAACAATAAAACTATCATGATGTTTCTTTCCTTTGACTATCTCTAACTGTGTACAATATATTTACAGACTGACTGCCAACTGTAAATCGACAGTTTGGTGTAAAGCTCTGCTCTCCCTTGTATTTGCTGACTTCTGAGGAATCTGTTTTCCAAAACAAATTTCCTTTTCCCCTGTATTTGCTGCACTATTGGGAATCTGTCTGCCAATACGGCCCAGTGTCTGTAAGTACTTTCATTATGAACCCTCTGTTTGGCAATCATAATTCAAATGTTCCCATTATTTTTAAGGTGAATTAGCAAAAGAAGAGTTTCTTAGCCAAAGAAGAGTTTCCATAATCACCCTTAAATATGGTTTCTTTTCTTTTGAACACACACAATATTTGGACAAGAGTAAATTTCCTGTAATAACAGAAATACTGAATATTACTGGATTTGGATTCCACTTCTTTATTCCTGAAGCACCAATCAAGCTGATTTTTCACTATCAATATTTTGTTTTGAGAACTAATTCATAATACAAGTCTTAAATATGGTCTAGATAGCATGGTTTGCAATTGCTTGAAAAAGTCCTGTTCAAACAAAATTATAAATGTTTAAATCCCTATTTTTATTCTGAGAGTCCCAAGGTTTGACATTTTGTCTTATAAATGAGGTAATATTTTTTTCATGGCAAGTTGAATATGCAACTTGCTTTGCCTAGGGAATTTTGTTCATGTGAGTTAGAGTGTCCCTCTGAGATTTTGTATCACAGATTTGTTATTAAAGTTTGCAAAAGAGTGCCACTGTTTTGGTGAACTGAGTGTGCTACTGTCTTCTTCCTGATATAGCTTCCACCTTCAGTGGGAATTGATGGTTCAATATTCAAATATTACCTTTTCCTTAGTGGCATCCATCATTTTATGTATTGCTTCTGATAACGTTGACAAAAATGTGTAAGATATCACAAAATATTGTATTACAACTTTTCTTGGAAATTGTGTGTTGTAAAGGGTTTGAGAAGTTCCAAAGAAAAGGGAACTCACCCTCAACCTTTGACATGTGGACATCCCTCAAGCTGTTGGACACGCAAAGCAGTAAGCAGATGATCTCTTATGCAGTGATTGTGAAAATTTTCTAACTGCTTTCAGCCCGTGTCTATCCTATTTCTTCTGATTTGGTGAAATGTGACATCATACAGGAAAAAAAAAAAGCTGAAATTCACTGCTGTACTGCAATTCTTTACTAATAAAAAGAGTGTTAATAAGAAACAACTTTTGAGGCACTGTAGTCATCCTTATTACTGAGCTGAATATGTATAATCATAGACTACCACCTGATATTCTTTCACTGTTTCACAAGGTCTGTCTATATATTATCATTCTCTAGGACAGGAATAGGTGCAATCAATACAAACTGAGGACAATTTTAATTTTGTCTTCCATTGCCTGCTTGGGTGGCTACAGGCTTTGCTGGAAGAAGGGTTATTTTTGGATCCAGAGTAAATGTGGGTGAGATAAATTCATAGAGATGTGCTGACATGTGAGCTCTAAGGCTGTGCGCATCCAGCAGAGCTGTTAAGCTGGGGATCACCAGGGATGGAGACCAGGCAGGGCAGTGCAGGAGCCATGGCAGACAGCAGGGCAGGTGGCACCATGCCTGTTCCCAAAGGATGCAGGCAGCAGGAGCTCAGGCAGGGGTCGGGTGTGCTTGGGGCACTGGCATTTTTCTACCCACGGGCACAACTCCCTCATGGTTGAGTACAGCATGCAACTCCCTGGGGAGACAGAGCAAGACATGACAAACCAGGGTAGAATTTTAAAAGTTCTTTTATATATATACTCATTCTGTACTGATTTTAAGAAAATTAACGCATTAGCAGAAATAGACCAGTCAATGCCTCTTTTTATTAAAGCTTAGGTCTCCTATTGGAGAAAGGTCATAATCTGTCTGTTGCTCTGTTAGATAAGCACGCTGACTCCAGAGGGCATTTACACAGGTCTCCTAAATTCTAAGCTCTCATTGCAATCACCAGTGCATGCAAGACGTGTGAAAATCTTTTATTTCTTTTCTGAAGAAAAATTCTCACAATAATGTATCTCTATAAAATTGTCAATGTTGAGCAAAATGCCTATTAATTTTTGCCAGACAATATTTAGCTTGGTTTAAAAAATGGGCATGTGCATACTTGTGGTTAGCTTTTGTAGAACAATAAATAAATAAACACAATAAGACCAGATTTTCTAAATTAAATGCCATTTCCTACAGTTCCTTTAATGGACAAACCTTTTGAACATGAGGAAGAATTCAGACGTAGTTAGGCAGAGAGAAGAATCTTAAAGTGATTTTCACTGAGTAGCAAACAGACATATTTTCTTGTCATATGAATTTCAATTGGCTCATTTCAATATTTTATTTTTTCATCAAAAAACAAAACAAAAAATACCCAAAACCCAAACATCAATCACAAAAAAAAAAAAAAAATCACAAAAGCCCAATGTTCACATTGTATTGCATTGTTATTTTCACTTATAATCAGAGTTTTTTGTTGTTTAGTAACACTGTCAACATTTCCTATTGTCTCTCTAAGCAGTAAAGGAGGCCTTGGAGACATTCATGTGTGAAAGGTGAAACAGGTGTTATAACAGAAAGTTACTAAAATGTAGTGTGGAATTAAAACATTAAAATAAATTATAATTTGTTTGATAGGAAGGGAACACTAAACATCAGACACTTGTTAATCACCAGTAATTCAGAGCTACAACTCAGGCTGGAGTAAGATACTGATAGTCGTTTGCTGCAATATCCCTACATTCAAACAGGGGAGAAAAAAAGTAGTTGGGGGCAGAGGGAAAAAGTTCTAAAGCATCAGCCCATAGTTCCCCTGAAGAAAAAAAGTAATTACAGGTGATTTTTCCATGTGTGACATTTTCTTAAATTCTGCTAGCCTCCAGTGATAAAATTTCATTTTATTTTCTCAAAGAAATATAAATTTCCTTATTTACCCAGAAAGTCTTGTAATTAACAGAAGGTAACTCAGTTTGGCTGTCAATCTGCTTGTGATTTTGTGAACTTAAAACTAGCAACTGCTTAGATATCTTTATTGTGACCTTACAGCATTTACTTATGACAAGAAAACACATCACCAACCACTGTTGTGTATTTTTGGGTCCAGTTCTTCAATGTTTAAAGCAATGGACAAGGGAAGTAAATTTTAAATGGAATTTTATTCTGTTGCTCCCAGCTCTCAAAACATAGCTGTTAACAGGGAGATATCAATCAGCAACTGTTTCTGCTAGGAGACAAATTCTTGGTCCAAAAATATTTTTATGAGCAAATCTGAATTTTGATACCACGTCTTTCCTGCAACAAATTTCAGATGGGATAAGGATTGCTCTATCAATAAATAATAAAGAGATTTTTTAAAATTTTTTTTCCCAAAAAACCTGACCTGAATCAGCTGTTTAAACAGCTATGATCCCACTCAGATGTGCTACAGCTGATGCATATGAGGACAGCGACCGCAGGGTGTTACTGTGAGGGTAGGAAACCTGCTGGAAAGCACTGTCTCTGGGAGTGCTTTGGGGTAGGTGATGATAACACGCAGTGTTGAGGTCAGGAAGGCCAAGGCGAAGTTTCAGAATGCAAAGGAAGTAAAAGCATGTGAGGGTTACCTAGATCTGAGTATCTAGCAACTCATGAGGACATTAAATTCTTTGAGGAGAAAGGTGACTTATTTATTTCATACATGCAACTACCTTGGGCCAGAGGCCTGATGCAGAAGGAGCAAACTATTCAGTCTGGGTGAGAAAAGTATAACAATTTTCAATGGCTGGAATTAGGCAATTGAAAAATGTTGGGGTTTGTCACCGAGAAATCAGGTGAAAAATTAATATCAGGAAGCTTGGACTCAGTTTGCTCTGAAATGATCTAGATGTGAATGTTAATCTTTTTCCAAGAGAAAGTCTATAAATTTTCCATTAATATCTAAGGTAAGTAGTGTTAGTTGTTCCTTTCCAGTTTGGTATCTTTGAATTACTTATCTTTTTTCTTGAAAATATTCTTTCTTTGGCCTTAATTGTATTGCTCTCAGCAACATCATGGAGTTCCTGCCATGCACTGAGCAAAACGTCCATATTTTTAAGACAACTAACCAAATGGTCAGGAACCGTTTTATTAGTTTTCTTTTTCCCCTACTGTGTAGTTGACCAGAGGCTTTTGGCATCATTTTCTGTCTTTTCCTCTCCTCGTGGAGTAAACAGTGGGCTTATCTGTGTAGGAATATTATGCTTGGTGATACTTATGAAGCCTCTTCATTTATAAACATTAATAAGATTGGTTTTCCTCTTTTTTCCTCTCAGTGGTCAAGAGATATGGAGATCCCAAAACCTGTAAATAATTATTCTGTCATTACTTGACTCATTATGGAATCACCTGTAAGTTAAAGCAAAGGAAAATATAAGGTATTCAGAAAATAAGGCTGGATAACCTCACCTAGAACTGCATGTACTTACTATGAGTGTTATTTTATATTTCCCATCAAGAATCTTAAAAATAATCTGGAAAGATAAGAAGGTTATAAAATTATAATAATTTTCAAAGATAAATAGTGATAGAAAGACACTTGTTATGGATGAATTCTTTCTGTCCAGAGAGGACCTACTCCAGGAGAAATCTTATGTATTTTGACAGTTACTTTCAAATCCAGGCGCTATTATTAATGAGAGGTTGGGTAAATTAATAAGATCTGGAACATTATTTACGGTCTTTAAATAATATAAAATGCTCATCTTAATTCATGCAATTCCTTTCAAAAAGTATCAATATTCACATATGTTCAATTAAACATATGAAAAAAGTTGCCATCCTCAAAACATTCTCAGCAATGACACCCTGAATACCTCTTTGACTCTCCTACCTGCTCTACATCTCATGTTCATGCTAAATTTAGAGAGAGAATTTCAGATGTATGTGGCAAGGCTTACCAGTACAAGTAATAGCCGATTAGGATAACATTAAATCTTTGTGGAAATCAAGTATAGCTAATTTGCTGTAGGCAAGAGTAAAATACATTACACAAGAAGGTTTCATTTTACACAATATTTACAACTAGGCTGAAAAAAAAATGGTTTTCAAATATAAAAAATATCAGCATTATTAAAAGGCTATGGAATTCATAAAGAATTATATGCTGGTTTCCCCCACTCTCTGATATTCTTTCTGCTTTTATTCCTGCCATCTACCTTATGTTCAAATCAATACCATCTGGTCT
This sequence comes from Corvus moneduloides, assembly GCF_009650955.1. NCBI lineage: Eukaryota > Metazoa > Chordata > Aves > Passeriformes > Corvidae > Corvus > Corvus moneduloides. The sequence goes on from NC_045511.1 coordinate 47,520,408, forward strand.
TTAGAAACACAGACTTGTAGAAATCCTGACTAATTTTCCTTCACAAGTGGGTGAAACTCAAAATAAAACTGCCTTTCAATCCGTAAAAGAAGACCATATTAGGTTTATAAAGGGGGGGAAAAGAATCCATTTTCAGCCTCTTTAAAGGATTCTTTATCCTTACAGTCCCTGCTCAGAAGTAGCTATGGGAGTTATTTCACACATAACTTTCTCCACCACAGGATAACCAGCTGACTGTGTTGCCTGTGACTTCCTTTGTTTTAAAACTGCAAGTGTGATACTTCATCATCCCCATTTGGAAGGGTTTACAAAAAGGCATATTTTTAGAACAATTAGCTTCCTGTGATGTAATGGGCATTTGAGTAGTGTCATGTTTTGGCTCTTTCTCTGACTTAAACCACTCAGTTGATTTATGGGTGTAGGATTTCCTTTACTCTCCAGAACACAATAGTCTCCCCATTTGTTCACTGAAGGCTGGAATTTATGATTTATAGTTAGATTATTTCAATTTTAATTTTTGTCTCAAAAAGAAGAGCTGCCAAGAGGTACATTGTTTCTCCCCCAGCTTTGTCAGTGAAAGAGCACTGAAATTACTCTGTCCCACTGCAGTCATTCAATAAAAGTGTAGCATGTTTCCATGAACTAATTCTCCCATGGTGAAGCACATATCTGACACACCTGGAATCATTGCTCTTTGGAAATATACATAATATTGATTCTCCTGGCCATAATCAAGGGCACACACTTACTTTAAAAATTAAACAAAAAAAAATTAGGAAGGGCTGCAATGTCATCATCTCAGTGTTCCCTCTGCAGGTTGCTCCATTGTTCTAATTTTGTGTCCTTTATAATTACATCGAGTTAGTTAGAATAACGTGATCGAGGGGGGGTTTTTGGTTTTGGTTTTAGCGTGGGGTTTTGTTGTTGTTGCTGTTGTTTTGTTTTTTGGTTTTTTTGTTTGGTTGGTTTGGTTTTTGTTTTGTTTTGGGTTTTTTTGTTTGGTTTTCGTGATGGTTGGTTAGTTGGTAGGCTTGGGGTGGCTTTTTCTTGTTTTTTGTTTGGTTGGTTTTCTAATATTGTAAGTAAACCAGTGTATTTTCCCTTAGTCTTCAGAAATAGAGTTTTTTGGGGTTCATACAGTGGATGCACACACATATTCAGCAACATACTTCTGGCTGTGGTTACAAGTTTGTGCCTGTAATTTATGAAATATCAAACAGTAAATGGCAAGAGCCTGTAAAATCATGCTATTTCATGTGGATCTGTCAGAGCACAAGGCTGGTGTCACAGGTACCATCTCAGCCGCTGAGTTCAGCACCTTTCAGTCACAGGCCTGTGAGTCGCAATAAGTAACAGAGGATCCGCAGAAACCTTGGATGTGCTGTGACACACCTGTGGTCATGAACTGTAAAACTAACACCCGTAACAAATTTAAGACTGAAAAGAAGATTTCTGAATCCAAACCTGGAAATTACTTCAACTGAACCTGAGCAGAAGTGATAAATTTCAGTGTTAGCAAGACCCCCATCAAACATTATCTCTTCTCATAGCTGATCTCAAAAGCATCAGAGGAAACAAATTCAACCATTATGTTTCCCTCCCTGGGCATGCAGCTAAAGTATAAAGGTGTTCACAGCCCATGGAAAGCCAGCAGAAGCTCCAAAATTATATGAATATTTCGAATAATATCAGTATAGCACGTGTCAGACAGCAAGTTCCTGCTTCATGTTGCATTCCCTGACAGATTCCAATACATCACAGGCATTAGAATTCACCTTGCAATTCTATGTTCCATCTTCAAGAATTTTCTTCTATCCTGCAATTCTTCCTGTAAGCTTGGGTATCCCTTCATTTGTAGACAATATACAGTTTAGCTGCAATTTTATTCCATTGCATGTATTCACCTAGAATTTCTTGCTAATTTTGGAAAAGAGAATTTGAATTAAGTTGAAGTAAATTTTGTTAGAAAAATGATGAGATCCTTTTCTTCCATGTTGGTCCTTCCAATACTTCTTTTATATTGTTACTGCACTTTGACCTTGATGATCTATTAGTATAACTTGTTTTTTTTAATTATTGGTCTCATACACTTTTAAGAATTGAAAGGTCATACGAAACTGACATTGATTTGAGAATTTTTTCCTTGAGGAAAACTTGTGGAATGTGTGGTAATTTTCAAGATGACCTGGAAAGGAATTTAAGGCAAAAAAATACAACTTATCTCCTTAAGTGGTTACAGAGCTTCTTCTTAACAATATAGGATGCCTATAATGATACCATCACATTCCAGAGGCTGAGGAAGAGGTGGTGGCTTGAAGTGTCCAGGGGTACATAGGATTAGCAATGTTTGATTTTGAGATTCTTAGTAAAATTTATATTTTTGTAATTTATATGTTGTAATTTCATTTTTTTCAAGACCATAAACTCTATAGATAGGCAAACTGTACATACAAATCATACAATACACTTATACAGGTTATGTACTTAGAACATAGGAAATTTGCAAATATTACAAGCATAATTTCTAGTATACTGAGTCATGTAAAAAATACTTCTGTGTGGGGCTGATCAGCAAAAATCCTGGATAGCTAGGATGTTTTTGTGGCGTAGTCCTATGCATAGGCGCCCTTTAAGTCAAACATGTTTTATAGTTTTAATGCAATTGCAAATACAGTTTTGCTGTGATTTCATTTAACTCTAGCATCTGTGTTTGGTTGACTTAAATCATACTCATATTTCTTGAGCAAAACCACTAGCTAACCAAAGCCAGTTTATTAAAAGGCTTATGCTCTTCTATAAGTTTCTAAGTAACTTACAGAACACAACTTGAAGATTAGGTGGGGTTTCAAGCCAGGATTACTACAGGGAGCAAGCAAAGATGGGTCTTGTGTGGTTGCAAATGCTCATAAAAATTCCCTCAGAAAATGCTTGAAAATACTTGCAGGTCTTGCATCTTCTTGTCTCAGTGCTATGGAATGTGCTGCACCTTGCTGAAACTGTATTTTGAAAATTGTGTTTTGGTTCCCAGGCTGCTTTGACACCTACAAAAACTTTATTGAAATGTTTGTATAAGAACGGCTTGTTGAAACATGGTGAAAAAGTGATTAGCGGTTGTGATGTTCTCTTTGAAAAGGTTTGTTCTGCATTCAGAAGGTGTACTAGAATTTGGAGGAATTATTTGGGGAGTATTTGCATTGATTTTGGTATTTGTTTTTTAGAGGTTTTGGGTTTTTTAATGCATTGCTTAAATTGTGTAGTTTGTGTTTCTGGCTACTCAAATGGCTGCATCAGTAATGTGTTTTCTAGCTAAAGAATCACAGCATGGGCAAAGGCAAGAGAAGCACGAGAGAGAAAGAGTTATTTCTAAGATTTTGCTGTCAAGACTCAGTTTTGTAAACTGCCTACCTATTGCTTATTGCTCTTGTACACCATTTCTATTATCCTGTACAGTCACTGATACTTTAGAATGTAAAACCTTTCAAGGGACCACTATAATTTTCTTCTATCTGATCTTGGTTTCAAGATCTTGCACAGCAGCAGACCAGCATTTTTCTGATTGTTGTACTGATTAATCGAAGTCTTTGCTACTATACTTCTTCCAATCTGAATTTGACAAGCACGTCTCTTACAGCCATTGGATTTTGTTGTGCCTTCTTATGCTATTGAGCCATTTATAATCAGATATCACTTTTCTTTTTCAACACCTTGTCACAAGCAAAACGGAATTGGATTTTTCTATGCCCTCTTATGCTATAGAGCCACTATGAATCAGGTATCACTTTTCCTTTTTGATATATTGTCACAAGAAAAGCAGCCTTCAGTTGGAGAAACATATTTGACTCATTGTCAGTAAGCATAAAGTTCCGATCATTGATGTGAATGTTGGAAGTAGGGGAAAAAAATCCCAGATGCATTTATACAAGTACACTTAGATAAGCATCAATTCTTCCCTTTTCTCAGCCTAAACTTTTCATATTTTCTGCAAATGGTACTCAGTCCATCCGAGTTCACCCAACGAGGTGGAGGTGATATAGGAAGCTGAGATGCTTTGTCCAGAGGCTTTCCCATGTTCTGTGCCCCATGGTTTCTTTCTGCTGGCTGGTGCTTCACAGATTTCTGACACTCCACGTGTAACTATGTATGCAACTCTTGTTTGTGCTCCAGTGCAAGTCACCCATGGGCTGCAGGTCCTTCAAGGATGTACCTACCCCGTTTTAACATGAAAGCCACCTCAAGAGCACATATTCCAGTGTTTCTCCATATTGTCTGAGCAGGACACCACTTGCTGTTCTGATTGGGCATACTTTAGCATACAGTTCTAAAGTTTTTGGTTTTTCCCACTGGTGCTCAAAGAGATTTCAGCGCTAACTGCAATGGCCTCCATCTGTCCTTCCAAGAGGCCACAACTGTGACCCCCTGCTCCTTAAACCTTTGAATTCTGTCCTTTATACAATATATACAATAATATACAATAATAAACTATTGCTGCTTTTTCTGGATAAACAAGTATTTTAAGCTAGTTAAGTGTCTCAAGATAAGGCCTGTCTTACAGACAACAGATTTTAATTGTACTTACTTTCACAGAATCACAGAATAGTCTGAGTTGGAAAGGATCCAGAAGGATCATCAAGTCCAGATCTTTAGTGAATGGCCCATATGGGTTTTGCACCCACAATGTTGGTGTTATTAGCACCATGCTTTAACCATTTTCAAGTCCTTTCTAAGTTTTAAACATCATTTTTAGAGAACTGACATGCTGGTATACTTCTATTTACCATGTGTACAAATGCCAGTCTCAGTATTCTGATTTAAAAGTTTCCCTGCTAGGATATCTGTCATTATTGTGGTTGCTGCTTTGGTGTGTAATATAAGATGAGACTGATGTCCTGTGATTTACCTACAATTAGCACATTTTCCCCTTCTGAAGAAAAACAATTCAGCAGTCTTGGGGTGTCCTGTAGAAGTTCTTTATTCCTACTGTTTTATGTTTTGTCCTGCTTGATTTAGTAAGACTGATAACCCATTGCTTGAGGGCTTGCAGCCGAGGTAAAAGCTGTCTTACCCTACAAATTCATTTGTGCAAATAAGTTGCAAGCAATGTCACTTCTATTTCACTTTTTGACAGTAAAACCAAGGTTTTTAAGAGTGTTTTGTACCAGTCTTATGGGTTCAAACCAGAGCAGCTTTGCATAATATGAAGGTAATAATCCTCTCAAAGACACCAGGAAATGTTTGCTGGCCTTGAACTTCTTTAGACAGCTTGCAGTGAACCCCATTAGCATCAACCACCAATTATAGATAATTATTTTTCAGAGATTTAGGAAGAAAAGCTATCCAAATTGTGCTTCAGCTTGGCTTCACATGACCACTTTTAAATTCAATGCCTCTAGTTTAAACATAGCAATGTAACTGCTAGCTTGTGACTTCCATGAGCCATAGCTAGCTGGAGGTTGGTAGAGCATTTCTGTCGATGTAGACTTGCTTCCTGCTGCTGCATTGCCCAGGTACATGCCTCAGGGGATAGGCTCCTGAGATGGCAGGAGATCATTCCCACACCCTTCATTCTCGCTGGCAGAGCAGAGGTGTTGGAAGGGCTGACACTGCTATTCAGGTCCCTAGATTGCAAGGAAAATAATTAAAATGTAGGATGTCAGTGGGCACTTTTTTTTTTATTCTCCCTATTACATGATTTTTCCTGTTTTCAGTCAGATCAGTGTTCTCAGGGTAGGAGAAACTTGTTTTGTTATTGCTGTTCCAGTTAAAACAAAAGAAATTAAATGGTTCCTTCCAGTGGCCTGCTGCACAGCCTCCTGTAACTGCCTAATTGGCCTCCTATAATTATTGCCCTAGTTGAAATACATTTACTATTAGACTGGAGGTTTATGTAGGTCATCTGGTTTTCTGGAAAATTTGGACTGTACTCAGGCGTGAAACCAGTCTACCTTATCACTGATCTTTCTGATTTGCTAACATTTTATCTTTGCCACAACAAATCTGATTTAAAGGAAAGTATATCTTTTGAACACGGTTATTAATAAAGTAGGAGAACTAATTTTAACATATTCAGAGCTTTAATGGCCAATGTTGTATGAAATAACAGTCTTCCTCTGCATGTTCATTCCAGGCAGCTGCTGATATATGTACAATCATGCATGTGCCTACGAAAGTTTGACACCCTCTGGGAAAGTACAGCCTGAAGTTGCAAGTCAAGACCACATGTAATAGCTCGTGTGGGCATACACTTGCATTAGACGTATGTAAATGTGCAAAATAAACATTGTCTTGCTTCTAGACTTCGGCTTTCAGCTTTTTTGGTTTATTGCTCAAGATTATACTTCTTTCCTGTTTCCTCCCTGGATAGAGATATACATCTCAGATGATAATTATGCCATAGTTTAATTGCTTTAAAAATAAAATTATGTTTATCATTCACCTGTTTTGAGGTTAACTGGATGTGTAAAGAAATTTCAAGTTCTTCAGGTTCTTGAGCATCTTATTAACAGAATTCCCTTGAAATACAAGGGCCAATTCTTCCCTTATCTCCTAAGACTATTAATATCTAATAATTTTGTTTGCTTTTTTGGGGGGAGAAATAAAAGTCCTTACCAATAAGAAAAACTGTTTAGCTAATTGTTTTCTATTTTTATTTTCTCCAGTTAACTTTGGCTTTAAATTCAATACAAATTTTTAGTCCATTTTTTACCTTTGACTGTAGCAACATTTTGCTGGGGTGGAATTATAATAGAAGCACAGAACTTGCTGAGTTAGAAGGGACCCACAAGGATCACTGAGTTCAACTCCGGGCCCTGCACCAGCACCATCCCCAACAGTCACACCATGTGCCCGAGAGCATTGTCCAAATGCTTCTTGAACTCTGTCAGGCTGTTCCAGTGCCCAAAAACCCTCTGGGTTACAAATCTTTTTCTAATATCCAACCTAAACCTCCCCTGACACACCTTCAGGCCATTCCCTCGGGTCCACTCACTGGTCACCAGGGAGGAGAAATCAGTGCCTGCCCCTCCTGTTCCCCTCACGTGGAAGTTGTAATTGCAGTAAGGTCTCCCCTCAGCCACCACCAGGCTGAACAGACCAAGTCACCTCAGCTGCTCCCCACAAGACTTCCTCTTCAGATGCTTCACCATCCTTGTGTCCCAGCTTTGGATGCTCTCTAACAGCTCCTAGGCTTGCCTGGAAATGGACTCCACTGGTTTTTACTGTGTGTCAGAGGGGCACTGGAAGCGCCTTTCCTTCACTGACAGTTTGAGAGCTAAAGGGCTGAGAACCTGCACAATTATGGGTGCAAAATTAATGCATCAAAGCAGGACTCATTAGAAACCTACATGTATGGCTAGTCAGGCCACACAATATTCTACCTATTGTACACGGTAATTTACAAATCTCCTTCTGTGCCAAGGTACCAGCCAGAAGCCTTGTATGCACACATCAGGATCCCAGTAAATTACATTGAGAGCAATCAGATAATGTTGTTAATATGACTCACTTCAGTGCAATTTCTTTGCTCCTCCCCGTATGATTAATTACAACGAAATTGATGTTGCCAGCAATGATTAATTTACAAGTTCAGATGCAGAGTAAATGAGCTAAGCAAAGCTGAGTTGGCATTGCCCCTCATTTAAGAAACTGCACAAGGGATCACAATTCACAGCTAACCTTGTGACCCATTACTGTATTTGCATAAGAAATGGCTGTGTTGAATAGCTGCAAACTTATAATTTATTATTTTGTGATAGCTGTTTAGAAAAAAAATATTTAGTTTAGCTAAATCAGAAAACAAAGAGCATCAATCAGGCTTCTACCAGGAATTTTCTGTGTAATTCAAATTCATGATCAGGTAATATGAAAATGCCAAGCCTTTGATAGTGAACTGAAAATGAGGATCATATTCTTGATGAAATCCCTGAATTTCTCCATGAAAAAAACAAAGTCCATAAAAAACCATAAAAGAATAAATATATTAATAACTAAATAGATTTAATAACTGCTCTTCCTTTAAGGATAATAAATCTATCCTGTAGGAACTACAATTACTTCCCATGTTGTACATAAGTCAGAATTATTGTCTGTATTGAAGTGAGTGCTAGAGACTCTGTGCATCACCAAGTATTTGAGCATCTTCTGTCACAGAGCAGATACTGCAACACGCGTATCAATCAATGAGGCCCATGGAAAAGAAATCTATATGGACTGATTCTTGATAGATGTTTCTGAGATGTTTATTTCCCCAGCTGCATGGCCGGGCTCTGCCGAGGAACTGCGGCAATCCCGGGTCCTGAGGGTCCTTGCCCGCGCAGGGAACACAAAACAACCAATGGGGAACGAGGCTGACCAGGGGCAGGGAAACCCCGTGTCTCCCACCAGGGCCCCTCTCCCAGGACCACATGGCAGGGGGAGCGACCCCGACAATCTTCCACATATAATCAATAGAAGTAGTAGATTTGAGAGGCTTACTCTACAAAAATCATATTTTTAAAAATCAGTTTCCTTGTGTGTGTATAGTGCTCATTATGTAGAGGTGAAATTCAAAATTTAGTCTTTCTCATGAAGAATTTTTGTCTGATGGCAAGTATTTCTGATGAAGGAGAGAAGTGACTGGCAGCATACTTTAGGCTCTTTCCCCACTACTTTAACTTTCTTTTTTTTGGCAGAGATGCTGACTGAAAAATTAAGTACACTTTTACCCATAGCTATTTGCAGATACATAGCAGGGGAGCTCTTGAGGCTTTGAAATCAAGTGTTGAAGAGAGGTAAGATCTGGAATGAGAACTTTTGCTCAGTATGTGCTTTTCAGAGAGAAAAGTTTTTCATGCCACCTGGCACAAATTAACAGAAAACTCACTTCTGACTATGAAGGCCTCACAAACCAGTGCCAGTTGTCAGTTCCCTTGCAAGTTCTACCCTTGAAGCTTCTGGTTCAGTACCTGCCATGATCCCTGACAGCTATTTTCTAGGTGACTACTGATGCCTTTGAGTGTTCTGTGGCAGTCTTAAGGTAAAGAGACCACTGTTAAGCTGAGCACCAGCAGGATGGATTAAAGATTCAAGGGCATGGTTAAAAAGAAAAATAGCAAAAAGATTTGCAGACAGCTAAGACAACACCCATGTGTGCTAATCAACTCTTGCTTCTCTTGCACTCCATTTTTGCAACAGCTTGCCCAGACAAACACACAGCCTTTGGACCAAGAATTGCTGTGTCCCATGAGAAATTCCTAACCCCTGAGCTGAGCATCTGATGTCTCCCTGGCCCAGTGGATACACACCTTCCTATCCAAAGAGGAACAGCTCCAGTAGGCAACATAAAGAGAGACTCATAAGAAAACAGCTACTGTTTAGTGCTAGTCAGTCAAAGGATCTGGCCTTGTATGTTTTATACTTCACCAAGTATGTAAACTCAGTCTGTTGGCTCTTTGGGGATAGAAGAGTTGCATATACAGGCTTTCCTCCCCACCTCTCTCTGACACATCCAAATGCATACTGGTTTGAAATGCCTGGGATTTATCCTGGCACAGAAGGGAAAAACTTAAATTTCAACCATTGTGTGGGATGGAGAGGCTATTTTCCCATTTATCTCTAAATCTAATGTCAAAAAGGATGCAAATATCATTAACTACAAGCAAATCAACCTTCTGCATGTAGTGAGCAGAAAGCAGGCATTCATAATTGTAGATATTTTTTAAATAGCTTACTCGAATACAGAAGGACATAGTACAGAGAAATATCTAGAATAGACTTTTAAAATGTCTTAGAATAACCTAATCTGGATGGAGACCATGTAAATTTGAGTAGCAGGGTGCTAGATAATTATATAAACTGAAAATGGAGCTTCACTGCTCAGCTATTGTTAATGACATATGGGACCTGCAATAACCTCAGTGGCTTACTCCATATAATTTTTGGTTGCCAAGCAATCCTTTTTAGTTGCTGTACGTACATCCAGCATCCTAAAATTTGTAGCCCATGGGATATATAGTGCATCAGTTCTTGCCTTGCAAAGCTCCTCTGAAGCCATCGGTTATACAGAACACAAGCTCTGATTGAAGATTATTTGGATGTTGACAGCACACATAGCCTACATTAAATTTTCAAGTTCTTATTGGTATTGTTGAAAAACCTAGCTTTTTTTTCCTTTTGCCCTTTTATTCTGCAAAGCAGAGAATCCAAGCTGTGTTACATTTTGTAATGACAGAGTAGGTTAGCTCATTGAAATGAAATGTTCTCAGAAAGCACAACACACATGGTAGAAACCAGAGATTTATGTGGGCAGTACATGACACTGGTAGACCCTTCACGCTAGTGTGTGTTGCAGGGATAAAGAACTGCTGAATGAATTCTTATCTGTTAATGCTGGTTTCTGTATTTTTGGAGTTAAGCATAATGTCATTAAAAATAGACAGGCTTTTGTGTTACATCAGATTAAATTACTGGCACTTCCTATTAGAGTGATGAGCTAGAGAAAAATGGCTGAGTTCAAAAACATCTGCACGATTTTAATAACAGATTTTAAGAAAATATACATATAGGTTATTGTCACCTGCATGTAGGAGAGAAATTTGTATGCCTGTCTTTAAATTCCTCCAGGTCAAATAGAGCAATGAATAATTGGATTGAGATTACTGAAATTCAAGTCCTTGTTCAAATCCTAACTGTGTTTTCTGTGTCATTTTATGATATCCATGTAGCAGTTTGGACCTTGCTGACCTCCTAGTGCTATTGCAGAGGCCATCTGTGCAGGTTCCCTAAGGGACAGGCTCTGCTGCAAATACAGAGCTTCTGGAATGCCTCTCTCTTTCCAAAACCTAGTGCCCTTTTTAAACAGGATAAAAGTGAAACCCTTTTCTGTCAAATGTAGACTATTTTACTGTTTTCTGACACAAACTATTTACCACTTTCAAATTAGATATTTCCCAAGTCTCTCTACTTTCTGAATCTGAAGTGGGTGGATATAAGATACTCTCTGCACACACCATGTAGTCTCAGTAGGAATGCAATAACAGGGAGAGAAAAATTGGATTTGTACTAGCATCAGATTAATGTTTCTTCTGAAATAATATGGTATTAATTCATCTCCTTCACTATAGCAGTGTCCACTTCTCACAAAAGAAATATCACCACAAATGGCTTCTAGTTCCTGATTCTTGGGTACACCTTGCAAAAAGCCAAAAGATTAAGTTCATAATTAATATACATTCTCATATGGGCAATCAAGATTGAGATAAGGAACTTTCATTTCCTTATCACTTTTTCCAGAATCACAGCTCTGGATGTCAAGTGAAAGGCTGTTCCAGGGCCTGCCATCTTTGTTGAGATTACCGTAACATGTTCTGCATGGACATGGAGTTCCATTCCAAAGTGCTATCAATTTAGATCTATTCAAAGCCTTTAAACCGTATTTAAATTAATACAGGTTAATCATATTTCTCCTGAGGTGCATGTAAGATGTAGACAGAAAAGAATGAAAACCCCTTTTGGATTTAAAATCCAGCACACAACAATGTCCTCTTCTTGTGAGCTCAAGATATTTGAGAATATGTTGGAGTTATGCCAGTAATAATTTTTTCTTTCTTCTTGTTTATAATGCAAAAGCACAACACACCTTTTAGTAAACACAAGAATACAGAAACAAATACATAAAATAATTGTATAAGCAAACGGCTGAGTTTGAAGAGAGGGACACTCAGCCTCCATGTATGGATGGCCCTAACGCATGTTTTCTTCTAGAGGAAGGAGGCTTCCCACCTGGAATATTAATTCCTGAGAGAAAATGCAAGGTATATCGTTTTGTCCTGTCTCTCAGAGGAAAGGTTTATGTGTTTACAACACCAGCAGCAATAGGAAAGTTGCCTTTGTGTGCTTTTCTAATAATAATCCAATTATATGGCTATTTCAGAGAGCACAAAATTGCAAATGTAAAGCAAGGGCTACTTTGAACAGTCCTTTTGGAAAACAACACTTCTAAAAGTTTGTAATTATTGCTCAAAAAATTATTGTTATGTTTTATACCAAACCACTCAGATTGGAGCAATAGTTCTGAAACAACATTTTATTTCAACTTCTGTATTCAAATAGCTATAGTACCATGATCCAACATCCAGAGATCATATTACAGTGGTCTTTTCACTCCTCGTGCAGGACTTAAATATTGTACATCTCCAACAACTCATATGTGAATAAGATGTGAACATCTGAGGGCCTTCTATACTAATGTTGATAAAGATTGGGGTTTTTTTTCAGAGAGAAAATTTATACCATTTAAATAATATGAATACTACTCTCCTTACCAGGAACTGACTCAAAAAACTACGGTAGCTACATATACAGCAAATTCTACTTTGATTTTGTGCCTATTTATCACCAAAATCAAGTGTCATATCAATCTCCTTGGGTTATTGTAATCTGGATGTTACAGGGAAATTTTTACGTGAAAAATAGTTCAATATGATTAAATCAAACTAAATTTAATCTACATTAAATTAGTAGTATGTTTGTACTGCACAACTGAAAATTAAGCAACTTCAACATTTTTCTTTAAAACGTGTTAAACGACCCCATTTCTCTCATTTAAAGTATATACTTTTTTGCCCCCTATTGAAAGTACCTTATCAAATTGATTTGCAAACAAGTAGTCTTTTTTAGTTTTTTTTTTTAACTATGGTGTTCAGTAGGAAAATCAAAATCTTTCATTTATTTCTAAATTCAGGTTGAGATTTTAACAAAGAGACTGAAGAAACCATCTCCTTTCTTTATGTGACAAAGCCTTTCCTTTCAGGTTCAGTGCTAGCTCAAGTGAAGTTTCAGGTTATATTCTTGCAGTGCTATACTTTTTTCCCTTGGTTCAACCCCAAACAAAAATGTGCTCACACAGCCCTAACTGTAAGATTGTGTAAACACAGAAAATGTAGCAGTAAACATGTGGGTATTGAGAAATGTAAAAAGATACTTGGTACGGTGAGCTGTGAAGCAATACAACCCTTCAGGCCTGGAAAAGCTCAAGACCTTGCAGTACTTTTATTGAGGGTCTTTCAAGACCCCTATATTAGTTTTAAATAAAGAATTATGGTCATAACCTTTGGGTCCTAAGACATAGTCAGTCTTTTCTGGGAAACTATAAAGATGTAATTTTGAAACTAACTTGCACCAAACTAACTGGGGTTTTAAAAACCTTTTTTAAATTATGTCCACTGCCAACAGTCTTGATTTCATATTTAAAATACTAATACTGAAAACACAGGGAAATTTTTCTAGATTATTCGTGCAGAACTTTTTCCTCTTGTATGAAATTTCATCGCCCCTCCTGGGCTTGTTATATCTGACATTCAAGTCCTCACTGAAGCTAATGAACCTTATATTTTATTGATTAGGTTACTTATCTGTCTTAGAAGTTTTTGGAGGTATAATTTTGACTCAGTCAAATTGGTTTTTTCTCAGATATTGAAGTTATAGCTTACCATCTTAAAGTGTGCTTTTCTCTGCCATCCTTAGCAGCCGGCTGAGAATTCTCTTTTTTTAGAAAGTTATTCTTTATTGTAGGCTGTTTATATTCAGGCCTTACTTATTTCTCTCAGGCCTGACTTCACTGTTTATAAAACTACCCTCTTCCCACCTCTGTTTAAAATGGCTTCAAAAATGATCAGATGAATCACAAAAAAAAAAATCTTCCTAAGACCAGTAAATACTAGGCTGCACAAACCAGCTCCAAAAAAGTCCTTGAGCCCTCACCTGCTGGTTATGGGTGAAAAATGCCACAGGAAGAATGTCTGTCACCCTCCTTTTTCCAGTCTCACCAGTTTCAGAATCTATCAAGACAGAGAGCAGCATGCTGGACCCAGACTTAGACCACTGCATCTTTTAGCTGTTAAATACTTCTTTACCTGCTTTTTGTATTAAATGCTCCTTCTTTCAGTTTCAGAGCTCCTGTGTTCCGTACAGCATCTCTTTACCTCCCAGATGGGACAAACCTAGCTCTTGATTGTTCGGGCATAAATATTCCCTCTTAGCATAGATTTCCACCTTAGGAGACCTTGCAGAGATGCAGTAAGCTGAAGTCTTCCTTGCACATGTGTGAGGAGTTTATTGCACTTGTGTTTCAGCAAGATGGTGAAAAATTTGAAATCAAGTGTGGCCACTTGTACTTTGATTAGAAACCAAAGTGGGTACCATCACTGTCTTCTTTGGCAGCAGAACAAGGCCAGCATGAATAATTTGTACTTCTAATACTTTCATGGCGCCTAATTAGTCATTAGCCCTGCATGTCTATAGCACTGGGAACTTGAGTGGTGGCGAATAGGTGTTCTTCAATGTCAGGTGTATGGTTTTGTGCTTCTTTATGTTTCTTCTTCCTCCTTCTCCTCTTTCTCTGTAGAAGAAAAAAAAAAAAAAAACAAACTGGTCAAAGGGCAAATAATCACATTTCAAGATCTTTTTAAATGCTGCTACCAAGACAGTCTAGAGGAAAGAATGAAATACATGTTTAACCTTCTCCATTTCTTGTGAAAGTAATAAAAAAGTAAAATTATATGTCTTTTCTAGCATTTTGTTCAGTCTTGTGAATTTTGGACTTAGCTATGATGGTCTTGACATAATTCACTTTAAATGAGAGGCCTTTTTGCATTTTATTTTGTATGCTTAGACCAAAGACACACTTCCCATGATTAAACAAATATCATCATCATTCCAACCCAAGCCATTCTAAGATTCTGTGTATTTCTCTTAGGGCAACACTACGGCACCTGTACATGTAACAATTAAATGAAACTCTTCCTCGTGTATGAAAGGCTTGGGTTTTAGTGTGTGAAGTGTAATTTACCTGTAACCTATTGGTGAGAATAAAGAAAATTAGACCTTTTTTCTCATTGTTTATATTGCCTCAACTGAGAGTATTTAAGGAACCAGCAGCCCTTGAAGAAGTGCGGCTCGTACACTTAGCCAGCATCCTGTAAATGCCAGAAGATGGAGGTTCAAGAATGAGAGTATAGTGCACAAGCAAAGCAAAAGTCATGGAAGAAACCAAGGCCTAAAAGTCAAGCAAATTGCAAATTAAGTATCCTAATCTATTGAATTTTGAGTTTTTGAGAGGAGAAAAAAGTGATAAAATGACATTTTTAAATAAGGACAACAGAAATGTAGAGACAAAGAATAAAAGATTTTCGTCTTGGTGTTTCAGATCATTATCTCCACACTAACACAATTTTAGCACCTGACCGAGCTGCGGGCTGCCCCAAACCCAGTGATGTGGCATCTTGACAGCCCTTGGCACTAAGACTCTTCAGTGAATGTGACCCAGCTAAGCCTGGCAAACAGCACTGAGTTTAATTTCACATGCAGTATATAGTGGAGAATCTGTGAGTATTCTCTTTTCTAGGAAAATGATTTTATGATTTGACATCCTTTAGTATATATGATGAGGAACAGGAACACAACATTAATAAGCAGGCATCTGTCATCATCTAAAAAATTTTATTGCATCTTCTGCAGTGCTCCTTTTTTGTTTTCTTCAAGACAATATTTAAATCTAATAGTAGCAAAAAAAGGTTGTAAAAAGATAAATGTAAGGATTTTTGCTAGGACTGTGGAGAAGCAAAAGGAATGAAAGAAAGACAGACCATATGTGTAGTATATTTGTTGTTACAGCTTGCACTCATTAAAACCGTGTTTGTCGTATTATACATCATTGTACTGTAGTTGTAGTAAATGTTCCTTGTAATGCACTTTCAAGTACAAAAATTGCCTCAGAAAAGAGCGTTTAGGAAACTAATTCTATTGAAACCAATGAAGTGTTGACACATTGCCCGATGTGGATTTGTTTAAGGAGGCATATTTTAGGTTATAAAAGTACAGTCCTTAAGGCAAAAAATCAGTGACTGCTTGGTATAGTGACTGAGAGAACACTGCAACAGTATGTTCAGCAAGAAACCCCTCATTAATCCTTTCCTGTAATTCTACCCTATTCACCTTCCCCCTCGCCTGACTCAATAGAATTTAAAACCTGCTGTCAGCACAGTAACTAACCCAGAACCCATTCATTACTCAGTTAAGGCATTTGAAATGTTTGCTGATTTGTCCATGAATGGGAACACAGTGTAAATCTGGACTGAGGAGAGGTTTTTTTCCCCTTGTCAGTTTAATTGCCCCTGTGTGATGTGTTCAAGTGTTAGGAATCATCAGGGGCTTTGACACTCTTCTCTGTTTGAACAGCCATAGCATTTCACTGCATCCAGCCCCCAAGAAAATCCAAATGTTTGCAGCTGAGAGGAAATATGCATCATTTACTAAAATCTGTTTATTTGCGTCAAACCAGACAACTATCACTCTCAGCAAACTTTTGGTGCCAGAAGCCGCTTTTAGAATTAAACATAAAAAACCAAGCATCTTCTTGCATTCTAAAAAGTGCTCCAATGTGACAGAATTAAGCAGTGTAATGATTAGAGTAGGCAATTAATTCCGTGACTCAGCTGCTGTTAAGGGACTTGTGTTGAATGGACAAAATAAGCAAACAGCAATTTGTAGAGTATTTACATGGTCCCAAGTAATTCCTGTCTCAGTGAATGGCCTCTCTAGACTCAACAGAAAAAGCAGTTACAAGTCAAATGCTCAGCTGGACTGCTAGAAAATGTATATGTGTCAGTCATTTGCTTGATGTACTAGCACCATTTGGTGATGATATATCGGAAAGGCTGCAGGGGACACTTGGACATCTGCGACGAAGCTTGGAGGGCTGCTCCTCTTGGCAACACCATGACAGCTTTTTGTATGTATCCTGCTTCACAAGTAGCAGTCTTTGTCATCTGGTGGAGGCTCTTGATGTTTGCTACTTTCCCATCAGCAATAGGGAGCAGAGAGGGCAGGTAAGTTACCATTTCTATTTTCAGTCAAATAATTAGCTCATTCAAGGGAACTTTCCCTTCCTGGGCCTCACCACGTCTTTAGTCTCCCTCTTAAAAATATCTATTTTTTCCAATAATACAACTCCCTCTTTGAAAGCCTATTTTTACCCTCTGTATAACATTACCAGCTTTGCTCCTTACATTACAATGATGTTCACACACACATATCCACACAGCCCCAGCCTGCAATATCGGCATTGTCCAGCGTCAATTGCTCATACAAACCATGTGGTACCAATGGATCACCGAGACAAGCCAACAAATGCAGCTCTGCCAACAGACAAAATAAATCATGGAGGCAATTTCTTGCATCTCAGGGGAACTTCTCCCAGGCTGAACGTGACTCAAAATCTAAGACTTCTCCATATGTAGCTTAAAGATTGGTAGTGCTGCATTACCTTTCACCTCACTTGCCCTGAGATGGGTGTTTTGGACTGCAGGGACGCCTGTCCCTGTTGAGCCTGGGGTTCTGACGCTGCTTCCATAAATCTCTCCCTCTCAGGCAACTGCAAAATAAATTTCTGATGAGTCTGTTCAGCTAATGCCTTCCTAACTTCCAGTATAAAAGAGGCAGTACTTGCACTAATTATTGTCAAGGCCCACGCTAAGGAGTTTTTGCACTGCAGTTTAGGGTTTCATGCTGATCCAGTTGACATAGCTTGGATCAATTTGACCCGCTACTGCAGTTGTTCTCCTTTGATCCAGAGCGGTTTGTAATTTGACCCATTCAGATGACTTTCTTATAATAGCCCTAGCAAGACAAAACCAAATCAACTCCATTTATCTTAATGGGCTTTTTTTCAGACGTGAGGCCTTGCCGATCTTTTGTACAGAAGAAAAAGGAATCTGTGTATCTGATGGGCTTTGAAATGCCATCTGGTGTTTAATGTTATTGTGCTCTGTTCTCATAGTGCCTGTGCTGAATTATATCTTAAAAGTTCAACAAGCATTCACTCACAGCCACCATTCAATACGATTGTGTCATTATCAAAGATGTGGATTTATCGAACGCAGCCTGAAAACAAAGCAGGTTTTACAGACCCTTCTCCCTGAGGCTCCACTGACAGAAGTCTTCAAGTACGAAACCTGTGTGCCTTGCATCTTTAGCTGCCATTCAGATGCACAACAATACTCTTCAACCTCCAAAATTATTTTTTGAGACATAATCACAGGTGTTATAAGAACAGGAAAGGCTTTTATTAGGGTTGTGTTAATCTCCTAGAGGCTGAGCTTTTGAGATCCTACCTATTTAGGTGTAACTAAACTAGATTTCCAAACACTCTGCACCCCTCCCCTTGAAATGATGTTTCAGATATTTTCAGTACTTCTCTATTCATTCAGTATTTCAATGATGTTAAAAAAATACAAGTGTGTTTCCTTTTCTTACTGAAAAAGCTTGTATTATACATAGAAAACAGAAAAACAGCTTCTCCTCTCCCAAACGAGATCATTCACCAACAGGTAACCTGCATATGATAGACAGCTTATCAGCATAAGTGTATTTAAATACTGTCCTCTGCTCCTACCTTTATTTTATTATTATTATTATTCTATTATTCTCTAGGTGGAATCTTGACATCCTTGAACCTAGCAGCACAATGCCCAGTGACTTCAATAGGGTCAGGATTTCACATTCTGTGTATTTAGTTTTCCCCACTGTTTACTCTGAACTCCATTTTGCATTGCTTTTATGCCTTTGGGGTGAAGTTGTGTCTATGACTTGTATCTGCTTCCTTCATTTTTTCTTCCACTTCAGCCATTTTTACTGAAGCACAGTGTGAACCAAAGGACTTCTTGGGTGAACTTACAACCTGTCATTTCAAAGAAGTTGTTCCACAAGATAGAAACCCAAAATTCTAATCCCTATTTTTAGTAAAAATATATACTTGTCATGTTTCTGTCTTTGTACTCATGGTCTCCCTACATTTATATTTTTCCATGTAAATAGACATAGGTGCATATTACTAATTTTTTTCTTAAATTAGAATGTAAGTTAATCAAGCAAATAATTTTTTTTCACATTTAGCTAAGTTAATAAATGTACAAATGTTAAAGCTCCTTTATACAAATAGTTGTCAATTTTTCCTTTAAAGGTACTTTAATTCCTGGTCTTGTGCTTAGAGCTTTTAGAAAAACAATGTAGTATTCTGTTTTTATTTAATAATGTTTGGAATGCTTTTGTACAAGACACAACTGAGGAGCATTTTTTGCATAATATTCATGAACTATTTCCCCTGAAATGCATTTTTGTTTTTATACCTCAGCAAACAGCTCTGTTTGAGTAAATGATCCATCCTTGACTCATTGTGTATACAGAGAGAAGATCTGCCTTTGATTGTTGTTTTAATAAACTGGAAGTCTGCCAGTGTTCTCTGGTAAGAGGAAGAGAGCATTAATGATACCACTGTGAAGCTCATCCTTGTTTGGTCTTATACTAGATTTAACCCCCACTGATCCTTTTTTCATACTGAAATGGCTGTTCAGGCTAGTCAAAAAGCACAGAGTAGTAACTGCTGTGATTTGAAAGCCAGAAAATTTTACAAGTGCCAAATGTAGCACATTTTAAATTCTTCTTATAGCGCTTAGAGGACAGTGATTAATGAGTTCGTTATCTATCAAAAAGCTCCAGTTTGTGTTATCTATCAAAATGCTTCTCTCTTGCTGCTTGGTGAGGGAGAGGATTTACGGTAAAGAAAAACCTGCCATCCATCCATAGTATCTAAATTTATCAACTCCACACATTCATGCAAATAATCTTAAATTATAGATCTGTAGCTATCTGGATTTAAAACCAAAACAAACAAAAAACCACCACCAACAACAAAACAAACAAACAAACAAAAACCACCAAATATAAACCACCAAAAAAATCAAACCAAAAAAACAAACCAAACCCAAACAGAAAAGAAGAGAAAAGAGAGACATTTTGAACTGCCAAATCAGTGATCTTAAAAAATAAATGAAGTTATTTCCTTCTAGCAGCTTGAGCAATGGAGGGTTCTCTTCATGCCACCAATTTCTTATTAAAACTAAAATATGAAATTGCCAGTGATCAAGAGACTTTCTCAGCAATGCTCAGTAGTATTTCTGAATGCTTTATTTTATTCTGTAGTTCTCTAGAAGTCATCTTTAATATATCTGATAAGGGTCATAGATTTTTATACCGAGAACTCATAATTGTTTTGCTTTGTTCTCTAGCTCTTAAGCTTTCACAGAGAAAACTGCCTGCACCTTGCATAAAGTACACTTCACTCCATCTGTCAGGCAGGGAATTCTCTGTATGAGAGCAGCAAATGCAGAAAGAGGAGAGGAACATATGGCGTGTCTTAGTCCTCCCACCCCTCCCCCTGTTACCTTGTGATTGCTCTCTCTCATGCATTTACATTTTTAAATCAATTCGTATAATGGTTTACCAACCACAGAATGCTAGCCAGGGATTGCAGACATGCCAGTTTCTGCCACGTAGTGTATAGTATTTCATGGTGTTTGCCCAAAAGGATGGGACCTGCTTTATGTCTCCCTACCTGATAGGGAAACCATCAGGCTTATTTCTTTTGTTTCACAATTAATTTAAACTTCATGCCTTTGAGATTTTTAAAAGCATGAAACAGGCACAGTAGGAGATTTTTTGAGCCCCTATTTTACATATTTACATGAGATTTCTGAGGTAAGAACATGCGTTTTTTCACAAAAATTCGTTTGTCACTTGCTATTATATCTGTTCAGCTTCTCACTCATGTAAAAAGCTGGCTAACATATCATGCTGTAACCTCAAGTTCGTCAATGATCAGCATCAATGACTTGGTAAATTTGTGTCCTTCTTCCCCTTTGCAATGCTCTACTCACATCATAGCCAAATTACCAACCAACACCCAAAAAAAATTTTGATATTGAATAGATAACTTCATTTTTTTTGCTGCACTAAGTGCAAACAGCTGTCTCCAGAAGACAAAAAAGTGTTTCTTTTTTCCAGGTTTATTGGATGTAATCAAATTCAGTGAGATTATGTCCTCTGACCTAATTTCAAGCACCCATTGGTACAGATGCTTCAGCCATTTTTAAGGTCAGTGTGAGTTCCATGTTTGAGGTTCTGTGCAATTTACGCTCAGAGTGACCACCAGAAATTTCACGTCTTTTTTTAAAATCTATTCATTATTCTTGTGTCATAGGTTAGCAAGCATAGTCCCGGAAGGGATGGCCTTGCTGAGGGGTGCTGACAGTTTCCTCTGGGAACTGATAGAACCTATCAGCTGGCCAGTTTGAATACGGACAATTCTCTAAGCCACTTAAAGTTGTGATCACCTCTGTGATCCACATTTAAGAATAGGCAAACTCCCCCTCCAAGCTCTCTCTCGTTTCCAGTGCTGGGACACGTGGCTGCGGGCCCTGCTTGGGCCAGGCCGGGCCGGGCCACGGCCATCCTGGAGCCGATGGACCTGTTCCAGCCGTGGAAACCCCCCCACTGCCTTGCCGTGGGCAGCCGGAGCGGCTCGGCTCTCCCCCCTCTCCACTTCGATGAGAAAAATTCAACATTCCAGCTGCAAAGCTGCAAGGCCGAGGTGAGAGTAACCCTTTTATTGTTGTGAAGAGCTGAAAACCTGAGGGAAGAGAGAGAGGAGATGCTTAAAGCTGAAATTCTGTTGTGAAGCTATGATATATCAGAGTATCCCGTTGTAATTCCATGAAGATCTGGGGGGTGGAGTGTTCGACTCGTAAGCAAAAGCACCTGCACTGAGATAGGCAGATGCTGACGCAGCTGTAATTTCATGAGAAGTTTGGACAGGGAGAGATGGACCAGATGAGGACTTTTGCTCCAAATGGGAAAGGAGAAACCTCAGTTCCTAGAGATGCTCCCAGAGATAGTCCTAACAATGAAGATGAGGAAGACCCTTTGCTCCCAGGGAAGGAGAAGGGCCTCTGTTTTTTGCTTCTGAATGGCTCAACCTTAAAATTGTACCCCAAAAACCTTCAAGAGTGGACCCTCGAAAGCAGTTGCGGGAAAAAGCTGCAAGTCGGGGGAAAGGACACACGCAGGCAGAGAGACTCCTCTTCCTAAATGGACTGAACAATATTTGGAAGTGGGCGGCTGTCTCATTGTGATAATGTTTTCATAGCATGAGCAAGAAGAGACTTCTCCTTCTAAATGGACTGAACAAGGTTATTATGGAAGTGGTAAACAGACTGAACATCTTATGGGTTGTCTTTTCACATTGTCAGTGGGAGAAGGGAGGAAGGTGGGGGGAGGAGGAGAGTTCTGAAGGTGGTATAATTTTTTTCCTCTCCTCTTTTAGGTCTGTTAATAAACTTCTTTATATTCTTTCAAGTTTGGTGCCTGCTTTGCATTTCTCCTAATTCTTATCTCACAGAAGATAAACAGTAATGAGTATTTTGGACCAAACCACGACACTAAATTGGTGTTTCCACCCGGTTACAAACCGAACCCGCGACATCTTGTTATTCAGTATAATTAACCAATTATGTTGCTAAAATCTGTTCACTTTCATGAAGTCCAGAAAGCTTGTGCAGGGTAATGGAAAAAACTTTCTGACTTGAATTCTAGATGTGCCACCCAAGGATGGTGTGTTCCTGAATGTGCTGCTCACAGAAAAAAAGGAACTGGTTGGTGCTTTTTTCTTAAGGATTTTTGGCAGGGAAGGTGATTACTTCGTTTTAAAAAATTACATATTTAAAATAGCTGCATATTTGCTTGCGGAAATATTAAATTGCTTAACTATGGCAACAAAGTCATCAAACGTAAGGAATTAATCAAGCATGAAAAGAAAGGGGGAATGGCAATATTATTTCATGTACCTTTCAATCCTGACCATTCCATGTTCTTGAAAACATCTGAAAAACAAAAGCCGGAGCTTAGTAACAAGAGATTTTTGTTCAACCCACCTGTAAATTAGTTAGTGAAACTTGACATATAAAGTGCCCTAGTGGGTGTAATTAAGTCTAACTAGTCTTGGCTACTTTCTCCAAAGTGTAACATGAACAGTGAAATAACATCCCTAGATGTACTTGTTTTGTAAGGTGAAAACTAGGAAAGTTCAGAGAGATCAATTACACTATGATAGCAATATTTTTGTTGAAGTAGATTTATGTGCTGTTGCTGTTCTCTCCCATGCCCTGGTGACAGAAGTCACATTCCCTTCCAGCATTCCTCCTCCTCCACTTTTCATATTCAGTCATTATCAAATGCCTCGTAGTGGTTAGGTCTAAAATACTCATTACTGTTTATCTTCTGTGAGATAAGAATTAGGAGAAATGCAAAGCAGGCGCCAAACTTGAAAGAATATAAAGAAGTTTATTAACAGACCTAAAAGAGGAGAGGAAAAAAATTATACCACCTTCAGAACTCTCCTCCTCCCCTCACCTTCCTCCCTTCTCCCACTAACAATGTGAAAAGACAACCCATAAGATGTTCAGTCTGTTTACCACTTCCATAATAACCTTGTTCAGTCCATTTAGAAAGAGAAGTCTCTTCTTGCTCATGGTATGAACACATTATCACAACGAGACAGCCACCCACTTCCAAATATTGTTCAGTCCATTTAGGAAGAGGAGTCTCTCTGCCTGCGTGTGAGTCCCTTCCCCCGACTTGCAGCTTTTTCCCTCAACTGCTTTCGAGAGTCCACTCTTGAAGGTTTTTGGGGTACAATTTTAAGGTTGAGCCATTCAGAAACAAAAAACAGAGGCCCTTCTCCTTCCCTGGGAGCAAAGGGTCTTCCTCATCTTCATTGTTAGGACTATCTCTGGGAGCATCTCTAGGAACTGAGGTTTCTCCTTTCCCATTTGGAGCAAAAGTCCTCATCTGGTCCATCTCTCCCTGTCCAAACTTCTCATGAAATTACAGCTGCGTCAGCATCTGCCTATCTCAGTGCAGGTGCTTTTGCTTACGAGTTGAACACTCCACCCCCCAGATCTTCATGGAATTACAACGGGATACTCTGATATATCATAGCTTCACAACAGAATTTCAGTTTTAAGCATCTCCTCTCTCTCTTCCCTCAGGTTTTCAGCTCTTCACAGCAATAAAAGGGTTAATCTCACCTCAGCCTTGCAGCTGGAATTTTTCTTATCGAAGTGGAGAGGGGGGAGAGCCGAGCCGCTCCGGCTGCCCACGGCAAGGCAGTGGGGGGGGGGGGTTCCACGGCTGGAACAGGCCCATCGGCTCCAGGATGGCCGTGGCCCGGCCCGGCCTGGCCCAAGCAGGGCCCGCAGCCACGTGTCCCAGCACTGGAAACGAGAGAGAGCTTGGAGGGGAGTTTGCCTATTCTTAAATGTGGATCACAGAGGTGATCACAACTTTAAGTGGCTTAGAGAATTGTCCATATTCAAACTGGCCGCTGATAGGTTCTATCAGTTCCCAGAGGAAACTGTAAGCACCCCTTAGCAAGGACATCCCTTCCGGGACTATGCTTGCTAACCTATGACATGCCTCCATCTTGTTTAAATAACATGATACTTAACCCTTGTTTGATGTGGGGAATGTAAGGTTGCTGAAATTACAGCTAGAAGGATATGAGAGTGTGTATGGATATATATTCAAAAAAACCTTCAACTTTAGAGTTATTCACCTGATTAATGGAGTTGGAAGCTGTTAAACATATCAAATGTTTTGCTCAGAAACTCTGACTAAATTAACAATAGTCGACCTAATATATTAGAAATTATGCATATAATGTTACTAAATTTTTTTTTTTTAGGGTTACATGATGTCTAAAATATGGGATCTTTCCTGGTTAGGTGTGGGTCTAGATCTTACAGATTAATTTTAAATTGGGTGTTTCTTTGTGTAAGTAACAGGTAGGTAAAGAACAGGAAGATGAGAATAAGTATAAATATCTTTGACTGAACACCATGGGGTGTTTGGCAACTAATCTGGAAAGCATTGCTCCTTGACTTCCTTTGTCCCTTCAGATGTCTTGTGAGAGGGAAATGAGGTTTGCTGCTAAACAAAGCTGAGATTCCAAGACCCTGAGGATGCAGAGCACCAGGAACTGTTAAGGCAGGGGGGTGAATTCTCCTTCTAAGTACCTTTTCTGTCATATCTCCCTTGTCTTCAAAAGAACAACCTTTTGAGCCTGTTGCAGAAGTGACATGATGTCACAAGAAGCCTGAGTTTAGACCTTGAACGTTATAAAGTGCAGAATGGAAATCTAAAAATCCAATAACATGGTCAGGAGAGCCAAAGGAAAAGAAACTTCCTCCCTTCTAAGAGGGAATCAATAAAACACCTGAACTGCACAACAGAGATGAAGGTTGCTTTCCATCATACTTTAGTTAAAATGGGTTCTGCTTTATGCAAAGTTCTATACTTGGGACTTCCGTTTTTATCCAGTATATATTTTTAATTAAAAATGAAAAAGCAAGAAAAATTAGAATACAATTCATTTTGAAAAGCAGATTTTGTGAAGTTTTTGTTTTGCAAATACAAAGAAAGCTCAATAACAGGTTGCAACTGCTCTTCGAAAGCCTGTAAAGCCGCAGCTTATCATAAAAACAACCAAAATATTTCACACCATAAGCAATAAGGAGGTTCTGGAATCCATCAGAAACAACAACATCCTGACAGCAACAAGAAAAGGTGGGTGCTGTGCTGAACCTAATACACTCCAACAGGAAACGGTTCCTTGGGGCTGTGAAGGTCAAAGGCAGTGACCATAAGGTGGAGTTCAGGTTCCTAAGAAGAGGGAATATTAAAGGTCAAAATAGTCAAGATCATCTTGAATGGTGTTGTAAGCAACCTGATTTAGTTGAAGGTATTCCTGTTTACTGCAGGGGGCTTGGATTAGGTGTTCTTTGGGGGCCCCTTCCTAGACCACTACACCCAATCATTCTAATATTTGATTCCATGGAAGGTCGGTGGAGACAGGCTACTTTTGGTGGTGCCCAGTGACAGGATAAGAAGCAGTGGGCACAAAATCAAACACGTGAGGTTTCTGCTGAACATCACAAAACACTTTTTCACTCCTCAGGTAACCAAGTACTGGAACAGGCTACCCAGAGAAGTTGTGGGGTCTCTATCCTTAGAGATATTCAAAAGTTGTCTTATATGGTCCCGGGCAGCTGGCTCTAGGTGGCCCTGCTTGAGTGGATAAAATGACCTTCAGAGGTCCCTCCCAACTCCAAACACTCTATGATTCTATAAATGCAGCAGCTGTTAATATTTCTTTTTTTCAGTAGATCATTTATTTGCAAGTTAGTACAGCTAATTTAATAGAAATAGATGGTTGTAACATTACAAGTGGCATAGAGCAGTAATTTTGCAAGCACATATGGAAATTTTGCTCCATATGTGTATGTAGCAAGCAGCAAACATGCAATCAAACATGGTATGAGAAAGACTTTTCCATTTTATGGCTTGCTATTTATACTGAGCTATTTCAAAATTCTAAATTCAAGCTTAATACGTAAGATATTTTAAATAATTGATAATGTACCTAAATAATTAATTACTGGAAGGATACTTTTGCAGAGAGAGGGTGCATCTGTTTACATTCCACAGTGCTTGAAAAAAGATGGTGGTTGCCTTTGAATTACTAGAGTAATTGTGGTGACATGCAGGAAGCTTTGCAAAAGCAAATAGCACTAAAAGGTGCCTCCCACTGATTCAGTGTGAGTGAATGACATGGATCACCACGTCAGAAAGAGTTAAAATATATATATTCAGGCATAGGCATTATAGATGCATCTCTTTTCCTAGTCCACTGATGGAGCAAAGAACTGAGGAGATGGAAGAAGAGAAGCCTTGTCTCACCTTACTGCCCCCCATCCTCAGCTTGGAAATACTTTTGCTCATAAATGCTCTTCCTATTTTTCAGGTGCTGAAGTTGATGGCAAAGAGCTCTCCAAGGGAGTTTACAGGCGTGATGGTGTTTGAGTTACTCTGGGTTCCCTGGGGAGATGTAGCTGGGCACTCAGTGTTGATGCCCAGATGAAAATGAAAACTGGAATTTCATTTTGCATGTAAGATAACTTTTGAAACTTGAAATCTGATTTCTCAGCAGGTAACCTCTGCAATATCAAAAGGACAAATAGGTTGGGGGTGTTTTAAGGACTGGGGGTTTGTGATGAGAAATTTGTTATCACACACAAACCTTGCCGCGGCACAGTGAACATACTGCCTCTTAAAATCCATCCTATACCAGTTATTTACGCATTTATTTCTTCCACCCAAAGGAATGCATCTGATAAACTACCACATTCACTGTAACTCAAGTAAAGATTGTCTTCAAATTTCTATTTCATTCAAGAAAATGAGGAAAAAGAAGATCTGTGCAAGGCAGCTTTGGTTAAGGCAGATGTTTGTGACTCTGTTACATTTATAAGTTTCTATTGATACTACACTGTAGGATGAGCTAATGCAGTCTGCATGCAAATTAGCATTAAGCTCAGAAATAAGTTTCCCCAGTTCAGGGTATGCATGTATTATGCACCCAAACCTTTTGATTTATTACTGGTTCCCTAAACACCTTTTGAGGTAACAGCACACCAAAATGTTTTTCATTTCACCCAAGAGATGTGAGAACATAGAAATACTCTCCTTTAGATTAATTTTTATTCTGCTCTGTCAGTTTATTTCTGTAGCTGTTGGAATTAATAGTCTACTTCTCTTACTTTTTACTATTTTCAGAAATAGATCTGAATTAGCTCACATAAATAAAAGTGCTTGCAGACTGATTTTTACATGAGTTCCAAAAGTCACATACATAAAAATGCTTGTGCAAAACAAAGGTAGTGGAGATGTTATTGTGCCATGCATTCTATAATATTTTTCTGTTTTAGTGATGCTTCTCTTCTTTCACAAACCCTTATCGGGTGTCCTTTTATTAAGAAATTGTTAAAAATTCCAAGAAAGTATATCATTGTTCATTATAGTAAAGCTCAGAAGGATAAAGACTTTTTTTATTTTACAATTTCTATCAGGATTCTAAAATATTTTCGGTTTATACCAGCTATTCACTCAGCCATAACAGCAGGGAACTCACATACGTGCTTGTGTTAATTATTTTGGACTGCATTGGTTTTGGGTTTTGTTCAGTATGTGGTTCACTATATGTTGGCAGTAACATTCAGCAAGATGAGCCAGAAGTACAGATCCATGGAAAATAAAAAGTAAAGTTACATTCTTAAGCTAAAACAAAACCAAAACAGAACCCTAAAAAAAACCCAACCAAACAAATATAATGGGGTTATATGGAATATATGTTTCAGGTATTTGTGTTGCTTTTCCAGTGCGGAATTGTGGCTCTATCCTGAAGAGACATCAGTCCAGTACTCCCAAGGAGTTTCAAAATTAATCCTATCTTACTGGAAGTTTCCTTCAGCACATTTCCCATAATTTGAAACATCCACTTCTGCATAATGTATACATGCTTGTGACTTACTGTAGCCTTAAAGATACAGTCGTATAGTGTAGGAAATACACTATCAGTTGTCTTAGCATCAGACATGTTTCAAATAAATATATGATTTGCTGTCTTCCATCATCTGTTTTACAAGCAGAGCTGTAGATGACTGCTTAAAAAGAATGATCAGCCACATTTTTCATCTTAAATCAGCTGGTTTCCTCACAATGACAATAGCATCTGTGTTGAAGGTGTTGGACCTTGACTGTTGACCTGATACAAGGATAATAAGCATGTTTTTAACCATCACTTGTCTTCTCCAGATGAATAGATCTAAACTGATGGGTCAATATTATGTGCGATAAGGACAGAATTGACTCTACCTTCCTTTGTAGTCTTACACTCCTAACAAACAAACCACCTGATTTTGTCACTATTTTAGGCAGTAACTATATATTCCTTGTACATGCAAAGTACAAATTCAAATCTCCTTCTGTCTATTAGAATACAATAATAATAATAAGTGTAAGTACAGAGGGAGCTTGGAAGTCTGCCAAATTCCTAGTAATTGGGAAAGGAGGGAAACCCTCTCAAACTCAGATGGGTGATGGAAGGTAACTTCCATGCCCTTTACCTATAAATATTTTGAAATTGTCTCACAAGAAGAGAGGTGAGAGTGGGGGGAGAAAAACGTCCTCATAGTTTATAAGAATTATTTTGAAGCTTGAAAAAGATGGCGCCTGTTATGCCATACCCCAGCATTCATGTTGAAAATGATATTAGGATGCAACACACAATTTCTACACCGTTCTGTTGGATGCAATTCACAACAGTCTAGAAACACCCTATAAATCTTGCCATTAAAGCCAGCTGGGACATATTAGAAGAGCAGTTGTGAATGAGAATTCACCTTCAATAAGGATGAAAGAAGAATTGTCAGGATTGTCTAGAGGGTGTGCCTACATAAACCTAAGCTTGTATGAAATTTCTCCACCCTATCTCTTTTCCCTTTTCCATCTCAATAATAATGAAGTACTGAAAAATAGGCCATGTAAAAAAAAAAAAAAAAAAAGAAGGGAGGTTGGGAGGGGAAGGGAGGAAAACCCCAAAGAATAAAATAGTATAAAGGGTCACACAGAAAAAAACTATTCTGGACATTCTATCCACATTTTATATTCTGTATTTTCCTGTCTAAACTTAGTCAATGCCAGAATACATTATGGCAAGTGAATTTACATAAACATAGATGCCGTCTGTAGAGGCATGTCCCTATAAAGCAAATAACTTCAACTTGTTATTAGCTCTTTCTAGATCAAAAATATAGACCTTTTGGTGATATTCCTCCATGTAAAATGCAGTTGAAAGGAGAACAGTTCTTGTCAACATGCATTTACAAACAAATTTAAAGCTGTTTTCTGAACCTCTAAGATCTACACATTTCAGCAGATGGTCTCTTGTGTGGTATTTTTCCCAGGAGAGCCCAGGTGCATTCTAATATAGTGTATAGTATCAAATGAACAACTGCTTTCACGGCTGAGTAAGTACTTTCTAAAAAGAAAGACTGCTTTTCTCACAGATCTGATCTGTGTTTGTGAAATATGACACTACTATCAGTTTCAGAACAGAGCAAAACCCACAGAAGCACGCAAACTCAAACATGATAAATAGCAGATCTTAATCCTATTCCCAATCAGTAAAGCACTTCTGACCTGCAGTTGAACTGAGATTTTCAGTTGAGGTAGAAAACCCCATTTCCTCAATTCTATTATTTTCTTCTAGAGACAGGCTGTTTAGAAGGGTTTTTCTACCACTCATGATAACCTGCTATTGAGAAACACAGGTTATGAATCTATAAAGCTAGAGTGGAAATTTCAGTGTCACGTTGTGCCTTTTAGAAATGAGAGGGGATGTGTTTGGAGGTGTAGCAATTAATGTCAATCAGCAGTTTTGGCATAACTTGGAGAGAGGTGTGACAGAACCTCTTCACTCTGTAGGTGATGACCTGGGGTGTTTTCAGAACTTCTTCACAAGAGAGCATATATATATATATACACATATATGAAAAGTTTGTCCTGACATTCATACTGTCAAACATCCCACGTAAAGGAGGTTCTAATGATCCAAAAAAAAAATGTTATTGCTACCGACATCAAATATCTGAGTAAGAGCTGATGGATATGTTATGAAGTAACCATGCTGGCAATTAAAAAAACAAAGAGTAACTACCAGTGATGTGAAGATGAGGGGTTTTTTTTTTTTAATTCATTTTTGCCTTTCATCTGTGGGCATAACTACATTTCTGAAAAAACTCACCAGATTCACAGAGAATGGTGTTCTTAAACTGCTGCAGGCACACCATCTCTAAAACAACTGCAGGTTTGTGAAGGTAGAAATATGGGTTGGGCTGTGGACACTCTGTTGTGACTGGAATAGCCAAACAGATTGTCTTCAGTTACACAGGGAGCAGGCCTGCTGACTGGTGAGAGGAAGCACAGCCCAGAGCAAACTGAAAAGAAGGAAAGAAAAAATTGCCATCTGGAGACTGAGCAGCCTATCAGATAAGTGGAGAGCTATTGAGAAATACAGAGAGCCCTTGTAAAATTACCCTGCTTGGAAATCCAGCTGAATAGCTAAATTCTCCCTTGTTCCTGTTCAGACATGCTGAGCAGTTAGTGGTTTTAGAGATCTACAAAAGGCTTGTTTCTTTTGTTCTTGGTTTGTTCCTTGTGTTTAAACCAAACAATACTTTGCTTTGAAAAAGTTGATTAATTACAGCTGTTAAATACTACATATTGAAGAAAGAAATACACCAAAGAACAGCTGAATAGTAGATTTCAAGGGAGAGCCTGAAAAAATGGTACTCAGATCAGCAAGGGTCAAAGATGTAGCTGGGGCAGCTGGTGAGCAACTAAAGCTTTTCAGTACGACTTAGAGTAAAACAAGGACTGCGGTTGGCAAAAGAGTCATAATTCATTTCCATTTCTCAGAGTTACATATCTTGTTTTTTCCTTCTTTTTCTTTCTTTTTTTTTTTTTTAATGACTGAGAATTGTGCATGCTTGTGCTGTGTATCCAGCTGACTATGTGAAAGAACTGCAACCGTGTCCCTTCTCAAAATCAGGCAGAGGCTAAATGGGGCAGACTCAAAATGCACCCCAAATCAAACCATTAACTCCACCTTGTTGTAAAAAGTCTGTTGTAAACACAAAATCTTTCCTAGAGCTGAAGATGCCACACAGAGACAGCTTTGCTAAACCAGTGAGATCCTGGAACCAGTTTTTTGTACTTGCTATTTTCTGAAAAAAGTTTCACGAACAGTATTCATCTGGGCCAAGCAGTGAACTCCTCCAAGGAGGAGTCCTTTCAAGAAGACATGCTATTTCCCTGGGGAATTCTGTGGGCAGAGGGGAAGACCCTTATTTCTTTCAGAATTAATGTAACTGTGATTTTATGTGTGTGTGCATATGCAGAATCCAAAGGTTTGCCTTTTCTATGAGATTGAAAATAAGCTCCCTTGTCTTGAAATCTATTTATGGTTCCTACATAAATAACATGAAGCCTCTTTACTTATAGATGACTTATGTGCTGTAAATTGCATTTCTGTGATGATAAAGCGAATTTGTAGCTGTTGATGTACTGCAAAAAAGCTCTTTTATTAAAAAAAATCTAAAATTGTAAATGTTCTGGATTGACTTCATCCTTTTTACCTTTGATTTATTTGGAGAATGAAGTAATGAACTATGAGCCTTTTAGGTAACTCTAATTTTGCCTCAGGAATTATTCTGTCCATCATAAATTAGTGTTGTTGTACATTAGGCACAAATACAGCTCTGTCTATTTCAGCCCATTTTACTGTCATCCTTCACTACAAAAGAAAATAAGATTGAGAATTTCTAGTTTTTACCCACTGCTCTTTCAGTCAATTTTGCTTTTCTTGTTGTCCATAATGCTTGCTGTCAAATCAGTGATTGTGTTGATTTATTGACAAATCACCGTTTACAGTAAATGTCATCCTAGGGTAACATTATCTGAAGCACAGGTACTGAGAGACCAAGTAGGAGAATTATTCATACCATACTTTCCAAAACCTGCATGGGTTTCAAAAAGACCAAACCAGTGAGGTAGATTTTAATACTTTTTTTCCAAATACTTATCAGCTATCATGTAGGCTCAAAAGAAGGAAATTAGAAAGGCTAACGACACTGTAAATTAATATTTTACTGCACAGAATGCGTTCAGGATAAGACAAGGACAAAGCTGATCTTTGTAATTGTTCTTTCTAACCTATATTCTATCAGAATCTGTCTTTGAATATGCTTGTGCAATTTTATTATACTAGCATCTAATGTGGATTAGGTCCTGCTTCCGCTTGAGTCCAAATAGTCATACCAACTCCAATCTGCCTAAGCTTCAAATTTCCATGTATTACTTTCAAATATTGACACATTTATACACCCTTGCAAAGAAGGAAGTAAAAGAGTTCCTTAACCCTTAGCAAAAGTGATAGCTTTTCTTTATCCTAACAAAAAAAAGTCTTATGCCTAATAACTGGATTTTTGCTCCTTGGCTGTTTCTTGACTGTTTTTAGCTACAGGTGCATCAGAGAGAGAGGGCAGCATGGGGCAGCATGAGCTTGTTTTGTAAACCAAGCAACCTTTCCTCTAACCATGGCAGTTATATGAGAGGAATTTTAAACATAAGCATTTCCAGCAGCTAGATAAGCAAGTGTCTTGCTGAGAAAGATGGAAGGCTAATGGTAATTCTTCTGCCAGAAAGCACTGGAAAATAAGAGCTGTCATCTAGAAAATGACAAAGCCATTTCTAGTCCCTGTAGACTAGCACTCTATCTTTTGCTGAACAAATATGCTGTTAAAGGTGTTGGCCTGCAAGCCAAACACAGAAAAATATCACACTGGTATCACAGTGGAACTATTAATCTCTGTTTGAAATGTATTAGAATTATTAAATTGTTTGCATTAGGAGTGAGCATTCCTAGAAACTCTCTTCTTAAAGAGATATGCAAAAACACTAAACTGCCATAAGCAAAATGCTTCTTTTCCAAGGAGATTGTGAACAAAAACACTATAAGGTGGCCCAGGAGGGATGAAGAATCTTGACCTGGTGTTGATTAGGTCAGTGATGGAACCAGAGATAAAGCATAAATTTCTGCAGTTCCCCATTAGTGACCTTTTCACTTGACCACATAGGCTGATAAGTGATGACAGAATCACATGCAAAATTGTTTGAAATATCCTCTCTATTATCTCTGAATCTTTTTCTGGTACAGCTTTTTACCCCTGAAAATCTGTATGCTTGTGACTGGGTAAGACTTTACCACTGCCCTTCTAACAGTACTTTTTTTCCCTCTCGTTTACCTGCTAAGCTGGTTATTAAACAGAATGTTGTATGCAGCCAGTCTAAGAGATTAGCTGCCTATGTAGTTTTTTTAAGTGATTCCCCTGTTCCTTCCTCCCATCTTTTGGTCAAAAATATAGCTTCTATCTGATTACGGCTGGCCTCTGCTCAACCTTTTGTACAGGGCTGATTTAGATTTTCCAGCTCAGTCACAGCAGGAAAGATAAACCCTGAACCACATGATGATGTTGGCAGTGTCAGACAGTGGAAATGAAGTCTCCAGGGGATACCAATTGACATTTCAACACTTTGCCTGCCAAAGAACAGGCTTGCACACATTAAAAAAAAAGTTACAGAGCAGAAAAAAAACCCCATTAAAAATCTTGAAAGTCAAAAGCGCATTTATGTGTCTTTACATAACAGATGGATACTGACCTCAGATACTTCCTGCCCTCCAAAAATATACCACTCTAAGTTCCTAGGAGTCATAAGTAACTCAGACATACTTTAAGTGGAGAATTATATTTAAATTGGACTATGATTGTTTTGTTCCAGTAGGAATTACCAGGATTCAGAGGTCCCTTACAAATTTAATTCTTCTGTGATTTTTATAATGCAGTAGGTTTACATTTTTTTCTGCATTACACCCGACTTATACCACCACAGCTTGATGGCCTCTGTTAGCTCCAATTCTCACAAGCAGCAAACAAGAATCTTCCTGAATTGTTTTGGACAGAGAGAGGCTTTTTCTCATCTATCTCCTGCATTTTAATTTTTCTTCAAGCTTTAAGTTACATTTTTTTTCCTAATTAGAAAAAATAATGTGTGAGAAAACAGAAGAGCATATTCAAATCATACTAAAACCTCTGATTTCTCCCACCTCCTTTTCTCTTTCTTCTTTCTTTTCAATGACATTTCCTATGATGAGCACTCAGAAAGAATAGCTATTGCCTCTCTTGTCAGTTTTGTTTTGTCAGCTCTGAATGCTGGGTCTTGCTTTGCCATTTTCAAGGTCTCTTTCAATCCCTTGAACACAGCTGGTGCTTCAATCAAGAGCTCACACCGTGAAGAAGCTGGCAGTTGATCCCCAACCAACTATGTGGAAGATACATAATATATTTCACAGTACACAGTGGAATACCCTTTTCATTTCATCATTGAGAGAGACTGCTTCACTCAGGAGTTTTTCTATACAAAAATATTAATAATGTCCCATTCTCCTCAGGGATGTGAACATTTGAGGGTTGAACTTCAGTGACCCCTTCTTGTCAGGTTGATGTGACTTCAACAAATTCAGTAAAGGAAACCTTTTTGAGATTCAGTTTATGGTTTTGTTAACTTCACGTTTGAGAATGGATTTTTTAATCACCTCTTGGAAGAAGTTGTGGGAATTGAAGGCTGTGAAGAAAGCCTGTGGATACACAAACACTACAGAACTGCATAATTGAACTATTCTATAGACGTAATGCTAAAAGAAATTAATAATCTCTTAATTATCACAAACACGACTGAAAACTCTTGCTTTAGCTTTTGTTAATTGTTTACTCTTTAGTAATGGTTAATTGTTTACTCATTAGTTGATGCAGTTAAAAGTTGTCACAGACAATCTCCACTTGTTTAAGTAAGGACTGCAATGTAAGTGCAAAATTAGGAATGTTGTGACAATTTTTGCACCAAACCCTCCCTCCAGAGGGTAAAAATCGGCTGTCAGTGAAGTATGATGGGTGGGACTCACAGCAAGCAGGGCTTTTGTACAAGGATGGCTCATGAACCGGTGCCTTTTGCAAACCACTGTTTTGATTATGGAAGAAGGGATTGCAAAGGCCAGTGTGTGCACAGGAAACCTGACAACAGGTCTCTCTCTTTTTTGAAGCTAGAGAGGATCTCTGTGTTATTCCTACTTGCTGTGATAGTCTGGTCCTGCAAGACACGTGATTCTTTAAGATGATTGAGAGTCTTTAGTTCCTATTAGCCTTGTTGAACCTTATTGCTTAGCATTCAAGCAAGAGAATTCATTCAGCTCTGTTTTCTTCTTATGCAGTGAGTTAAAGGGGTTTCACGAAGCACTTTCTTTCTTGATTTACACATACAATCAAAAGTGATGTGCATATTAGCATATTTGCTTTTAAAATGTGCACACTTTAAAGTAAGTTGGAATATATTAGCAATGCTCCTAAAAGGGAAACATTCAGACTCTTTTTACATAGGGTATAAGTATTCATTGTTACAATTCTTTATTTTAGGGTAGGGGAAAACAAAGACACTGGGGGCTCTTAGAATTTAAAAGAATATATTGAAAACAAAAAAATCCATCTAAGTGTGAAAAATCTGAAGCCTGTTTAGGAATGAGTTTGGGGAGCACTGTATTTTTGCTTCAAACACAGAAAACCTGCCAGATGGGGTCCATTTCCAGCAACATCTAAAGTGAGTGAAATGTAAAATATTCACAGAAAATTAGTTGCTTTAGTGGTTTGATGTGCTCGTAGGACATGTTTTTCTTCTTTTTATTTTTTTATATTTTCTCCATTTCTCCATTCCCTCATTCCCTTGCATGAAATGACAACCGTGGCTAGTTTAGCAAGTTAAGATGTCAGTGTGGGTTTCCCTTACTACAAAGGAGACATGCCACTGGTAGCAACTGATCTAACAACTGGCACACTGGCTTGATATTTGAAAGCTGTTCAAGCTGTCCTTGGGCTTTTCTCTTTCTTCTTCAGCTCTTCAGAATAATCCTCCCTTGTCTAGGGAAAGGCTTCTCTCCTTATCTTAACACCCTGATGCTCATTGCAAACAAATTGCTCTTCTCTTAGACAATTCAATTTGTAAATTTTCCCAACACTAGTTCCAAATATTAGTTCAACATTAGGTGAAGCATTCTGTACACATGCTACAAAGGCTTAAAATCAGCACTCTAGACAACATTTGTAAGGGTAAGATGCACTATCACCATAGTGAGATTTGGTCAGTCTGGGAATGCTTTCTATAAAGCTAATGAATTGACATGAGTAATTTTGCAATTACTTGATCTGAGGGAAGACAGTTCCCATCTTTAATTTCTCTAATTTTATTTTGAACATAACAATTCACCGTGTGTATTCAGTTATGTATTTAATTAATACAGAAAAGATACACTATGTATATTTAAACAATTTGATATCTTTGCATGAAACAAATATTTTGGTTGTTACAGAAATTTATGGTGAATCATAATAAATTAAGATAAATGGTCCACTTTTTCTAATTCTGTACGCACAGCTGATACAAATGGAAAATTCTGACTGAGTAGGAATTGCTGATGCCTCATTTCCAGGCATTTTAAACTTCAGTTTTTAAACAGCCAATAGCTGAAACACATTATCTTAAAAATAATAGCTTTCCTAAGAATTTAATTAGGTCATCTACAGGGGTTATCTTTGGCACTCTGAAATTAGCTTTGTTGCAGACACTTGGGAGGACAATTAGGACCCATCTTATTAGCACTGAAGGTTAAAACTCCAGTACTGTCTTGTATCAGGACATAATCTTTCATGCTTCACAGCTTTAGTTCTCACAATGAGTTGCACTGGAAACAGCAGAGGGGGGAAGGGAAAAGGGCAGACTTGAAAGAGCTAAATAAATATCCAGTTTAAGGAAGAGGCTACTTTTTATTCAATGAACCTAATAACTATGACTCAGAAGAAGAAGCAAGGCTGGCAGGGATTGGTGAACTACAGTTAGATTCAACAAATTCTTTTAATCAAATTCCTAAAATTATGTTCAAAGAACAGGGTATTTATGTGATATTGAAGTACCTTTTTTTTTTTTGATGAAGGAATGTTAACTATAAACTGCATTTAGAATTCTTGTGGTAATCAGATATATTTGCTCAGAATGAAACGGTTTCACTTTAATTTTGGTTGGGAAATGCCGTGCTTTGACAGCTGTACTGATATTAAACACGAAAGTCATGACAATGAGTTTGTGCTCACATGATAACTATGGAAAAAAATTCACATCCCATAATGCCTACTTTAAAATACACACTATATTAAGCAGTTGTTGAACACGGCCTCTTTCTAGATTTAACATAATCAATTATTCGTAAAGAGATTTGCTTCAGGGAAATAAGTATTTTATGAAGCTGCATTTTTCTGGGATAAAAGGAAGTCGTATCTTGATTGCTGGCTATGCACAGCCTTTTCATAGGAAAGCTTCCCACGTGCATTGTGCAATAACAAGTAAAATGACCCTCCAGGGTCATGGGATAACACTCATGCTTTGCTGCCTGCTTTTTTTTTTTTTTTAGTGGCACCTGCTGTGTGGTTCTCAATATAAATAGGGACTGCTTGCTGCAAATCACAGATGTTTTACACGCGGGAAAAATGGGCAGGAAGCAATCACTATAAGAAAAGCAGAGGCAGTGAGGAGGACAAAGGAGGGAAGAAAAGCAACTTTGCTTTACATTTTCTTGGCATTTTCTTACTTAGCAGTGATCTGGCACTCTTCTGCTGCTAGTTTTTAGTTAAAAACTTGCTTAGCACATGCAGAATGACTTTGCTATTGTACTCTTCCTTCATGAACATCTACACAGTCAGTAATTGGTGATTTGGGAAACAGGCAATGCTTGTTTGGTTTTCTTTTTAATCTACAAATAAGTAGAAAATACAACAATACAATGAAAATGGCTCATATTTCTGATTTTTATTTTGTGGTTCTTGAACTCGTCCTCATACAGCTTTATCTGATTGAGTTATACATGTTTAGAATTAAAAAAAATGAAGGCTGTGGAAATTTATTTGAAAGGCAACTAACAGCCCTGTTGAGAAAGAGAAAATAATTTGCGAGATGCCTTTTCAGACATTATATTGTTTTTATTTTGAGTAAAACCTTCTCTTCTCGCCAGTCTCTCCATGTTCTTCCATACAAATGCAGTATATTTCAGCTTTGGATATGGGATGGTACTGAATAACAGCTCCAAGACTGGAAGGAATAAGAAAGCTTGAATTAAAAGTATTTTAAAAATTTTGCAGTTTATGGTGTACTGAAAGCTGCAGATGCATGGATATACCTACTGATACTGTAGGACAGAACTTCTCATCAAACAGTTTTTCCATGGATCATAGGATCTTGCTAGCTATATTAACTTTGTTAAGGAATTCCAGAAACTGATAATTATGAATAGAAAACCAAATACAGCAGAAATAGCACCTAAACATAAAAATAGCTTTATCTTTGAGTGTTTTTTTTTGCTAGGAGGGCCTGCTTATTTATTCATTGGCTTTTTAAATTCACATTCTAAACTTTGCATTGTCTTTTAAGAATTACTGAACCATAAATTCTCTGGGTCTTCGCACAGGGCTTGTCCTATTTACATGGGGATCCTGTGCCTTGGTCAAGCCATCAGGACACATTGCATACACAGGTATTGTCTCAGCCTCATTGTCAGGCGGTACCCCAGAAGGCTATGAGCACAAGGCTGTGACTATAACCACCTCACAGCAATGATCTGATTGAGTATAGAAGGAAAGAAATTTTGTTCTGTGGAGAAATTTTATTCTCCACCAGGTCTGGAGGATCATTGCCTCTGGGATGACTGTTTCAGTATGTTTTTACCAGGAATGTCTTGTGACAGCACAATTGGTGTTTGCTTGGAAGCAAGCTGGGGAGCTGATACAAGCTTCAGACTGGTTTAAGGACATGGGCATATAATCAGGTTATCTCAGGGTTAGTAAAGAAAACATGCCAGAAGCATCTAATCTCTAGTTCCCAAAGACTAAAGATCTGGAAGATGGGTTTACTTCAGTTTTTGCCCCTACATTGTTTAAGTTTTATTATTTTGTAAGTCTTCTGTGACTGTTCCATATTCCTGTGGCTCAGATTAAGAAAGTGTTTTGCCTTAAGAAGGCCCTGAGGCAATATATTCCTTTCTTTTCCTTTGTCATGTCATCAAACCATAATGTGCCTGCTTGGCGGACAGGACTGATGCAAATTGATAAGAGCACCATGGTAGGATAAAGTCGAACTATTTATGGCAAAATAAGGAACAAAGTTGCCACTGTTTTTGACTTTCAGTGTGGTTTCATGCAGCAAGACATATCTGACCGCTCAAGTCAGAGGACTGCCCACCAGAAAATTGAATATCTCATGTGTTGCAGCTGTGTAAAATGCTGTCTCCCTCAGATTTTTCTTAATCCAGATTAAGTTATCTGCAGTGCTGGTTTTGTTAAAGGCAGAACTGGGATCTGGTGCTTTGTACAGCAATAGATAACTATCTTTTGAAGGTTGACCTAAGTGACTGGCTGGCTATAAAGGTTTCTGACAGCTGTGGTAAAATGTGTTTCTTTTCTCTGGAGTGAGCATCCTGAAAGAGCAAATCTGTGTAATGAACACTCAAGGATCTTTCCAAATCTACCGGGTGACATGTGGCCTCCCTTCTCCATGACCAGTTACCTCCATGACCAGTGGCCTTCCCACCACACTGATGTTCATTAGCCCTTTTAACAGCAATGTACTTGTGCATTCAGTATCTGTGGGTATAATTTGCTAAGAATGAAGATTACTGCTAAGCATGAAGCAAAAATAAATATCTCTGAGAAGCAAATCTCCATCATTTTTTCATACAGTGTATTTACCTTCCACACTGTCTGGTTTCTCCCTTCTCAGAATTCTCCCTCGTTTTGTTCAGCAAAAATAAATCAGATTTCATCAAGTTTCTGAGAACTGAGTTGGTACACAGTTCTCTGTATTTGGAGAAAGTACCGAAAGCACAAGAAATCAGAAAGCACTTTGCTCCAAGTAGCTGAGATGATGGCATTGAAAAAGTCTTCTGGGAAGGAGGTTTCAGGGAAAAAAATGAAAATGTGACATCTTCAGCCTCTTTCAATAGAGTACTGTCATAAAAGAAAATTACTGACTGTGCCTGTACAACTTGCTACATTTCCACGAATACACACTCAAACCAGTCAAAAGCTTTTCTGTAAGGTTAAGGAGGCAGATGACTGTCTTCTTATTGACTTGCATAACTCTGGCATTCAACAACACATGTAATCATGAAATAAAACTTCTTCAACCTCAAGAGCATATCTGTCAATATTTACCCATTTGAAGAGTGGGACTGGTTTCAGGTAAATAAATATAAAGGAGAGGAGTAATATTATTTGGAAAGAAGAGTCCTAAAAGGAAGAGGCCTTAAATTTGCACAGCCTACTGTAAACCTTTTGCTTCATACAGAGGATGCATGTCTTTGTCCTATCTTTTAAAACTGCTAATCTTGGGTAGGGAGTGTATAAATTGTGTATCAGAAATACTGAATTATGCTTTGTCCAAACTGTAAAATTCTTAATTTTAATGCAGAAAAAGTATATCCGCGCTTTGATTAAAGATACTAGTTATCATTACTTACATTTTTTGAAATTTGATATTGCTATTGAAGTTTTTTTCCTGTAAACTCTTTCTATGCACCTTTTTATGTAGTATGACTCACCAATTTGTTTCCCAACTTTACACAAGAATTTTAATATACTTTGTAAAAGATTTTCATTCTTATCAATTTTAAGTGGGAATGAGCTGATTTTTGTGTGCTAAGAAGTGGCAAAGGGTGGTTTTGTCAGACTATGTATTCACAACTGAAAGCAGGCAAAAAAGAACTCTTTCCAAACCAAGTAGACCTGAACATGGTCCAGACTAGAAGCTGTGTAACCACATTAACATGGCACTGAGCCCAAGCTAATAAGCCCTACTAAGAGGCACTAAAGCAGTTACACAATTTTTAGATCAGAGCTGGCTTGCTTCCAGCTATCTTGGAGTGTAACCAGGGTGATCTCAGGTTTGTCAGGAAAAGGCAGTACAGACAGAGTCTCAGGCCCCTGAAACAAGCAGGCTTAACCTGTTCTCTAAACTTGGTTTGTAGCTTAAGGTAAGAAAGAAGCATGGAATGAGCATGTGTGAGAACAGCATAGTTTAGAAAGGGATTTAGGGTAGGAAATAAAACAGTACGTGTATAGTCTTTAATTACTATTTATATAGTTGCTATTCTTTCAAGTTGTTCCATTAACAGATCAATTTGGCAGATGGTTTTTACATAGCACTTGAAGGAAGGGCACAAAAGATATGTTCATAAGACTTAGGCAAAGTTAGTAGAAAAACCCATGTTCTTTAGGTCTTTAATTTTCCTTTGTCATATGTATATAATACATATTTTTTACCTCTGTTCAAAGCCACTCTTCCTCATTGTCTCCTGTCAATTTTCCTGAATGTAAGAATTCATTCTCATATTAAATGCATCTATTTTTGTGGCGAGATCTTGGGATGAATTTCTGCTAGCTTCATAAAATAACTTTTTGTGGGCTTGCTTGCCTTTCTTAACTTCTTTTCTTTTTTCTTTCCATCTGGCAGAGAGACTCAATTTCTTGAGGCCTCCTTCTCTTTTGACATTGTTGGTGTGGAGTGGTGCTAGAGGAAGTCATCAAACCTAGAAAGCCCTAAGCCTTGGGAGTGTAATTACGAGTACTCCGTCTCTAGACACCTGAATGATGATATAGTGTTATTCAGAGGGCCACAGAAAGGTTTTGGAAAGACTGATCCTCTAGAAAGATAACAGCACAGCAGAGCATCAAGTTCCTCTGTTTGTCTGTCATCCAGTGTGACTCCTAATGTATTTTAATTTAAGTCCTATTTGGTCTTCTATAAAGCAAATTCTTTAATAACTTGTTCTTCACTTAAATCACATTAACGATATACCCCTAAAAGTATTCTCCTGAGTAGTCCCATTTTTTAAAAAATGACAGTTTCTCTATAGAGAGGAAAGAGCATTTGAAATAATGTTGGGTATTTTGCCAAGTCTGTCAAAAGAGTAACACTTCCACTTTCTCAGCTCTGTCTCATTAAAATTTTATTCTAATTCTGTCTCAACTTGGTCTCTTTGCTTCATAAGTCATTGCCTGCTCATTACTTGTAGTGTGAGAGATGAAATTTATTCAAACCTGATAGCAAGGATAAAGAATTGAAAGGCAGGCAGCTGGGAGAAATGAAATTAGCTTATTCTAATGCTTTTTTGACAGGGTTTTTTTCATTGCCATGGGTTACTATAAGTGTCAGTTTGGATTTGTGGTACCGTCTTTGTTAGGTTTGTGGGGGATTTTTTAAAATAGTCTTAACTGCTAAACTATGCTTTCCTTTGTCACATCCATTGAAATAATGTTGTGTGTCTGTGTTGATAACGTGGTCAAATATTAATTGCTACACTATTCTGTAATTGTTTTATCATTACAGTTGTCTAACAAAGGTTAAATTTTTGTAATTGTCTTATAGGAG
Source organism: Corvus moneduloides (assembly GCF_009650955.1). NCBI lineage: Eukaryota > Metazoa > Chordata > Aves > Passeriformes > Corvidae > Corvus > Corvus moneduloides. Next base: position 47,563,305 of record NC_045511.1, read on the forward strand.
ATTCTTAAGCCCAGTGTTTAGATAAATAGGATACATTCAGTAAGGTTTGGGAAAAGGATAGACAATGCAATATAAGTTACATACAATTTAATGTGGAATACAGAGGGGAGCTGAGTTTTCTAACCCAAATATTTTTTTCAAGCTTTGAATATCAAAAGAATACACCTAGGAATTTCTAATTTTGAATATAGAAGAGTACTAGAAGCAAATTGACTTAAAGCACAGCACTTTTCCATTATAAAATTGAGTTGTTAAGAAATTATATGGTCTAATTACTGAACTTGGTATTTTTGACTACTTGGATTATGAACAGATATTGTCATTAACTAGCTAATTAAATTGACTCCAATAACAAGACATAATTTAGAAATATGTTCTAAATTAGTTTTTATATGAAAGCAAAGTCTTTGTTGATCTGTGCATGTGATTAATGTCAAGTGTCATGAATTAGCTCAGGGATCTCTGGTGCAGGAAGGGCATTATAAAGAGAAGTATCTGTGTATTTGACAGAAACAGATGCAGTCAGAAGAGCGATTTCTATTTGATTAAAAATTTGAATTAGAAAATGTTAAGCATGCATACATGTATTTTCTGGAAGCATACAATGTAATGGCTCAGTACAGAGTGAATTATAGTCTTCTCTCAAAAAGCAGAACATGACTTCAACTGCAGTGCAACTGATCCTCTTACCCCAAAATCTTTGTGCTTAAGTTATTTTAATATTCTGCTACTCAGAAGAAAAAAGCATTGTATTCCTAATCTTTATACACTTATGTACTATAAACATTTTTAAGGAAGCTGGCTGTTAATATATAAAATGGCCTCTTAATTAGGCATGGTGTCTTAAAAGCTTTTAAGAATACAAACATGAAATGCCCAACGTATTGCGTTTGGATTTACAGTTCTGTCTTGGTTAGGTTTGTTTATTGTTGCTTTCAAATGCACACAAACTTAAATGTTAAAATGAACTTTCCTCTGGCATGTTATTTGAAGTAATGTTCAGTGTCTGTGTTCAAAATATTTACTTGGAGTGCCCCAAGCATACCTCTAAGCAGAGCAGCTTGACCGGGATACTCTGCAGAAAATATAGGTTACAGCACCTACAAGCTAGATCAGTAAGGGGGGGGTCTTTATTCTAAGTTTTCATTTCTTTTCCTGTGCAATATTCATGGCACACTACTTCTGGAACTCTCGTTTCCTGTTTAGGTGTTAGACTCTTTAGACAAAATTATTTACACAGAGAAGTAATTGTAAGAGCACGAAAGTTGCAGTCATAATAGAGGAAAAGTGAACTATTATAGATCTTCAGGGGGAAATACATTAGAGATGTTCCCATATAATACATCACCTGAACTGATTTCTAAATAATATTTGACACCAATGAGATAACAGGAGATGAATCTCAGAGGATTGATGAACTTGGTCTGCAGCAGTCCAAGCATCACTATTCTCAGTAATCTCAGCTAGAAAGAGAAAAAAATGTCATCTCAGGTATCAGTCCTCCTTTTAGTAATAAAATCCTACAGGGAGACAAGGGAGTAGTGGTAGAACCAGATTTTCTTTTTTAGTCACTTATCTTTGTAGAAACAGAAAGGTCCTTGCCAGTTAAAAAATCCTAGCGTCAGTTAAGGCAGGGCTGGATAGGCAGCTCTAGCTTTCTCTTTCAAACTCACATTAAAATATTTTTAGCAGAAAAACTGAAATTCTAAAAATTGTTTTATATTATGCAGCTATGTATGCTCACAATCACATACAATAATTTGGGCAGTGAATTATAATCTTATTTGTCTTGCACTGATAGATAAGAACCAGATTTTACATTTATCTGATTCAAATGAAACCTCAGTGAATAACTGATTCTTCAATTTGATCATGAAAAATAAAAAAAAAAAACCTGGTCTTAACTAAAATGGAAATAATTTTCTGTAGGAAGCTATTTTCTGAAAAATACTTGAGTTGAACAAAAACATTTCACTTCATCACGTGGAAGCAAATCTCACAGCTATCAGAGTGGACTACATCTTGACCCTTGTACTTCTCAAGATAAATAGACTAAATACTCTCCACCATGATTCTTACAGATTCCCACTAGGAAGCTGCAACTCCACTTACTATGTGTGGGGGTTTTTTTAATATCTTATCCAACTTGAGGGATGGTTGGTGCATAAAATGCAAATAAAAGACTAATATTTAAGGAGGAGAACATTAAGACAAGAATTAATTTTAAAAACTTGAAAAGTTTTAGAACAAATTCTGGAGGAAGGAATAGATAGAGGGAGAAAAGTAAGAGAGAAGTAATTTCAGTTGGGATTTTAAAGTTACTTCCTGCTGGATTAAGAAGTATCTCTGTTTAGAAAATTGTATGTATTACTGAAAGATAGATAATCTCACCTTTCATGACTATTAGTTTGCCAAGGTGATATAGTCATCCAGTACCAGTAATAGGAGCAAGAACTTTAAACAGATTGATAAATTTGAAAGGAAGGAACCAAGGAAGAGGACAAAATACAATGGTAACTGGTTGGATTTGATGACCTAGGAGAAGATAATGTCATCACATATGTTCTTAAGTAAAAGGATTTGCAAGAACTTCTAAACAGGTCTCTAACAAATTCCTGGAGAGTTTCATGGGTATTCACACCCCCTGAATTTTTCACAGTACTTGCTCAGAGTGACATTTGTGAACAGGGGAGGATAGCACAAGTTCTTAAAGAAACTGGGGAATTAAACAAGAGCATTACAAAGTAGCAGTAAAATAGCTGGATAGTAGCAAGGGATGTCACGTCTGCATCGCTTTAATATTACATGTGTGGGTATCTGTTCTTTTGACAAATTAAGTCCAAATGCTTCTTGAAGCTTGAGTACAGTGCCATAGTACTATGCTCTAGTTGAGGGGAAGGCGGATGGCAATTGCTTATGATTGTGAACAGCTATATAAATTGCAACCAGAAATCAGCTGAGGTGCAAACAGACCAGAAACTTCAAAAAGATGCATTACAGAAAATTTTCAGAAAATTTAACAAGTGATTGCTAATATAACCAACAAAGAAACTATTCAACATGAAATCATACTTCAATTTTAATGCAGAAAATACAATTCTTGCATGGGTAGGAACCAACAGCATTTTTGGTTACATTTTTAAAGCTACCTATCCACAGGAGTGCCAGGCAGTACCAAATCTTTTTTTTTTCTTATTTCCTGGTTTGTTGTTTTTTTTTTTAATCACATAAACACTGATCCAGGTTTTCAGAACTGCATAAAAAAACTCACCAAGGTCATTCATTTTGAGCAGGCCTGGATGGTAAAAGTGAAGCTTGTGAAACTAGGCAAAACAAACAGTGGATAGAGAACAATGAAGTTTTCAGGTCATCCATAAATCAGGTTCAAGATATCTGAATTGAGGAGGAGAAGTTACTTCTTACCAGTAGACTCCTTACAGGTATTTTTATATAGTTCATTGAGCAGGCAGGAAATAACATTTTCAATCACAATCAGCTTCTCATGAAATACCAGGGGAATTGTTTGACACAGCATTAATAAATGCCTCCATTCTGCCATTCTCTTTGCTATTTTAGTGCAAATACATGACACCAAGCTTTTACTCATTAGAGGGACTATAAGTTCAGGAAAGCAGCAGTAGGGTCGGATTCAAAGATCTCCTCCCAACATTACTTACTGTGACAATATTTTTCTTTATATTCTTTGGTGGGATTACCCAGCCATCTAATTCTGAGCAGAAAAGTCTACACACTGCTAGTGCTGTTATCTTTAGAGCAATGAGGACTTAGCATAAAGAGCTTCTTGAACATTAGCCTTTTTTTTTTAGAATTACCTTCTAGTGAAATAAAACAAAAGAAATGATGTTAAAAGACTTGCTGTTAAAAACCAGACATCTGGTTCTATGGAAAGATGATAGGGCATCTTCATGTTTCGCACTAAAGGAGAGATGCATTGACTATGGGTCCTACCTGATCTTGTCATTTGACTAAGGCTATTCCCAAATTTTCCTCATCAGCTAGTCACAGGATCCTGCTAGCAATCTGTAACTCATTATTGTTCAACCCATGAGCTCAGCAGTCAACACCTCACAAGGAAGACAGGACTCATAGTCTAAAGGGTGCAAATGCAAGTGCTCTGACCCTACAGCCTTCTTGAGGACAGTTGGCTTACTTCTGTTTGTGCCCACAATGTTGTGCATGTTTACCCACTCTCTGACCATGTACAATAGAAAGTGCAAAGTAAACAGGTTTCAGGTGAATGAGTAGCTGAGCAGCTGAGCAGCTGCCCAGGTCACTGTGGCAAAAGTTGGTCTGAAACAAAGAAGTGCTTCTGCAAGCAGAAAGGTGTTCTAAGCCACAGACAGTAATTATTGATAGCTCTGTGTATGAAGGAAAATATCCTGTCGTCTGTCAGGGCAGTGAGGTGTCACCATTACCTCTCTCTCCTATCTCACCTATGTCTTTTAAATCAACTGCATTCCTTTGTGATTTATGTGTTGAGTCATATTTGGTTTCAGGAAAGAAAAAGAACAAGGGTGCAGGTACTTACTTTACCATATAACTTAGAGATGACCTCCAAGGTCCCCACCTTGTCCTATGACTCAGAGAAGTGAAGACAGAGAGAATTTAAGATACTTCTATATTTCATGCCTGTGCCACAGGCAGCACCTGATTCTAGAAAGGTTTGATCCCTTTCAGAACTTTTTCCTGTTGCTTGAGGAACTGGTAATCTCTTGCCTTTGCTGAGATTGCAACATGTTTGCCTGTCAATCTTCTGGATATTGTGAGAAGGACAACTCTCCTCTCCTCTGAAACAATATTGCGGAAAAGCTTTCTTGGCTTTGCTGACCCCTTGTCAATTTATCTTGAATAAATGGACTTATATAGTATTGGTTCCTTGCATATTTTCCAAAGGTTCTTGTAGGTGTAAATCTTGCCACAATGCCCCAGCCAAATATCATTCATCTGGAATGACAGCCACACATTTGCTCTAGCTGTCATTCTGTCATTCAAGTCAGCTGCTGTTGCACTTAAAGGCCACCAGCAACAAGCTGCTACTCCAGCTGTTGAGGAGGTAGCCAAGCCTCGCTCACTCTCCTCCCTCTGAGCCCTTCTGCTAGCTCCTCTGCTCCTGTTTTGCATTTCAGTGTAGCAGTATAGCAAGACATGTGGTGGAACTGCCCGTTGCCAGCCCTGTGTTCTGTTCCCCATTCTGTCTCTGACTTGGAACATGATCTCTGTGCCTCAGCTTTTACAGAGCATTTTACAACATCCTTTGAGATCTACAGATGCAACAGATTAATCAGATACAACCTAGAAATTCTATGTTTTCAATTAAGATATAAATGACAGACATACATTCTAACATTATTTCTGGAAACCCTTATAAAATGTCTTCGGAATGTAATTTGTGGCCCTGTGAAAACTGACATTTGGTTTTAAATGCAGCTTTTGCTTTTGTCTCTTTAAGTGAAACTCTTTGTGTTGACGCATAGTTATTTAGGGAAATAAATGCAACTTTGTATGAGCTAAGCTAATGGAGCTTTAACATGAAGGGAAAGAATTACAGCACTTTAAGAATTTTGGTAGGAGACAAGATACAAAGAAGTTGCCACATTTGCTTTAAGCGTGGTTATAACTCTGGTTTGGGAAAAGACAAAAGGATAGAATTGGATAGTTAGTTTATGAATGTGGATGTAACAGAGAGAGCTCATTGGTTTCGTAGGTCTGTGTTAGATTCCCACAGCCCTGAACAAACAGCTCTCAGCCTTATGTTTTCTAAGCTTTTGTCTTCCCACTTTGGAATTCTGACTACGGGCACATTACCAAGCCAACTGGATTCACTACAAAGCTCCAGTGTAGTTCTTTTTATCACAAAGATCAAGACAACAATTGTGTGCCTACAAGAAAAGAACAACTAAAACCATCAAGCAAACATTAAAAGAACAATTCTAGAGATAGTTGCCTTTGAACTGCAATAATGGGCAACATTCAGTCCTGAGATTTGAATTCAGAGTTAAAGGAATTCATTACTAACTGCCTTTCTTTGTAATTATCCAAGCTGCTGGCAATGTATATTTTCAGCAGCATTAATTTCGTGCAACGTAATATTTTGTAGTTGTGCTGAACCCCACACAAAGGCAGCATTGTAAATCTGCTTTATGGAGTTAGTTTTGTTTATTATAGAGTTCGTATATGAAAAAGGAAGAAATCTAAATTTTGTGTTGGCTTCTCCCCAAACCACAGAAAATGGAGTATTGTTTTACAAGAGCTTGTTCTGAAATATCACTTCCCGACTGTAAAAGAAGTATGGGGTATCTGCAGATGCATTCCACAAGCATGCAGAATGTCCAGCTGCAAAAATATAGTAGGAGCTGACCTTTTCTTTTTTTTCCAGAATAGCCATTTCACACTTTTGGGAGAGCTGAGGGGTGTGGGGAGATAACTACAATTTTAAAATATGCTTCATTTTGCAATGCCCCAAAAGTAACTTGAGTTGAAATCAACCAGACACCAGTAATTCAGAATAAACATTCTGTCTGAGGATCCTTGACCACTGTTATTTTAGTTCTGGTACCAAAAACCTAAGCCATAGAAATAGTTTCAGTAAAGCATCCTGCACTCTTTTATTATTCTCTCCCCACCTCTGACCTGCTTTTTCAATAGATTAGCTTTGGAGTCACAGTTAATCAGATGCCTGAAACTTTATTTTTTTCTTTGAAGAGTGTTACATGATTTTAAAAGTTCTTCCCTGATATTTTGGTCTCAATAGAAATATTACAGAATATGAAGTGACCTGCAAGCCCCCAATTTTAAGTTGGTAATTTTGGCCATTGCATGAACAGATGATGAAGTATGTATGCGATGTGCAATTTAAGCAAATTGAATGAAGTTTGTGACCCATAACTGATGAAGAGGACAAAATTTTTCACTTCTGTCCATTGAAGTGTGGACAGATGTACGGTCTCTCTTTGGCATCTTCACCTCCTCTGATCTCAAGAGGAATGCAGAGATGCCATGGCAGCAACTTATATGGTTCTGTGGAGAAACAATTAGCTGAATGACCATTTCCACACTAAATATGTGTCAGACCACTTGGTTTCTCATTCTCACAGTTAAAAGGTTACAGGAATTCAAAATGGCTATACATTTAAAGGGTTTTCTTTACTGACTAACTTCAGGAAGTTTGGTACAAACTCTGTGAAAGTTCCATCTGATTAATCTAGGAAGCTGATGAAGAAATCACTTCCCCTTGACCACTTCTGGCACTATATCAATCTAATATAAGGGAGTCCTTTAATAATTGAATAAAAGAAGCATTAGTGTCCTGGAAAACTGACATACAAGAGGACAAACTGTATATTTCACAATACTGAGTGTCCTGGATCATTTCAGGGAAGTTGTTCAGTGTGACTAAAGTAAAATTTGGTTTGTATTTTGCATGTCACACTATACTTTCTAAAACTTCCTTTTTGGAAAGCATTAATCTTTTTTTTTTTTTTTTTTTATGTATTTTTGAATTGGAACTGCCTCTTGCTTGTATATGTTTACAAAACAGAATGTATATAGTATCTAGAAAATATGAACTACAGATAAATTTTTCATAATTTTCAAGTCGGAAGCTTGGGAGTAGATATCCTCATTTTCTCAATTCTGCTCTGGCCAGGCCTTATAAATCATGCTGGTGTGTTGAGGCATCAACAGAAAATAGACCTTCATTTGATCTGATGCTGCAATTGGTCTAGATTTGTGGTGTCCTCTCACTTTGCTGCAGCTCACATTTAGCATTGCCAAAACCCATGGCACTTTAATAGCAGGAAAAAGTATATCCTGGCACTGCAAAGAATCTCTGGTACACACTTTTAGCAAGGACTATTCTGCTCTACTTCTACTAAACTATTCTCTTTCAAAATTGGATTGTTTTCCAATACAGTCCACGAACTACTTTTCATGGTGGTACACACCTCAAGTGTGTATTCTGAACCTGGTTCATTAGTGTTCATGGAAAACAAAAAAAAGTTCTGAGAAAAGTTAAAATGAAAAAACAGTTACAATAAACTGAATGTTTGTTTTTCCAATCTACTGTTTTAAGTTCTACAAATCCCATGTATCAAGAAACAATTGGAAAAAAACCCAAAACCAGCTCTTTTCAGGCAGTTATCACACTGTCCATGAGATCATATTAAGAATTGAGCTATAGCCTCTCATATTTTTGCATTACATGAAACATCTGCAACTCAAGTTTGTATTTTATTTCAATATTTCTCTGAAGGTAAGGGTTTCCTAAGAACTGTACCTAGGAACTAAACTTTGGGATTCCGCTTTAGCTGGAACTTTAATTCCACCTTGATACGAATGTCCCCATGATGATGTGGTATCTAGCTTCTCCGAAAGCAGCACTGAGGCTCTCCTGTGTTTTTAAAATTATTTGCATTGGTAAATTACCACAAGTCCAGCCATTTCAGCAGAGATTTGAATATTTTTTGCAAGCACTATGAGATGGTAATGCAAGTGCATTAAATGTCCATCAAGTGCAATTCAGTAATGGCAAATGAAATTAAATAAGGTAAAATGAAAAGAAGTAGTGAAACCACTTCTTATATCACCACCATTAGCTTTTTAGTAGATATGTCAAGTTACTTGTTTTAAGTTGTCTGATGTTGCTAATTTGGGCATGCCTACAAAAGCATCTCAATAATGATCTAGCAAGAAAATTAAATATTATTCATATATGTATGTGTGAGAGAAAAAAAATCTTTACTATGCAGATGTAAGATGGGGAATTACCATTAGAAAGTGATCATATAATCATGCATTATTTATACAGTTATAAGAGACACATTTGGTATCCTGAGGTTTATAGTATTATTGTATTATTTACCTTAAACTGCAAGTCTTCAGTTTATTAAACATAGAAGTATAGACAGTCATTTTAAAAGAATATTATCTTAAGAACATATATCTTCAGACTAGCTTTCAAAGTTTTTAAAACTCAAAAGGCAGATATAATTCCCTCAATGTTAATTGTTGTTTTATTAAATGAACCATTCTCATTGGTTTTAAAGCTTCTAATCAGAAATCCCATTAAAATAGTACCCAGCCTCTATTTTAAAGGTAAGGAAGATGTGCTTCCAGGAAAAAAAAAAAAAATTAATAGTTGTCTAACCTTTCTAATATATTTTGGAGCTATACTGTACTTGTTAATGAAATTGTGAGAGCTAAAATGTTACAAATTAGTTTAAATTCCTCTTCACTTTTGCTTTATGCTTATCAAAGTGCTTCTAGTATTGGACATTATTAAATATGGGTTATAGTTTAGACTTACATGTTTTTAATTGAACAGAATTTATACCAGATTAGTCAATGAAAAACAATACTTTGCATATCAAGCTGTAAAATTTCAGTTTAGAGAGACAAAAAAATAAAATAAGATTAAAATGTGTAGAAGGTGTAGAACACCTTCATATCATTATTTTTTATGTATATACATTTTTGACCTGGAAACCCAAAACTTAATTACATTAGGCCTTCAGTGGGATCTGTTTAAATAAGAGGATATCTCTCAACACAGTTTTTGGCAAGTGATAATTGGTTTGAAGTGGAGGTGTTAGAAAATATTTTTTGCAATGTATGGGAAGAAACGGCTCCTTGTTGATAGTAGAACAAACCAAACTACCTGCCATTTAATCCATTTGTGTCTTTGGGTGTTTTCTTTACTACATGTGTGAAACTTTTATTTAGAAACTGATGTGGAAATGGGGGTCATTTTTTCCTTTTAGAGTGCAGGGTAAGAGCCCTGAGAAGACTCTGGTCTCAGTACTAGAGAGGACTGAAGGCTGGGGCCAAGTCCACGCAGAGACAGATGAGAAGGAGACTTGCTAAATAACCCTTCCTTCATCACTGGTCAAAGTAGCGGTAATAGAAAAAAAGAAACCTACTGTGAAAACTTCTTCAGCTCCCAATGTGAGGTCCAGGTGCAAGAAGTGTTAGTGTCATGTAGTCCCCTCCATTCGCTTTCAATCCTGGATGAGCTGCACTGTCTAGTCAGGTTTGAAAAGAGAATCAATCACTATGAGATACACAGGGACCACCTGCCAAATGACGGTGTGTGTTCACGTGAGTTTGTTGAAGCTTTCTTTCTCCTTTTCATTAAAAAAATGGCTTTCAGTTCATGAGTTTATGCAAAGTAAGGGGTTAGTATACCACATTTAAGAGATGACTGCCAAAGATAATTATGGAACATTCAATGCATGTGTGTATATCTCCTGTTAATTGGAAATCCACAGCAAGTGGTACCTTCTGGGCTGCTTTAGGAGGAGTTGCCAGCAGGTCAAGGTAGGTGATCCTTCTCCTCTGCTCAGTACCGCAGAGAAACACCTGGAGTGCTGGGTCCAGTCTGGGCTTCCCAGCGCAAGACACATGGACAGACTGGAGTCACTCCAGCAAAGGGCAGGAAAGTTAATTAAGTGCTCAGAGTATATGACATGTGAGGAGAGGCCAAGAGAGATGGAAATGGTTGGCTTGGAAAGGAAAACACTCAGGGGAATCTCATCCATGTGAACAAACACTGGAGAGCAGGGGGAGCTTATGAAGGTGGAACAACAATGCCCAGTGATGCTCTTCTCAGTGGTGCCCAGTGACTGGACAAAAGATATTGGGTACAAACTGAAACGCAGAAAATTCCAATCAAGTTGTTTGCTTTGTTGTTTTTCCTAATGTGAGAATGATCAAACAGTGCAACAGGTTGTATGGAGTGGTCACAAAACCTCCATCTTTGGAGATATCCAAAGCCCTGAGCAACCTGATCCACCTGATCCTGGTTTGAGCAGATGATTTCAACTGGGTGATATCCAGAGGTCCCTTCCAGACTCAAACCTTCTGCAAATCTGTGACTTGCCAAGAGTTACTACACTGTGACTCGATATGCTGGGTGAAATTTTTTTCTTTTATTTTTTAAATATCTAATAATAATATGAAAGGTACTGGTTTTGTCATTGAACTCAGAAGTACACAAATCTTCATATTGGCCCCTTTTTTTGAGCAATAGTCTCACAAGACTTTATTTCTTCTACTTAATTTCAAGGTCTTTTTGTTTTGATCCTGTATTTATTATAGGTGAAATACTTTGTTCAGGCGGCTGACCTTTCTCCTTTCCAGGAGAGTGTCAGACACAACTGAAAGAAAATAGAGCAAACCTTTTTCTTCCATTTTTTTAAGCCTGGTGTGGGTCTACCATTGTTAAGAAATAGCATGACATGGCTTTGAAGTATGAGATGCAAAGAGAAATAGTAGACTCCTCTGCCTGCACTATGTGAGCAAAATTACCTGGCTAAGTGCAAACTAATCACGGGAGCAGGAGCTGGCACCTTGGGGAGAACAAAAGCCCACTTTTCTCCCCTCCCAACTTGTAAACCAATGCATGCTAAGGGAACACTGATATTCAAGGCGAACATTGAACATAAAGGAATGAACCAATTTTACCTAGAAGCTTGTTTTGTCACTTGGAGCTCCCTACTCTGGGTGCTCAGTGCTAATTGCCAACATCTCTGTTCTAAAAACCAGTAACAGTGCTTGAAGACAGTTATTTCTGGAACACTAGTGTGTACGTACATTACCTGTATAAATTTATCCAAACTACATGTGGTGAAGTGACATTGTTAATTAGCATAATGTTTTGCTTTATTGTGTGGACCCAGAGAAAGTATCTTATTAATGTTTTGCCTTTTTTTTTAACTTTCTTTTTCTTTCAAAAATTATCACTCTCAGAAATAATTACCAGTACTGTGGTGATCAGGGGGCTGTGGTGGTTCAGCAGGATCTCAAGCAGAGTATCACTCAGCTGGAGGCCAGTGAGAAGCTGTTGGATGACCAGAGCTGGCGAGGGGGCAGCTCTAGGGCCATCTCCAAAACTCTCACCCTACCAATATTAAATCCTGATTCTGTGGTGCTAAAATCCTGAGACTGATGAATAAGAAACCTTTTTGAAGGTAGGAGTAAAAAAAGCAAACATTTGTTTGCCCTTTAAAATCATAAACCATTTTTTCTGCACTAATGGTATCCCATAAGAAAGAACATCAGATGGAAAAGGTGCAGTGTCATGATTTCAAGCAGAGCCAGAAACACAGAAAGTTTATAAATTCTTTTTTTTTATAACCATTTTTTCATTATTCTTTTTTTAAGAAGAGGTTTCCTGTTCACTTCAGAAAAAAAAAGTTTACCCCAGTGATTCTCATGGCCACTACCCAGCTCTTTGCTTTCAATTAACATTCCTGAAAATGAAACAAACAAACAAAAAAAAATCCCTTGTATAAATGTTTATAGAAAATAAATAAAAATATCTCTGAATACCATCAAAGTAGATACATTAGTTTTATTCCAACATATGTTTATGAATACTTTCTTGATGTATTCTGCCAGCTCTAGCCTTGAATTTGGACTTTAAAAAGCATTTCCAAAATTCTTTTCCACTTCCCTCTGAACCGCCATGTTTATTCACTCACACTGGTTTGTGTTTTCCATATGTTATCTCTAAAAAACAGGATTCCACAAAACTATGAATGCAGTAAATCTTGAGGCAAAGAGGTATTTGACATGTTTTCCTTATTAAAATCTTGTGATATCCTTCAGATATATAAAACTTAAGCCCAAAAAGCACTGACCAAAACTGTGCAATTACTGGATTGCCAGCTACATAAAACAGTCCACCACCACTTTAATGGTTACCAAGACTCTTGCTGAGTACGGAGTCTTAATGTTAACACTGATCTGTCTGGGATTCATGCTGGTTTTGAAAGGCTGCTCCTGTCTCCTGACCACGTTAGTGCAGCGTGGTATCTTTCCTTTTCACAAGAAAAACTAACTATGTACAACATTAATAATTTATACTCAGGAAGTAGCAAGGATGATAAAGCTCTGACTGTCAGACTTCCACAACTGCACAAGTATCTTTGCACGTACCTTGCTTCTGAAAGGAAACCCTTGGCAGGAACATACAGACTGGGTGTTAGTACACAAGCATAGGCAGTGAGGCACCTATAGAGACATTTACATTACAAATCCTGCTTTACGTGCTCTGAAAGATGGCTGTCTGCCTAAATTGTGTTCATATACTCTTGCTCATACCATCCTTTAAGGCAAGATTTGAGCATTTGAATTGTGAAGGTTCTTTTACTTGTGCTGGTACTTGGCTTGTTTGCTTCGGGAATGTAAAAAAAATGTATTTGATTAACAGCTGCATTGTTCTTATCAACATCATATCTGCTAAACACTTTTGTTGTGTTTAAATACATGTTTAAATTATGCTGCTGTTGTACATTTGGTGTGGTTGGTAACGGTACTACTCCAAGCAAAGTGGAGAGGATTTTTACTATCATATGGTGTACACCAATGTCACTATCAGGATAAGGCCATCTGTAAAAAGGAGACACAAAGAACAAAAAAAAATTAACTTTGCTTCATACATTACTGTGTTTAGGAAGACACACTAAGTATCTGTATAAAATTGTCATTTTCTAAAGGACATATTCTGTTTGTATTATTATAATATCCCGAAAAATACAGTTCTGGGTGTATTTTTTAACTATACTGTAGATAACATTACAACGTTGGTGGTCTTTATTGTGTTTTGGGGGGCGGGGGAGGCTATTTGCTTGAAAGCTGTTCTAAAAAAAAATAATAGGATTATTCTCATCTTTCATTTAGTTTAATAATACACTACATACATTTGTCAATCAAATTAGAATTACTGTCAGACCATAATAATGCATTTTAGTTTAGCCAATATCAGTCAGACCTGATTTATTTGCTTAATACAAATCTAATTGACTTTCAGGCTGCTCGTCTCTTTTCAGCTGTTAACAGACCAAGTACATCTTTAATTTCCAAGACCGATGGTTTGGTAGCAGTTGAGAGGAAGAATGATTTGCATAAGGCCCCAGAAGGGTGCCAAAACTCTTCACGCTTTAAACAACAGCCTTTATTATTCTGTAAGTGGATGTGTTGAATTTTCATGCTTTTGTTTCCAGTTCAGCCCTGACAGAAAGAATAAAGTAGATTTTGCCAGCACCCCTGCTGTGCCCTGAGGGAGAAATTCAATGTGCCTCATTTGTCTTAATTGGAGAACCGCCCTTAGCACCAGCTTTTTCTATGAATATATTAGCATAACAGACAGAAAAGTCTAAGACCACCTTTTTTTTTTTTTTTTTTTTTTTTTTTTTTTTTTTTTTTTTGGTAGGAGTATTTTTTTTATTTCTAAGAAAAATAAAAACTGAAAAGAAGAAAAATACATGCATCATCTTCCAGACTTCTTACTATTATTTTTGTTGTAAACCACACTATACAGGAAAAATGCATCCAGCCTACTTTATCTCCTCAGCGATGTTAGGAGCTGGGTAGAGAAAAATGTGATAAATATCATCCAGGAGAGAGAGCTGAAAGCTGCTCTTTACTCTTCATAATGCACTAAACCTATATATTTGTTCTTTGGCTGCTTATGTTGCTATTTTTTCTGATGGAGGAGATCGTTTTACACAGAGAGGGATGGGCAGTAACCAGGAAGGGATCTAAGAAAAAAACCCCACAATCTTACAAAAGTGAATTTACTAGCGCTGAAACAAAATGCAGTTACCTCTGTCAAAGGAAGATTTCAAGCCCCATGCCTATTCATTTGAGAAATATTAAATTCATATTCACGTTTTTCATTTCATAAAAGAACTCTAAGTCTGGACAAACAATCTGTGCAGTGTAAATCATTTTTAAATCAGGTCTCTTTCAGTGTCAGATTGAAATAAAGAGATTTAAAGGGCAGATTTTAAAGAAGAAGTATTTAGTTTATATGTTTTTATGACTAATATTAATCCTTATATCTGTTAAATCAACCACCTATTGCTTGTACATGAAAAACGTGGGAAAAGGGTAATTTTTGCTAGAGTGTGATATATACATTTTCTTGGAAATGTGGCTGCTTTTTAGAAACTGATTAATCCGTATTTAGTCTTGATATTTTTCCCTTAAGGGTCCAATACACTGTATCAGTCACATAGCCACTTAAATAGAAGCTTTCCATGTATGTTAGAATAAAGGTTTGGTTGGTTGCGGGGGTTTTAGGCATCTCACAGACATTATGAAAAATTAAAGTATTCTTTGCGGCAGGAATTTTTTCAGTCAACTGGTTGAGTAAATGGCTTAGAGGTTTGATTCCAGCAAGAGGTGGGGTGGGGTTGTTAGCACAGCCCCTGGAGAAACAGGAGTTTTCCTAAGAGTTAGGAAACTTAATTCTGGTACTTACTCTTACCTGCTCTATGTGGCAATTTATCAAAGCCAGCCACCACTGTAGCATTAGAAGTCTTTCACACATCTTCCTTCTCCTATTACTCATTACTGAACCATTTTTCTCCTACAAGTGTACTCGTCCTAAAATACACTCAGCAACTCTTGGTTTGAACTTTCTTATGTCTGTAAGAGTGATAATGGAAATGCTTTTTGCATTCTTGCACAAATAGATATGAAGAATAACGATTTAGCAGGAAGTACTTCTGAAAATATAGGTATCTTGTTTTACCTGGAATAAGAGTTAATTTGTTTAGGAGAAAATGGTGGTTAGACCAATGACAGAAGGCATCCTATTCTGAGTGGTTTCATTTATGTGAGCGAAATGGCAGTGATTTATAGTAGTTCATCTGATAATTCAAACTCTTCCACTGAGCAAACAACCCAGCAAATCAGAAAGACAAGCTTGCACTCATTGTGTCCCTTTGCTTGCTTACTCTCTATCTCTAGTGTTCTTTGCTTTGGTTTCCAGCTGGAGGCTGTTCAGGCCTGCCTAGGTTAGAAGGGATAACTTTCTTGGATACTCTTCAGAATAATTAAAGGGAATATCCTCTTTGTCTATGTATTTCCAGGAAGCTTCCGGGAGTATTTATTTCTACTATGGTTTGTTTCATAGGAAAGAATTTAAAATCTCCCAATAAATCATAAATAGGCTGACAGTAATATGTGTCACTTCTAAGTAATGAGATGGTGAAGCAAAATGCCTTACCTCCACACTGTGATCTGTAAATTTCCTGGTTTAAGCAAATTGTCACAAATCATTTGCATAGAAAAAAAAATTGTAGTATAGGTAGAAGGACGCATTGCTGGGTTATGTCATTGTTATTTGTTATGGTGTTTGGCAGCTTCTATGAATAGCACCCTTTTGATGGATCAAAGCATCCTCTCATTTTTCACAGCACTAAACCCAGTGCTGAACAAACAGATGGTCACAAACCAAGGAATGTACACGTTAAATAACTCTTTGCTGATTATTTGCATGTGTACCGCACTGCACACTCACAGCAAACCCTTGTTCTGTCATGTGTGTCTGTGTTTTGAAAAGTTTGATTTCTAGAGTTTTGTAGGATTATGTGAATCAGTGAATCAGATCTATTGTCAGACAGGTTCCGGAGAGCAGTAGTGGGTCCTTCACAAGTAATTTTTTTCAAGCTTCTGAGTGACTGATTCTTAACCCAAGGACTCTGTTGTCATATCTCTCCATCCTGTCCCAGTAGCTGGGTGCACTTTCCATACTTCTTGAACAAAATAATGTGGAATAGCACATGCCTCTTCTAAGAGCCCTTGGGATGGAGTCCATACATGACAGCATTTGAAAAGCTTTCCAGAGAGGAATAGTCAGTGGGTTCCAAACAAAGTGAGACCATCTGAGGAATGGTTAACTGCTTTTCATAGATGACAAATACATGTTAAAAGACTATGTGGATTTATGTGGGAAAAGTAACTGATGTTTGATGGAGACAAGAAAATATCCACAGCTGGCTGAAAAGAGGGAGTATATACAGAGTTGAAAAATATCTCCTCTCATGAGTAATCCTTTAGTTGGGAACCATAAGCTCAGCCCAGTATTAATGGGTAGGTTCTGTGCATGTTTATTCACACAACCACCCAGGTGGGTGAGCAACTGTAAAAAGGAACATGTATTCAGCTCAGATTTTTTCTTCTCCTAATTCAAAAAGGTACCCACTTTAAAAAAATAGCTCTCTGCTAAGCTTAATGTGCACAAGCACCTAACCATCTGTTTCTAGTTATACCACTCCATTTCTGAACTTTTGTGGATTCATGAGGTTGTCTGCATGTGCAGTGGCTTTAAACATTCTCTATTCATTATGGAAATGAATAAAAGTCCCATTTGTGATGTTCACAAGGCTATCCCACATTGGTAGCCATTAAGTTCAATATTACCCTCCCAGAGTACTGAAGGAGGTAAGGATATGTTATGTGTTCCAGCGGGTGCACAACCAAAAAGAGGCATTCACGTCTTAAACACACAAACTGTAACTATTCATATGTAACAGAAATAATGTTCTTTTCCAGAAGTATGGTTTTCAAGACATACCTGACTGAGGGTAAGATGGTGTCATTTTCACTCTTTATGAATAGGGCAGTGTGCAAATCCACAAGCCACATACCTTATGTGTAGCATCTGTGTCCTAAGAAAAGTTGTCTCCGTCTCCATGTCTCACAAGGGTTACCATCGTAAGCACTTACTCCTATTCAAACTGTTGAGTAAATAGGCAAATAAAATGCATGCAGTGTTTTGCCATATTCTGAGCAGTATATTCCACAGATCTGTAGTTAATGGAACATGAGATTTTATTAAAATGTCTGAAATATATGCAACCTCCTGTTTTAATCCCATTTTAGATCTCTTTTTTCCCTGATGCTTGTTGGTAGTTTTGTGGGTTTTTTCAGTTTGGTTTGTTTTGTTTTCTTTTTTAAAGAAGTATATGTTCCAACAGGACCAAACAAAGAGTTTTAATGTATGGTTGTGCTGGGTCTGTGGCAATGAATTACATAAATAAATTCTACATGGAGAGATAAAAGCCCTTTATAAATATTTTTGAAAGATTAAAGGCTAGAACATTTGCATTGGCATGTGCATAACCTAATTAACTCCTGTGAACATATTCCCAATGTTCAAAGGATGATTTAGTGGAGAAAAGGTTATGCTTTCTTTCATATTGTTTTCATTATTCAGGAGCTGGAGAGATATCAGTGCCCACCTGATGTCTGTTTCTCAATGGTACACAAATAGAGCACTGAATTGAAAACTTAGTGTAAGATTAATTTTTAAACACTGATTGAATTACATGAAAGAAACTACAGTGCTTGCATATTCTTCATTTATTAATAGAATTACAGAGTACATACAAATATTGGTGCCACACAGTAGACTGCAAACACAGTTCTCTGAAGATGTGTCTTGTGACAAAGTTACTGCTCTCATCAAAAAGGATCTGGAACTCAGATCCCTCTATAGCAATTCGTGTTCAGCTTTCTCGTGGATATTTAATCCAGCAAGTTA
The DNA here is from genome assembly GCF_009650955.1 of Corvus moneduloides. Classification (NCBI taxonomy): domain Eukaryota; kingdom Metazoa; phylum Chordata; class Aves; order Passeriformes; family Corvidae; genus Corvus; species Corvus moneduloides. Next base: position 47,581,660 of record NC_045511.1, read on the forward strand.
CTGGCCTGCCAGGAAGCTATCAAAAGACATTTGTCACTGGATCAAAATCAAATATGTATCCTGGCTGTTAAGAAGGGCTTTGTTGGACTAAATGACTGTACCGTTTTAGACAGTGCTGCAAGATTAATGATGACACTGGTTGTCCAATTTTCACCCTTGAGGCAGTTTTACAGAGATGTGCCCTTTCTGTGCACCTGATGTTACACATATCAAATGCATCATTCCTTCTGCTGTGAGTTTTAGTAATGGTCCATGTTTCCTGCTCCCTCTCCACAGAGAAAAATTAACATGGTGTGATTGTAATTTATCTTGGGGAGGGGGTTGCTTCATAGAAGTGTACTTGCTGGAGTTATATTATAAGGGTTAATCACCTAATCACAGAGAACACTTAGCAAGTGCACATCTCTGACAGAATGAGGCCTCTGGCATATACTTTTGAGCCAATGCAAATGAACTGTTCCTCTCCATCATCATTCTTCAGTTGTAAATCATATATCTTCGATAAGCCTTATATTCTTTGACCTAATCCAAAGCCCTTGCTCCTGCCCTTATTTTGTGAGGCCCTAATAGTAAATGTAAGCATAATTTCACAAAATAATTCAGAAAATAATGTGCTTTATGAGGGCATTTTGCCCCATCCATACACTAGAAGACTGATGAATAAGCAGCATGGCTGGCACCATTCAGTATCTGTGCAGTGCTTTTGTCCTAGGTCGTAGGCTGAGTCACTCTCCAGTGTTTCCATTTGCCCTGATAAGGACTTTACATGCAACGTCCAGCTTCACAATTTTCTTTTCACATGGTACTGAGCTGCTTGTTCTCTCCTGCTGCTCATGTCAGAGACAGTTGAACTTGGAGGTCAGCATGAAGAGAAAAGAGCAATATAATTGCATACCACAGGGGCTAGATGTTTAGTAAAATCATGGGGAATCTGGTCAGGAAGTGGCAATGAAGTTCCTGGGAGATTCACCACTTTCCCAAGGGAAACTGGAAAATTCTATTCCAAAGTTGTTCCTTAGCAGTAAAATGCCAAGGGAAATAACATGTCCCTGTTTTCCCTATTTATTCTGTTATACATCTTATCTCTCCTTTCTCCTTCTTAATTTCTTTCTATTTCTTTGTGATCCATCTATAGTACAAATTATACCTGACAAACCAGTAAGTGCTCTTAATTTGTGGAATGTTTTTTTTTCTCTTTGTTGTTATGACACATAGTGAAAATATCACAAACTTCTTAGACATTTATTATACAAATGTATGGGAAGCCTCTCCTTTAGGCATGGTCCTCCAAAAATCTAACACAACTAGTCAGAAGGTTTGATATGTTTGCTACAATATTATGTTGTTTTGTGCACAGTAGCTAACAGAAGTTGTGAGTTCTGAGTTTGAAAAACCTTTATGAAATATAAAGCTAATAAAACTAGACATTAGCTTCTTGAATATCTGAACATTTACTTGTTATCATGTCAAAAGAAGCATCATGACTAGGAATGAAAATGTATGTGAATAAATCCAAGTTAACAAGAGATGAGCAGTGACCGAACTTATGACATCACAGAAAATTATTCATATCAAATGTAATTTTTAAGTGGTTTCAATCAGAAATACATAAATATATGTATGCATATGCATGTATATAATCCCAATACTTTTGCCATCAAAGTGCATAAGAAAGAAGGTACTCACACTTATAATTTTACAGACTCAGATTTAAAACAGCTGCTGAAGCAGAAAGCCTGAGGTCAACACATACATTTGGTACTTCATTAGTGAACTGGCCAAGTTCAACTTGTGAGATGGGAATTACAGTTTAGTAAGCACCAGCTGTCATCTTCATTGTTACAGAGGTACAAATTAGTGCACAAGAGGAACAGATTTTTGGTGCTGACCAGCTAGTTTTCTGTGATAGACACTAAGACCAATTAAATGAAGCTAGGCTGGATGAAAGCTGGTATTTTCCTGCCTTTCCCACCTTGGTATAATTTCTCACTTTCCTTTCCCTGCTTTCTATTCACACTATTACTATAGCAGTTGTAGTCTGAAGGGGAACTGACTTTTTCAAATAACTTGAGTATCTTACTTTCTTCCATTTTCATGGTTATGAAAACTTCCAGTGGGAGAAACCTGGAGGACAAGCTTGTATGGACATCTTCTTCTAATTCAAGCAGCATTTAATTACTACTGGATGAAACTCTCGTAAGTAGATGGATGTGATAAAACCTGTATCTGCAAAACTTTTTTTCACTGTAATCTCCAGACCCAGACATGCTTTAAAACACTTCCCTTCTGAAGTAATGCTAACCTTGGGAGTCATCTATCAGGTTTCTGCTCCCATCTTTACAAATTAATTAAAACTAAACTTCTTGTTTGGTCCAACCAATCTTCAGTATAACATCCAAATAGCTCATTGTATGAAAACTAAATCATAACATACAAAACTTAGGAGTTTCTTTGTGTTGAAACAACATCAGTGGAAGTGTTGACTTTCCTAGAAATGTGAGCCAGAAATTTCTTCTGTGAAATAAAAGCTATTTAGAAGAAAAAATGCTGCAGAGTGGTATCTATGAGAACTCAGATATCTTTCTTGACACTACTGAATGTGAAACTACTTTATATTCCTGACCCCCAACGCTCAGACCAAGCAAATTCAGCTTTATGTTGTTCATTCGAGTAACAAATTAATTAATGGCAATCTCGTCTCCATAACAGCTTATTTGTCAAGCTCAAATTTCACTCATTTTGCTGACAGGACAAAGTTGTCCATTTCAAGGGGAGACAGAACTGAACTGTACTATTCACCCAAGAAGCCATTCCTCACCAAAGTTTGGATGTGTCATATATACTGCTATCACAATAGTGGCTACTGTATGTGTTTGAACAGCTCTGTGCACTAAAATGTCCTTGTAATAGCCTTTGTCACTGATGTTCAGTTACCACAAAAAGCTACTGGCAATATTATGCTCTTCCTAAGTTGTCAGCTGCTGATAAGCTGGGCAGTTTCTGCCTTCACTGACTCTGGGTATGGGAGGATGTATCATTAGATTTTCTATGTAATGTAGATATGACAAGACTTTTCAAATCAGTTTAGCCTCCACATAATTTAATATAATTTAAGTGTCTCATTTCCCACCTTGTAATTAGAATATATTAAACTGTTTCAGTGATCCTGAACATGAAAATGCACAGGCACTAAAATATTTCTCACCCTAATGTTATCAGGTCTGTAATATTTTAACCGGGGAAAAAAAAATGAACCTAAATGTAAATTTCCATTCTCTTTGTATAACATTTATGCAGTAAAGAATGAGTTGAGTATACAATTTTTCATTTCTAGATAGCTAGGAATAGTAATGCATGAGCTGCAGAAAAGAGCATTAATCTCTCAAGCTGCTAAGAAATGAAATGTCATATAGAGTGACTTGTTCTTCACTGGTGATTTCTCAGCATTGAGATTTTTAGGTTTTCTCCCTTATAACATTCTTCATCAAAAGAAAAAAAAAATCACACTTCTATTATATTAGATTAGAGGAAAATCATAATATCTCATAAATGGATTCAGATACCGTTTTTGAAGTTCTCATGTATCATTCCTTTCTTCTCATGGGCAATTTAAATTTGTAGTTCCGAAAGGCAAGTGTTGGACAAGTGGAAGAGGAAGCATCTGACAGTTTTTTACATTTATTTTATCATGTCACAGCAGTGCTAATTTCTAAACAGGGCAATTTATTTTTTTTTTAAATGTTTTCTGTGCTCCTATTTTTAATTCAAACTAGTGACAATAGCTATGTGATGTTTTGGTTTATTTGCAGGCATGAGTACACACAGATGCATGCTCATGTAAGTTCATTTGAGTGAGCCTGAGGATACAAATTTCTGTGAGAAAAACATTTGGTTAGATGACCTTTCTCACTCTCCAGGCCTAATGTTCACAGAGGATCAAATCCTCCTGTGTTTAGTGGTTCTGTAGCACTTTTTTGACACTGTTTAGCGCTGCTTTTGCCTTTCTTAGAGGATCTAATTGGAAATTGAGAGATGTGGAGACCTTGAATGAGTTTCTTGCATGGAAGGATGAAATTCACTCCTGGAGAATAATTAGTTTCCTTTAACATGGGGACTTTTTTATCAGGAGTCGTGAATTCGATGGGGTTTTATGAGCTCTCTGTGAGCTCCCTGCAATGCTAACATCCTCAGAGATGTAATCCTGTCAAGTGTTGACACAAAGCTCCAAATGAGTTTTGGAATCAGTTTTGGATCAGATTATATTATTATTATACAATAGTATTATACACTGGTTTGACCACACATATATAACGATGATGAAGTAAGAAGTCTGTCATCTACTGATGTGTCATCTTTTATCTAATGAATCACTTTTGCTAAATTGCAGAAATTTAAGATACCACAGGCACTCTTTAAAATTAACTTCATTTGTTTCTGCACATATTCTGCACCCCTTGCATAGTTCAATTGTAAAAACTCAGGGTGGCCTCTTCTGTTTAATTTTCTGCTCTGTTACTCAGAGACAACTCCAAAAATCTCTGTGCAGTTTAGGACATTCAATAACAATTTTGGAAATCTTGCTGCTCAGGATGTCTCAAATGTCATGGCAATGCAGAAACTGACCTGATTTCACAGAAGGAACTGTAGAAGCGTTCGTGTGCACATTAACTGCTCATGTGTGGCTCAGTGACCCCCAGCAGAAAAATTAAGACCTTAGAGAAACTGGGCCTTCTATCATATGGTTCTGCCTTTAAAATAGAATTAGCTCTCGTAGAAGATCACTATGAAAAGACAGAACATTGACAAGTATTGTAGTACATCATGAAAAGAGTGAAAGGCAAAATAATGTGTGTAGGAGAGCAATCCCCCAAAGCAAAAAACATCTGAGATTCTTTATGTGAAAGAGGAAAACCAGCAGGTTTGTCAAGCTGCTAAAACTTCTTTGTATACACGGTGTTATTGCTTTATGTTTGCTTTTTTCTCTTTTTGTCTTAGGCTTCAGCTGTTTACAGTATATTACTAAGACACTGTGGGTGTCTTCTTCAACACCCACAATGGTGTCATGAGCTGTAAGATAGATGACAGTTTAAGGATGTGGCAGAGAAGAGCAAAATCCTGAGCAGTATATCAGACTTCATCTTGGAAAGTTGTATCTACCATTACTGAAATAGATGGAACTGCAGTGATGTGCTTGCCAATGTGACTGTTACACTTTTTGCAATCTGTCCTACCTCTGAATTTAAAAAATATACTTGCCCCTTAGACTTGGATGAAGAAATATTCCTCTACAATAAATTGTTCTTGCTTGTTCCTACAATAGTCAGCTTGATGCCACAGCTCCTCCCTTCATATCAGTAAATGCCATACCTCAGATTTGCTTTGTTTCTTTAGCTAGTGACAAGCAATGGGGAAATTTATAATGCAATGCTGACTTTTCAACTGTTGCTTTAATTTAATTGTTGCTTCTTCTAACACATTGTAAAGAACTGCAAGAGACAAAGCTTATTTTTGCATTGCATCGTCTTTGTGGGTGATAGCAACATTAATTTCGTATCTATTCATAGAATTCTATACAGCATTCATATTACTCTCCCTTTTGCTCTAAGTGAAAATGTCCTAGCCATGCTGCTAAATTTTCTTCAGGATATGCTCTAAATCCCTGAAATTTAGAGCCTTTCCATCTATTGCTCAGGATTCTATGTTAGTATTCAAAGACCAAAGAACAGAGTACTACTGAAGAAGGGAGGCAGGAGCAAATTAGCACATTCTTTTCTAATGCCTTTCAAGAAATTTCTCCACATTTGTCAGTGGATGAAAACTCCCATAGAGATCATCATACACCTATGAATTGTTTGATGTTTTGTAAGAACTTATCCTAGATGATCAACAAAAGCAAATTCACTAATCAGCTGCATGATGCTGGTGAATTCCTGTAGAGTTAGACAATTCATTGCTTTTATGAATGCTATTTTATGTCTTGTCATTTGTCTTTGAACAGCGAGTCATTCTGTAGGAGACAAATTTGTGTGTTCCTCTTTTATGCTTCTTAACGTTTTCACTTTCTAGAAAACCAGTAAGTACATGGGAGTGGTATCGCTCCTATTTGCATCTTCTTTCTATTACTGTTTGTTTGCTGGATGGTACAAAGTGGAACACATACTTGGGGATTTCTTTATACTTTGTGACTGTGATGTGACGGTATTGTCATAAAGAATTCAATTAATACAAAGACCCATACTTTTCTATGTGGTGTGGGTATAAGGAGATTTTGACGAAAATCTAATCAGTTTTATAAGAGAAAGCATTTAGTTCTGAAATAAATTTCACGGTATCTAAACTCTGTTCACTACATCACTTGACCATGATGTCCTGCTTTACTCTCCCTTTATTATAGCACTTGTGGCTCCTACATTGGTGTTCCGGAATTACTATTCTGTCCTCTTTCCCAAACTGCATCCTATCTTGTACCTGTTTGTCAAAAGGATAAGGATCTTGTAAGCCCTTCTGTGTCACTACCAGGCGTTAAAAATACATCAATTCCTCTTTGAAGAGGGACCTCTTCTTATCATTACCAGCTCATTTTTATACTGTGTTAACTACTGTCCCAAAAATATTTACTGGCAACAAGCTAATCATGCCTAAGTGCATGAATAGTTGGAACTTTGGAATTTAATTTTTTTAAACTATTTTATTTTGTGTTCTTAGTGTATTTGGTTTTTTTAAGCAACTATGAGTTGAAATTTTGCTTGAGATGCTGGTGTGTTAAGAGCACCATTGTGAAAGAGAGAGGGCTATGGCACATGGAAGATTTCAATGGCTATAAAACTGTTGTACTTCTGGTTCAAAAAAACCATCTTAACAAGGCCAAGCAGGGAAACATAGCGTCAACAAGCTCTGGAACACAGCAGCTTGGGAGAGCAGAGGGAATTTATCTCCTAATTCATAAGCTAAAACACACAACAAAGCAAAACATTCTACTCTAGTTCCTGAGGGTGTGCAGGGGTTGAAAAGGGATGAAAAGGAATTAAGGGTGATTTTCAGAAAGGAAAAATGCTTATTCACACTATGCGAGGAAAATACATTGCAAACATCTTTTGAGACAAAGGAAACTGTCATCAATTAAATAGCAATGTCACTGTGATGTTTATGTATATGTATGTGTATCCATGCATTCATACATAATATAGATACACATAAGCATACACACACAGGTATATACGTATGTATATCATATCACTAAGATATATCTGAAGATCTAACCATCCAGAAATCTCAAAGTATCATGCAAATGTTAGCCAGAGTAATCCCGTGAGATCATTTTACCAATGAGGAAATTAAGCTACAAAGAGGTTAACAATCTTCCACATGTCGACAAAAATCAAGTGTAAGTTTAGTCCTTGTTATTAATAAACATAACAAAGCTATCATCATCTATTGCTGGTGAAGAATTGTGCTGTAGGAATGAAGGGAAAGAGGGAAGCTACTTCAGGATGGGAAAGACCACAGAACAAAAGCTTTATTCTAAAATGCTTTTAGGAACAGAAAATAAAGTGAGCCAAGATGTGCTGACTAGAAATTACTTAGTGCCAAAAGATTAAAAAAAAAAGAGAGAAAAAAGGAAAACACAAGAAAGAAAACATGGTGAAAAAAATTCTTCACATTCGACAGGGTCATTGTATCTTTACTTTCTTTTAACCTCGTCACAGTTTTTTAATGTCATGGTGAATTAACTGTTTGACATATGAATCCAAAGTTATCAGGACAAATAATATGCAAACAAATGGTGTCACTGGAGTTTTCTATTCACTTGCTTTTCTGCGTCAACTCTTTGTACAAAAGTGAGGCATCTATCATGTCAAGGGTGAGCTGGATCCAAGGCTGGGAATTATTTGGCCTTGAAATATTAATTGCAATCACAAGAGAACACCACAGCCTTCTATTTTCTGAAGCTGTGCTTGTATAAGGGCTCTAGAACACCATTTTTATGCACAGTGATGTGCATTTGTGTTTAAGGCAGATACTGGTCTGACCTTGCTTGCACCTTTGCATGGAGGGAATTCCGGGTAGAGGACTGTGGTGCAGCTCCATCATACAGTGAAAGGGTCTGACCACGTTATACTTTCTGCTGCTCGAGTTTAGGGTAGATGAATAAGACAGGATTAGAAATAAGATGTGTATTGGACTTGCTCCCTTGAAAGGCATATGTAGAACACATCAAAGTTTTTGCCTGTGTCTGCCAGAAAGCCCAGTCAGTTCAATCCAGTCTAGCTGCCAGCAGTCCCACTCCCAGGTTAATGTTCTCCTTTTTTGTACTGTGATGACACTGGGAAACTTATTTTGCTGTTTCTTTTTCCTGAGCTAAATGGAGCTGCTCTATAATTTTCTGATCTGTGAAAGAGTGGGAGGAACCAGGGGATTAAATGAATCCTTGGTGACACTTGTGGGAGAGATTTTTGCAAGCATATGAGAAGAACAGAGAAAGGTTTGAGTTTTCTCTGCCATGGACTTGGAGTTCTTTAGAAAACTAAATCAAAATCCAAGTTCGTCTATTAATTTAAGCTCTTATTGAGACAATGCCTGGTTGGCATATATATTCCAAATCTTTTGCCTATAATTTCCTCAGGTTCTTTCTAAATTGAACAATTAGACTTTAAACTGAAAACTTAAGCTTCTTAGACTATTTACATTTGTGTCCTTCTTTGGGCATACATCCAGCCACATAAAATAAACTCTCTATTTCTTTCCTTCATATGATCGGCATTTGAAGGAGCAGAGTAGACTCTTTCCTTCTTCTGTGATCTGTCAAGCATTTCTCAATGATCATTTCTGCTCTTGTGTGCAGAAATGGGGCCAGTTTATGTCACAAAATCAGGAATTCCTGGCAAACACATCTATTACTTTCTGACCTAGCATGGCTTTTGTCTTTTCAGATCGTGTTTGTTTTGACCATTTCTGACTTTCTTTGTGTTTCTAACAATAATATTCCAGTGTAACTCTTGCCTTTTAATATATACACGTGGTGCTTGATTATGTGGTCACTTACCACTTCCTTTTTAGGATATTATGCCACAAGCTCTGAGATTTCATATCCCAGACCTAAAAAACCCTCATACACTTGGTTAAATTATGTGAGACAATTTAGGATTATAGGATAATTCAGGTTGTGGGGGACCTCTGGAGGTCTCTGGTCCAATGTGATGTTCACAGCAGGGTCAGCTCTGAGGTCAGAGCAGGATGCTCAAGGCTTCATTCAATTAGGTTTGAAACCCACCAGGGATTGAGGCAGCACAACTTCAAAACCCGACAGCATATAAAGCAAATCGGATCAGAAGTGTACATTTTTGCAAGACTAGTGTTACAGACAGAGGTGCATTGTGTTTTGGGATGTCATATTGTAAATACTACTAAACTAAACCATGCTTGGAAGTTGTGTGTTGGAAATGTTCTATGAAATGTATGAATGAGTAAAAGCTAATTAAGCTTGCAGATTATCTTTAACAGAAAGGCCTCATATAAAAACAGCTTTTTGACAACACATGCACTTAAGACATCAAATTTTTTTCTATACTGCTCTGTCTCTGAGGCAGCTGAGTTGTTCTAACATCTCACTATCATTGCAATGAGTAGGTCTCATCCTCCCACTCTTGTTTCAATTCCTTTCATTTTTCTGCATCTAGCTGTTTAATTCCAACACTCTCACATACTCACTCCAGAACATTCCAACAAGTTAATTTAGTTAATGATACTCTCTCACCCCCACCAAGTCAGTTTTCTGCAGATTTAGTGAGCTGAACTTACTCATGCACATGGACAGCAAAAGGAAGAATGAGGTATAGAGAGGATAAGGCTGCTCGTTTCCACAACACCATGATATTAGATTGCTCATCTCGTGGCAATCTCCACCTCAATAACCCTTTATTTTTATTTTTAAATAAGTTTTTAATAAAACTTTTTACATAATTAAAAACAGTATTTAAATTAGATTAAATGGAATACAGTCTACAAATATTCATTTTGAATCCAGCACTGTTGCCAGTGTGATTTCCAGTAAAACTCAGGTTTCATTTTTGCTGTGTTTTAAAAATGCCACTGGTATGTATGTGCGCACGTGCACACCTTTGTGTGCACCATATGCATAAAAAGGACCATACATGCATGAACAGTCTGTGGAATTTTCCAAATACTTTGACACTGTGATTATGCCCTGATCCAGCTGTACGGAGGATACAGCAATAGCTGTGGTGTATGTCTTAGAAACCTTATAAACTTCTTGAAATACCACTGGATGATAGACCCTGCAGTCCGGAATTCAACTCAGCAAAATACACAGAATTATCATACTAAAATAAATGGACTGTAAAATATTGGGTATGGGGGTGGAATTTAACATATGTTGTACACAAACTGAAGGAAAATTCACTCAGTAATTCTGAGGACGAATTCCATAATTAAGGACTAGTATAATTAAAAATGTTCATGGCACAGAGCTAAAACTGTGCATTCTGACTATTGAATACTTAACCATGGTACCATAATAATCTCCTAAGTATAGATTTTGAGCAGAATAAAAAGAAAATCCTCAATGCTGCAAAATAGTTATCTCAAATAGTTATCAATTGGGAGATGCACACTCTTAGTTAGAAACTGTATTCAGATTGAAAAGCCAAATAAGGAGAGACCTTTATGTCAAAATCAGAAACAGAACAGAAAAAAAAAAAATCAGCTGGAAATGCTTTCTTACTGTGTGTTTTTCACTCTCTTCATTTTCCTCACATAAGGAACTAACTTTTTTACCTCTCTGTCGAGAACCAAAAGCTTAAAATCTCTCAAATAACTGAGGATTTAAAGGTAAGAGAGCATATTTTAATACTGAAATACTTGAGGTCTGCTTCAGCTGATACATCCAAACCAATTCCAAACCTATCAACAATGGCACATAATTAATGAATTATGAAGCAGTTCTAGCTCATTTGTTGGTTCCAGATGCAGGGAGTCCGTTGTGATTTTTTAAGTTCAATGAGTTACTTATTTAATCATGCTTTTAACTAGATCATTAATTGCAATTTGTTTCATTGTTGTTGAAAATTGTTCTCATACAATATCATTAAGTGTTAGAAAATAAAATGAGTGATTTCCTAACTTACAGTAGGAAAGTATGTTTAAAGATTCTCATTTTTTTAAACTTCAGTCCATTTCCAATCAAAAATAGTAATATCAACAGAAATCTTTACTTTTCTTGTCATCCAGTATTCTTTTCCCATACTTAAAGGTACCAAGAGAGAGATACTAGACAACTGAAGATGAATATCTGATTATCTTCTTCTGTCATTGTTTCCCTGATGGAAAAGAAAATCTCTTTGTGACAGAGCATAATTATAGCAAAAATAGGAATTAATTTCATGAACAGTCAGTAAGCTGCTTTTGCCCATTTTGCTCTCATTGGTTTACTTCCTTGAGCCAGTGGGAAAGCGAAGATTTGTAACGAGGTGATGAAGTTGGGAAGACTGCATCGGTAGACACCACAATCTAAACAAAACCATCAAATATATGCCTGCATTTATCAGCCAGCTATCAGGCACAGGACTAGGCGAGCAGTAGCCCCCGTCAGGACAGCTCCTGCCATCTAGGCGGTGTGAGGAGCCCTCTCCTGCACCACCCTCCCGCTCAGCCCTGCCAGGTGCTGCCCTGGCCAGGAGCACGGGCAGCTTGCGCCCACGGTGCTCTGGGGGACTCCGTCCTTGTCAGCTGCAGAGCTGCCTTGCGTGATTAAAAGAGGATATATGGGCCAAGGACGCTTCTTCTTTTCTCTCATTTGAATTGAAAACGTCTTCACAGGTCTGTTTGCAAGACAGGTGAGACTTTTGCGAGAGCGCCCAAATGTAGTCTCATGCAGGAGGCCAAAGTGGTGGCAGAGCAGCGGCCGAGAGCTTGGAGCCACATGGCAGAGCAGTGCTGTGCACAAAGCAGCGATTTAGGAAGAGGGAGACGTGTGCAGGCACGCCATCCAGCGTAATCTGCTCCAGTACAAAATTATTCCTGATCCAAACAGAACTAAAACGTCCACATTTGCACAAGGCGCTGTAGCCAGTTTGCTCCAGGGTAAATTGCCTGTAGAGGTGAATCCCAGCTCAGGGATTTCGTGAGAGTCTGCTGCTTGCTGTGCCTAAACTCACAGTGTCAGCAGCTTTTAATCATATTAGCTAAGGAATTAGTGCATGTCTCAATGCAATCTGCATCATCCACCGTAAAGAAATCATTATGAATGTGTAGTTTATTCTTTAAGGGAAAGATGGAGCGACAGAAGGGATCAGTCCGCAGCAACTTAGAGTCCCGTGTCATTTCATCACAAAGTCAATAGCTCTCTTCATCCGAGGGTGAGAATGCTGGAAAAACAAACTGCTTTCTGTTCTGTAGCGACGCCTGAAAGAGCTTGCGCTGCAGTAATCCCAAATCCAGGGGCAATCTATTAAGAACTCAGCACCACCGACCCTGAGAATCAACTGATAAGCACATTCTCCCCCCTCCTCCCCCGCTTTTTTTTTTTTTTTTTAACTAATCCTCTTAAAGATTGTGCTAAGTAATGAAAGGATGGGATGAAAGAGGCCTTTTTCATTACTACCACATAAACCGCTTGTGTAAATGTTTCATTAACACACTGCTTGACCAGTGTTTGGTTCTCCCCGCCCCCACCGCCGCTATGGTTCTGCCGCAGCCTGCGAGGAGAAATGTGTGATTTACACATGTTTAAGAGAAACATTCCCACACTTGAATGCTGCACTATTCTTTAGAGAAGGAGAGACCTACAAAAAAACCATTGTGGAGGACATTTTAATTTACAATTCTTTTTTTCATATGTGCTTAAAAAGATCTGTTACTTCCAACTACACAGGGATTTTGCTTTATAGTTTTGTCAGGTTCCTCTAATATACGTTTGTCTCTTGCAAGCACCCTCAGGCAAGACGACATTTATTAAACATGATGGGTTTGAAGAGATATTTATAAGTTTTTATTTTCTTGGAGAAAAAGGCAAAGGGTTTCAAGGGAGGTTTACCCTTTTGTATGCTGAAATACAGGCAATACGTTACCTTTTAACCCCATGGGTACAGTCAACTTCTCCAGAGCAGTGTAGAGAGAGAAAAAGGTTTTAAATTGTCAGGTTAAGGCATACAGCATGTATTTGAACGATGTTTTTGAGGCAATTTTGCAGTATTTCCTGCTCGTCTTATGACTGTACACATGAGGTTGTCTGTCCTGCAGCTAATCCTGTATACTGACCTTTTTCATTATATTATTGAGACAGAAATTATTTTTTACATAGTTGTTATTTCTGTAGAAATAAACGGCACCTACAGCATGCACTGCTTTCATGCTAACAACGTCTGACACATAGGGCAGCTAGACCTGGCACATCAACATCAATGTCAAGTAATTCTGTTAAAACCAATGCTGTTACTCATGGAAAGATTTGCTGGAATTTCACTAGGTTTATACAGATGCCATCAGGAGTGGATCTGGCACATGTTGAGTAACATTTGCATTAAAAAAAAAAATGCAAATAAAAACATTTTCTCTTTAAACCAGGCTTTACTTACTAAGGAAAATGAGAAAATAACAGATCTGTTATCACAATCATCTCTCTTCTTTTCAGATAAAATATGTGAAAATGTTATTATAATTGTATTCTACTGCCACTACCTTTACCTGAAATTACAAAAATAAATGGAAAATGGAACTAAAATACAGCCTTTATGCTGCAATCAGGTGTTTATTTTCAACCCCATTTTGTTGCATTAAAAGTAACCCTTGCATTGCTACGAATTTGACAGTTCCTATGGTTAGTAAAAGATCCACATTTAGTTTGGTATGTGCAAGCTTGTTTGCCACCATGACCATGATCTGGTTTCAAAGTGAATAGATGCATTTGGATCTACAGTCCCTCCAGGGGTAAATGCTTAAATGTATTCAACCTTCGCAAGAGCTGAAAACATCAATACCTTCATAAAGCCACTTTGATTTTTATTGACTAAAGTTGCGATGCTAATTCACATACATCATTGTATACTTCACTGAGCTTTTAACATGGTACTTGATTTATAGAAAGAGTGATTCAATTTCTACAAAGAAATGATAGGGTAAGATATGCCTCAGATTCTTTCTTTACCTCAGAAATGGAGGAAGTCAAAGGAAGACTGCTATTGCAACACAAAAATTGCTCAATAAATGCTCATGTGCACTACATATTTTACTTGCTTGGTAAGAGCTAATAGCAATGTAGATGTGTCAGATAAGGGACAATCAATTATCTAAGCATGTTGCTAATGTGACTGCAGCAAAACCATTGGATTATTTCTCATCAGAAAGTGTCTCTGAAGTGTGTTTCTCCTGCTGTACGGTGTATATGTTATAAGGAGGAAACATTTTTTTAATACTTTTTTCTTTTTTTAATATTATTTTTCATATTTTTCAGGAAAGCATAATCATTGATCCCCTACAGGAAGCCTTTAAAGCACATTGGTAAACCCACATAAATAGCACAAATATCCCCACAAAAAATTGGAGTGCTTACATTTGGTATGAGTTTGCAATGTGTGTTTGATGTTACACCAAACACAGGCTTAAAAATGTCTTCTGTAGATCATTAACTTTAAGCAGTTACAAACTGAGAGTAATAAACAAAAGTTTAGTCCAATAAACTGAAAGAAAATCTCAATTACTTTGTTTGTATTCTTATTTGAGTTTTTTCACAATGAGAACAATCATCATCAGAATGATCTCCTCAGGAAGTGGTGAATTTCCCCAGTGCTGGGCACTTTTAAAGATTCAGCTGAACAGTGTTCTTGTCTAGAGCACATTTTTGCCAAGTAAGGTTGAAGCAGATGGTCCTTGAGGTCCCTTTCCAGCCTGGTATTCTATGATTCTGTAATTTTATGATTGTACATCTTAGTAAAGTTTTCCTGAACTATACTCCTTCAAAATTTTCCTGGTCTGAAGCCAGATCCAATAAATGCATATATACACTCTCTGACAGAAACAGCTCTGTTGAATGAAGCACAATCAAAACTACGCAGTTTTATACCCAGGAGTTTGAAAACTCATGCTTGGACTCATCATTTGGACCTCGGTGAGGGTAGGAATTTTCTCCTCCCCATTGTCATTGGTAGCACACTATCTTGGTGCAACCTTTAGCATAAAAAGCCCCAAATACTGCAAAGTTACCCCATAGCTCTGGGGGATCTGAGGACATGCCTTGGGAATAGCACATTTCTCATCAGTGAATTTCCTATCCATCACTTTCAGGGGAGAAAGAGCATTGAATATTGAAGCCATAAGGCAATCTTTTGTAGAATTTATAAGCTGTATAACTTTTGCAGGGGACAGCTGAGTTTATTTAGGGGCTGAAATTGAAGGCTTGGGTCTTAGTGATGGTACTGACACAAAAGCAAAGCAAGAAAATGAAAAGCTGTAAAGCAGTTACCTTGTCAAGATGGTATTTGCTGGATTAAGCTGTTCATAAACACAACATTTTTGCAGCTACAAGAGAAGTCACTTTTATAGGGAGATAAACTTAGAAAGCTTAGGCATACTAGAGATGCCATCAGCATCTCACAGTTAATTAAAGGAGTGAGTAGAAAGCATCAAGGCTTGCCCCCCTCTGCATGAATAATTCACCGCCTGTATCCTTTATTAAAGCCAGTTACTTCACCACAATGATTTCCAGCCTGCGATGCACTGGTCTCAGAAATGAGAGATAAATTGCAACAAGGCCTGCAGCTATATTAATAAATTGAAATGAACACTTATTTGCTCATCTAATTAGAACTGTAGTTTTTTCCAAATGGTGTAGCAATGCATTACCTTGGCAGCCAATACCTGCTGCAAGAAATAATTAACGGAAACACTTTCCTAGGAAATTCATTGAAGGCAAGAGTTTTCCTCCTGAGTTTTTTTTTTCTTTCAACTATTTGTATTTAACTATTTTACAGTAGAGATCTGTTGTGGATTTTGCACTGCTAAAGAGAAGGAAATTTTTGTGTTTGAAGTGCCTGTAAGTATTCATAAACTTGCAAATAAAATATGAATGCACAAAACTACTTTCACCAACTCTCTTTTAAAGGTGTAACAATATGATATACACTTTGAACAGTATTTGAAGAATATCATTTTTTCAAAGGTTTGGTTAATGTCACAGCCAAATAAGGTGCTTCAAAACTAATAATTTGCTGATTTTCCAGCTGTATTTGCCTTATAAAGTGTATCACCTCTGTCTGCAAATCTCATCTTGAAGTCACTAATTTTGCTCCTTTTTACTTTCAAATATATTTGCTTACATTACCAGTTAGAAAAACACATTGTCAAATTTTTATATCAGTGTGGATTTGGCTATGAAAGTAACAGAACTACAATATCTCTTTCTCTGTAGGTGCAGTTTGAATTATCAAAATTTTAGTATTTCCACTCTTCAGCCACTCAGAGTAGAACAATGTCCAGGTCTCTGCAATAAGTTTGCAGATTTATGGTTGTCAGTGCCATCTTTTGTTATCACTGGTGCCAACCTGCAAATTTAGTCCTCTCATCTTCTCCTTCCCAGAGCAGTAGGCCAACAAGAACTTTCCTGAATTTGGCTGGAAAATGACATTTGAACCAAAGGGTTCTGATAATGTGTGTCAGTGTGTGCATATAGGTATTGACAGAGATTTTTCCCTATAGGTTTCCACAGATACCTCGATAGATGTAAAAGAGTGAAGCATATGGGAATAGATCAAATGATACAAAGCCCAGCTATTACTCAGACACATATCACCACAAGGAAAGATGCCCCAGAGCAGCAGTGTCCTCAACACAGTTTCAGCAATGCTTGGCAGTGGTGCATAGCCATGGGTCAACACTGGGAATGGCTTAGATTATAGAATAGGTAGAAAATGGAGATTGCTGATCAAAGGAAGGATCTTTTCAAGCAGAATAATTTTATTTTCCTTCTTATTTTTTTAAATAACATTAATTTGTCAGCTACATATGACCACTAGAAATGTTACTTTAAAAAAAAGCTGAAATTTTCTGTAGTAAATTTGATAGATTTTTTGAATAATCACTAAATGGTTTTAGGGCAATAATTAATCCATGGATATGGAATTAGACAGCATGGCTGAGTTTGAGCTTGCAATTGTTTTTATTTGGGGATTCAGGCACATAAAGAGACTTGAATGTGCAGTCTGCTTCCTTCTGGCATGCATTCATCCAGTATGGGAATGCAAAGCTTGTGTGTTTAAAGAAGCATGTCAAAACTGCTTTGTAAAGAGGGGGGTAAAAAGCCCCAGTCCAAGTGACAGGCCTAAGTTTAGTGTGCTAATCATATTCATTCTTCTTGTAACCGAAGGAGCTCCACTGTAGAACTTAAATGAAATGAATGGTGTTTCAGACACGCGGTTAGTGATTTTATATGGTCAGTGTCATTTTTCTTCTTCTGGGAATTCAATTTGTTCCTATTATGCCAAGGTCACAGATTGGGAAATCTCAGACAACATTAGTTCTCTGCCTTTGATGCAAAGGGTCAGTGGATTAGTACAAAGGAGCATTAATCCAGTGTGCTGGATCACCAAATTATATTTAAGTCATTTTTAATGAATGACTAGGAGTTCCTATTAGTTTTCTTGAAGAAAATAGAAGCAAGCCTACAAACAACTGCTTCATAAATGAATATTCAAGGAAAAGTATGACTTCAATGTCAGCTCTAATTGCTAGTTTTACCTTATTAGTAGAAGCTTTCTGTAGCTGAATTTGACATACATTTGTTTGCACACTGTTATTAGTCAAGACTCAGTGAAGTTGTGTAATTAACACCTCCACATTATCTCATGCAGTGAAAGCAAAGAGTAAAACAGATGACTCACTTTGTTTCAGCTTTGCTCTTGTTTTCTGATACAGAAGTACTTAAGAAGCGTGAGCTCATCAGAATGACATATGGAGTCAACAGAAAGCATAAAAGGGTTTTCAGGGGGGAGTTCATCAAAGCCCATTAAGAGCTAAGCAGTAAGGCCTCACCAAGTCACTGTGATACTGCACACCAGTGGGGTAACAATTTACCAGTCTGGGTGTGCTGGTGTCAGACTTGGAGTCTGACTCTGCTGATGTCAGTCAAAAGACACTGCGTCTGCTTGCGTAGCTAATTCCCTACCCAACACAGGGAAAGGCCGTACCCATGCAGTCATTCTCTCCTGTGCGTGACAGTGCCCACATTAAGGAAATTGTACATTTTAAGCCATCGATTGCACAGCATGTGCATGTTGTGAAGTCATGTTATGGGTATCAGCATCAACTATGACATGGAAAATGCCTAAGTTTTACATAAGAATTTTCCATGTTTATCATTCATGTATTATTTGGGGTTAGAACCCTTCACCATTTTCAGGTGTAAGCTCCTCACCAAAAGTCTAATATTCTTAAATACTGTTTCACAAATGGCCATAGGACAAATTCACCACATTGCAGGAACATGCACTTTAAATGAAGACATGATTTTCTAAGCATCTGGTCTCAGGAAAACCATCTTTCTAGGTGACATTTAACTCCGGTAATTTGTCTGCTGAAATTTGATGCTGTGTATAAAGAACTGCTCCTTTTTTTCCTCTTTTTTGCAACATTGTAATCAATGGAAAACAAAAAATGCAGCCCTCCAAATGGGAGAAAGCCCCACAATCCAAGATGGCTACAAGAATATTTTATTTCAACCTCTCAGTGCAGCCATTCATTTAACAAGTATTCCCAAAGCAATATGAAATCCAGTCATTAAATTATTATTGAGAGCTCAGCTGACTTTAATACTCAGATAATAGCAACCTTGTTTACTGGATGGAAGCTGGCCAAGAACATTTGAAGAATTAACACGCAAGTGAAATTTCCCACAATTATGAAATAGCCATTAGAAAAGGAAATGACTGAGTGCAATCGAATCCCTCAGAGCTGCTGTCTTTGGTTGTAAGTATTTGCAGTGCTGATAACAGAGCCCCACAATTTGCTACCGTTTGCGTCACTACCACTTTTAACTACCCCAAGTGCTCTTGCTTTATTATTTTGCTACTCAAGAATAACTATCTTAAGTGACTGGGTCACAAATGTTATCGTATTACAGTGATTTGGAGAATTATTAAAGATGGGTCACTTCATTACTGAGATCCCAGAGGTGCTGTACGTAGCAGAGCTGTATTAGTTAAGCTCAGTGGAATCTGGCAGGGGCTTATGCGTGACTGGGGCTATCTGTCCTTTACCTCAAGACTAACAATGCTGCTGCTGATGCACTTTTTAGGTACATACCGCTGTGAGTGTCCAGCCAAGCTAAAATGGGTTTGTGAAAAAGTCAGTGGGCCACTGCAGGTTCTTCAGCTTTGTTTGCAATAGGTCATAGCACAGTGTAGCTTGTCCTGAAATAGCATCCTGCAATGGTTTGTAACCTTCAAACAGGATTTCTAATATTAGCGTTGCTTCTCACTCTGGGCACTGTCCCAGTGACTACAGACATCCAGAATGAAGTTATACACTAATCTAATTAAAACATTTCTAGAGGGTATAGGCAGTAGTCTGGGACACTCTCATATTCCAGAAATACTCCTGAGAGAAATGTTGCTGAACTGGTTTCAGAGTAAGTACGTTCTCTTGTTTGATTTTTCCAAGACTGAAAAGAACCGAGTACAAATCCCAGCCAAAGAAATTACTCACGCAGGCGTTTTGCTCTCTCCCTTAGACTTGATGTACTAGTGGACTCCAGAAAATCTGCGGTGAGGGAAAAACAATGAGTACAGCTGCCTCAGCAGAAGACTAAAGGATGGACATATTCGTTTACACATGGTGGAGATTATCTTGGCTTGATTAGGAAATTACCACCAGAGTAAACTACCA
The DNA here is from genome assembly GCF_009650955.1 of Corvus moneduloides. Taxonomy (NCBI): domain Eukaryota; kingdom Metazoa; phylum Chordata; class Aves; order Passeriformes; family Corvidae; genus Corvus; species Corvus moneduloides. Next base: position 47,601,550 of record NC_045511.1, read on the forward strand.
TTTAGTTTTATGTTCTCTGTGTTTGTACTGGCTGACACATCAGTTTCCTGCTACTCCCTACAGAAACAAAGATAAGCCTTTCAGGTGAAGCAAGTCTATCTTTGTATCATAGGTAAGACAGATGGTGGGCAGGTTCCTCCTCTCATCACCACGAAGATGTACAACCAGCTGTTACACTCACAGCAGATCCCTGGCCCACCTCCATCATAAGGACCCCTTATGTTATTTATGTGTTCCACCAGCTCCCAGTACTTCTGTGGAAAGGGCTAAGGCTGTGTAGCATACACACTGTCTGAGGGGCCATGCCAGTTAAAAGCCAAATTATACCTTTTTATTTACAATATCATGCTGTGTCTGGAACAGAAACCCTTTCATATTTGGTGCTATTATTAATGCACAAGCTGTTACAGACTATCTAGTAAGAAGCTTGTTTGACATTTCAAATACCTGAATATTAATATTGGTTGTTACAAATAGCTTACGCCCATTTGGTTAGTTAACCCGCAGAAGAAACCTGGTAAATTAAATTTAAAACCTGGTAATTAAGTATGGTAACAAATGTTTTTCAGTGACGTTATTGCTACCATAAACTTAATCAATGGCTCATAAGCAGCAGCCTCTGGTTTCAAGTTCTGACTAATGACAAATTAACTATTTCTTAGTATTTAATGAAGACTTTTCACCAATCTGCATATAGAACATGATTTCCTCTGCTGGTAATTAACACTGTCTCCTGAGTGCTAAGTCCATATATTCATACCAAAATGCTTATTGTCAGAGATGAAAAGCAGCAAATTTAACACCATTTCACTAGAGATTTACGGGGTTTTTTTATTTTAAACTGGCTACTCATAGCAACCAAAACAAGTTTTAAAGAATAGAAAGTCTGGCTATTTAATGGCCTATTGTTTGCTGAGTTATATCAATTATACTGTTGAATTTCACTCCCTTTTTTTTTTTTTAAATGCACTCAGATCTCAAAAGCAAGAGTCTGGAGGTAGTTAATGATCTACAAAATTGAAAAGGGTAGGAATGAAGGTGGGATTTGTTTGATTTTTCTAAAAGCTAACTGGAGTTGGTTGGGAAAAAAACACCGGAGAGCACTAATAAATATATGCCTTGTAATAGTAAAAGGAAAAAGGTACACCTAACCTTTCTAAATAGCCTAAGGGCAGAGGTTTGCTTTTCAATGAAAAGGTCATCTAGAATGAATTAAAGCCATTTTCCTGCTGTGGTCCAAGCATGTGGCTTCACTTTGAAGGTTAGAATGAAGTTGTTCTTACCCATGTATCTTGCAGATGCAGTTTTAAAAAGTGTATTGGAAAAAGCTGTCATAAGTTTTCAGTCTGTCCAGGGAAACAAAAATTCTGATAATTAATGTATTGCCTGCCAACATGAATCTTCTAATTTGCTATTAAAGGTAAAATACTTTTATGAGTTAGTTATTTTGTGCTCTTTTAGTGACACTCTTCTGTCAATTAATACTTCTTATATTTAGTATTTTTCATAATTTTTCTATGTTAAACACTTTAGTTGATAAGTCCACCTGAATGGAGTCATCCCAGAAAATAGAACAGAAAGAATTCTGTGCTACCAGCATGACAAGTGGAGACAGTGGGACAGCACATGCGAGAGAGAAGACTTCTATACACCAAACTAAAATCTATTCAGACAAATTACAGAATGCACTGTTTAAGTTGTAAGGCTTTGTTTACAAAAATGTCATTTTTCCAAAGGTCTTACTCGAAAGACCATATCCACAAGGACATATACTCAGGAAACTAAATCAACCAAACATAAAAGAATAGTACTTTGCCTTTCACATGGTTTAAAGACATAATTAAAATTTCCCAAAGAGCTTTCATTGTCATCAAGGATAATCAGATAAAAAGCATAGAAGAGGCATCAACTATCATCAAAATTTCTCAGGAGATCTTTACAAAGCATTCCAACAGCCTTTACCCTTCTTCCTCTTTTACCTGCTGTGGCATCAACTGAAATAGTTACCAACAGTTTGTTTTGCATTCATCAAAATATTCATAAGGAAAATGACCGGTTTTTTCTTTCTCAAGCAGCATCAAAGGAATGCTAGAAGCACACACCCATGGCTGAGACAACATGAGTTCTTGAGTGCTCAAGAAAGTAATGCCCAAGCTGAGTTCAAGGCTTGGAGTATAAGGATGGGAGAACATAAATTCCTGCCTCTCCTAAAATCTCTTATGACAGATAGTCTCACATACACATCATGGGTTTCAGGTGTGCAAGGGAGGAATGCTGATGGAGAGGTGGGAATCTGCTGACTGACTGAGCATGGCACCTGTATCCACTGTGATTTTGGTGGAACACATGACGTTAAGATTGCAATGATAAAAGCAGCTTCGGGAGTAGACCTCTTCGTACCTGTGGAATACGAGAAGTGTGACAAGTACCAATCACAACAGTGGGTAATTGTCTATTTGGAAAACTGTTAACTGCCTCTCTCCAAAATAATTTCTCTTTCTCCCTTTATTTCTTTTTTCCTTCTTTTTTGGAAATTTGCCCTTTCATAAAATATATGTCTGTGTGTTTTCATTCCAAAGCATTCCTCTGTTGTGGTTAGGTTCCACAGGAGGGTTCCAGCTTGTAAAGGTTAACTGTGCAGAAATCAAGGCTTTGTGCATTTTTGCAAAGGTCACACTCATCAGTAGTTCTGGGAGGACTGCTGGGAAGGGCTATAGTAAGTACCCAGTGATTGAACCACGGCTCCAGGTTTCATTTCCTTTAAGAATACTGTTACAATCACTGGTTGTGCCACTAAGAGATAAAGAGGCTGCTCAGTCACTTGAAATTCAATTTGTACATGACTCAAATCTGCTCCACCTCCTTCCTTCACGGTGCCTGGCAGCTGCTTGCTGGCACTCTGAATTTCAAAAGCCTGAGCTGCAGGAAGCAGTTTAATAAACGGGATAGGTTTTGATTAATGTAACAAACTGAAAATAGACAATGATGCAATGCGTATCTCAGCAAGAATCACAGACTTGGATCAAACCTTTGTGTGCTGAGGAAGGCTGCTGTGGCAGAGAGTTCACCCAGAAATGAATATTTATGTTTCAATAACACCTTGAAGGTTCAAAAACCACCAATATATAAGATTTAGACCTGTAATCCCGTTAAGTCTCTAAGCATCTCCTACAGGTGACTGCACAGTCATGAAGTTCAAGTCTAGATTAAGTATTTGACATTGACTGAGTTCCAGCAAGGGCACTGTGCACTTCACCACAATGTTCTTGTTTTATCTGGAAGACAGAAATGCTGTATTTCTTTCAGCATTAAGAATGTAAGCAATCATTTGCTGTGCTGTGTACAAAACAATGACTTATATTTGCCAAGATTCATTAGCAATTCACCATCCTAAAAAAAGCTGACATGTTTTGACATGGTTGCAGGCAAGAACTCAGTACAGAGTTTACACTTAGCCAGTGCTGATCTGTGGCTTTAATGCTAGGAAACCTATTCTTTCCCAGTTCCTGCTCCCCCAAGCCACAGACATTCAGAGCACACAGAACTGGCATTATGTTAAAATTCCTCTTCAAAAACTTGCAGAATCACAGTTTCACAAAACAACATTTCATCAAGCTACTAGGCAATGTTGTCTCACAAAAGGAAGGAGCAAAGATTAATATATATTTACTGGAAAGGTCCAGATTATGATGCTTTGACTCTGGTCATTTTTTCTTGAGGCCTTTCAATGAGATACAGAAAGAGGTTGAACCTGGAGAGACAGGTTGCTTCCAAAGGTGGTAGTGGATAAATATCAAGTCTTTGGGTTTGAGCACCATTCCTTTTGTAATTCCCCACTTTTTTTGTGAGAATATATTCTACGTTATGATTAATCAGAAAATCTTGGATTTATTTTTGGGTTTATTTTCTTAATGTGAAAATCTAATTATGCTCTCAGTTGCCTAATACAATGTTATGCAAGCTAAAATCTACATCTGTTTCATTAACATGTCCAGAGAGTAAACTTCCGTGTGGACAGTTCTGTAGTATTACATGAGGTACCAATAAAAGCAGATTGGTTTCTTAATTGAAAAATTTTTGAAAATTATTGAAAATTGAAAACTATTACAAAATTTTATGGGATAGTTGCGTTCTCATAATTATATAGTGTATGTTCATCTCACTGATATAAATTACTTTTTTTAACCACTACTTGTGAATAATTAAATAAACTCAAGTTCTGTAATGAAATCTTCTGATCCCAAAATCAGAGAATTTAATATTTCAGTGCATATAAGACATCTTGAAAATGTGTACTGGAAGTAGCATTGATGGTATATTCTGGCACACTGGGTTGTAGATTAGCAATGTTGGTTTTTTTAAAAATCTATCGCATTTAAAACGTCTTTCTGTGTATATTTACCTTCATTCTCAAAGTCAAATATCCTATGATCCTACAGTCTAATTTCATACATTTAATTTTATCCTTGCTTCATTTTTGTCTGGGTTATCTATGCTTCCTCTCCTCCTACCCACTGAAACCACTCCCCATATACTTCTGAGTCTATTGTTGTTCGTTTAAAATTTTAAAACCATGAAGACTATAAATCAATAAAATGTTAAGTCTCTGATAAATCTTATGCCATGAATAACAAACATTTTCAGTCAGCAGTTTGCAAACAAGCCATGGGCTAATATTTGCTTGTGCAAGGCATTTAGCACAGAGGCATAAAAGATATTTTGTAAAAATCAGGATTCATTTGCAAATTATTCCCATGCAGGGGAAAAAGATGGAATCACCATATATTTAATGCACAATTAATAACTAAACCAGCTCTTCTAAGGGTACCGAGGCTACCAAGATCCCCTACTTTCCCAGTGTTTGGGGTTTTTTATCACTTTGGGTTTGTTTTGTTTTTAATAATTAAAAACAGGGGGGAGAAAAACCCCCAAAAATTAAGTTATCCTGCTTAATTGTGACATGAATCAATAGTGTTACAGGTAACAAACAGAGGAGCAAAGTAATTCTGATGAGTACACTTGGATCAGTTTCAGAGCTGTTGAGGGTGAAACAAAAATGTGCATTCTGGTCTCATCAGAACTTCTACAGAAGTTGTTTGTTGGCTTGAGATAATTTTTTAGGGGTTTATTGAGAGAAGGTGAGGGAAGGGATAGATCTGTTTTCACCTCATTTGATATATCTTTGTTGTCAGTGTGACACACATTTCTCAGAGAAGCAGACTATGTTTCCCATGTCTCTGGGAGAAACGTGCTTTATCTAGGAACCTGTGTGGGAAAAGAAATGGAAAATAAAAGCATGGCTGTGGCCTGCTTTTCAGAATTCAGGAAGGAAGTAATTTCTTTCTGTTGATGCATAAACAAGAACAGTAGACAGAAAAGAAAAAGAATTTATGAGAAGGAGGAAAAAGGCAGTAAGAGAAATGTAAATAAAAGGTGTCCTCAAAGAAAAGTATCGAGAGCTTCAATTTGGGATTGTATTTCTGTGTGGGTTTGATCCTGGTAGTTGAAACACTGATCTAAAGATTTATTTATATATGTATATATGTATCTATACTTAATTTTTAGTGAAACATAAATAATGAGGAAGCATTCATTAAAATTTTCACAGTGGTAGGTATCTGCATGCAAATTGTGATTGTAGAAAAAAAATTAATGGATTTTAGAGATATTGTGAAAGGATACCTAGCAGGTTCTTGAAATGGTATCCATGAATATAGGAGATGAGGTGTGGAAGTGAAGAAATTAAATTCACAATTTAGAAGTCCTAAAGGAAAGAAACAAAATGAATAATTGAGTCACCAGCAGTAACAGACACGGGAGGATGAAAAGTGCTGATGTGCTTCACTTTGCCATGTCAAGGTTGTCCTAGTTTATAGCTTTTCTGTTACTTGAAGTCACAGGAGGAGGTTCAAGAGTGCAAAAAAGTGGCGTAGGCATGGACGTCAACCAGCTGAAAGAAGCTGGGCTGAGTTTGGCCTTAGTGTCTTTGTCAGTCTTCTATTTATGAAGGTCCCATCAGCATGCATTTTGTGAGGTCAAATTTTCAATGATGGATGAACACAATTACATCAGTGAGCATAAAAGAAAACTTCTATTTAATCTGGCTGCTTGTAAAAAAATTTAAGAGTTTCTTTTTTACTAAGTCGTGTATTTTATTCCTTTCTATTGTAACTTTTTATATTTTGTGGTATGTGTTTTGAAGGTACTGCTATATACATGACAGGAATTATATTTGTTATACACACACCCCCCCATTGTGATAAAGTATGTAATTATGAAATATCAAAATTTCTCAAAGTGTTCACATTTTAAAGTGAGTGGATTTAATCCACTGATATAACAGACAGATGAAAAGTTCAGCTATTAATTGCATTCTGCTGCTTGACTGGTATTGAATGTTTCACCACCAATTGAGTTCTGTAAGATTCTTTCAGTGATTTATTGCATTTGCTTCAGATATAAAGCAGGTCTTTGCTCAAACATAGAAGGCTTTGCTGTCCTGTGAACTTCAACTGCTCTTGATGTAACACTGAACAGCCAGGGGAAATGTTGCATTTGAAACACTCCTATTTTGTTTATTTTTCACTGTAATTATGACAAATATGAAACCATAATAATCAAAGAATAATACATATTAGTCTATTAGATAACACTTGTTTGCAGTGCATCCATTTCATCTACTGTACTTCCTGTAATATTTCAATTAATATTTCATCTTTCCAAATATTGAGTATTCAAACAACAATAGAGCCAGAGTAGTTTGGGTTTTTTCCCCCTTTCTGATACCAGGACTGCTGTCTGATCTTCGTATGCTTTAAAGCAGAATTCATTATCTTAATCTTGTTAGTGTTCTGAGGAACTTCTTTATACAGCTGCAGTTTAATGTTAGTTTGCAAGCATTATGTCTTAATATGAATGCCATCTGGTTCAGCTACATATATTTGTATAATGGCAATACCATGGAAAATCCTAGTTCAGAGTAAATGCATTAAATAAGATCAGAGTACTCCAGCAGGTCAAGGTCCTGCCTGTTGTCAAGCACCAGCCTGTGTTTGCAGCAGAATGTAACAGTTCTCTTGCATCTTTCTGTACAAATTTATTTAACTGAGTTTTATTCCAGGGGAAATAATAAAAATTTTCATTAAAGAAAATACTGTATTATGACATCACTAAATGACTCATCTTCATTCACTTTTAAAATAGTTGATTTATTGTCTGCAGTTGGAAGGTTGTAAGTTAAGAAAATATTTTTGCTGTCAAGAATGAAATATAGTTCATATAGAAATAAAAAAATAAGTACATGTCTCTATCTAGGGAGAGTGTGTATGTGTGTGTGCATGCATTTGTCATACCTGTAAATATGTAGGTATCTATGTGCAAGAACACATGCATGTTTTGGCAACCTCGAGAAATTCTCAACAGAAATTGCTTCTCCAAAGTAAAAGAAAAACAATTTGACTAACCGGCACATACTAAAATAAAATCCTTCATAACAGAAAAGTATTTTCTTGGAGTGATTCATATTCACACATCCTTCTGTGAGACTTTCATATATTTGGTGACATTGGGAAATGTCATTGAAGAAAAGGCATTTCAGTTTAGCCTTGAGCAAACATACACGTACTAGAAGAACTGTGCATATGTAAAGGCTTTTTCTTCTTCCAGAAGGGACCTGGTTTTGCTATATTCATAACTGAAGCTAAGCTTAGGCTAGTGAGGTGCTGCATGATAAGAACTTGGTTAGCACACACATTGAGCGGTCGAATGACTTGAATAACAAAATCCCCAGCAGTGTGTTTCAGTGTAAACTGCATTTGTACTCTGCAAGGAGATCAATGCTTCACCCTCATTGATTTTCTTCCGTGGCAGAAACAGGATTATGCATGATGTGAAACTGTATCCCCAGACATAGTCAATCTGATTTCCTAGTCAGCGCTAAAAAGGCATAGTGTTGTCCTGAAAACATAAGGTTAGAGAAGTGTAACATATCAAATTTGTACTTCTGGCAAGCCTTCATGTTAAATAGATTCATCATAATATATCCTGGGTGTCATGCAATCCATTCTATAAAAATATTAGATTGGTGCTATAGAGTTCATATACATTTATATATATATTCCAAAAAAACGTGCAGAGATGCCAAAGAGAGAAATTGAAATGCATTTCATGCACATCACTTTAAAATGTAGTATGGTTTTTCTCTGGTAGACTTCAGCTTTATTATAAACACATACAAAGAAATAATTTTGTCAAAAACTTCATAGCAGGAATGTAGTACACCTTCAGAACTTAAATAACCTTGTAATTTACAACGTATGCCAGTTTTCAAGAAGTAATAATTACAGTAAAATATATCAGCGGGAAATGACAGCTGACAGGATCTTTGTTCTGATCTGCAATTTCCCCTTGTTTGTAGCTTCTTAGAGAAGCCATGGGAACACTATCAAATACTGCTCCGCTTTACATCAGTTTGAACACAGCAGTGAATTGAATTAGCTCAGCTCAGACTTTTCCTAAGCTGTTTATTGGTGGACATAGGCAAAAAAGGAAACAGAGGAGCAAGATAGAGCAGTGATGGCTCAAACAAGAAAATTTTCTGTCCTCAGCTTGTGCCATTCCAGTCTTTGGAGACTCAAACACGACTCCCAGAAGCTGTAAGCTGCTTATGGAAAAGGGTCAAAATAATGCATGTCCTAGAAAGGCATGTGTGTACTTTATAGATGTTTACCTGGAAAATGAGCACTGCCTATATTTCGTAATTTCAGATCACAGTAATTTCTTTCTGTCCATGTTTATCCAGTGCTACCATCCAGCTAGGCATGTATGCACACCTACATCAGGTCTCACATCATGCAAATTTAGTAAGTGGCTATCAGGAAGTTTGAAGTTACTGCTAAATAAAAAATTGGAGCTGGTGAATCCATAACAATTCTTGGTTGAGCAAGCAGATAGCATTTTTTAACTTATTTAGACAGGACCATGTGAGTGAATAGATAGAGCAATTCTTGAAAGCATTACAGAAAAAAATCCTGATTTCCTTAAGTTGGTAAAGAGTGTCATATATTACTTGTGAGCTAAAGGGTGGCAGGCAGTGCACTGGAATAATACTATCAAGTGCTGAAGATCAGAATAAACATGATGAGAGTAAACAGTATCTTGGAAGCAAAGCGTTCTCTTAAACTTGGGGAAAAATTCTTTTGTTTTGATGTAACATAGACAAAAGCCTAGACACGGACCTCGTTGTTTTTTTCTGTATTTTGGCCTGGATATTTTAGTTGATGTTGAATATTTGATCAGGAAAGCACTTATTAGTCTGCTCGGCCTCTAATCATGAAACAAAATCCACTTTCTTATGGTCTTAAATATTTTTTTTATAAGGGGGCATATATATGCACATATTTAAGTACTTTCCAAAAATGAGACCTTATTTTTGATACAAAACTCATTGGAACAATTGAAAGACTTTCCACTGTTCCCAGTTCATCAAGCTTGGTAGCTCATTCTTGAAAAAATGCTTTCAAAACTTGTTTCTAAGGTGACTCTGGTTCCATGCTGAAGGTAGACACTAAATCGGTTCACTGAAAATTATCTTGTTACTGGGCAAATCACGTTTTTCGGACCTGGTACACTTGAACTGGATGATATCAGTCTAAACAAACAATGTAAAGTAATTTGATAATGAATAAGTAGGAGGATGCACAGAGAAAACTAACACCATTGTTTAACCTCAAAACTATGCTAATAAGTAGGGTGATAGACATGAAACTCCGAATAATGGAGCTGTTATTCTAGCTCACCAGGCTGTCTCAGGGGACTCTTAAGTGGATTTGCTATGCCATGACTAAATGTACCTCCAGTCCAGTATTTTGCATAGCCTAAAGTATCTTGTTGCAGTATATTCTCACATTCATCTAACTAGATCGGTTTTAGAAGAAAATATATTCTTCCTGTTAGAAAGGAGGCATATGTGCATGTCATTACATACTATTTATTTGCTTGCATGTGAAATGGAAGACTCTTCCAGAAATAACCTTGTTGTGAAAAAGACTGCCAGTACAAGAATATCAGTGTGTCTGTTAAAAATGAAAAGGATCTTTTTGAAAAAATAAAAGACAAAAAATGAAAAATATCATGAACTAATGAACACATGCATACGCACATGTGTTTGTCTGAACCAAAGCTGATGGTAATGCAGAGCATACTCCAAGAATTATCTGAACCCAGTTTATGTTGGATTCATCTACAGTTACTTGGCATTGACTGGTTACTGTATTTCATTTATTTTTACAACAGCCACACTCTGCCAATAAAAGATCAAACAATTTTGGTTGCTGGGTTGAAGTTTTTAAAAGTACTTGATGTTACTCTTGAATCTGCTCTCAGTTACAGCTCACTAAAGGGTCTGGCCCAGTGGTGGATCTATAAATACAAACATAAACTGAAAACTGCTCCTAAAGCAGAATGCACAAATCTGAAGTTAAGTGATTTTCACTCCCCTCTATCTTGTTTATGCAGTTTGCAATTCTGAAAGTGGGTGGTTATGCAGAACGAAAAAAAATTAAGAATCTTGTTTGAGTACTGTGTCCAATTTTCTGTTGGCCTTTTACAGCAGAGAAACGTACAATTACATTGCACTTAAAAAGCACTTAGATGAACTCGTTCCAGTTTTCCATACATAGAAAGTAATGCATTTTTAGAATAACAACATTAAAATGAAGACAGACAAGCAGGAGATTGTGTGTTGTGATTTTATTTTGATTACTGCAAGTTAACTTTTGATCTACCTTTTTTACTTTTTAAATGCCGAGGACAAGAAGAGCTAAACAAACCATATAGCTTCTTTGGGAAAAAAAAGTTCAGGTTTTATCATCTTCTTATACCTGTTATTGCGGTATCATTTTTGTTGGATAGAAACCTGATCTTCTAGTCATTCATAATCATTAAAATCCCTTTGTTTATTCTAAGAACACGGGGCTCCATGGTCAGTGCCTGGCATAATTCCAAGTTAAGCACAGTGAAAACCCTTGTAACACCCATAAGCCAGCCTAGTCCTAGCTCAGCTGCTATAGCAGGTGTCCGCTCAGTGAAAGTTTCACTGTCCTTTTTTTTTAATTTCACACATACACACCACCACCATTTAACTAACAGGCTGTATATGGAAGTCTTTGTCTTTGAAAGCTACACAAGAGGGTTGTCCCATGCAGTGGCTATTGGGAAGAGCATTATTCTACTCCTGTCCCACATCCTGGAGGAAAATTTCTTCCTCTTTTCCTTTTTTATTCTGTGAATGTTTTTTTGCCCTCTCTATTTACTATCATGCTTCTCTGTATTAATTCTCTCAAAGCCTCTTGCTCAGCCACATGGTCTCTTGCCCTCTGTATTTCCCTCATCCCTTTATTCTTAACATATCCTGACCATCTTCGTGGTGGTGGCACCACTGCTTCTTCTCCTGCATGACCTTGATTCCTTACTGCCCTCAGGTTTCCATCACACTCTCCTTGTTCCTACACAATGCACAGCTCCTCCTCTTCATATTTCATGCTCAGGTACACGTCCATGTCCTTTTGACACCAGAAGCACAAGTGAGCACTACGTTCTCCGCTCTCTTCAGACTCTCCTGGAGCGATTACTTGCCTCATGGTGTATTGGGTAGCCATCTCTCCTAAAAGCAGTCCCAGTCTGGTGACACAAGCCTGCACATGAAGTTCACTCAGGTTATGGCTCACAGAGGGCCCCAGGGACCAGGTTGGAGGGCAGTTACATTTGCTCTGACTGCATTTACCCTGTCATTCCTTCAAATGCAACATTCTTCATTTTAGTGTGCTGAACCTGACATTGCAGACAGAGAGTATTCACTAATGTTCCAGGTATTAGCTAAAAATTCCTACATATGGTTTTGCCGCAGTTTCACTTTTATCTGATCAAAGCGGATGATGGAAGGAGCAGTCTGCACAGACCACGGGTGGTTTAGAGATTCAAAGACACAAAGCCAAAGTCTGTATGAAAAATGTGAGCACAATTGCTCAAGTGGTTATTTTACTCATATATATGACCACCTCAATTGCACCTGCACAGCAGATGCAATTCACATGTGCAGGATAAGAAAATATGACTCTAACAACCGAAAAACCACCAGCTACCTGGTGTGGCCTGCTCATTATGTACTGCATTAATGAAGGGAAGATTCCCTTTTCATAAATTGCCTTTGCTTGAAGCAACTTTCTCCATTCTGCCTTCATTCTATCTACTTAACCTCTTCTGCTTTATAACACTGCAAGAAAATCCTATCAAATTTTGCCAGCGAAGTCTTTCTGAACTACAGCTCAATTTCCAATCAGTAGTGTACAGGTGTTCTAGTGGCCGGTTTTGGTGATTTACGGTCTTAGGAATTATACAGGGAAAGTCTTAAGCATATGGTAACAGTAACGATCCCTGACTGTAGTGCATTTAAATCAAACAATATCCTCATTAGCATCCAGGAAACAGAGCCGTCCTTTAATGTCCAACAATGCACCACATAGTGAATGGAAAGTTATTATGTTCCCAGATGAAAATAATTTCTTTCACTTTTTTTTTTGCTCAATATGCAGTTAAGCATACCAGGGTAAATGAGAGAAAAACTAAAAATGCATGTAAATAACTGCACATGTCAAATGACACCAAGATCTTCAAGTTCTTTGATCCCACAATGCTCAGAGGCATTAATTATTCCCTAAATCAGCGTTGAAGTGTGTTTAAATCCCAGTTGTAAAGTATTTAGCCTTATATTTCTACCATTCCAGAATGTATTATGAAGTCATTACCAGCCCAATATAAATAAAGAAATTCTGGGCATGTCAGTGCTGATGCTGGAGACATAAGCTGAGATGGATTAGCTAATTGTTTTCTTTGGGTTTTTTTCTCTTCTTCATTAAATCAATATCTGTTCTAGGTGGCAGGAAAAATTTGTACAGTATTAGAGTCAAGACAATAAATTTAACTCATAGGAATTTGACTGCATTTCTTTTGATTGCATAGGCCTTCAGTGATATCTCCTTACAATATCAGTGGCCGTGGAGCAAAAACTGGAACAGAACATGAAAACACTGCATTGCCCATAAGTCACATTTCTGTAAGTGGAGGACTTTCCAATAAAATCCAGACACTTGAGAGGCATGGAAACTGCTGTAGCTCAATAAAGTTGATTGAGTACCCTCACCTCCTTCATATAGTACTGGTTGGGGTGGGGGTGGCGGTGAGGAGGGGAGGAGAGATAGAGAGGAAATAAGAAACAAAACAAAACAAACCACCCTAAAGATAAAAGAAGATTTAACTGTTAGGTCTCCGGATTTATCTTCTGGAAATTCCCAAAAAGTCTGCAAATCTCAATATGCTGCAAACAACTAGAGGCAGCACTAAATGTAGTGAATGAATAATGTACTAAACAGAAATAGAGTGGTTGATTGATTTGATATATGACTGAAGGCTTCTCTTTTCTGCAATCAATAACATAAACCTTTTCACTTTCTTGTCTCTCCTGCAGCTCCCTAATATTGCCTCTCTGCTGGGTGCTACACTGTTCTGGGAAAAGTTGCCCAATGTATTGTTCTGAGATTAGTTTCCTTTGGGACCTTGATTCTGCAAATGATTGCTACCAATCTTAGTGCCAGACTGAATGAAATTACCCTTGATGGAATTTAAGAAAACCATTTTGTTCAAATGATTTTCATGATCTGACTCTTAATTTTCCTTAACGTAGCATTAGGTATGCTGCACTTTAAATTACAAAAAAAATTGCATAGCAGGGCTTTTATATTTTATGTTAAGGCATTGAGACACATAAGAACAATAAGGGACAGATGCCTGAATACAACATCATACAAAAATCTTCAGTTTTGCCTAAACCTCTTCAGTGACTTGACGCTTGTCTTGCCATGGTGACTATTTGTTCATCTGATAGCAGAACAGGGTTATTGTGGATTGCAGAGAGGAAACAAAAGGGGCCCTTCTGGAGAATCCAGCCTGTTAAAAGATAGAATGAACATCAGAAGGAAAATTAAAAGAAAGACTTGTGTGGGCCAAGAAAAGATTATGGGAGAAAGCAACACAACCCTCTCCTGTGATGCTCAAACTGTGCCCAGAAATGCTTCCCCTTGAATAATCACAAAAGAGGAAAAAGAAGGTGCAAAAAAGATACATTTTGAGAAGCCAGTAAGTGTTGGAAAAGGAGTATTTGGTATGTGATTTTCAGGGATGCAAAATCATTCTATTTGAGCTGTGTATCCTCACATAAGTTACAGCTGAGAATTTGATTTTTGTTGTGTGTTGGTGTTGAGGAAGGAAATCAGCTATGTCATCAGTCATACATGCCCTCAACAAGTCTTGCAATCAGAAAAAAGAAAACCAAACCAACTTTCAAGTCTGCTATCCGTACTGAAGGAAAAATATTTTATAACAGCATTATCTTGTTCTGCTTAGTTATTCCAATACTTAGCTACAGGGAAAACTAAAAGAATTGCTCTGGATTTGGCTGGGGTGTAGCTAGTTTTCTTCACAGTGGCTGGCATGGGGCTATGTTTTGGATTTGTGCTGAATACAGGGTTGATAACACAGCAATGTTTTTGTTATTGCTGAGCAGGGCTTACACAGAGCCAAGGCCTTTTCTGCTGTTTGTACTTCCACACTGGTGAGGAAGTTGGGGCTGCATGGGAGGCTGGGAGGAGACACAGCTGGGACAGGTGACCTAAACTGACCAAAGGGACATTACAGACCATGTGACATAAAGCTGTGGGGAAGAAAGAGAAAGGAGGGAACATTTGGAGTGATGCTGTTTGTCTTCCCAAGCAAGCGTTACGCATGATGGGGCCCTGCTCTCCTGGAGATGGCTGAACACCTGCCTGCCATGAGAAGCAGTGAAATAATTCCTTGTTTTGCTTTGCTTGTGTACACTGCTTTTATTTTCCCTATTAAACTGTCTTTGTCTCAACCCGTGAGTTTTCTGGCTTTTATCCTTCCCATTCTCTCCCTGATCCTGCTGGTGGAAGAGTGAGTAAGCGGCTGCCTGGGGTTTGACGTTGGCTGGGGTTAAACCATGACAGAAACCCAAACAAGTTGTTTTGAAATCCCTGCTTCCAAGGTGAGCTAGAAGAAACTATGTTATGACTTTGGTCAAGCTGAAATGTTAAGCTGCTGTCAGGAGGAGTTGTAAAATGTAGTGTTCCCATTTACCTCTCAACTTCAGAGAAAGAAGCATGCTGTGACATAGTGAACATTTTGATCTCTGAGAACTTTCTTCAAATTTCAGAAAATAACCATGACCTCTTTGGATCTTTAAACTACAGTCTGGATAAAATGAAATGAACATGGAGCTGAATTTAATTTCTGATCTTTGTCCGGCCAATCTCAACATTTTAACCTTATCTCTGTAGTTGAGACAGCTGAAGAAAAGTGTCTAGGGAAAGCTCCCAGGTGGTGACTCTGTCCTGGCACTTTGTGTGCCCTTTCAGTCATTTAGGTCTCACAGCTCAGCTTATAGCAGAATATTATCTAGATAAGAGCTTCAATGCAGTTTTCCACATTTGCTTCCTCCATTTCCTTCTGCCAGAAAGCCTGGCATGTATTTTGTGTTAATAACCATCTGCACTGTTTGTGTTGCTCTGAAAAAAAAAAAAAAAAAAAAACCAAAAAAAAAAAAACATCATTAAACTGAGTTTTTAATTTCCACATACATTTCTGTGGTCATTCCTCAGTACATTGCTTTTAGTACACACTTCCCAGGAGTAAGTGGCAGAGAAGATTATTTGTAGATTGTTCAGCATTTATTTCCTTCTCTGATTGCTTTCCTGACTTTTCTGGTCATAACTAATCAATAATACTACTGATCTGAGAGATGCCAAAAATAGTTTGGATATTTGGCTTCTGACAAAGGAGCTTCTTTGTCTGGGTAGAGGGAGACTCCTTAGTGTGAAACCAGAAAAAGAAAAGGTTAATTCATCCCCTACCTTTGCAGGGTAGTCCTTTGTTTGCTGTGAGCTCAAACATGTTTCAAAACAGCATTCACTTAGACCTGTCTTCTGGTAGCATTGTTTTTCCTTTCAACACTGAGCTTCTCTTGTTGTCCTGCTGTTGCCACCTCTCTTTTGACTTTGCCTGTCTTCCTATCAGGGTCTTCTGGTAGAACATAAGAGCTAAGCCTGCATTTGTATTTATAGCTTGCATTTAATTGAAAGTTTTGGATGTTTGCAATGAGAAACTGAAAATTAAACAGCTGTGTCTTGACAGCTGTGGAAATGCTGCTCATTGAACTCCCTGAGCAATTCAGAAAACATCTCAGCTGAAAAACAAAACACGGCTTATGTGGCTGTGTTACGGCAGTTGGAGGAAAGTACTAATACTATGAAGGCTTTATATTACTTTGCATAACTGGCATCACAACCTTTGTTTAATATTCAAGCAAGATTATACAGATAAAGAAGGAAGGCAAGAGGGAGGAAAACTTAAGCAAGCCATGGTTAAGGCAGTCTAAAGGTCAAAATTGTAATATTAAATAAATCTTACATGCTTTTATAAACCTTAATTTATTGTCTACGTACAACTGACATTTTAGCTTTGGGTTTAATACCAAGTACTTCAAAGTATTCTTGTAGAAGAATAGTCGATAACCCTCTTACACAGTATAATTGGAATTCTGCATGTTAGAACATTTGGTTTCTGAAAGATTTTTGTAAATGTTAATAGCTGTCTTTTAAAATGGTGTAAGTGTGAAATGTTATGAAAAGCAAAGGTTTAAATGTCACCATGTCTATAATTTTCATATTGTAAAAGCTAAATAAGCTTTTACAATATGAAAAACCTAAAGGCCTGCTGCAAGTTTGAAGATACAAGCTAGCTCATTATTAGTTTTTTGAAACTGATATGACAGACACATTTTGTAAAACTGTGCCTTTTAGTCTAAAAGGTATAGTTGAACATTTAATTGTCTGGAAGTGTTACTTCTGCCAAGTCTTCCTATTTACTATCCATGATCTGAGTATGGCAATAAAAGGACTTATCTCGGAAGCCTCCTAGAGTGTCACCAGAAGTATTCTCCTCATATGGACCCACTGGCACTCAGATTGAAATGCTACTCATATTTGTCTTGGTTGAGCATTATGGTTTGTACTACTAACAGGGTGCTCTGATACATCAGTAGGATGGGAATGGAAAACAGACGTTTGAAGGTAAAGTGCACGAGCTTTTGCACTACCTTGGGTGAAGCATGGTGCCATGAATTTTAGAGTACTAAAACTTGAAAAATCTGGTTTTCATAGCCTAACCCTCTACATTCTTTGTTAATGAAGTCAATAGAGTAGTGATGAACATGTCACAAAAAAAAAGAAGAAACAACTATTTATGATTTATTTATCCTGCCATATTTCAATATATTTTAACAATAAAGAGATGGCTCAAGACAGTCACAGTCTCAGCAGCTTTTAAGTGTTACCAAAGGTATCAGTTTATCTTCCAGCCTGCATAAATCAAAAAGATATTAGCATTTAGGAAAGAAAGAAACCCAACACATTATAAAGAGCAGGTAACATAAACAGAAATCACACCAAGAACACCTTGTCCTCTCATGAGGGTTTTAGAAAGCCAAAACAATCTTTTCCTAACATACTGTAATAGCAAGGATTTACTCTAAGTAAAACAAGATAAGATAATCTTTGTGAGTTAAAAGAAACAACTCTTCAAAGTCTCGTTGCAAAGCATGTGATTTCTCACTCCCTAAGCTGATTCCTTTAAGTAAACTTATTTACAAGGTTTTATCAAAAGAGTGCATCAAGAGTTCCCTCAATTTTGGCACTCATATCCAGGAATAAAACACAACAAGAACAGAGAGCACATCCTACAACAAACAGCTACAGAGTAGGGGACAGGAGCATCTATCAGGAGAAACTCTCACAACTGGTAGTTTATAGATTTATCATAGCAGAAAAACCTCTGTAACTTGAGTTGCTGAAGGTTTAAGTACCTTCATATTAGAAAAAGGATGTGATATGTTGCAATGATTTTTATCATACTGTGTGGATCTCAGGTCTGAAAATTCTGGGAATGGAGGGGGAGACAAGGAGAAATCTGGGAATGGGTGGCAGGGAGCAGAAGAGGAAAGAGCATGTCACCCTGCATGTAGAGAATGTCACCATGAAGGGCTGGACCAAAAAGGATGTTCTACAAGACTAGAATTAGTACAGCATCTTAAGATCTACAGTTTAGAAAAATAGGTTTCATAGGTTTTCTGATATTCTTGTTCATGATTTCTTACTGTTGACTGCTATGTTGCTTCTATGCAACACAAGGGTCTGGATCCATTTTTGTATTCTTCTCATTGTCCTACAAATTAGCAAGAAATAATACAAGGAAAAAGGAGGTTATAATTTTGCAAGGTATCTTGTGCCCAGCTGCTCTAGAAAAGTGAAACTCAGTCAGACAGAAACTGAAGTATGGTTATATTAAAAAGGATTTGAGATATATTCATTTATAATTTGCATATTTCTAAATCTTCTATTCTCTACTCATATTATCATTCTAGGAATTTACATCACATGAAAATATTATATTACACATCCTGAAAACCAAGCCACTGACCTTGTGAAATGGCTCATTTTCTCCTGAAAGAAAATATTTAAGAAAAGTTACAGGGACTACATGAAAGACAGCTGCCAGCACCAAGTTTCTTATTTACGATAACAAGGGGAGACCTTCATCACATGCAGAATCCAGCAGGCTAATATGAACATGCAGTAAATGTTAGGTAAAGTATATTATGTTAGAAAAAAGACATTTGTTCATTTCACATCCTGAATGATGCATGATTTTATGATGCCATTTCTCAGTCTTTGCATTTTCCTTTTTTTTCCTCTAACTTCCAACTTTTTTGTCAAAGGAAATTATCAAGTGACCTTGAAATCTGCACTGGTATTTTCCTGGCAGAGAAAGAAGCTCACTTTTCTCATTTGCAAAAATGAATAACAATCTGATCATTCTTAAAACTTCTAAAAGGTTAATTATGCTCTCTCCATGAGCACTGAATAAAAACCTGCTTTATCTCTGCCCAAATGAAACCCACAGGGCTCTCATTCTCTCTAACTCCGCCTGGAGATGAAATCCTGCAAGCTGTCAATTAACTCCTATCAGCTCATAGATCTGTGTGAGCTGCAGATGATTTTTTCATCCAAAAACTATGACAGCTCTCATTTGCCCGAGCTGTTGGGTGACTTAAAAAAATTCACAGCAGGAAAGTGTTATCTGACTTTGGGCTTGCTGGAGAGAAAGAGTGAGAAAGCAGGAGGCAGAAAGGTCCTGGGTTATAGAGAGTTCATTTCTAGCTTTAAGATTTCCGTCTGGTTGCAAAACCCCACTTGAACTTGAATTGCATGTTTTAAACAATAATAGAAACTGAGCATGGACATGTACCACAGAGATGTTTCCTTGAGTGTTTGGGTTTGGTTTTGGGTTTGTTTTTCTTGTATTTCTGCAAAATAACAGTCAGCCACAGAGGGGATGATACTGGCAAATTACAGAATTCGTGGAGCAGGCTCCCCAATGTGAAGTATTTAGCCTGCTGGTATTATTTCCTGGTTGAAAAATGGCCTTTTAATTTGGAAGTCAGAATAGTACTCTGAAAAGGAAAAAGTGAGACACCATAAGAATACTGTTCCACTTACCTTGCAAGGTGGATGCTGCTTCCAAATGAATAGAGAATGCAAAAAATTGCACTGAGCATTTGGTGATCACTATATTTCTGCCCCCTTATTTTATTTTTGTATCGTAGGGTAAGTTCTTGAAGAGTCAGCTACAATAACTTGCAACAAAGCTGCTGATGGCTCTGTTTGTGTTAGAAACTGGAGTTAAAGTAATTAATTTTAGATCTATTATAAAGTGATAGTGTTACAACTAGCACATGCATGGAACATGAAAATCTGGGTTTTGCTCCTGGCCCTGCTTTGACCTGTGGCAAGCTGATCAGTCTCCCACTGTGATATTACTGGGGTAGCTGTAAATATCAATGCCTACTCTTGTAGACAGACAAAAAACCAGCTCAGTTGTACCTCAACATCCACTGCTAGACACTTAGATCATTCAATTTGCAACAGAAATGAGCAATGAAAATTACAAATCTTTAATGGAAAGAAAAAAAGAATTGATCCATCTATTTAATTCTAAATTTCTGTTAATTAAAATGGAAGCTCTTTGGGACAGACATAATGAGACATTATTTTGGAAGTTTTTATTTTAAAAACTGAAAGAAGGCAAGAGTAAATTCATTACTCTTTATTTGTGAGAACAATTTGAGAGCTAATTTTAAAAATAAAATTAATCCTGATGTCGCTCCACATTTATAATATCTTTCTTTTCTGTGTCCACCTTTTTCAAATTTTCCTGATGTGATGAAACTGTTACTAGGTAAATCGTTCTCAAGATTAGTCACTTGACTGATCTCAGCACAGGACAGGATGAATTTTCCACCAGAAGTATCTGAGTTGTAATAAACTTTTACTCTGAAAGTACTAGGAGAGTCCCACTGTTGTTAAATACACCAGGATTTCATAGCAGTTCTAATAACACTAATAAATGAGAGATTCCTGGACAGTCTGCAAGCCTAAAATCAGACTCAATTAATTAACAGAAAGGGGGAATCAATAGTGAAATAAAGTGAGCTAAAAGATAACTATATTGAGAATGACTTTTGAAAGAACAAATGTACCTACAAAGCTGTCTGTTAATGTGGTACCTGATTTTGGGGAAGGTACAGGATTCCTTTTTAGCCTTGCAGTTTATCTTAAAAAATTATTAGTATAAGTACTCTGGTGTTTTTGGCTGTAACATAATTACCACTGTGGAATGAAATGATGTATCTTTTATTTTTGACAAATTTCTGAAACAGACTTCAATGCGATGTATTAAAACATCTCCATGAGGCTTTATCTTCTTCTCATGAAGCAGCAGAACAAACCAACTGTCATGGAATACATGTTGTTTATAGGGCAATATTCTTCTACTTCTTTGAAAAGAACTAATGAAGGCTGCAAATTCACAATGATTTAATTACATTTTAAATGCACCAAGAAGCTGTAATGAAAAGATTTAAGCATCTTAATTATGCTATCAATATTAGCTGATGCAGAGAGAAAAGGAAAACCTACTAGGCAGTAAGTAACTTAAATGGCTGAAATAATGTGAAATATTCAAGTATTATCTGATTTTGCTTTCAGGTTCTAAAAAGAAACCATAGAAATTATCAGAAATTATTAAGATTCTCTATAGCAACACATATTTTTAAGTTTTCAGAAAAAGTCCTGAGACTTTCTTACAGCTGAGAGCACAATATCACTTAACAATGTTACAGTGTTAGAATAAATATTAGAAACTGGAATGTAAAATCTCCAAACACTTAGTAAACTATTACGGCTTTTTATTTTTTTCACCCGTTAGTCTGTGTACAAAGAAATATCTATTCTTACTTTTTGTCTGTTACTTTCCTCCAGGTTTTGTGTTTTCCTTCCTTTCTCTTCGTTTCTGTCACAGTCTCTCCAGTTCAATGTATTTGTCCCTGGCCACTTTCTTTGAGGTAAGCATAGCTTAGTTTCTACCTAAAGTAATCAAAATTCAGAAAGATCAGTAGTTTTTAAAATTAATGAACTAGAAAAGTGCCAGGAAAAAAATAGACTAATATGGGAAAAACATCAAGCACTTCAAAGAGATAAGTGTTTAAAAGTTTCATCTGCCAGAGGTACGTGGCTCATCACTGTGATATATGCAGCTCGTTAATTAATGGTGTGATTTTGGGGTCCATCAAGTAACCAAAATCAAAGGTAGCATGATCAGGACAGTTCAGTCAGCTGAAGGAGGTGTCTTTAATCAGTCTGGGAGCAAATGGACTGGCTGAGTGCCCAAATGGTTCACGGGAGACTCAACAGGACGGTTCACGCCATGGGATAAGCTGTGCCCTCCAAGAGAAGGTCTGACCTTTGCCTGATGTTTTAAATGTCGAAAGAAAAGAATGTGTACAGGGAACAAGGGAGCTGCTGTTATGTGGAGACTAATACCCTTGTTCTGTTACACATCTAAAAATTCTCCTCATTACAGATGAACCAGTGTCACTCTGGAGTTCTCAGTGTGCTGTGTGTGGACAGAAAGATGTCAACAGCCAATATCTGAGAATGGCAGCTCTACTTCCCTTGTCACCAGCGTGCCTCAGTTCTCCACTGAGTCACTGGACTTGCAGGTAGGTTCAGCTGTTATTTCCAGACACTTGCAGGACATTTCTTCAATATTAAATGTAGTTGGAGCTTCTGGGCAAAAAAAATTTGAAAAGCTCCTGGCAGCCAAAACTAGTGTCAATCTACTACATACCTTATCCTATGAAATTAGCACTTTCATGTGCTCTTATCTTGAGAAGTGGGGCAGAATTTGGAAACAAGGCTTATATTCAAAATTTGCTGTAACAGGAGATGCAGTGCATCTGCAAAGCCCTGCACTTACATACACCTGCCAGGTGCAAATGTGGACTCATGTGAGAAGGTTTCAAATGCTTACTAATACTTGCCAGTTCAGTGTTTTTAGCTTTATGTCAATGCAAAACCATCCTTTACGCAGAGATCAAAAGTGCTGGTGTATATTCAAGTTTTTATTTTGAATTTGCATACCATTTTTTTAAAATGCAAAGTAGGAACATAGGTACACCTTGAACATTTCTGCAAGTGCTCATAAACAGAACTAGTAAGTACACTCCGTTTTTCTGCCAATGACAAACTGGTTTTCCTAATTTTCCATTTTTCTTGTTCTTACGTTTTTTTGTCTAAATCACTCTGATTTCCAGATAATGATTTATCCAGATAAGGACTTACGTAGTATTCCATGTTTCTAATAAATAGCTAGACTTGTGGAATGTTTTAAGAATGTAATCATGTTGGTAATGTAATCACATTACATTTCTATCCAGTTTCCATTATAACCAGGAAAAAGTTCCCTTTGATTTCAAGGACAGTTATATCAGACCAGGAGCACTTAATTTTTTAAAGCAATGTTAAGTGCTGCTGTTCACTGACATTGTTTCCCAAACACCAACGATTGTTCACTGACCCAGATGTGAACTTGGTTTTTTTCTGCCTCTGTTTATAGACACCCTTTCTCTGTTGTGCTTATCTGCCCTAGTCAGAGACTTATTTGACTTGCTGGGGAGTTGTGATGGACCAAATTAGAAAGCCTGTGAAATTTTTTTACAGCTGAGTATGTCAAAATCAGTATTAAAAAAGGCACAAAATTAATATTTACATAGATCAGGGCCCTCTACTTTACATTCCTGCGATTACTCAACTGTTGGAAAGAAGCTTGTTACTTGGAAGGGGAAAAAAACGGAGCTCACTTTGTAATGCCCAGAGTTGGGAATGGATACCATTCTCTGCAGCTCAGCACTTCAGCGTGACAAGGCGATGCACTAAGTTTCAGAATATTCATGGTCTTTTCCAAATGCCTGGCCATAATTGTGAGGAAAGCTATCTCTTGCAGGACACAGAGACCCTTTTGCCTAACAAATGAATCTCTTTTTTTTTTTCCCTTTTTGTTTTTTCTTTTTTTTTTCAAGCTGACAAACCTGTGAAAGCTGGAAAGGAAACAGAAACAAAACAGAAAGAGAGGCATTCCTATCTGCAGTCTGCTTCAGATGTAATGATTATGATTATAATCAACAATGACTTTTCACAGTAAAGTATTTTTGACCACAATTGGGTTCTACGTGAACTTGCTCTTATACACATAAACACTGTTAATGTGTCACAGGAAAGATCCATGATTTTTCAAACTTTCCATGCCAGATGTGTTTGCAACACAGTCCCAACACTAAAAAATGTTAGATATACAATGATACTAAAGACCAGTTGACTTCAGAAGAATTGTTTTGCCTGTGAAAACAAGTTCATGTTTTTTCTTCTCAATTATTCATTTCATGCATGTTCAGAATAATTAGGGGCAAATAACGCTCTCCGGAAATATATCAGTTCAGAAACCAAAGAAGCCTTCCTGTGTCTTTTGTTCACATTGCAACTATTTTTAAATGATCTCTGAGCTTTCTAAGTGAAAATTTCAGAAAAGTCAGAGCCCACTACCAAATAAGTGCTTTTCAGTCCAAACTCAGCACAGAATGTACATTATATCAGGAATAAGATAACGGATAAAAAAAAAAAAAGTATGTACTCCCTAGTGACAGATGATATGATATCACCTTCAAGATCTGTCTTGTTTTCAGAATACTATAAAACTGATCATCATATGTGGTCAAAGCTCATTTGTTGTCTTGAATTTTTGGAGGGTTATCTTCAATTATGAGTGTTTTCCCATGATGCAAGGGACACAGAAACAGCCTCTGTGTGGGGAATTGTCTAAATCCTCCACCACTGCCTGTAAGGTAGCAGTGTAAATCAATCAGTGGAGAGTTTCATGGTAAAGGTATGGATGAACATTTAGGGTTTCTTTTTTCTCCTATTAATCTTCAGACCAGATCAGTACACACCTGATCCTGTATGCTCACCAAAATGTATTGAGGAACAGATCTGTTGATTGTGCCCTATGCTGGTTCTATGAAATTACCACACTTATCCAAAATATATTTACTGGACAGATATATTTTAAAACATATTGAGTGAACAGTTGAGCTGACACATTTGAGTAATGATCTCCAGCAGGAAAAAGGAGCGGAGTGGAGGTGAACACTGAGATCAGACACCCACTTGGATTAGATCTGCCTTTACATCACTGCTCTTTTTGCAAATATCAAATCACATCTGTACTGGTAAGTGATGTGTACCACTGGCTTGGAAGCATACAAACCAAAAAATGTGAAAATAAACCTGGTCCTTTCACTGATGCAGAAATCTGTGCATTTAGAAACTGCACATTGAAGGTACATGACAGCTTGTGAGCTTCATAGATTTGTGTCCCACTCTCATTCCATTTTCTGTAGACTGGTATTTATAACTTCAAATATGAAGAAAAAAGTTTTCAAGAAAACATTTGATGGATAAATGTCGAAAATAATTGGAATAATTTTTGTCCTGAAGCGCATCAGACTGAACAATTTTCAACTTGAATGTCAGGAGATTCTTTGCTGAAGTGCTCAATGCCTGATCAGTAGTTGCCTCTGCAGTTAGGTTACTGATAACAGCAGATTAATCACACTGATTTGGCCTGACTTTGTGCTCAATCGATCATACCTATTGCCTGCTTCTTCCATCTTTTTGAGATGATTTCAGGCAAATCTACTGCCTGAAAAATATAGGCTTGTATCACTGTCCAGACTGTGGGGATAGGGACAACTTAGAAAGCTATATGCTCCATGCTCAGCAAAGTCAATTGAAGACAGAACCCTCACAGTTCCATATTACAGCTGTTAAAGCTGCAGTGGATGGTCATTCTCTTTTCTATACACCTTAAAGCATTTGAATGCCACAGGAGTTGCATCTCCCTTGTCTGTCTTGCACTTTGGTTTGGGATTCTGTTTGTTGAAAGGCTGATGACTGACCACAGAAAGTACCTTTCCCCTCTGCTGAAAAGTACATAGATGATTTTACTGCACAAGATACCCCTTGCCCACCAGATATTAATACACTTGTAGGCAGTCACTGTGTGACATACACGGTTTGACATTATACAGAGCTATCTGGAAGGGGTTTTTTAGCCAGAAAATATGTTATAATGGATTTCCATAGCAACTTTCTTGCACAAAGGCTATTCCATGTGTGAAAGTATTGTCTTTAAAGAACAGGGAGTCTTACATTATATTTAGACTAGGACAAAGATAAATGCAACAGAGAGGCAGCACGG
Organism: Corvus moneduloides; assembly: GCF_009650955.1. Classification (NCBI taxonomy): domain Eukaryota; kingdom Metazoa; phylum Chordata; class Aves; order Passeriformes; family Corvidae; genus Corvus; species Corvus moneduloides. The sequence continues at coordinate 47,627,386 of NC_045511.1, forward strand.
CCTCTTGGAAATTGTTTCTGTGTAGGCAAGAGGAGAATGCCATGCAGTGCTGTGCAACTGGACATAGGCTGTGTTTTGTGCTGTGCAGAAAATTGATTGCAGTCTTCTGAGTACCTTTACAATAACATTTGCTGGCAAAACCATTAATCTGACTGTACTGACTATTGTGTAACACCTACCTCTTCAACATCTGTGAACAACACATATCATTAAATTACTGTGCTGTAAGAAATACTGTTAAAAGCAAATTTTAATGGTTATTTCTTAGCAGCTCTGAGGGAGCACTGGCAATCATATTGCTTCTTCATGGGAGCTAGATGGCTTGAATCATTCAGAGAGGCTTTGCAGCAGTGGAAGATGGGTTACTGAATTTAAATGATCCAGTACAATCATTAGAATTCCTGAAAATGTCCACAAGTCATTGCACACAGGTATTTTCAGATTACCCCTTGAATACAGGAAGATTGGCAATGAAAAAAAAAGAGATGGATATGAAAAGACTGCTAGGCAGCCTTTCTCTGTTACAATAATAGACCCAATTCTGGAGTTGCTAACTACTTTTTACTGCTATTTAGCAGTTACAGCTTCAAGAGAAATAAACAGCACATACTAAGAAAAGCAAACCATTGTTGCATTCATGACCTTATACCAAACATCCTTCATACTGAGCTCGACTGACTGGCATGCAGATTTGTTTCATAAACAAAAAGTAGTGTTTTCTCTCTAAACAATTCATTGTGAGCAATTTGTCATTGCAAACAGCTTCTGGCAGTTGACCAACTCCTTTCAGATAATCCTTCTTTAAACCAACTGGCCATTAAAATCTTGCCTCCCAACAATGGCACCAATTCATTCTTAATGAATAATTTGTCTGGATTACTGTATTTGCTGGATGAGACGGAATGAAGCTTGCATGTCATAAGCAAAATTGTTAACACTAAGTTATCATTTAATTGCCCTTCTCCTCATCTAAATAATCCTGGGTCATTTTCAATTCTCTTTTTTTCATGGGCTGCAACTGAACCCATAGCATTTATAAGGCCAGAGGAATGTGTTTGACTGGAGCTATTGATTAGGTCTTACACACACATACCTCAGATTTTAGGTCATTATTTTCCTTTTATTGTGTGGAAAAAAACATAGTCCAGAGAAAAATATGTTCACAGATACAGTGAATGATTATGATTTAAATTTAACACAAAAATAGGGAAAAAACATGCAAGCATCACAATAAACGTAACATAATGAATATTTGAAAACAGGTAAATAGACATTATGAGTCTACTAACTTAATATTTCTGAAATGTGGAAGTACTAATTACAGCTTGGAATAGAAGAATATGAATATTCACATTTACACTACATTCTTAAAAATCTTAAAATATGGCTTCTATTTCTTTCTTTTGCCCTTTTTTTTCTCTCAATTAGTAGATTTTTATTTTTCCGTTGATGGCTGTAGGTGTGTTGAGTGAAATCAATTTATATTAGCTGTATGTGTCAACTATGTCTGAAAAAAGACTGTTAAAAAGAAGGAGTTGGATTGAAAAGTAGAACAACTGGAATTGAACTCATTGTCATGGTGATCAATTTTTGTTCAGCTTCCTGTGTTCTCTGTGGTCTGAAAGAAGTCAGCTCTGCAAGGTGTGACTCCATTTTCTCATCTGAAAAATGAAGACTTTTTGATCTCCCAGGTGATGTCTGATGCTAACCTCATTGGTTTCTATGAAAGCCATAGGTAATTCGGAGATGAGAGCAACAGAAAGGTCTATAAATAAGATAAAATAAAATTCGTGAAGGAAGTATTGATTTTAGTCAGGACTGATAATATTTCTTGTCAATACTGACATATTAGTTTCATTTTCCATTATTTGTAAATGTTTTAGTTAAGCTAAAAAAGTATAGCCTCTCAAAAAGAGTTTGAGAGTTCTTATTTATTGGACTATAACCAAGTTCCAGTGGCTATGTAACTCCAGGGTAAGTTACAAAATGTTATATTATATAAATATACACAACAGGTGTCTTTTTCTGTTTCAGCCTTCTACACTACAGAATCAAGAACACAAACATCAGAACTAGCAGAGGATGTGAACCGGAGATCTCCCCTTGTAGAGAAACACCTCTCATTGGTTGTCCGTTCCCTTGTCAGTGCCTCCAACGCCACAGCTTTGTTTACGTACTTTTAAAGAAACAAAAATGGCTCCTATGCATGAAAGGTATAGTGCCTAAGATAATTAAGGCTGTTGTAATTTTCAGACTTCTCTTCCATGGAAAGTTGATAAGTCAATAAGATTTTGGAAGGCCAAAGGGCTGAAGATGAGGTCAAGCCCAAATGTTAACATAGTTCTTCTGGTCTCATTCATTAATAATTACTACGGAGTGGACCAAAGTACCCAAAAATAATTCCATTCTCACTGCCAAATACTACAGCAGTGATTACAGGCTTGATTCTTGATACATTAGTGTATCTGTACCACAGGGACTATATTTTTATCCATGTCCATAACCCTTTCTAGCAATTCCACAAGGTATCTGTAACAGAACAGTCAATCAAAAAAGATCCAGAGAAAAGCACTGTCTTAAAGTGCAAGATAGCCTAAATGCACTTTCAACAAGTGCTAATTCTCAGGCCAAATGGCAACCACAAAGCTGCTGGAGCTGGCAACAGGGTTCACCAGGAAGCCAGTTGGCATAGTTAAAAACACCTTAGCTACAGTCTCATTGCTGGGGGAACTACAGCTTCTTGGATCAAGTGGCACTAATGTATCTTCATGCATAAGCAGTCTCAAAATCTTTTCCTTACAGTCAGCAAAATCTACTGTGTGACAAGCACAGTTGAGAGCATTTGATCCCAGAGGAATTGCACAGGATCCAGAATGAAGATGTGCAAAGAAACATACAGTCTTGATGCATTTTTTCTACTTTTCAATTTTCTTATATATTCCTGAAATTAAAGACCTTGCTATTAAATGGACATAATGTCTGTGGATATGGATGCATAAACGCATATCTATTATGTGTATGTATATATATATATATATATGCATAAGCACATGCATACTCATACACATATTCATAATTTATATTTATGCTTAACTACATATGTGGCTTTTTTCTGTTATCCAGATTACAATCCTGCATGCAACAAGACTCCCAGAAAGACACTATAAGGATAATTCTCTAAGAAAAAGTATCCAGTATGCATATCCAGGGCTAATTTCTTCCCTTTTTCCCTGAGAGTAGGAGCTCTATGATTTTGTAAATGATGTGGAGCTTTTTCTCTTATTTATCTCTGTTGCTAATGTTATTTCAAGGATAAAAAGTGTGCACTTTTATGCATATTTATGCAATGTCATTGAAGGTGATGGTTTACTTAAAGATAATTGTTAAGGACAATTGAAAACTTTTTATGAGCACAATCTCCTTCAAAATAGAATGCACTTATAACTTTTATATCCAAACACAGTCAACTGACAATTCAGAAACAATTTGTAATAAAAGCTGATTATCATGTAGTTTGCATCATGTCTCTGTGTGTTTTAAATCTCCTACTTCTTTCAGTAAGATCAGTCTTTGAGGCTAATCTCTCCCACATGAGCAGTGCTATAAAATTGCCTTCACTACAGAGCAAAAGAGAAATTGTTTAAGTAAAGGTAGAGACTGTATAAATCATAAACCACTCTCTCAGATAAAGGCCATTAGATAGGTCTGTGTACAAATTTGACACTTTGTTTCCTTGCCTTTGACAGCCGTTTAGAAAGGCTTAAATATACAAGATCTGACTAAAGCTTTCAAAAATTCATCACGGAATATTTGTTAACCTTGTTCACTGTGATAGCTGTAGAACAAAGATAATACTCTTCAAATGGAGATAAATTACAGTCTTTCAAAAGATTATCACCAGTCTTAATCGAGTTTGCTCCTACAGCTGAACGGTCAATGACCTTGTTACTTGCACAATAAACATACCTGCTGCTTTACACTTACAGGGAGCAGTTTACCCCAACCAGGCTGCTGAGAATAGCTCCACAGGTTTGCTATGGTCCTACTTCTGCAGATAAGTTGGGAAATTCTGCTGGTTGAAGGACTTTTAAGTAATCGTTCAATTACTTAAATACCATAATTCGTGAGACTTAGTTAAATTTCTAATGGAGCTTGTGCATACAGATAAACTGTTCTACAGACATGCTGAATGCTCAGCAGATGTAAATCAGCATGGCACTGGAGATCTCCAGGGTGCCATACCACATCTACTCCCACTTCAGCTGGGAGGCTGCCCAGGCAGCTGGCTGCCCTTTCCTTCAAAGAAAGGAGCTCTGAACAGATAGTGAGGGATCTTACATATGTAGCTATGTGCCTTTTCAATGACCTCTTTTCGGTTTTGTTTTATTTCAGCTAAGAGTACTCACTCCTACACCTCCTTATTTGACATAAACATTTCAGCACCCATTTTTCATATTATAACACATTGGCTTGACAGGAACTGCACTGCAGGGATTTGGCACTCAAGCCAGTTATGCCCTGGCTCTCTTTGTTTGCAGAGATGCTGAGGTGGAGATTAGATTTTCATGATCTCCTAATGGCATTAAATCCTCCACTGTATGAGTTCGGGACTGTCCATACCAGCCCATCTTCAGCAGAATCAGATTAAACATCACAGGTTTAATACGCAGTTTTTGCAGAGAGAGCACATTTCTTTTTTTTTTTTTTTTTTCTCCTATTAGCAACATGACTTTTATTGGAATCAGCACCTCTTGATGTTGCACAACGGCACAGCACAGTAAAGGATGAAGCTGGGGTGAAGGAACAGCTCTGTCTTCTCTGAGGCTGCCTGTGCACTAGTGGGCAAAGCTGTCTGAGTACAGTTCAGTCAGTCCTGACATGAAAGTTAAGCCAAGGCCACTGTAAGATGAAGTATTTGGCATTATAACCACTACATACATTGGAGCTATGAGACTCTATGCTTTCTTCTCCTCTTTTTAGTTTAATAGCTATTGGGTTTACTGAGTATTTTTTTCATATGTTTGGAGGGGATAAAAAGGCCTGTTGTGAATGCTTCTGAGTGTTTCAATGTCTCAGTGACAGTGAAGGTCACCCAGCACCACACAGAATCCGGGCATCAGCAAAGACATCCTCAAAAACGGAAGAAAAACCCCAAAACCCACCCCCACCAAAAAAAAAAACCCAAATTATTTTTGAACATTTTTTAAAATTACACCCAAGAAAATAATAATATTTTGCTCTCACCCTAGAATTACAAAAAATATTTCAAGGAAAATAACAATAATAAAAATTAACTATTGTCACATAGCCTGATGACGAACCCTCATAAAAAACTGAAATCATGTTTTTTCTGTTTGATGTTCCTGTGCCCTCTTTCATATCTAATTGGTCTCCCCCTTCTCACGATTTCTTCTGCTTTTCTGATTATTAATCTGTCTCTGCAACATTTCCTTATACACTTCTATAGCAGGCTTTGAATAAAAGAAATAAAAAATCCTTTGAGGCCTTTCATTCATTTACTCACCCTGCTGCTACATGAGTTGATTATCCCAGGAAATGGTTAATGGTCCTAAGTGTTTTTATACACTACAGCAAACCCCAGGATTTGACTGTTGCTTTTGTAAGTGAGCTCATGTGATTTTGTTTTTTTAGGGGAGAGGAAAGAGTCTGTTTTAGTCATATGGCTATGAACTGAGCTTCATTTTCTAAGAAAACAGCACATGAGACTTCCTTCACAAAAACAACAGTAAAACCTTAGATCCACAGGGTGGGTTTTTTGTGGGTTTGACACAAAATTGTTTTGCATAACCTCAAACTTATGCTTACAAGGCACAAATATGACAAAGCTAAGCAGATTCCAGTATTTATCTTTTTTTAGCTATGCCTTTGGGTCAGCTAGGTTCTGCTTTATGAAGAGATAGTTGTGAATAATCTCTTCATCCTCCTTCCCTTGCTTGATCTGTAAAACAGCCCAGGGCCCTTGGCAGGACTGCTGTACTTACAGAGGTCACCATTACTTGACTTGTTTTGGTTTGTAATTACGAGCAAACTCCACTGTGCTCTCTGGGTCTGAGGATTAAACTGGATTTCATGGCATACATGCAAGCACAACAGCTTCATGCCATCAAGGGAGTCGGGGCCATGGCATCAGTCACAGGCCCCTTGTTCAGCTGCCTTCCCAAGCTCACAGCCCCATTCCCCGGCGTAAGAATCATTCACCTGCAACACTCTGGCTCAGGAACTGCATGGAGCCAAGCAGTCCATCCACAGCTAGACTTTGCTGACCCTTTCAGGCCAGTGACAAACCTCTGATGCGCTACTTGAGGACTAAAAAGCTGTCCTAACACAGGGCTTCTGAGGGCATCTTTGTTGTAGGTTTTGGCTTGCAGATTTAGCCTGGTGAGGCGCTTTAACACTCACATAAGTCTGTGCAAACAGGATCTTGCAGACCCTAGCTAGGCTTGCAAACACAAATTCTGCAGGTATCTGCAGGCACATACATACTTTAGATATGCATCCAAATCAGCTACGCTGGCTGTTCTTTTAAATTTACTCACAAAGGTCTTGAGAAATTAGGTCAATTAATTTTACAGAGTAAAAAATCTGAGTGTTTTCAATTTTCAACTGAAATCTTCAATTTGAAGAGAGACCTCACATTAACAAGGAGCTGCTAGAGAAGAAAGCTTTGTTTTCTTTGCAGAGATAACTGAGGACTTCCTCAGAGTACATCTGGGCACTATGACAGCACACTATTGAATAATAGTGGATAAACTAGAAGAGGGAGTGAAAAGAAATTGTGAAATCTTGTGTAGTGGTGAGGTTTTTATTATGCTGCATATCTATTGCTTGTGACGCCCAAGTTTCTGCAGGTTTCCAACCTGTACATTCTCTTAATCAGTAACCATAATAGTGCTATTTGTTTGCACTCCCATATAAGAAATTGAAATGGAGACAAGAATTGTCTTTGATCTCCTTTACTCTTTCCCTGTAATTTATTCTCCCATTGTTATTCTGTATGAAAGGCTTGCTACCTTGCTACAACAAAGTATTTTGGGGCAGGTCATATGCCTGGAGGGTAGGAGTCAGTGATTTGCTGTCACCCATAATCCCAAGGGAGCGGGTCATGGCCCAGGCCTCAAGTTCCTGTCACTTTCTGGACAAGAAGTTCCATCATAAAATACAGGCTGAGCACTCTGATTGTTTTAAAGAGTCACAAATATGTTGCACATGTAAGCGCATATGTTCTCTAAAAAAAGACTGAGCGTGTGAATTTGATATTTGCAGGTGGGGAGTTATGTAATTGTCAGGAGACAACTGCATGCAGAAAGACTGACCCCCTCTCAGCTATGGCAACTCACAACAGGTTAGACAAGCTACAACACGCAAGGTTCTTCTGCATGATTGCACATTCGACCTTTCAAATTCTAGCCTGAAATGTCAGTGATAAATGTTTTTGTTTGTTATACAACTCTAGTGGTGTAATTTTCTTGCTACTATTCTTTGTTTTTATTATTACATGTGGTTAACCCCAGGATTCTAGAGGAATCCTTGCTTGTTGCACTACAATGTTAATTTTGCTTATCGTGCACATTTTTCCTTTTGCATAACTCAAAAATAAGGCACAGTGAATCCGCGGTAAGTAGCCACAGTTAAGAAAGAGCCTATGGCTCCACAGAGTTGTTTGTTCAAAGGATAGCCAGGACAAAATTGGTTTGCAGAGCTTTTTCTTTGACAAGAAAGCATTCTTTTGCAGAAGCATTTTTGAAACCTGGACTGTAATCTGTCCCATGCAGAATGCTTGTTTGCTTGCTTGTTTGTTTGTTTGTTGGTCTTGCTTCCTTCTTTGATGCTTCATCTGTTCATCTCTTTCCTTACTCTGTGTCTTCTGCTACCTGTGCAGGAAACATCACCCCTTCCTGCTGGGAGAATGGGAGAAAAACCCCTTTCCTTCACTGAAATTTTCTTACCAGTAGGACATCTGGACCATGCTAGCTTTTGTGTAGCATTCAAGTGGTTAAATTAAACATGAGCTGGAACTTGAGAGAAATTATGTAGAAATGTTAAAGATCACCCCTAGATCTTGGATAACACTTATTACAATTTTCTATTGTCACAACCTATTTTAGGCCTTTCCCAGTCCTTCCAGAAGGGTGCAAAGCAAACTAAAATTCTCTCACTGTATTTGTGGCAAAATTTGACTATTGTTCATGGGTTTCTTCTTGAACAGTACCAAAAAAATAAAATTACCATATCATGATCCTCAAGTACAGATCCTCATCTGCTACTATCATATCTAGCTAGACACAATTTTACATGAAGACACAGCTTCAACATTCCTTGAATCTTTGCAAATGCAAATGATAAACTATTTACCAAACCAGCCAATAAAATGACAGAAACCTCAGTTTATATCTATAACACAAGAATTACTGTATGATTTTCAGCATGGACAATTTATAGGAAATGCATAAATTGCGTTTGGGATAGCCTGATTGGTCATATTACGTAAAACCTCCATATACCAAACACAGTGGTTCACTCAATAAGTTTTCCTGGGAAAATATTAACATTATGGCTTCCTTTCTTCCACCAGTGTCAGCAGTGTTCACCCCTACCTGCATTTGCTCGTATGCAACTATTTTAAATGTTGCAGAAGAGAACACATAATACCAAAGAGAAGTTGTCTCCTACTTCTGTGCTACTGCAGTATCATATGGTTTTAACACACTTCCTAAACAAAATATACATTTTCATAACTATGACTACCACTCTAAGATCAACAGGTCAAGCATTTTATCAACAAAGTGACAATGGAATATCAGCAGAATCTAATCCCCCAAGGTGGCAGAGTTTAAAGGCAGTATTTTTTATATATCATGCCATATTTCTACCAAAGGTGCCTAAACTGGAATATTGGACTTCAGTAGGTAAGTCAGCCTGTTTAAGTACCTGCTTTGTCAGGCAGAACCTAATTTTCCTTGTTAATTTGGTAAGTAATGCAGAGAAAATAGCCTTCTAAAACTAAGTGCTTTAATTCAGGTTTTTTTTTCCAAATTTTATCATGGCACCTCTTCCCCAGATTACTTAGGGCCAGATTTTCCTAACAGCAGACAAATGCCTGGGGTCCTAGAGAAGGGTCCTTGAGTGGGCTGCATGGTGTGCCTTTGGAAGGCCTGGTGGGAGCTAGGCACATCCCAAAAGGGTGCAGCACAACCAGCACACAGAACACAGGAGTTACCATCCTAGCTGGACAACTGGCACTGCAGCCTTGTTCTGAAACTCCAGACTGGAACACCCTCCTGTGGAAGGCTATCTGAAAGCTTTCCTTTGAGGCTTATTTATCTCTCTTTTAAATAGGAAGTATACAACTTGCACAGAAAGCAATCTCATCAGTTGTCTCTCCAGCCAGACGGAAATTAAACCATCACCTCCCTCTTCTTTTTTACCACCCAAATCATCAAATGATAGGGCATTTATGGTTTCTGGCACTCATAAGCCTTCTTGCGGCAGCTATTTTATTTAAAAGAAAATAATGTAAGATTACCAGGACCACAAAGTGGGAACAGATTGTCTAGAACTTCTTCTGATTCTTGCTTCAGGTGCTGTGCATATAGGCATGGAAAGGGCCAAAGATAGACACGATGGAAATTATTAAACTGACAATTTTGTTATATTTGTCCACAAAGGCAGAGCTAGAAGACTGTCAGAATACATAAGTGCATGAAATACTAATGTTAAAAAGGAGAAATATAAACAGGCAAAGCTAATTGCAAACTGATGAGAGTACTGGGGAGAATCAGAAGACATTTAGTCAGAAAGAAGGCAGGACAAAGAAAAAGTAGAAAACTGAAAAAACAAAAAAGCAAAAAAATACAGAAAAGCAAAGCTATAGAGGCCAAAAGCTGTAAACAGCAAGAAAGAAGCTAAAGAGAACAAGAGAGCAATTAAAATATTTATTTGAAAAATTATCAGGCTATTAATGATTTCACTGTTAAAATCATGAATGGCTTTGTCTGATAAAATGAGGCTTACATCCACTTATTAAGCAAAAGAGCAAATGTGGATCATAATGAAAATTACATCACCTACTCTGTGGATAATGATTCCATTTTTTTCAAAAGTTACAAGAAAATTGTTGAAGAAAATTGAAGAAACACCTTTTCACCCAGTGATTGTTAAAACTCACCTGAAGAAATTATACTGAAGTTTCTTTTCTTGTCTTTCTGTCTCATATACTGAAAGGGGAGGAAAATTACCATTCCAGGTCCTTAGACTGAATAGCATCCATCATAGACAAGTCTGTCTATGATGCCATTGAATCCAGGAGGTGAGGAAATCATGCCACAAGCTTGAGTTTCTAAATGAGCAGAGCAAGCTCCATTGCACATTTTTCAGTGTATTTTCAATTCTACTTTTCCTCATGGGCAAAGCACAGAAAATTTGAAGATGGCAGATACACTGAGCCATTAATTGCTGTTTCAATTACTTCTTGTTCAAGATGTTTCAATAATAGTCTTGTAAACAGCAATGTGGAACAAAAATTCAATTCTGGACATTTCATTGAGAAAAAAATGGAGCAAATCAAGACAACAAATTCTACTGCAGTATTTTTAATCTTGACAAATGCTTTAAAGACCCACTGGGACTTTCTCCAGATGAGATCTCCAGCATAGATTTGTTTTCCAAAGAGAAAAATCCCCAAATTGTACTTGCTATTTTAATTATTGTTAATTATTTACAGTTATATTAAAATATGTAAGATAATAATGAAAATCCTTAACTAATAAACAATAAATTAAATATAGCTATATCAAAATATGATCTACAAATAAACAGTAAAATAAAATGTATTTGTATTTACATCAATTATACCTTTGTGTTATTCATTCATTAGCTTAGGGATAAGATGAATGTCCATTGAGTTTGAGAAAACCTCCCCCTCACATTCTGGAAAGCTCAGGATTCAATGCCCAGCAGGATACTCTTGCCTGACATCCAAGTCACACTTTTTAGGAGCCATGCTGAGAGGCACCTCTGGCCTTTGCACATAAAAGTGAATTATATTATTCCTGGATTTTATAAAGTCTTCAGAGGAATTTCATTTGGGACTAAAGCATGCTGACTGAGAGAAACCAGGACAAAGAAGAAGCCACAGAATTTTCAGCAACTATATAAGGAGTCACTGAAAAGACTTTAGCATCTTTGCTTGCTCCCTCTGAAGCATTTGCATGCCTACATTTATTGGGAAAAAAATAATAGTGTTTGTTCTCATACAAATATAGTGTTCATCTGGATACTCTACTCTTTCATAGCATTTTTGTTCTCCCCAAGACTTTGCTGATTCATTGCTCTTATTTCTAATAAATTAACATCTTCTGTCCTGACTACACTTCATGGTGTAAGAACTGGGCTGCCACTTATTTCTGTAGCCTTCCTAGTATCCATAATAGCTCCTGCAGAATTCATAACCACCTTTTATTCTACAATTTGGGGAAAACAACAATATGTGGAAATCTATTTTTGAAAAGTCATAACTGTCTATTAAACTGGAAAACACCACCAGAGAAAATTAATCACAACTTTCCTTGATACACCAATTGTGAATTAATTTATTTAAAATGTATGTTGCTTTTCATCAAACAGCCTTTAATTAATAAAAATCTTACAAAGTATGCTGGGACATGATATGCAGATTTTCCCTATATGCATTTTCTTCTAGGTTTACATGACACTTTTCCTTAGCAGTTCTCCAGGTTCTTCATCCCAAAGGTAACCACTGCTTCTTTTACACCAATGAAGCTGAAGGCAATTTTTTCATCTAAATATTTGAGATGTCCTCCAAACAGCTATGCCCAGGGTTTTTTTTTTGTTTGTTTGGTTGTTTTTTTAAAAAGTGTTATTATTATGATGTAATTTCCTGCTTGTGTGAAAGTACAAACAAGCAGCCAAGGACAGACGGAGGGAAGAACTTCTCAGCTTGTTTCACCATCAAACATGCAATGTAATTACAAGCTGTAGTACATACAGGTTACTCTGTCTTTTAACTTCAGCGAGGCAAACACGAGATGACATCAAGTTGTGATTTGAAGCACTGAAATAAATGTTATGACAGCAGACACTGGACCGTTTTCTATTTTAGTCTGTATGGTAAAGGGGGTACTTTGTCCGCTGACAACATGCAGGTGAAATGGCAGAGCAGCATCAGTGTCAGCATATGCTGTTTATTAGAGTGCTTCCAGATGTGCGTTCTTAGCAGCTGCGTTTTCTTCCATGTGATCAGAGGTCAGGAATCCCTTCAAATGACAGCAGTGGGAACCAGTGCTGGCAACTGGCACTGTTAAAGCAAGTCTTGATGGAATATAGGGAGATTGAGATACTGTTGGAAAGACATCACTGGAGATTTAGGAATTGCCCACACAGAGATGTTTTGGAGTCATCCTCAAGGCGAATTTCACATCCTAGTTTTCTATAGGTTGTCATACTCAGGTAACAATCAGTCTGAAAGGAAATAAGTTCAGTTTCAAGAGCAGTTTCTGACAATAAAAGACTTGACTTTGCAGAAGTTTAGCCTACTAGTTTCTTCCACGTCCCATGCTGTACATTCATCACTCTTCGGGGCATGCCACAAAGTCCTTCTTATCTTTGTAAGTATTTAGCAAGTCTGCAAGTTTGTAAGAGAACGAGCTGAAGATTACAGGAGACTTTGCTGATTTTTTATGATGTGCTATTGCCAGACCTCCTTCAGGAGTCTGTGAGAATCTGTTAACAGGAAAATTCATAATAGGCAATTTAATGAATAAGGGGTTTTACTGGGAAATACTACATTTTCTGATTGAGTATTAAATTTTAGAGGATTCCAAGAAGTCTGGAGAGTTACCAGGAAATAAAATAAAATGGAATTAAATAAATAATTCAAATCAGTAAGAGATGAAGGTACAAAATGAGGTCAAGTCTGGATTGAAATGTTTAACATTGTTTAAAGAGCTCCATCACTAACTCTTCCTTTGACAGGCTTATTCCTATAGCAAATATTTTTTGAAATATTTCTTTCCATGTGGTACTGCCATATGTTTTATATTGCTTAGTTTTCCATAAACAGAGCACATACACACATTTTACAGACTATTGATCTTTTTCCTGTTCTGAACAATGTCAATGAGAGTTTTTTCCCTGACTTTTATGTGAAAGTTTTTGGGTAGTTTTTTTTTGTTTGCTGTTTTTGGGGTTTTTTTTTTTAAGACTGAACTATATCATGTGCTGTTGGGGATGTTGGTACTTTTCTAAGCTATTCCTTATAGTGACTATGTAGAGTCTAATAGACTTTCTTGTTTGGAAGCAGTACTTCTGTCAGTCATCTATCCCAAATGCTCATTTCAGTAAATGAACTCTACCTAGAAGTCTACTACAGTCAATAAGTGAGGTCACCTGGGGTACCTTTCTGTAACTAGTCCACATCAAGGCCTTGCTCATCATTTCTTCATACACTGAGACCACCAGTTTGAATGCTTCCACTTTTACCACAAGACATATAAAGTAGGATGCGCTTTTCTGAAAACTACATCTTGTAAGGTATGCAATTAAGCAAGGTGAATGGCAGTCATGAATGTACCTCTGAGCAGTTCTAATGTTGTTGTCAGATACACTTAACCAATTAACAGTTGGATTTTGTTTGCTATAATGTCAGCTTTCCTTAAATGTATGTCAGAAGGTTAAATCTGTACTATGAGGTCCATATGACACTCCTGCTGCTGGAGACGTCTCTGCCCTCTTAGCTGCTGGCTGATCCTCTCCAGACTGGCGTCACCTTGCAGCTGGAGCCAGCACAAGTGCTTATGTGCTTGTGCCGTGAGCTGGGATCAGGAAACTGATACAGCTGAAAGACAGCCCAGCACGAACTGTCTCCATGCATTTCAGATGGATCAGTTCCCTCAGCCGCTTTTAGTCTCTGCTTCACAAATGCTGCTTCTGGCAGGCTGCTGGTCAGCACCGTGGAGGGAATGGGCAACACAAGGCGTGCATGGGAATGGTTGTGATTTTGGCAGCACTGCCAGTTTACAGGTGCCTAATCCTGCAGCCTGAGATTGTCAATAAATGATGAGGCTTCATGACACAGGAGCTCCATGGATTCTTTTGTCTTATAAATTAGACATGACTGAATATTTCTGTATACTACTGGTACACAACTCATAAATAAACTAGGAATGGAAACACACAGGCAATGCAGACTTAGCTGTAATTTGCCAGAGTTGCATTTTTCTCCTTTCTGTCTCTGTTCATAGCATTAAGTCATTCAGTTAAGCCCCCTCTTTATTAAAGTAATCTCTTCTTAGTTCTACAGGATAGCCTTTCCTTATGACTTGTTTTAATGACAGAAACAATTTAGAACAAAGATCATATATGGATGCAGGATCTCCTTTGTCAAGATTATCCCAGGTAATGCAGAGGTGAGCAATCAATACATGTATTCAACGGAGAAGATTTTCATCAGGTACACTTCTACTAATTCAAAAAAGTCATCATGGTAGGGAAACATCTTCAAAAAGGGAAAACTGATGGATCCTGTCACATTCTGAAAGGATTATGTGCAATTAGTAGAACAGTAATGAGAAGGTTAACATTTATATTACTGTATATTTCTCCACACAGACTATCTAGCTGATCATAATTGGAGGATTGTTATCAGTGGAACATTTTTACAAATGCCTTATTTCCCATGACCTGTCCAGGTAAGACCAGTAAAGCTCAGTTGTACTTTAGAACAGAATTTTCCATTACAATACCATCCTAAACCCTCCTTTTAAGACCATGTCTTTCACCGTGCTAAACCATGATGATACACACCATAGAACTTGCACTTCATAATTGTTCTAATAGCAAATGGTAGTCACTGGAAAACAAACAAACACACCAACCAAACCAAACAAACAGAAAACAACACCACCCACAGTTGCAAAATCTTATGTGAACCGTTTGAATAGCATTTGTCTCTAGCAAATGTCACTGCAATGAAAGAAAAAATGGTGCCAATTCATACAACTGATTTTAACCACTGTTCCCAATGGGTGAAATGTTGACATGGCCAGGGAGATGTCAGAGCTGGTAGGACTACAGCAGTGCAGTCCACTGGGATGTGAACAGCTTCCACCATCTAAACAAATCCCTATTTCATGTTGATTCAGCTGCTCTCGAATCCTCAGTTTGTTTTACCTTGGTGAGGTCTAAGTTTTAGGACCTTGCCTAGAGCAATGCTCTGTTTACATGTGATTTTTAAGTGTTGGCTACTAATTATATTGTACTTGAAGAGACCTGAACTCAAAAGATCTTGAACAAAATTTTATGTCTCTTTTCATCTTGCCATGCAACGGTAACAACGCAAAAAAACCCCCAAAACTGTTGCTTGTCATGGTTGATAAAATAAATATATTTTTCAATCCATTACTGATATAGTGCTTTCAACAGAGGAGTGAATAATACCAGGTGTTCTGTGGGATAGAGACATTGTACTCACATTTCGTTTCATAGGAAACCGTGGAATAAAGCCATGTTTGCACTCTATAGCTGGAAACAAAGAAGTGTATACTCTTGAGGTGGCTGCCTTCAGTGTGAAATGTGGAATGAGAAAGGCTTTGTTTACTGTGAGGAATGTCACTACCAAGTTTCTTAATCCTTTGTCAACACCTAGCTAATTCAGCTTGCATAAAGACAGGGTAGGGCAATGAGTAAATGGATCAGTTACATTCTTCTACTATCACACTACATTAACATTAGAGTTTACAGGTTGCTCTGCTGAAAGGGCTGTCTAAAATTTATGTTTCACAGGGACTTTTTTGGCTAAACCCTTGGCAGACTAAGCTTCAAGAATATAAGGAAGCAACAGAACATGTCTGTGAAACAAACATGATGCATTTTGCAATGATCTCAGCTATGCAGTAATAGCAATTAAAAGCTAAAATACCTCAATGGTCACTACAATTAATGCCATTAAAGTAATTAGGCCCAGCAGCTGTAGGGTCAAATAAAGACAGCTTTGTAAATGACAATATGGCAAATGAAAATTACAGACATTTTCATCCAAATTATATTCCCTAAATTATCATTTTAATACTAAATAAATAAAGCTCTGATAATTCAAAGACAGATTACAGATGGAAATTAGCGTAACTACTTGCTCCAGAGTTGGCTAGGGTTAAAATTTAAATGTAATTAATAGCCTTTACTCACTGTATCTGGTTATACGTGGTGTTTCTCATTTACATTCCTTTGCAAGATGCTGACAGCACTAAACATCTGAGAAGAAAGATCTCATCCACCGGAGAAAAATGGTTCTTCATGTTATAGTGCTTATAATGGACATGGTTGCTGCACTGTTCTAAGAATAATGACCAGAAAAAGGAATGTGGGAGAGAGAGGCTCTATGCTGTTTTCTTTTCAGTTTTGTGTTCCAAGCCTTTCCTGGAGTCAACGTGAAATGTAATTGCTCTTTTGACCTCTATCTTCTCTCTCCCCAGGTCTGAGGAAGAGCTACACTGGTTGATTATTGCAGGAATGAAAGGCACTCTGACCTTGCCCACCAAACGTCTTCCTGCTTTCAATGTTGCCCATTATGCTGAAGGCAGGCAACTCCTGGAGAGAGGCTGAAATCTACAGGAGCGCTGCTCGCTGGGCAGGCTGCCAGCAAGGGCTCCAGCACACACGGGAAGCCAGCTGGGGAGGGAGAGGGGGAAGGCTACATCAAAACATTGTTAGCACAGGGTATAAAGAGCTCTCAGATGCTGATCACAGATTGCTTCTTCATTAATAAGACTTTACATCATCCACCTGAAATGAAAAGGAGCAGAGACGTAAGGGAGAAAGAAGAGTACAGTGATAATGTTTTTGCAGTGGAATGCGGCAGTCATTAAATTAAAAAAAAAAATTTAAAAGGCCAACCAACCAAACGAAAAACCCGAGCCCAAACCCACAATTTTCACAAGAATAGAGAGATTGTTGCTGTATAAGGATCTATTGAAAATACTCCTCCAAGGAAAACGGGTCAAATATTCAGTTACTATAACTATGCTAGATTGGAAAACATTCACCATAAAATCTTCCATGGAATATTTCTGGAGCTGTAAAAGGCTGGAAAACATACCAACTGGCAAACATTCTCTATCTTTTCATGAAAGTATGCTTTCATATTTACATACATTTCAGAAAACCAAAACCTCAGAATTATTTGAAATTATTTCCTATTACTCTGACTGGAACTTTCATTGCTCTAAGCCAGCCACAACGACTGGCTGAATGAGGTTTGTAATTTGACCTGAAGATAATATGAAGACTGAGGTGGAGCTCTTGAAGGGCACTGATAGTTTGAAGACAGCCCATTTTAAATGAAGCTGTCCAAAAAGATGTTCAAATAACATGGGCATTTCATTTAGAAGATTTTATCCCAGCAGGGTCACTAGTATTTCAATGTCATCATGACTTGAAGACTGCCTAGTGACTCATACAAAATGAATTGGTGCTCTTTTGTTTGGTGGTTTTTGCTTTTTTTTGTCTCAGTCATTTATCCCTATCACAGAAAAATTCAACTAAAATACAGGCAAGAAACACACATGTTGTTTCCCCAGGCTGATGCAAGGACTGGGTGACTGCTAGACCTCTCTCACAGAAGTTAATGCTGCTTGCTTTAGGATGAGAGAGCCACTGCCTTAGGATGATAAACATAGCACATATCATGGATCCAGGGGATAGGGGTGATGACTGCTCCTTGTGACAGCAGGGCCAGAATATGCTGGCAATCACTGCATTGCCTCTTGCCATTTCCCTTCTCTATTCCAGAATGCAAGGCATGTGCTGCATCTTCACGGGCACTTTCTGCCTTGAGAAGACAGTTTTATCAAGTCACTGCTGCTCAGAAAGAGAAGCCCTGCACCACACTGATGCTGTGCTGCTGATCAAGAAGCCTGGAGGGAGAAAGCCAAATAAATTGGTTTTAAGTCATGACCAGAACTGGGAATACATTCCCCTCATTGCTTAGGGCAGAGTGTTTGGACCAGCAAAGGAGAATCTATCAAAAATCCTTGCACATAATAAAAATAGTTAATGATGTTTATTTTTAGAAGGAATGCTGCCTATCAAGATGGCACACTACATTCCACGCAGTTATGTCTCTAAGGGAGCTCCACATCATCAAATTTCTGATTCCTTATAGGAACTTGTGACTACAACCAATATTCTCATTTAACTTTTTTGTGATAAATAAAATGGACTGCACACCCCAAACCTTTCACAACGAGGCTTGTTTTCCATTTTTTAAACTTCTAATTCTTTTCTGCATTTTCTCTGGAATATCAGCAGCTTACTTGAACACGGTGCTCCTGTACAAACTATCCTACTAAAAATATCCTGAACCTTATGTGAGAATCACCCAGCCTTGTTATTCAGTTGACTATTCCCCATAGGCCTCCACTCATTTTCAGAGCTGCTGAAGTCCTCTGCCCTGAAATACTGGCTTCTATTATTTGTTTCAAGCTGAATTGCTATATGGTATGTCTGGTTCTTTTCTCCTTCCTTTTGTTGGAAAAAGAAAATCCACGGTGTTGTGTCAAAATGAAATAAGCCGTGCTTTAAAATAGTCTGTGTAAAGAACCTGAGTGAGCAAATACAGGGGATCCTTTCATGATGTTACCATACCTTTGGTAGTTTTTCCATGGAATAAATACAGATTATAAACAAGAATTGTTATATTAACACTTCACCTTATAGTAAAAGGTCATTCATGTTGAATACTATTTTTGCTATTATTTTTATTAATACCCTGTACATTTCAAGAAGCAGTTGCCAGGATTAGTGTGGGAAATGGGAACATATTGTACAGGCAGAACTGACATAGTAACAACGATGAAGCCAGGTGAGCAGGAGTCTAACACACAAATGAGAGTAAATATATTTTCTCCAACACATTAAGGAGCTAAGTGACTTTTTTCCCCATTCTTTACAGAGTTCAAATCCCTGGCCGCAGCTCGAGTTATTTTGTTTAGAGAAATCTAAAAAGGTTAAGCCAACTAACACCATGAAACAAATGGATCAGAGGTATTTGAGCTCTGGAAAGTCAAAGTATTAAATAAATTGTAAGTTCATACTGTGCCAGTTCTTAGTTTTCATTGTTTTAATTTGAAGGATGAAGTAAAATACAACTGTGTTAGATAAAAACATAATGAAATAAAAAGGTATGAGTAACGTGACATGACATATATAAAATAGCAAATGATTGTTTTCACTCAGTCAGTTCACATAGAACCTCAGCAAATCAGCTTATTTTTCCTGAAAGTAGTTCAAAGAACACAAGCTGCCATTTGTACCCTGTTTTTTGCATCTTCCATGCTTGCCACCTAAACGCCTTGTAGGTACAAAATAGGAGTTTTGACTGTGAACCTGACAACCTACTCAGTGGTTTTTGGCAGTCTCGATGGGTGCAGTTCTCCACAATACAAGTACCTGCTTGACACAAATGGCTTATGAACATAAAGACCTGCATGTACTTTCAAAACCAAATATTCCTGAACATTGAATGTGCTTTGCACACATTGTCTTGAGGAACAGATCCTTGTTTTGCCTGCAAATCAGGCCTAGTAGGTATTTAGAGAGCCTAGAAATGCATACATGCTACACCACATGTTCTCCTACCTACTTGGATGTTCACCCTATGAAAAATTATAATAAGCGTCATTTTTCTAAATATGGTGGTATGTTCACCATGAAATCACTGGTAGATCAGAAAAAATTTATAAATTACCTAGTATAGGTCTAAAAACAACTTAAGCAAGACTTTGTCTTGGTCCAAAAATGAAAACTGAATAATAGTAAAATTGAAAAGATACAAGCAATTTTCCAGTGTGTGCATGTGTGCGTTTTGATGTAGAGTCTACTTGGAATTATCTTTAAAATTTGGGAGGTTTTTCCTCTTTATTTCTATTGCATTTTTTCTTATCCAGATGACACTTTCTACACTTAAAGCTCAAGAGGAGTGTTAGTGAACCTCATAAAGATGACCAGAGTGAAATCCCTGATAAACACATAAAAATGTTGGTTCTTTTCCTATCCGTCAAACCCTGCAAGGTGCTGGAGTTTTACTGTTGCCATTGAACTGACCTGGGAGAGATGATAAACCCCTGGAAAAATCATGCATTCCTGAGGCCCGAGTGTGTCTATGGGTTCAACAATTAGGCCTGATGCAAACGTGCAATCTAATGCTTGCTCTTTGCTTTATTTTAAAGGTTGAAATGTGGCATTTAAATAACATAATGTCAGATAAGTAATAAGTGTGAATGTTAAGTGTTTACTGAATATCAGATTTCATCCAAGGAGATGAGAGAGACATAATTTCTGCAGTATTTGCTAGATTATGGCTTTTAGTTTCGTAGGAAGGGTGGCTGGCAGCTCCTTGTCAGCAGATGGGTAGGAGTACAAGAAGCTTCCTTGTGTTCAATATCAGCAACTCCTGTTTAATTTGCATTTGCAGGAGTTTTTTCCATAGCGTATTCATTTGCCAGTGAGTTAATATGTCCCTGCATAATCAGATAAGAATGGAATAGAATTACTAATGGCAAGAGGAGGTGGAATAAGGGCATGCCAGTAGAACAGCCTTTCCTTCACCCACTTAATCTGAGTAGGTCATAATTCAACTATCTCAAGTTTAGGTTGGTCTTATTTCTTTTCCAAAGGTAGGAAGGTTTGTTGTTTGTTGTTTGATGGGTTTTTTTTGTTTTTTCCCCCCTCAAAGCTGAGTTTAGAAAATTAAATGCTCCGGATTGGCTATGACAACTACTTCTTCATTCTGTGAAGCTGAAGAATACAGAACTTATGCTCGCAGCTAGAAAAATACGTCATCTACCTCCTAAACCAAATCAAAGAGCAAACTAATTAAAGCAGAGTAAAAAATATTCTCTGTGAAGCAAGAAGCAAAAATAAAAAAAATTTAAAAACCCATGAAAAATGTTGGTCCCAGTGCAACTAATGTATGCAAGCCAACAGCCATACTTGCATAAGAGTAAATGCAAATGTCATAAGCCTTTAGGGTTGTAATGTGCCATTCATGGGGCAGCCTGCACAGCGAAGGAGGGAGGGCTTCCAAACAGCTTTGTCAGCTGCTATTGTGCCCCTGGGGCTCAGCAACTATGCTGTGAGCAGCAGTGCGTGAGCTGCCCTGCCAGACTCGTTGGTGTTCAAGAGGTGGTGCCTTGACCTCAGCAGGGAGGTCACGGCTGCACTGCAGGGATTTGTGTTGCAGCCAAGGACAATCCTCCAGGCTGCTTAGCAATGCACTTGTGGGCCCTTCTGTAGCCTTTGGAAAGGGGCACATTGACCAGCAAAAGGCTGCAACACGAAGCTGCAGCATGTTAAAACACCCCACAAAACCCCATGAATTTACCACTAGTAAATTCATCTCTTCTAGTGTCTCTTGGACAAAGCAGCAGTACAAACACCCTGGAGTTTTATGTTGCATTATTACTTCTAAGCTTCTGTAACTCAACATAGATTATCCCTTTTAGCTGAAATACTTTGTAATGTAGATGAAGCTACTTTTGAATCAAAGAGACAGGTGTCAATGGCCAAGATGCAGGAGGCCCAATTTTAAACTCGTGTATGATGTAATTTCATTTGGATTAACTCAACTCCTAATTTGGTTTTGTCTGTGCAAATTCTCAGTGAACTCAGTGAGCTACACCATTTAAACACAATAGTTAATGCAGAAAGTGGATACTTCATTCATTTATTAATTCTGCTTTACAAATTTCTTTGTGATTTTAGCATAGAACTGTGAGTATATAAGCCAGGATATATTAAAAGTGTTATGAATATCCATAGCAGTATATATGCAGTTTGAAAGAAAAGGAGGGGGGAAGAAGGGGGAGGACAAAGAAAATGGAAAAAAAAAAAAAAAAAAAAAAAAAAGAAGAGAACTGCAGGGGTTGGGGAAGGGAATGGAAGGGAAAGCAAAGAAAGGCAAAGGAAACAGTCTCTAAACATGTATTATGTGTCAAACCAGTTTCTTTAGCCTAAACAGTTTCTTCAGCCTAAAGCATTCCTGTGGATTTTGCTTGGGGC
Source organism: Corvus moneduloides (assembly GCF_009650955.1). Classification (NCBI taxonomy): domain Eukaryota; kingdom Metazoa; phylum Chordata; class Aves; order Passeriformes; family Corvidae; genus Corvus; species Corvus moneduloides. The sequence continues at coordinate 47,649,478 of NC_045511.1, forward strand.
CCTCAAAAATCTTCTTACACATTTCCTATTTGAATATCATCTGCTCAGCAGGACAGATATGCCAACTATAAACTATTCTGCCTAAGTGACATAAACTACATGACCTTGCACTGGCCTTTGCAAATTATTTGGACCAATGATGTGTTTAATTGGGAATTTAATGAGCGAAATAGATGTTCCTTGTGCTTTTCCAATTCACAATTATGTTCTTCTGCTTTTACTTCCAGATAACTCTACTGACTTTGAGGAAGTTACAGTTAGAACACAATTTAAAAAAAAAAAATTCAGAGCAACAGGCCCATGAGAATTTTGCTACTGAAAACAAGCAGGATTTTCACCACCATGGAGCAAGCAAATCTAGATGTAAAACATGGCAAGTAACTATGCTGAAAGAGCCTCTCAAAAACGAACACCCGATCACTGAGAGATGTTTCAGCCACTGTCACTAAAACTAAACTTTGTGATTGCAAAGCCTGTTGAGCATTGAAGAATGCTTGATAATGTCATTGAAATCACAACCATCTCCCTCAAGCAATACATCCCAAGAATCACCTTACAGATTACAATACTATAGTCCTTTCTGAAGAAAGCTTACACTTGAAGCTACCAAGTTCAGCATTTCTAGTTATTGTTCTTCTAAACTCTTTTTTTTTAGTAGCATAATTGAGAAAAATTTATAGTTATCTCAACTGAATGGGTTTTTTACGCTTTGTCCATCACTGTAGTGCTTGAACATTCAGCACTGTCTTGAGAAATACAGCATACAGAATTATGGGGTTACTAATTCATAAAGAAATCACACTCAGAATTCAGATTATATAAAAAAATTCTAGCTTTGATTACCTTCAAAGTCACCTTATCATTAGCAAACTACAGAGAAGATGCAATATGCAACAGGTGAAGATCTGAGATCCAACATAGAATACAGAGCAAGAGGGCTCATCTTAGACATTATTTAATGAATTAATAATTATATTTAATTATTTAGTTCCAAGCTAAGGACATCTAGCACCTAAGGTAGATACTCATACAGGATGAACAATCCAAGCATGATGCTTATTCTAAAGTCTAAAACAGGGAGATTCAAGGTATGGACAATGTGTTCAGATCACAGGGACATCAGGAGGAAAAAGTTCTACTTCAAGTGCAACCTGCTGTGCAGTTTTTACTTTTCCACTGGCTTCTGCTGGTGCCACTGAACTTCACTGTTAAAAAAAAAGCATGTTCTGGCTGTACCCACACTAGTATGACAATGATTAATTGCTAATTCTTCATTCCCTCATGGAGTTTATTTATGGTAGGCAACTGATAAAGTGACAAGAACTACATGCCTCTGATTTTTAAATATCATTTTGTTCCCTTTGTACTGAAAATTCTTTTCAAGCACAGTACATCATTCAGTGAATGAGTAAACTTACAAGAACCTCGGGTCCACACAAAATTTTCCAAGAACAGGTGCAACTAACTTTTGTACTTCAATCTTCCCTCAATTTTCCCTAAGGGACTGGTGTTGCCCTTCAGGTACCCAGACAATGTCTGGGAATGTCTGTGATCTTTAGAATATAAAATTCCAGCTCCACTGTATTTGTATAAAAGCCAATTCTGCATTTTTCCCTAAGCCATAGAAAATGTCAAAAGTTGTAAGGCATAATGACAAAGTTAGAGTCCCTGCTGCATTATTTATACACATTAAGACGTGTCACAGCAATTGTCCTACATAAAGAAGCCCAAAAAGCTTGTATTTTTAAAGGTCTTCAAGTGGATATTTACATGACAATGCTTGTGAAGACCCAGTAGGTGTGTTCTGCTAGGAAAACCTCTGTGAGTCACTTGTTTCTGCAACTGGCAAGAGGTTATTACAAAATGTTGTAGGAATGTCTACAAAGTTGTTGTCAGGTAGCCAGAAAAAAAACCCAAAACACTACAAGGATTTAAGAAGGATTTATTCATTCACATAACTAGACTTTAAAGCTGTAAGTGGCTCTGCCATGCTGTATGCTTCCATTGCTCCCAAAGCTGCTGCACGTACTTATTGAAGTGGCCTGTTACAGTTATTAGTGCTGGTCAGACCTGTCTGGCTTTTTAGTGAAAAGAGGAACTGTTAGTTTTGTTTACACAAATCACTAAGCTAGGGTCCCAAGTTCATGCAAGAACAGATCTCTGTTCAGGATCTATATTATCGAGTCTCTTCCCTAAACTCCGTCAACAACATAAAGGCAATGAGACACACAGTCTTCAAGAAAGTTATGCCAAAGGCTCTGAACCACAACGATTTTGATTCAGCAAAGAAGATGAACATTCATTCCTGTCTATTTGTAACCTACCAGAAGGTCTCTAAAACAGTGAACTTGTTTGGAGAAAAGCCACAGACTAAGAGACTGGATCCTCTGTGGAAACAGGATAATCTCAAATAATTGAAAGGCATGGGCTGTGGTTTCTGTGACTGCACAGTAAGGTGGAAGGATCAGACTTCCAGTACATGGGCAATCCTCTGTTGCTTTGTATCTGATTGTTGCTGCTCAGGCAGCTTCAGGGACCTGCAGGGCTGCTGAGCAGCTCTGTAGAGATTGTACAATATGTCCAACAGTCCTGGGGTTGAGCTTCATGCGCTGTCTATTGGAGCCTCTGAGAATGGAGACCTGCAACTCCATACTCTCAGGTGGTCATGCATAGGAGCAGTAAGAGTGAGAAGCAGTCAGAAACAAGATTCATTACCCTTTTGTTTTGGTCAATTCTTACTGAGTTGAGAAAAACAGACGAAGTGATCGCCTTTATGCTTTTGAATTGTATGTGGTGATGAAAGACGTAAATAAATTCTGCCGACAAAGTTAATTTCCCTTTTTCTACTTGAACGTGTCATGGTGACCCATAAAAACATCCAATGCGCAACAGGGAAAACACTGTGAAAAAGAGGAGATGGTGTTAGCAATCAGGTGTTCAAATATTTGTTCTTTTTTTCTTCAGGTTTTTGTCAAACAACTTCAAATCAGAATTGAATTATTTGATTGGAAAGTCTTGTGTATCATTCTGTACTGCTGGTCCTATTGTATTCCTCCCGCAGAGCACAACACACATCAGTTACTATTTGCAGGTGTGGAGATGTATATATTTATTATATCTTTCCTGAAAGGCTTGAAAATAAAAGCATTTTCATTTAGCTTATTAACATTATGCAAATGACAAAATAACTAGTCTTGATTTGCTGCCACTACCTTGGAAATATTTAAATATTATTATTACTGAGCTCAAGCTTTCGGTTTTATCTCTGAAATTTATGCTTTTAGGCTCAATATATGCTTGTCAACAAATAATGATCATAGATGTGAGCTGGTTCATAATCCAGAGGTACTAGGTTACAATGTGTTGCCATGGAAACTGTGTTTTATTGCATTTTCTCTACTTGATTTAAGACATTTGACAATCACAGCAACTGTTTGCCTGTCTTCCCATATCATAAAATATTCAAAAACACAAACAACCAATAGGAGACATTCACACAGTTCTCAGACCTCACTATAAAAATAAAAAAAAAAGAAATTACAAGCTTATGTTTAATAGGGACCTTTTGTGAATAGTTTATCTCACAGAATGTCAAAGAGTGTTGGAAAATTCAATCAGAGGTTAGTCATCGAATGGACCTGTCTTGCCTGTGGTTCATTTTGTTTATTGCATCATATATCTTTTATGATCACTGGGACTTTAGCCTGAAACAGCATTTTCTTTAACAAGAGCCATGTTTCCTCTAATGTTGTTTATTGCATCTGAAACATTACTCTTTGAAACCACAGTACATTTTCAATTGAGCAAAGGTCTGTAACAGAATACAGCATGTCTGTGTTTATTCAGGATCGTGAGTAAAAAATATCCCAGTTCATGTAACATTAATCACTTTGCCAGTGTTCAGCTGAGGTCATTGCCACATTCCTAGCAGTATTAAGCCAAGTCAAGATTAATCACGTACATTAAACCCTGCAAGGAAAGCACGTGCAGCGGGTCTGAAATTAGACATTTGGTGAAGGACTAAGAGAGCACTGTAACAAAATATGTTAGCAGTGCTGTAGCAAGCTTTCAGAACAATTTGAGATTTTTACCTCCTATGTTCTTGTCAGCTCATCTATATTTAAGGCTTTGTTGCTGTCTCCTTCATTTAGCCCATTTTTAAGATATTCTAAATAAAACCACTAAAATCCTTTCTACATTGTAGGAATTATTTCCCTCCTTTTTTACTCATTCATATATTTTAAAAATGCATTAATGTATTCTTATGTGACTCAAATTTGGCTTCTGAGATTTTAAAAAAACAAGTAGTAGAATTCTAAGATATTTTCAGATAGAGAAGTTAATAATCAAATAGTATTTTATATCAATTATCCTTTCATACTTTCATCTCTTTTTGTATGTGCACATACATTAGTGCCATAAAGCTTCACATTTCGTGCTGATGTTGCTGGAAGTGTAAAAGATGCATTTTACACCATGTCTTTATGTTCTACATGGTAGACAGTTAGAATTCCTTTGTCCATTCTTGTAAACTTCCATTAAACATTTGCTTGGTTTTTTATGGCACACAATCAAAAAAGGATAATTGAAGGACAAATAATTTCCACTGAAAACCCCAAGGAGAAAACCTTGTTGTGACATGAAGTTTACAGCCAGTTATTTCTGTCTTGAGAATATATTGACATGTCAAAAAGACTAGATTCATGTTTTTAAAAAAATTAGGAAACTCGGCAATTCAGCAACATAAATGGGAACTAAACTGCTGAACTATAAAATTAAAGGAAGTAGATTAACATTATTTTGCCATTCTGCAGTGGCTTAGTGATGGCCTTCAATACCAAATGCTTCTTTTTTTCCAAAGATAACAGAAAGTTTTTTCATACAGCAAACATCCAAAATCTGAGCTTGCCATAACTGTAACTATGTACGGTCATGTCCTTATACAGCTGTACAGGGTCACAGAAGTATATAAAACATGATCTCACACCACCAACTCATCCAAACACACAAAATGTTCCTAGCTGGGGATGGATGGACTGCTCACTGAAGGCAATCCTTCTCTGCTTGGGAAGTTCTCTGCTGCCTGCCCGACTTTTGTGACGAGCAGGAGGGATATCCCCACCTCAGGTTCCTCAAGAGAAAGGCTGTGTTCTACAGGAAAGGTAAGTGGCATCTCATCTTGTGAAAGACTCTCATCTGGAAAAAGACACTTAGCACCAGTTTCTGCAAGGGTTCAGACACTATAGCATTTTTTTATCTCCTTCTTTATGAACTTTCACTCAGCAAGAGTGGGCTTTTTATAGTAGACCAGCACAGAAGACAGTGAGAAAGTTTAATGCTTCCCTGCACTTAGAGAACAACATTCTTCTTGTGGATCATCAGAGGCATCTCCAGCTTAAGGTAGAAGATGCAATGACATTTATGAGATGTTAGTAGCAATGACATTTATGAGACATCTGTGTCATGTGTGTTTGCCACAACTTTATGCTAAACTATGTCTGGAAACAATCCTTATTCAGATCCAATTGGCACGTATTCTTGATTTGCTTCTATAGAATTAATCTTTTTCCAGTGGTTGTGTGCGAGATTCCTCTCTGCTGCAGAGGCTTACAACACTGGATGAAAAGTCTGCTGCCCTCCTGAGACATACTATAGCTGTGTTTTTTTCATGTTTGGCTATAGATCTCACATTTGCTGTAAGACTTGGGAATTATTTCTGTGGCCTATGATATTTCAGTAATATGTAGAATATATTCTGCGAACCTTCTAAAATACTTACTGCAAGGTTTTCTGCAATGGCAGGGATTTGGATTTCTTACACAGTGTCCTCTCCAAACCCATACTCTAGGGATTCAGTGATTCTGGCTGTTCTGCCAAAGATGTAATGCATGACATTCGAACTTGTTCTTGTCCAAATTACCTGTCTATCCAGCAGTTTGTCTACTAGGTGTCTCCATAATGTTTTGGCTACTGCTTCATATTCTAAAGGAGTATTTATGAGAAATAAACACACCTTCTTGAGGTTTTTTTGAACTCTTTGTGGAAAATAAGAAAATTTTTTCAAAAACCCAAAAGACAACAAAAAAAGAAGTGCTGGTCCTCTCTTTTTTATCTTTTGCTCCCCAAAACTTTATTACTGCAAGTTAAAAGTCAACCAAAAGGATCTTGCATGTCTACAGTTTATAAAACTGCATATGCAACATTTTCCCTGGAAATCAGTTTACCACTGGCTTTATCCAAGACCAAATTCATAGACTCACTGAATACGCTGAGTCGGAAGGAAGCCATGAGGATCACTGAATTCAGCTCCTGGTCTTATGCAAGACACCCCAAGAGTCACACCATGTGCCTGAGAACGTTGTCCAAATGCTTCTTGAACTTGTCAGGCTGGTGCTGTCATCACTGCCCTGGGCAGCCTGTTCCAATGCCCAGCCATCCTCTTGGTGAAGAATTTTCCTGATATCCAATCTAAACCTCCCCTGACACAACTTCAGGCCATTCCCTTGGGTCCTGTCACTGTCACCACAGAGGAGAGATCAGTGCCTGCCCCTCCTCTTCCCCTCACAAGGAAGTTGTAACTGCAGTGAGGTCTCCACTCAGTCTCCTCTTCTCCAGGCTGAGCAGACCAAGTGACCTCAGCCACTCCTCACACGGCTTCCCCTCAAGGCCCTTCACCATCCTCGTGCCCTCCTTTGGACACTCTCTAACAGCTCAGTGGCTTTTCTGTGTCGTGGCACCCAGACCTGCCCCCAGCACTCAAGGTGAGGCTGCCCCAGTGCAGAGCAGAGCGGGACAATCCCCTCCCTTGCCCGGCTGGTGATGCTGGGCCTGATGCACCCCAGGACACGGGTGGCCCTCCTGGCTGCCAGGGCACTGCTCACTCATGTTCAACTCACCGACCAGGACACCCATTTGCACCAGTACCTGTGCCATTGGCTTTAGGTGATGCCATAGTATTAGGCTGAGGTAAAAGTATTAACACAGCTGAAGTTTCATCACTGTGACAACCTGAAAATATTTTTCTGAGTCTTTTTTGCTTTGTTTTGTTTCCTGGTTTTGGGTCTGTTTTTTTTTTTTTTTTTTTGGTCACTATTTTGTGAGAGGGAGGTAGGTTGGCTTTTTTGTTGTTGTTTTTGGCTTGTTTTTGTTGCTGCTGCTGTTGTTTTTGTTGTTGGTTTTTTTTGTGGTTTGGTTGGTTGGTCTTGTTTGTTTGTTTGTTGATTGATTGATTGATTGATTGATTGAAGTACTGATACCCCATTAAAAATTTTGAATGAATAGTAAATCTATGCCAGTCCTGAAAATAGGAATACCTCTTAGAGATATTTGTCCACGCCCGACTTTAGAGCTGAAAAGACAAAATGAATGTGTCAACAATGTCAGTAAATCCTTCTGGGTTTGTTGAATTCATCACAGCAAAAATAAGACTGTTGAAATCTTCTGCAAAAAAAATATGGATCTGTGCCTTCATGTGTATTCAGTGAATGCCAAGGGAGATACCACACAAAATATTCCTCATGAGGGAGTCTAATCAACAGATAAATAGCCTGTCCAAAAAAGCCAGTGGGTATAACAAAGCAAGAAATCAGGTCACTTTGTACTGAGCCCATGTATCTGAAAGAAGTCACACAAATCATACAAAGATTTACTTTGGATTTCTAAGATTTCTTACAAATTTGGAAGATCATTTTGTAGCCAATAGCCTGAATATTCTCTGTGACTTTTCCAAATAATTTGTCTGCCAAACCATTTATTGCCTTCAGCTCAGGTCATCTATTGCATATGTTGATCTCACAGCCAAACCTCCTTAGTCTGTTATGAAAGGAGGTTTATTTCTCCCCTTCATTTGCTTGGGATTTCCCAAGATCTCCATTAGCTCCACCTTGATTTCTTTGATATATTCTTTTCACTGAGAAAGTTACTGCAAAGTGTACTGTTGTGAATTTATAGCACAGTCATTCTCCTGCACTTAATCCCTCACAGTGCTGATGCTCTAAGGACAGAGGCAGATAATTTCTTTTTACTCCAGCTGTGCCTAAGGAAGGGGTTTCTATCCCCAGGTACCAAAAGTTTTTAGCTGTTCCTCTGAATGAGGTGCTTTCATGAGTATGTCTTAGCCTGCTCTTGGAAAAACGAATGGGAGTGGGTTATGTCTAAAATGTGGTTGTTTTGGGGGCTTTTTTTTGGAATTCAACCCACAGATCTGGTGATGGTAGGTCTCTGTCCTTATGGTACAGCTGTATTAAATGGTATAACCCAATTTCATGGTTTACTGCAATTAAAAGGGGTCATCTTGCACTGTTCAGGTCTCAATTTCCTCTCCCTCACTCCCACCTAAACTTTATGCTACCACTGACCCCCTTAAGAGAAGAGGTGACACATCTGGTCCTCTGACTGTGGAGTGCACTCATTCAGTTCACTGAGCCAGCAGCACAACCCCACAAAACAGTCAACAGTTTTTGTTGGCTTAACAAACTCCACCGACTCACTTAGGGGTCAAATGAGTGCCAGATCTGTGCAATGGAGAGGATGAGACCACACAACTTGAAGGGCTGGAGAAAAAGTGGGAAAACGGGGCCTTAGAGAAACGGACTTCCTCTTTTGGCAGCAGCGAGCTGTTAGAGCAGCTGAACTGTCTGTCTGAACGGCACCCTCACCGTGCACAAAGGATGCCCATACGAGAAAGAATGCAGTAGTGTGCTGTAAAAGTCACACCCCTGTATACTTTGCAGTAACTTCACTTGAGCCATAACTCTTTTGTTCTGTATTTGTTCTCCAAATTCCCTCCCTGCAGGCAGGTAAGGGAAGTAGCTTCAGCTAATCCCCTTAGCATACCTATTGTCTGTCTAAAATACAGTCATTATGTTCAACAAGCCTCCATTGTAACGAGTCTGGAAGAGAGAAGACACAACCCATGTGAGTTGGATACCCATTTGCCAGGGCATTCAGAAATACAGCAAACCTGCAAGCTCACTGCACCAACCAGAAATCCTAAATCTTACCCATTCACCCCATCGCTGCATTATGTCAGAGTTCAAATTACTAGACATTGATTAGGTGGGAGAAAGGTTTGCCAGAAAACTTTTCTGGCTGAATGCACATACATTCCACAGCAGAACATGTCTGGCCCCTTATCTAATTAATTCTGTAATTAACAGACATTGCCCTGTTTTGGAGAGATCAGCCTTTTTGTGAGCACAAGTAATGCCAGTGACTGGGACAGAAAATGTGGGTTTGAATTAAATTTTCAGTGACCAGTTTTGACCTATTCCCTTCAGTAATTAGCAAGAATATTCTACTAGAATCAATGGCTTAACAACAATAGAGGCAGCTCCAGGATATGACTATTGGGCTGTAAACAACCATTGCAGATGAAATGGAGTTATTTTCTAAGTCTACTGCGACTTGTTTATCTCTGCACTCCCATGTCTCTTCCCAGAAGTAACTAAATACCATCTCTTCCAGGAAGATCCCCCATCTAAATCACTTCTGCCTAAATTGATTCAACTACTTAAGCAGTGAGGAAAACAGTTTTGCTAATTTGCCTCATTTTTGTTGAAATGATCTAGAGAGTGCTCAGGTGGAGGGAATATGATGTACTGTCCCTAGGCAGATGATGAGTTCTACCTCTTCAGTGGCACAGCTATTTGCAGAGTACATTGTTTACCTCTACTGCTGCAGTCTCCCAGGAAGACAAACCAGGGATATCTTCAGCATAAGAAACTTTTAAGGTGCAATTAGATATATACTGGGTAAACCATTAAAACATTATTTCATTTTAATGATTTGTACCAGCAAGAGGACATAAATTAGTAATGGCTTATCAAACTTTACAGTTAAAGTTACTTAAAAAGACTTCTGAATAGTAGGTGATAGCAAAATATGTGTATACATGTATGTATATATGTATATTCATATACTTATATAACTACAGAAAGAGCTAAAATCACTATTTTTTTGTCTCTCACAAAAGAAATGGTTCACACATGCTGTCCAGCTTGAAAGTTTCCAAGAGAGCTGATTGCCAGCAATTATTTTATGTTTTATGATGCATTCTTTCACTCTATATTTGGTTTTGTTCATATGGAGTGCACAGTGCAATACAAAGGTTTGTAGGGGTTTGGAATTCCTAGATTTCTTCTGAAAGCTTGCTGCTATTAACAGAGGCTGCTTAAAAAAACTTTTCCATGGCTGCTGGCTGCTCCTGAAATGCATAACAAGATTTCAAGGGAAAAAATCCCAACCTGTAAAGAGAAAAAAAAATGAGAAGACACTAATTTCCCTCACTCTGAGTAGGAGGTATAATGTCTTTATAAAGTAATAATTAAAAAAGTACAAAACAATAACTGGTGCCTTATCTGGACTTTGCAGGTGTACTTCCCTCTTTTGCATTAGCAGTGTGTGTTCTAAGGTTATGAAAAACCATGAAAATTGCATCTTAAGAGGAGTTTTATTCTTTTTCCTAGCATTTGATTGAAACAGACAGCTACATTTTGTGTATATATAATTAGGCAGTAAAATAGGCTTTGAAGGCAGATTTCTGTTTAGTATGTGAGTCACACGCACAACAGTCTTTCATTCACCAACGAAAGACTGATCTTTTTAATGCCTCAACTCGCTCAACATGTTTTCTGAATGCTACATCTTGCAGGAAAGAAAAAAAAAAGGAGAGAAGGGGAAAAAAAAAAAAAAAAAGACGACACAAGCAGCTTTAAAGCCATATTTCTCTCTTTCTTTCTGGTTTTTTTCCTTGTTTCCCCAAACGAAACACAATCTGAAAAGCCAATCTAGCTAGTCTGTAGTGATTTAACCTTATGACAAACTGATTTTTATCGTCTTTCTTTCCAGATGGTTGTCCAGGGCAGCACTGAATGCTGCACCAGCTCTAGGCGTATCTAATCCCTCTCATAAAAGGCCATTGTGGTAGTAAAACTGAGACCAATGGCTTTTTCATTCTCCACATCTCAGCTCTCCAAAGTAATGGCAATGGGGTCTCCTCTTCATGTTTTTCTTTTCAGATGCATAATTTCTCCTTTTAATAAGGCTAAAATAGAGAGAAATAAAAGGAACACAATCACATTTTCCTCAAAGCTCTTTCTATAAATACCTTCTGGATAACTGAGCTTAGGAACAATTATCTGCATTCTGAGTTGTTGTGACACTGTGTGAATATAGCAAAGCATTCATGGAAGTTTCTGATCATTATGAAGTATGTGAACATACTCAAATTTTGGGCAGATATCACTTAGGGCTTCATATTTTCTGCTTAAGGTCACACTGGCATTCTTCTTCATCCTAAAGCCTAAGGTTGCAATAAGGGTAGCGCTCAACACCGGGACAGTTCTCATACTTATTCCTTGCAAAGTAATAATGTAAAAGCAATTATCCACTTATTTTGTGCATTTGCAATGCATTATTGCCAACAACATTTTCCTTAAATCATAATCCATATATTTTTACAAAGAACAACTAAGAAGGTCAGACAGCAAATATTCTCTGGGAAAAAAAAAGTGCGTTTTCCCTTTTTTTTCTCCCCCAAAAAGCCTTGACCTCGGTGCTAAATGTTTTTATTAACAATATGTTAACAGATTATATTTCAGAACGAGTTCACCATTTTGAACAGCAGTACGAGAGAGTTGGCCTGCATTTAATTACAACTTTTTATTTGACCTCAGAGGAATGCTTTTAACCAGCAAAATACAAAGTGCTAGATAAAAAGATTTACAGCCAGAAACAGTTCATATAAACTCATTTCTCCAAATAAAAAACCACTGCATTTTAATACACCTGGTTAATATTGATGTACTTACAGATATCTTTTTATATTACCATTAAAATTAAAACCCAGCAACACTACTTAAACTTTGATTTGGGCAAAATATTAATACAAATTTTTTAATTCTGAGAGAATTACATTAGTGCCCTTACAATTATAGAAGTGTAAAATGAAAAAGCAAAATTTTATAATAAGAAATATACAATTTATTTCTAAATTTCAAATGTGGAGTCAAAAGGAACGAGAGGTATTTACTCTGAAAAATAAAATTCCATAGCATGGAATAATTCGTAAGTATCCTTGTCTTTTAAATACAAGAAATCTTCTGGGCATTCTTGATGAATATGAGCTAAAATACGTTCTGTAGAAGCAGTGATCCTCACAAGATTTCTTCCAGGTTCTTTTATAGTACATCTGTGGGAAGATGGTTGAAGCAGCACTTCTGGCTCCAGGACAGCACAGACAACCTCCAGCCAGAACAATTCCTAAACATCTCTCTTTCAGGAGAATTACAAAAAGTGCACCAGATTTTCTTTTTTTACACATCCCCAGGCCGTTCAGGGAACAAGACAAAAAGTCTGCTTCCATCCTGGCTTAAAAGGTTTGAAAGGACAGAGCATCTTTACATAAGGCAGATAAAACTGAGACCCCTGTGTGACTCTTGGAACTTGTCATTCTTTTCTCTAGTCCCAAAGAAGAGAGCAGTTGCAGTCACTCGAAGGTCTGCTTTAATAGCAGCTATTTGCAATACACGTCTAAATCTAATGCAGATGTTCTTAATCACATTACACTTGATCTCAATATGCTTAACAAACACAGTCCTCAGGGCACCCTGTAAGGTAAGTAATCACTGTTACACAAAATTACAAGTGAGGAAGCAGAAGCTTTGTGATGAGAAGACCTGCAGGTTTCAAAGCCCAGACTGTGCAGAGGCTCACCAGCTAAACAGACCACCTCTGCCTTGTTGTCTGACATGAACAGTGCTATGCTTGAGCACACACCACTGCTTTAAAACAGACAGATGTGAGGTGCTCTGTTTAGCTACAATCACAACTTACTTCCATTAATAAGAAGAATGATCAAGCAGACATGATGATGTTACTTTCTTGTACCACAGCTGCGGCGTGTAACACCAGCTATGTTTCATGGCCCCTGCTGTGGTACAACTCCTCAGTGTTGACCATAACAAGGTGCATAACAAGACTATTGGAGTATTATAAACATACCACATATTAACAGTAGGAAGTCACTGAAATAATTTTGCATGTTGTATAAAATACTCTAGATTCCCAGGTGTTTTGTTGCCTTTAGCGGGAAATTCTCACTGCAAGTTTTTGGGTTTTTTTACTTGATGTTCCTTACTTCTGGAATGTACTTCTCAGTGCATTCCTTGGAGTTTTTTTATTTTGGTTTGTTGTTGGTTTATTCTTTGGGGTTCTTTTTGGTTTTTTGCATTTTCTCTTTTATTTACCAGGCTTCTTTTTAAATTAAACTTTTGCAATCATACCTCTGCAGAAAATATCTAAAAACTTGATGGGTCTTCTCCTCAACCTTCAGGAATGCAGTTCTGCAATGTTTCAGGTAGCTCCATGGAGAATGTAAACCTTGAAATGAGCAATGTCTCACCTGATCCCATTTCATCATCCACTAAAAAACATAGCTGAGCTACTTTTGGCTAAAGGAATCAATGATATTTTTACATCCACTTATTGTTTTACTTACTATTTCAAGGCAAGATGGCCAAATCACAGCTGTCACAAAATGATTGTGAGACAGCTGAGAACAAACTGCCCCAATTCCCCATCTTCTGTACCAACCTTCCCTTTTTGTGATTACAGTGTCCTCTTTACTGTCTCCCTCTCTTGGTCTCAACCTCCCCTCCCTTTCTCTCCTACTGTCTTGCTCCCTGTTTCCTCATGCTGTTTTTAGAGCAAGTCCGTTCTTGTGTAGTCGAGGGTACAAAGCTCTCTTTGTGTTTCTCTCCAGCCCCAATACAGCAAAGGAAACAACAAAAGAGCAACAAGGACAATCAGGAAAGCAAGAGGGCACAGTTGCCTGCTCTGGTACACATAAAGAAGTTCTTAGGGTTACTCTCTTCACTTGCAGCTCCAGTGGCCAACATATTTAGTTTGTTTAAATGCTTCTCATCCAGATTATCAAAATTTTAGGTATTTGTCTTGCCCCAGAGCATAGGTTTTCTCCTTCCTCTGCAGTTTTTAAACCTACTGGGCTTAAACCTACACCCAAATAGACTCTGATACTTCTCTGGTGGATTTTCAAGGGTCATTCCTCTTTGAGCTCATTTCTGTCAGAAATGTAGCAGCATGTTTTCCTCATTCTTCCCCCAAGGATGATATACCTAACCTTGGTTCTGAAAACTTTCAGTCATTCCTCACTTTACAGACAGTATGCATTCTGACTGTTAGTCACCTTTATCTTATTCCTAGTATATGCTGATTTCATATATGGCCTATTCCTTCTGCTTGTCCAACATCATGCTTCTTGCTCTCCTTTCACATTGGGAAAGCCCCTTGCAACCTGCTTCTGCTGCAGACTCTTTATGCCTAGCTGGCTACTCCTCTGCAAATTCCATTTCAAGACTCATCTTCCCTCTCCCTGGCCTATGACTCCTAGCCTTTCGTCTAATAAAGCAATCCAATCCTATTCACTAAGCCTCAGTTTCATTTCCCCATGCTCATTTGTTCTCTCTGAAAATCTGAAGTATGGTACCCAGCCACTGGCCTTTTGTGCATTTTTCACCTTAGCATGATTATAACGTGGACACACTGTCCTACTAAAATACTGAAACTGCATCCATCATTTCTATTACAAATTATAATGGACTGTGAAACATTAAGCTAAGGCTATGACAAGACCATAACAGATTTTAGCATGTATTGCCTGTTTCTCAGAGCACACTCTCTATTATGAAAGAAATAAATGTTTTTAATATTATCTGAATGTTTACACAAAGCACTACATAAATAAATAATCTGTTTAAATTACTTGAGAAATTTACTACCTATACTGAAGTCTATACTCATGTCTAGGCAAAGGGTTTGCAATACAAATTCTACACTTGAACTTCAGAGAGCTGTTAATTTACAAAACAGAAAAGACTTACTAGGTCATTCAGTCCACTCTGATGCCGAAATGGAGTAATTCCCCATAGTATTTATTTTCAGTGCTTTTTCCAGCCTAATTTTCAAGTCCTATGCCATGGGACTTAGGAACTTCCTTCTTACTTATTCCTTCCATATTTATTTCACTGATTAGCACATTTCACTGTTAGGATTTTTATGTATTTATTTTCAACTGCTGCTGTTCTCTTTTCCTCTTTCCTTTTTATTTTCTCCATTTTCTTTTCCTTTTTTTATTTTCTTTTGTTTTCTTATTTTTTATTTTCTCTACTTCCCCTGTGCTCTCAGAAGGATAGTTTCTATCCTCTTTACATTTTACACTCACTCTGTACCCCCAAATAAATACAAATACAGACACAGAGGCTCTTTCATAAATCATTCCCTCTAGTTGTCAGGTCATCTTTGTTGCTCTTCAACAAACAACATAGCAGCACTTTGTTTCCATATAGAACCTATATTTGTGTGCTGAAACATCAGAGACACTGACCTCTAGATTAGGTATCAAACTGAGACTCCTTGTGAATATGCAGATAAATGTAAAAGAGTCTACGGACTGTTCTAAAGAAGAAGGAAACATTGCCAGTATTGCCTCCGAAAAAAAAAGTATCTAGCAGGAGTATCTGCCAAGTGTATAATGACTCCTCTGTAGTTTGTATCATCAGTTCCCACACTCTGATCTATGGATCACTGGCAGTCAGCAATGCTATAATAAATTACCCACAACTAATCTGCAGACCAGTAGTTTGTGCACATCAATTGAAAGTTCGTCCATAATACTGTGGGATACTCCGAGGGTTCTAAGGATGCGCTAATCCAAAGTTCTTGGGTCAATACAATTTCCAATGTACTGCTTTCAAATCTTGCTACGAGAAAACTTTTATGTGTAAAACCTTGTACAGGAGAGAAACGCCACTCATGGTTTACATAATTAGTCTGACAAATAAGTCCTGATGAGAAATGGATTTTTGTCCTCTCTTTGGTGCGAAGTTGAAGACAAAGAAAACGATGGTTCACTCTTTGCAGACATGCTGTCTATAACAGCGAGATTGGAGGCGCGGACGCGTACCCGTGCTCCTGCAACATGGAACGAGGGAACAAAGGGCGCAGTAGAGAGAGGCTGAATGAGGGGAAGCAATTAAGGCTCTGCTGTAAATGACGGTAGGACTACGTGGCATTACAGCAATTTACCCCATCAAGTTTAACCCCAGTGATGTCAGCAGTCCTCCCTGCTGGCTGTGCGGGGCCGGGGCGCGCAGCGGCTCCCTCAGGCCCGGTGCCGCCGCTCCCCAGAGAGCTCGCCCGGGGCCCGCGCGCGGGGGCACGGCGGGCGCGCGGCCGCCGCCCCGCCCCGCCCCGCGCGCCGCCGGCCAATGGCGGGCCGCGAAAGCGATTTCTGGCGCGCTGATTGGGCGCCGCCCGCTCAGCGCCCGGGGGAGCGGGCAGCGCGCGGGGTCCGCGGCCGCGGGAGGGGCGGGAAGGAGCCTCTCCTCACGGCACACGCGGGCTGCAGCCGGCCCGGGGGCAGGGATCCCCGCCTCGCGTCCCTCCACTAAACAAAGAGACCTTTGCCGGTGATTTTCCTTAGCGTATGCAATGCGTATGTCTGGAAAGGTTAAAAAAAAAACCCAAAAAACCCAAAACAAACTCCCCAGCAAAACACAAAAACGGGACGGGGGGCAGGGAGGGTGAGTGGTGATCTCTTGGTATTATTAGCGGTCTGCAGCTGCATCAATTAAACCCGCATTTCCTATTGTAGATAAACATCATTAACTTATTTGCCTGTCGTCTGTCGTCTTGTAAAACGCACAGAAATACAAAGTTGTAATTTAATTTGGCAAGCAGGTAGAAATTAAGGCGGAAAAACCCCTAAATCACACAGCGGGCCCTGGCTGCTGACGTTCTGAACCTGACAAGACAATGTGAATTAAGCGGTCCTTTTGCAGCCACTCATGGGAATCGGCTGGTGCAGATGCACCCACGGGCCTGCGAGCAGTCTTGCTGTAATTTCTGCCACAGAAGTGGATAAATAAAACCCTGCTTCGGTAACCATGTGGTACGCTGGGCAGGCTCCTTCCCTGTAGAGTCATGCACAATAGCCAGGAGGGAAAGGGGCGAGAGAGGAGACTCCCCTTAGAATTTTGTGATCTAAGGAGGTTTTTAAGGATGCTTTACCCATCAGGTGGCCTCTGTGGTTGGAGAAATGGCTCTTCCACTGACCGTTGCTTTCAAAAACTAAAATGATGGTGTAAGGCAGATAAAGCAGAGGCATTTTTGCAATCTCTCCCAGTGACTGTTCCTTGGCTAGTTAACAGACCATCTATTCAGAAGCAATTTTCTTTGGGCTGAAATTATGTGCTGACCGTAGCAGATCACTTCCCATAATACCCCTTCCCCCACCCAACGCTAAATACAAACCGTCTCCTACTCACTGTATAATAATGTGAAAATGACTGTAATTTCGCAGACGAGAAGCAGCCCAAAGTTAAACGTGTCTAAACAGTGGTCGATACTGAAAAATCAAGGCCATTACCTAAATCTGAAAAATACATACTGTAAAGAAAGAGGAATAGTGATCCACGACTAAGTAGACCAAAAGCTTGGTGTTGCTGATCTTAAAATTTTGCTAACCGCTGAGTGACTCAAGAGCTACCCCGGGGAAACTGTGTTTTTCGGTACCTTGTAATATTATACATGCCCACTCCTCCACGAATTGCAAATGCTGGGCACAAGTGTCCCCTCCCTGGGGGGAGGCTGGCAGCGCCCTCCTTGCGGTTATCCCTGCGTTGTCCAAACGCCCGGGCGGGAGAGTGGGGATGTGTTCACTATTTACACCTCAGCATTTCTTCTTTGTACTACCCACATGCCATGATTTTTTTTTTTTTAGCTTCGTTTCCCCTCTCCCCCCACCCCCGCTTTGTAACGGCTTAAACATTTAATGTGATCAAGGGCCTCCTTGACAATGAACTTATCCCTGCTAATAAACCCTTCATTATCAGCCCCTGAAGGGGAAGTATTTTTGTACAGGAGAAATGGAGCAGTCTCAGACCGGGCAGCCTCAAGGCCTCCCAAAGGAGCGTATGTTGGTGACCCCAATGCCCGCGGCGTGAGGCCGGAGGGGCAATCGGGAGCCGGGGCTCACAGGACCTGGAGGGCAGCCTTTCCTCCCGGGGCCCCTGGTCACGGTGACGTGGTGGCCAAAGCGCGGTCGGCTGCCATGCCACGGGCGGTTTCTAGCTCCACTAGTCTTGTTTCACCTTCCGCAAAGCCTCCTCAGCAAAGCCGGGTCTGGGGGGGCTTTGCTTCTCTGGTACCTCTCCATTAATCGCCCCTTTGAAGGGAAGAGCGCAACGCGGGGACGCTGACGCGCGTGATTTGCTCAGCTGGATGAAATCCAAAGAGGTATTTTGTCACCCTGTCATGGGTGTGCAGGACATCGTAAATGCCACTCTTTGACTTCTTGCCGGAAATTTTGACTTGGGCAATGCGTGCGCTTGGCAAGAAAAACATCCCGTATCGATTTTCACAGGGAGATCAGTCCCAGCGAGATCAAGGGGAAAAGGAAGGGGGGAAAAAAAAGTAAAAGAGAAAAACAAACAAAAAAAAGTAGATCGTGCTTAAGGGTATGAAAAGGAACAGGGTGCCTGCGGGGCCAGGGGCAGTGCCCCCCACCTCCCGACCCCCCCCGTACCCGCGGGCGGCGGCGGCCGCCGCCGCCCCCATCCCACCCCCGCCGTCCGCGAAGGGTTAAACGCAATTTAACGCAGTGGTGTAGCATAATGGCTCCCAACGTAAACAAAAGGAATGATTAAGGGGGATATTTTCGAGCTACACAAAGCCCGATAGGGAAGATTTGTGTTACTAATTCCTGTGAAAGGATGTTCACGTGGTAGTTATAGGGTCGCTGGCATTCACACTTCAGTGCGTGCGGCAGTAAATCAGCAGTCTGGAAACAAAAGGGTTATTTTCTGCTCCCCTTCCTTCCGAAAAAGAGGAAGAAAAAAAAAAAAAGAAGAAAGAAAGGAAGAAAGAAAGAATAAAACCCGACCTGCCTAACTTAAGCCATATTGTAAAAACGAACATGTAGTAAAATACATGAGGAGCTGAAAAAGTGAATACAAGAAAGAGGGTTGATCCGAGAGCGGAGCAGCGCCTCGGTGACCCCCAAGCAGAGGTGGAGGTGCTGCCCTACCCTGAGCCTCCCTTCAGCCCCTTCCTCCAGACACTGTTTGCTTTTCTCCTCCACTAAGCACGAAAATAATAGCACATGTGTATCAGCAACCCTCTCTCGCTGGCTTCAAGCTGTTATAATTTTGAATGAGGGGGCATTTAAAAATTATGACTGAGATTCTAAATTGCCTCTTTGAAACCGGCACAGAAAAATCATTCATCATGGCTTCGAAAACTGCCCTGAAATTAAATTAAAACGAAATGAGGGAGTCTTCCTCCCGACGTGTGAGTCTTGGCAGAGCTACACTCCACCTTGGTTTTCTATTTTTTTCCCCTCCTCCCCCTCTCTCTTTTTTTTTTTCCCCCCCTCATTTCTTTTCCTCTCCCTAAGCCCTAAATGCTATGTAGGATAATTGAAATGGGAAACACGATTTGTATCTGGCTGCAGAAAGGAGGCTCGGGGTAGGCTGCGGGCTGCAGAGAGAGCGGCTGCGTGCGTGTGAGTGCACAGTGTGTGAGTATACAGTGTGGGGGGGGGGGGGTGTGAGGGCACCGTGTGCGTGAGGGTACAATGCGGGTGTGTGAGGGAACAGTGTGTGCGGGTGTGAGGGTACAAGGCGTGTGAGCGAGGTACAATACGCGAGCGAGCGCGGGTGCCGGGGGTGCGAGCGGGTGCGTGTTTGTGTCTCTCGCCCTCGCCGGCAGGCAGGAGGAGCGGCGGGCCAATCGCAGCGCCCGGTTTCATAAAAGCTGGGTGCTGATTGGCCGGCAGCGAAAGGGCATCGCGAACAAAGAAAAGTCCCTCTCAGGTACCGCGCGGAGCGAGGCTCCCACTCCCCCGCCTCGGCCGCTGCCGTGGGGGCAGCGCCCCTGTCCCCTGTGCCTGTGTGTCAGCCCGTGAGGGGACAGACACACATGCCGGGTTTTCCTTCTCTGGCCCGTTTTTCTTTTTATTTTATTTTGGTTTCTTTTTTTTTTTTTTTTTTTTTGGTTGTTTTAATTTTGTTTCTAGAAAGAAAGGAAGGTTCATGATATCTGGTGCTGTCTTCCTCCAAACACAATAAATCTGTTGAAGACATTAGAATTTTTTTTCCTAAAATAAAAAGCGGCTGCAACAAAAACACACTCAATGCAGTTAGAAGGAAAAGGTCAACTCGATCCAATACAGACCGTAAGTACGGTTGCGTGGTGTGTCTATAGCACTTAGAGGGGATTTTTTTTTTTTTTTTTTCTCTGCAAACGGGAGTGTTGAAGAGTTTTGGGAGTTGAGATAACTAGGGTTCTTGGGGATTTTAAAAGGAGGAAAAAAAACCCCAAAACAATCCCACAAACAGGGTGAGTTATTTGAGGGAATGAAAGCACTGTAGCCACACAAACCATACCTGACGGTGCACTTGGGGGGCGTTAAAGCGTAGTGCCTTTTTTGGGTTTTAACTAACGCAGGGCAGGGGGAAGGGGGGGAATAAAAGTGACACCATTACAGCCAAGCCTGCATTGCTTCCCCGCCCCCCCCGGCCCCGAGAGCACGGCGCTCGTTAGCAGGAGCGATGGGGCACCGACAGACCGGGAGGCACCTCGCCTGTCACACCGAGACACCGGAGACGCGAGGTTGGAGCTGGGGGGTGGGAGTGGGATCGTCCGTCGGTGGCTGATGCCTTGGCCGCTTCCACCGCCGTCTCGTTCTCCCGGCCCTGAGGTGCGGGAAAGGGAAAGCCCCGAGGTAAATGCGCCCCCCGGGGAGGCGGCGGGGGTTCGGCGAGGTGTTCCTGGGGGACACCCCGGGGCTCCAGTGCAGGCGGCGGGGCCGCGGGCAGGGCGCGGCGCAGCCCGCCGGGTGTGTTTGGGGCGGGCCGCGGCCCGGCCGCGCTCCGCGCCCCGGTCGGCGGCGGCCAATGGTGCCTGGCGGCGTCACGTGACGCGGGCGGCGGGACCGCCGCGCCTCCCCCCGCCCCCCGCCCTCCCGCCACCGGCAATTCATTACGGCTTTTAGCTTCCCATCGCCGGCTAATTAAAAATACTAAGCTAAAGCTCCGAGACCGTCTGACTTGGGGAGGGGGGAGGGAGGCCGAGGGAAGGGGGAGGGGGTGATAACGGTAGACTGCGAGGTTTGCTGAGACAATAAGGTGGGAGCGATCTGTCCTGACAAAAAGGTCGTCTGCTTTATCTCCTCGGACTCTAATTACTGAATTACTTACCGCATGACTGACTAGCCCAAGCTCACGGGTTTTTCGTTGTTATTATTTTTTTTCCCCCCGAGACAGCAATTCGAAACTGATACGTGCCTATGCTGATTTTTTTTTTTTTTTTTAAATTTTATTTCCTATTTTTAAAAAGCGCTGATCTAAGACTAGAGGGGGGAGGGAGGGACGGAGGGACGGGGACAGGCACCCCCCTCCCCGAAATCTTACCCTTGGGAAAATTTAGTTCTTTTGAGGGCACGCAGTCCTTCCACTCCCACAAAATGTTTTGATAACCGGTTTATCAGATCAGTGATTCCCCCCCTCCCGCTCCTCCTCCTCTTCCTCGCCCCCCCTCTTCCTCCTCCCCCCGCCTCCTCCGCCCGTTTCCCCTCAAGTTACTTCAAGAAATCAGATCTGTCAGGACGGGCGAAAAAAATGCCACTTCCCAACTAACAGGCGGAATCCAGCCCAGATTTTCAGTCCTTTCTTCTTCTTTTTTTCCTTCCTCCCTTTCACTAATTTATCCCGATGTTAGCACATTCTGTCTTGTAACACCCGGGCGCCTGTAGGTTTGTTTCATGGGATCATTACTTACTGATCGGGATGGCTCCCAGGTCCGGGGCTGAAGACGGAGTGTGAAGTTGGGGAAACATTTCTTTTTTCTTTCTTTTTTTTTTTTTTTTTTCTTTTCTTTTTTTTTTCTTTATTTTTTTTTTTTTTTTTTAATATTACTGTGATGATTATTACCTCTCGGTGCTTATCCAGGAAAAGCAAACAAACAAAAATCTGGTCCTTGATGCTCCACTTCTGAATGTGAAATATTACCTCCCAGCTGGTAAAGTTGTGAGGCGCAGCATTTTTTTTTTCCTTTTTTCTTTTTTTTTTTTTTTTTCTTTAAGCAAGGACGAAAAAAACCTAAACAAACAAACAAAAAAAAGGACTTCTGATCCGTGGGCCAAAGTAGGGGGAGATATGTTATTGACCGATTTATACTGGCTGAGATGATACTTGCTTTCTACTTGATCACTTGCTCTTTAAGTAAAATGAGGCACAGAGTTGTTGCTGAGACGAGTGGGAACAGCATTTTGATTTGCTGGTTTAATTAAAAATGATAAAGGATTTAAAGGTAAGAATTATGCATATATATGTATAAATATTTCGGCAGTCGACTGTAAAAGGGAGAGATCCCTTTAAAAATCGTTTTAACTAAGCTTTGTCAAACACACACTCATTTGCGGTCACTGAGGCCACCTTGGTGCAGATCACTTAAAGTGTATGTCTTAATCAGTTTCCTGTACAGTCAGTAATACTATATTTAACAGACCTAACAATTGTGTGACCTAGGAATACATTAGAGCTGCTTTTAAAACTGTTATGTTAAGAATATTTTCTTAAAGAAAAGAAAATTTTTATTTTTCCTCACCTTTTTTTTCTTTTTATTTTAACCTATGGACTTTAATATTTTGCAGTTAACATTTCTGTTTGTAGGTTGTTGTTTTTAACAGAAGGTGTATTGTGGCAGGGAAAATGAGGTTTCCCACTTCCCTTAGCACTCTCCTCCCCCCACCCCCCCCAAGAGACTAAGTGGAAGGGGGGTGAAAGATAATATAGAAGAGTCACAAAACTTCAAGGGTTTGGTTTAAAGCCACAAAATCCATGGAATGCAGTGAAGAGTGAATCCGTGTCCTTCCTTTTCTCCTTTTCGTGCCTAGGTGGTGGTCCAAAGGGTTAGATTACAACATGTGCTCCAACAGCTAGGCACCGCTTCTATGACTGTATTTCCTGAGCATTGTGGATTTAAATCATGTAGATAATTTTTTTCTTCTTTTTTCTTCTTTTTTCTTCTTTTTTCTTCTTTTTTCTTCTTTTTTCTTCTTTTTTCTTCTTTTTTCTTCTTTTTTCTTCTTTTTTCTTCTTTTTTCTTCTTTTTTCTTCTTTTTTCTTCTTTTTTCTTCTTTTTTCTGGGCATGGCTTTTTAAGAGAGATTGTGGATATTGGTATACAATTGGATTAAAGGTGCTTGTTAGAAAAACATCACAGGTACTGCCTCTGGTTTAACGAACTTAAGAACGTGGCAATGGTGAATGTTTTCGCTCCCCCCTACCTTGCCCCCTCTTTATTGAGTGACGTTATATCATGGTAACACCCAGACAAATACTTGACTTTCCCTCCTCACAGGACAAGGTGGACGTGGACTGCAGGTTGTGAGCCTAGACACACCTAGGGGAGGAAGACAAGAGTTGAACTTAAGAGAGAGCCCAACGGAGATAAACGAATGTCCCCACATCTCCAAAGGAAAGTTCATCGGATTTTTACTCTAGAGATCTCATCTTCAGGATGTCATTGAACACTTCCACTGCAGGAAAAGGTGTGGATCCAAACGCAGTTGACACTTATGACAGTGGCGATGATTGGGAAATTGGTGTTGGGAATTTAATAATCGATTTGGACGCCGATTTGGAGAAGGACAGACAGAAATTTGAGATGAATAATTCTAATACCACCAGCAGCAGCAACACCAGCTCCAAGGATTGCGGGGGTCTGGCTTCCAGTGGGGCTAATGCTACCTCAGCCTTAGCTGATGGCCTAAAATTTGCTTCTGTTCAGCCCTCTGCTCCCCAGGGGAATTCCTCTCACAAAGAGACTAGCAAATCAAAAGTGAAAAGGAGTAAAACTTCTAAGGATGCTAATAAATCTCTGCCTTCTGCTGCCTTGTATGGGATTCCTGAGATCAGCAGTGCTGGCAAAAGGCAGGAAGTCCAAGGGCGCCCTGGAGAGGCAACTGGCATGAATTCAGCACTGGGTCAAAGCGTGAGCAGTAACCCAAACGGCAATAATAGCAACACCAGCAACACCACCACCATTGCCTCTTGTGGGAAAAACAAAGAGGAGAAACCAGGTAAAGCCCCAGGCAGCAGAGGCTCCAAGCGGGATAAGGATGCAGGAAAATCCAGGAAGGACAAGCAGCATGACCTGCAGCAAGGCCACCCCAACGGCAGTGGGGGTGGCAATAGCCAGCTTCCCTCTGGGCACCTCTATGGCTTCGGGGCCAAGGGAGGCAGTGGTGGAAGCAGCAGCCCCTTCCACTGCACCTCCTCTGCTGTGGGGGAGGTGAGCAAAAGTACCCCGGATTCAGGGTTAATGGGGAACTCTATTTTGGTAAAGAAGGAAGAGGAGGAGGAGGAGAGCCACAGGCGAATCAAGAAATTGAAAACAGAAAAGGTAGGACAAAGCTCCTCTCCACCTCTTCTGTGTTTCCCCATGTCTATAATAAGTGTGCTGTGAGTGTCCCATGACCATATGTCTGGCTCCTCTGTCCTCTGCTGTGTATTTGTGACATGTGTATGTTCTTCCTCTTTCCCTTTCAAAAAAAAAACCAAACGAAAAAAACCCAAAACAACCCACAGACCTCTTCCTTACACGGACGACACCACGTTTCCAGTGTGCTGCTCTTCCTTGTGGTTTCCTCTCCCTGTCTTCACCTAGAGAATGTTTCTGTTTTGCCTGTTTGTTTTAATTGCGCTTGCCCAGAAGGAGAAAGGTAGAGAAGACCCTGACTGAGCTGTCCCCAGTTTTAGCAGAGAGCAGCGGTACCAGTGGGATGGCATGTGTTTGCATATGGGGGTGCATAGCTCAGGCTCCAGGTGCAGCAGGTCTTGTATGTGCTGACTCTCTTCCACAACATCAGCAGGCATCTGTGGCCATTCGTCTCCCAAAGTCTAAAGGAACCCCTCTCCTCTCTCTGACCCACTGCCTGGAGCTGAGATTGTGCTTGGGGGAGGAAACAGGAGCTATCAGCAGAGACCCAGGCTCTGCCGTTGCGCTTCGTGGAGACGCAGGATGCTTGTTGTGCTGGGGGGCTCCCGTGGCACTGTAGCCCAGAGGCCCCAGAAGCTGGTGTAGCAGCTGGGAGGAAGGAGCCAGCAGGCAGGCGGTGCCTCTTGTCTTCCTGGAAGGAGGATGCTGGGAGGAGGGAAATGCACCTTGTGCTGAGAAGCGTGTGTGCGAAACAGCTTTTGAAACAGAGGGGAGCAGTTTGTCTCCTGTCTTGGGGAGTTTTCCTCCTCTCTGAGCCAGGCTGCCTCTTGGATTTGAACTACTTGTTTGTTGAGTGGTTGAAATGTATGAAAGAAATCAGATGGGCGTGTGTGATTTTATTCCTTTCTATTACCTTATGAAGGATGCTTTCTGTATGAATAGATGGCCACTACTCTATTCTTCGGGAAGGGTGGAGTGAGACCTTGTTGTCTTGTCAACTGCTGGTTCAAGGATGTTCTGGTGTTGGTGGGAGTTCTGTTCCTAGGGCAGAAGGCATCTCCTGGGGGACCAGAGGGTGAGTGTTGGCCCAGGATTACAAGTATGATAAAATTCTACAGGTTGTTAAACGAAGACAACCTGCTCTGCCTGAAAAATAAAGGAAACCAACACCCTCCAAATGAACAGTCTCAGGGTGTTAGATTGTGACACTATTGTCAGATGTTGGTCTTAAATTACCTGCTTTTACAACTTCCCCCAGTGAACGTTCAGCGATGGGGCAACTTTTGGGTTGGTGTTAACTGTATGGTCTGCAAGTGTCTGGGAGGGCTGAAGGTCTCATGGAGGGGGGAGTTATATCTTTTTATGACTTGTTACCAGCTTTTTGTATTTCAGTCAAGAAGTTTTTGTAATTCTAAGTTGACTGGAGGATTAGATCTGTGTTTTTGTGACATCAGATATTTGTTAGTACTGGAAGACAATTCCAAGGGACTCTGTTAAAGGCAAGGAACAAATTAGATTTCATATTGTATGCATATTATTGCTTTTAAGATAGCATATCTATGGATGAATTTGAATGAGCCTTATGACCTTGTCTAAATGCAGATGAGAAAACCAGATTGCTGTGTAATTCATGTATATATGTTTGCACTTTGATTTATGAAAAGTGCTGCTCGCGGCAGAAGGTGTCTAAAAATCTCATGGTCTCTTTATTAACTTAGTACAGTAGGCATTTACTTCTGTTGCCAATAGTCTTCAAATTGCAGTTCTCTAATCTGTTTTAACTATCTAGATAAATTGCCCTAATCCGGTCTTCACAATGGCTGTGGTTAAAGAGTCAGAGCCATTTGATTGGATTCAGTGGCTGCCTGGAATGTGGGAGGTACTGCCCTTTTGCAACCCCCTTAGCCTTTTAATCTCTCAACCAAATGTTCACATTCAACAATTTTGTTTAGCTGGCAATCTGAACATTTCAGTATCTCAAAGGCTGCTGCCATGGCAACAGAGATTAGAGGGTGGTGTGGTTTCTCCCTTTTTTGTGTTCTTTCAACTCTCTAGTCACACAGGAAATTGTATGAAGAATCCATATACGTACGAGTAATTTTATGTGCAATGTAAATGGGATGGCATGCAAATTCAGAGCAAACGTGTATGGAGGAGTTCAGCGTCAGTGGCACACTCTGTGTGTTATAGATGTCGCTCCAGGAGGAGGTCTGGAGCTTGCATTTCCAGCAACAGCCGCTGCTGTTGGCACACACCGACTTTAATACAGGCTTTGCACATCAGAGTCGTGCAGCCTTAGCCATTGTCTGGCACAATGGTGTGCTTGCTTGCTGTCTTAAGTAATGTCCCTTAGCGTTTTTCTTTGCCAAGAATGTTCCCTTTTAGACGAATAATAATAATGTAGCTTGTTGCTGATAATGGTTGATACTTTAAGTCCAGCCAATGGCAATATTAGTAACACTCGAGTGTTTTGTGTTTGTTGTTCTGTTT
The DNA here is from genome assembly GCF_009650955.1 of Corvus moneduloides. Lineage (NCBI taxonomy): Eukaryota > Metazoa > Chordata > Aves > Passeriformes > Corvidae > Corvus > Corvus moneduloides. Next base: position 47,676,489 of record NC_045511.1, read on the forward strand.
TTGGTTTGGTTTGTTGTTTTTTTTTCCCCCAAATGATTAACAGTCCTTGGAAAGAATTCTTTAAAGGTTTCAGACTCCTGAAGCGTTATTGCTTTGACTGTTTATACACTAGAATATATATGCCATGCTGACACAAAGCACCTTGTATCTGTAGCTAAATACATAATTTTCAGCCTGCATGTTGAAACCAATGTTCAGTTATCTTACTATTGTGCAAGACATGCCTCATGAATTTGGAAGTTTCCTCTTAGAATCAAATGAGTTCATGACTGCTGATTCAAAATCTACATGTTTTTATGTGTGGCGTGGAATATAATACTGCATTTGTTTACTATTTGTGAAAAGCTTGGAGCAGATTCCCAGGAGTTGTAGTCACTGTTTAGCTTTCACAGCATGCTTCAATTCTATTTTTAGTCTAATTATTATGTTTTCTTGCTGCAGAAAGTCATGTAAAACATGATAAATTGGATCTTATGAAGCCTAATTAAATCAATGACTGTGTTCTGCTGGCTCTTTTATGCAGAAACCACAAATATGTTGTAAAAGTCGCCACTCCCCTAATATGTGGATAAAGTCAAAGTATGCTGTAATTCTAAGATGTTTGAGCTATATTCGTGCAGTCCATTTTGTGGCTAAGCCACCACTGACATGTCTGAATAAGTAGCTTTGACAGGTAGGCTAACCACTCCTAAGATTTTTGGTGTTAAAACCTGTCTCCATTTTCTGTTTCTCATCCATACTGTTTTTAGCACAGTTAGTGATTGTTTGTCAGCATGAACTTTTCATCTGTTTCAGCTAAGTTTTTTGTATTTTTAACAGCTGTTACATTGAAAATTGTTCAGAATAGCTACAAAATTTTCTTTGTGTGCATTGTGAGGAGGTTTTGGAATTCAGTCAGTCATAATTTACTCTGAGATATGGGAAAACTGTATTTGGTGTGTGAAAATCAGTATGTTTACATGAAATTAATGCAGAAGATACAAAGTTGTAATCAGAAGGGATAAGTTACAGTTCTAAATGTATCAGTCTAGTGATCCTTCAGGATTGACTTTTTCTCTTTTTTTAGCTTAGTGCTTCTCATTAAGACTTCATTTCACATTTGTAAGTTGTCTTCAGCAAATTAACATGTTGGCTGGTATTATTTATTCACTTCTTTTGTTGTGTTTTAGTGTTAGGATTTGAGAATGTTTTGTACGCCATCAGGACTCTCTGGATGAATTTTACCTATTGATGTAAATCATGATTAATGATGTTATGGAGATATGCTCTTCATGTACTTTTCTTGCCGGCCTTGTGTGTAGTTTATTCACTGTGAAATAAAAGGGCAGGGAGGTCACTTGCTGTAATTAAAGAACAAAGTCTATTGTTGTTTGACAGCAAACTGTTTTGAAAGCTACATAAGGGATTTAGCTGTTAAAAACATTGATAAGTATGGGTGTCTAACAATAAGCACAACTCAAGGTTCTTAAAGTTCTGTAGTGCTGTCTAGTAGTGTGACGGTGCTTTTCGAGCTGGGTGAAGAGGTGTTGCCCTTTGGCCGAGGAAAGCTTTCTGTGTGAACCTACTGACCTCTGCCAATATGTATGACCAGATCTGCTATTGAATTCCTGTGCAAAGCAAGAGTTATTGTAGCACAATGGAGGCTGGTCTAGAACATCTATCAAATGAAGTAGGGAAGCTGATAACCATACTCGGAACTACTGGAAAAATATTTCACCTTGGGCATTGGTAATTTTACAATTTTAATAACTTCATAAATACCCAGTAAAAAGGAAAGGATTGATTGTCCAGATGTCATGAGGTTAACCATGTTCTCCATGTTAAAGGGCTTTCCTGCAAGATTGTTTTAATTATAGCTATATAAAGACTTGTTTTTCCAAAGTAGCATTTTATAGTCCAATAAATGAAATGTATGTTAAAAGTGCTAAGCAAAATCTCCCGTAACCATAGAGGTGTTCAATAACCAGATTCAAGTAACATGGAAAGTACCATCTGTTTCTAGTTTTCAGCATAAGCCCAGGAATTGAATAGCTGAGATTTGCTCGTATTTTTCCTACTCTCTTTCTTTTTTTAATTATTATTATCATTATTTTAAAAAGTTCACCTGGCACTTTATAGAAGCTTTCTGAAATGCAATAATACAGGAGAGACTGTGAAAACACATGTTCGTACACACAGTTAACCAGTTCCACTTTCATTTAAAGAGATTTCCAGAAGCTCAGTCATTGAAGAATTTATAATAGTGAATCACCTCCTGCAGGCAAACACAATAAGGGTCAGTTCTTCAAAGGTCTTGCTATTGAGGTAGAACCTGATTTACTCTTTCCTTATGAAGTAAAAGGAAGGGAAAGCCCCCCCCCCCCAACAATAACAACTAAAAAATCCCACCCCAACCTCTCAAAGGATAACTTTAGCAAGCTCTTATCAGGCACTTAATTGCATATGATAAAACTATTGACTAAAATTTTCCATGCAGACTTTACTGCTGTTCAGGGAAGTGTTCTGGAATTGTTGATAGGGAGAAAATCACTCTTTTAAAGATAACTTGTTCTAAACTGATAGGCAATGAGATTCTTGGCTGTAGCCTATGAGCCCTGGATAAAACGCCATCCGGCCCTTGTTTGAGGTCTTTTACTAAAGCTAATGACTGGTCTTGTGCCGCCCTGAGATAAATGACATTATCTCTGAGTGGTCTGACAGGAAACAGACATGTTAATGGTGAAGCTGCGGGGAGGATCTGCTGTAATTCTGACAAAAGAGTAAAGCTTGGACCCCTGGTTGTGATCATTAACACAGAATGCATTCCTTCATAATTGGAAGGCTATTTTATCGACAACAACGTAAATCATAAATCTGAAATGTGCAGGGTTTTTTGTGTGCTAAAACTGGTGCCTTTCCCCTCCCCTCCCCGCCGTATAAGAAATGGGTTATCTCCATAGTACTGACATTAGTGGGAGAGCCTGGGGTCTGCTTTCTGTTAACTGGACACATCCTTTGCACGTTGAATGCAGGTTCCCCTTTATGTGCCCTGTGATGTTGGGGAAGATGAAACAGGAAAGCCTTATAAATATGATTGCCTGACAAAAGATTTTGGGAATATGAAAACTATAAGCGACATCGAAATGAAAGCCACCTTTGAATTACCAAGTCTTAGTTACTGAACAACTAGAAAACAATGGTATGGCCGACTGAAGGTAATCCCCTCTTGATGGAGCAATACCCTCTGCTTGCAGGCAGGTCCAAGGGTCAGAGCAGACCCTACTAGCTCAGCAGAAGGGGTCCAAAGAGTAGTTTTTAGAAGTTAAGATGTAACACTCTATGGTAATATAAGAACTCTTATAGGCTGTATGTAAATGCTGTAGGATTTGTATCTTGTATTAGATTGGTTAGTGACAATTAGAATATTCAGTACAGAAGATGATTTATTGTATTGTAACCAGGACTTCAGACACTCTTACTTTCTCTTACACACTCTTATTACTTCTTCTTCACTCTCATTCCTCTCGCTCTCCCTCTCTCTTTACTTACCTGCTTACTCTCTTGCTCTCCTGGGCCTGCTCCGAGCTGAGTCTGGCAGCTCTAAGCAGTGCCCCTGTACCCACACCCTTTGCAATAAACCGCATGTTCCAAGATCTGACTTCAGAGATCTCTCGTCTCCGTCCGTCCCGACCGTCCAACCCACCCAGGCACCCGCATGTGTTAACCATGTGATTTGCATTTCTAAGAGAATAAAATAACACCTGTGTTTCTTCACATCTTATGCTGTTATTGATACACGTGCTACTGAGCACGTTTTACAAGCATCGTCAGGAGTATCATTGCAGAAGTATTAACATTTCAGCTATCTCTTCACCCTTTCACCTTTACTCCCATTTTGGATAAGGACGTATATATCTTTTGGATTTCAGTCACCCACCTTTTTCAAAGCAAATATATTGCCTCTGCATCAGTTTGGGCAACTTTGTGTTATTTCCACATGGTCTGTATTTCTCAAATGTAGAATTCCCATTTTGAGTGGCATGTTCCAGATTTATTCCAGGGTAGACAGTTGAAATTGCTGAATGTAACCATGTTTCAGTCTCTCCTGCGGTCTGAGCTAAGATACTTTGTACAAATGATCCAACAACCAGGTTACTATTTTTATCATATGATTAACACTTTACCAGCTTTATATTGTACCTATATGACGTTCTACTTCACATGGTGATATATTGCTATGTTCTCTGAATGGCTGGAGAGATTGACTTCTTAACTGTGCTTCATTTTTTACAACAGAAATACATCTTCCCCTGAGTCCTCAGATAGGCTCACACCTGTGGATGCAGTGGCTTCAACTGAAGGGCTGGCCATACTTTTTGCTAAAAACTAGCATTTGTTTTAGTGTGTTTACATATCAAGGAATTATTTTTATTTCTTAACAAACAATCACAGAATATATATATATGGATATTTTTTAAAAAATATGGTCTGTACATAACATTTCCTGTTGGGTGAAAGACAGCAAAACGGTCTTCCATGAAAATTTCTGATGATGACATAATTGCAAAAAGTAAATACCTTTCTAAAAATCAGAAAAGTTAATTTTATATATATATTTTTTTTTTCTGTTTCATAAACCTTTTTCTTTTTCTGTTTTTGTACCAGTGTTTCTGCCAGTGCAGCTCTTTTTCAGTGCAGCCTTTCACCAAAGTGAACAATAACACAATCTATCATTTTATAATTTGCTTAAAAATATGTTTGAAATGTGATAATTTTAATAAAGATAATTGCCTGTTGTTATAGGAGGACTTGAGGGGTTTTCCTAAAGGAGATTTTAAATCATGATTGTTTAAAATTATTATTACATTCTTGATTTAATACCACAATTTACTGAAGGAAATGAGTAGCCATTTGGGCAAAGAAGAAGGTCAGACAATGACTTTTGGTTGTGCTGTAGGATTTCAGTAAGCATTCTCTGTTGCACTTTCTCTTTTAACTCTTACAAAATGGTCTTGGCAATTGGAACAAAGCCTTTACATTTGAATGAAAGGTTGTAAAACTATTCAGAGCGACTTGACTGACAAGCAAGTTCTTTGTAATATTTTTTTTCTGTTTTGAAAAAGCTGAGAGAAATATCAAGCTGTGGGAATAGGTAGTTTGCTCTGGCACCCTATCTACATGTACGCTTCCATAATATATACGCATATAAATATAAGACTACTTGATTAAACAATTCAAGTGAGCACGTAGGGCAAGTTGCATGCAATGAAGTAGGATTCATGTCTGTATATATAGGATTTCCAGCCCTAGGGTCACTATGGTGTTGATTAGATTTTCTGAAATCTTAAGCCAACTCTGCAAGTAAGAAAGGTGCATTTAGTGACAGATTTATAATCTTACTTTTACTGTAAGTTGACAAATACTGCTAAATCTCAAGGTGAAAAAATCAACTTCTCTAGCCTGTAATATCTATTGGGAATTAAATGTGAAGCTCTTTGTTTCACTAATTTTGAAGTGCAATTGTGCCATGTTCAGTTGTATGTCCTTTATGATAAATCTTCATCAACCACCTTCAGAAAAAAATGCCAAACATTTGGTTCCCTTATCTTCTCACAGTTTCTGAGTCTTCCTAGACTAAATCGCACTCTTGTGCACAAACCCAGCTTGGCTGAGGTGTTTGTCTCCAGAGAAACTCCACCAAATAATAATGGATGGAAAATGACCTCATGAGGATTTTTGAAGCATATGCCAATAATGGCATGTGAATGCAGTTTTTGCAGTCAAAAGAGCAAACTAAAATCTATTGATTGTGGTTACTCGGTGTTTTCAAAACACTAGCATTCGAGTTGTTGAATTGTCCTGTCATGTTAGCCAAGAAGCAGATGGCATAACACCACAGAAGTGTATTTTTACTTAAAGAAACTTTAGAGGTTTTGATGTGTTTTCTTTTCCTCTTATTTCCCCGATGGCTTCTTTTTATTGAAGAGTAACATGAGGAGACCTGGTAGCAATTTTATTGCTTTCCCATAACAGTTTAAAATAATAGGTTGGTCTTTGGTTGCCAGTCAAATTTCTACCAGTCAGTTTGATTCTGTTTTTTATCATGTGGCAATGGAATATAAAAAGTGTATGTTTGTAGTTTACCCTCAGAAACTAGCTTTTTTCTCCATGCTTCAATTAGCAACAGAAGACTAAGCTTCAATTGGTCACACTTTCATAAACTCTGAGAGCTTGCTTTCTTCATTCTGATAAAAGAAAGTGCCAAGTTTAGGCTCTGTTTCCCAGGAAATTTTGAGGCACATCTGGCCTCTTTAACTGTGTTCACTAGACAGTTTGATTTTGCACACATTTAGTCATTTGCATTATCCATTGAATTAATTCAGGGGTTTTGTTAAGCCCATCCCCCCTGCAACACAAGTTCATGCTATTCAAATGCCACCTTTACTCATGAATTTCAGTGATGCTGTGCTCAACTGTGGTAGAAAGAGGTCTGTGGGTACCATAGTTGCTTGTTACGTAAGCACAGCTTTCATAATTTTCACCGCTTCCCTCACCCAGTAAGAAGAGTGAAAAGCAAACTGTAATCTCCTTTCTCATAGTACGCAGGGCCAGACCAAATTATTTTTGGATTTCCTGTCACCTCCTTGGCTGATTTCTGTAGATGGCTTATGTTAAAAGCAACAATAATGTTTGAATTGGAAGGGTTTTGGTCTTTGGGTTTTCATTCTTCATGGAGAACTGTTTATTTGAGTGTGGTTCACCACACTACATGGATAGTACTATCAAATCTGTGCTTTATTATAGGCTTGTAGCAGTGAAGTAATGGCTGTATTTGCATGTTTCAGGGTTTCATGTTCTTGCCAATTCTTTCTTTTTGAAGGAGGGAAATGAAACTAGATCTGTATCTCTTCAACAAAAGGTAATAGTTAGAAGCAAATACAATTAGAAATGGACCACATTACTTCATTGAACTTTGTTTTGCTGGTAGGAGTTTTAAATCTGATTTAGTAAATATTGAGGGATTTGTTTAGTTAGCTTGCACTGACTACAAGGATCTAATATTCCAGGAATATTTATGGGTATAATGAACATATTTGACATTAAGTTTTGATGGTTAATTTTTGCCCTGGGTTTAAGGTTAGGCACTATATGTTGTATTGCACCAGAGTTCTGAAATTTGAAGGAAAAATACTGCTGCATTTTGAGAACAATGAAGGTGGTTGTTCCACACCCAGTTTTACTGAAAACAAAAATTGATGTTCTTGCCCACTTCATCTAATAGTAAGGTGCAATATTATGTAATAGTGTTACTAGTTGCTGTTTAAGGAAATGGTTGTGTACACATATGTGTGCGTATGTATATCAGTACAGATATTCACATATATGCTGGAGGTGTGTGTATATATATGTATATACATACATGGACATACATACACAAGAAAAAAGAGCTGCTACTGTTTTATAAATACAGCAACTGAGTTTTGACTAATAGTTTTATTTACATTTCATGTCCAGATCTTTTAACAGTTTTTCCTGTGACGCTGCAATGGATGCCAAGCACTGAAGGAGAAAGCTAGCAGCTGTTTCCATTACAGCATTGGTACATTAGCCTCTGCACTTTATTTTCATTTTATGATCTCCTCCAACCTTTCCTAATTACCCCTTAAAAAGGCTTTTCCCCTTCTGCCTCTGATTTATCTGTCTGCAGGGTTCTGTGTTTTTCTTAGCTTTAAAAATGTAAAAATCTGTGTGGGTTGTTTTTTTTTTTTTTCCTAAGAGCTTAATGCTTTGACTCTTACCCACACTGAGCAAGGGCTTATCATCCTTTCTCCATTCAAGTAAGTAGTTCCTTGTGTTATGTCTCTGTAAGCCCTTACTTGAGATGAGTCCAGGTTGCAAAACAGGACCCACTGTGACCAATTTGATTATTCTTGTAACAGCTTGAGCCACTGTATGATTTACAGGTTTTTTTGCATGCCACCTGAATAGTGTTTTGTTCATTCTTGCTCTTTCCTTCGCCATCTCTCTGAAAATAATTGTTTCATGGCTGTATGCTCTTATTGCTGAGATATGACTGAAAACTGCATGAAGTACAGTGAAGCACATTCATTTTCATCTAGTACCCGTTTATTGCCTTGAGCACTGTAAATCTGTCAGCTCTTCACGATGCTTTCACCTCTTTCTTCATTTGCTCCAGCTTCTAGTTTGACAATGTTCCCCTGAGGCAGAATTCTAATCTGCTTCCAATTAGTTGCAAAATGTGACTCAAATTTCCACATTATGGCTGCTGTTTTACTTGCACGAACACATCTAGAAACAAATTAATGCTCTTGAATATTTATTTTTGAGCCTTCAGATTTACTCTAGGTGGAAAAGTTGCCAACTACATTCAAACTACGTCCAAGATTTATATTTTTTTCTCAAACTGAAATATTCCTTAAAGGTTTAAAATGCCTCTTAGTGCTTAATTTTCACAAACCGTTTTCAACTGGTTGGTAATTATTGAGGGTACATTGTATTGTGATAAATTAAACAAGTTTGCAATACACATAATTAGCGTTTAAATATGGATGGGATTGCTGTGTCAGTTTAGGATAAGAGGCATTTCTTTTCTGCAGGGCCAGCACAATCTTTTTCGGAACCTTTAAGTAGTTTTTCAGGACGAACATACATACTTGACACCTGTCTGACTGCCATCTATTATCTGCAACTTCAGAAGTTGTCATTTGGCTGAGGGGGAGGGAAAGAGACTAATTTGATCTCTGGTGAGTCTTAATAGGTACAGCTAATTAAAATCTTTTTGTGCGTCCTTTTGTAAGGATCTGCGCTTGTCTATGCATCCATATAGATGAGTGCATGGGTGTACATTTAAAATACGATCTCTAAATTAAGTTTCCAGGGTTTTCCTGTAGCGTTCATTTTCCTATGAGTAGCTGCAGTAGGAATATGTTGTATTCAATGGGGAAGAAGTCAAATTTTCTGTGGAGAGTGTGGAAATCAGGATTAAAACACCGAGGAGAGGACTGGAATCTAATGGGAGTCTGAAGTTCATTCCTTATTCAGGCAAAACTAGCATGAGAGGCTCCATGACAATTCTGCTCTATTGCCCATCCACCTCTAATGCCTTACATCTGAAGTTGCCTATATAGAGAAACACAGAGTATTTAATTCAAATATACCAGTAGCTGAACTTGTAGGTGAAAATCTTTAGAGGAGATTAGCACTCTAAAGCCTGGCAGATTGATGTCAGAAGTTGTAATAGACTTTAAATAGGCTTGCAGAATTTCATTGGAAGTATATTGCTGAAATTGAAATAGCTAAGTACCTGTCATTTCTAAATGATATTAACACCTGTAAATTTATCTTTCCATTTACAATACGTTACTTATTTAAAGTATTAAGTATTAAAAACATACAGACATGTTTTTAAAAAAAAAATTTAATTGTCTTTACTGTCCTGCGTTGAGGTGGTAGCCTGCTATTCCTGTGTTATATGTAGAAACATGTCCGTGAAAGCAAATATACGCATGCTGTGTTCTGGTTTTAATCCCTGAGAACTTATTTTCCAGAAAGAAAAAAACTTAAAAATAGAGATAAAGCAAAATTATCTCAATGTTATTTTATTTTCTCTTGAGTCATGAGTGACTTTTAACTGCAGAGATGAAAAAGCTAACGTTATTTATTTCTCTGAAGGTTTCACTTACTCTAGTAGACTCCTGTGATTCACAATGTCATTCTATAAAGAAACAGTATTTGCAAACATTGTGAAATGCTGCAGCAGCATGGCATTTTTTTTTCTCATACAATATCAAAGTACTTGAGGTTCAGCTTTGTAGCCATGGTGAATCACAGTTCCTGTGATTGTCAGTTGTTGATAAAAAGTACACAGACAATTAAAATTCAAGTGAAATGCATGTATTTGTAGCTTAGAATAACTGACTTAAAGACATGCAGAGTGAATAACCAGGCCAGTACATGAAAAACCTCCTCCACCATATCCACGCGTATGTGTACACATATATAAACATGCAATCACACATTATTAATTTTTCAGGCAAAAACCACAGTACTTCAGAGAAGCATTAAATGCTTTTGTTGATAGCTTATAGTTTTATAAACTCTAAATGAGCTTATTGCCTTTTAACCAGCACTAAATAATAGAAGAACCTATGAGCCTCCACATTGGACAGCAGCCAAGCAGCCAAAGAAAGAGAGGGTAAAAAAAAAAAAAAAAAAAAGTGAATGGCTTAATTGTAGAGCAAATCATTTGTTTACAGATTAAGAACTATTTGGTAGCTAAATCCTATGGACAAGGTGGTGAAAGAATGAGGCACTAAGGTACAGGAAATAAGCTTTATATTTTGTGCCCAAGTCCTGCTATTTTTGCCGCCTCCTAAAGCAGAGGAGGCAGGGAAAAAATGAGTTGTTTAACAGCAAAGACTGCTGAACAAACCGTACATATTAAGTAGGAACAAAAGGGTGGGAGAAGGGAAGTGTTGATGAACTTACGTGCTGACAGGAACCTGACAACTGGAGCTGCTTCCAGCTAATGGGCACCAGTCTGTGGCAAGATGAGCTGCCCTATTTTGTTTTCCTTCTGAATGGGGTGGGGGAGAAATGCTTCTGTTAATTTGAGCAAACATAATACATTTTCTTGAAACTCTCTCCCCAATATGCCGTTTGGCTTGCTCACTAGAACTGCCTACCCCCCCTTTTTTTCCTTCTCGCTTTTTATCCTCTCTTCTTTTTAAGAGCAAGGTTTTTTTAATAGGCCTTTGTTTCAGTATCGTAATTAATTAGTTGACAGTTTCAAATGGTTAAGAATTGCTTGTGGTTCCTGCTTTATTGTTGTACAACATTTTTTTAAAGACCCACTTACTGGTGGCCTGTAAATTTGAAGATATCATTTTCATGAGTCATTGGTTTAAAGATCAAAGCCAAGAAAGCATTATAGCAGGAATGGAGTAACCTCTGCAGTAAATGTTGTTTAAGTTTCTTCAGTTAAAACTCACTTTTTCAGTAATTCATAATCTTTCAAAGTTCTTACCTTCTGACTAGAATTTTCTGTGGCTTCTTCTCTTCATCACTGCTGTGAAAATGAATTTACGAAGTCTGAGTAAGGAAATAGGTCCATAGGTCATGGAAAATAAATCATTTTATTTTACAGAACATCCCTGCTGTCAGTATCTTGGTAGGCAAAGCCTTCTGAGAAAATGTGCCATGATTATTTGTGTGGAAATTGGCTTGGATTTGATCAGATTATAAACCATCTGAAGAACATGTTTGGCCTGTGTAAAACAACTATTCCATTTTCCATCTTCAGTGGCTGTACTAATTTACATGGGAAAAAGAGTAGACATAGCTGAGTTCGGTAAATTGTGTCTGGTCATCTGTACTAATACAATACATTTCTAGTTTGATCTCCTTAACTTATAATAAAATGGACATTTTTATCCCTTTGGCTAGTGGCAAGTTTGTGTAAAGAAAAATCAAAATATGCATGAAAAAAAGAACTTGTCAGTTGTTCTTATTGAAATCCAGTATAGGAAAGTTTTTAGTGTACATTATATTGACTAATTTTCATAAGGGGACAAGGAAAAAGTTAATGAGCTTCAGGAGTGACCTTTTAAGTGCTTGGCAATGCTGTGCCTTGTTTCTTTACATATTGCTTGATTGAAGTTCACTGATGTGATATAAAATGTTGTGCTCTTCTTACGTATAAACAAATGTAGAGTGTGTTGCCAGTAGGTTGTTCTATTAAGAATGTATCTCCCTCCAACTAGGAGTCTACTAAGTAGTAACCTCAAGAAAAATATTCTTAATAGCACTTCTTTCTTCAGATTTAGTTTCTTCTGCATTTCCTGATCACAAGAATGAGGTATAGTGCATGGAAAAGTGCTCCCAGCTGCATTTCCTAGTCACAGGCCACTTCACCCATTGCATTTAGGCACAGCAGCTGATTGCTTCAAAATGAGCAGCAACATGAGCACTGACATCTCTGCAAGAAGAATGCTGCTGTGAAAGTTACGTAAGAATTGTGTCTTTTATATGCAGTCTAATTATAAACATATTTGTATATGTTCATGCCCCCTTTGTGTTTTCCCTAGGCTCTGAAATGACTGTGTCTGTTGGAACATTAAACCAGGCTGTTATCTGATATCTGTTTGGTAAAATGAGCATTGACATATTTGACGTGATTGAAAGCAGTGTTCTTAGTGGCGATTAAAGAACTTTACATTATGTGCATGGCATTGTGATTTTGTTCACACTGTACTTTAAAATGTGTATAATGTGACTGGCAAAACTATAACACCTGTTTGTAATAAGAAATTTGCAGCAGGAAATTTTAAGGCAAAATGGTAGTAATTTTTGCATCTACTTAGACATATATAATTTTCTTGTTATTATTGCTTCTAACAGATACACAGTTGGTCTTCAGACTACAAGTTAAAAATTATAACATTGAAATAAAAACTGAAGTTTCATAAATTTTCAAAACAAAATTGCTCTTTTTTTTGTGGGTATGCATATGAAGCTTAACTACCAGTAGACAAATTCACTCCAGAATAAGTATTTCATTTTTGATAAATGTAGTGAAGTAGGACCATCTTTTTCTTTATCATTAGTACCTTACCAAATGCTTGATGGACTTAATAGACTTGTTTGTATCCTTGGCAGAGTAAAAACCAATGATTAAGCAATGTTGCCCTGACTGTGGGTCTCAGTAAATTCAAAAGGAAATGTGCATTCTAAATCAACAATTATAAGACAAAGAAATAATTTAATCTCAGGATTTGGGAAAATTTGATTGACATTTTTTTATTTTTTGTTATTGTTTTTCTTGTACTAGAAGCCAAGGGTCTGGTAAAAGTCTGAGAAAAAGGAAGTTGCTGACATTAGCTCATTAGGATAACAATAGCTCTGGATAATATTTATGGTGTCATAAGAGCTCATCTTTCATATAATTATGTTTATCAACTTTTAATTCTTTCAGGAAGAGCCATGCTCTTTATTTATTTATGTATTTACAATATTACTTTCAGAACTGAACGGGGAATGAGTGGTGTGACTTGCACTAACAAATTTCAGTATTTTGCATGGGACAAGCCTTTGATAAGTTTAAGTATAGAGGTCAGAGCACAATTTTCTCTGTCCTGTTCGGCTTGCCATTGTTGCACAATAAGTCATTGTGTTTGCTTTTGTGAATAAAAATCAGCTCCAAGGATGAGGAGTATGACACTTTCGTGGTTCATTCCTACACTTGTAGTATTTTCAGTGTTTTGACTTGGAGAAGGTCATTTGATCTGGAAGCCTTAAAGCCGGAAGTCAGTATACCAGGTTTGTCAAGTAATTAGGCTAATTTGTTTTAGTTGTTACTGAATTTGTAGAGCATTTGCTGACAGACCAGGCTATGAGCAGTGAGGAACTATTACTTAGAGATCAAGTAAATCTCCTTTTAAATTGTGGCTATATTTAAAATTAAACTTGTAGCCCACTTTAGAGTTGAATTACTGCATTTGTTGGTTTGGGGTTAAAGTTAGGCTGCACTTAGAGGAAACAGCATCTCCAAGACTAAGTCCTCTTACAGCACTACAGAAATTCTTCAATCTGGCTTTTCCACTGTGGAAGTGGGCTATGGTAAATCTTGTTTTCTTCAGCTCTGGACACAAAAGGTCATATTTTTGCTCAGTTCTCCCACAAAAGGAGCTCATGCAAAATAGTGTCTGCACAGGTCTTGGCTGTACCCTAGTCTTTGCATCTAGATAAGCAGTGAAGCTGTATCTGTGACATGGGTAGGAATGAAGCAGTGCCAGGACAACACTGTAAGCTGATGACCAGAATATGCCTCAGCCTGCAGGTATCAGTGGAACAGTTTTGTTAGGTTTCTGAAAAAGAAACTTGAGCTGTAATACCATGTTCTAACAGCATCTCCCCAGAATACTATCAATACATATCACTGAGGAGTATTTCTACAAGGTGGGCCATTCTCTAGCCTGCTCCAAAAAGATGTCCAGGTGATCCACAATAGCGTGCTTTTTCTAACCTAGTGTCCAAGTTGACTAGGGTGAAAGGGGAGGGTATACAGACAATGTAAAGGGAAAGGCAGTTATCTTCAGAATAGGTGTGTTTGGGTTGGTGATGAGTACCTAGCTTTGATACCCTCATTTCTATTTACCTCAGCTGTAAAAAGGTATGTGACTGCAGCCTAAATCTGTTGAGTTTATTTGGCCATTTAAACTGATGTTTGGAATCTCCTGAATAAACAGAGCAATTTATTTTAAAAAGTAAGCTTTACATTTTTTCATAAAGGCCATCACGACTCGATGTATCATGCTTTCTCCTTCCCATGAGATGAATGATCATTCAGACTTTTCCTTGAATTTGTGAGATACTAGTTCCTTGCACACTGTAGTGCCTTCTAGTATTTTTCCCATCTTACTCCATATTCAGTGTTAGTAAAAGAGGTGGAATTTAAGAATAGAATTACCTCAAGACTCCCCTGTTCATTTGACAGATTGTGTATGAAGTCAAGTCTCTGGTTCCATGGTGTATTATGTCTGTCTCCCCTGTTGTTTCTGTGAGCTTCCCAGCTGGTTACTGAGGAGAGAAAAGTATTTCCAAATTAATAGGAAAATCTGTTGTGAAACCTCAAAAATGTACAGAAGTCTCGAGGGTAAGCTGTGTATCTGGAGCACTTTGTCAGGGCTTTCCTTTTTTAAAAGCTTTCATTAACCTGAAGGGATAGTGCTTGTAGAAACCTAATTGCTGAAATCCCTGTCTCCCGTTTGCTGTCCTGCTTTGGAGCTCTCCATCTCTTTAGCAGCATTTGAAATTCTTATCTGGCTGTCTGGTGGCTAAGTGCTCTGGATATAACTAGGAAGAATATCACAGGTAGCAAGGAGGACAGATTTTTCAGGCATGATGGTCAGAGTTGGAACTGAGTCACTTGATATAAATGAAGCTCACTTATCTAAGATTAAAATTCATGCTTACGTTCTTCAGGGAAATCTCTTGGAGTGAGGTTGGAGCGGGGGGGGGGGGGGGTGGAGATTGAACATCTGTTATCTGGCCATGAGGAGGGTTTTTTTTGTTTTGTTTTTTTGTTGTTTGTTTGGGGGTTTTTTTTTGTTTGTTTGGGGTTTTTTGTTTTGGTTTTTTGGGGTTTTTTTTTCAGGTTTTGTTGGTTATTTTTGGTGGGTTTTTTTTTGGGCCATAGTTTTCACACTTACCACCAGACTCTGGAAAACATTTTCTGTAGGTGGCACAAGATAGGAACACCCTTGTCTTTATGTTTAACAGTCTTTTGCTTCTTCATTGGTCTGTCGATTGTCTTGTGTATCCAGTGAATTAGTTTATGACAACTTATGGAAATAGGCAAGCATACAATTCCTAGTGTAAGTGATGCAATTTGACAGATTCTGTGTTTATGTGTAAATCTCTGCTGTTTAGGAGACAGGTGTGACATTCTTTTCCTCTGCATTTAATACACATTAACTAGCTTTCTATAAGATATTCAGTGATGAGGAAATTAAAAATCACCTCTTTGTAAAGGAAGAGGAAGCAAGTGAGTGTATGCCTTTGGCAAGGGAAAGGCAGTCTTTCCAATGACTCTGTTGCCCACTTGAAGCTGTAGCACAAAAGTGACTCTTGGCTATTTCGTCCCTCTGTGGCCTGAGCCAGATACTATTGGTGGTGCTGTGTTTAATGCTGAAATGTATCTCAGTAACCATTATAAATCAACAAATATTTGGAAGTTCCTTCCTGTTAGATGTGTTTTCACAGTGCAGAGAAGGCTATGGCACTAATTGTTGAAGAGTTAGTTTTTTCTTCAGTATGCCGGTGTTTCCATATAGATGCTTATGTGTGTAGTTACTTGGATTTCAAGCTATTTTCATCGCATCAAGAGAAGCCTAAGAAACATAAGAGATGTATACTGGCTGTGTAAGTACTGAGGGCTGAAATCAAAACACTATCTTTCTTTCCTGGTTACAGTTAACCTCTGGTTGAACTCTTGACAGCTCAAACTGGCACCAGCCCCATTTCTTCCAGAGCTTCCTCATCCAAATTTGTACATGCAGATATGTGGGAGTTACTAGGATGATGACAGGTGCCATTTACAGGACACTGGAGGTCTAGCTTGATTGACCTGACCTGAGAAATGTGCTTTAAGTAGCCGTAGAGACAAAGGTATTTAATGTGTGAGTCAAACAAGCCTAGTAATGACAGTAGTTTCCAGACTGTTTTCCTTTGTCTAGCCTAATTAAATATCCAGAGAGTTGTTTTATAAGCTATGTATTGTTCAGAGAGCCATAGTTACTTCCATAAAAGTAAGCTTAAAGAAATGTGCATAATTGGAGAAAAGATTGTGGTGGCATGGGTGTGGCTGCAAATCTTGAGTTTATAGACAGGGAAGCTGTCTTTGGTTTGCCCGCAAAATCTGTGGTTAATCTAGTGGATAATAACGTAGCTTTTGATTATCAAACAGTTTCAAAGTACGGTGACACAATGTTTGTTTCCAAGCTGTTAACTTTCTGAAAAGTCACTGTATCTCACTTAATTAATAATGTTATAGGGTCAGCATGTTGCTCGATAAGCAAATTCATCACATTAATTAAAACGTGAGTGTTGTAATCTTAAAATACAGTTATCTGACCTTTTAAAAGAACGGCTTGTGTGCTACTCCGTGCCACTGTTATAATGAATTAGAAATAAAAATCTAATAATGAGTATGTTTTCTTTCTAGTGGAACTAAGTATGGAGATCTTTTCCTTGTGTGTCACTGCTGTTACAGTCAAGGGTGTTGTCAGTATTAAAATTTAAATACCACCTCCTCCTCGATGTGATGACCCACCCTTAAGGGGAAGGTGGGTCATCACACGCACTCATCACCGCTGAATAAAGTTGTTTTTGATTGTAACTTTACGGATTAGCAGTTCCTTAGTTCCCATATTGCTGTCCAAAGCACAGGGGTAGCCTAAAATGGCTGCAGATTACGATGTATGGCTGCTCTTGTGAAGCTGCAGCTGTGAATCTCAAAGAGGATGTAACCATGCAGAATCGCTCTTTTAGATGGTCATTAGCGCTGCATAAGTACAAGCCTCTTTTTCAGAGAGCATTTATTCTTCACGGTTCTTCTACTAGTATGTGATGGCAATGTCATTTGCCAAGCATTGAATAACAATGAATGTTTTATTGAAGTACAGTATTCTGAACCAGTGCTTTTTTTAAGCTGTTTAAGTGCTTAATTTTCGTTTGACTGCTCCTTTTCATGCAAATGTGAGTGTAGCAGAAAAATCCAATACATCCTTCTCCCTTGTGCTTGTGTGATGTATTGGACTAAGCTGAAGGCTTGTGTGTGGCAGAAGGAAACACAGCATAATTTATCAGTTATCCACTGGCACCCTATCCTATTCCGGTTTTAGTTGTCTTTTCTTCAGTTTGTTTAGAACAAACATGTGCAAAAAACCAAAGCAAACAAAAAAACCCCGAAATTTTTCTGTGTGATACTAAGGTAAAAAGCAAGTCAAGAAACAGTCTCTTCCTTGCCCTTAAAATTCCCGTCAAACAGAGAAAAAATTAAGCACAATATTCCTTTTTTGTGAATGAAAAGTGGAATTAGGTCTAAATATTTCAATGCATGGTTCTTTCACTCTTCTTCCAAGGACCAAGTTGCACGTGGAGGCATTATAACTTCATTTATGAAGGGCAGGTTTTTAATGTTGTTAGCATCTACAGCTTTGGCAAGATTTTTTTGAACAGGCTAGCACCTACTTTTGCCATTATGAGGATCTGAGGCTAAACTCATGCACCCAGTCTGCTTTGTCCTTTTGAGCATCTGGCCCCTTGTTTTGATTTGTGAGCTATCTTGAAAATCTGGCATCAGTCCTGGGGTTTAAGTTCTAATTAAATAAAGTACACAGTCTGGCCATAAGCTTTGCAATACACTGAGGAAAGGAAGAAGTGGGAAAAAAGCTATCTTCCTTTTATAGTCAGTGAAATTGAGATGGCGAGACTACAGAGTTATTGAAAATAGACAATATATTTCCATGCTGAATATTTCTTTCAAAAATGGCTTTTAGAGCTTACATACAGACCAAACCAAACGTGTCTGTGTTCTCAGAATTCCTAGGTTTTAATACCACAAAGCAAGTTATGACATTATGGCATGAAAATTAGCCATGCCATGCCATAGTCCAATACATCATTGTATCCATTCCTGTATTATCATCAGACTCTTTACCATGATTTGGGAATGCAAAGTAATTTTCACTTGTTTGGGGGCAGAACAACAGATACTGTGCTTGTTCCGTGGAACAGTAAACAAATACTTGTCAGAATTCAAGTGCTGTGATACTAATTTTAATAAAACATGTGATCTTTCCTTCCTAACTATAAACAGTATCAAAAGCAAGTGGTCAGTCTTCAGGAGATACTCAAATTGATCCAGTCTAATGTCTCTTAAATATGTACTTCTTTGCTATGTAAGAGCAGAGAACTTTCTATATTATGCGTATCGAGATCAAAGAAGCTTGTGTTTATCTGATTCTTTTTGCCATTTTTTTCTCTATAGAAAAGCTAAGTTGAAATGTAAGAATGTGTATGAAGTTCTTTGCTTATGTTCAAAGGTCCACTAGTTCTACCTCTGTATCTTGGGTGTATGATTTTTCCAGAGTCTGTGTGTGTGTGAGCCTTCTTTCTCTATCCTCAAAGAAGCAATGCATCTTCAGGTATCTTTGATCCATTTTCTGGTTGGCCATTAGTCATATTGATTCTCCAGTGATAAAGGAAGCTTTGTTCTCATTGCAGTTTTAACAGTTCAGTGTCAAGGTCTGTCACATAAACACTGTTGACATCAAAGATAATTAGCAAAAATGTATAATTTTGCAAAAATACAAACTCAGTTATATTTCACCTTTTGTATTTGAGATCAGGAAAGGAAAACTGAGCAGGTTGGTTTTAATATCCAAGAGGAGGGAAATTCCAGGAGCAAATGAAAACAAAACAGCTTCCTCAAAATTGAAAAATAAACATGTCCTTAATTTAAGTATCTGAAAGTAGCGATTTGAACTACTTTGTTCACAGGTAGGCTTTGAACTAAAATACTGTTTACATACATATTGAGAACTGTTGTCAACCGGTGCACTTCTTCTATTTTATTGTAGTACAATGCTTGCTTTAATCCATTTAATCCATCCAAGAGTCAGTCCAATGAGAAGGAAGGGAAAGGCAGCAGAGGTGTAATAAACACTGATTTAATTTTTACAGCACAGTACATTATTGAACTATAAAATTGTGTGATTAGCCAACTCATTAACACTGTCTTAAAGCAAATAAGTGTTTAGAGCTTGACACACTTAGTGCTGAAAACCTCTCTAATAGTAAATTTTAAAAGTAACCAGTGTTGCTTGGAATAAAGATTGTGCTGCTGTGCATCATCAGGAGCTCTGTATTAGGGCTCTCATCCAATGATTCCATTTGAATGCATTCCCTGTTTTACAGCACTCCTGTCTGTACTGCTTTGACACTTCCTTGAGAGTGGTGCCATGTAGAACCTGCAGCACACTTGTACAGGACTGCCACAAAAATAACTTAATAGATTTAAGTACTGCCTTCCACTTTATAAAAGGGTTTCTTTTCACTTGCTCTTTTGTCCTGCATTTATTGGTAGTGACTTAGGAGGCATAGTAACAGCCAATATGAGTCATTGCAGTCACCTAAGTCTGTATCTTTCTGGTAGAATCCCATTGATCTAGTTGCTGAGTTAGTTGTTTATGCCCTTAGCATTTTCAGTGGTGATCTAGGAGAGATCTAATTGCCTGGTATGAGACATCTGAAAATTCCCATATTTTTGTACATAGACTGCTCATGGAGTGCTTTTTGAAAATGATGTATTTGAGCTGAAAATTTAGAAAGTCTTGACCCCTTTTGGAAGAGTCTAAAAATAGATAAACAGTCTCTTTTTAATTTGCTAGATACTGGGAGGCCACTCCTGTCAAACTTAACTCATGTCACTTTGCGAATTAACTCCAACATTTGGTATTAGTTTGTATTAGTTCTTTCAAATTTGAAAACAATGTTAGAGAATGCTTGGAAAACAAATTTACTGTCTCAGCCAGCTTAACAAAGACATATCATCTCAATAAATTTAACTTTTTTTTAATCAGATTTTTTTTTTAAAAGTAATTATTAGCTATACAATGGTGAATCACTTTCTTGTTTTAATCCTGTGCTTACAAAGTTACTGCTTTGGAAGAGATCTGCCTGATGAATGTTTCCCCAGGTTGGCTTTTAAGCAATTGAATTGTAAGATCACTAGTTGTTACAGAATGACAGAAAGAGGGAACACACTGAAATTAACATCTTGAGATGTTTTAGGGTGAGGCTCATAGCACACTGGGTTTTTTTGGGTATATATCAGAGATAATTTTTTAAAACAGATATATTCCAAAAACATGTCTAAGACAAGATAAAATGTATTTCTAAAATTGTGTCAGCCATTGAACCTACAGGTGATCTATCTTTAAGGGCCTGTTGTGTTCCAGGCATTGCTTTTGCTATGGGAAAATAAGTGTAAACCTGAGTGAGCAAGGGACTCTCACACACAGTATTAGGCTATGTGATTTAGCTCAGTGATGCTTAATCACATGAGTTTAGGATGTTACATTTCTCTAGCAGCAGTTGCCATCTGCATGTGCTGACAGAATGATTGTGGGAGAGAGTTCTGTCCCCTTTGGTGCAAAGCACACATGGAGCCTGTGGTTCCGCCTCTGGAGAAGCCAATTTCAGACTGAGCTGTCACTGCCACGCTCTCTCATGGACCCTGTACAATGAACTGACATGTCAAGATGAATGCCACCAAAAGTGTGAGACAAGGTGCGGGCGGGATTTAGGTCAGATCCAAGTTGTCCACAGGTTTGGATGTTAGAGACACGAGTACTGCTACAAGACTGTACCCTTAGTGAAAGTTGTCATTACAAGTGTCCCTGGAGCAGTAAAGCTGTGGAAGCTAGCAGTGCCATGGCTGCCTGAACAAACAGTCTGAGGCTGATACCTCTTTAGTCCAGCTGTTTACTAAAGGAGGAGTTCCACAATATGAATCTGGTGCTTGACATACTTGGTGCCTTTATGTGCTTGCTTGAGTAGTTAAGACCCTCTTAGCTGTGTCAATTTGACTAACAGTATGCCATCCTGAAGTAGGATATGAGATGTGTGGTACTCTACGTAAGAAAAGTAAAGGGAATGATTGTCTGGAAGACCACAGCAAAGTGGGAACTGTTAAAATTGGTTTATGTCAGAACAGAATATGTACTCTGGAGCTGTGCCTAGAGCTACTGGCTCTGGGACAGCGAAGAGTCTAAAAGGTTCTTGCTTCTTGCTTCCTCTTTGCTCAGAGGTTAATTACTGGCAGTAACTGAGATAGCTTGTATAAAGGTAGCTCTGGAAAATCCCTACAAATAAATTCTCTCTTCCCTTAGATACACAGTATTGGTAGGATTGGATTCAGGTTTTTTGCAGCCATGCTGTGAAACCTCTCTATTTTTAGACCCTCGAGTAGAGTCCAGAGAGAGCAGACAGTGATGGGACTAAACCATCCAGCTGAAAGTGCTGCATTTAAAATGTCAGCAACAAGTCGTTTGAGGTCCATCTTCATAGGCATGTTTACTTTTGTACAGAGGAATAACTGTTCCTGTTGGAGTTACATTCTTGGCTTGTTTCCATACATTTATATGCAAGAAGAGTAAACCTCTAGTCAACTACACTCCATAGAAGTCGTTAAAAAAGGCATAATTGTGGATTTTTTTTCCCCACACACATTTGAAGACCAAAATGAACCTGAAAATGAGTTGGTAGTATTTCTACTTCAGTTTTTCAAAGTCATTAGCAATACAGAGTAAATGGATGCCTTTAAGTCTGGCTAATTTGTATATAATGGTAAATAGATCTGAGGATGAGAAAAGTCATCAAACACTTCGGTGTATGGATATTAATTTCCAAATATCTGAATAATGGTTGCAGGATTGATGCGTTCAGGAAAGGAACACACAGAACTTGTTGCCTTTGTCCACCAGCTAGAGCTTTTCCAGCCTTTCACAACTTCCCATATGTCAATGAAAAACATTTTCCGAGAAATTGGCCGCTTCGTGCTTTGTAACTAATGCCAGCTTTTTCATGGACCAGTTCAAGGCAGAGCAAAGGGAAAAATGCCTTGTTTTAGTGCATGAATTACTCTGACAAGCTTTCACATCGCTCCTCCTCTTATTAATATTCTTTTTGATGTGAGCTTGTAAAACAGAGGATTGGCTGTTAATCTCTGGGATCTCAAGGGCTTTTGGCAGTGGCCCATAATTGATGTGTTCACATGGCTGTTGTCTGACTACTAATGATTAGACAGCAGTGTTATCTCCCAGCTAAATCAGTGTTGCTTATAAATCACACTTGATAAAGTGCAGTTTCATTTCTTCAAAGGGTCTGTGCATGTCTATATAGTTTGATGCAACTGCCAGAGCCATTTCATGATTTTGTGACAGGTTAGATTAGGTTTATTTTTATGAGCAAGATATTTGAATTTCTACCAAGCATTCAGAAATGTTTTTGTTTTTTGGGGGCTTTTTCTGTCTTTGTTTTAAGTTTATTGTGCGTGGGTAGAATAGAAAGGATATGCACAGTTAGGGCAGACCATCCTAGAAAGTGCAAGTAACTGGAGAATATAACACATGAAAAGTGGAGTACTTGGACGGTCGAATTCTTTTGCTTTGTTTGAACAGAGAGGGAGCTTCATTTGCAGTAGGTGTTGATCACTCTGTTACACTATAAAAATAGTCTGTGAGAGCATAAGAAAGGACATATGGAAACACAAGGTATTTCAACAATGGTGTCTGGGATTTTCCGGGTGAAACTGGGTCCTTTGCATGCCTCCCTTCTTTTTCAGCAGAACAGGAATGATAAATCCTTTATAAAACTCTTCAAATAAAAACTTCTGTGTTTGGGCTCCTAGAGAGCATGCTAATGAGGATCTTAAGGTACTAAGGCAAAATCAATAGGCAAAAATGTTGAGATAGGGACATGAAAACAGAGATCTCAAGGTGACCTGAATACTCAGCCACTGAAAGGACAAGATTTGTCTGTCTGTTAGGTAACCTGTAATCAGATAACTTGGTGCTGATAGTGAGGATGCTCTCATGAAAAAGAACTAAATCTGGGTTTCTCCTCTCTGCCCAAACTGAATGACCTCAGAATTGAGGCAATTAGGTCAGAAAATTTTGAAAGGTCTTTCTTGCTGACTTTGGTTCTTGTATTTGCCTTCATATTGTAAGATTAATCCTTCAGTCTCATTATTAAGGGTATTGAACACTTTGTGTCAGAAACCGGCGCCAACCCAATAATTTGGAGAGAACAGATATTAGTGGTTTCCTCCTCTCAAGGATTATTTACCCTTAAAAAAATCTTTACTGTACATGTATTATTTTTGGAATTTTTTTAGAGCTCTTATTTGAAATGCTATCTACTTTTCTCCCTGGTAAAACAACGACTACAGTCCAAGCGCTGCCCACAGTTATGCTTCAGTGGACCTACTCTGGATTTATACCAGTGAAGGTGTACATCAGCTGGGAAAAAAAAGTCTTGTCATGAATTGTCTTTCCTGAAGACACTGTAAATAGATCAAACTGCATTTGAGAATAAAGACTTTAACTAGATATCCAACAGTGGGGAATTTCAAGGAGAGCTAAACAATAACGCTTCAGCTCCTTTTTCAGTTGAACTGTCACAATGAAAAGGAAAGCTGAAGGGTCATTTTAGAAATTTTCCTTTAGTGACTTGCTAAATAATCATGAATGTGTATGTCCCATTCTTGAAAGTAATAATACTGTCTAGTCCTTTAAGTAAAATTATGACACAATATCCTACACTTCGTACTGTTTGTAGCTAATAGTGTGAAGTTAGCCTAAGGAATATAGAAAAAACCTAACTGATATGGATCCTACGCGCTATCAAAAAGCACAAGGAGACCTCTAGAGCAATAATACAGGAATATATTAGTCAAAGACCCACATGTCTTGCCTAAAAAGTCTAAGGGCTTTTTAAATTAAAAATTTTAGGGTCTGTAGACATCAATAAATATGGGGCCATTAAGTCAAATGCTTAATTTTCAGAACATGCTGAAAATGCCATCCCTAAGAATGTAGTCAGGCATGTTAAAGCTTTTGGTATGCATAGGCCATCAACAAAGTTCAGTTCTGCTTGTGAGGATTATAGAAGGTCTTTGACAACCTTTTGGAAGAGAAATTAGTTTAGACAATTTTTCTTAACAAAAATGTACTGAATTCAGGGAGCAACAGCCTGAATCATAATGTGTGCAACTTTGCACTCGCAAAGTGAGTGTTCAGAAAGTGGGTAAAAGGCAGCAGTGGGCCGTTGACATGCAGAAAGTCAAAAAAGTACAATGAAGCCATTTCTCTTCTGAGTTTTGTTTGCCACTTTATTATACATTGTCCTGGAGTCCTGGAAAAACTCCAGAAGTTTTATTGAATGTCTTATGTTCCTGTACTCCGGAACGGCTGAAATGGCAGCTCTTCCACGAGGCTGTGGTTGCATCATCAAGTAACTGAAACCATCTTTTGGTAGTGGAGAAATTCTGCTATGGAGTCATAGAGTCATGATTTGGTTGGACATTAAGAATGAAAATTTGCAGTGGAGCAGTGAAATGATGATGCAATCAAATTAAATATTATCTTCCTATATACCATTAAAAATGAGAAAATTTTCCTTAGTCTGTTGGAGTCTTGATCTGTCATAGAGCAACCATGCCTTCCTTCTCGGGTTGAAGTCTTATATGTGTTAGAAATAAACATTTGAAAACTGAGGGTAATATTTATTTATAATGCTATGAGATTTATGTAAGCAAATAACATATCTATTTTCAGGCTCAGAACCCTGGAAGGTTGACTGTGGCAGAAACTTTGGAATAAAAAGAACTGATTGCCATTGTTAAAATGAAAAGTTTTTTTCTTTAAAATGAAAAGCTTCTAAAGGGTCATATAACTTCATAACCCTCATAACATTCATAACCCTAGGAACCTAGCCATCACCAGTAGGTGGACATGCCTTGGTTTTTGCCATATTCAGTTGCATGACACTGACAGATACTGGACATCATTCCGCAGTTTCTATCTAGCCCCAGACAATCCAGAGAAATAGCTTTCTTGACTATTCAGAATAATTCCTTTCTTAATTGTGGACTACAGTGTACCTCTCTACACAGGATAGATATCTTGAGTGAATTTCAGTACTTGTTTATTTTGTATTAAAGCTTAGCAAAGCATAATGGCTGACTGAAGAAAAGTTTGGAAGTGCAGACTGAAGAGCTGACCAGGAGAAATCAAGACTCAATGCAGAAAGGTGTTCTAGAAACAATTATCTCAATGAATGTGATTTACTTAGGCTGAATGAGGAGAAATGTCTCTACGAGAAATTTGCAGGTGGTGATCTGGGCATCCTCCCAGGACTCTGCCAAGTGTTAGAGTTGACATACAATTTTTCACAGACACAGCCTTGGCAAAAGGATATCACTGGCAGCTGTCAAATGCTAATCTTTCTCACAGTAAAATATGTGAATGGCTTGGGAAATCCCAATCATCTGAGCTAGAATGGGAGATCCAAGAGAGGACAAAGAAGTTTCCTTGCCTTTTGTTCAGCACTGTTGTCCTGCATTAGACCCTACTCAGAACTTTGGCTTTTCATCATAGGCTTCATTAATGCTGTTCTAAAAATAAAATACAAGCATTATCATGTCTTTGGAGGTGCTGCAGATACATAATGTCACATAGTCACATAAGGTCTGAGGAGGTCTGGAGGTCACCTTGTAAAAAGAACATGCAACTGTGAAAAGATGAGTTTGCAGAACTCTGTGTGCTGGTCAGCGTGGCTGATGTGAGTGGCAAAGAATATTTTGGGTACAAGGGGGACTTTTTTTCCTTGTTCCCCATATTGAAAGTTTAGTAGCAGAGTAAGAGTTATAAGTGGATATTTTTTTAGCTTAATAGCAACTGTTCAGAATACTGAAATCATTCCAGATGTGAGTGATTTGCTGCTTTACTAGGGAAAAAAGTGTCAGTTCTGTTAATGCCTTTTTTCTCTCTCCAGCTACTCAGTTGATTGAAGTGGAGAAGTTAATTTTAAGAGTAGGAAATACTTGGAAACTGCAAGTAGACGCTACTTATGTTACTCAGTTCAACAAAATTACGCATCGCGTTTCTTGTTCATAATACAATATTTGTAAAGTATAAGCATTTAAAAAAATATTCCCAAACAGAGGTTTCAAAGTGTGAAACTTGGCTGAAATTTATCAGTTTGAATCATCTTTGTTGTTCTTTTATGTTTAAGCTCTTGTGATTCTCAACTGGGTTCACCAAAATAACTAATTTTCGTAGTATCTCTGATCTTCCTGAGTTTTGAATGTAAAGCTTGTAATAGATATGTCTGTCCTATGGCAGAAATTCCCTTCTACATCCATGTCTTACAGTATTTCTTTTTTTCTATGCTGTCATTTATGGCATTGACTTTTTTCCCCCTCAACAATTTGATGTAGAACATTTGAAGAAAACAAAATATCATTTCTGTTAAGCATGATATCACAATGTTTCTGAGTTGGCCTCTGATATGATTTATAGGCAAGAAATACTGAACTGAGATTAAAATGGGATCTTTTAGACAAAATGGAGATTTTTCATAGTGGTAATTCCTGTCACATGGTAGAATATGAAGGAGTAGCTTTAGGTTTTGGATATGTAAATTCTCTGTAGGGCAAGGTGTGTAGCAAGAGGAGAGTTGAAGATCAGTGAGATGTTTGGAAGTGCAGACATGCTTCTGAGCACACAGGCATTTTTCTCATGTCACATTCTCCCATATTTGTTTTCTTCCAAAGGAGTTACATTAATTTCATTAAAATTACTTCTGATTTATGATGTTGTGCATGAGATTACAGTGAGGTCTTCTGGGGTCACTGTTGCTTTAGAAAATCAAGATGGAGGCAGGTATACCTTATGTAAAAAAAGGCTAGTCTCCTTTTCACTGTAAAATCTAGAGAAAGCAATTTTTAGGACTCAAAACTTCCAGATAGGGCTGAATTCCTTTATTTCCTGTTTTCCTTTCCAGACACAGTGATTCTGTGAAGTATTAATTCAAAACTGTAAAGAACTTCTCAATGTAATTTTCAGAGTTGGAAGTTTCTTAGTCCTTTCTGTCTTCGTGTTGTTGTCTTTGAGAGGGAAGATTTAGGTTTGCAAAGGGCCAGGCTTTGGTTTTCAGTTAGACTCTATAATAGGATTCAGATCTTCTTTTCACATTCTTTCTATTAGTGCAAACATTCCCACTGGGAATGCTTTCAGTATTTTTCTTTTTTTCTCCATTTAAAAATAAGTGCTTTCTGGGAAGGGCTTGTACTCAGACTGAAACCTTCTCCTCTGCCTTTCTTCTGGCTGTGTTGGTAGATGGATTAACTGGCTTTTGGCATATACATTTCAAAATCACCTGGTGTATGACACTGCAGTAGTGTACGACCCACTTTGGCCTTAGATTGGTAGACCACGTTATCGTTGATACATATCTCCAAAGATACACCTTCATGAAATCAGGAAGGTGAGTTTTGATACACAGAACTTGATTCCAGCATGTAAAGTGCCTGAGTAACTGAATGGCAACCTTGCTTATTAGAAAGTCTTGTCTATTTCTTGTTAGTACGATATTTCCTTTCTTTTCCGTGTGTGCTTCCTCCTACTGACAAATGTTATGCAGCCACCAAAATAGACTTTTTTTTTTTTTTTTTTTTTTTTTTCTTGTGGTAAATGTTCAGATAAAGGATTGCTCCATGGAGCAGTGACTAGATTGTTTGGCAGGCAGTCTTCATTTTCTGTGAGCTTTCTGCTACTAAGCATCATAGCTCTCTGATACGATCAAACACTTGGCAGTGGAAAACTGCCGTGAATAACACTGCAGCTTTGTAGCCTTTGTCACCAATCAGCTCTCAAAAGCTCTTGGAACTAGGTGAAGAAAATATTGCTTGAATATTTCTGTCTTTTTGTACTCCTTTGATTATGCGTCTAAAGAGAGCATCTATGTAAATAACCTTCTTCAGATTCAGATTTTCAATCTCATATTGGAATCTCTTGTGTGATAAACAGCAAGGCTACTGTTCAGTATGCGCCAACACCTGGGAATAATAATGAAAAAATAACAGTGAGAAACTGCAGAGCATCTGTTCTTGACATTAACTTTCCTCAGTTTGACAGACTGCCACCACCAGATGTTAGTCTTATGTGCCTTTTTTTCCACTGGAGATGGCGGCCTTCCTGCCTCTCTTTGCCTCTAATAGCTTACATCAGTGCCCTTTGGAGAATTCATGAAAACGATTGTGTCACCACAATGATCTCTAAGAACCACCACTTTGCAGTGCTGTTACGATTATCAAACAAGATGGGATAATTTTAAAACATGGAAATCTGGAGCAATGTTTAAGCTTAGTATATTTTTTTCTTTTGAGTAAGGTCATATATGTGCAATGAACAGGTACCTCAGGGACAGTAAATGTCCACTTATTTCTCAGCCAAAGGTTTAGTGTTTTAATTCACAGAGAAACAGCCCCGTTTAGTGCAAGCGCTCCTATTTGGCCTTGTCCTGGGTGAACATTTCTAGCGGAAAACACGAACGTTTATTAATGGCTCTAAATAAACCAGACCTGAGTACAAATATTTGTTACAAAGAACTTAATAGGATACACTGTCAGATCCATGCTTTCGTTAGCTCCCCCTCACTGTTTATAATACTCAAAAATGGAAAACACATCTGTCAGTTTAGTCTACATTCACTTAAAACATTGGCTAGTTTAGTATGACCACAGAAAACACTTTGGATTT
The DNA here is from genome assembly GCF_009650955.1 of Corvus moneduloides. Taxonomy (NCBI): domain Eukaryota; kingdom Metazoa; phylum Chordata; class Aves; order Passeriformes; family Corvidae; genus Corvus; species Corvus moneduloides. The sequence continues at coordinate 47,705,378 of NC_045511.1, forward strand.
TTTTTCCTCTGGTTTTGTGATGAGTATATTTTACGGAAAAATGATGTTGCATTTGTAGTAGGAGGTTTTGCACAGCTTTACAAAACACCATGTAAACTGTCAAACAGGCTATTCATCAGCATTTTTTGGGTTTATAATGGGATGTGGCTTAGCTTTTCTTAAGTGCTAGGCTCCATTTTCCTGCCAGTTACTGATCCCAGTTCTCTTCTGGCTTGAAGTAAGGTATGTTAAGAACTCCTAAATTATGCCTGGGGTACAGATTGACCCCGTTTCACTGACAGAGCACCATTACACAGCCAGTGCCAGGGAGCAGGGCTCTGTGCCATCCAACCGTGTGCCTCCACTTGGCAGCAGACAGCAGGAGCTGTAGAGCGTAGAATCAGTGTCTCCCCACGCACGGCATACACAGTTATGGTTTTGTGTGATGTGTGCTATTAGATACTGCAAGAAACAGCTGCTGCTGGGGGTCAGCTGATATTTGACTTTCCTGTGTGCATTCAGGTCTGCTCTGCAAAGCATTCTGCCTGTGCTTTAACTGTGCAGCTCTGTTGGCATAAAGAGAAGAATAAAGACATCATTGCTTGAGTGCATTGTTCCTATGCCACAGGAGCTCTGCTTTAACCAGTAGAATGTTGACAGTATTAGTAGATTTTTATCCCTTAGGGACGCTTTTAGTATTTATGTTTTGCTTTGGGTTTGGTGTTGTGGGGTTTTTTGTTGTTGTTTGTTTGTGGTTTTTTGTTTGGTTGGTTTTGGTTGTTTTGTTTGTTTGTTCTGGTTTTTTGGTTGGGTTTGTTTGTTTGGGTTTTTTTACTTACCTTGAACCTGAAGATTTCATTCTAAATAAAAAGAATCCCCTCTAAATGAGGAATACTTTGGAGAAGACTGTGATTATGGGTCCTTCCCCTCTCCTGCCTAGTTCTAATGTAATTGAGATCAGAATCCAGGCTGGTCATACTAAGATCATACAAAACATTTTTACAACATTTATTGAGAAGTGTTCAGCACACATAAGGCTTGCATACACAATTAAAAGCCTTGACTCTCAGTTTGAGTCAATGAATAATGCTAAAAGCAACAGAATTGTTACAAAGGCCAATAGTAACAATTGTTACAATTTTTAAAAAGGTCTTCCTAATTTGTCATTTTATTTTCTCATTATGAAAAGTGTCCATTTGATGAAGTGAGCTGATCTATGATACATGTATAACACCTATTAGTTTGTCCTTTTCTTTGTATCCCCATTTTGCTTTACAAGAAGGCAAAATGAACTTTGATCTACATTAAGATACATTTCAGCAAAACCTAGATGATGTATGGTGAGTCATTATGTCTTTTCTGTTGAGTCTTCTTACAAGGTCCAAAATGAAAAACATAGTCTTGAAGACATCTGATCATCTATTTTGATGCAGCTAAAAAGCAGCTGTTTTTAAAAAAAATTATTATGCTGAAGAGTGGTTTCTTCAGGTGATATCTGTGATCCAGTGGGCCAAATGAACATGAGTTCCAGGTGGTTTAGGTAGTTGAATGGGCACACTCACATCCTTATCTAGCTGTCTTTTATGTGACAAGGGATGTTAGAGCCCAAGTGACATATCGAAAACCTTCAGCCATATCTTTACACAGAAAATCTGCTATTGAGGAGATTGGAAGTTATACGGGAGAGATGATGATGATGAGAACGTCTTCAGTTCATATGCAGATATTGTCTCTGTGAATTGTCTTGTGCATAGACTGATTGTCTGGCGGGATGTATTCTTCTAAATATGCATTTTGGAAACCCTGAGAAATTAGATGGTTTGGCTAGATTCTTACAAAAGTCCTCATCTGTTATTCCAAGCAGAAAGATCTAAATGTTGTCTGTAAGGTATTAGGTGGGTCATCCTAATGTATTTTAAATGATTGGATGACAAGAGATTGTATTTGCTGCCGTATGGATATTAGAATTGTTCCAACTACTAATTTCTCTATGATACACATGAAAGAATGGCACTTGTGTCTTTGTACTGTCTTTATAAATGTTTTTCTTTAAATAGAAAATGAAGTTCCCAGTTCGCAAAATTAATTTCCATCCACAAATCAGTCTCTGTCAGTGCCAAGAAAAAAGTAAACTTAATCCTTGCTTTAAAAACTTATTATTTCATACTAACAGTCTATGACAACAGGGAATAGTCTAGTAGAAACTTAGCAAGTTGCCTTGTTTAGCGTGTATGATAGATATTTTTGTACTTAATTTTTCATGTGCAGCATTTGGGCTAACGTCAAAAGATTGGAACTCATAAGACTGAAATTACCTGTGATACACCAAATCCCTACATAAAGAAATGCAGTCTTGGCAAACTGGGCTTCTTATACTTTTTAAAAAATTTATTTATGTATTTTATTTTTATTTTATTTTACTTTTATTTTTTTAACTCTCACAGCACCATTATAGTAAGTTTGTCTGTTGTTTTCAGGTTGATCCCCTGTTTACAGTGCCTGCACCTCCACCTCCGATTTCCAGCAGTATCACACCTCAGATTCTGCCTTCCTACTTTTCCCCATCTTCATCCAATATTGCAGCACCAGTCGAGCAGCTTTTGGTACGGACACGTTCAGTGGGTGTAAATACTTGCGAGGTTGGAGTAGTTACAGAACCCGAATGCCTTGGACCCTGTGAGCCTGGGACCAGCGTGAACTTGGAAGGAATTGTGTGGCATGAAACTGAAGAAGGTAAATTGTTTTTTCCATTAGGTTTTTCTGTGAGATTTGTTGACAAGGATACATGCTGTATCGGCCTGGGTGCTAACTAAAGGCTTGCTCATCTGTTGGGACACCATTATATACAATGACAGTCACAGCTTTACAGCTCAGCTAGTGAGTTTTTATTTTGAAAACAAATGGCAGGCCTTTCTATTGTTTAAAGCAACTGTGTTTTCCAAATGACCTACCCTGTAACCCCATCTAATAATAGAATTGTCTCCTCTTGCTATATTAAGAAAAGCATATGAAGAAATTGCTAGTAGAATAGCATAAATGTGCTAATTAAATGTACATCATGAAGAGGTGTTTATGTGATGGGAGTTGATATTTGAATAGTTTAGATGAAAACTTAGCTGAATATTTCAGCTGATAAGAAATGCCACCATTATGTAACAATAGAGGCCCCAGAGATCCTGCAAATTGATGTGATTATTTTTGCATTTTGGTTATCTGAAATATGCTTTAAGAGGAAAGCTTTCTTGCTTGAAGAAAAGTGTTCATGTGGTGAAGAAGTGCTATCAAAACCAGACTGATTTCTTTAATATCCTTTGAAGACATTTGTCCGAGTAGGAGTGCTGGAAAGCTTTGGGGAACACTAAACATTGATTTGCTATGATTTAGAACAAAGTAAGTAGGAAGAGGATTATGCAGTGATATGCAGATTTTTCGATTTTGGTTTTCAAAAGCTTATTATTAAAATACCAGCTTTCTCCTGCTAAATGTACTGCACGTGTACACTAAACTTCTGCAATTTTTCGTTAAATAAAAGCAGATGTTTTCATTTATTCCTGTGTGAAAATCTTCCTGTGATAGTTCTTATATTTCTTTTGAGGATTATTTAATTTTTAGTGATCTACCTTCCTCAACAGTGAAAACAAGATTATTTACAAAATGATATAATGACAGAATACAGCAGTGCATCGCTTCATCATAAATCCTGACATGTTTCAGACCGTATGCACAATGGCATTTCGTCCTTTGCAGTGATATATAAGACCTCACCAAAGTGCTCTACACTGTCCTCTCAAAAATCAATAGAGAGAGTCAGATTTACTTGCTTTTATATGCTCTCATCCATCCATCTTTCTCTCTGTGTATGTCTGCAGCAGATTCATAAGGTAGATTGATCCTTTTAGATTGTTTTTAAAGCACAGTATAAATTCTGTTTTAAAATATCCCTGCAGAGATGACTGCCCTTAGCAACTCCAATCTTTCTTGACTGGCCTATATTAACCAGAGTTGGAATGTGTGGGTGTTAACTGTGTTGACATGAAAGAGCAGTAGCTGTTAATGGTGTTATTCTTGCTGAATAAACTAAACTTCTGACCCCCACTGAATTTAAGAGGGCTTCCTTGCGAAAGGTTTGGCACCAGAAATGAAGTATTAAAAAAAGTGCATTCTGTTTACCAGTATCTCAGCACTCTAATGGTTTAAAAACCCTTGTTAGTTAATGGAAATTAACTCCCTTAGCCTTTTCCTAGTTTGTTTAAAACAATTTTCTGAAACAACTCAATTCAGTGATGGCATGTTTGAGCAAAACTGTTTTGAGTGTGCCTGTTTTCATAGCTTTACAAACACTCTTTGGGAACACTACAGCTATGAATGACTGCTAATACAGATAAAATGGGATTGTAAAATACTCTAGAAATTTAACTAGAGTGTAAATCAAGAGACTGAAGATAGTTGATATGATTTCTTATTGTGTGGTTTGTACCATGCTTTTTGTGTTTGAGGGTTTCAGACCCTTCTGACTGAAGAAAATAATAAAAATTTGACTGTTTTGTCCCAGAGTTCACAATCAACACTGTATTAAGAAAAAGGAGTTCCTAATGATGATTTTTTGCATTTAATTAAGTTTTGATGTTTGGAGCACTCATATAAGTATATATTTAGGTGTTTTCAAATTTTCTGACGTGTTCATGAAAGCAGTTATATAGATGCTTGCATGGAGCCATTTCTGTCAAATTCTAGGGAACAGCATGCAGATGGGTCTTCTATTTATCTTTAACAGAACAAAAAATATTACCAGATACTAATTTTCTCCAGTTATGATTTTGACTTTAGGGTAGAACACAACCTTTCCTAAACTGGTGTAAATCCAGCTTACTCTAAGTGAAGTCTTTGTACCTAGGTACATCTAAAACCATCTTGATGTTCATGATGACGTACAAATTTCGTTTGTGATGTTCATATGTTTCTTTAATATTCACTCCCTTTACTGCTTTCCAAAACTTAGTAAAAATACACATACAAACAGACATTTCTTTAGCTGTCTGGATATCCTATAGCTTCTTAACATAAAACAATCCTAAGAAGCTAAGGTATGAAAATTTCTAATCTTGGGTTGTGTTTTGAGATATTTGAATTATTTTATATCTAGTTTAGCCATTCTGTGAAATTAGTTGTGAGGTGATAAGAATAGGCTTGTAGGATGTCTGCATACTGTATTGCATATGAACCAAATATGCTGCTGAGCAGCCCTCATGTCCTGCAGCAAGTAGCTGTGGGAATGCAAATACAGAAAGGATGTGGTGAATCACAGTTATTACAACAAGAATAGTAGTGTGAGTGGGGAAAGATAAAATCAAATCGTTTATGTAGAACTCGTTATTAGCAAAAATGTAATACATGCTCTATAAAAAAGAAGGCATATACTGAGAATTCCTGTTATGAAGGTATCTGAAATAACCAGTTTTATGTATGTTAAACAGGTTGTCACATTCTGTTGCATTTGTTCTTTGAGGTCAGGAAAAGGATGATGTTCAGGTTATGAGTCATATTTTTAAGATAATCACTTCAGGGGTGGGGGGCAGGGGAAGAAAACAACACTGGATTTCAGACAAAATTCTGAAAGACCAAAAAAGGCATTGGTACACAGCTCTTTTCATTACTTCTACACCACTCTATTTAGTTGACTTGATGTAATAAATCAGACCATTTTTCCCAGAGTGTTTTAATCCTAAGAGGTGTAGAAGGAAGCTGGCATCTGAAGTCTGTGACATTTAATTACAGGGAGTGGTAACTAACCATAGCTGGTTACTCCTACAGTTGACTGAGACTGCTGGTTATCACGTGGGAATTTCTCAGTTGCTCCACTAAGCAGTGTAGTGCTTAATTTCTACGTATGTGTGCCAGAGGCATTGTCATCTGCATGACAACCTTGTTTGGATGTAACTTGGTAGTGTGGCCAAAGTGGTGGTAATGTCTGTGAAACAGAGCATTGAAGGAACTATCTGAGGCTACCCTGTAGAAGAACAAAGAGAAAGGATTATGTGGGCAAGTCAACATGAAACTGGCAGTTGATGTGGATATTTGACATCAGAAACTATCTTCAGTAAAAGTCCTTCACAGAAACAAGCTTGGTAGTGTTAACTGGAGTGTATATTCTGGTTTGGTTGGTTATTCTGATGTTCTGGGAAAGAGCTGCTAAAAGTCTCTATTGCTATACTGAGAAAAAAGCTTATCTAGAATCAGGTACTTGCTAAAATGTGTCATTATCTTCTGGGAAAACAATTTCGAAGCAAGTAATAATTGTTTCTTATTGCCTGGAGGAAACATAAATGACCCAGAAGAAAGGGAAACCACCAACCAACTTTCTAAATTGCTTAGAGCTTGCGTTTTTGTTTTGCTTCTCACACGCAGTTGACCCAGTTGCCCTGGGTCGTGTCCTGGTTTTGTTTCTGCATCTAATAGTAGTGTCTGCCTTTAGATGGCAAGCAGTAGTTCTGATGATGTCTTGTTTTCTTGAAAACTGCATAGGAGACAGTCCTTGCTGCCTTTGTGTGCAGAATGAGCTGTCTGTATGAGGTGACATTCTTCCTCTTTGTGCAGCTCGGGTGCAACCTGCTGTTGTTCAGTAACAAATAATGGGGAAATGAGTTGTGTTTTTCAATCAGGGTTAGCTTGTTGGTCTTTATAACTTGAGACTGGTTGTCAAATAAAAGAAACAGGAATCTGCGCGATCTCAGAAACCTGATGGGATCATTTCTAGGGTATTCCTAATTTATCATAGCATCAGTTCTGACACTATTTTGCAGCATTTTTAGAGAAATTTAGTAGAAAGGAGAAGGCTTAGAAGACAAAGAGGTATGCTGGTATTTGTTGTGTATAGGGTTTCCCAGCCTGCCACTTTTGCAACTAATACGCATAGTTTGTTTTGAAAACATTATCTGTTGCACAGAGCTAATGTGGATTCTTCTCTGCCTTACTATGTGGTCTTAGTTTTGCAAAGAATACTTTAAAAGAACAGTCTGTTTTAAATATCTTTGGTTAGATGTGTTTGTACATGTGTGTGTAAATAAGGGTGTGTATGTGTCAACAGAAATAGAAGAATGAGTAGACTGGCTGCCTGTTATTCCTGTTAGCAATTTTTGTAGTTTAACAACCACATTTTCTTACTTTCACAAATACAAAGGCATGATGAAACAATGAAACTTGTAATGGAGAAAGCCATGTCAAATATGTAAGGAAACAAACGTAGGCATTAGAGACTTTTATCAAAGAACATTACAACAATTCGTATAAATTTAGAGAAACATGTTAAATCACACTGTTGTCTTGAGTTCAAGCAAGGTTTATTGAGAGGGGCAATATGTTTTATTAAACCTAGAGGTACATTTGTAAACAACAGGTTCGCTTTTAGACTGGATGCATTTATTTTGCTGTGTGATGTAGACCATTGACTTGCTGGGTAGAGGGAGTGGTGGTTGGGTATTGGTAACCACCATATTTAGTTCAGAATTGTGTATTTATATGACAGAAGCATAAAGATAACTACTGCTCAAAAATCAGGCTTTGTTATGTCCACATTACAGAGAAGTGGAGATAGTAGGGTTTTTTGGCTAGTTATATTAACAGAACAGCTAAAATCCAGCTGTTCTCTACTGGTGCATGGGTCATCTGCTGACCCAGTATGAACATCACCCACTATCAAAATGCCATCGGTTAAGAAAAAGCCTTTACATGTATTTATATTTTTACATGTTATGTTTAATTTCTGCTCTTTCTACTGTATGTGATACCAGACTCAGTAAATCAGTGGATTTATGGAATCCTTGAATATGTGATTTTTTAATAAACCTCAGCTGTCTCATTGTATTATCTCAGGCACTTGGAGTCTGGCACCTAGTACGTGTTACATAGAAACTTGAAGCAGAAGAGATATGCTCTGCATGTCACAATGGAAAGCCACAGTCTTGTGTAAAAATGTTTGTGGTTTGTGGGAGGTCAACCTACTTTACAGAAGGAATCTGGGATGTACACAGACTATCTTAAAAAACCTTTAAGAGTTTAATGTTACAGGATTCATTCTGCAAGATGGATTTAGCTGTAGTTAAACCAAGGTTTGTCGTGTCTGAAGGGGCCATTTTGATCATCTCAGCTCTTTGCCTGACCTTATCAGAGGATGCACTTGTTTAGGGACATAAATTCTGGCATCGTCCTCTAACTGGCTTCTGCACACTGTTTCTTGTGAATTTCCTTGAAACATGAACTGCTGGCCAGTGTTAGAGCCAAGGAGTGCCTACCACTTGTAGCCTGTTTTATACAGGTTTCATCTAAAATCAGTGAAGCAAACAGTAATTTTAGGGTATCCACAGGCACCCCTCAACAGGTTTTAAGCCATTGGGACTGACTCTATGAACCAGGTGCGCATGGTTGTGATGTGGCTTCAGTGAGTTGCCCTGAATCAGCTGGGTCACGATAACCAAACCTTTTCAGGCTCTTTGTTCTCAGCAAACAGTACATGAATCATGTCAGTATAAACATCAGTGAAGCAGAAATTAAAAATAGGCTGTGGATGGTCCCTGCTGGCAGAGGAAGGGATTCAGGAGATATTTTGACTTTCCTGAGTTTAATTCTGTTGCAAAGAACTCCTTTTCCCAAAAATGTTCAATTAGTCATTCATATAAACATAAATTAAAGTTTGAACTTCTTTGTCTAGGTGATGTAAAGCACCACAGATTAGTGAAGGTCTGTAAAGGAAAAAAAATGAGGTGAAAATAGAACCACTGTTAATTTCCAGGCTTTCTAAGTGCAGCAGAGAAGTTAAGCTAGATCATCACCTTTTCCATTTCATCTCAATACCATTGCTTCAGATTTTTGAAGACTGCAGACCAACACTGGAAGAAAAGCACTTAGGAAATTTGTGCTGTTAAATGTTAAATTTGGTATTTAAAAGTCAGCGTTCCTTCTTGAACATAAGCAGCCCACAGGGTCTAGCCAGCTAGTCCTACAGATTTGTTTAGAGAGGCTGTACGCCTCTTATTGCATGGAGGAATGTGCGATTTCTGTACCGCTTAGTGCTTCTCTTGTTGGTTCACCCTTACTATACTGATGTAATGCTAAGCAAAGTGTAGTCCCAGTACAGTCATGATAACTGACCAAAAATATGAAAAGTGTCTTATTTACCCTGGATAGCAACAGGCAACTTATCTAAAGGGACCTGGCAAATGCCACATTTCCAGCTGAGTGAGAACCTGGGTGTAATTCTCTTGGTATAACCCAAAGCAGAGAATGAAAAAACTTAACAAATTCCAGACTGTGCTTACATAAAACTCTGCATATTGCCAGATTCCTACAGAGGAAGACTCCCTGTGCTGCTTGTACATACATAGAAAATTATCCCTTTTACAAACAAGCATATGGGGGCAGGGAGGGTGCCTAGAAAAAGGAAGGAGGATAATTGAGACTGGAAACATTTGCTTGGAGCTATTTGAATGTGAAACTGAGCCTGCTCAAGCAGTGAGGTTATGAACACTGAAGGAGTTTCTTCAAGAAAAGCAACAATTTTGAGCATTTATTGCTCAGAAAGCAAAGTCTCAGTAGCTGCAGATTGCTTAGAAGTGAGACTGTTCCAGTACGAAATACTTGGAACATGCGATGTTTGGATTTGTAGATAGCAGGGGGAGAGATGACTGCTAATGAAGTGTGTGTACATCCAAGTGTTTCCTTACTAAATAAATACCATTGGAGTAAGGAATGAAAGCACAACTGAAATGGCATGTTTAGTTGCTGTGCTTCAGGGATTAATCCACTTATTTAAAGATGTTCTCTTGGTCACTCTTAATTTTGTACATAGTTTAAATACTTAGGACAAGCTGTTGTATTCCAGTGTTGCTGCACTCCTAATCAGTGCCAACCTTGCGCAGTGGTGAATGAGAGGTTCTCTTGGTTGATAAGACCAAGAGAATTTAGATAATTTAAAAAATAATAATTTTTTCCACTGTTTCGGGCTACATCATAAAAAGCTGCTTTTAGCATCGGGACTAACCTTCCAATGTAAGATCAGCGGCTGGGCTAACAAGCATTTCATTTTTTTAGAAATAGTAGACACTTATATTTTGTCATCCTGAGGCGTATTTGTAATTCTTCCCAGTTATTACTGTTATCGTAGTAACTAGATACTAATATGGAATTTTTGGTGACAAGTAGCAATCCAAAAAGCAGAAGGAAAAACTCAATTAAAATATTTTGAACAGTGAAGAGATCTTTGACCTTCAGGGCTAATAAAAATTACTGCTTATGTTTTTGTTCTAAAAGAGGGAGGCAGGAAACACAGAGGTTGAAAAGGTAGAGGTTGAGGGTGAAGAAAAAGAATATATATATAAAAGAGAATATATATAAAAAAGAGAAGCTCAAGGGAAATATCTTTCTTGATTTAGTCTGAAAAAGTAGGTCTAGATTTACAAAAGCTAGTGTTACAATGGAAAACACAATCGAAGTTCATCAGTTTTATATCCCCAAGTGCCATGAAATTTAGGGTAATAAAACCCTCTAGAAACATCTGGGATGAAAAACAAAAGGCCAGTATTAGAGCACTCTGCTTTAATTTGGGTTTGTTGTTTGGTTTTTTTGGTGTTTTGTTTTTTAAGGAGTATCAACTAAAGCAAAACATTTACATGTCCATCAAAATTAGCACTGGTTTGTGTTTACTAGCTGTAAATTTAAAGCTTAATAGAATTTAAAGGGGATATAGCTATGGAAATAAAATTTATAGAATTATAGATTTAATTTTTAAGGGCAGATTTTTACCATCCTTGTTAAAGATTTAAGCAGAATAAAGAAGAATATTTAAGAAAATCCTTCTTTTGCCCTACTTTTTTTCTTTTCCCTGTTTTAAGATGTCAGTTAAGCTTATTTGGGATGTTTACTAGGCCTTCAGTTGGGTTAGTACTTAGTGTATTTAAGTGATTTTTTTTTTTGTTTGAGTTCTGCTGTTGTTTCTGTTTCAGTGTTTAGGGGCAGATCAGGCCATGCTATTTCTGTAGTAATTTAGCTAATAGTGTAACGATCTCCAGTAATGAAATGGGACTGACACTAGTTGTCAGGAGATGGCAATTCTGTAGCCAGATCCTAACACTAAAGATAAGTGTTGTGGAAAACCAGTTTCAAGTGGGGGTAGTTCCAAATCAATCTTCAAGTAATCTAGAGGTGGTTCGTTGATTTTTTGCTTTTTTTCCCGGTCACTTAAAACTTCTTCATTTAAGTAGGTTGAAGCAAGTAATTATGTTTTACTGGCTGTTTACTTTCCCCTGCAGTGACTGAACCTGTACTTCTTAACCTTGCGTTCATATAGAGCTGGCTTTAGTGGATCTTTGAAAGCCCTGAGGCTATGTGACCCGCTCAAGCTGGGATTTAGAAACAGTAAGAAGAGTCTCAGGTTGCACTAAAGGAGCTGTTTTCCTTAGGGAAGAGAGAAACTGACGTCAACTTTTAACAGAGTATGACTTCTAGTGTGTTACAGGTTTTAAGAAGAAGCTTACTTTATAGGTTTTTCTCTACAATTTTCTGAAAGTCCTAAAAGTTAAGACTCTAGATTCTGTGGAGAAAGTTTTGCAATAAACTAATACTGCTTCTTGAGAAATTTTGTTCAAACACCACCTGTGACAGTGAAGGCAGTAAAAGTTTGTCTGCATCCAGGCCAGTTTCATCCAGAAGAATCACTCGCTGTTGGTAGACTTCATATAGTTCCAGACTAGGAAGAATCACTGGTTACAAGACTGAGCAATTTAAGAAAGTAAAAAAAAAAAAAAAAAAACTCCCGTGTTCCAGAAATTTCCAGACAGACACTTTTATTTAGACATGATACAACCTGAAGGAACGCCAATAGATGCTGCTAATGTTCATTATCTTAATGAAGATCAGATTATTTTTGCTGAATGTTGAAACGAGAGTGGCATCTCTACATAGTCTGTGAACTTTTGAGAAAGACTTTCATTTTTCTGTTACTGTGTGAAAGAAAGAAAAAAATTTCCTTGATAGTCTTCTAAAAATTTAAATTCAGGATTTTTAAGCACATGCAACTCCCAAGTGGCAAAATAATTTAGTCCTTTGACAGTATCCCATTTCTGAGCTTTTTCATCAGTTTTTTTGCAAACCCCATCTGGGCCCCATTTCTTTCAGGGTGCGGCCTACTTAAGATAGGAGTGAAAGATCTGGGGTTTGAAACATAATGACACAGTAGTTTATATTTCATTAAACTGCATAGTCAGGGTTGGTTAAAAACAGATTTATCTGGGAAAATGTCCGAACGTACTTCAGGGGTGGGAGAAAAGGCTGCAGCAATGTTGGTGGTGGAAGTGTTGCTGGAGAGATCTCCACAGCACTTGGGCTTTCTCTGGCCAGTGTGGACATCTTGTTTGAGAGCAGTCTCCTAGATCTCTCTTTTTTGTTTTTTTGGGGTTTTTTGGGGGTTTTTTGTTTGGTTTTTTGGTTGTTGTTTTCGTGGGGGTTTTTTGTTTGTTTGTTTGTTTTTGTTGTTGTTGTTTTGGTTTTTGGGGGGTTTTTTTGTTGTGTGTGTATCCCAAAAGCTGGACAGACTGGTTTCCTTCCAGCACCTACACTTCTGTGGGCCTCAGCCGCTGTGCTGTTGTGCCAAGGCACTCCCACTTGCTGAACAGGGAAGCTGTGGGTGCCAGCTGACTTGAGGTGGATTTTGAATGACTGCATCTCCCCTGCAAACACCTTCCTGTTGACAGTGGGGATGAAGTTGTATAACATTTTAGTAATTTATTCCTGATACTCACTGAAGGTTGTTTTGCAGGAACTGACAGTTTCTCCCTCGGATAAAGATTAAAGGCAGCACAGAGGTCCAGATTTATTAACTGGTGCATTTTTATGAAATATGAATGGATAGGCTAATGCCATTTCTTCTTACTTTGATTATGCCCACACAAGTGGAACATGAAATTAGTGAAAATGAGGGGGAAGAGGGACTCTTGAGGGGCAGGAGTAAATCTGTACTTGGTTTTGCTTCAAGGCAGTAGGTGGTGATTGCATTACAAATTATTCTGTTGGTCTAGACAAGCAAGTGACAGGAAATAGCTTAGAGAAAATGTTTTTGTATCCCCAAAGCATTATCTATAAGAAGCACAGTTAGTAATGCAGTTGTGAAAAGAAACCTCCATTTGGACAGACAGCTTGATGTGGGCAAAGCTGCTAATTTGTTTTCAGCTTCAAGGAGATTTAGAGTCTTTGCATCTTTGGCAGTAACACACAACATAATTGTCTCCTTTCCCCTTAATCTTCAGTCTAGATGCATTGGCTTAATGTGGCTAGGAGAGGCTGGAATGTTGACTGAATTAGCTGCACCAGATAGCTTACCCTAACAGGCGAGGAGAAGTTATTCCAGCACTCTTGACTTTGTAGTATGAGAGGAGAACACTGGCTGTTCTTTTCATCATTACATCTAGTGGCAGAAACCCTTTTAAGCAGAATGGAAAATAAATTGCGGGGTATGAAAAGGAGGTGACAGAACTAATGTTCTTGCACTGGCAACATTACTCAGCTATTAGGGGCTCTCTGTAAGTAACGGCTTTGCTTTCATCTATTTTCTGCCTCTTTCTTTCACAGAAGTAATTTCATAACACTGCAATTTTTAAGTACTGCAAAAAAAGCTAACTGTGCACCGGGAGATTTGTTTGCATTCCTATTATTCAGTTTGGCATTGTTGGTGGGCAGCAGCTGCTTACACTTTTGGAATATGTGCCATTAATATGCCACTGGTTTAAAACTAGCTCAATTCACTGAAACTACAATCTTCAGTAAAGGGATATAGCACATCATTGAGCAATTACATTATTTAGTCAATCCAGTGGTTAAGCTTGGGTCAGCTTTGAAGGGTAAATTTCATTGCTGGGATACATTCTTGGCTATGAATGAATGCATGAATAATCTGTCTTTGAACCCTAAGATGCACAATAGACACAATAACTCTAGAGTTGAACTCTTGAGAGTGGGCTGATTTATGGGCAGCTGTTGAAAGTACTCCTAGTCAAATTATTTTTTAATCTGTGAAGTAGAAACCTGAAGTATATTAATTAATGTATACCATTCCAATGGTAGACAGAAAAAAGCTGTGCAAGTTTTTGTGACGGGTTTTTAATTTATAAATTAAAGATTAAAAGGAAAAAGTAATGATTTTGGCATGGTACATTGCCATAAACTGAAAATCACTTGTCAGGGCTCCAGCAGACAAATAGCTGAAGGCGTTGTTGACCTCAACTGCTCAGCCAGTTGATCTGGCTAAGTTGCCTCCCATTTACCAGAGGCAGCAGTGGGGACTGTGCATTCTCCCAATGCCAGCAGGTTCACAGACTTGCACAAGCCAGTTCTACTTTCGTTTACATTAATGGTGTGATTGCAGGTGACCAAGGATCTGACACACATTTATTTCTACCTTCCTTGTTCCAAGGTCCGTAGCCTCAAGCAGAAGGCAGGGGCTGACGTACAGGAGGGTGAGGGTGTAACATTCACTACACCAAGATTTGGCCAAGATGGTCTGCTGGAGGGCATCAAGAGGTCTCTTTTGTGATCAGCAATAGTGGCACAGCACGTTTTCAGTGCTGGGGAGGAGGGAATTCTTCTTGTCTCAGTACCCCTTTCTGAGCTATTGTGTCTACATTACATGGTGTTAACACGGTTTGCTGATTGTTGTAAGGCATTCTGAGATATTAAAATGTGTCATGGAAGTTGGGGGTTTTTTGGGAGTTCTGAGAATTAGTTACAGAAGGAGCAATTTGATTTTATTTTCTTTCAGCTAACAGGCCAAACAGATGGGGAAACAGACCTGGAGTAGTTTTGCTGGCTGGCTGCCACGATTCTGTAAATTTTGATTTGTATGGATATGTAACAGTTTTATTTTTCCCTTTTTAGAAATGTATGCCTTTAAGTCTTTGGGAAATTAATCACTGGTTTCCTGTGAAACGTGCACTTGTAAAACAAATGTTGTAGCAGTGTGCCATGCAGACCCTGTGTTGTGTCAATTAGGAAATGTGACATCAGCAAACTCCGTAGACTGTCAAGGGCTAAAGAACTTTTCAAAGCATTGTTCATTCACAGCTCTCCAGAGAAAGAATTAAAAAAACAACAGAAATTTGAGCTGCAGTTCAGTACAATTTTATTGTTTTTCTTCGCCACTCAAAAGGCACAGCGCTTGTAATTCTACCTAAATGAGATTTTTAGTACCATTTGACCTTGCACTATTTTGTATTTGAAATTAACAAAACATTCATATTTTCAAAATCTGTAGTAATAACCAAGCGTGAGTTCATCAAAATGTGGAAATCCTAAATTTAGAGTTCCAAGGGAGAAAGAAGAAAAATAAAACCCGTGTTTCACCTTTGGTCTGTCTCCCACCACTTCATGCTACTCTTGGCACCTCCACAACAGAACAACCTTCAAGAAAAAGTTACTAAAGCGTTTATTTTAACTGTGGTATCGATGATGACATAGCCACTAATTACACACCAAGAGAGCTACATTTAACAGTAAAAAATGCTAGAAATTTAGGCACATGACTGACAGCCGGGGTCAGAGTTCTTTTTTTGTAGCTTTTCCCCTGGAAATTTAAAGAACTGAGTTTCTTACTGCTCACTCAGCATTTGGATCTTTGAGATCTAAAGGCCTTTCCTTCAAAGAGTTTCATGTTGTTATTTAAATGGTAATTGGATCTATCCTCAGTTTGACTGTGAGCATTTTAACTTCAGTAGACTTGGGATTTTCATTATTTTCAGTTCTGCGCTTCTAATGGAGGAAGTGATTTGGGCAATGACAAAGATTAATTGCAAATTTGGAAGCTAGTTACTAGTGACAAGAGTTTAGGAAGTCACATAGGCTATTTGAGCAACATGTGCTCCATAATGAATGATTTTGCTGCTCTAATAATTTGTCCCTTCTTTAGTGGTGACTTTTGCAGCTAGAGTAGTTCCTTACTGACAGGTTCATATTTCTGTGTAGTGTGGACTGTGAAATATACATAAATTATGAGATTTGTTACACTATTTGCCTGCAAACTTTTGGTTTGATACAGTACTCTCTCAAGAGAAGACCATGGCCATGAAATGCTGATCTTCAGGGGGACAGTGCTTGAAGACTACTTAACTTTGGCGTATACCTTCTACTATAATCTTCACTACTTTCTGGTGAAGAAAAAATGAATGTTGCATCAGTCATCATAGGAGACAGAGCCAACATTCTGCTTTAATTCCTACTCTTTGCTGGACTGGACTTCAGTTCCTCTCTTGTGAAGTCTATTATCTTCAGCTGTCAGTGTGATGAAGCAGCATGAAAATTGCTATCCTTGTTATCCAGGAAAGATGCTTTCCCAAGGAGATGTATTGCTATATGATATCACTATCACTGTAGTAAGTAAAGTACTACTGAAGAACATGACGAGACACAACTGTATTTCCTGTTCTTGGTGACTTGGTTTTCATTTTACTCTGGGGAGACCCCAAAACACCCTCAGGTATAAATACCATTAAAGTGGCTAAACCGTATTCAGGATTAAAATGTCCTTGTGCTAAGCATTACACAAGAACCTGCAGACCTGAGTCAGAGAAACAAGTAGTTGAGTGTGACAGTTTTCAGAACACAACAGTACAACTTCCATGTGTAAAGGAAAGAGGCATCTGCAGAGTCAACAGTGGGGTCTTTGTATTGGTGGTATAGCACCACGGACTGCATTAAAAATCTCTGGTGTTTTCTAATAATATTAGATGTACCTTCCCATTGATAAGCTCATTTTCTTTAGACCACCCAACATCACATCTAACCTGCAGCCTTTTTTCCCCCGCAGTCTCCTTCCTACCCTCCCCCAAATGTATGGTGCATGTGTATTCATGTTTTTGCTTTCTGTTCACGGAGATATCCAGCTGGGAAAATATAGTGTGTACAATAGTTTCTGCCTTCAACTGACATTTCTCATAAATTGCAACAGAAACACTGCTATCAGCAGCTAAATAGCAGGTAGAATACAGCTCTACATAGCAAGTCTCAGCAGGACACAGAAACTATGGTTACCAAATTTCCAAAGAGAAAAGGTTGGGAGGGAGAGTTTTTATATAAGAATAACTGCGGAAGGGGGATGAGAAACATTTAAAATGGATTCATTGAAAGCTGCCTTTTTTTAAAAAAAGGCTTATAGGGGCTGACTCAGTGGCTTCACATTCACTTTTTGCTGAATTGTTGTTTTAGAAGACCTCACAAGAGGTTTCTATTATAAGCAATGCAAAACAGTCTTTCCTAGTTGGTTCTTAAAAACACCCCTACCCTCCACACACATTCCTTGAAATACTTTTTGGAAAATATGTAATACTTAACTGCTGCTGTAGTATAAAGTGTTTATGACAGAAAGCCTGTGTCAGCCACAGTGCATTTACAGTTTGGTGGAAATAGACTAGTAAATATCATTATGCTCTTAATCACAGGATTTAATAAGTTTCATTTGCCCTCAGCTCTGCTCAAACTCAAATCTTGACTCGAAAAGCTAAAAAATAACCTCACAGCATAGTTTAGAAAATATAACACAGTATTTATGGACTTAGGATTTTGTAGGGTTTTTTTCCATGTCTGGGTTTTTGCTGTTTCTTGGGGTTTTGCTGTTTTGGGAGTTTTTTTAGTTGGTTTGGAGAGGATATTAAATTGGATGAGATCTCATTTATAACAGGTTGGTGTGTTCTTTGTGACCATGGCAGAATGGGCAGGAAACAATGATCTTAGGCTGTGGCCAGAGAGATTCAAGTGATATATTAGAAAAGCATTTCTAACAGCAAGGATAATGAGGCTGTGGAGTAGGTTGTCTAGCAGCTTGTAGAGTCTGCCATTAGAGAAAAACCTGTATGAACGTTTTTTAGGATAGATGCTGACACTGCATCAGAAGTAGGAGGGGTGGACTGGGCAGCTCTGGAAGTCTTCTTTACTCTGTAGTCCAGTTCAGTGAGCAGTATAGTTCATAACTGAGTCTAGTTTTCATTTTGGAGTTTGGTTTTGTTGGTTTGGTTTGGTTTTTTTACTTCCCACATGGAGATTTCCTAGGAAATTAGGACATGGTGTGTCACCTTCTTCCTTTTTTTTTCCCTTAGATTAAAAATTAGGTGAACAGCACTAGTGAAATATTTTTAAATGGCCATAAAAAAGAAATTGTTCTGCCTAAACCAGGGCTATATATAAATTATAGCAGACAGCTATTAATCAAGGGCTCATTGGAACCAAATATGGAACAGAGAATAACTCTCTTATGGACAGCTTAGTAATGAAGACCAACTGTTGAATCCATACAGCTAAAGGAAGAATAAGGAGAGAGTGAAGGTACTCTTTGCTGGAAAGTTACCCCTGTGCTTGGCTTAAGCTTTAATTTTTCATACCAGTACCTAGCTAGTAAATACCTCAACATTTTGAAGGATGCCTCTCCAGTAACCTTTGCGTTTGTGCAACATAATCTTTTAAAGCTGTCTTATGAGGAATGAGGGAAGGCAGTGTTATAAACATAGTACAGCATACCAAGATCCAAGAATGCCATCAAGTCTGAGTGAGGCACATAAATAACACTAATCTTCCTTCTGCGAGGACAGCTATTGGTTTCAGTTTGGAGGGTAATGAGGATATACTGCTCTTCTTCAGTTTATTAAACTATTTTCAATGGAATGTTTTTCTAGCAGTAAATCTTCATTAGCATTTTTGTTTGTTTCTTCGAGTGGTATTGGTTGTATGCTGAGTTTTGCTTGGAGAGAACTGAAAAAAAAACAACTCTTCAAGGTCTCAAAGATGTGGCCAGGTCTATTTTATTTATGCCATCCATAAGACAGTTGGCAGACAGCCTTCAAGAGACAGTTTCGCTCTCAGTCTTCCCACTTTTCTCATTCTCCCTGCCATCCAGTGGTAATAGTATTGAAGGTTTTCCTAGTTATGTGCTGTTTTCCCTGTAGCTTATTTCCCCGTGACAGATAAAGAGTAAAAGTGAGCTTTACCACTAATGTTCTTTTTGATTCATCCTTCTTTTGGTTTCTTTCCACAATCTTCCCTTGCACTCCTGAAGTTTTATGAAGTCTAATATCTCATACGAATTTCTCAGTTAGTCAGCCATATAGTTCTGTCAAAGAGCAGTCATTATCCATCTGGTTGTCTAACCATGAATCTCCTTGGCAGTGAGCAACTAGCTTACAAATGCATTACACTTCTCTCTGTACAGACTCTCTAAAAGAAAGAGGATGTTTTCTCATGGACATCAAGAGAAAGCCCCATATTTCTCTAATTGTGTAGGCAGATAGTTTACTAATCTCCCATTGGGAAGACCTTTAAGAAAAAGACCTTTAACCAATAACCACACAGCTTTTGATTGTGGCTGCTACATTCTCTAGGCAGGACAGGTGAGATGAGGAGTCAGAAAAGTAAGTTTAAAGTTTAGAATCTAGACACCATTTCATACTTTACATCTGCATTGATTATAATTGTGAATCTCTGAAATCCAGATAAATTTGGAAGGTTCTTTATGAAATGCCTTTGCTCTCAAAAACAAAGACCAAAATTAGCTTAAATCTTATTGGAAGCGTTCTTCCTTGACTGTCTTGTGACTGTTAAATATTGGAGAGAAAAATTATCTTTCTACTCTCTGAATGTTTCTGACAGCCTTCGATCTCTAGGGTACAGCCTCCTGTCCATGGAGGTCATTTTCAGCAATTCCCAAATATACTGGGAGTGGGCATATTAAACCCCTAAAGATATATATATCAGAGAAAAAATAGGTCTTAATTTTTCTAAAACACTGGCTGTTGGCTTGTGAAATTTAAAAGTACTTGAAATAAACTCATATGGATGTAATTTTATGTGGAATTATTTCTGAACTGCCTTAGTCTAGCTACTGAAAGAATCACTTTACGGTCTTTTAGTTTAAGGATGTTTTACTTCCAGTTGCCAGTTTTTCAAGTTTACCAGATTTGCCTTTTGTCATTTTTTGTCTCAAGTCTTTGAACTAGTCTACTGGTGATTAAAAATAATTTAAAAAATCAGAAAAAAAAGGAAACTTTTTGAAAGGAATAGTTGTTAAATTCATATTTAGGAAATACAGATTTTTTCATGACCGTGCTTATATCTTCAGGATCTTCTCAGTGTAAACAACGTACTTATAGTCCTTGTGAACTCTTTGGTCAAGTTTGCATTTCTAATGGAACAAATGCAAATTTTCATGTTCTTAGAAATAGGTCTTAGTCACCCAGCAGTCTTATCAAGAAAGGGGAAAAAAAGCCTTTTCAGAGGACAGAAGCTAAAAGTAATATAAGCTTGCAAATCTTACAGGAAAGTTAGAATACATCTGTTGGGCAACAGGGAATCTTTGCCCAAGAGGTTTTTCGATAGAATCCTGCTGTTTTCAAAACATTCAAACGAAGGGTAAAGGTAGCAGCTTTCTGCCAGCCTACCAATCCTATCAGCTGGAAAGAGATCGTGAAAACTTGATGTGGATTTCTTTTGGTGTAGCTCTTGTGTATCCTGCAGCCTTCTTCCTTGGAAGCTGATTCATTTCACCAAGCAGCATTTTTATCTGTCTGTCCCCAAAAGGTTTCCTACTAAAAAGCAAATGTTTCTGATTGTGCGTGGGCCTATGCAAAATAAAATAAGGCTTCTAGAAAGTACAATGCTAACTAGGTTTGGGCTGTCTCTAGTATGGTGAAGGGAAAAAGACAAATCCTCTACAAATCTTTTCCATGGACATTGGATAAAATCCTAGTGTACTTTCCTTCTCTTTTGAGTAGTCTGGTAGCCATTTTAGATAGCTTCAGATCTCTGTTAACAAGAATATATCAGTTCCTGTTATTAAATCTTCAGTCTTCAAATCTCCACTGGTGTTTCTTGTTTCAAAGGCAAGTCCCTTCTGTAGAGTTTTCATAGGTAATTGTAATTTTCTTTCTCAAAATGACATTTGCAGAAGATTTTCAACCAGAACTAGAAAGGTGTTCCAGGAGAAAACATCCACTTACCAGTCCTGCTTTTGTTCAGTTCCCAAAAGGGGCAGAAAGACCTCTATGTTCTTGTGTCCCTTAACAGATGTAACAAACGTATGGTCTTACTTTGATCTCTAGTACTCTGTCTCTGTCACAGAGGACAGGCTATGAGAAGAAACCCAGCCTCTGTAATCTAAACAATTATTTGAATAAAGCACTCAAAGATCATTGGGAAGACCTCTGAACACAGTGAAACTGTGAGGAAAAGGTGCCACAGCCTTGGCTGCCTTCTGGGTGAGGAGAGAGGCTTCTGCCGGAGATTTGAAAAAGGCAGCCAACTGTCATTCCTTTCACACCTTCCCAGAGTGTTACAAACTTCTTGTTATGGCATCTGTTGTTACTGCATTTGGTTGTCTACTGCTCAGAGATGCAGTTCATCAACAGGAGCCCATGGGTGGAGACATATGGAGGTCTGATTTTATTCCTCATTGCCACCCTTCCTTTGTCAGTGCTGCTTTTTTTTACCTGATGAAATGAAAGTAGAGATTCTACTTTATCCTTCTTTTTAAGCAGCCTTAATCTTCTGGTGAATATTGCATGGGAAGCATAAGAGAACAAAAAACAAGTACAGTATCACTTTTTGCTAGTACAGTATCACTTTTTGCTGATCACTTTTGTGGTTTCAAATGGTCATCTTCATAAAATCATAGAATATGCTGAATTGGAAAGGACCCACAAGGATCATGAAGTCTAATTCCTGGCCTTATGCAGGACACCCCAAGAGTCACACCATGTGCCTGAGAGCATTGTCCAAATATTTCTTGAACTCTGTCAGGTTGGCGCTGTCATCACTGCCCTGGGCAGCCCAGTGCCCATTCACCCTCTGGGTGAAAAACCTCATCCTGATGTACAACCTAAACTTCCCCTGGCACATTCCCTTGGGTCCTGTCACTGTCACCACAGAGGAGAGATCAGTGCCTGCCCCTCCTCTTCCCCTCACAAGGAAGTTGTAACTGCAGTGAGGTCTCCCCTCAGTCTCCTCCAGGCTGAACAGACCAAGTGACCTCAGCCACTCCTCACACGGCTTCCCCTCAAGGCCCTTCACCATCCTCATGCCCTCCTTTGGACACTCTCTAACAGCTCAGTGGCTTTTCTGTGTCGTGGCACCCAGACCTGCCCCCAGCACTCGAGGTGAGGCTGCCCCAGTGCAGAGCAGAGCGGGACAATCCCCTCCCTTGCTCGGCTGGTGATGCTGTGCCTGATGCACCCCAGGACACGGGTGGCTCCCCTGCCTGCCAGGGACACTGCTGATTCCTATTCATGCTGTCATTGACAGGACTCCCAGGTCCTTTTCTGTGGCTCTGCTCTCCCGCCTCTCATTCCTCAGTCTGTCCGTACATCCAGGGTTGCCATGTCCCAGTTGCAGAATCTGGCACTTTCCCTTGTTAAACTTTATATGGTGGGTGATTACCCATCTCTTCAGGCAACCTTGTCTCCTGAAACACAAGACTCCTCTTTATAAGGCAGGTTAGGTGAGTTAAAAGATTCTAACCATATAAATAATGTGGAGAGCCAAGAGCAGGAGAGCAGTCTTACCATGCAGTTGTCTCTCAGCCAGTAGGAGGGTGAATATCCACCCCAGTGAACCCCACAATCTCTAGGGCTATACGAAAAAGTGCATTGGTTAAATGTATTTATGAAACCACATTCACAGGCTAGGACTGAGGGAGCTAGATTTTATAAGGGTTTGATACATCACCACTGGCATTTCATGAAAGGGGAGGTCCATTTGAGATATGCAGATTATTCCATGTAGTAAATGATGGCATCATTTCCCTTGCTTCCATCCTGACAGAAACCATTAGCTGTAGTGGATTAGCTGATGTCTGAGTGGAAGTTGTTCTGACAAAGATGATCATGTAAGCAGTGAGCTGTAGTTTTATATTAGGAGAGAGATCAGAAAACTAATGCATCAGAG
This sequence comes from Corvus moneduloides, assembly GCF_009650955.1. Taxonomy (NCBI): domain Eukaryota; kingdom Metazoa; phylum Chordata; class Aves; order Passeriformes; family Corvidae; genus Corvus; species Corvus moneduloides. Next base: position 47,728,313 of record NC_045511.1, read on the forward strand.
GATTTGAAGAGAAAGAACAAAACACTCTCAGAAGCCTTGCTTTTGTGGTCTGTCAGAAGCAGCTTTCTTCGTGTGGCCAGAAAGAACATAAATGACAATAAAACATGGAGTGAGGAATTGTATTTAATCTGACTTAATGCTGTATATAAAATCTTTATCAGTCTTTTCTGCTCCTGCTGTTACAGGCATATATTTTCAGGCATTCAGTTCATTTCCCCTTCCCTCTTGCTCCTGGTCAGGGGTTGCAAAAATTCAAATTTGTTGGAATTTTCAGTATCATAAATAGAGAGCGAAGGGTAATACTAGTGTGACCCTAGTTCAGACATGACATTTCTTTCCTTCCACCCCCCCACATCAGTTATACTGCATTACTAAGCACAATCGACAGTGTAGTGGTGATCGAGTTTACAAGCACTGTCATCACAAAGATGGGAAATGAAAATGTTTCTTGCCAAAATTTATGAAGAAGTAGCAGGTGAGGCATGGAAATCAGAATTAGGCCCTTGGGGCTTTTGGTCAGTGTATGTTGTACTCTCCAGCGCAAATCTGCATAACAGAATGAAGGGAAGGGTTTTCCTCATTAATTCATGTGACAAGGAAGTGAAACAAACCACACAGCTTGTACTACAAAGTTTTTATTGCTTCATAAATTTTATTGAGATAGAAATTAACCAGTTTCCTCTGTGTTTTAAACAGAATCAGTTTGTGTTTATTGACACAGGGGAAGCTCATCTGTGTTCAAGAATAGATCTGTTTTCAGTTAGAAAAGGCTGCAGAGAATTTTTTAATGGTATAATGTATTAACTTGACACACCATGCTTAAGAATCTGTGGTTTGGGATTTTTAATTTAACAACAGCAGTTTTTTCTACCTGATTGGTTTTACGATAAGCAGTGAAGTATCATGAAAGAGGTATTGAATTATAAGAAAACCACTCTGAGCTGCAACAGATGTGCCAAAGTCAAGAAATACTTATATGCATTTCCAAAAATTTTTCAGCACTGCATCCACACTAAGTCTGCTGCCATGTTTATTGAACCATTTGAATTTTTTCTGCTCATTTAGGGAGGACTGTTTAGGCATGGGCATTTTATGTTGTGGCAAACATATTCACGATTTAAGCTTTCATTTAAGCTGTATTATTCATTAAGCGTTTTAAGCTGCCCTAATACATGCAGAACTTACACAGATTTATTTGGGTGCTTCAATGCAGGCATGTCCATATTTGAAATGGAAGCTTAATGATCTGTGACTATCTGAAAAATGAAAACATATAGGCAGAGCCCTTGAAACGTCACCCATCTTTTTTCTCTTATTTTTACAATAATGATTGTACAGGATGGGATTTGCATCTCTGAGCAATGAGTTAAATACTTCCAAATCTCCTTGAAGTCAATCTTGTGTGTTCATGCATACAGACTGAAAACCATGACTTTGAGATTTACGTTCTGTGAATAAAATTTACGTTCCCTGAAAAGCAAAGAAGGCTGTCATTTCATGCTTCCTAACCTTCATTGTCTATTTCACTTCAGCAGAAGCCCCGTGCGCCTGCGCACAGTCTTGAGGAGCAGCTTTCTGCTCTGTCGATTTTTTGTTTCATAAAAGCCCTGTTTTCTTTATTGGATTTACCTATTACATCTGTAAAATTTATTAAAGCTGTGACAAATTTCTTTTTGGGCCTGGAGTCCTAAGGAACAGCAACCATCGGGCTGTTGGTAAAAGATTTGTTGGCTGTGACTGTTCATTAAATGGTAAGAGTCTGTGGGTGAGGCTAGCTGTCTAAAGCTGCTCTGAGTAGGTGGGTTATGGGCTGTACTTAGTGAATATACATCATCAGAGAGATAAATGTGCTTCAGCAGCCTTTTGTTTTGTTCAACTAAAACGTGTGTTGATTTTGGAAAGCTCAGCAAAATCACTGTCATTTTTCTAAATTAGATATCATTCAGAGCACCCATGAAAAACAGCTTCTAGGTTAAATATAGCAGCATTACTTGCCGGTTTGTAAGTTGACAAGAATAGTATTACATTTATTTCCCTTAAAAAAAACGCTCAAGCTGAACACAGTGCCTGTGAGTGAGAGCTAATTGGCAGCACTGTAAACAGGAACCCTTGCACACTACAAGCCCTGTACAGTCCCAGGTGCTGCAGTGCTTACCTTTTCACACTGCTTGGCTGGTTTTTCTCAGTCACATTTTATGTCCCTGTAGGGAAAAGAAATTTAATGTTGGTACTATTTAAAAGGAAGGAAATAAAAGAATATTCATAAGGATAAAAACTTGAGTTACTAATACTGTGACTGTTTGATCTACAGTGTCTACATAAATAAATTGAAATTTTTACTTTTTATTATGCTATTCCAGCACTACCAGTGCTTACTGCTCTGTTTATTCAGATGTCCACCAAAGTAACTGTGAAACTTAAGCACAATCTGAAAATAAGATATTTGATGGACTACAAATTATGAGTTCTTCTCATTCTTCAGGGTGTAAATATGCTTTCAGCTGAAATCCAGGGAGGGAGGGGAATCCTTCATTTGAAACAAGCTTTTAATCTGCACTTGATCTCCTCTGGTTTTGTATGAAAAGCCACATTGGACTGAATGACAGCTGAAAAGGCAAGCTGCTGTGTCAGAGGATTTAGCAGAAGGAAACTGCTGTTCTTTCAGCTAGCACATTCCCAGAAAGCTCTCTGCATCTTATACCAGTTCAGTGCACTTGTGAAGTTGGAGCACTAAAAATATGTGGATGAAACAGTTTAATTGAAAATATATCTTGCTGCCTTAGTACTGAGATTCAGGTTTAAGAAAGTAAATAAGCCTTCACTTATGGCTGCCAATTTCTTGTCTGTAATTTAAAATGAAACGATCCTTTCCTAAAAGCTGAAGTTACAATGGCAGAATCATCTAAGGCTACAGCTAAGTTAATTTAAAAAAACCCACCACTACCACCCCCCCAAAAAAAAACCAACCAAACAAACAACAAAACAAAAAAAAAGCCCAAAAAGACAAGGACATCTTTGTCAACTGCAAAATCTAGTCATGTTACACAATGTTGAAATTCTTACACAAAAAAGGTTTTTGTGTATGTGGTGACAGCACCTGTTGGTGGTATTAAGATTTATGCATGCAGCTGAAATCATAGTGTCTAATATTAGTAGTAATAATGAAGGGCGAATGTTTTCAAAGATAAGTCAGTGTTCTTTCTTCCCTGTCACACATGTAGAAATCCCGCTTAAATGATCTTCAGACCTCAGAACAAAACTAGGAAAAAATAATGACATCATGATTAGTTCTGAAAGTCTTTTCATTTTGAGCACAATGTGATACTGATCTTGAAATACTATAGGGTGACTAAAGAAGAAAATATTCATTTGTCCACAGTTAGCATAGCACAATTCCACTAGGGATATTTTTAATCAAATCTGTTATGGTCACTGGTTCTCTAATACACAAGCTATGTGTATGTTATGGTACATGGCAACATTTGTATGACAGTTCTGTGTGACTGAAAGGTTATCCTTCTTGGTGTGCATAAAATTATCTTCAAAAATCTTTCTTAGTATGTAAAGATGACAATTCTATCTATGTCAGTGTTGTACCTTTCTTTCACATAAGTCTAAGGACTGATCTTTGTTGCCTATGATTATTAGCAATTAGGAATGTGTTACTTTCAAGAAAAAGGCTTTGGGGCCATTGTTGTACAGCTCAGAGTCAATAAAATCTGAGCTGCTCATAATAGCCTTTCTTTCTCATTGAAGCCTTGGACTTGCTCTAACTTCATCAGAGCAGAGGAAGAAAAGAATAATGTGAACAATAGGAGCCCTGGAGTTTGACTTAGGCCTAATGTGAGGAGGCTGTAAAAGCTGTCAGGGAGCTTGATTGATTGGCTCTTGGGCTGCAGTCTTCAGTGCAAAGCAATAATGTTCCTGCCTCTTATGAGAGGGCTGGATGTGTCACCTGGGGTCAGAGCTTATCAGCCTCAGGGGCCAACATTTCAGATGAGGCCAAAGTGCAGTCAATAATTTATACAGAAATTTGTGTGTAGATTCTGGAGTAAAGCAAGCTTTATCTTGAAACTGTTTGTCTGACCAAGGAAATAATTAAGTAATGTCTGAAAGTCCAGTCTTCCTCCCCCCTTTAGTGACATGGGAAAACAGTCTCCCAGTATAGAAATATGTGTTTCTGTCATCATGGTGGTTGTACTTTTGATGAGGGAGGGCATGCCTATGATAATCCTTTTAGGGATGTCACACTGCCAAAAGAAACAGAGATTTTCAGCTGAGTATATTAGATTTCTTAGCATCCTAAGTTTTTGCCTACCTTTTATGCAGTCTTCAGGGCTGTCTTCAGGGTCTAAATAGTTTTGTTTCTAAACCTATGAGGGTCAAAAGTTGATCAGCTCCAGTGCATGAAAAAGCCAAGAGAAGCTGTAGTAGAGGCATAGATCACAGCAGGCCTCGGTAAACTAGCCAGGCTGCTGTTAATAGGTGGAGAAATTGGGACAGCGTGTGCAAAGGATACTTACAGGAAAGTTGTTCAACCAGTTGCTGGCAAGAGAAGGAAAGTCTCACAGAAAGTATAGTCGTCTCTAGTGGGATATCATTTTGCCGGTAGTCTGCCTTTGCATTGCATCAGTATTGTCAAGCAGCTGGAGTAAGCCAGCTGGTTAACTAGATGTTTTACTAGTTTACCCACTTGGAAGATAATTTAAAACATAGGAAAGAAAATCACGGTGAACTTCTCTGCAGAATTTTGACACCTATTGAAGTAGGCTAGCTAACAAGTAGCTCACTTTTGTTCTGTCCCAGCAAAATGAGTACTTTGCTTCAGCAAATGCTAACAAAAGCCCTTTTACCTTACTTCTGCTCAAGGAGAACACTATTAGTCACAGTTCATTAGGCTCGTTTACAAAACTGAACTGGTATCTTAAGTGTATAACTGAAACACTTTTGACTGCCAGCGGCATCTCTTCCACTACAAAAATGCAAGAATTTTATAATGGGAAGGATAACACTGCCTACTATTTTTCAAAGAAAATAACTAGTTTGTAGTATAAGAACTGTAAAAATTATGTAGCATATAGCTTTGGCAATGCATAATATTTGTTTTGTGGTTTTCAAATCTAGAAGGTGAAGTTTCAAGCATAGTTTGGCTTACAATCTGTTAGCTATAGTAACAAAAGACCTTAAAATAAGGTTACACCAAATCCTAAACTGAAGCAATTGTGTAGGAAGAAGAGCCCCCATTTTATAAGGTGTTTGATCTGCTTTTTCTACATAGAGGAAAATTAGAAATGCTGAGCCTGGCCACACCAAATTGATTCCTTTTTGGTGCATGAGTGGGAAAAAGGTAGAAGAAAGAGAATTCATCATTTACACTTGCAGTTTTCATAGGACTCTTATGTACACCCAATGCTTGCCTATAGACCACTTTCATTTTTATGTATTTTGCTGTGAGGTTTCATGGTGGCATACTACTGTATTCAGATCTTAATAGAGTTTATATCCACAAACATAAATGATGTGTCTGTGCAAGTCCCATAAACTAAATGAAAGAAGAGTTATTTGTCTCTTGTTAGCTGTAGCAAGAAAACCTGAGGGAGTTCTGCAAAAGAAATCCCAAATGTTTTTATTTCCCTCCCCTTTGTCTTGGATGTGTCTGTCTTAGGTGTTTACTTACCCTTTTCCCAGGCAGAAGACAATGAAGTCTTCATGAAATCAGTGAAGCTTAATGCAAAGAGAGAAAGATGTAAAATGCAGTTCAGTAGATTTCAATGTTTTCAGCCACGGATTTAAATTGCTATTTTAAATTCTAGTGAGTGGAATAATAGAGAAGTTGTCATGTCTACTAACTGCAGTTGGCCTTTGTAAAGAATGGCTTGTTAGGAGGCTTTATGATTTACTGAGGCCACAGCTGGCTGCCAGCAGAGCTACAGGAGTGTGTTCTCTCTTGGGCCTGGAAGCTAGAGATGAAAAGGATCCAAAGCTGGCACAAAAGCAAATAAATGCTTTGACTTTAAATAAAGCATCATAATTTATAAGGGGCTCTGCTTCTCAGTCCCAATGAGGTACATGGATCAGCAGCAGCGCTTTGAGTTTGAGCAGAATTGTCTGGCTGGCTCGACTGCAATTCTGGTATCTGCAGTCTACAGATTTGGAAGAATTTTCATGGTTCAGGATTGGAATTGTTTCTTTATTCGTGCTGTTTCTTTTCCATAAATTCGCTCTCTTCTGTCTTCCATTCCTTTATGTTTCATTAGTTACTCTACTGTTTGATAAATAATTGTACCAGTGTTTGCACCTGGCAGCACTTTATCATGATGTACAGCACTGGGAAACTAATCACCAAAGACACCTGAAGGTTTATAGGTACGTTTTGTCATCTGTTATTTGCTTGGGTTTTACTCAAGTTCCCACAGTAGCAGAGTTCAGAGCTGGGACAAAAACTTCTATTGAGATATCCTAATACTCGCCTTAGGAAGAAAAAAAGTGTATGAGCTCCTTACGAGGTTTTGGGGTTTTTGTCGGGTTTTTTTTATACATTTACACACACGCATACTGACATAAATTTATACCAGCTTCCCCATTTCTGCAGCTGTTTCTCAACAGTCTGCTGATGAAAACAGTATTTCTGTGGTCTGATGTCTGAGAAGAAGAATAGAAATGAGGCAGATAATTCTTAAAAGGAACTCCTGAATGCTTGTCTGAGTGAGAAAAAAATGGTTTTGGTTTTCCCTTTTTTGGCCCTACTTCTTGTGTTGAAACAATAGCTCTTTCCCCCATGCTCCAGGCTTGTTTTGCTTTGCTATTTACTTGCTTTTAAGGGAGAAACAGTTTGGGAGAGAAGTAAGTAGCTGAAGAGTTCCTGTAATTAATATAGAGTGCAGGAAGCAAGTGTGACAGATTAGTTGAAAAGCCCTGTGTTCTGTTGCTTATCTCAAGTGACATATGGTCCTGGAGTACAAGCAAAGGCAGTGGATTGTGGGGCTTCTTTTCCTTTTGCTCTACAAGAAGTCAGAAGAGCGTCCATGTGTTCAACAGGCCAGCAACAGAGGAGCTGAAATAACACTCCTTGAGAAGTGAATGGGAAACTCAGGGGATTACAGAACAGCATTTACTTCTTCTAAAATTGAGACTCTGACACTTCTCAGTGTCAGGCTATGTGAATCACAGTTATGATTACTGAAGTAAAAAAGAAAAAAATCTGCTAGAAACAAAATACTTTATTTCTGAAACAGATATGCTTTTCTTCAGAACACACAGATGTTAAATGATTTTCAACTCGCATTTTTAGTATCAGCTGAAATAAAGTAAGACTGCAGTTTTATTCTCAAGCTGTGGTGAAACATTGAAGCTGTTCAGTTACTCTGGCCAAAGAAAAGGTATGGGCTGCACAAAAACTAACTCTTTAGTTGTACTCCAGAGGTCAGAAGCCTATGGTTAGTTTATAATAACATTAATTGCACATTTTCCTGTAAACACTGCAGTCATGTGGTCTGACATTCAAGAGATGTAACAGCAATTTATCCAAAAGTTTTCCTGGTCCTGCCAAATTCTAATCACTTTTATATAAATCTGGCAGGAAAAAATTATGTGGGTTGCTGTGGCTTCATAGATTTCAAAATCACCACTCTAAGTAGCTCATATTTTAGTAGAAATATTTAGTTGTGGATAAATCAACAAGCCATTTTGGACCCAATCTGATGTAATTTCTGGTGTACTACCCAGTTTTCATTGAGTCTTTTATTGGTCTTCTAATGACTGTGAATTTTAGCCTTGGATTTGATTAGGACCATTCATATTTCTTTCAGCTCTCCATTTGCATCTAGATCTTGGTCACTGGTTATTTGTTAGGCAGGCCATCTTTAGAAGAAATATATACACTGGAAAAAATACAACTATCATTATAATGAATAAGGGACACGAGCTCTTTAATTAGATGCTGCCCTGTTTTCCAGAGCCAGCCTGACCCCAGCATTTCAGTCATAGCTTTGTCCAAAGAAACTACCATTTCAGCTTACCCTCAGCTACATGTCTTCCTAACATGCTGGGGTTTTTTATACTAAAGCTGGAAGAGGATAATGTTGCTAGGGAGGCAGGAAAAAGAAATGAAACCAGAGCTTCTTTTAGCTGACCATTCAACTGAATATTGACCACCTGTCTTCCTGAGAAAGAAATAGATGGTGGTGAATAAGCTAGAGTCTAGTTTTCCAAGAAGTTCAATGATTTTCCCAAATCAATACAGCCCATCAGGCTTCAGAACAAAGGATGTGGGAGACATGACAGTGATGGAAGTGGCTTGTGTTCTTTTGTGTATTAAGCACATGGGCTCATGGGGAAACAGGATTTCTTCAGTTATTTCAGTGTTTATTCTTTTATATGCACTGGGATAAACTTCTAGATTAAGAAAATCTATTACAGTAATTATTAGGTAGGATTAAAAAGTTGTCTGCTTGATGGCCCAGATCCACGTTTCCAAGAGCTATTCCTCACTGTATATTTGCTGTTTCTTGTTTGAATGTAAATTGGAATATGTAATGCATGTCGAGGGAATAGGTTCTATATAACAGCTACTTTCAAACCAGGGTGGTAGTTCCCCCTTTCAAAAGATTTAATTTTACCAATAACTTCATAATGAAACGAAAAGAAAGGGTATGACATTCAAATAAACTATCCATGAAATTTAGGTTGTCATTACTCAGAATTTACTGGAAATCACACAGATCTAATCTTACTCTGTTACGCCATTGCAGAAGCTACTGTAGTTTGTAGCCCAGCTTTAGCCACCAGCAGGGCAACATTAACTAAAATAGCAGGGTTTAGGCTCTCAGCCCTATAACCTTTAAACTTCCTATGCTTTCATAAAGTACAGAATGCAGAATTAACACCACAGCTAAGTGCCTCAGCAGTTTATGACTATACCAGACATGTTTCATTACGCTTCTTTTCCTTGATGCTATCCAATCTTCTCATCTTCATTGCTGTACAGTATTTGTTCAGATAAAGTCCAGTGCCCAGGATGACTAATTGCAGATCTGTGCTCCAGATGGTCTGATTACAGGATGTGGTTAAAGTGACTTTTCAAACATTCACTGCAGCAATAGGGTTCTCAAAAAAGCCCCCCAAAAATCCCACCAACAAAACAGAACAAAAAAAGCCAACCCGACAGTCTTGCATTTTCAGGCCACCTGACAATAATTACATTCTCAGGCTGACTGATGTTGATGCCTGTTACATGTGCACCTGCTGTAGATGTAGTTAAGTTCTTGTGCCATGCTAGACAGAGAGTGTGATTAAAGTAGTAAATAAACTGTACGTCTCCCAGATCAGCATTCAGTGTATAAGATGTGGCTTCATACGTAGAATGTTTGCTGTTAATTTTAGATTACTTTCTGGATGGAAGCAATCAAGGAGAAATAAGCCATTTGCATTGCAAGTCTAATATAAACATTGTACTGTGTTTTTTCTGCTTGGATGAATTGCAGGTGTATATGTGGATGTGGGATTGATGATGATGTGGCGGATATGTTGGTTGTGAGGCAAATGAGTTACACTGCTTTTACTAAACCAGTGGCAACAAAAAAGTTGAGATAATCCTAAGAATATAGATTTTCATCTTGCAGCTTTTTGCACTTCATATCCTTTTAGTATTGTTAGAAAATGATGTCAAATATGTGGGACCAAAAAAATTGCAATGCCACATGCAGAATAACACATGTTTAATCGATGGTGGTGGTGTACTCACTGATGACAAATATGCCATGGTCTGGCTATCCCAGGCATGTTGCAGAGCCGCACAGGCATGTCTGTGTTATTTGTACTTGGCATGGCTGGGACAAAAGGAAAATCAAATTTGACTTGCAAACAAATCTGTAGATTCACTAGTCACAAAGATACAAGGAATTGATTTTACTTAATTTTACATCAAGTAATGATATGATGCTTCTCTATACCAGGGATTGCATTTCAGCCTTGAAGAACTGCTATGCCACAGAGATTTTTGCCACAAGGATTTATTTATCATATTAACCTTTTAAAGAAGTAATCTTATTAAAAAATTCTGCAAAGGGTGGTATACTTTGGAGATCTTCCTGTGGCATCAGCAAAAGTTGTTTTAAAATATACTCAGGATAGTAAAGGTGTAGTAGGCAGAACTGTTAATTTCGGAATTTTGACCACAGAGGAATCCATTTATGTTAAAGTGTAAGTGACTTATGTGAATTTTAAAATATACATGACTTTTTAAACATACATGACTTTTGATGACTGAAAAGCAGACAAATCATTCCTAGTTTTGAGAGATCATTTAAATATTCTTCAACAAATCAGTTACAAAAGTGTTCAGAAAGAGTTTGAGCAGATCTGCTTTCTCCAGAATTTTGCAGATACTTATGGCCAGATTCTTTACTAAGAGCAGAGGGAGCAGCTCCTTTTACAAAAATGAAGGCTTACCCATTCTGTCTTCTGAGTTTCCTGATAAAATAATCAGCTTGAACTAAACCAAGATTTTGTAGCATTTGCTGTGGGTCTGAACACAAAAGCAGTCTATGCTGTAAAAATTAAGTCAGGCTTTCCAGTCTGATTAGTTGAGTAGCGTCTACTTGTATTGGAATTTGAACATGTTTGTTTTCTTAAGCCAGTGTTTTTAAAAGCCGGGGCCTGCATTTAGGATAGTAATGTGATAATTTGATTCCTCACCACATGATCTCATTTTCAAAGTTTTGAATACAAACATAAAAATTCTTGGCTTATGTTCATTGCAGAAAAGAGAGTCAAGAAATCAAAGAGATTAGTATCTGTTTTAGACTAGATACTTCAGGGGTTTTTTGTCTTTAAATGAAGGAACATCTGCAAGAGTGTAAATGTGTCTGCTAAAAGTGTGGGGCCAGAGCAGTCCATATGAACAGTACCCTTGCCTGGTACTGAAAATGCCTTTGATTGTGATGTTTTTATGTCAAATAGCACATCTGCATTTCTTAGCAACAAGTTTAGTTACTTCATTTCCAATTTGTGATGACATAGTTCATTCTATGACATATAGTTAATACTAAATAGCAAATTTTGATTCCAGTCTTTGTTATGCAGTCACTGAAAAGGAGGAAGTGGGAAGGGGGGAAGAGGAGATACATTATATACACAGAACTCATTCAAAGTGTTTTTTTCTATAGGTTTCTGAAATTATTTTCTTACATACCGCTTTTGTGACACACGACCTTTAATCCCATAATAAAATTCAAGTACAAATTGTCACAGTTGTTTTGTACATTTTATCTATCACAAGTGCTTACATAAAATGGCTTTGTGCTCCTACAGGCATGGGTTAGTTCTTCCTGTCTGGGAAATTTTTTGCCATAAACATTGTGGTTATGATTATGATGAGAAAAGAAAAAGAGCTCATAATGGTACCTGTACTGTGAAGGAAAAAAGCAAAATACAGCATCTCTTCTTACTCCTAAAAGGCTAATGACATCACCTTTGATGTTAAAGGAGGAGCTTCTATGGACAGTGGTGGGCACCAGGTGACATCCTGGGTGTACCACTGTCATGCCTTAATGCTTTTGTGTATGATCGTGCCTTGGCTAGTAATGGATTTTGGCAGAAAAACTACAGTAGGTGAACTGTAAAACTTCTGGGTAACATGACCCCATTTTCTTACATTATAACACCATGTTTTAATTCCCACACATAAAATATTCATTACTTACTATGTCTACTCTTTAATGATAAAGGGTAGCCTGGGTAGTAACTTCAGAACTTCTAATTCTAATATTCTATTTTGCTTTCATTTAGGACACATGACACTGAAGACGGCAGAAATTATTGCTAATTTTGGATATACTGTAACTGTGAATAGTTACATAGTTTGCAAACGGAATGATAATCCAAATTAAACCAAAAAATATATACCCTTATTTTGGGAACATAAGTTTTTCTCTATTACACCTAATTCTTGTGAACTGTGCTCTGGTAATTGGTTAAACTCTTTGAGTTGACACCCTTACTTGCTCAAAGAAACATTGGCATGTAGTATATAGTCACTGTTGTTTGATCCAACCTCACAAGAACAGAATTAGATATTTGGCTAGGTTTCCTCCTAAATTAGAATCTTAGAGAGTCCAAATACCCTTAGGTACGTTTCATTACAAACATCTGAATTTTTTCCCATTCTTCAGTAATAACTATTTTAAAAAGTTTAGCCTCTTGAGCTTGTCTTAAGGTGAAAATTCATCTTTGCATTCAGACAATATGAAACCTGTGGCCTCCTCAGACTGCACGTTCTCTCTTGTTCAGGAAATGTTAAATAAATTATTGCTACATGATGGGTAGTCTAATGTAATAGGAAGTCCCATTATAGTGACTTTTTATGACTTGACACAGCCCTGGAGAGGATTGGTCCTGTATGTGATATGTTCCTTCACAAGGTTGGAGGGGGTGCGTGGGCACACACATGCACAGAGGAGCTGGAACGACCCGGAGAAGGGTTAGTGCATCTCTGAGTGCATGGCCATCGTACTCATGGGTGATCCTTGGAGCTGAGCTGGACACTGCTCTAGCTCTGCCTCTGGGACAGCTCAGGCTCAGCAGAGGTTCTTGGTTTGAGCTTGAAGTCCTTGCCAGGACAAACAGCACACCCTGACTTAGAAGAACAATCCTTTCTCTTCAGCACTGCATCAAGGACTTTGTGTGGATTACCAACTCGGTCATCTCCACTTTAATTTTCCGGTGCCTTGGTCTAATAAGCCTCCACCAGTTGCACGTTTCCTTAGATCAGTCCTACCTCTCATGTTACTTATATTCTCCTCGCCCATTTCTATGATAATCTTAGAGGAGTAAATGAGCTACCTTCCCTGCCAGTTCTGTGGAATCTTACTTGGGGCTGAGCAATGTGCTGTCCATTAGGGAAAGGAAATGTATTCCTTGCCACAGCTTCTCTAACACAGCGTGGAGATTAATATTCTCTCCTACTTGCACGGGATCTTTGCTAAGTGTAACAAATTTAACGAGAGTTAAATTGTATATATATGTACATATAGTATGTATATGTAAGTATATATATGTATTCATGCTATACGTAGCAGACTTTAAGGGAGGAACTTGTGTTTGCTTTTGAAACACTGACTTTCTTACACTGGAAGGTCATTTAACTGCCTTCTTAGAATTACTGAAATATGTATTGATTTCAGGGGCTTTTATTATTTTCACTATTCTATGCCTTCTACAGACTATCCCTAGGTCTGGTATATAAATTAATAAATGAATAAAGTACATGTAGAGATCAGCAAGATTACAAATATCAAGAAAGATGGATGCTTAGGTCAGAATAAACCTTCACTAACACTGCCCCCCCGCCCCCAAACAAATGAAAACAAAAGAAACAAACCCCAACTCAAAAAATCCCCACAAAAATAACAATTACTTTTTTAAAAATGGATAAAGGTGAACTAGCTAGGGAAGAATAAATGGCACAGACAGCTCATCAATATTACTCTGTGGGATGTCAGAGAGCTCTCCTTGCTTGGTACATTAAGGAGACTGGACAAACATTGGTATGTGGGCTGGAGGGAACAACTGTGTTGCTGCAGATAGATGGGCTGCATGCCATAACAGAATTTACCGGTGGAAAATACTCATGATTTTCACTTGAAGCCTTACAGAGTCACAGATGACAAGCTGTTGTAGTGGAAGGAAGGCATCAAGGCTGCCAGAGAAACACCTTTATAATCTCTCCTCTCGAGGGTGTGAATGGCAAGTGGGAACATAGCTTGGAGTTGCTCATTGTAAGAAATCCCATTTCCACTGACAGGCATTTCCTCTTGGATGTACTGGATTGTTCTCCTCTTCCTCCTCCTCCTCCTCCCTGAACCCCAGCACCCCCTGGCTGCCTTCATGCCTACACAGGGGGCAAGATAAAGCAGCCTTGGTGTCTTTGCAGGCTGCCTAGTTCGCCTAAGTCATAAAAATACAGCATGGCATTTTAACCCTGATCACAGAATCACAGAGTCAGTTACGCTGGGAAGGACATCTGAGACCATGGAGTCCAACCTATGACCCAACACCCCCCTGTCGAGTAGACCATGGGACTGAGTGCCACATCCAGTCTCTCCTTAAACACCTCCACCATGATCCTTCTAGGTACTCAAAGCCTGGCTCTGACACTGGCTGGAAGTGCTATTTGTCTTTCATGCTTCAGACCAATTCACCCCAGTGTACAAAATTCCAGTTGCGTAATCACAATGAAAAACCATATGGGGGATAAATTTTAAATCTGCTACAGAGAATTTTCAAGGAAATCCCTTCTTCCCTGGTACCTCTGCTAAGAACATTTAAAATACTTCCCTGCTGCTAAAAGAACCCTGAGGAAATGAGCAGCTGGTTGTGTGTTAACTTCACCTCACTTCAGCAGAGAGCGATGATTTTAGTGCAAAATTAGAAATTGCGCTGGTAAGACAAAGAGAAAAGATGGGCTGGAAACATTCTGGCACAATGCCATCTTCGTATCTGTTACAGACGCTGCAGATAGAATAAGGGAAGTGCAGAGGAAAAGCAAGGCAGTCAGCTGCAAGTTGGTGTCTTCACGCCTCTCATATATTTGGAACATTTTGTATTGTGCCTTCCTTTGTTAGATGACATGTATTTTTTATTTCAGTGTGTTTTCTAATGAGAAGAGATGTCTGGTTCAATAATACTACCTTGTGTTTATCTACGGCAGTTAATGAATTAAAGGGGTCATTATGCTGGCTAGTCCATAAATATGATGGCAAATTATGTGAAGAAGCATTTGAGGGCAACCTGAAAACATTTGAATGGCACCCCCTGCATTTATTTTCCTGTTACTTACAATAACCTTACCATTTACAAATTTTACAGGGATAATTCAAATAAAACAAAATTAGAATTCTGCTTTAGGCAGGCAAATTTGCATTTAATAAAAGTCATAAGTGGAAAAGCAATTAAATTACAGTAGGTTTTTTAAAGGATCCCTCTTCCTATATAAATATATATTGCAATTACTCTTAACCTTCACTGCTGTATGGTTGAAGTTTCATGTCTAGTCCCTCACTTCCCTCTCAGAAGCAAAGGCAAGGCAAATAATACATTTTTCCAGATACATCTACTGAACAAAACTTGCAGTGCATACATGTGTGTGTTTGTATGTTTGGATATGAGTAATTTCAAGTAAATAGAAGCATCATTATCATATTGTTCAAAGCAAAGCAGATTATTCTTCTCAGTCACCTTCTGATTTAAACACTGTAACTGGTGCTTAGTTTATGCTGGCTGGCTGCCAAGTGAAAGCAATTATGTGCAATAACAGCAAAATTAAGAGGTGAGTGTTGCTGTTTTACAGCAGGACATGGCAAAACCCATTTCCTTCTGTCATCTGTATCTTGATTACACACACACAGTCACACAGGCAAGCTGTCTTACACACACATGCATGCACACATTCTTGTTCTTTGTCGTTTGCTGTCTTTCCTGTGGGTTTTAACTTGAGGTCACTGAAACCAGAAAAGAGGAAGAATACAGACCAGAGTGTTTGAAAGCAAATGAGAATAAACATCTTACTTTGTGGGGGAAGGACAGGAAAAAAAAAAAAAAAAGAAGAAAATAAAAGAGCAAAACAAAAAGTCTATCCCAGTTATTGTTCTAACTGTGATAATTGTTTTTTGGTCACTGACAGGTGTCCTAGTGGTAAACGTTACATGGAGGAACAAGACTTACGTGGGAACACTGTTGGACTGCACAAAGCATGACTGGGCCCCTCCTAGGTAGGCAAACATTCTGAGTCTGTTTTTTCTCTGCTGTATTTTAACCCCTAATCTCAGGCAAGAGACGGTACAGAGATTAATAAAACACAGCTGGTTATAATTGAAAACATGCACCAGCGAAACGAATAGTTCTCTGTTCCAGGGTGAAATGTGGGGTGGAAGTTCTTTTTTATTTTACTTTTGTGTTTTTGAGAGGGGAGGGGAAATACATGGGATTCAGTCAGAGAGCAGTTAATTTCAAAATACATTTCTTAAGTTTCTTAACAAATTTTTTAATTTGTTAAGATTTTAATTTAATTTCTTAACAAAATTTTTTGCTCCATTGTTCTAATTAGCCGTCCTTGCCATTTTTGTCCTTTTTTCATGTCTTTGCCTTTGACACTGTAATATTCTCATTTGTCAGAAGAACATCTTTCCTTTAACATGTGACGGTCCTCTTATGAGACGTGGTGGTGGTGGTTTTTTTTTTTTTAGTTCACGGCTCCTGCTGATGAAATCTATTGTTTGCACAGGTTTTGTGAATCGCCAACGAGCGACCTGGAAATGCGTGGAGGACGGGGCAGGGGGAAGCGGGCAAGGTCCGCTGCAGCTGCGGCTGTACCTGGGAATGATGCGAGTTTTGCAGAGTCCAGAGGACTTCAGAATAAAAATCGAGGTGGTGCCAATGGGAAGGGGAGGAGGGGCAGCCTTAACGCAAGTGGGCGCAGAACACCCCCAAACTGCGCCATGGATGAAGTCAAAGCCAGCCCCTCGTCCACAAACAAGAGGAAATCTAAGCCTCCTATGGAGCTAGATTTGAACTCCAGTTCAGAGGACAATAAGTCTGGAAAACGCATTCGTACTAACTCTAGAAGCACTCCTACCACCCCACAGGGGAAACCTGAGGCTACTTTTTTGGACCAAGGCTGCTCTTCCCCAGTGTTGATTGACTGTCCTCACCCCAACTGCAACAAGAAGTACAAGCACATTAATGGATTGCGTTACCATCAGGCTCATGCACACTTAGACCCAGAAAACAAACTGGAGTTTGAGCCTGACAGTGAAGACAAAATTTCAGACTGCGAGGAAGCACTGAGTAATGTGGCACTTGAATGCAGTGAGCAAAGCACAAATTTGCCAGGCTTTGATCCGCTAAAAGCACCGACATCTCCTTCCTCCATTGCTACCCCAGGGACCCCCAAGGGAAAAAGGGAACTGACCAGCAATGGCCCTGGTTCAGTTATCAGTTCCAAAACTGGCAAGAATTCTGGCAAAAAGAAGGGTCTGAACAGTGAATTGAACAGCCTTCCGGTAATTTCTAACATGGCAGCCACACTGGATAATTGCTCAGTAGCAGATGGCAATTTGCAAACCGAAATGCCGAAATTGGAGGCTGAAGGGTTAATTGACAAGAAGAGTTCGGGTGATAAAGGGAAGAAATCGAACAATTGCAAAGTGGATAAAAACCTTTCCAAACTGAAAACAGCCAGGCCCATTGCCCCAGCGCCAGCACCAACTCCTCCCCAGTTAATAGCTATACCTACTACAGCCTTTACAACCACCACTACAGGGACAATACCAGGACTGCCCTCTCTAACAACTACTATTGTTCAGGCTACACCAAAGAGCCCTCCACTGAAACCTATTCAACCAAAGCCCACAATTATGGGAGAGCCAAGCACTGTAAACCCAGCTCTCACATCACTCAAAGACAAGAAGAAAAAGGAGAAGCGAAAGCTGAAGGACAAAGAAAGCAAAGAGACGGGCAGCCCCAAGATGGATTCTAAGCTGGGGAAGCTGGAGGATTCAAAAGGGTCTGGAAAAGACTTATCTGGACATTTTTTAAAGGACCATCTCAACAAGAATGAAGTGCTAGCTAATGGACTGTCAGAGTCTCAAGAGAGCAGGATGGCAAGTATTAAGGCTGAAGCTGATAAAGTTTACACATTCACAGACAATGCGCCCAGCCCTTCCATAGGGAGTGCCTCCAGGATGGAATGCAGCACTTTGGTGAATGGACAATCTGCCATGGCCCCACTGCACGTGTTGACACAGAATGGTGCAGACAGCACGGCCGCTAAAACCAACAGCCCTGCTTACTCAGATATTTCTGATGCAGCTGATGATGGTGGCTCTGACAGCAGGTCAGAGGGCATGAGGTCAAAGGCCAGCTCTCCATCAGATATTATTTCTAATAAAGATGGTGTTGTAAAAGGACATTCTTCAACCACAGCACAATCAGCTCAAGCAAAAGAGTCTCATTCTCCCTATTACCATGGCTACGATCCTTATTATTCCCCAAGTTACTTGCACTCTGGACAGGTCAGTGCCCCAGCAGCTGGGAACAACAGTACCCCACAGGGGCTGAAGATTAAAAAAGAGGCTGAGGAAGAGGCTGAAAAGAAAGAGAAGGCAGAATCGTCAGATGCCAAGAAAAGCGAAAGCACTTCCTCTAATTTGCAGCCACAACACCAGTCAGTAATAACTCAAAGACACCCTGCACTTGCTCAGTCACTTTATTATGGACAGTATGCCTATGGGCTCTATATGGACCAAAAGTCCTTAATGGCCTCCAACCCTGCTTACAGGCAGCAGTATGAAAAATATTATGAGGACCAGAGACTAGCAGAACAGAAAATAGCACAAAGTGGGAGGGACTGTGAAAGGAAGAATGACCCCCCCTTGAAGGAGATTGGGAAGGATGACAACAAGCAAAAAAATATTCCATCTGCTACTATTTCAAAGGCCCCTTCAACTCCAGAGTCCAGCAAAAATAACACTAAAATAGGGTCTTCAGTTCCTAACAAAGGTGAGGAGACAAGCAAATCACAGATCCTTTCCAATCACCAGCAGCAGCTTCAGTCTGACACTTTCAAAGCCAAACAAATGGAAAACCACCAGCTTATAAAGGAGGCTGTGGAGATGAAATCTGTTATGGACTCCATGAAGCAAACAGGAGTAGATCCAACCACAAGATTTAAACAGGTAAGATCACAGGAAATGGAACAAGAGTGTCTTGGTTTATCTTTTAAGTCATGTGAGATTTTCTCCCTGATTCTGCTATGTTCTTCTGCCTCTGCAGCCAAACAAACTCCACCATCCTTTTTTCATGCTGGATGGTATTGTAGTCTGTGAATAAACCTTCCAGATGAGCTGTTTGAAAAGAACAAAAAAATAAATTAAAAAGTCTAGTGAGGTGGTGACAGAACCCAGGCTTAAGACCTGAATAGACTATTTTAAATTATATGCATGAATAAAATAGAATTAGATTTCTCTTTTAGATGTAAATTCTAAGCATTTTGCTTAGTTCAGAAATGAGAAATTTCAAGCAAAATAAGCAGCTTTCATTGTAAGAGGACTTAAAGTAGATTTGAAACATGGTTTGAAGTGTTTCTTTTTCTTGTTAAATGACAGTTGGCATTTACTAAAGATGGGTGAGCTGGTTCTTTGAAGAGTTGGCTTAAAGCACAGCTCTTTATCTTAACCCAAGGTGACCTTTCTGAAGCAGTTAAGTTCCCCTTCTCTCCTCAACCAACCTCAAGCCCCTACAGACCTACACAATGGATGAAATCCTCTCTCCATTGAAGTCAGCTATAGTTTTGCCATTGACTTCAGTGTAACCAGAATTTTATCCAGTGGCTTCATGCTGACCTTCGTAGATGTCACATTGCCTTCATTTGAGGCAATGCCACTGTCTCCGTGCTCTGAACTGGAGCCTCAATGCTCGGTGCTTTCATGTTCTGGTCTATGGTACATCCCAGACTTCACCCTTACGGGCTGTCTTTCAAGGTACAGTGGGGTCAGGGGAGTGGGAGTAGCAAGCTCTAAAGGAAGTGGGATGGTACAGCCCTAAGCAGGAGAAGATTTCTGCTGATTCAAGTGAGTATTTGAACCAGACTGTCCAAGTGTTTAGTTGTGTGCTTATATTTCTGTGGCGTGTGCCATAACTGTCTGTCAGTTGGAGAAAATGTTTACAATTAGCTCTTCTGTATACTGTATTAGAAAAATAAGTCTTTCTGTTACTTCTCCATACCAATTTGCTGTGGTGCTGTAAAGAACTCACATACCTAATTCTATCACGTTTATAAACTGGTCTGTGTAATATATTATGTAAAAAAGTATTTACAGTGCCCAGTACATGTTCATTAAACCATGTGATCCTGATCCAGTAAATACTTCCCCATCTGTAACTTTACGAACTTGTCAGCTGAAAAAGTCTGCTTTAATGTCTGACTTCCACTGATTCCTGCATGTTTGTAATGTCAGAGGCAGTATTAGGATCTTTCCAGCTAGATCAGCTTTTCATGTGCATTGTTCCAGGTATTCTAAGTGCTCTGGCATATCATTAGCCAGCTCTAATTTTGTGGTTCACAGATACTTTTTCCTCTCTAGTGGGAAAAATCTCTCTGTGGGCTTTAATTAAAATGTTTTATGAATAACATGGTCTCAGAACTTTATTACATTGCATATGTATTTCATTATTAAACTAGTTAAAGGCATGAAGGAGGATATAAGATGAAGCAATTGAATTAAATTTTGATAATAGACTCTTGCTCCTTCATGGGAATATTGGTTTGACTTTGAGCTCGAGGCACTCTGTAGCAAGCAATCCTCTCCTCTATGTAATAGGGATATGGTATTAAAGCAGCTATTAAAAATACATTAACTGAAATATGGGAAATATCAATAACAAACTTAGTTCTATGTCCAAGTTCAGAACAATCTTTTTCTCCTCTGTATTAGGATCCAGATTCACGAACATGGCATCATTATGTCTATCAGCCCAAATACCTTGATCAGCAAAAATCAGAAGAACTTGATCGCGAGAAAAAGTTAAAAGAAGACAGCCCTAGAAAAACACCTAACAAGGAAAGTTCCCTGCCTAACCTTCCTGTCTCATTAGCAAGCATTAAAGAGGAGCCTAAAGAGGTCAAGCGTTCTGATTCTCAATCAGTGGATGAGAGCAAGATAAAAAACGATGATCAAAAGACTCCTGTAAATTGGAAGGACTCTCGGGGTGCTAGAGTAGCAGTTTCCTCACCAATGAGTCAGCATCAGTCATACATCCAGTACTTGCATGCTTATCCGTATCCGCAGATGTACGATCCCAACCATCCAGCCTATCGCGCAGTCTCTCCTGTCCTAATGCACAGCTATCCTGGTATGTATTCTGAAATTCGTCTTGCGCTCTAGTTAAGATTTGCATCCTCACGTTCGCAAAATCTGCATTTTAATATTTCTGTTAGTAGCTAGGGTAAATTAGAAATTTCATGGGTGACGTTGTGTTGCTTGTGCTTCCACTAGGGAAAGTTCTGTAGATGAAACTGATTTAATACAAGACGTTCCTTTTATGAACTCTCAAGTTTCTCAACATTTGACAGTCTGCTGTTGCTGTTAGACTGACAGGTAGTTTATTGCCTATAAAAATATTCTAAGCACTTACTGTCAGAACCATTATAGTTACTATTCCTTTTACTAAAGAGGACCCATAAATGTCTGAAATGGCTATCAACTCAACCCTCTTTATAACCTCCATTCATCAGGGTAAATTAGGTAATATGAAATTGAAGAGCAGCGGTGCCATTTGGTAGTCATGTGATCTACTTTTGATGTTATTCTCAGTTCTGACATTGTCTCCTCCTACCCTGATAAAATAAAAATGTAAAAACAGTAACTTGATGTGGTATTTATTGTTTACCTGCAGGGGCCTATCTCTCTCCAGGATTTCATTATCCAGTTTATGGGAAGATGTCAGGGAGAGAAGAGGCAGAGAAGGTCAATACCAGCCCAAGCATCAATGCAAAATCAACCACTGAGTCCAAAGCACTGGATTTGCTCCAGCAGCATGCCAACCAGTATCGCAGCAAGTCACCTGTTGTAAGGCTTCGTCCATTCTTACTGAAGAGTTTTACGTACAGGGAGGGGTAGAGCAGGAACGTAATCATAGGAAGCACACAATCTGGCATCAAGCTGTGAATGCATGATTCTTCTTTATAGT
Organism: Corvus moneduloides; assembly: GCF_009650955.1. Classification (NCBI taxonomy): domain Eukaryota; kingdom Metazoa; phylum Chordata; class Aves; order Passeriformes; family Corvidae; genus Corvus; species Corvus moneduloides. The sequence goes on from NC_045511.1 coordinate 47,750,057, forward strand.
ACTGCTTACAGTAAAAGCAATTTATAGTCAGGATGCTTCTGTGGCATGAACGGGTAGTGACACACACATCTAACACAGTTCTGTGCTGAGTTTTCCTATCTTGAATGGACTCATACAGAAATACAGATTCAGAGAGACCTCCTGGTGCACAGATTTTTGCAGTTAAACAGGAAACTCCTGCCTGGAAACAGATAATGAAATGAAAAGTTGGGCTATGGGATTTGATAATATCCCCTCCTTGTATTTGCCAAGAATTCACATTTTCCAAGTAGCTGATTACCAGCCCCATTTCTGAAGATTTACAAACAAGATTTACAAAGTTGGAACAAATACTGTTATTTCACTTTCAGATAAGTTGGTGCTGGTTTTAATTGTGAACAAATCACTGACTCTCATTCTATTTTTAAAAAGGTTTTTCTACTATTCAGTCAAACTTGATCCCCAGAACGTTTTAGAAGATTGAGGATTTATTAACATCCCTTTTCAGCAGCTCACCTAGGTTGCTCAGGCATTGGCAAGCCAGCCGAGCTTCAGGGAGCCCAAAACTAGAAATCACTGTGGTGTCTTCAAGATGCAGTGTGTTGCCCCAAAATCTCTGTGCATTGGGAAATCTTCCATTAGCCAGAAAGACTAGCATTAGACTAGAATCAAGTGCAAATACTCCAGTAGAGATACTTCTTCAGAAAAAAATTAGCTTAATCATTTGGATTCAAAAGGTTTTTGACAGGTACTAGCACATGGTTTTGTTGTGATTTCATCCCTTCTAAAATTCTCACATCAGTTTTATTTCAATTTCTATTACTAGCCTGTGGAAAAATCACCAGCTGAGCGTGAACGGGAAGCAGAAAGGGAGCGAGACCGCCATTCTCCTTTCAGCCAGCGGCATCTCCACACACACCACCATACACATGTTGGAATGGGCTACCCCCTTATACCTGGACAGTATGACCCATTTCAAGGTGAGCAGAAAATTTTCAGTGGATGGGATTGGTTTGCCTCATGGAATTGTTGTCTTGACATTGGAAATCATGCCTACATGAAGCATTTTGAATGGAGATCCTGTTGTTAAATCAGAAGTGCTTTACACTTAGGAAGGGTTAAAAATTCATGGCATGTGCTAGCAATAAATTAATAGCTTCATGCCTGAGAAATACCAAGTTTTGTTTCCAAAACTGGGTGTCAGAACATTATTAAAGATGTACGAGTTAGGCTGTCATCCACATGAATGTTTTGATTCCTCCCACAAACTGACATTAACTGGCTGAAACACAGTAAAAAATCCAAACCAAACAACCTCCTTTTTGTATAATTAGGGTTGTGTAAGCAATGGAGGAAGTGTAGCAAAGACAAAAGCTTTTTATACTGAACATATTTTATGTACAAGGCATTGCAGTCACAAGGGTTTGTGCTTGTTATAATTTGACTGTTTGAAAGAGGAGTCTTTGTATTTTGGCAAATGCCATGCACAAAGTTCAGTCAGGGAAAAAGCAGCACAGTGAGATACGATTTATTCTCCCTAGGTTTTATACCAGTCTTTGAATGTTTTTTCTCTAACCGTGGACTCTAGTTGAATTAAAAGGAGGTTTCCTCCCATGCAGCAAAGTATGTGCTACCACAATTGGTGGCTAAATGACATTTCTTCTTTACATTCACTTGGTGCCTCAGTACTTATTTTTCCTGTGTAAAAATCTTGACATTTCTCAGTGTGATTCAATGATTCCATATGCCTTTTGGGATGCATTATGCTTGTTCAGTAGCAAAACTGTAAAAATGGTAAGTTATTATGAATGTATTGTATCCTGAGCAGCTGGCATGTCGTTTCTGTAATTCACTGTGACTTTTGATTCTTGTTGTTTCCTGGTACCTATTATTTCTACTGAGCTTCCTATTCATGAACTCATACAAACCACTTAGCATCATGCAGTGCAGTATTTGGAAAGAAGTAAGTCAAAATGCTGTAATTTCTTCTAGAATATCTATCAAAGACAATTCAGTTTATTACAGAAAGGTATATTGATCATACTGGGCAGGCTGTCTTAACAATGTTCCCTGCAATATTTGCCATTTATGTAGTGTTAACCCCTGCCACACTTTCTGGCTGTTTGCTTTAGAGATCCTTCCTACCATTTCTCTGAGCACAAAAATCCATTAAAACCAGACGTACACCAGCATTCCTTTGTTTTTTCTTTCCCTCAGGATTGACCTCTGCTGCCCTTGTTGCCACTCAGCAGGTGGCTGCACAGGCATCTGCATCTGGTATGTTTCCTGCACAAAGAAGGTAAATAGACAATAAATTATATATCGTAACATAGACAGGAGAAAGCAAATCATAGAGTTTTTAGCCTGATAGTGTGCATTTCCTTGTACAACACAGTTTTTAAGGTTGAGGAAAAGCTTGGTACTTTGGGTTAATTGCAGTTTTGTTCTCCTTAGAATGACATTTTGTCCTTCCTTAGTTGTGTTCTTTAACTGTAACACAGGTCATTAAGAAAGAACAAGTAGTCTGTCTTCTGACATTTTCCATAGAGTGTGTTTTAAGGATTGGTATTAAGAGAAAACAAGAGATTATGAAATACTATATAAGATCCAAATTTTTAATGAAATTATTTTAAAATTAATGTTCAGTTGACTATATGAATGACCAGAATAACTTAGTATTTTATCTATTCTGCAAGTTGGCCTGGTTTGCTGATCTTGCTTTCAGGGAGGTTTGTTTGGGAGCCTGTTAGAAATGGCTTCATATTTAAGTTACACACCCATTTCACACATTTGCCTCTCAGTTATTTACTAGGTTGTCAAGAGGAAAACTTCTGTATCATGATAATCCCATATCCAGTGAAAATCCCAAAGCATCTTTTAACATTAGGGTTTTGTTCATAGCTGCCATATTAAACCTCAGAGTTTAATGTATTAAATAGAACTGTGAAGGTCCCTGTTACAGGTGTCTGTCTGCAAGCTGATGCTGAAACAAGCAACCATTAGCTGGAATTATTTGAGTAAGAAAGGTTTGTAGCCCTGAAAGAGCTGATGGATGATAGGGTATCAGAACAGAGGATAAATCCTGGCACAGGTTACTTCTTAGGATGTGGTTCCTGGTAGGGGAGGGATGAGGACACAGCTTGGTGTCTTTTCTTCTTGGGTTTGAGAATACTTGTACAGATTTCATTTCATGATGCATTCAAAGTGCAGGACAAAAAGTGTGAGGAAAGGATGCTGCTTACTAAAACCTTTTTCCTTCTCTTTTCAGAGAATGATGAATTTGGGGATGAACATTGTCATGTGACTGGATCACATGAGGAAGCGCTTTATTACAGACATCAGTTCCATGGTGTTAATTTGAAATGCCTTAATGGCAGGCAAAAACCAGTCATTTCATTTTTGTAAATTGCAGATTTTATCACAGAGTAACAAATGTTGCTGTAATTAGACTTCTGTTTTTATATATATATATATATGCGTATATATATATATACATATATATATAAAAATATATATATATTCTTTACTTTTTTTGTATCAGTACCAAGGCTCGCACACAGGGTCTGCTGCTAAGTTGCGAACCACACACTAAATGGAGATATGTATTTGTCATGTTTAGAAGGCGTTAACTGCAAAAGGCTGTTTGTTTCTTTTCTCTTCTTCTTCCCTTTCTTTTTCTTCTCTCTTTTTTCCTTTCCAATTGTAAATAAATAATGTTATGTATCAGTGTGCCTGAACCTTGCATACCCTTCTGGTATTTCCCACAAGCTCTCAGAGAGGCTAACTGTGATGACACTTTGGTACAATGTAGATGTCTATTTGGTGGTTCCTATTAAGATGCATCAGTGTAAAATGTTACTGTATTCACTGTTTCATTGTAATTGTGTATTGTGAAAAATATACCTTTGGAAGGCATGGGGATTCTAGTACCACAAAAACTGTGTTGTATATAATGTATAGATTTTAAATGGAGATAATGAGCATCTGTGAATAATGAAATGTCTTTTTTGATAATCTTGAATGGCAGATAACCTAATAGCCTGCATACGAGAAGACATCTGTGATTGTTCTATTACTTGAATAGTCCTGCAGTCTTTTTTTTAATGTTTACAATTACCCAGATTTAGAGGAGAGACTTTAATGCCATTACCTGTTTACTTGTTTTATGCTGTAACCTAGTTTATTTTATGTAAAACCTATATCAAATGCTTTCATTTTTTTACTTGCCTTAAATAATTTGGCAATCAGAATAATGAAAAAAAAAATTGATTTTTTAAAAAATTTTATTTTATTTTTCTTTTTTGATTTCTGGGTGTCTATGAGCCACTTTGAAAGATGTGTCATAGCTGTAGATAGCAGAGGCTGCAGCAATGGCACAGCTCCTAGTCGTGCTCCTGCTGGGCCTGTGCCATTGTCCTCTCCCAGCGGGCAATGCAGGGTCCAAGCCAGATGGCAGATGGACCTCTTTCAGTTGACCCGAATAGGCTCAAAAAAGGCCCATGGTAACACTTTGGATGGTATTAGTGGAACTGAAGTCTCTAATACCTGTTTTAGAGCAGCTCTGTATGCTACAAATTATAGGCAATTTTTTTCCTATTATATCTGTATTGCCCTTCCCCCCAAAAATGAGTAGATGCCTAAAAACAGAGGACCTGTCAATTAAAAAAAAAATAAAATTCCTTTGCTGTGTTTAACCAGCATTACCACAAAATAAATGTTTTATGTGGCTATACCACCTGTTTTGTTACAATGCAGTTAACACAGTACACAGTAACATGAAATCACTAATCATGATGTGAAAAAAAATGAGATTTACTGGACAGGTTTTTGAGGCTTTAACTTTTTTCCTTTTTTGCATATCCCAGTTACATTGATTGTCAAAACGGCTTTTTAAAGTTTTACTGGTTTTTTTTGTTTTGTGTTTGTTGGGGTTTTTTTGACAGGGTGAATTACTGCAAGTTAAAGGTTGTTCTTGAAGTTGGTTCCGTTTCTTCTACCTTGTGAATACTTAATACAGAAGGATGAATTAAAGATTCCCAACAGACAAGCACACTTGGACTTTTATATTACTATGATGAATCTGCCATTAATATTGCTATAATTGTTTTATTTTTATAGGCATAAAATCAGTTCCCTTAGTGAATAGTTATAAGGTTTATTGATTTTTACTACACATCATTCATCTGTGGCTTACTATTATTGTCTTGTTCTGAACACATTCAGAAGTCTCACAGTGGTGACATACTACAAGTTAGCCTCAAAAATGGGAAGGAAGGGTTGTTTTCTTTGAAAAAGGGGATATTGTGAATGCAGGGCTCTTGAAATAATAAATGCCTTATTACTTCTATAGTAAAGGCTCAGATGGCTTTTGTGTTGAAATGTACCATTGACTTTTGTTTTTTTCCACCTAAACCATTAATGCTACCACAGCAAAACAGATCTTATAAATTCACACTATTGGTGATTTTGAATTAGTGTGGTTTGAGTGTCAAAAGTAACTGGAATGAATTACTCTGATTGATACAGAGTAAGCAACGGTTAATATTACAATAATGTTATAGCTTTATTGTATCTTTGAAGTCTGTAAGAGTGGCTAACATCTATTGCCGTTTATTGTCTTCTTCCACTTAAGATTATTTTGTCTTTCATCTAGCTTCATAGCTTTCTTTTTGGTTTAACACTCTCCATACTGACCTCCGTAAAGGCTGTGATACAGTGTCACACTCTCTGGTTCAGCATGGTCTGAAGCCAAAGGGTATCCCCCCATGTCTGAGCACTGATGTGCAGCTGCCAAGGTCATCTCACCATTTGTATGAGCATCCAAAGGCAGAGCAAACTGAAGCAGTAATACAAGGACGGCAATTTATACACCAGGGAACTAAGAGCTGCAGAGTCTGGTCACTGAAAAGGGGTAGCAGAAGCATTACAATGCAGATACATTTGCACTCTGTTTACCACAGGATGGAATTACACTTTTTGCTACCTCTAGCTGACCTCTACCACCCTGTCCTTCCAGCAGCAGCTAACAGTGACCTTGCTTCTGTCTTTCACCCAGATGCTGCTGGATGTCTTGCAAAGGTGAAGTAGGGCTTATGCAGTACACTCATTTGAGTTTCTAGTCTGTCCATGTAAATGCAGCTAGAGAAATGAAAGGTTTGTCAGTGCAAGCCCATCACCCAGACTCAAAAACCCAGCCAGGGAGCTACTGCCTTGGATACTTGCAGTGGCAAAAAAATGGATGTGAACAGCAAAGGGGTGTGGGGTGCTTTTTGAGCTACCATGTAGCTCTAGGGGCTGAAACAGGACTGGGATCTAACCAACTGAGCTGGCTGGCTACCAGGGCTAACCTAGAGCTGGTGAAAATGGGGGCTAGAAGAAACAAAACTTCAGTTCTGTAATTTTGGATTGCCTGGTGGCCTTGAGGAACACCTGAGAAGTCACAGAGCTAATTCTGTGCCATGCATCCCCTCCTTTCTTCTGATAGATGCACTGGTTGCGTTTAACCACTTGGTCACTTGTCACACTTGTCACTCTGCTGTCAGAACAAGGACCTCCAAAGGACATGAATTTAGAGCATCCCTGAATCCATTCTAAAATGCACACGAGGGATTGTTGACAGCAAAAAAAATTGGCATAAACAAAGGACACTACAGTGCCTTTCTACAACTCTCCACCCTGGCTCTTCTCAGGGAACCAGTGAGAGTCAGGCAGGGAGTCTAATTCATATTTCCTTCTGGCATCAGAGTCTTGCCACTATCACAACTGACAAAGCTACTGTCCTCATGTTTCTTTCTGAGAACCTCACTCCAGTGTTTGCTTGCCACACACTCTCTCCTCTTTTCTCCTCTCCCCTCCCCTCTCTGTGTCACTTGCTAGCTTAATGAGCCCTCCCTCTTACATCCGATATCATCAAAACTCTATTTTCACATCTAAAAGCTTTCTGCATACATTTGTGAGCTTGACCCTTGATTAGTTCTCTCTCTTTTTATCACAATTTGTCCATTGACCTGTGCCTTTTTTTCTATCTTAGACTGTGTTAATGTATCCTGCCTCTCTTTAGCCTACAGTGTTTGGGACACAGAACATGTCTCACTTCAAATTCATATAGCATAGCTCATATTTATAGCCACCTCTTAATAATAGCTACAGCACCTCGTAGATGATAGCACAAGATGCCATGAGTAGCTAGGAGAGACCTCTGTTAACAAGGAGCTTAAGGTAAATGACAAAAAAATCACAGTTTTCAAAGGTATTTTGAAACCATCCAATGACTCAAAATTGTGAATGATACGAAGCCCACATAGGAAGTCTGAGCCTTTATCTCCCTGCATCAGAGAGAACTGGAGACATACAGTCATTACTTAATGTGCCAGCTTTGTTCTGCTTTAGAAAGAGAGCGCTGATTTCAGCTTTAGCACTTAGCTCTCTGTACTAAACACCCTATAGCATTGCTGTGAACTACAGCTCTCTCTCGGGAATTTTTTTTTTCCTAGGTCAGTATTTCCTACATTCTCATGGCTTCAGCCTTTTTTGCAAGGTTGGCTGTTTTTTCTTTCTTTTTTCTTTATTTTCTTTTTTCTTATCTTTGGAGGGTGTGAGTCTTACTGTTACCAAGAAATGCAAAAGAGTTTTCATTCAGGAGAGGAGACATCAGCTGAAGTTGTGCATGTTCCAGTGGTGGGGTGATAGACACCAGTAAAATTCTTACACTGGCTGTTAGTAATTTTTGTGCAACATATGCTAAATAGGGCTTTGAACCTCAGTAGCAACTCTGAAATTTCTCATCTGGACTGATAAACTACCAAACTGAAGGACTGAGCAAAGGTAATTATTACTTGCAGCCTAGAAATATTTGTCATGAAGAAAACTTAATCTCCACAATAATATGATAGAGAAATGTTCTGGGGACTATGAAAGCAGATTTTACTATAAACATATGAACTCCTGCAGAGCCAGCTGATACTGTAGTTCAGTCCCAGTAGCCTCACAGATGTTTTAGCAGCATTCTGTGGTCATTTTGAATGGCATAATGATGTATGTTAATTAATTACATGATATCTATCATTTGAGTTTGCTGATGGTAGGATGGTGCTTGCTTACTGCTTTGAACACAATGCTACAGGATTTCCTCATGAAACAGTGCAGCAATGCCTTATAAAAAGTAGAATTAGATCAGTAGGCAAAGGCCCTCTGAAAGCCTGCTTAAACCCTCAATACGGGGGACTAATTTCAAGCCATCCATCTTCACAAGTAAATTACTTCTGCTCTTTTAATTGTTTCCACGGCCCTGAGGGTATTACCAAGCCTTGCTGGCCCCGCCCAGCCACCCACGGAGCTTGCTCTCCCCACCCCTTCTCGGTGACCCAGGACTCCTAGTTCAGTCCAAGCTGTTCGTCCCTGGCTCAGGGACACGGATGCCTTGGGCTAGTGCTGTACCCTGGTTGTCTTTCCCTTGGCTGGGGGCAGTGGGGTGGGACCTGCCAGCCTCCAGAAGGCCCCAGCCCTGGCTACACCTTCAGAGCGAACAAGAATGTGCAGTTTCTGCTCTTAAGGGATTTGTGTTTACGCTGTTTCTTACAGAACATTATGCAGGGAAAGGGCTTCAGTAAGACCCCTGCTAATATTTTCTTAAATAGACAAATGTAAGGTTAAAGAGGAATTTTGTCTTTATATGTTTCAAATCAAACATTGGAAATGAGGTGTGGAATAAAAAGCCCCAGACTGAAGAACCCCCTACATAGTTAACAACCGCCATGAAAAAAACAGACCTTTTTTCCCTTAGTTTTTAACCCTTCTTTCCTCAATAGTATAGACTTGTGTTTGAGAGTCCAAGTGACACTAGAAATAGGGTACAGGAGCATTTTTTTCCTCTCTCCTTCCAGTGAGAGTGACTGAAAGGGACAATTAGCTGTAAAAGGAGCTGGCTCTTAATACATGTACTCAAACTAGACACCTTCTGTATACAGAACGTGTTTCTTATTAACGAATTCCCTATTCAGCAGCGGTCAGCTCTGCTGGCTGCTTCAGCAAGCTAACTGGCTCCTTCCTTTGGGTCTCTCTCTTCCCCAGAAGAGAGTGGGAGGCACCACATCAAGGGCTACATGGACTGCAAAAACAGCTGAAATTTCTGCTCTTCCTTTGCTTATAAAAGCCAGAGCAAGGCTTTTTATAATTTCCTTTTGTCCATACCTTTCTCCACTCTGTCACTAAGTCAGTTTAAGTATTTGCAGTGATGAGCCTCATCAAGCCACTGATTTTCAAGTAGAGCCCCAGACAGAAAAGGTCATTAAAATGTCAATGACAACATGTTCCATGCCGTGCATTGGAACATAACAATTTAATACCAAGCTTTGCCACAAGTATCTGCAGTCAGTCATGATCTTCCTGCTTGAAAAGAAGCTGATTTCCTTGAATAGAGAAATTGCCAAATCCTCAGACTCTAAATGACTTGTGGCTTTCCTGAAACCACTTTCCCTTTGATCTGTCAGGAGTCTGTCCCCATGTTTGGATTTATTTTCCCAAAGAAAGCGTAGAGAAACTGCTACAGAAAGAAAATACTAAAAATAGCAAGACAGAGTCCAGTTCTTTGTGCTAGAACACCTCTCATTGGGCTTAGGCAGGCTCTTCTGCAACTCAGATAAGGATTTGGTCCCTTGAGGCAGAGCAAGTAATTGCTATTTGGTATAGCTCCTTCCTTCTTGCTTGAGTACAGGCACATGTACTCTCTCAGATGCTCATGTACTCACTCTCCCCTTTGTTACAGGGTCACACATAAATGCTATATGCATGATTTGATACCAGTTTCCTTAGAGGTTTCTTTTGTAGCCCAGTGGCAATAAAATAGCAATGACTGCTCAGCTTTGGAGTTTCATATCTGCCCTTCACACGAGATCACAAGCTTTTAAAACCTGTCCCACTTGTAAAAGGGTTGGTGAGCATACACTAAAATTCATTTCTCTTAAGGAGAGATGTACATCAGTGTGTTGGCCTAACAAATCATTCAAGATGCACACAGAAAGGGGAGGGAACAATTAAAGCTGGCCCTGATACATAGGCAGGACAGGAGGCACTGACATAAAAGTGACCGGGCAGAAAACTTCTGAGTCTGCTCTAAGGACTTCGGTGCTCTGCTCTGTAATGAAATACAGGACTTTGGAGATTTGTGGGTCCAGCAAGGTCACCCAAGCAGCACAAGGAGTAGTGGTGTCACATAAGTCACTGAGCAGGCGCAGGTGAGTGCCCAGACACTGACACTAAAAACTGCAGTGAGTCCCCATAAAGAAAGCTCTGGCACTGGACAGGCAGACCCTTCACTGTGGAGTTAAGATGGGGCAAATGTCCTTGGGGCAGATCTGACTCTTCTGAAGCTGTTTAGTGCTTGCTACAGACTCACATGCCACTGCCTTATGAACTGCCCTCTCAGAGTGCTCTGCTTTCCTCAGTGGCACAGGCCTGCAGCATCAAGGGACAGGGTGTTTACAGTCCAGAGAGAGGTGAGAGTTACCTTAATACATCTGAGCAACTTATAGAGGATAAGACAGGATAAAGCATGGGTCAGTCTTAAAGTTCAAGCATGGCCTGACAAAACGTTTTCTTTAGAGAGCACTACACCTGTCACATTACTGAAATGCAACTCCCCTCCCAGAGGACATATTTCTCCTGCTTCTGGCTGCTATACAGCAAAAATACACCTTCTCTGTCTGTCCTCTGAAGGCAGGAGTAAATTGTAGAGAAAGACAACTATTGCAGGGTACAAAATTATCAGTTAAGGGACTGTATGTGGCAAACCAGAAGTGTATGTCTCCAGTTACACTTCCTCTCATGGCAGTAAGTTGAAACCTTCGGTACTGTTCTCTTTCATTGTTTGTTATCATTATCAATTCTTACATTCTTTGGGCCCCATTAAATGGCCGTATTAGATTACTTTTCACCGGTGTAAAGGGCCCATATCTCTTCATTAATAGGCTGATGTGTGTTTGAGAAGCCATTTTGACTATTTTTCGCTGTAAGAAGGATATTCTATCATGGGATGTTATCGTTTTGTACTTGCTTTTGTTTTGGCTGCTCTGTTTTTAAACATTAGCACTTCAGTGTTCAGCTTAGATGAGCTCAGCTGAATCTTCAGGTTGCAGTATTTCATGTGTTCCTAAAGTCAAAATCAGTACTATACTTTCATATTAAGTGCCCCATATATTTAGTAATGTGTTATAGACTTGTGGGTTTGTTCCTTGTTGTGGTTTTGCTTGTTTGTTTGTTTGTTTTAAGCCTTGTTCAATTGAAAGTGAAAAATAAGCTTGCAGTAATTCAATTTTGATAGTTTGGGGTTTTTTTCCACATTTTTTTAAAAGGACAAAATTAATTCACAAGTCATTCAGATTCTTGTCAGGATCTGGTAGCTGGTAGGGAAAACAAATTTCAAAACAAGTCATTGATTTAATGAAGACAACATTTATCAATAATATGATTACCCCTCTGGCTCATGCTAAGACTCATTTGACTAGTATATAATGATCACTAGGATGAAAATCTACTCAATTTTGACTCTGTAAGGCAAACATAGGAAAGTTTTCAGGAGGTTTTATCAGGGTGGCTAAGAGCAGTTAGGGATGCAGACCAGACCGACACCTCCCTTTCACAACCCTGCACCCCTTTTAGATTATGCTTTGCCCCTGAGTTGCTACTTGAATTTGTTATCCATTAGTCCCTAGTGATAACATCAAGGTCGGATGCTGTACTCGAATCAACATCTGAATCACCCCTATCTTCTGACACCATCAAAAGCAAATTGCTAGCTAATGACTAAGGAAAGGAGACAACAACAAATAGTTTTGTGACCAGTGAAGCTAATAAAGACCAGTTTTCAGTGGATCTCTTTTGTATTTAGACCCTCAGATGTTCAATAAAGTGTGAACTTCTTAAATTTTTCCTACATGAGGCCACTAACAGGCCATCTCTGCTTTGCCTTTTTAGCGATACTTGTGAAAGTAGAGACTGTCTTTGGAGCATCTAGTTTATTTGCAACTGGTCAATAGGCTCAAATGTTTTGTGCTAGGGAGAGGCTGTAGGCTTGGTATGGTCACAGGAACTGTAAATGAGAGCTTTGCAAGGGTCTCCTCTGCATGGCCTTGTTATGTGTGTCTCCTGGGCAGTTGAAAAGCTGAAAGGTGCCAATGTGTTTAAGAGCATCTTTTTGCCTCACAGAGATGAGGCGTGTTCAGGGCCAGGCCATGGACCGTTTCTGTGAAATCACTCCACTCCACTCCACTCCACTCCACTCCACTCCACTCCACTCCACTCCACTCCACTCCACTCCACTCCACTCCACTGTCTTTCACCATTCTCTGCACCACAAGTAAGGTGCAGAACATCTCTGGCATAACAGCTGTGAGAAACTGGCTCACAGTTTAATATTTAGACTTAGGGTAAAGTTATGAACGAGGGAAACTGAAAAAAAAACTAGGTCATGGCTTTGAATCCTAAATCCATCAATAATCATGAGAATGTATAACTTGGAAGTAGTCTATTATATTTATGTATTTAGCTGTAGGCTTTATGTGTCATTATTATATACACATAGGCAAAAAGGGAGCCTGGATTTAAGAAAAGCTGTAGTCTCTTTTAAATGCTTTTGGGTGCCAGCAAACAACAATGAATTTTTCTAGGTTAATAATAAGCTAGTTAAGATACAAAAAAAGAACAAAGTTATTTTTGAAAGCGCTGGGTAATAAGAACATAATGGTTTCATTATCTAAAGTTCAGTCACAACAAGGACAAAAAAAATCCCTCTTATGTATGCTGAAGAGCTTTTCAGTTTTGAAAAAAAAATCAATACTATATTCACACTAATGTTGACTTGCATAAAATATTGACTGTAGTCACACTGGTGGTTTTACATAAAGACTTAAAAGCAATTTTGGTTGTCTGAAAGATTCTAATTGTTTTTTCCCTTTCCCGAAAGAGTAATGAAAGGGCAACTAAAAAGCAGAACTATATAGTTATTTTATAACTGGCACTAACAAATTTCACCAATTATAGAGTCCATTCTGTAAGCAATGAATGTGTGGCTCCCAATTAATCTAGTGTACCTCCAGGCAAGGTCTAAATCAGCTGGATACAGCTAAAGCAATTTGCACACAGCTAAAAGCAAATTGGAAAATAAGTGTTCCACGCTACTGCCTATCTTTTCAAGCCAAATACACAATCAGTATTCTGGCAGCAGCACTCTGTCATGTTATTTGCAACTATCAATTTTAATTATAACAATTATTGATTAGTTGGGAAAGTGAATAATCTAATGTTCAAATGAGGTTGGCGCGGCTGCTGGGGATCGTTTTTTGCTTTCATGCACGTGTACATTCAGTGTTAGGAAATACCACACAAAGAATATACCTGCAGCACAGTGATGAGCTCAGATAACTACCTTTGAAGGTGCAGCTGTGATTTTTTCTTTTTTATTTTTTCAATTTGTTTACAACAAGCATCCAGTTTTAGGATTCACCACTCTGCTGTACAGAAAGATATGAATTCTCTTTCTCTATAAGATATGAATTGAATTAGGGTGTGGGAGGACCACTGAGGAATATAGGCAAATACTTTCAAACTTGGGCACCTAAAATCAAACTCCAATTTTCTTACTTAACCACCCAGAGTGCTCTTGTTGCCCACTGGCACAGGCTATTTTGCTAACCTATTTGCTTTTAGACTCAAGCTGTTCCTTTGTAGAACAATGCTTCTCTTGGAACAGAGAAAAAAGAAATATCCAGCCCTAGCTGAACTAACAAGAACATTATGTGTTTCAGCTAAATAAATAGCTGGGGGAAGAGGGCATCCTGACTTGAGCAGAGTTACAGCCACAAAGGCTGAACATGAATTCTCTGAATCCGAGTTCCTGGTACAGGTTCATCTCCACTGCTAATCAAATGCCCTGTGTAGTGTTTCTGAAGACATTCTGTTTCCATTTGAAGTGACCCAGTAAACATTCCACTAATAATTACTGTGCTCCAGAGAAGCCTTTCAAGTGCCCTGCAGACTGCCTCTGCCAAGGCTGGGAGAGAGCAGGAGAGTGCTCCCGTCACACGTGCTCCTCTTGCCTCGTGGCTGAACGTGTCCGCTGTGCTGGGGACACGTCCTGCTGCACGGCCCAGAGCTGGAGCCCGGCACTCCTGCGGGGCAGGCTGGACACAGCCACTCCACCTGGCTGGCTGCTGCTCACACAGGCATGGCTTCTGTGATTTAAAAACGTAACGAGGGTAGCTGGTGGTAGCAATATCCCAAAGCTCAGGGCTATCACTGACGGCAGATGAGCGGGATCAGATCCAGGATCACAACACTGCCCATTCACCTGCTTTTGAATTTAAAGCAGTGTACTAAGTAAACTTTTTTGTGCAGTTTTGCACAAAATGGCCAGTGGATAACTGGCATAGTAGGTGGTGCATTGCACTGTTGCTGGGAAACTGTGGATGGATGTGAAACTGGGAAGGTCAGCTCCTGCAATTAGTTATCAAGAGAGAATAATTTCAAAGACCTGCACAAGGATTTAGGTATGCAACGCCCACTGTCTTGGCAGAGCCTAGTACAGCTAATCATCTGCTTTGAAAATGCGAGGGAATGCGTCCTTGAGTTGGACAAGAAGATCTCTCTGCCTATTCACCAGCCGAAAAAATGTGCTTACAGTGTCTTATACTGAAATGGAAAATAAGAAAGGAAAAAAAATAGCAAAGGCATGGAAACGAACCCTGAGTGTGCCAAACATGGGAATGCCAGTGTCTAATAACAAAAGTGCTCTCTGAGAAAAAAAAAATAGTGAGATGCCTAGATAAGTATGCATACATATGAGATAATCTGGTAATCAGGTACAGCTTTGGCACACGTGCACACACAGTGAATGTGATACTGTTGTCTGACACGCCTCCTGCTCAGTCTTTTGTCTTTCTGCACTCTTTTGTTTGGAGTTTAAATTATTTTATCCTGCCCACCAAAGCTTCCAACCTGCGCAGCGTGGTTCTGCACAAATGCACTTGCAGGGAGAGGCCTATCCCCAACATATCCATTCTTCTTTTCTTTCTCTTTTGTTTTGTTGAGGGGAAAAAAAACCCACATATGGCAATTTCCTGTCTATTAGTATTTACCACTACAAGTATTTTTGTAATAGAGAATCACAAAAATTTATAGACTGCAGTCATTTAACCTGGTGTAAAACAGTGTGATTTGTATTTTTTTAAGCCATAAATTGATAATGTCACACCTTCTCTATTATTTAAAATGTAGTATTTATATAATATAATATTAAAATTGCCATGCCTGCCCTTAACTTTGGGATCAGATATGTATCTCAAGGGATCTGCCTCCATCTGCAATAAGTGCTTTTCACTTCAGATTAATATATTTTCATTGCCCTGTCAGCCTATGCAGATGGAGCAGGCCTCAAACCACACGGGGTCAAGTAGGAGCCCAATTAGTCAGAGTTATTTTTAAGTTCTGGAGGGCACAGGGTCAGCACACTGGAGAGATTTAAGCACCTAAAGATGTACATAGGTGCCTCATGTATTTTCAGAAGTGCTATCACTCTGCAGTCAAGGGGAGCTAGGCATCTGGTAGCTATCTTGAAAAACACATTCTGAGATTCCTGCAAAGAGTTTGAATCCTTTTGGAAATTCAGGTTTTTCAGGCCACGTAGCTGAGGCCACCAGTGGTTTCACTTTCCCAGTCTCATTGTCTCAGGTCTGCTGAGATTTATCCTCACGGCCAAGATTCCTGCGGCAGCCCCTGGACGTGCTTGCATTGGTCAGGGGGTCACATGTGCATCGGCCATCCCAGGAGTCCAGAGCATTGGGTGGGGAATCCATCAGGAAAAGAGGGAAGCCAGCAGCCATGGGTGAGCCGGCTGCATGCAGGCACGGCATGGGCATCTCTGGTGGATGTCTTGCCTGGCTAAAGGAAGGTCAGAGAACATAAGCTCAACTATTTTCCAGCTAGCTCTGTCATCAGTCATGGCCATGATTAAATGCCTAGAGAAGAGCAAGAGCAGGGAATGTATCAATGCTGATGCTCCTCTATCTTCTGACGATTTTCAGGGGGGTTTCTAGTGCAGTTTCTCTATAAAATAACTTGCAAACTTTTTTTTTCTTTTAGAAAAGCTAATAGGGTTTTTCAGTCTCCCCTTGAATTCGGTATGAGCTTTTTGTATCCACAATGTTCCCCCTTTGCCAAGGAGTTTCCCACATGCATCGCCAGTTACACAAAGACCCTCTCTGTGTCGTGGATACAGTCCTTCTTACCATTGTTTGCTGACCAAGGATTCTTGTACTGGAAGTAACAGCAATACAATGTCTTTCCTAGTCATCCCTCTATACCTATCATGATTTTATAGTCGTCAACATATTTCACCTTTAGTCATTTCTGTTCCACACTGAAGACTCCCAGCCTAATTTTTTTTCTCTTTTTCCTATGTGGAAGTTATTAACCATCCTTGCCATTCTTTGAAACTTCTGTATTTATAATATATCCTCTGTAGATGTAGGGACTCATATCTGTCTTTCTGCTGTAGAACAGCCCATTTCTTCCTACCTTTAACTTCCTGATTTTGGCCAGTTAATCTTTCCTATGCGTGTTTTTATACTTCTTTAGAAGGCATGGGGAAGGTCCCTGTCAGAAGCTTTATGGAAAGACACATAGGGGCAATCTGCTTGAACCACCCTTTTTCATATGTACATGAGTCCCCTGACTGTCAACAGGTTTGTGAGGCAGGACTTCCCTTGCCAGAAATGGTATACAGGAACCAAGCTTAAAATGTTTCCAGCATGAAAGAGAAGTAATGTCACTTAGAGCTAGAGGCACTTTGACATTTTAATCTTACGCTGTGAATTGTCTTGGGATTTTAGACACACTTGAAATACAGCAGGTGAGACACAGTCTTTTGGAGTCTTTTCAGGAAACAGCTTAGGAAAATGAGAAACGTGCACCCTCAGCCATATTATATTAAATCTACCTCATTTTCCTCTTAGAATCACGGAATAATTTCTCCTGGAAGACACCTGTAAAGGTGTGTAGTCCAGCATCTAGCTCAAAAAAGTTTTGATTAGAAGAGGTTGTTCATGGCTGAAGAAATTTATTTTAAAGGATGGAAATCCCACACCTCTCTAGGCTTCTGTTCCAGTATTTCACCACCTTCACGGTGAAAATTTCTTCTGCCATGCCTAGTTGAAATTTCCCATGTTCCATCTTGTATCTTTTGTCTTTTCTCCTATCCCTGTCTAGCTTTGGGTGGGGTCTGGCTACACTTTCCCTTCAGCCTTCCACCAGCCAGCAGTCAAATCTCCCTTCCTCCTTCCTTTCTCAGGGCAGAACAAACTCAGTGCTTTTTAGCCACTAAGAGGTGATGCATTGGTTTGACAGCACCAGCATGTTTCAGTTCTTGTTCCTAATAATGAATGGGACAGGACCAGGATGCAAATGTTGCCCACACAGAGTTGGAATAAATCCTTAGCAGGTTTTTTAATTAGGTTCTTAAAAAACAGGGAGTTAGATCTAAAGAATTTCACTGGAAGTCAGCAACTAATTAATTTCTGAAGCATTGGCTGAATGAAGTAACATGTATAGTACATACTGGGGCAGAGAGCATGTGCACTACAAAGTTAAATCCGAACAGAGGGGGTCATCAAAAGCCAGTAGAAATTAAAGCAATGCAGGATGCTCCAGCTTAGACTAAAGTGATTTCCATCAGAGTGGATCTGCAAAGACCAGATGAGGTTTTAACTGCTAGTTTGCATATTTGAGGTCTTACAATATCCAGCAGCTGTATGTGTTGCTCTTGATGTTCCTGTGGTTCCCAGAAGAAGGGATGGAGGGGAGGCAGAGAGAGCCTTCACCACAGTGCTGGGAGTTTCTGTGTTAGGTACTATCCCACTCAGTTGTCTGCCATTCCGTTTTTATCAGCCTACCAGAGAGTGAAGTGGGTAGGTGAGTCTTTTCAGTCTGCTGGTGATACAGATTCATATCTCAGTTGCTCTACAGAGCACACTGAAGTACATTTCCCAGAGTCTGAGTATGGTATGGGGTATGTAAAGCCAAATCAGCTGAAATCAGTCTGGAGGATGGCAAAAAACCCTTTTCAGAACAGCTGCTTTCATAAAATTCCTGATATTTTTGTAGGAAATACAACTGGCAGCTCAAGAGACATTGACCACAGCAAATCCAACCTTGACTGTCTGCTTAGATTGGAATCCAGATCTGAAATTTAAAATATTCAGGGACAATTATTTCAATCCAGCTGTGTGTCCTTGCATCTGCAGTTCTGAAATTTCTTGCAAATCTTTACCATTTCCAGTAAAGTGTATTTGGTGAGTGTCAAAAGAGGAACAATGCTGTAGATCACAAACCAAGCTCCAGTTTCAGGTTTGTTTGGCAGTCAGATACATGACAGAGGGTCAGACCCTGGTGCTTGCTCCAGACCAGAAGGTTTGTCTAAATATGTATTGATAGCTACGGCAGGAAAAGTGGGCAAATGCTCATGGTATACAGTTTTGTAATCTTGACACCTGTATGTGCTACCATCCTGTTCTGGTTTCTTCTCAAGTTCATTTTAGCCTTGATAGAAGTTTTGTGAGGCTCGTGGGCACACAAGTACAGAGACCTCGGTACCCACAAATCTCCTTTAAGAGAATATTAGTATTAGTTGCATATGTGTGTGTATGTGTGCAGAAAAAACAGTTCTGCCTAAAGGGACCAAAGAGAATCTGATCCATTAAATATTTCCAGTGTCAAATATGGCATGTTTTCCAAACAGCTTGCACTTCACACTTTTCTTTGTTCATATTTATTTCAGAGATGATAAGATGAACCTGGTATAGTGGTTCTTCATCTTGGTTTTCAGAGATAACAAGTGCTAAAAATGCAAAACAATATCAAGCAAATCTGGACAATGTGAAAAACAAATAATAAAAAAAAGAGCAGCCAAGGCTGACCTTAACCACATTTCTGCTGAATGTGACCCAATCTGAATGATGCATTTATCCAACCCAGGAATTTAAGTCTCTTACAAGTGGGTTTGTAATATGACAGAGTATGGGTAAGATCTTTTGAAAAAGAGGAGAAAATGGGCTCTGGTGCAAAGTTTAAATGACAAAAGGCTCATTAAAAAGCTTGTACTTAGACCAAATTTCACAGTCAAGTGTATTTCTTTCTGTTTCTAATATTATATGTAAGTACACATATTATATGTAAGTCTACTTTTAAAACTTTGTATGTATAGATATTTATTTAAGTATGTATACATGCATGTAAATGTGTAAAACTACAACTGATTTTCAGATGTTTAAGCATAAGTGAACTAAGTGCAGAAGCTTTAAGGGCTATTTGTGAAATAAGCCAGTTACTTTTGAATTAAACAGAGAAAGAATATGGATGTAGAAGTGGTGAGCTTCTGTTGACCACTAGCCCAGGGTGCATCCCAGCCCTGGCTGATATCTGTGGCAGGTTTCCCTCCATGCTCCAGGAGCAGTGAATGCCACCACTGTCGTCACTGCAGTGAGGATGGCACTCTGCCTGTGCCCTTCCTGGCACACCAGGCACAGTGATCCACTGGGAAGGGCATCAGACAGCACGTGCTTGTGGAGGGCTGTTAGGTGAGTCTTTACTTGGTTGAAGGACATTTTTTAGGTTTTGGGAGCTGTGTTGGGTTCTCCTCATTCATCACTATTTCTAATTTGTTTTAGAGGACTTCAATTCGTGTAAGATAACATACTACATTCCAGCATATGTTTAGCCTATACTCAGAAAGGTGCTGCCGCTTTTCTTCCCCCAGGAGCATCACTCAGTCTGGGGAACAGTGCCAGTCAAGGGCAGGCTTTGGAGTAGCAGGAATGACATTTTCTTTGTATCCACAGCAGTCTTCTTTTGGGTACTTTATGTCCTACCTCCCAGCCATCTGCTCATCAAGTCCTTGAATATTTGGATCTGTTAATGCAGTGCACATTTTGAGTAGGTAGAAGCTGCCACCACTAGCGAGGTTCAAAGCGATGATGAAAATGTTATGGTGGCCAAGTTTATTTTCTTATACTGACTCTTTCATTTTGCTACTTCAGCTCCACTCCACTCTCAGCAGGTAAATCATACAGTTTTATATTCACGGTGCCAGAGATGCTGACCTCCCCAATAAATTCAAATTCATAGCAATGTCAAAGGTATAGAGGCAACTTGGCCTGGTGGATAAAGTGAAGAGTAAAAAATATTCTATTCCCATAGAAATTAATGGAATTTGTTTTCACTTAAAGCAGGGCTGACTGTGGTTCAATGACACTGAATTTCACAGATTTGCATTGATTTGCTAATGAGAAATTTACACCACAGTTTTCTTGCCTTTAAATTTGACCTTTTCACTTCAGCTTGAATTGATGATTACTGTGGGAACAGAAGGAACTGGATCCACTTCTCTGGAGTGAACATAATTCAGTGAGCAAACTATAAAAGAGTTTGAGGGTAAAGTAATCCAAGGATTAAAAAAAGTCACCAAAGAAGCAGCAGAAGAAAGAGTGTCTGGTGGATGGTCACTGTGACTAGGATGAGATCCGTGGCACCCCTAAATGTTGGGGCAATGCACTTTGTCCAAAATGAATGCTGTGGAAGAGGGCAGGTGTACACAAATGTGATTTTAATAAACTCCTGAAAGGTGGTCTGAAATCCAGCCTGCTGCGCCTGGGTCCCGTGGTCGTGCGGGCTGCCAGGGGCCTGTCTGCAGGGATCTTGCTGGGAGCGGGGTGGTGGGTTCCAGGGTGCAGGACCCTCTGAGAGTGGCTGCAGGGTGGGCCGAGCCCAAGTCACGGCCTCAGAGCCGAGCAAGCAGCGCGGGCACCGGCGCTTTGGAAGCGGCTCACAATGCGGCCCTGAACCGCGCATGGCTGACCTGCTTCGGCTGAAAGGAAGAAAAACCCACATTAGCACATAAGCAAAGGAAGTCAAAATGATCTCATTCATAAGAGCTTTCTCCCATCTATGTCAGGGGAGTTTGTCCCCACAGAATAGCGTGTCTTTCTCTGGGCCACACAGGGCTGTCTGCCTAATTTTCCTCATTCTTAACCTTTGCCTCTCCATGGGACTGAAGTGCAAGACAATGCCAGGGTGCTTCATTCTTCCCTTATACCTTAGCTACAATGCTGAGGGGTTGGCAGGGCTAAAAATGTTTGCACACCCATGGGACAGCTTGAATTCAGGGAGCTGTTCTGGCATTGCTTTTCTGAGCTGCAAGGACTCACCAACTTGAGTACCTGCATCTCCTCCACAGAGATGAGTGTGGAGCAGGCAGCTGCAGCCATCTAAGCTTAACTGTAAGCTATCGAGTTTCAACTGATGGTAAAAAATAGCTCCTAAATAATAAAAGTCCCCAAAGCAAAACTTTCATCTAATACTACTAATTGCCTTTGAATTAGTTCTTCTCTATAATGCCACGTTAGCACAGCAGCACATTTATTATTAAGCAATATTTAAATCACTCTGAACTAAGTAATGCATTAATTTACCACCTCTTTTCGATGGGAAATACTTTTTGCAGTATGTTACATTTTTAAAATCTATTATTTAAAATAACATTTTTTGTTTGTCTTTCCACCTTACATAGTTGTGAATTTTTGTGAAGACAATGCTGCAATTGAACTGCAGGTACAGGAGAAAAGTATTTATCATATTTTTAATCTAATAACTAATATTTTTTTTTTAATTATGCCTCTTAGCAAAATATTTTTTTGCTGTATTGTTGGACAGCTTAGCAAATTGCTTTCTAAAGGAGTCTACCTGGATTTAATTAATTATATATGACACTAATAAACTAAGTATTCATAAACCACATTGATTGTGCCAACACAGACATTGAATCCATCTCACAATTGAATAGCTAATATTTACATTCCTCTGGAAAAGAATGTAGCCTTTCTGTGACTTTATGGGCTAACTGTACAGTGTAAAAGGTGGAATAACCGTCCCTAAAAGTAAAGGCAGGAACATAACACAGTAGAAATATACTAGCTAGAACTTCATTCCTTTACTACTATATTATTCTACAAAATCTTTCTTCTTTTAGCATATATTCAAAATATGGTTTTGTTATTTTGTAAGACCTCTTTTGTGTTGTCCTATAAAAAATACACCTAGGTATCTGTTCTATTGCATTTATCAAACAAATGCTTTTCCCTGGGTTTTTGAGGTGCTCAGACAAGAGATTCAGCTCCTGAGCAGAGACATCTGAAGATGCAGGTCAATACATCCTGGCCCATGTAAATAGACCCTCCAGAGACCCTAACCCCCCAAGAGATATGAGTATGTTCTCATGGAGGGCAGGCCTGTGAGGATGCTGACTTTACAGGCACGCAGGACTGTGCAGCGGGCAACACAGTATTGCACGTGTATGGAGTTGCTGGGAAAAGGGGAGAGGCACAACCATCGATGCTTGTCCTGACACATGTGATGAAGACATTCTTCACAGTTCAGACAAGATTTTTCTTTTCCCTCTCCAGCTCTCCATGAGCTCATCTATAGAATGCTGTAAGACCCAAATGAACCTCTAAAGAGTTTCATAGGCGTTACAGGAGCATCTACCTTTGCTGTGCCAATTTGCATGACCTGCCCTCAAGTGCTACACACAAAATTTGGAGGCACCTCCTTTATGTCCTTCCACTACATGTGGTGTTAAACTGAAAACAGTTATAGGAAATCACAATTAGATCAAAGCAGGTGCAGATCCAGGCTTTGCTACTGTCCCTGAGAAAATTATGGTACATGTCCTGTTGTAAGCTATTTTATCCGGGCATGTGGAGGGCAAAAATGTGACTGGGAAAACCAGTACAGATTTACTAAAGATAAATGGTGCCTGACCTATCTTGTCACCATCTGTGGTGAAACAACTTGCTTGGTGGTGAGCAGAAAGCTGAGGATATCAGTTACCTTGATTTTAGCAGGATGCTTGATGCAATTGTGCCATTATGTCCTGGCTGGCAACCCATTATGTTAAGGGCCACAAGGAGTATGAAAAACTGTCTGACTGGCTGGTGGTAGTCAATGGCTCAAAGTCAAACTGTTTGCCACTCATAAAGAGCTCCTCAGGGTGAAAGCTGGGACCAGCAGTGCTCAGCATCCTTGTAACTGGCCCAGATGATAGCACTGAGTGCATCCGCTGCTCCAGGTTCATGTGTGACACAGCAGGAAGAGCTGTGCATACTCAGGAAAGAATAGCCACTCTGTAGAGAGATGAGATTGGGTTGTAAAGAGATGTACAAGGTCCAACAAAGGGAAATGTGAATTCCTGCTCCTGGGACACAGTGATCAAAAGCAAAAGCACAGGCTGAGGTCTGCCCAGAGGGGCCCTGAGGTTCCTGGTGGGCAACAAGTCAGCATGAGCTCGGGGTATGTCTTCGCAGCAAGGCAGGCTAGTCCTGGGCCACATCAAGACAAATTCTACACTTGCTGTCACACCAGTTTGAAATATGCATAGTCAGACTCATATACCATGTCTGACAGGGCCCTATTTCTTCATTCTCAGATTTCTCCTTTTTACTCACTTGTTCCATACTGGTGCTTCTGATGTTTATATTCCAATTTTGGGCTCTTGCAGGACTCTACTGTCTTCCTCTGGATTTCTTACTTCATGCCATCTGCATCTAGTTCTATGAAAAGCTCATTTTTTTTTCACTGAGGTGGTATTTTCCCCTCATATACTTCTGACATTTAAATCTTCCAGACAATATCCCCTTTGGGAGAAAATCCTTTAACTTCATAACCTCAGCCTTCACCAATATTTGCATTCATGTTGGAACTACGCCCTTTCCCCCAAGCTGTACATTTCCCCAGGTGACTAATAACTGCAGAATGTTCAAGTGTTTGATGGATTATAAAATTGTTTAGATGACCCACTTGTAGGGCAGGATTGGAAGGAATATATGGAAGGATATCTGAATGTTGTGTCTCCAGTTTGTGATCCTTCCAGTCTTATCAGAACTAATGGAAGGGATCATGATAATGCATAAACATAAAAGCCTTCAGCAGAACTTTGCAACACTAAGTGGGAGACTCTACACAGCAGTGATATGTAGTTTTGATGGATGACCTCAACACAGTAGACAGAAGAAATCTTCTAAAACAGGCCTTTTAATATGAAGCATGAAATTTTTCACAATATCGAAATGGTATCATCTAAAGAAGGTCCAAAGATGGATATGTCTTTGTAAGCACAGAGGATTGCAATACAATTTTAGAAATGTGTAGAATCTATCTTTAAATAAGTTCTGAGTTCAGTGTTTTTCTAAGTATGCTCACACTCTTCAGCAACAGAAGGGTTTCTGTGTAAGTACAGCTGGAAATCTTCGCAAAGCTTTAAATTGATGTTTTCAGATGGGGAGTATGGACAACCAGCTGTTCTGCATTTGGCACTTTCAGAACTACTGTAGCAAACTGCAGTTTGGGTTTGATGAGATTGCTGTGAGGGGGACTCGCCTCTGGAACCTGGGTCGCAGGCCCTAGCCTGTGATAAAAACATCTTTTATTTTGTTTTGTTGTTTTCCCCACCCTCCAATTAGTCAGTTCAGGGCTGGTTTTTCACTTTTGCGTCATGACTGTGACTAACACTCCCTGTGGGGATACTTTCTAGGTGAATTTTCAGTCTTTTGTTTCCAGGGGGTTTTTGAGAATTTATGCCTGCTGGGACTTTGATTCACACCTTCCAGCTCTTTCCATATCTGAACTGCCTATGATCCTCAGCTGCTACTGTTTTCTGAAAGGTAGTTTGGAAGTTGGCACTATTCAGCAAAGAGCAAAAAGAGCAGCTGTGTTGCTGGAACACTTGAGAGTTACTATTTTATTCAGACTGAATTATTGGTTTGAGGAAACCACCTTTTGGGTAGGACAAATATTTTTCAGGCATGTGACATGCTATTTCTTGTGCCTATATGTCACTCTTGAAGTAATGTCTATACATCACTATGCAAGAAAACATGATGTTTTGTCTGTATCTCATTTCAGACTGTGTTTCAAATTCACTGTCCATGGCGCTTTCCTTCTGGATTGTTTTATCCAGCTTGTGCTGTAAAACCAGATGCCTAATTATTTTTAGCCTGAATGTACGAAGTGTAAGAAGATGTTTTGCTGTCTTTGCCAAGAGCAATTAGACTGCCTGATGGAAGCCAGTCGTCTCAGCCTTTCTCTGAGAATTGGGTAGGAACATTTTGACCAGGGTAACAAAGTGGTGAGTAACCTGACGGGTGAGCAAAGGTCTACCAGGAGATATTTATCTTCTCCAGACCTACCTGCTCTTTGTCCCTACTTCACTGATGAGATGATCTAGGAAAACAGGAGAGTAACAAGAAGAATAAAGGAGTATCATCTGCTTCAAAGAGATATTGAGGCTGCAGAATCACTATGGGAGGGATAAACTCTGAGTGAGAGACAAATGCAGATATTCTTTTTTGTGATGTGTATCCTTTATTGTCCAAGAATAAAGTGTTTTAAAAATTCCTTCCTTGTTCTTTTCTTTAGCAGTGGTTTCTAAGGAGAAACACTTTTGACAAGAGTGCCATGAAAGAGGAGCTCTTGGAAGATTATATGACCTACCAAGGAATCTTTGTGGTGGAGGGCTTCTTCCCTGACTCGTCCAAGATCCTGTTCTCAAGCAAAAAGGAGGCTCCCAACAAAGCACATACAGCCGCGTTATATGCAGGTGGCTCATGAGTAGAAAATATTCGGGATCATTTTGAGGGAAATCACAAGATCCAGACCCTGGATAGACCCTGGGTAGACTGACTGCCAAGCATGTGGTAAGAGTCAGCCTGTGCTACAGTGTAAATAAAGCAAGAGGTGAAAGAGCAAGATGGGAGAATAGCATTTCTGTCAGTGTAAATGTATCATATGAAGCACTACAGGAAGAAGGACCCCATCAGGAATGAGAAGGTAGGAGACACCATATGTTGGATAGGAAGAGATGTAAGATTAGGATGTAGGGAAATCCCCTGGTGAGAAAGAGATGAAGGGATTCAATGGTAAGAAAAAAGAGACTTCAGGGATAAAGGATAAAGAAAAATTAAAATGGTAGGGAAAAAAACCCAAGAAAAAAAAAAAAGAGTAGAATGCAATGAAAAGAATGAGAAGGAAGAAAATAAGAAAGATCACAGGAAAAGGAGAGGAAATGTGTGAGTCAGTAAAGAGTGATAGGCATAAAAGCATTAAAGAATGAATGGAAAAGAAACACTCTTTTCAGAGAGAAAAAGAACAAATAGTTACTGAAGAGAGGCAAGAGAACAACATGCAGAACAATAAAAATCTAAGATAAATAATACAGATGTGAATGAAATTAATCATAACTAATAAAAGAGAAAAGCAGGGGAAAAGACTGAAGAGAAAAAAAAGATGAGTCAATATTCAGAAAAAAATAGATGATGGATTTTAATTGCATTTATTTGTTTGTCTATATCTAATGGTCTTTATGTAAGAGGCGTATGTTCTGAGATTTTGGTATTAAGATCAGTGGCCATCTATAAAATAATGTGCTACATTTATCAAATTTTATGATTATAATGTTCATGGAATGGCTTTTACTAGTGCTGCATTAGTATAATCTGAATAATAGAGGGAATCTGTAGGAAAGGTTACCCTATAGGCAAAGTGACCCTCCCCCCCCAGATTAATTATTCTAATTATTTTTTCAGAGTAGAATTGAATTTAATTTTGCCTCTTTTAATTAAGGGGCCAAAAAAAAAATGATCTCCTTTTGAGTCATTTTTATTTCTTACACACCCTCTGTGTACAGTTCATCTGAAATCTGAGGGTCATATGCCCTGCTCTTTTGCACACAGCAAAATCAGCAGCTTACGTTTAAGATGTTTTGCTTCTTTTCTGAGCCTCTTGCTAGTGTACTTAGCAGAGAATGATTAAAACCTCTGCTCTGTTAGAACTGTTGCAGTGTTTAAACAAGGAAGTCTGTGTTTGTTTAAGAGAATGGGGAAATGGTTATCTTGACAGATTAGACTGAAAAAACAGGACAGCCACAGTCTAGCACAGATGTCCAAATTTGCCACTTGGCTGGTTTTTTTGAGGTCCTCTAAACAAAACTTGCTTGTGTGTTTGTGCTTTTGCTCTGTTTGACACCTGACTGAGGAATGTGATTAAGCATTACTGCCAGAGATTACATGTCTCTCTTGAGCAAGTGTTCGCAGGGCTGAAGTTTCCTCATGTCTGTCTAACTGTGTCATAGCCTGCTAAGGCAATACAAGAGAAACATCTCAAAATGGATTAAAGCTCTTGAAAAAAGGCTGGATTGTAATGAAACGACTTCTTTTGGACTGAAATCCAGTGAACATTTTTTTGAGCTGAGTTTTCTAGCATCTCCATTCACTCAGTGACAGAACACATGGAAGTGAGAAATGCATAGTTTGTCTGTGAAATGCTGACACCATTTGCAACACACATTACAGCCTCCCAGACATAAAGCACATCTCGGTGGAGAGAAATGTTACGTCCCTAATCAGTGTGAGATGATCATTTTCTAATACATTTAAGATGTATGCTTCACTTGATAAATCCGTACAACTCTCTACTCAAACACTTTATCAACTCCCATTAACATTATCATCTTGAATTAGTTGTCCTCACATTACTTCCACAATAGAAAAAGCAGTTTTAAAACCATTGCCATTTAATTTATTTAAAACATGCTTATGTGTAAATGAAGTTTTGCTTGGTTTGATTAACGTTAAGCTGAAAAACAATAACAAGTACTTGATAGATAAAGGCCATTTGCCTACCAGAAGAGCTCATTGCACTGTTCAGGCTCATGTGTGTGTTAGGGTTTGTGTTTTCACAGTGCCACATGAGAAGTTCTTTGCTTGGTGTGTGTGTTCTATGTATCACATACATCCTGGCCATGTACACAAATCTGGTGTACACTGTAGGTCCCCAGGAATATGTCAGAGCTCTGGGCCAGATCTCAAAAAAACCCAGCACTTCATGATACCTGACAGTGGGGATGTATAAATACCATTACAGCAATTGCCATTGATTCCAGCCTTCAGAAGCACTCTGGGGAATTCCATCTTTATATGTTTGTGTGATTACAGCAGTTTTTTGGCACTATTAATGGTGAATATACAGTTAGAATGAGAAAGATCTTTTTTTGAGAAATTACTGGAGATATGTTGGTGAGTTATTCAGACTCCTATTAGCACGGTGCTGTTGGACAGACATTTTATAAAGCACCTGTGGCAGAGGTATTAATGCAAATCTTCTGTCTTTTTTTCAGGCTGTCCTATATCTAGGATTCAAGTAGTGTTTTACCAAGATTAAAGCTATGTACCTAACATAAATATGAAGCACCTGATAAACACATAATACATGATGAATATGACATGTACGATAAATATGAAAATGAAACTTCTCTGGGACTCAAGTCTCCATACAGCTAAAAGGACCCTGTAAGCAATTCAATTTTATGACCGGTAGAGTTGTTCTAGGCTTTGAGGAGAGATTTTGATACCTGCTTGCATAAGAGTTGAACGTACTTCAGCATCTGCTGAAGTATCATGATACTATTTAAAGCAGTAATGAGATTGAAGCCACAGTCTTGTTCCACCTTGAAACTTAGCAGGTGTTTTATCTTTTTGCTGAGGAGCTGTGAGAATTTTCAGCCTGACATCAGAAGAAACGTGAGAAGGCCAAGGACCTTAAAGGAGAAAGTGTTTACGCCAGAAGACTTTTATTTAGTTGCTGATAGGCTTTTATCTGTTTCTTTTATCACCAGTTCCTGATTTTTGTTTTCTGTCCAGACCTTGGGCTTGAAAGTTATGATGATTCTGAAGTTATGTGCCAAACATGCTGTGAGAGCAGAGATGAGTAAACTGCTTGTGGTTGAAATTGTTGGCTTGAAACGCCTGACTTGCCGCAAGGTGCTTAAAAAGTCTCTGAGTCTTTATACTGTGCCTGTGCAAGTGTGAAAAAAGGGATTCTTTACCAAATCAAAACTGGAAACTGTACTAGTTGGTTTTTTCTTTTTTTGTGCCATGGTGCAGAAATAATTCCACCACCCTTGCATGGTGAAGAAAATGGGAATCCAGGTTAGTGCATCTTATTAGCTGAGGCTAGGAGGTAAGTTCATATTCAAATTCACTGAATAATGCTATAACAAATAAGAAAACACACTCTATGTAATTACTTGGAACAAGTACTTCCTGGAGTAAAAACTTTCCAAATGGTATTAAGAGTGATATATAAAAAACAACTCTTTAATCAAAGCTTTCAGGGGCACAAATATGGCTCTGCGTATGCATGATAAAGGATTTCTACAACTTCTGTAAGGTTAATTAATCAGTATATCTAGCAGGTACATCCAGTAGGGGATCAGTTGCCCCAGTAACCCACCCTTGGGTCAGCCCCTTGGAATTGGTCCAGGGGCTTCTTTGTCCCATTTTTTATGTCTCTTAAGTTCTGTTGGAAAACAAGATGGCCTCATCAGAAATTCCCTTCTTACAAATAAGACAAAACAGAATTTCAATAATGTGTTAGTAAGGGTTAACGTATTTTGAGAAAGGGAAGGAAAAGTTCTAGAAACCATACAACTCTATATTAAAAATCTACAAATTTGCAAATATATGAAAAATATTTATAAAGCTAAGAAATCTTTAGGCATCACAAAGAGTTGTGTAACTGTCAACAAAAATGAGCAAATAATTTTAAAGTAACCAAATCTTCTTCTCTGCTAGGGCATTAGGAGAGTAACACCAGATGTTACCTATCTTGACTGTAGTTAAGAGACAAACTGTGTCAATGCACACTTTGGCTGTGTATCACACAACGCTCTCAAACCCAAGTGGGGGAATTGTGGTGTTGTTAAGGTGTTGTGAAGTAGGAACAAATGTGACTATTAGCCTTTGTTTGGCAAATAATTATCAACACTTCTTGGTCAAACTACTGTGCGGACTGAGAAGAGACTCCCATTCAGCTGCTCTGAGACCACTCTTCAATATATTAATCAATACCTTACATACTGAAATAGAGTATATACTCTTAAAAAATGTATAGTTCCTCCCAAACTGGAACAGGCTGGAAGTGCATTAAGAGATAGAACTGGACTGCTGAATAATCTTCACAAACTGGAAAAGTACAGCGCAAGAGATACGTAAAACATGATGCATAGGTGAGGAAAATAAACTTGTAAAAGTAGTGGTTAGGTAGTGACTCTCTAGGGGTTTATCATGGATCAAAGTGAACAATGTCAACAATGTCATGCCCTTGTGAACACATCAACACATCCTGCTGGGATATGAAACAGCATGGAACACATTAACTAACAATCCCTCTCTACTGAGCAGTGGGGAGAAGTCAGCTCCGTGCCCTGTCTCTTTTGGCCATTTACATTTCAAGCTGTGGTCTGAGTAGAGTGAATCTGAAGGAGAATGGGAATTGCTAGAAATGGAGGATTTCAGTTTTGAGAAAATCTGATCAGAGGTGGAAGTCTTAAAACAAAGAAAGAAACCTCCCAAAACGGGAAAGCAACTTTACTTCATGGAAGTCATAGATAGGCCGAGAAGTTAAGGAAAGAGGTTCCAGCAAAGGAGGTTTACATTACTCTTTAGAAAGGCCGAGTGTTAAAGACTGTCTTAGAGGTTCTTACAAAAATTCTTGTATTCTATATGTACTGGTCATATAGCCAGTCATATATACCTGATCCTTGAAACATTGCTAAGGTGTAAGGTGTAACCTCTGAAGACTATTTCATGCTGAGATCCAGCCTGCATATATGTCTAATTTAAAGATATATATATTTTTAATATATATATCTCTCTATATTAAAAATGTTGTGGTGATATTTACATGTTCCTAAGGGGGCTTTTTAGTTTTGCATGACTTAAGCATGTGCAAACACCATGGTTGCTTTAGTACACTAAATGATAATGATGATGATTCTCTCTTACTAGGAGGAGCGTTCGTGAGAATGTTCCTGCTTCCACTTATCTTTTTGTTATGTCTGCAGGTTTCTAGAATTGCATGGGCAATTCCCAAAAAGATAGGGCAGTTTCCCTTTAGCTCACTATGCACCTGTTGGAAAAACACTTCTGTTCTTTTCCAGTTTGTTTGTTTGGGATTTTTTTAATTACAATTATTTGTCAAAAAGATTTATGCATGCTGAGTTCCACGTTTTTTTGTTTGCAGTCCATAATTGCAGATTGCTGGGTTTTTCAGCTCTTGTAAAGCCGGATGATCTCTGAGGAAAAATATTTTACTGTTGAATTGCCCAATGGTGTCTTGCGGGACCAATTAATTAAGCTTTGCTAACTTTCTGTAGCATTTAGTGCTCATTGATTTACCATAGATACAATCCTTTTGTCATCCTGTTCTGGACACAAACAGCTCTCCCCACAGTCAGGTCACCTCAGAATATCTGAATTTACTGGATTTTTCTCATCTCTTTTTTCAAACTTCATAACTGAATACGAGTTGCAGGGAAAGCATAAGGCTGTGAAAGGAATATGCTAGCTGAGATGGAAAAATTTGTAAAACATATTTTGACTTACTCAGATGCTGTTGTGGTGACTACTGACCTTTCTTTTATTTCCTGCAAGTTTTCTAAGTAAAATTAATACAGAAGAAGTAGATTTACTCCCCAGAAAATTTCAGGAGCATCAGAATAAGCCTCCTGCTATTTCTATACCGCTGGATTAAGGAGACCTGGGGACCATGCTGGTCCTAGGCTTACCTGTCCATACTGACACACTGCCAGGGCTCTTTCATCCCAGTTTTGGCCCACACCATCTGCTGGGCAAGAGGTGGGTCTATACCCAAGTTGTAGGTTTGGATTTGGTTGCCCTGTTTTGAATGATAGGATAATTTAGGGGAAAGAATGTGTGCTGTTCTGTGTAGGTTGGCTAGAGAATGGCCTTGGGCACACTGAATTTACTACCATGTCTTAGGCTATCTGTCCTGGACAGACAGGAAGGAATTCATGTTTTACTTCTAGCAAAGAAGTTTATACCTCATGGTGAAGGTCAGTAAAAGGTCACAGTGAAAACTATTGTCCTCTAATTGTTTACACAGTAACTACCTTTGCAGTCTGCACAAAATCCACTATCTCCCAGTGTAACCAGTGCTTTTGAGAGCACTGATATTCACTAGCGATAATGAGAGGAAAAAGACATGGAGCTTTGTTCTTTAGTGTTTGATGCATTTGAACAGCACTGAAGTCAAAGGATTGGAAATTATAGCTGATCTTGTTTCTCAGTAATCACTAGTACACCAAAACATAGAAAGAATATCCTAGCCAAAGTTTTCTGGCCCAGAGATCCTTATAAACTGTAAGTATGTTGTGAGTGGTGCAGCCACTGTCCTTCAGCAAAAATAGTTGTCAACATTGTGCTATTGGTAAGAATTTTTTTTCTTGATTAGAACATTATTAGAAACATTGACCTCTTACAGAGAGAATAATACATTCCCCATGAGACCTGGGATTTAACCTTGAAGGAATACCCTGTGGCTGAGTAGAAATCTGTATCTCTCTAGGTAAATGGAGAGGACAAACAAACAAACAGAATATAAAAATTTGAATATTTCCTTACAAAAGTGTCAATATAGATGTTCACATACTGGCTCCAAGGAATGTCCGATATGTTTGCTGAAAAAATTTAATTTATGACAACAACCATGTTATTTCTATTGTTAGTAAAGCTTCAAGGAACTAAGTTTGAAAATTTCAAATGAACTACTAGGGTAACATCAGTCAAATATGCCTTGCATATTGCTCCTAGACTGATAACAATGAATACAATATCATGGAATTTATTTTATTTAGCAGCCTCCAAAAAGTGCATGATAAAAAATGAGAAGAGTGTGACTACCAGACAGCCTTTAGCTTTTTCTGACAGCCCCCTTGCAGATCCACTCTTACAGTAGCTTTGGCCTTGCTGCTCTCTTGACTGTAACCCTAAAGTTAGAATCACACTGAGACTCACTTAGGGCCGCCAGCCATCAGAAAAACTTTTTCTTGTTTTCTTGAAAAGAAAGTAGATTTCAGTTTTCTTGACTGTTAGGGAGCACTTGTAGGTAGTCAGAGAAGTGGTTTAGGGGTGCAGGCTGCTGTTGCTGGGTGTGTCAGTACGGGATGCTGGGCCCCAGAAATGCTGCTACAGACTTGTCGGGACACCCAGGCTTGGAGCATCAATGGTGACGAGCAGCTGTAGCACCTGGTCCTCCAGCCCCAGCCCAGTGACTGCCCCAACACCCAGTGGCCCTGAGCCAAGGCAGCTCCAGGGTGAGCTGAGCTGCTGGGGTATCCCAAGGGATTGGGGTGCTTCGGGTGAAAGAGTTGTGGGAGGAGGCTGCAGTTGCTGGGCTAGTGGGCAGGATCTTCACATGCCTGGTGTGCTTACAGCTCCCAAGGTGAGGAAGGCTGGAAATTTGTGGTGGCTGGCAACAGAAGGAAACCTTTCCCATCAGCAAACGTGTTTGCAGAATACCAGCAGTGTCATGGTATCAAAGAGCTCTTCTGAGGGACAAGGCATGAGAGGTGGCTGAACCAAAGCTGGCAGCATGAGTTGCCAGACCAGTTCCCACTTTTTCACCTGAGGGGCGCACAAATAGTGGTGACCATGGATGCAAGAAGGCAAAAAGGTCACGGAGCAGAGAGGGGAACAGCTCAGTGGTGTTATGAGGACTGCACATGCATCCCACCAAGAAGGCTGCCACAGTCAACTCTGCATAATTCATGAAGTGCAAATCTTATTGCTTGTTTCCCAGTATACTCAAGTCTATCAGGCTCCAAAGTCCTGTTCAAAATCCATGCTATGTGTTTATCTTTGAGCTGGTAGCTTTAACTAAATACAGGGAGAGAGGGAAGGAGATGTCTATTGAAAGAGAAGAGGGAAAAGCAAGAGTGGAAATGTAGAAGGACTCAGTAAAAATAATACAAAAATAAAATTTTTCTCTTCATAATTAATGCTCCATTAATTCTAAATTCTTAAATAAATACAATTCACGTTGCTCATGTCTGTATGAGTTCTGCTTCACATTGTTTCAGCACACAGGCTGCTTCATATTCCATTAAAGAAAACACAAACCATATGAAAATACTTAAATGACTGTACATTTTGGTATGTTATTGCCTTTTTTTGATTGATGATGTGAGATTGCACACCTCATTGCAAAGTAATGCTTTTAACTTAAATCAAATCAATTTTAAGTGAACATGTTTTATGCATTTATGCTTGTAGTTTGAAAAAAGTGTTTCCTAAAAAACAGTACTGGCTTTTAATTATCCAGTGAACAAGTCACTGGAGATGCTTGCATGTCTCAACCAGTGAACATTTACCTGTATTGTCGTGCAACTGCTACAAGTTTAGGGCTCACAGAGCTGCTGTAGTCTTAATGAAGCAGTTAATGATGTGTGAATTATAGATCCTGACAGCCTCTTTTTAATAAAATCAACAGGACTGCATCCACAGTCTACCATAGCTGCTAAATAATGACAATACTGTCTGCTTAACATAATGCAGTATCTTTAAGTAAAGTACCATTCTTGAATGCTTGTACTGAAAAAATCTCATCAATGTAAAGAGGAATGTGTGCAATGAAGAACAAGCTGATGCACATGACACTTCATTTCTTTCAGTTTGGGAAAGAAATGCACTAGCCACAGGGAATTCACAAATGAAGCTTCATGTAAAGCAATGTGTTTTTCATTGTTGTTGTAACAGCACTTCTATGAGATCCTTCACTGGAGTAAAGAACAACATAATGGATAATGGACTTTAACAGTCAAAGTTTTCAGGGTGTTTTTTTGCTTTGTTTTGGGGGTTTTTTTGAAAGCATGTGAACTTTATGTTTCCAACAGCTTTCAATGAACAATTGTCTTCACATTGTAGCTAGCTAGAATGTGATCATTCCACACTTACTTATATGAAAATAGGTACTGTATATAAATATATATGTCAAGGGATTTTTTCCATACATTTAGCTAATAGAAAAAGAGTGATTGTTGTAAGAATGAAAGGGCTGGGGTTTTTTTTTGGTT
Source organism: Corvus moneduloides (assembly GCF_009650955.1). Classification (NCBI taxonomy): domain Eukaryota; kingdom Metazoa; phylum Chordata; class Aves; order Passeriformes; family Corvidae; genus Corvus; species Corvus moneduloides. The sequence goes on from NC_045511.1 coordinate 47,785,059, forward strand.
TTTTTTGGTTTTTTTTGTTTTTTTTTTTTTTTTTTTTTTGGTGTTTTTTTGGTGATCAGTCTCACAGCTAGCTAACAATTCAGGGAAAATTTTGTGTGCTCCTTGTGCATATATTCCCTAAATAATCTTTATTGCCTGATAGATTGAAACTAAGCACTAAGGACTTTGGAAAAATCCAAGGCTATTTAATGTATGTGTTTGCTCTTTTTAAAGTTCTTTTTTCACAAAGATTTCAGGCAGCTGTCTTTCTCTCACTTATTTAGCAGATACTGAAGCAAAGAAAAGGGAAAAGATCCAAGTCACATTCACTAGCTCGTGTAATCACTTCATTTGCTATCTTGGTTCAGGCAATATCAGAGCAACAAAATACCAAAGAAATTGACATGTAAAAAAACCCTCCAAGACAACCCAGCTACAAAAGAAGGAACTACCTAGTCTGTTATGAGCTTGTGAATATATTCAGGATACAATAAACCTGGTCTGCTGGACTGAATTTACCCAAGTGAAATTTTTGTTTCCAGTAAATAAGCTACAGTCTGTAAAGCCTGTTGTAATTATTGTGTGCAAGCAAAGCAGCATGACTTGCTTAGGGAAGCACAGCCAAACATTCCCCAGAAGCTCAAAGTCTGTTTTCCTGCATTGCTGCAGCCATGTACAACAAACATTGGCCATTGCTGTACTCTTGAGCAAAAATCTTGGAAGTGCTTCCTGCATTTGCACCTTTCCACTCCTCTTTGCCTTCTTGCTTTTGTCTCCTGCCTCAGTCCTGTGAGTAGACAGATGAAAATACATATTCATACAAGCAGGTGTTTACATCTCCTTTCTTATGTGTATCTCTTAGTTTCCAGTACTTCATGACTGTCCTCTCTTCTATAATCTTTCTTCCACCCTTCTCAGTTAACAGCTTGTTTAGGCATCCCAAATAATATCCTGTATCCTCTGGTCCACTCAGCAACTACAGGGAAAAACACGACTGCACATCCCTTATGAATTGAGAGACCACCCCTACCAGTGAATCTATTTTTCCTCCCTGATCCACCCTCAATGCATGGGGTCAGATTTGCTGCGTGGAGCAGATACTGGAGAGAAGATGGTGAAAAGAGAGGCAGACCAGCTGTTAAGACAATTAATCTTCCTACAGGTGAAGAATTTTGGGTGACCACAGGCCTTCCAATCATTCCTCTCTTTCAAAGCAAACCCAATTTTGTATGGAAGAAAACCAGTGTGGAGAGGGTGGATGTACTTCTTGGGAAAAAAACTTATGTATCCAGTGCTGTGGATAAGGTAGAGTAGTAAAGTGCTCAAGCACTTTTGAAATTGAATACATGGAAGGCTTAGAGTCCTAATACCACTCATTATTTTTGCTATTACTAGAGTAATGAAAAACCCCAAAGTTGAGACTCTTTTATAAGCCAAAATCTCAGCCTAGTAGCTACTGTACAGCTCCTTTCACTTGTCTCGTCATTAGCATCAGTGGCAGCAAATCCTCGAAAAGCAGCGGTAGTAAAACTGCCGTCGGAGAGAGGCTGGGAATATGCCTGCTCGGGAGCACGCACAAGAACTGAAACAGAGTAAATCTCCCTCCAGTGCAACATGCCATCCACTTCAGGCAGCCTGAGTGGTGCCATATGCTGTCAATGTTCCTGTTCACATCAGTCACTTCCTTGGAGAATAAAGCACCACAGCTCCTGGGAATTATGGAAGGGCACAGGTCTTGAATTGATAGTCTCCAGCACTGGAAAATCAGTAACAAATGTGAAAAAACTTAATCTGGGGACAAGATTGAAGCCAGCTTTATCTTTTTGGTGAGAAAGCAAAAAGTATGCTAACATTTTACTTATTTAAGGCTTTTTCATTTAATTATAAGGTAAATATCACAAGCAATATTGCTTTTCTTTTATTTTAGACCACCTACCTAAAAGAGAATAAGAGATCCAATCATGCAATGATCCTCTGCTTCATTACCACACGAAAAAGGTTTAGAAAAGCTTAGGATAAGCAGTGGGATTTGTGAGCATGTTTCTGAGTCAAACCTTAGAGATTTCTGAGTTTTGCTTACAATCCCTTGCCTTTTTCCGCAATCAGACCTTAGAGGACCTTGGAGAAAGACAGGTCATTAAATGATTCAGTTCTAATCTATAATGGCTTCTATTGATATCAGCAAAACCTGTGCTTTCCATGAACCATATCTCTAAGCAGTATTCCTTAACTAGGAAAATACTGGCCTATCCTGATTTTTCAGTGAGATTTTTTTCACAGTGGTACTTTTCTTTTGTTTCTCAGTAGTTTATGTATTCTTCTGTTGCAATGTTCAAGAGAAAATCGTTGTGAAGGTGTGTCTTGCACTGCAGATTGCCTTAGCTGCTTCAGAGCTGGCAGTGTGACATATCTGATTACAAAAATGGCAGTATTTTATTATTGCAACAGAAAGAGCTAGAAGGTGAAAATCAGTTACACTCAATAAGCTCTTAAAATGCATAGGTGCTTTCATTGCTGTTAGTGTTTTTCAGGGTTCTGAGGAGGCCAAGCCAGTTTCATGTGATTCAGGGACTTTTAAAGTCGTGTCTCAGTGGACTGCGCTGCTGTTTTCGTTAAAGCACAGATCTCATTGAGGCTGGTGCTGTAAGGAGTGTAAACTGGCATGATGCCACCAAAATGAATGCAAATCTGCTGCTTTTTGCATTGAGAAGGTTGCCCTGAGATAAAGCAAACTCAATTCATGTCCTATAATGACAATAATGCACCACATAGAAGCACTTTTAAATTTGCTTTGAGTAAACTCAGAAGAAAAGCATGTATCAAAATACAAAAAAAAAAAAAAAGTGTCATTTGGTCTCACCTAAGAATACATGTATATAAAAGAGTGTAGCTTTGATGGAGACACTAGTGAATTGGTTATGTTTTCATAATGACTTCTTTACATTATTGAATACAATGGGAACTTTAAGGCCAACTGCAATAACAGTTTCTCATGAAAAATTAACAAAGAATTTATGGAAATGTAGAAAAAGTCCCAAAGCAATTAGCTTAGATTCCTCTAGAGTCTGAGAAAAGCCTGGATAATTGCAGACAGAAACTGCATAAAGTGGCTATTTTCATTATCACAGGATACAGAAAGTCCATTTTCATCACAATGGGGCATAATGATGTTAAAGCTAACATGGAGATCTGTTTAAAGAGATTGAAGCACAGTTTACAGAATGGTTTGATTTACATGGCATTCGGATCCATATTAAAGATCCTTCTCTAAGTGATGCAGTGTTTTTTGTCTTCAAAGGGGTCTTCAAAGCCTCCTGCAAGGTAAGAAAGTAAAACAGATTTCAGTCTCAGGAAGCTAATTGCACATTAGGAGTGGAATGCACAGGAATTAGTTTAACTTGAACAGAGAGAAGCGAAATTGGGATACAAATCAGTACATAAATACAGATATGAAAGTACTCATTATATATATGTTTATAAGCTAGTGCTACATAGTTTGGAAACAGAGCGTTTGTGCAGGTTAAGGTCACGTGAAAATCACCCTTAAAATTATAAGAACATTGCTGAGAGCACCTGTAACACCTCCTCAGCCCTATTTTCTGTTTTGTCTATGAGATCCATTGATGCATTTTATTTTATTTCACTACTCTGCGCATGGTGTGCTCTCGCCAATCTAATTACTCCTCACATGGACTGGAAAGTCATATTCTGGTTGGATGCCAATGCTCAGATGATTTATATTACATAACACAAGCAGCCTATCGTAATCACAGATGTCCTTTGCAATGTCACTCGCTTCAATCTACAGAGTATTTCTGCAAAAGACCTCCATAAATGGCTGTAGGTAAAAGTTTTCTATTACAGCTCAGAATAATTTCTACACTATTACAGTACAGCCCTGTGGTCATTGTGCAGGTGAAGTTTGCATTGGTCCACAAGGGGATTTTGACTACACATTCAGGCCTTATATGTTCTCACAGCTGAGTACCACAAATAGCATACAGTCTAGCTGTTAGGTTTGATTATAATCTTGTTCATATCAGTGTAAATCAAAGCAGCCTTGCCAAAGTTTTGCATAAGTGGAAGTCTGAAGTACAGATGGGCTAGCTTCTTTTTCCACTGGTTTGCCAGTTTACTTCTCTCTGAACACTGATATATATTGGTATAATTATAATTTAGATCCATTTTACAATAGATTAAACATGATTAATATATGCTAATGCATGATCCTTTTTTCCTCCATGAATATTTTGATAATCTTTTTCTCCTATGTGAGCGGGAAGGATAAATGGTGTCAGTGTTTTAATTGGCAGGGAGTTAACATCATAAATCAGAACTCATAGGTAGCTGCTTATCACCTGCATGAGCACAAGTGAATTTATCTAGATAATCATCTGACCAATTTTATCTGGTTTTGTGTTTTCACAGTTTTAAAAGTAAATATGCTCCTAAAAAGTTACCTATTTTCTCCTATCATACAGTTACATTAATTGCTGTATGAGACTAAGTAATAATAAGAGTCAATGCTTAAATATGGCAAATGGTTGTGATCTTTTTTTCCCCAAAGACTGCTTCACAAAAGGAAAAGAAAAAAAAAAAAAAAAAAAACAGGAAAAACCTGCCACATGAAAAAAAAAAAAAAGCTCCACAAAAATATTTCTATAAGCCTTCAAGGACCAAAACCCAATTTGGATTCACTGAACCAAAAGCTTACTTGAAACTATGCTGAACACAAAACTGACATTAAACACCCTTGGATCTGAAACTTCTGAATGGTTTAGATACCAGTAGGTCAAATGAAGTCATTGCTCAAGGGCTAGTTTAAAACTACTTGTAACATGTTTTGATTTACAGATTATCAATTCAGCTGAGCAGCAGAGGAACATATTCGGGGAATCGCATAAACAAATACATTCAACTGTACTGCGGATTAACCTAAAGTGACACATTTATTTAAAAATCTGCCTACTACTTGTCCTCATTGATTAAATGCCCTTAAGAAAGTGAGTCTGATGAAACAGAAGCCATTAAGATTCAGCACACCTCCTCCACTCCTTTTGATGGTTGACACATTCCCTGGAGTGGGAGATTGGACGGCTGATAAGCTAACACTGAATTATAAGCACTTTGTGCAATGTCACCGGCAAATGAAAGATCTACTGTTTTGCTTGCAAAGCAACAGTGCACCTTAACAGCTCAAAAATATACACGGTGCAGAATTATTTCATCTGCTGTGCTGGGAATATAAATGAATGTATGTATATGCATTTATGTACATCATGTGTGGATTTTTATGGCAGACACCAGCTCACAGCGCAGTACAGCTTGCTTGGAGGCACAGTACCATTGATCAGGAATACAGGAGTGTCTGTTTCAGTGTTGTCAGAAAGCCAAACAAGCATGGTGTGATATCTCTATTGTGTGTGCCATGGGAAGATTTTTCCAAAGCCAGTTCAGGGAACAAAGAAATGGAGAAATGTCCTTCTCTCTAAGTCTCACTGGGCTCAGGAGGAGATTATGCTTGAGTTTTAGAAGGACCAGATGAAAACAGTCTAGCGATTACTTGGAAAATGAGCTTTGGCATTTTGTACAGCTCTGCGTAACTGTCTTAGGCTGTTGGGAGCCATTCATGCTAATTACAAAACCTTCTACAAAGGTGATGATCTCTGGGTTATTCCAAATGGCCAAATAGCAGAAACTAAACCTACAGTCTCACAACAGTGTGTTCAGTAGCAATGAAGGTGTAGAAAGCTGAGTCTTTCCCTTTCATCAGTCACTCCTTTAGCTGCCAGCCCAGGACACCACCAGGATACAAGATGACCCTGAACTGAGGAGCCAGTCCAGTAGGGAAAAAAACCAAACCTTAAAAAAAAAAGTCATGTGGACCCTACCACCAAACAAGGAACTACAGTCTCCAGTTTTTTACAGAGCTTGGCGTGAGCTCTGTCCTCTCTGCCACAAAAAACCCAAATCAAAACTAAACCACTTGACTGAGCTCTAAATTGTCTTAGCCTGTTGTAGTTCCAAGCATTGCACAGATTTTATTTGCAGGTAGCTAATTGTGAGGTCCAAGACCTGCTGTCAGTGCCTGTGTTAATACCTTATTGGTTTCTCTTGACATTGTTTATTCAATTTGTTGTTAGACACATCTGTGGTGCTGAGCCAGTTTTGACAGCTCCAGATCAGCTCACCTACTCATCTGGGTTATTTAGGGCTCCAAATCAGTCAGCTGTACTGTAGATATATTTGGAGTCTTGCTGTGGGACTTTCATGATTATTAAGAACAGTTGTCAAGGAAAATGTTCTTAATAATGGTAAAGATACTGCAGCATGACAAGCTCTGCCTCTAAAAACATCAGTGTAAATTGGCAGGAAAAGGAAGGGCTAGAGGTGAAGGTGTATAGACAAATAGAACAATCAAGCACCACATTTGTTAGTTCCATGAGCTTACTGATGGGTTGCTCCTTCTGTTTATAAAAAATAGTTTTCCCTGTATGAGAGAACTAATGAAACCTGTACTTCTACAGAGCAGCATGCTTTATCCTGCATTTACAGTGCCATCCACGTAGTCAGTGCTGCTTCTCTACCCTTCTGCTGACCCCATTGCAAGGGGGACCAGTCTGCTCTGGTGCTGCTTGTGCACTGCTGGCCAGTTATGGCTGAGTACAGCCACTCTTCCCCTTTGCGGGGGCACTGGGAGTATTTCTGGCCTCTATCCAGCTGCCAGTTTTCACACAAATTCTAGGAACTTTATTATCCTGGAATTCTACTCTTCTTTTAAATTCAATGGAATTGGCAGAATTACAGCATGTCTTTTCCTCCTTTATTACTCTACCTGCAAATTTCCCTTCTCAGTTTCCTCCTGGCAGTTTTATGCCTCAGCAATATATGAAGAAACACTCAACATGCCCTCCCACATACCCTATGCTAAATACAGCTCTTTGGCATAGCTGTAAACCAGGACTCTAAATCACGACATTTTGGTGTTCGTGACAGGGAGGACAAATAAAGAATGGACTAGCACTGAAGTTTGTGCAGGTGAGGAGTGTTTCGGGTAGAGAGACTGATAAAAAGCACAGATAAAGGCACGTGATAAATTGAGTGGGTGGCTGGGTATGTGTTACAGGATGACTTTTTTGAGGCCACCACCTTTGCCTTGAAAGATACAGAGAAAGTTGTTAGAGTATCTCCTGACTTCCAGCATGAGAGCATCTCCTAGAGTGTCTTTCTGCAATTGAGCACTGATGGACGGACTCAGCTGCCCATATAAGGATGTCAGTGACATGGTTTTCCAGCTGCCATTCCAGAAAGCCACAGGATTCCCAAACACTGACATCACCTATGCACAAAGACAGTGGGTGTCTCAGACACGTGAAGATCTGGGAGTGGCCATCACTTAACAGCACCTGTGTGTAGGCAGTGGAACTCATCCCCAGATTCATAAGTAGTTCCATCAGTGTGGAAGGAGAAAGTGGGATTGGGGATGCTGGGTAAATGTTTCACTTGTGGGGTTTCGCTTGTGAGACCACACCTGGAATGCAGGGAGGGCAAATATGTCCTGTTTTGGTTCCCCAGTGTATGACAGATGTGGGTCCACCAGGGTGGTGATTGGGCTGCAGCACTTGGCATGCTGTGTGAGCTGGAGGGCACTGAGTTAAGACAAACTGATCTTGGCCCTGAGAAGCCTGATCTAACAGGAATGGATCTGACCTGCCTGCATCCTTTCCCTGCCATGCAAGCGCAGGAGCTCCATTCAGGAGCCACGGCACCTTCAGGCTGTGCCCACTCCCCTTCATGTGGGCCAGCAGAAGAACAGGCAGAAGGTTCTGGACCATAAGCAGAGATACTCAGGGACACTGCTGAGCCTCGTGGCCTCTGGGCTCCCAGCTCATGCTGCCACTTGGCCTCTGCTGTGAGAAATACTATCCTGAGATGACAAATTTGTGGTGACTTGGGACACAGAGCTTGACCATCTGAAGAACAGCCTTTTTCCCACATTTTGACCCTATAATATATTAGTTTCAAATGTAATCTCATGGAAAAGCTTTTAAGAAGCATCACTAATTCCTTAGCAGTTGCTAAACATTCACCAGGGATGTTCTGGCATTCAGACCATTTCTTATCTAACAGCTGTCATGTGAGTGAACCTTATAATAATTTTTGTTCAGCTTCTGTTGCTGTTTTGAAAAGTCCAGATTTACTCTGTCTACCTCTTAAGGCTTCTGAAAGGTACTGGGATACAATGACAACTCTATAATTATTTCTTTGCCATAAAGAAAGTCATGCACAGCATAAAAAAAAGCAGCAAATAACAGAGTGCACAACTCCAGCATGATAAGCTTACATCATGTACTTGATTGATGTCAGAAAACCAAAGCCATGCATGCAAAAAAAACCCAAACCAGCCCCACCAAAAGAAGCCATTATTGTCTAATGATATGTCGTGGCCCAACCCCAGCCAGCCACCAAGCCCCAGGCAGCCTCTCACTCACCACCAGCAGGAATAGGGAGAGAATTGGAAGCTGGAAAGTTCCTGGATGGAGATAAAGACAGTTTAATGGGGAAAACAAAAACCATGAACACAAACAAATTAAAACAAGGAATTATTTCATTGCTTCCCATGGGCAGGCAGGTGTTCAGCCATCTCCAGGAAAGCACGGCCCCATAATGCGTAACACTTTCTTGGATAAATGTCATCTCTCCAACCTTTCCCCACTTCTTCTTTCTTCCCCCCAGCTTTATGTACTGACCATGATGTCACATGGTGTGGAATATCTCTTTGGTCAGTTGAGGTCACCTGTCCCAGCTGCGTCTCCTCCCAGCCTCCCATGCAGCCCCAACTTCCTCACCAGTGTGGAAGTACAAACAGCAGAAAAGGCCTTGGCTCTGTGTAAGCCCTGCTCAGCAATAACAAATACAACTCTGTGTTATCAACCCTGTGTTCAGCACAAATTCAAAACACAGCCCCATACCAGCCACTGTGAAGAAAGTTAATTCTACCCCAGCCAAAACCAGAACATGACAAAAGCTGAAATATTCCAAAAATCACTGAACATGCATCTCAAAAGACCCCTTTTATAGAGATGCCCACTGCCTTGCTGATGATGTTGATTCAAGCGGTCTTTTGGCACAATAGCAGCTTTTAATCCTTGAAGCCTTTGTAGAAAATGTTGCAGAGAGAAAAGATGACCAAATATGATTTTATTTCTTCCTTCATTTCATAATATCCTTGATATATAATCTATACATGCTGCTAAGAATGTATATTTTCAGAGAATAGGTGTGTGTAAGCACATATTTATTTGTTCCAGAAATACAATGAAAATTTCTGTTTATTCATTTTTAATAAGTCAAACTTGGAAAAACTGCCAACTTTTTAATACTTATCCGTATGAATTTCTGTCAGAATATTTAGCATTCAGAAAATATGACTATACTTTGTAATTTATAGCTTTGATAACTGAATCCAGGGATAAACGGCAAGAAACTAAAAAAAAAACCTTATCAATTTAACCAATTTTATCATACAAGTTGAAACTCCTTTAAAATAAAACAAAACTCATAGTGAAAGAAAAAAATCTGACCCACTTGTTTTTGTACCTTTAGACCAGAGTAAAATTTTCCAGCATGTTCATTGAGTCTTTGGAAATATACCCAAGATTCTTCATTTGCATAAGTATTTAATCACATAAATACATGTTCCTCCTTACCTGTGTGAGTTCCCCTGAATAATCAAGTAAACCTTGCTCAAAGCATAGAGTCTCTGTGGTTATGTACAAACAAAAGTGATGGTCCCACACTTGTGCCAAATTTATCACTAGGCATTACTTGACCCTTGATGATAATTTTAGTTACCATAGACCAAATTGTCTGGAACTTGATCCACAAAAATAAAGTCTTGATTGAATGATACCGCTTTCCTTTGCTTAGAGTGCCTTTGTGAATAAAGGTTAGATAAAAATTATAAATCTTTTAAAAATATTAGATTCTTTAATATAGCACTGTCAAATGCTTTCTTTCCGTCTAAGGACACAGGGATGGGAAGCCTGCCCAGTCCCCCAGCAGACAGTCCTAAATAGGTCAGTGCTTCTGCTCTCTAAATCTTCACTGGTATTTAACACTGCTTGGGGAAAATGTTTGTCATTTCATTTATTTCAGGTACATGTGTTCACAGTGCACTGTGTAAAGTAGTCCTAGTCCTACTTAATGCCAATTTTTTTCAGCTGTGGTGTAATAAATCATGGAAGTAAAGTCTAGATTGTGAGCTTTCAAAATAAACCTGACCTCACATTACTCAGATTATAACATACTATAACCAGCTGATTGTATTTTGTTACCTACACTCAAATCTGAAGATTCTGAAAGATCTATTAGAAAAATCTAAGGAAGGACATAACTGTTAAATATTTATGGACTCAGTTGAAAGGCATTTAAGGCATATTGCTTAAGGAAATAAAATAGGAGTGTTTTTTAGAAATTGAATATGAAGTTCAAGGTTGATACAAATGTGGAAGTTAAGAGCATTTAAATGAATCAGATATTCAAAGCTAGCTGCATGTGTTTGACTGTACTATTACTCTCTGTGTGGGATTGTTTATTAGAAATTCAAAGACACACGAAGACCTAGTATTTGACTTGGCCTTCAGCTGGAGGCACTCATATTTCTTCCCAGCTGGACTATGTATACATAGCAGGAAAATGCAGACGAGAGCTACAGGAAGTGTGCATGCTGTTATAAACACATAGCTCAGAAAACAGTGTCTCAAAACTACGTTGACAGGGATTGTCTTGATATTAATGAGATGCCTTTCACCAGCACATATTTCCATAAATGCATATTAATATTTAAAAATGCCATCTAAGATTGAAAAAAATATTTTATGTTTGCTTAAACGTCAGCGTGTTCTAGCTGAAGAATACGTACTTAAAACACAGTGCTGAAGAATGGATGCTGCAGAAGGGTGCAAATGAAAGAAAAGATTTCTACCAAAAATCCCAAATAAATAAACAGAGAAGTAAAGTGTACTTAAAGATCATATTTGGAAGAAGGCTCTTTCAAGAAGAAAAGAGCTATCCATAAAAAGAGAATAGTATTTGAAAAGGCATTTGAGTTGTGGTGTGTTGTGGCTCTGTGGCATTGCACTGCTTGGCTGAAGAGAGGTTATGAAGAAAGACCCACCCACGGGAAGACACTGAACATCTCATGTGTGTTTCACTGCAGCCTGTATTGGTTTGTAAATCAGTGACAGCCTCTGCAAGTGCAATGCTTTTTGAACATCACTTTTGAACATGGTTTGGTGGCCTGCCTTGACAGAAAATCTGTGATATTGTTTGTGTATTCTCCCTATCACTTAATAGACCACAGTAAAGAGAAACTTACTTATCTTAGGTGGTTAAATATCCTAATGGATTTACTGCAAGTGGTATGAAGCTGGGTGAGTGTGGCAATTTTTCCCCCCTTTCATCTCCCTTTATCTACCTTTTAGCCTTACCTTCTTTGTCATCAGCTTTTATTATATCTATCCCTTAGAGGATCTGATTCAAAAGGTACTGCTGTCAATGGCAACCTCTCACTGACTTCAAAGGACTTTGGATCAACCCCCAAATGACTCATTTTAAGCAATTGTATTACACACTGCTTTTTTGTTTGCTGTGTGAAATCATTTTCTAAACAAAAAGATGTCAGATATTTGCTGAAATGGTAAAATGAGTGATGAAGAAAAATAAATCATTCAAAGGTATTTCTTCTAGGACTTGTCCAAGTTTAACCAGAGACAGTCAGTTTCTAGAAATCCATTTACATGCATATTGATGCAAAAGCTACTCCATATATTAACAAAATGAATATCACTGATACCAATCCCATAGCAGTTTTCACCATTAAAAAAACCCTGTACTTTTCCCCCTTTTGCTCTGTAACATATTATTTGTGGCTTGTCATTGTGATAGGGGTTTAGTTACAGTTGTTAAAGCAGCATTACCTAATATTTTGTTCTCATATACAGTGACACACTTGAAAGCACAAGAAAGCAGTGACCACATAGTAGATTAACTGTGGGTTAAACTGTTTCATATGGATGTCACTGGCTTGAATGTAGTGCATTTTGGCACAAATCAAGAAGCATCTGCTCTGAGAAACAATGGATAATGCAGTGATAAAAATTCGGTCTATGAGACAGCACCACTACTGCCACTGCTACTTGGTCAGCAGTAGGAGATCTCCCTAAAACTGGAGAGCCATTTTGCCTTAGCTCCACATATTTTGGTGATATATGCCAGAAACTTAAAAGCATAACAAAGCTATTTTTACTCACAGTTTATTCAATGCATGGTTTATTGCATGACAGGGATTTTCACAAAGCAAATCTGAAATCTGCTTAACAGCATGGAATTTCTTGGGCCTTTCTCTCTTGCCCAACTCTCCCAGAAGAGAGGATGTATGAGTCTGAATTATATCTTCATGTGCTGCAGCAGCCAACTTTTCTCCACTGCTTATATTATCTAGTTTAAAAGCAGGTGATAGTGCAAATGGGGTCAGCATGTGCTAATAAGGCATCATAAACAGATATTATGTCAATTTTCAAAAATTACAGTAGCTCCTCTCTTTCAGCTATAAACACTGCCAAGAGGGAAACAATACACTGCATTGCACGATTCTTAGGGTAAGCTCATACACTGTAAATAATTCAAATTAGTAACATGAAAATCTGTGCAGCTGGGCAGGAGTTAGACAATGTGTCTTTCATGTTGGAAATGATTGATAGGACTGGCCAGTGTGTATGGCAAAAATCTGAGGATGGATTCCAAATAAACCATGTCACACAATTGGTTATAACCCAGTAGTCAGTGTATGCTGGCAAACTGCATAGAAGAAAGGTGTACCCTATGTGCTGGAGGAAAACGAATCTACTTATGTCATGCATTTCTTAGCCTAAACTGGCTAATGAATATTCTTTACATTTTTGCATTATTATTATTATTATTACTGCTACAACTACTACCATTTTCTTTGTGTGCTCTTGTTTTGAAAGAAATTGTACTTGATCTGTAACATTTCCTTCGATGCTAAAATTAAGACCAAAAATTAGCGATAATCTCCTATATTTATCTACTTTCTTGTCCTGTTTGTCAGCGGGACCTCGCTAAGTTCAAGCTTATTTTCACTTGACTCTCTTGGTTTCTCTTCATTTTTAGACTGCTTATGGTAGTTAGTTAATTGTATGCTTTCAGGTCAAGCAACATCAAGACTAAAAATCTCCTAAAACTAAGTCAACCAGTAGAATTAATTTTTATGCTATAGAAAAAAATGTTGCAGTGTCCCCATTTCCGTGCTTGCAGGAAAAATTGAAAATAGAAGCACTAACACTGCAAATACAAAACTCCACCTTACTCTTCCTCCAAACTATCATAGAATGTTTGGGGTTGGAAAGGACCTTGAAGTTCATGGAATTCCAACCTCCCACCATGGGCAGGAACACCTCCCACTACCCCAGGTTGCTCAAAGCCTCATCCAACCCGACCTTGAACACTTTTAGGGGTGGGGCATCCACAGCTTCCCTGGATAACCTGTTCCAGTGCCTCACAAGATAATTTTTTAAATGATATTTTTAAAATATTTTTTTCATAATTAAAAACTGAAGTTATGAGAAAGGCAGTTAAAAAGATATCCTTTATAAAAAGAATATAGAAGAAATATATAATAAATAAAAAATAATATTAGCCCTGACAAGATATATTTGAAGCCAAAACAAAAAAAAAGCTAGTAAAGGTTTTGAAGAGAAAGTTATTAAAAGCAAAAAAAAAGACTTTTCTTGCCTTTTAAGTGCATCAGAACCAAGAACCTGTCTAGAGAGTTGATGGAACTCATAGATGATTGATGTGGAAAAGAAAGATAAAAACCATAGCAGAAAAGCAAATTAGATTTAGTTTTGTGACTCAGGAGAAAATCCTAAAGTCTACTGGTTGGGTTCATTTTGCATGACACGATTCTATAGAACAGCTTAGGCTGAATCATCAACGAAACCTGCTTTTAGCAAATCCAGGGGGAAAGAGGATCAAATTACTAAATTGAACCACCATGAAACCGCCTGACTTTAGGTTGGTGCTTTGCTTCTGTGCCTAATTTTCATTCCTGGCTTCTTCCACCTGCTTCCGTTCATCACATATTACAGACTTAGAGCCTTTTGTGGATTTGTTCTAAAAGACTTTACTGACACTGCAATCTAGGGAGCACTCCCAGGAGCTGATGGAACTCAGGCACTCAGATGTTCCCTAAGGCATCTCTCAAGTGTCGGGAAGGTGAGCACTTCACTCATGCAGTCTTTTCCTATTGCTCTAGCCTTGCTGCCAGCATTAACTCAAGACTTTCAAAACAAATCAGATATGAATATGATGAACCACCAACGGGGCAAAAGGAACAATAGCATATGAAGAACTGAGAGCAAAACAAAGAATTGCATTAAGCTAGCATATAAATCCCTGACCACACTTAAAAACCACTAATCTTGATTCCTAAATATATTATCTGTAAGGTAATAAACAGTACTGAAAGTGTGAAAAGGAAATGCTTCCCTACTTTTCTTGTAATACTAGGAATAGGAAGTATTCAATGGAAATCCAAGGCAATAACTGTAAGAGAAGCAAAAATTTCTTTTTTTTCTCTATACCACTTCTAACTAACATTGTCCTATTAATTGCTGCAGAAAACTGTGAAGGCCTTGAGCATAAGGGAATTGAAGGAGAGATTTGAACAAAATCACAGAATTAGGTTACTCAGTGACTGTTAAAAATGAGGATCTTGATTCAAATTCCAATGAGAGTCTCTAGCCCGTAAGTTGCCAGAAACAAGAACCTACACTGTGCTGTAGGTCCATTGTGCTAAAGTATGCTGTATCCCACTCTGAAGCACCTCATGCTAACTTGTGCTTGTTGGACAGATGCTTGATTTGACCAGTTGCAGTCCTTTTTATTTCTTTATATGAGTAAAGACAGAACATGGAGCTCGTATTTTGGTTTGCATTTTTTTGTTTGTTTTAAACAAAGTGACTTACATAGGATAAAATGTGGCAGCAACTCCAACCTTGGTACATACTGTTTCTTTAATGAAGAAACTAGCTTCATTCTAACCTAAAAAAAAAAAAAAAAAAAAAAAAAAGAGAGAAGGGAACAGTGTACATAATAATTGTGTTATTTATGATGAATAACCTTTTTTCATGTTTTAATTGGAACAAATTGGCAAGCAGCTACTCACAGATTCACAGATACTAATCACAGAATTCAGGCGTTCTAAACATTTCTGACAACATGTTTATTATCTTTTCTTTCACCATTTTAATATTAAAAGGCCCCTACAGTTCATTATGCTGTTAACAGCAGTTCAATATACACAGAGAGCCCATATATAGCTATCGACTATGTGTAAAAAGAGGAAAAGAAATATGGAGTGAAACTTCTTTTGTATAAACAAAAGAGAATCAAACAGTAGTAAATACATACACTCCAAAGTGCACAACTTTTTGCTAATAAATTCTCCATAAAACATTCATTTAGGTAATGTGAATTTGATTATTATTTGTAGTAGTAATAGTAGTATTTCAGCATATTGGATATCAGATTGTTGTTACTACTTCTGCATAAGAAGATGTAAAAGGGAAAAATCCTCCTTCAGTCTGTGGATCAAATAAGGTAAATTATCAGATAGTCTATAACAATATCTAACACAGATTATGAAACTTGCTATGTATTCCCAGTGTCTCCTGGATGAATATCCTACTTTTGGGTGAACTGCTGAGACCACCTTCATCATGAGTAGAGTCTGTGAATAACATTGACAATCCAGTTTCTAGTCCTGCAAAACAGCTTAGAGACTATTACAAGTAAATAAGTCAAAATGTCCTCACACAGAACAGTGACAGGGGACAATTAAAATTAATAGAAACCCTACCAAAGTCGTGTTTCCTAAGCAGACCCAAAGCATTCAGCCACAAAGGTCACATGGATTTTTTTCTCCAGTGAGTAATCCTCTTCCCCAAGTCCTGTCCTGAACACAAGAAGCTGGTGATTCTGTCCATCGCTTCTTTTCATCTGGCATAGAGAACTGGAAAGCAAAGTCTGAAAAACTACATTTCCCCCCCACTCTGCAGTTTCCACAGACAGTGAAGTAGAGAGAACAGAATTTGTACTTCCATATCATCTTTCATAACCACACTGTGAAGCCAATGAAGGTAACATCTTCCTTATATTGGTCCGCATTTATTTCTGAGGAGCAAGTCCAACAGAGGCCTGCCAAATTGGGGGCTGTTGGTTGATGCATTCATTAATTGCACCAAACTGTAGAATCAAATTGGTCCAAACTAATTATAAAAGACATTCCTTCACTCTATAAGTAGACATATTAGCTACATATATATCATGTGATTTGGAATTAGGAGGAACTGCCACCAGTTCACACTTCTATGCATTTTAGAAGCACATACTTTTTAAAAATAGTTGGAAAAATCACGTCCATATAAAGTGTAGCCTTGAAAGTTGAGGGGCTCACAGGTGCACCCATCTCCTGGCAAAATGAGGAATAATACAGTGAGAAAAAATGAAAAGTCAGTGAGGAAAAAGCATAAAAAGATGTAGGAGCAGTAGTCCTGCCAATCCTCAACTGAAGATCTATATGCATTGCAAAGGGGGTGCCTTTTGAAAGAAAATTAGAGGATTTTTTACTTCCCTCAATTTTATTATGATATGTAATTGAATTTGTCACTTTGCCAAGAATCCAGCTAAGGAGATCTTTTTAGCAGGAATGAAAGGTAGGATAATTTTAAAACCAAATCTTTAAAGGTATATGGATTTTGTTTGGCATCATGTGTTTTCCCTGGATAACCTTTATTTTCGTTATAAATTGCGTCTCTCACTTCACAAATGATGACTATCACTGTGTGGTGGAGAATTGAGAAATTATGCACACCCAGCTGGTATGCTAATCGTGTGCTGTTTGTTTAACAGCAGCATCAGGAATAAAAAATTGTCTTCACTAGTTCTCTGAAAGCCTTTACAAATAACAACACTTATGTAAAACTTAAGGTCTGAATATTCTGTGTTTATGAGTAACAGGATATTATCATATTAAAATCATTACTAAGCTAGTGCCTGAATATTTGTTCTGAATCCTGTCAATACTCTAATGGCAGTAGTCTTGGAAACTACACATCTGCTACAGGATTAATTACACACATAAAACATTATCATTGCCCTACATCTCCTATGAGGTAGAGAGGCTGCTAGGATGATTAATGGCTCTGTATGACATACAAGGGAATAAATGTAAATGTTACCCAATGGATAGGAAGATCTGTTCCTTGTTTATATTAGAACAAGCTGAAATACCTTATTGGTGCAATATTATTCTTTAAGGTCTGCAGGCAATGTTAAAAAATCCTAATCCACAAATTCTACAACATTTGCTGTACTGTTGAGAGAATTTCTATCTGTCATGGTGTTTTGAAATATTTTGAACATTGGGGGGGGGGGGGTGGGGTGCTCACAGGTGTGTTAACCAGGTTCCCAACTTGGTGAGTCACCTTTCCTGCTTATTGTAAGTAGTGATGATGCTTCTAGGGCCAGTGTTAGACCTAAGCCATTAGGAACTTCTGAATTTTGACTTAGAATAAGTCTTCAGGCACAACAGGGGAAAAGCATTTCCTTTTATAGTACGTCAGGGAGCATAGGATCAGTTGTGACAGAAAAGAAGGAAAACTGGAGGAAATATTTAAAAGACAGTCCGTTGTTTACAATTAAAATTAACAGAGCAGAGTTCAAAGGTGACATACCAGTATGCAATTAAGGCCATGGGCAGCCCCAAGCAAGCAATTAGGTGAGAATTATAACAAATGTAAACTGGAGCTAATCTATTGATCATGTCACTTCTTCACGCTTCATTATTTCTTTAGACGTCCTTTAATAAAGACCCCAAGTGGTCCTCCATACCTTTGTCACTGAAATCTGAAATACTAGATTGCAAAGACTGAGCCCTTTGTTCTTACAAAACTATTTGTTTCTGTCCCTGCTAACTCATACTTCCTTCCTTCGGAGGATCACATCCTACATGTGGGACTGAGAGCTGTGGCAAATCATGAACACTGCAAAGCTGTTTGTCGGCAACGCCCTTAAAGCACAAACACGTTCATAAGCCAAATAAATCTCAGATGCATTTTGTAATTTATACTTGCATTAATATAAAATTTTGCAGCCTTCTCCCCAGGTGGGATACAGCTTGTATGTAGCTCAGCAAGCAGCGTTCTGCAGGAGACCCATCACAAAGTAATTGCAGAGAAGGTGGAGCCAGTTGAGAACTGACTGATACTCCAGTGACATGGCAGAGCAAAGAAAGTGGATGCTGAATGGTGCCATAACCTGTGTCATTGCCCATTTTGTATATTAAGATGGCAATAAACTTGCCACTGATCATTTGTATTGGGGTACACAGGAAATATTGCCCAAGCTACATGCCAGTGCAGATGGGAACTCCACAGGTGAAAGAGAAGGTGAAGGAGATCATGTCCTACCTTGATTTGATGCAAAAGGGATAGGTGCAGACCATAAGTTAAGACTCTGACCCCCAGATATCCTGCCCCTTGATACAGCACTATACTGTTTTTATACTTCTTTCTTATCCAAAGCCACCTGTATTAATTTCTTTTCACAGAGGTGTGAAAATAAAGAATGTGCATTAATCTCTTATATCTGCATGTTCAAGTTCTAACTGCATGTGCTTTTGGTGCTCGAGTGAGCAATGTGGAAACCTGAGCCTCATATAAGCCACTCTATAAAGTGCTTGGGCTCATAGCATCCATGGTAAAGCCTGGAAACAAAATAGGATGGTATATTCATTTTCCACACTTCGTTACTTCTAACTGAATGCTTAAAGCTAAAATCAGACCTCACCCTCTGATATTACCCTCGTACCAGATATTGAAGTCCCAGCTTTAATTCATTTATATATCCCAAAGGTTGTGCTGCCACAGACACATTATGGCCAGGCTACAGACTTCTTTTCTCCCCAGTGAGCACTGTCAGTGGCAGGTTTTGAATGAGTGCCTGCTTTCCTTTTGCTCTTGCTGACTTTATGTGTATGATCTTTTCTATATAAGACCGCTACTTTATCAGAGGAAGGTAGTCCAGTATCTCACTAGTGTGACTCATCACATTTCTCATTTGTGAGGCTGTTGTTGCTACTCCAGAAAATCTGGCTCTGTACATCTGAGAGGTATGAAGATACCAAAGGCATTATAGACTTCTGCAAACACACCTGTGTTTAGCTTTTCCTATCATCTGCATCTGGACTTTCAGCATCTCTCAATTTATCAACTTCATGGATAACTCACATAGCTCAGGTGCCTGCCTAGTTACTGGGAATCACAACATACGAGATGCGCTGTTGCACTACATCTCTGGAGGCTGAGTCATGTCTTTAAGTGTCTAAATGTGTCTCCACACAGGGCCCTATGCTCCAATTATTTCTGCTAGGCTTAAAATTATTACAATGATTGTCACAGAAGAAGAGATCAAGTCCTGCAGCCCACACACCTTATAAGATATCTGGTCTGTTTACCAAAAGAAAGCAAACAAAACTTTTAGACAGCATTCCTGTCACCATTTTGGACACTTAATTTACTCAAATCTGAAGTCCAATATACTTTAAGTCACTGAGCTCCTAAAAATTACATGGGAAAATTATTACCTATATTACAGAAATCTTGTTGTTGTTCATATAATTGTGCCTTTTTGAGGAACATGTATTATATTAGTGATGAGGTGTAGAGAGTATAAACAGAGTTTGTAATTAATAACAGCAGAGATTACCAAATTCAGATAAATAAAATTTTGAGTTAAGCTTCATAAGTACTAGCAGCATACAGTATAAACAAGACATCTTGTGGTAGGCTATAATGACCACATTATCCTAATCAGCACAGTTGTACTCATCGTTAAAATTTAATTAAGGTTTTCCCTTTGCTTTGTGTAATTATTAGAGAACCTTCCTGTGAAGTCTAATTGCCCTATCATAAACAAACAGAAAAGAGAAAGCTCCTTTGTCCAACAAACAAGCTTTCCCTTTACAGCAAAAATATCACATAATAAAGATTTTCAGAAAGGATTCAGTCTCCGAAAGGCATAATTAAAGTGCTGGAAGAGAAGAAACAGCTACTGCAGGCTTAAGAGATTCTGTGCAGCCCCTACATTTTTAGGAAACACAAGGGAAGAACATGACCATCACAAACAAGAGACACCCTAACTTCCATGACTGTCAGAGAAGAAATACACTGATCTAGCACAAAGGAGCTCCGCCCTACCCCCTCCCCACTCCCCGCCTCTGACTAGATAGTAAAGTGGAATCTCTTTTGTGTTCCCAAGTGCCAGCTATGCATCAGGGGGTGGATGCACCTCCTTTACATCCCATCAAGCAGCACGCAACTCCTGCTTTAGATAAAAAAGGCAGTTGTGAAGAGTTTAGCAGGGTTAAGTTTATAATTGCTTTTACCAACAGTAAGATAGTTGAGGACATGTTTTTTGCCTTGTCAAATATTAGAGTGAAACAAATGTAATGCACAATGGTTTGCTTCCTCTAATAATTTAAGTGGATAAACATGTTCTTAGTATACAATCACCGTATTGCTAGTTTTTGATGCTTTTCCACACTACAATAAAACATTTTTGTCTTACATTGGCAAACAGGACATTTTTGTTTTTTCAGAGAAATATCTTAAGAAATTATGTTGATGTCTTGTTATTCCACAGTTGCAGGATTATGCAGTTTCCTACATTCATACTCTTGCAGAACACATGGTGGAGGATAATGAGTGTTTTGTGTGCAAAAAATGCAGAGGAGATGTCCATCAATAGCTGGAATTTTATGTGTTGCAAAATGATTTTTGCGTTTCTTGCTTCCTAAATCAATCTAATCCCATAAGTGCAGTCCACTTCAGGAGATGCATTAGATCATACAATTATATAATTCATGTAATTGAATTTTGTTTATGGTTGAAAGTGGTAAATAGAGCCAAAGCATCCTCTCTCAATATGGTGTTGGAGACTCCAGAAAGAACAAATTTTGTACTCCTCTGTGAAATCATTAGAAACTCACAGGTTCCTTTTAATTAATAATCAATAAAATGTAATCCTTACAAATTACATTTGCCTAAAATCCTTAGACATGTCTCCTTGCTTCTAAATTTGTTTAGGATTGAACCTGTGCATTATGGTTTCACCCCAACCAGCAGCCAACCCCAGGCAGCTGCTTGCTCACTGCCTCACCGGTGGGATCAGGGAGAAAATTGGGAGGGTAAAAGCCAGAAAGCTCACAGGTTGAGACAAAGAAAGTTTAACAGGAAAAACCAAAGCCATGCACACCACCCAAGCAAAACAAGGAATTAATTCACTGCTTCCCATGGCAGGCAGATATTCAGCCCTCTTCAGGAGAGCAGGGCTACATCATGTGTAACAGTGACTTGGGGGACAAGCCTACCATTCTCCCACAGAAGTTTTATATTAGATCCCACAGATTTACATCCCACTGACTCCAAATAAGTACAAGTTCATCTTAAATTGCCTGCTGAAATCCCATTAAGTCAGTGACAAAAAAGCGGTACTTACAGTTGGCTTCACTCATTTTTTTGCTTGTCTTTGGCTATACTTAAGCCCATGTGTAAATCTTTGATAGGTCTTTGTTTCCCTTGACAGGCAAAGTTTTCTTCCCCCCAGCTGGCTAATCAGATGCATGATGCAGCAAAACAAGCAAGGCTCTTCCAAAGACAAGCTTAAGTTCAAATTCTGCAAAAGGAGGGCAGCTGCATTTGGAGGCAGCAAGTTGAGTTGAAGACTGAAGTTTTTCAAGAAAGGGTTCAAGGCATAGGGTATATTTTGTAAAATATGCAAACTCTGGTCCTTGCTTTTCTACTCATAGCTTGATCCTGGGAAATCACTTAGTGTGAGCTCACTGATAATCCTAGCTTTTGCATATTGTGTGACACCCTTAACAGTTTGAGAAATGCAATAATTAGGTGTCTAAATATTTTTGTTTAGTAGAGATGGAAAATGAAGATTTTAAACACCAGAGGCATAGTAAGGACATCCATATTAATGTTTGTGAGGATGTGATGAGAGCACCCAGTGCCGTTATGTGGCAACCATATGATTAGAGAGGAAAATTAAGATTTCTGAATGAACATTTTGAAGTATACCTTTGTAATTTAAGAAATACAAATGATATGCAATAACATCATTACAAATCATCCATTTTTGAATCAAATTACTTTATGCCAAGTTTCATAAGGTATTTATAGATAAATGGATTTAAAATTAGATATTTTTTCATATATAAAAATATTAGTCGGTCTGCTTTATAAAAAGTGATACAGATTAATCACTATGAAGCACACACATTGCTGTTTTACACACAGTAATATCAGCTGTGGATAGCCATGAGGGTATCAGCTGTATATCTGTGTGGGTGAACAAACTGAAGGTAATGAGATCAATTTGGCACGGAATAATGTTGCAATGCATATATTGGAACATTTACTGTGTCTAGTCTGACTAGCCTTTTCCTACTATTTGGAAGACTCTTGATTAAATTATTTGTTTTTTAGAAATTTACAACTTGTTATTTTTGTAGACATTAAGCTGGTTAAAAATATTAGACATGCTAAGCCATTGCTAATTTCCAAGACATTTCTCCAAGATAAACTCAAAATCTTTTTTTCTCTGACATTTTTCCCACTTCTATATGTTTCAGAACAATCTGGTTTTCAAGTAAGCTAAATACGAGAAATAACATGAGTTTGTAGAGTAGTAAAAATAAGCATTTCAAACAGCCTGAAGTGTGAAAATATTGAGCTACATGACTGGATGCAATAAAAAGTATAAAGGAGATAATCAGAGATGAGAGCTTTCATGTGAATACATCTTTAGTAGACTGAGAACCCAAATTTGTTACCACAAAAGAGGAATGACTGAATACAAAATGTAACAGAAGCCTGCGAAATGCTGAGGGACACAGAGGCTGTGGGTATGAAGTGATGATTCACATTTAACACAACAGAAGAACTAACAACCACACAAACAAAACTATCAGGCTTAAAGCTGGAAAAGGGAGCTTACCTGTGCTAGTTATCTTAAGTGAAAAAAGTATTAATGTACTCCATATGAAAATGGAACAATTAGATACACTCCCCCCTGGAAGAGGGATTTACCAGGAGGCACATTCAGAATTGAGGTTATGTACAGCGGTCCATGTCCCTCCATCAGCAAGTTGACAACAAATACAAGGAGGAAAAGCTAAGCTAGCTTTGATTCTCATACTTCTTCACTTAGCAGAGGTAAGAGACCATGATCAGTAACAGAACACAGAACTTAAGAGAGCCTGATGGCACTATTGCATTCTTATAATTGAAGAATTCTGATATATTAATTTCTCAGACAAGGTATGAAAAGACTTTTGACAATGAAGCTAGGAATTCTGGTTCTACAAACAGGTTAAGGTCTGTAGAAACATCTACAAATATGAATGTTTTAATAGAATCAGAAAGTGTTGTACATTTCTGGTTAAATATACAAGTAGTAGAGTCATTGAATATATGACTTTTCAGTTTATTTTTGCATCTCCTTCTGGATGCCAGATTTTACACTTTCCACATTCTTCTGAGATCCTTTTAGTTCTTATATATGAGTATTTTGTTCTAAAGCAGCTATTGAAAACAAACAACGAAACCCCACATACCTCTCTCTTTTGCTACAGAATATTTCTGTATTAGTTGTGCAGGCATGCAAGTCCAGAAGGACTGAGCTGAAAAGGAGTGATTCCTGGCTCATATGAACTGAAAATACGAAGAAACCTTTCAACTTAATTTAGGGAAGATACATCTTTGACCTTGAATGCAGTTTTCTAAAGTAATTTTTAGGGTGTGGTGTGGCTTATCTTTTGTTATGTTTGCACAGTTTCTCATACAATGATAGCCCAACCTGTGTCTCTAGTAAAAAATGATCAAACACAGTACAATAGTGATATCAGTCCTTCATTATAAGCTTCAAAAAAGATAGATGTTAATCCTTCCTAACCTATGTTAGCTAAATATACAGCTTGTTAAAAAGCATGAATATCAGTACCGAGCTTTAAAAATTACATTTTTTAATCCCAGCTACACCTGCAAGAGAAATTTTACTTTCTGAATTCAAGCACGTGTGCAAGTTTGTATATGAAGTCATATTACATCCTACTTAAATGTGCTATAAACTTTACAGCCCTTCATAAAAAAAAAAGTCCTGTTGACTTGAAATGGCTGTGAGCCTACTTTGTAAACAGATTGCACAAGCCATTTAAGAGTAACATGAGAGTGGGATGAAAAGTAAAAACAAAAAACAAACAACAGCAACAAAAAAAGGAGGAAAAGAAACTAAAATGTCCCTTCCAATCCCTGCTTATATAGGCTGATCTGTGGAAAAATAAAATTACTCTATAGAAATTAAAGTTAGAAATCAAGAGTTGTTCATTACCATATTTTATGTTAGAAGTATTTTATGCATGTATCAAGGGCATCTGAACACAAATGGTTTAGAAAAGTACAATCTATTTAATGAGAAAGATAGATGATAAGTGTGAAGATTTTTCAGAGATTAATAACACCCTCTCTAAGGGTCACTAAAGAAAGAAGAGGAAAGAATTTCACGTAAGAATAAAGCTACCAGGTCTGTCAGGCATGCCACTAGGCAGTTGAAAGAACCTGAAAAGATGACTGATTAAAATAATTTCTCACTTGTTAAGCAGCTTGCAGAAAGACTAAATTTAAGAAATGTGACAGCAATAGGGACATGTGAGGACTGGTGCAGTACTGAAAAGAGAGGTAGATCATCATGTGAAAGATTCACCTTGGATACTGTAAGACTGTTTACCTTGAAATATGAACTGCTGTGTGATAGCATCCACACAGCTAATTCAGGTGCTGTGAAAATTCCACACAATTCTGCTAGCGTGAAACTTTATTTCAATTGTTTGCATTCAATTATTGCACATTGCACAACAGCGCAAGTGAAAGATTTTTCCTTTTGTTTTTAGTATGTAGTGTGTGTACAGTAGGTATGGCATGCAAGTTGAGGCAAATTCTAAGTAAAAGAGTCTGAGCCAAGTGATTTTCTGCAATGATATGATTGTGCATTTGGGTTAAAACCAATTTTGTATGGAGGAAGTTGCCAAAAAAGTTAATACATGCACACTGACGTTGCAGATATGCCAATCCAGCCTTTGAATGTTACAACTTAAGATTAACCCTATCTAAAAGGATCCATACTCATGTCAAGTCTGACAGTCCTGGCTGAATGGTGCACTAAAAAGCTAAAGTTGCTACTGTTGTTATTCTGATTTTTAATCTATGTTTTGCAAGAATATTGTCAGCTTGCAGTGTGACAGGTATTGGTAGAGAGACAGTTAATGGAAATTAAATAAAAATGAGAAGGACTTGGGGGTGTTGGTCGATGAGAAGTTCATCATGTCTCAGCAATGTGCAGAAAGTCCAGCAATTGCAGAGAGCAATGTGCACTCACAGCCCAGAAAGCCAAACGCGTCCTGGGCTGCATCCACAGCAGCGTGGGCAGCAGGGGAAGGAGGAGCTTCTGCCCCTCTGCTCTGCTCTGGTGAGACCCCACCTGGAACACTGCATCCAGCTGTGAGGTCCCAGCACAGGAAGGACATGGACCTGTTGGAGTGAGTGCAGAGGAGGCCATGAAGATGATAAGGGAGCTGGGTCACCCCTCTTATGAAGACAGGCTGAGAGAGTTGGGACTGTTCATCCTGGAGAAGACAAGGCTCCAGGCAGAACTCGTGGCATCATTCAGTACCTAAACAGGGTCTACAAGAAGGCTGGAGAGGGACTTTTTACAAGGGCATGTGGTTGACAGGAGAAGGCAGAATGGCTTTAAGCTGAAGGAGGTAGATTTATATTAGATATTAGGAAGAAATTCTTCACTGTGAGGGTGGTGAGGCACTCAGGCAGGTTTTCCAGAGAAGCTGTGGATGCCTCTGCACTGCAAGAATGCAGGGCCAGATTGGACAGGGCTTTGAGCAGCCTGGTCTAGTGAAAGATGTCTCTGCCCATGGCAGGGAGACTGGAACCATAAATAGTCCTTTCCAACCCGAATCATTCCATGATTCTGTGGCTCTGTGAAATTCTATTTGCACCAGTGAAATGCAAAAGTAAACTCTCCATAATGGCTTGAAACTTGTTCAGAGCCACAAACTCATGAAGTTTCCCCATGTAAATAACAGAATAAAATGATGCCATGAGCTAATGTAAAATAGAGCATGGCAATTACATGACAATGCATGCCTAATATATAACTGCCTGATAGTTGAACCAATAACTTACATCTCTGCAGACAATGCATGTTTTAATAAATTTTCACTCTTCATGAATTGCATCAAAATTGCATTTTTTTTTTAAAGATGGCTGATTTAAATTGGGTGATTTCTGTACTCTCTAAGCCCTTTTTAACTTTCTGATCAAAATTTATATTGTAATATTATTAGGACAAGATACAAGGTAAGATTGTAAAGTCTGATATAGCCCTGTCTAACACAATGATGTGCTTCTCTGTCCTTTTTGTATGTCTGGTATTCAGGTTTTGTACATTTGTATGTAAAGGTGTGTATAGCACTTCCCTCATTTTTTAATGATAAAGCAGTTGCAGCAAGTACTGTAGTATAAGGGAGAGCATCTGAAGTCTTATGCAGTCCTGGTTTATCTGGTCCTCTGCTTATCAGAGAGGTGCCTGGAGTGTGGAAGAAGAGTCAGTGGTAACAAAAAGCCAAAACAAAACAAAAGAAAACAAAACAGAAAGCTTTAGTGAAAACTGCAGAAAAAGACCTTTTGAAATCTTTGTTTGCATATGTATGTGTGCATGTGTGGCTTTCCTGTGTTGACCTACAACATAAGTGCAGATGAGCCCAAAATGATCACAAAGTTATGTTTAAACTAAAACAGCACCTTTTTAATTTCAGCATCCCTTTGACAGAGAGAAATTTGTTTCATCTAGCTTACATCTGAATGATTTGCTGAACTGTAGAATAAACCAACATTCTCAAGCACATGGACATATAATGGAGCTTAAGAACAATTAGTCAGCTAATATCAGGAAGCACACGCCCCACAGCTATATTCTTTTTTACTCACACAGTCCTCTAGCTGCCATCTGTTCAATATAGCGTGGAATAAATCTCTTTTGATGTGTGTTAACACTATCCCTGGACGAGCATTAAAAAAACCCAACAAAACAAAAAAGCAAAGCAAAACACAGCAAAAAAGATGGAATATTAAAGTGAAAGTGTAACACAGTGTGAATAGCAATTTGTTGATCTCAGTGGTTAGGATTTTGAAATCTTTTTGGCACCGCTGGCTGAGCTCTGATGAATGGAATGCATGTGTTTGCCACTAAAAACAAGTATAATTTATTATTTTGTTCTTCTACTATATTTTAGGAGGAGAAATTTGATTTTAAAAAACCTTATTAAAACCTGTGGATACTTATGCTGCCACTGACAAGCCCAGTACTATTATTTACGTTCTATTGTCTATTTGCTCAGTTGAAAACTTATGAGAATGTATTTTGTCTCATGCTTTTTTTCTCAAAGGTTAAATGACAACACTCTCTTTTACTTCAATGGCAGCAACATGTCTATAGGTATAAACTTTTAGAACAAATGTATTTTCAATAAGTAGGGATGAAGTCAGCTATAAAATAATATTTTATGTCCTAAATGTGTAGCTGACAACATGTTAGGACTTGGAGTAGACTACTGTGTTGGTTGATACTGTGTGAGAGAGCTACACTGTCACCATGTTTATTACAAACTCAATTGAATTGTAATGCAAATTCTATTGAAACATTAAGAATGATCCTTTTCTATAGCAAAGGGGTCTCAGCTTTTTAATTTTTTTTTTTTTTTTTTTTTTTTTTTTTTTTGGGCAAGGGGAGGAGGTTGCCCGTAGAGAAACCAACAAAAGATTTACAGTGTACACTGTATGATGGGATGTGCCTTTTTGGAGATCCTTAACAGCATTCTTGATTAAGCCATTAAAAATCATAGCTAAATGGCTCATTATTAAGTTTCATTTTTGGAACAGAGCATGAGCTAGGACACAGAGTAACAGAAAGCTTGTCTAAACTAGTGTTGTGTTTCCCAGCCATTTTGGTAATGAAAACTGTGTGGGAGCAGGGGATAAGAAGATTGATGAACTTGCTTTTGTAAACTACAAAGGGAATTAATTGTACCATTGTACAGTCACTTTGAGATGGGTGCAGCCATGAGGCTGACTCCTTTGTGTTGGAACAGAATGTGACATCTCAAACACTTCAAAATGTTGCTTCACAAAGTATGAGAATATCCAGTTCCATAAATAAACACCGTTGTTATTCTCTGATGAACTTTCTTTGTGATATATATACCCTTTGACCTGTAGCATATAGGATGTTTCTGCAAACCTCCATAAGTCTGAAATCTGCAAAAGCCCAGCGTGGTTGCTCTTGGGATCACTGTAATGGTCTGTTAGAAAAAGTAGAGTTAACAACTTGGGGTCAAACCCATACAATAGCTTGAGTTGTTTGTGTGTGAAGGAACTGGCTGCTTCATGGGCGTAGGAGCACAGAGGTCAGCTGTCTGTAAGTGACAAGGTCAAAAGTTGACCTTTCCGTTTCTTAGGGAATTCTGAATTTGGGAGGAGAGGGGAGGGAACTGCCCCACCCTGAAACACAAATTATACATTTGAGGTTTTCCCGTAGAAGGGTAAACATAATACTTTAAAAATAACCTATAGATTTTCCATCTGAACCCAACCCTGTAAACTCCAGCCAAAGGCTCTCAGCTCTCTATTTTGGCAGATTCCTGAGAAACCCAAAGTGGAGAAACCCTTCCTGTCTGGCTGAAACATTTTGCTCTGGACAGTATAAGTTTTTCCAGGATCTTAGACTCATTTCAGGATTGCCAGAGCATTCAGGGCACAGCTTCATCACAGGAGACAACACATTTTGTCTGAAATATTTGGAAAACACCAAGATCTTCCCATGTGTTAGGTCACAACTATGTCAAAACCAGCACTTTAGGCATCATCTAGCATTGAATGAATATAGTTTCACAGAAAAAAATATTGAGTGGGAAGAACTATATGCTGTGTTATTTGTGACTTTAAGTATGTTTTAAATCAGTTCAGAATAGTTTGATTTGGCAGGCATGGTTGGCAGATCTGTTAAACCAATTTTATGGAGCTGTGTCCTGTGTCTTAGAAAGGGGCTGAAGATTTTGCTTCAGCTATGGCCACTGTTCAGTGATCAGCAGTGATAAATCTACTGCTGCATCCTGGTGTGGTTCTGGGTAAGTCAGTGGATTCTCTGTTTTGATCTTCACAGTAGGAAGTGGTTTAAGAATATTTATGTGTCCTAAGAAAGGGTTTGGATCCTGACTTTGCATTTATCCATTAAGAGCTTTGAGCTTTGTAACAAATCTATAGAAAATGCCAGATTCTGAAAAAATAATTCTGCTTATATACATATATTTTTTTTTTTTTTTTTAATTTTTTTTTTCAATTGAACTAGTTAGAATCAGGTAGGTTTTGGGGCACATTTTAGGGATCATTTTAAACCATATGGTTGCAATGGCCATCAATTTGTGATTTTGTGACCAGTTGCAGACACAGTCAACCGATTACATCAGAGATATTTCATTTTATTTTAGTTTTATTTTGTTTTTTAGTCGATTTATTTTTTCTTTGTGTTTTGGAATCCCTCTTACACAGTCTATCAGTGTAAGTTATGTCAGTTCACCCTACAGTTATTCCACATCACCACAGAAAAACTGGAAAGAAAATGTACCCAAATCAATTTAAATAATGTCATCAATGTGTGCTATGAGATCTTACTTCATTAGAAGACAGAAAGAAGATTGGTTAAAACCACTGTACAAATACAGCTGGTGCACCACACAATCAGGAATCACTGCAGTTGAAGATATAGTGAAAAAAAAAGTTTTCAGACTTTGCAGAATATTCTGTACTTCCTGACTGGGGTTGATGAGACACACACACAAGCTGCATTCAAAACCAAAAATCCCTTCAATTTATTGAAGGTTGATAATACAGACAAGATTTTTCTTTTGTAGATTTTTAACAGAAAATTATTTTCTAAGTAGTAAGCAAATTAAATATAAATTATTATGTATTCTTTTGATAGGTTGTATTCAAGTGTTTACCCAGTCAAGCAGCTATGTCAACATCACATGGTTTGTTTGATCAGTCATAGCCAGGCAACATACACAGAGGAAATACTCAGTGCGAAGTATACAGAAGCTTTCATGGGGTATATTTTCAGAATAAATTAGAATAATGAATATGTTAATGGCAATGATGATGATCTGCTCAGCGATATTCAATAGTCAGGAAAAGAGGCAAATTCATCTGCTAAATTATACACTGCAATTTATTCACTTAACTCTAATAGTCTTGATTAATGCTTATCTGATCTAGAAGGTGAACAGCAAAACGCCATGACAATAAGAAGGAAGGTGGAGAAAATCAGCATTACTGCTATTTATTTGATTCACAAATGTCTGTCACTGGAAAGCCAAAACATTCCTCTTGCGAATTCTTTGCAGAAGACCACCAACTGACTCTAATCAGCAAGGGATTTTACTGTGGCTAGCAATGGAAAAAAATCCCTCAGTATGGAGGGTCATGCTTGGCATTTATTTCCAAGGCTTCCTTTAGGTTGGAAGCTCTATTCTCCCTCATCCCTGTCTTGTATGAAAATCAAATTTGTTACAAATGTTTTGTCCATTTCCTCCCTCTCCTCCCAGGTTTCAAGCTTGAGACAAAGGATTCCCTCTACTACTACCACCATCCTTGGTCAGGAACCAGGAAAACAAATCATGGAATTGTTACAATTGAAAAAGGCCTTGAAGTTCATTGAGTGCAACTGTTAACCCAGCACTGCCATGTTCACTGCTAAGCCACATCTCCAGGTGCCAGTGATTCCACCACTCCCCTTTCACCCTTTCAGTGAAGAAATTTTTCCTAAATCCAGTCTAAACCTCATCTGGATCTGTCTTGTTTCATGTCTCAGAAGAAAAGAAAAGAAAGAGAAAAATTTTGGAACCTGTAGAATACCTATAGATCTAGTCATTGCAACAGACATAAGAATGATCTCAGAGTTAATTAGTAACTTAATTCTTTTAATGAAGAGAATGCCTGAGATACAGTTGTACTTGAACTGGTGGACAGAAAGACAGGTACACACATGGTTTGCTGTCTACAGTTCCTTTTTGTCCTGCCTGTAAAGCAACTCTGCAATTCACTCAAACAGACCCAACATATTAAATGTATTCTGACTGTCTTTTCTGAGAAAGTTTATTTTCCATTTTCCTTTCCTCTGTCCACAATGCAAGGCGATAACTAACTAATCGCAGCTTCCGTGTTCATGCCTTGATTAGCCACAGTCAAAGCCCTTGGTGATATAAATCACCTAGGGTGTTGGCTAAGCAAGCAGGCCAGTGCAACATCTCCTGCCTTGAGCGATCTTTTAAAAGATGAGGAGACTACCAGAGACGCAACCCTACAGAATCGAGCAGCAATAGACTACCTACTGCTCGCCCACGGACATGGCTGCCAAGACCGTGAAGGGATGTGCTGCTTCAATCTCTCTTCGCACTCAACATCCATCTGGGTGAACATCCAGAAACTACAAGAACTAGTGAAAGACATAAAAGTAGGTAAGAGCCTAGACTGGGTTGATGAGCTTTTCAGACAATGGGGATTAACGGGATGAATTGCATCTTTGGTTAAGAGTGTTTTGTGGGTATTAATTGTAATTCTTACCATGTTACTTATGTTTTCATGCCTCCTACATTGCTGCAGAAGAGCTGCTGGAGAGGCCTTTTTACTAAATGCGGAAGGGGGAGTTGTGGGATATGCCCAGCCGCTGCCCTGGAGGGAGGCCTGCTGATAAAGGGATTGCATAACCTCCCAGCAGAATCCCCTCGGAAAAGGCAGCACTCTTCAGTTACGGCAAGAGAGGACACAGAACCATGATCCTCTGGGAGACCCAATGTAGATCTTTTGTGACCCATTGGCTTTTACCCTCTCACACCCACATAAAAGAATCCCAGTTAGCTCAGTCAGAAGAGCGAGCCTGTCACTGGCCACCTTTCGCGGCTGCAAGACAATAAAGTCACCTATGCGGGAATGCTACACAGGCCTCTCGTCTCTCTTTCCTGGTCTGGCCTGGAGATTGCCTCACAGAGCAGGAGCTGAAATCACTAGCTGAAAATCACTAAAGAGCTGTTATCCTGCTGAAACAGGCACCTCTCTGCAAAGGCACTCCAGCGGCTGAGGGAAAGCTGCACGGGCCCTGGGAGACAGTTCCTCGCAGGACCATCTCTCCGGACTGGTTGCGGCTTCCTGGGTCTGAGCTACAGACCCCACACCAGCTGTCACATCAACTCTCTGTTTTCCTCTCATTCTAACTTCTAACAGATTCTTGCCTGCTTTCCCTATGTCTTTCATCTCTCTCAGTCCCTGCTAGTCTTTCTCAACTTTGTCTCTTCATTGCCACTTCCATCTGCACAGCTTCCCAATTGGGGTTGTACATGGCTGTCCAAGCAGAGTTGTGTCATTCTGCCCAGTGACCCAAATATAAACAATTTCAGAGACCTAAGAAATTTAATCTGATGGTGTTCGGCACAGTTTTCAGCATGAAGACTTTGCAGCTTAATCTAGACAAATGCTCTGAAAACTCAACTTTCTTGGATTCACAAGCGCAGGGAGAGGGACTTCCAGGAATTGACCTCCAAGAAAGAAGGTGCTTGTTCTGTACTGAGGTGTACTTGTCTCCAGACTAATGACTGTCTTTCAGCACATGGGCTGAACAATGTTCCAAGGCTTTATCATCATGATGCTGCTGTCAAATGAGTCAGTGGTACGCCAGGAAGCTCGAGGTGCATTAAAGCTGTCGAGCTCTCCCTATCCATGATAATGTATTGCATGTCAGGCCGGCTAAACAACTCAGAGCAGGGTAAGCTGAAATGTTAGAAACATACTAGTGGACAGGAAGCTTGTTTCTGTGTTCTAGCACAGTACAGGGCTTTGTGGTCTTTAGCTACTTTAAGTGGCCTTGAGAAATATCTGAACTACAATTTCTTTCAAGATCATACTTCCCTGGGGTACCTAGGTCTAAACTTGCTGTTCTCTAGTTTAATTATGCTTATTAAGTCCCAGTTCATTTCCTGTTTTCTACACAAATGACACCCTAAAGCATTATTTGGTTATACAGTAGTCTGTTTAATGATTCTCCTTCTCCACTTCCAGATTCAAATAACAAATATTTGCCTTTAGCCAATAATTGAAGCTCTGTTTATGGAGCTGACATGAATGCATGAATAGAGTACAACATGTTTGCAAATATATAGCCAATATATAAATATACATATATATATATATGTATATGAAAATTTAATTTAATTTCACCTTATAGAAATCATGTATACATTCTACTGTGGTGTAATATTCTATTCAGATATTTTCAATGCGGTTGTGTTTTCATTGGCATTCCAAAAGGGTTTTTTTGTAAAGCCCTCCACTGACTCTGCTCATGCTTGCATATTATCCTTCCAGCTTTGTCTTCAGCTGAACATACTCTTTTTTCCTCCACATGATTACTTGCATGAGGATTTGCATTTAAATGGATGTAGAAAGTCCATTAACAACACCTACAGTAACAAAGCAAAAACTGCTCAATACTTGTTACTGTCAGATATGAATTCAAAACAAATCAATTAATGTTTCATATAGCTGTTTTCAGTGTTTGCATTTAGGTGGAAACTCTTCTTTGTATTATGCTTAACACAGACTGTGCATATTTAACACAGATTATGCACAGAGAATTATTTATGTGTCAGTAGGCTGAACAGAAAAAAGAGTGATGTTCAAGATGTAGAAGTCATGGATGAGATCTACTTTCTGTACAGATGATTTGGATCCTTAGAATCTCAAGATTAGATACTTTATTTCCAGTTTATATCTTTATTTGTTTTGTAATAAAACCAGTTTAAATTATTTTGGGATTTGGAAATCTAAGCCATTAAAGCATTAGAATTATCTGGTTTTTGTTGTGCAGATCATGGAAATTTTGCAAATAGCTCGAATATATAAAGGAGACAGTGTGGTTATGAACAGAACTGTTGTGACTTGCATATAAAGTATGAATGTAAGATGTTCTTTTAGTGCTGTGAGAAAAATAAATTAAACTTGGCCAAACCATTCTATTGCAGAATAATGGTATTTATTGTTAATTTTCTTGTGCTTACAATAGCCCGCTTAAATGTATATTTTTTATACAGTAACATAAATACATAACACAAATAATTTACAAAAAATATAAAATTAATTTCTAATTAACTTTTAGCTCTGGTGGCTTGTAATTTGCTCCAGATAAAAGTTTCTGGTCTTCTGCCAGGACTTTGAGGCATACAAGTCACCATAATTGCAAATATTGATTTTTTAATGTATCATTAAACTAAAGATGTGTCACAAAAGAGAAAAGGAGAAGAAATGGTAGGCTGGGAGTCAACAAACAATATTAAACGTATGTTTTTCTTGAAACAAGGTAGAAGAGAGAAATTTGTCATGATTCTGAACATAATATGGTACTGACACCTGCGGGTCCTAAAATGCAAATATTGTTTATTACCCAAAATAATTTGCTATATACTGTGTGTGCTAAAGAGAAATCCATAAACATCAGAGGTAAATCACTAACAAGTCTTTCTTGTTCATACAAACAAACAAACAAAAAAAAAAATCTGTATTTCTCTACCTATCGATGTGGAATAGGCCTAAATAAAGCAAATTCATTGCTTCCAATGAAAGCTGCATTGCAGCAGTGAAAGAACATGATTTCAGATGTCACAATTAATGTCCTCTATGTCCGTATTTTAACAAATGTAATAAATATGGCAGGTTCTAAAACTAGTCCTACAAAACCAGTAGCTGACTTGTAGGTTGCAAGAGAAACAGTGATTTGTGAATGAAACTATTTAAGTGGAATCAGAGGATTAACAAATATTCTCTTCAGGTTCTGTAATGTTAAATCTTCCCCTGTAATCTTCCTTACAGCTTTTCATAATTTCAAGGTAGTAACTAAGAGGGAAGGCAAAGTAGTAACAACTGGAGTGCTTGTGTGTGCTACCTTCATCCATGCAGTGGAATGGAACAGGTCACATCTGTCCAGGCAGGGCAAGAGTTGGTGGTAAACACTCATCTCCTTTACACTGACACCCACACTGCCTGCAGAGGAGGACACATGCAGGAGGCAGGGCCACCCGTGCCACAAGGGCCCTGTGTGCTCAGAGCAAGTTCTGAAGGGTTGCTGTATGAGGCACGTGTGTTGTGCTGGTACAAAGTAGGAACTAGGCTGGCAAGCTCCCTTTGATTAAATAAATAAAGTGAACACACCCCCCTTTATACCAGTCTCTACCTCTGTTAAGGAGTAAAGAACAGTTGGCTTAAATTAACCTAGATTTACTGAAATCATCAGTATTTTAGATCAGTGGAAGTTCTGCCTCCAATGTCTTCATTGATGTTTTTATGTCCATTTAGTTCTCCTGATGAGAATTCAATGCACAGAGTGCCTGAATCCCCTGCACTTTTCCATCTTCAGAGCTGCCATCATGTCAATAGACTAATTTAGACTGAGCGGAGTTCTGTGTGTTATTCTTAATATACTTTCACAGTGTGCAGTGTAATTGCTCCTTTGGAGCTGATAATGCATTTTTATTGCCTAAAAAACAATTTGCTGTACTGTGTGGTAATATAATCATTGATTTATGTTGTAAATACATGTCATATACAGTGGGCCAAATTATCAGTTAGAGTTTGTATCCATATGCATTAAAAGTAAAGCCACAGAAGTCAAAGAAGTCCACCTCACAGCCCAATGACGAAATTTAGAGGGAGCCAGGGTTGTTTAGCTTGGAGAAAAAGAGGCTAATGGGAGA
This sequence comes from Corvus moneduloides, assembly GCF_009650955.1. NCBI lineage: Eukaryota > Metazoa > Chordata > Aves > Passeriformes > Corvidae > Corvus > Corvus moneduloides. Next base: position 47,821,111 of record NC_045511.1, read on the forward strand.
CTATCACTCTCTGCAACTCCCTGAAAGAAGGTTGCAGCCAGGTGGGGGTCAGTATCTTCTCCACATAACAAGTGACAGGTCAAGAGGACATGGCCTTGAGGTACACCAGTGGGGATTTTGATTAGATATGAGGGAAAAATTCTTAATGGAAGGGGTTATAAAGCACTGGAACAGAATGCTTAGGGAAGTGATTGAGTCGCCATCCCCGGAAATGTTCAAAAAACATGGATATGGCACTTGAGGACATGGTTTAGTGATGGACATGCTAGGTGGTGGGAGGTGGACAGTCAGACTTGACGATCTTAGAGGCCTTTCCAACCTTAATGATTCTATTATTCTATGATTTTTGCCCTTATATTTTACTGTCCTCTGGGGTGTGCAAAAAGCATTGGACACTGCATGCCTCATTCCCAACTGAGTGCACTGGTGTCTGGGCAGGGGTTCAGCAGGAGCTGAACCACCTCCATCTGCCTCTGCTGTGCGGCTGGTTAGGGCTTTTTAGGTCATGTCTCACTTGGTCAAGGCCTGAGATAGTAAAGGATGGGTCTGAGCATGGGAACAAGTAGGAAGGACAGCCTGGAACAGCCTGGAAGACTACTTAAAACTTAAGTACTAGGAAGCTTCAGAGTCTCCTCCAGGACTATGTGTGCCAGGGTCACCTGGATGCTGAATGTGATGTTCATGGCTTCATGCTTAAGCTTTCCTTCAAATTCTATTTATTGGATAAATAAGGAATGAGACACAAACGTTTCAGAGGCAAATAAAGACCAAACAAAATTAGGAAGAATGTGTTAGCTCATCTGAATGTCTGAACAGAGGCAGATTGTGGTTCACTAGTAAATGATTCCTAGCTTGAACTGAGTCAACCAGGGAATGGATTCATCCTCTGATCCATTATACTTGGGAATGAAGTGGGAAATCATACATTCCAAGCAAGGAGCTCTGCCCTATTCAGGGCTGGCAGTGGGTTCCAGGGAACTGTAAATCTTCATACCTTCTCAGCCTCATCTACAAAGCAAGTGAGTACTCTGAAAAATCCATTGTCTTTTTTTTTCCCTCATACTAGAGGAAATAAGATGCCATGAGAGTAAACCTATGTATTTACAATGGATTTTTAAAAATATTGAATTTGTCAAGGAATGTTATATTTGATCTATAAATAAAATGTTTTATTTGATCTATAAATAAAATATTGTGCTTGATTGTCATTAATTGTCCCCTCAGAATATAGCACTTTATCATAGCAAGACTGTTATATTACAAAATCAAACAAAGAAACCAAGGAATAAGGAGCTTTAGGAAACATAAAATAAATAAACAGCAGTAGATTGCCCTAGGCACATGCTTTTACTAATTTTGGTTTGTTGTCGTTCATGTCAGTTAGGTTCAATAAACCAGCTTTCTGGTAATGATTTGCTTTCTTGTGTGACAATTCAAGAACCAGCTGACAGTTTGCTGTGTTGTCATTAGATTTTCTAGTTCCATATGGGTGTGTAAGGTCCAACTTGCCTAATTCTGTTAGATTTCTTACAGTTAGTTTCAAAAGATGCTTGGAACAAGGCCAGCAGCAGAACCCTCTACATGTAAGTGTTACTTCTGTGTTTTGCCTCACAAAATGTTCAAAGGGAAGTTGAAAATGTTGCCTGCTTCACCAGTTTGCAAAAATATTCTAATTAGAGCTGGCTAAAGTGTGACAAAAATATCACAGTCAAAAAATTATAAAAGGAAAATACAGAGAGAGAGAAAAAAAAAAAGAAAAAAGAAAAGAAGAGAGAAAGAACAATCTATGACTGCATGCCAATGTTTCTTTCTTTGAGGATCAAGAAATACCATTAGAGTATTAAGTTTTAGTAAGAGAAGGCTGTTCCTATTTCCTTAAAGGTGCACTTCCTCGGAAGAAACTGTAGAAAGCTGATTCCATACTTACATGAATTCTTCCAGCCACTCTGTTCCAGATGCTTTCTTCTCCCTGTATCAAACACGTAAAGGAGATGTAGAGCCAACAGAAGTTTTTCAGACCTCTCACTGCAGCCCTTAAAATCTGGTTGACTGTAAGAGTGAGTAACTGTATAGGCAGGACCTGTATAGATGTTCTGAATACGTCCATGTCTTTCACCCCAAAACATGCTCTTATCTCTACTTTGGTTACAAATTTTCATCAGAATAGATTTACATTCCTCAAATCTGGAATAGTGTTTGCATTTACCTGCAAAAAGTTGCAGAATAAGTTTAGAAGGTGGAGTTGGTTGGTGATAAAATAGCATATGAAATCAGTGTCTATAAATGTTAGGTAATGCTTATACAGAAAAAAAACATCCTAATGCACAGCATGTACGGTTTTAGATTATTAAGTTGTTCAGCTAAGAGGGCTTATCAGCACTGTGGATAGTTCCATAAAAGGTAATTTCAAGGGCAATACAAAAAAGGCAAGAATAATGTTAAGAGTTATCAGGAAAGGCCAGGCAAACAAAAAAGAACACCACATTATCTAAAACCATAAGTCCATGATACAGACCCTTTTTTAAGGGCACTGCAGAAAGTAGTTTTTTCCGAACGTATTCAAACTAATACGAAAAGCAACAAGAATTGTCAGGATTGGCAAACAGTTTTTCTCCAGAGAGAAAGTACACAAAAGAAAAAAGAAATCAGCTCAGAAAAGAGATGAGGTGGAAGAGAAAAGGAAAAGGAAAAGAAAAGGAAAAGGAAAAGAGGAAAAGGTAAAGAGAAAAAGGAAAAGGAAAAGGAAAAATGGAAAAGGAAAAGGAAAAATGGAAAAGGAAAAGGAAAAGATAAAAAAGGAAAAGGAAGGCCTGTGAAGCCATCAATGGATCACGGAGATACTCAGCGAATGCTTATTCACTGCCTTGCAATATAGGGACTGGGGTGCACAATGACTTTATGTAGCAACATGTTTAACACAAACTTTTCACATGCTGAATGGTTAGAGGGGGAAATATTCTGTCACAGAACACTGGGGGATTGGAAAAGAAGGGAATCAGCTCAGACAAGGTCATAGTGGGTAGGCTTATTAATGACGGATGCATACAGCCCTTCTGCTGAGGTAATCATTCACCTACTCTTAGGTGGACATCGCTGCTTTTTCAAGTGAGTCAAAATTAGCTATCTTAGGTGAGATTAGTGCCATAATAAATTTTAAAGGTCCTCTCAGGATCAATAGGGAAATGCAACTGAATGAAAGATAATGTCATGTATTGTAATAGAAAGAAACCGTCCATCATATCACAACCCATGAATTGTTAATTCAGGAAAAATGTGCATGCCACCATGCATGACATTAAATTAAAGAAAATCTGAAGCAATGAGTAGAAAAAAACACAGAAAGCGAGATGTGGTCTTACGCAATTTCAGTGCACAGCAGATTTTGGGTACAGTGAACTTCTGACCAGCCTATCTCAGACAATATGATACTAGCCCACAAGAGAAACATGAAAAGGTCTAGAAAATGGCAATGAAAATGGTTATGACATACAAAATTCTCACTGATTAGTTATTTGTAAAGACTATTTAGCTCAGGAAGAAAAGGCATTAAATAGGACATAGTAGACCTATGTAATGGAATTAGTGGAAAAGGCTGTCTTGCAGCTCCAGTTCACCAGAAAATGAATCAGAATTCATTCAGAAGATGACTAATTCTAAGTTCAGAAGAGCTATTTTTTCTGCCAGTGTTCCTTAACCCACCTGATTTGAAACAACCATATGTTCAGTCAGAGGAAGAAAAAGGATAAAAATTATGTGCTGAGTAAATCAGGAGAGAGAGAGTACTATCAAATCAGCATATGTTTTATTTTTTCTCATGTGTCCTCTTTCCAGTACTGTAATGATGTCAGTAGAAACAACTACTTTAAAGATCTGAACCTACAGCACTCAAAGGAACAACCTTTTTAGGCGTTCCTCCCCAGTTGACTGCTTTATAGGAAATTAGATTTGTCAAGGACAACAGGAACCGACTTCATCAGTCTGAAGCTTTTTTCCAGAAGTAGGGACTATGATGCTTAGAAAGACTGAAGAGGGTGATAAAGAGAGACAGTTCTTAAATTTGGGTTGTATGGCCAGTTAGCTTAAAATTTCATTGGTTTAGAGGCTTCAGTTGTGTCAGCTTCTCATTTCAAGGCTTGCAGAACCAAGTCCAATTCTTAGCCTATTATTCCTCCGTTCACTATGACAAAGTTGTTTCATTATTCAACCTCGACTGATTTCTCAGAGAAAATTTTCTATTTCTACCTTTTCCAAATTTTTATTGTAAAGAAACCTTCTGAAAGGATCAAAATAGTTCATCTTAGAAATAGACAGCTGAATTTCCTCCTTCAAAATGCAACTGATGACCCGCTTTGGACTTGGAAATAGCCTACCGCTTGATAGTATTTCACTTTGGCTGCTTCTTTTTTGTATATTATTTTACATAACCTAATCTTAAAAAAGTTAGCTTTTGGAGCTGTTGATAATTAATTTCGGTGTTTCCTCTGTTAGTTCCATTAGTAACACTGTCTATTTCTGATTCTCATTAACCTGTAAGATAAGAGCTTTGGAATCACCATTGTAAGAATCAAAGCAGGTTCTAATAAGCTGTAATTAAGGTGAATGGAGGTCACACATTATCTCTCACTGTGTTTGTATGTTAGTGGATTGATAACTTTCTGCTCAGATTGAGTTACAGATACATAACTTTTTTTACTTGATCATATCATACCTCTGTTTACAGAAAGGGCAGGAATAAGGCCTTAGCCAGAGAGGAACAAATTTGTTATGAAATAAAGTGTCATGTACACAGTTTAGCAGGGACCCTGTTGCTGAGGAGAGATAGATGTATTTGGAGCAGTCCTTTCGGGAAAGTGCACTCTTCACACTTGCATCTGTCAGCAGTTTGGTGTGTTCAGCCTACCAAGGGCTTTGTATTTAAATTAACACTGCATAAGGATGCACAAGGAGCTAAGCTTTATGTACAGCAAAATGACAGAGTCAGATTTAAAGCTCCTAATGGCATCTGGTTTTGATCAGCTTCACAGAACCGAAACATTCTTAAAGCTCTGCCACAGAGCTCACTGATTACCTTGGGAGAAACCTAATTGAGTCCATCAAAGTGGGTAGTTTACTGTGCCTGTGCTAGCTACAGAAATAAACCCTGCCTCTGTAGTGTAGTCATGAAGCTCAAGCAACAATTTTATTCACACAGGTGACCAGTACACTCTGAAGATCTCTTTAGAAATACCGTATATGTGACAAAAGAAAACAATTGAGGATGACCTATGGTTATTGAGATGTCATGGTTTCACCCCAGCCAGCATGCAAGCCCCAGGCAGCCACTTGCTCATAGTCCACCAGCAGGATTGGGGAGAGAATTGGAAGAGTAAAAGCTGGAAAACCCATAGTTTGAGATAAAGACAGATTAATGGGGAAAACAAAAGCTGCACACACAAACAGAGCAAGACAAGTAATTAATTCAGTGCTCCCATGGGCAGGCAGGTATTCAGCCATCTCTAGGAGAGCAGAGCCCCATCAGATGTGACAGTTACATGGGAAGTCAAATGCCATCACTCCAAACATCCTCACTTTCCTCTTTCTTCCCTCCACTTTGTGTACTGAGCATGATGGTCTGGAGTATCTCTTTGGTCAGTTTAGGTCTCCTGTCCCAACTGTGTCTCCTCCTGACCTCCCATGCCCCCCCAACTTCCTCACCAGTGTGGAAGTACAAAGGCAGAAAAGGCCTTGGCTCTGTGTAAGCCCTGCTCAGTAATAACAAAACATTTCTGTGTTATCAGCCCTGTGTTCAGACCAAATTCAAAATATAGCTCCATATTGGCCACTGTGAATAAAATTAACTCTATCCCAGCCGAAACCAGTAGGATCATTCATGTCTCAGTTCATAGCCAAGGATTCACCTGGCTAGTTCACTTGAGAGGGTTACAAGAGAAATGGAGGAACAAATAAAGTTGCATGCTAAATTATTGGCATATGATGGACAAATTAATTGCTGATAAACATTTCTGAAAATGTGTCATTCATGGCAATAGCATCATCATGCCCATGAATCACATTTCTTTTTAGGATATTCTAAGTGCCATTGGATTTGCTGCCCACCTCTCTTCTATATCTCTTTTTCCCTGCCTTAGCTGTCCCCACAAACAGCTGAAAGGATGAGACAAGGTACAGATTAAAAAACTTGGTTTGTTGGCATTAGGCCCATGCAGGCAACTCTAGTGATTCTTGTTCAGTGAAATCAAATTTTGCTTTAATGATACTAAACACCTACGATTGCACCTTTCAAATTATTAAAGAGTTTATTGCTTCCCAGGTATCAACAGATAGCTCCAGAACCAATAAACACTAGGCAATGGGGGCAGGAATGAAGGAAGGTTACTACCTTTGAAAAGAGGCAAAGACAAATAGGTAACTGTCTTAAAAGGGAAACAAAGGGAGAGAGAAAGACCAGAAAGGCAGTGAGATGGAAGAGAGACTAGGTAAGAGAGATGAATGTGGAGTAAAGATTGAAAGCTTTTGCTGTTGAAAGTACCTGCTTACAGATGCTCATGTTCCAAATTCTCACCTTTCTGCCTCATGATTATTCATAACTGGTCTCTGTTCAAAGGTAAATTTCCCCCCTTCTACAGTTTGGGTAAAATGCTTTCAGCTGTTTCTGATTTTGGCTTTTGTGAAAACATTACGCTTTTTAATAAAGAAAGAGAAAAGCTGTTTTGACTTGATGTTTTCTCCTTAGCATAACTTAGAAATGACAAAACTTTGATATATGAAACTCAGGATGTAATTAGTCCCCAGTGAATAGTACATATTTTTGCTAGGTTGTATTAGAGTTAATTGTAGAATAATGAAGTTATGAACATTTTAAAGCATGCCCCAGAGCAAATGCAGTAGAAAATTCCATCAATGTTTAAATGGAGTTGTTAACCAGAGATGCACATGTGCATAAAGCTGATTCTCTGTGTAACACAATACTAAAGCTACAACAAAGGTTAACTTTTCTAAAAATATTCGAGTGTTATTTTGGCTTACCCCAAAAGGCTTTTTTCCTGTCTTGCTATGCACCTGCATCTCAGTGAGTTATTGATCGAAACCAAAGATCTTTTGACATTGTCTGCCACACACGACACAATGAGCTGCTCTGGAATGAGCAGTGAGTAATCACTGGTGAGGCTGGACACATGAGCCTGGCCCAAACTCTCTGGCAACTTCAAGCTACGGTCCTCTCCATGTGGTTTAGAGGAGTTAAACCTAAATATACATGACTATGTAAATATACTATGACTATGAAAAAGAATTACTGTTTAATTACTTATATAAATAAAGCAAAAATATTCATTTTTGGCTAGCATTTTTAACAGAACTACATTGCTGAAAGCTTAGTTTTTATGTTCTATAGGTTTGATCTCATTTCCTTTGAAATCAAGGACTGAATTGAGGCCCAAATCGATATGTTGAAAATAGCAACAAGACTGTAAATATTTCATGAGGTGAATAAACTGTGATTTCCTTCTAATAATTTATCTTGATATGAATAAAAAAACATTGGGAAAAAATAAGCTCATTTTGAAAAATGAGAGAGTCTATTTCCTGGCACAAAACTTGTCTTGCCTGCGCATGTACAGCTGAGCTACTTCAACTGCAAGCTATTCAAGATTTTATAAGCTGATCAAGTTTGAGTCTGTTTTTTAACAAGATGGACAATTTCCAAAGCAAACCCAGGTGCTGTAGAACATGATGTTGATGAAACGGTAGGTGGCAAGTTTCTCTGCACTACACCACAGGCCCTCACCAGCCTTAACCCAAACACATGCTTAAGTTTAAGCGGCAAGTATTCCCACTGAAATGAATGGGTTTATTCACATGCTTAAATTTAAATAGGTGCATACATGATTTTCTAGATTGGAGTCTGAATCCTTGGGAAGGTGTCTGCTGAGGGAGATGTGCGTTGGGAAAGAGGTCCCTAGCCATACACAGTAGGCGCTTTGTGTTTATGTGACATATTTTGTAAAGACAGGGTAAGTAATACCACTTGAGTAACCACTTTGTTATCTAGAAATTATTGTGCTAATAACCTGCCATAACACTGGTGTAGGCTGCTCGTACTAATAAAGCACTAATAAGTGTTAAGCCTATGAGATTGTCATGGAAAAAGGTGTTTCCATTAATATATTTGAAGTTAAGTTCAAGTGGACATTTCCTCTCTGATTTTTTTTTTTTTGACTTCTTCCTCAACATTGCACTATGGCTTGCCCAGGCTTTGAAAATTCTTCATTTGTTTTTGCAAGGAAGAACAGGTATAGGATCTACATTTTTTTTTTTAATTTCTGGTAAAGTTCTAGGTATGGAAAAAAAATGAACCCAGAATTCTTTTTCATGGTACTACAAAACTTGCTAAGGCCAACTGTGTCTGTGGAGTGAGCAGTTAATCAGCATTAAAATTTATAGAATTAATTATAAAATTTATATTACAAAATGTATAGAACAACATTACAGGCTACTTTATGATAGCAGGGGCTGTGCATTTGTTATAACTGATGTTAAAGTAATCAAGCAATGTAAACTTCTACTTTCTTACTGAGAGAATAGTAGCAAATATTTTTACTTATTTTTCCAAATAAATATTTTTCTACTATCCTGGAATAACATTAGCTAAGAATTTTAAAAAGTTATTTACTACCCTTGTTCTGTGTGTTTTTGATTATAATGCATTTAGTCGGCAACAACCACAGCTTAAAACTCTATTTTATGCATGTAATTTTGAGTTAGAAGTAGAAAACCCAAGAGTGTACTTTTCAGCACATCTGGTTTTATTGTTAATTGAGATGTGTGCAATTGGAATGCATCTAGCATATGAAAAGATTTATTTGAAAAGATTAAGCTTTAATTATAAATGATGCAAGAAAACTCACCATGTGGAGTATTTGCAAAAGAAAGCAAACTACTATTTAACATGGTGGCAAAACAGCCTGTGACAGTAACTAATGTTAATTGATTGGCCATGTTTGATACACTGGAGCACACAGACCAGAGTGTGTGCTAGAGTTACAGCACACAGAGAACAGTGACCACACAAAAACACCCAGCATTTTGACTTTGTCTTTGATAGGGTTGTCTTGATTATGTAGCACAAGCAATAATAGACCTGATTAAGTTACTTTATTTCATTGACATCTTTAAATAGCTGAGTAGGCAATTTGTAGCTTAACCTACTCAGTTACCTTTGTGTTACCATGGCAGTAAAATACACGCTGGAATGCCATTTGACATCCTTTTAATTCTTCATAATTTGCCATCAAGACAGCTCTATGAGTATGTTTTATTTTAAGGTCCCTTGAAAATAACAGAAATGTAAATGCTATCTTCCCAGCACCTCTAAATCATAGTATGCATTGGTTATGTTTGCTTTTGAAAACGTGTATATGACTTGGAATCACTTGAATAGAACTCTGTGGACATCAGTTTAGTGGTCAGTGTCAGTCTGAAATGAGTGTAGAATATTTGCACTTAATTGAAAAGGAGCTGGAAAGTAAATAGAAATCACCATGTTGATCATTGTCTAAATCCAATTTCTTGAGCACTGCACTTGAGTTCTGGTTGCTTTTCTCATATAAGATACAGAAACACAACCAAGCCAGGCCACATGTGCGGTAAGTTGTGTGGGGCATTTTCACATGCAAGTTAAATAGAGACCTATAAAATAATGAAAAACAGTGAGATTATTCATGGGTTCTCAAAAGAAAGAGGGCACTGCAAGTTTAAAACAAATAAAAGAAAGTACTATTTCATAGGATACATAAAAACGAAGACTATAGAAACAGTCCCACACAAGACTGAATGTATAAATAGGTTTAAAAAGGCAGAAGAATACCTATTTTCTGGGGTCTATTAAATGTAGTTGTCCATGTGCAATATCTAATTCAGAAAGTCAGTAAATTGTTGTGGGGAAGAAGCTGGAAGATGAGGGGGGCTAGTCATTTCCTGTACGGACTATTCATTTTTCTAAAGTGTCTGCTACAGCTATTTTTCAGACATTAACTACATGTTTGACGCACCTTTTATCAAACACTGTTCAGTAATTCTTAGGTATCTTATCTGCTAACAAAAAAAGCATACATTTGAAAGGTTAGTCACATCAAAATCTGCTCTAGATAATAACATTACTTCAGCTTTTAAGGACACCTAGTTTAGACCTGAAAAGTTCCTGCAGCAGCATACCACATTAAGTGTGATGACCTGAAAACAGGTCCTGAAAATTTGCAAGGTCCAAAATCTGACTTACTAAATTAAAATAAGTTTTGCATGGACAGTTTTCCCGTTTCCAGCTGCTGTCTTCTGCCAGGGTGATGCTTAAATCTCCTTTGAGGCTCTTCAAATACTTTTGAGAGGAACATGAGGGGAGAAGATTAGCTAGAGTTTTTGACTCTGGCTAGTTTTTTGGAGTATTTGGACTTCCCAGTCAGAAGTGGCAGCCTAATCAAGCTATTCATTTTTGCAGACAGAAGAATGATCCCCTATATGAAAAGTTGTTGATATGGTCAGAGGTCTGGTAAGCTGATTTCCCAGTAAACCAGCAAGGATCTCTGACTTCCAAGATACTTAATCTGAACTCAAAATCTCAAAACTCAAAATTTATAGCATCACAGAAATGCTTTGAAATCCACTTACCCCATTCAAATACAAACGTCATGATCATAGACCATAATGATCTGAAACAGAACGGTATTCCTCGCTTCAAATTTTAGGGTTCCAGCTTGTCTTCAAGTACAACTTCTATCTTCCCTTGGATCAGCCACTTAACAACAATGCTTAAACATCTAATTAGCTTCATTTGGTTACATTAGTTAAATGTGTTACTGAACATCAAAACCTTAATTCTCACAAGATACTTATTAAACAGGTAAACAAACATTGGTTTCCCTCTGCTACAGATGAAAGAAATGAATGTTCAAGTAATGTATGCAAGGCCATGCATTGAGAAAAATGGTAAAGTATTATTTAAATGTGAAGATTGTTGAGGTCATTGAAGACTTTTTCTGGAAAAGCATGGTACAACTAAGGAACATTATCACAAAGCAATCTTTGAAAAGATGCAGTCCAGAAAAATCAATGTTATGCTTTTAAATACAATTTGAAGTATGTTCATAAAGAAAATGCCTTTATTGTTACTATGAGGTGCTTCTGTTTAGCAAAGTATAGGTCCCTTATTGCCACAACAGCATTATCCAGCAGTACTTTGGCTGTATCAGCATTTTCCTTAACTTTGCAGTCCATCCCAAGGTAAAGTTTTACATACTGTAATGTCAGTGAAAAAAATGTCAGCATTTTGTAATGTTGTCAATTGATATCTGATAGAATTAGAATAAGGAGGCCAGGGACCCGTGGCTGCTGTCACTCTGACATTGTCATATTGTGAAGCCAAGGAGAAAGAAGCAGGCAACAATCCTCTTCATTATACAGAATAGCTAGACTACATAAGTCATTGCTGCCAAAGGCCTTGCAGCCATTTTCAAGCATTCAAAAAGTAAATTTGACAGTGAATTACTTAGGCAGATTTTCACTCCTGCAGATGTCCTATTATTAAAAATAATAGCCTTAAAGTAATTTCTGAACTCACTGGCTGCACTGGTAGGCATAGCCCTATTCACCTTTCATAGGTGCTTTGGTAAGGCAGATATATTGCAATTCTGAGAAATTGAGTTTAGAGCTGACTGCTCACATCTACTTTGTGATTACCTGAAAATAAGTTTTGCTATTACCAAAGGCTGTAGATTCTGCATTTTTTCCAAAGAATCTTGAGACAGAAACACTGCATAGAGGCTGGGAGGGAGGTGAGGGAGGCATGAAAATTGGGAAGGTTACCGGGTCTTCCAAACAAGGGAGGGATGGGAGGTTGTTAGATTGCAATGACTGAGAAATGCTGCAAAGATTATCTGAGTTTCCGTTTTGGTTGGTATTGCTTTTTATTTCTTTGCCCGGTAATCTTCACTCTTCTGCTAGTTTTTCATATTGTTCTTACAATATGATTCTTAATTAGTCATGAACTAATAAGGACAGTGAAAAATTAATTCAAATGACCAAGCCAATATGCCAGAAAAAATGGACTTGCTGACTTTCACTTCCATTCCAAATCAGGAGATAAGAAGCAGTGTGGAGCATCTGCCACTGCCTTTCCAAGACAATTCTCAAGTTTTTTAATATACTCAATGATAATAATCCAACAAACTTCCATACTGCCATCAAAAAATAAAGATTAGTGCAGACAAACACTGCAGTTATATATAAACAGTTTTGTGTGGGATGCTATTTAACACACAGCAAGAGAGGTGAAATGTCTTCCTCATCAGGACTGTGATGTGGAAGCTGTTACAGACATCATGAGAAGTGCCTAATCACACATCATACTTACTAATTCTTTACCCCTGGCAATAACAGCAGAGTTATTTTCATCTGTTTGTAAAGGTGAACAACGTTTCATCCAGTGTTAGGTGGGGTGATATCAATGGCTCCTAGCAAACAGCAGATGGTTAAAATGCTTTCGTGCGGTAGCTATACAATATATTGTTGACCTCTGTTTTATAATAGTACTCAGTATTAGTGAGAGTCTGTGTTCCCAAAACCAATAACCAGCAGGCTGATGGAGTTTATGGGGTGAAGAAGACAAACATAAGCATGGCCTTCACAGCAGGGACTGACCAAACCCTTAGCCAGAGCCTTGATACAGTGTTAATTAAAAAGACCAGACAGAACTGACTATGGCAAACACAATTCATTTGTGTGAATATGAAGAAGGAAAATTAGTTGGATATCTGACCCTGACCTGCAATGTCATTATAAAACATGTTTTCAAGCTTTGACTTTTCTGTCAAAGGTTATATCAAATGGCAGATTCAGAACTTCATAGTGACTGCTTAATCCTGGTTTTCCAGCCTCTCCAGTTCCATACTCTTCCCACAGATAATCAAAGACCCAGAGAGCTGATCTTGTCATCTCTACTTACTGCAAATATATTAATCTAATCAAGGGAAAGTAAAATACGTCATTGCACTGAGTCAATTTTAAAGTCCTCCTGACAGAATGAATATAAAATAGATTTAAAGGTCTAGATTCAGCCCAGCTTGAGATCAGAGTATCCACTGGAAGTGCATCATTTCAATCAATGATGAAAGCAAAGGGTGGAAGAGACACAGACTTGCAAGTTAATAACATTTTTCAAATGAACAGAGTGCCAAATACTAGAAATTGATGTATAACTTTACATATCCTCTCATTTGATAGTGGGAAATAATTATGAGCAAGTGCTATTGAACACGACAAGGAACATCTTCATGGAAAACAATAAATAGATTGCTACCAGCAAATAGCTTTTTTTATGTTTCTTTGTGAACTATCTCCAAACAATATTCTCACTGGTGTGAAAAAACCACAAATACATTTCTCAGCAATATGACTTTGTGAAAATGTTTTATTTCTCACCTCATAGGTAACTGGAGTTCTTTTTTCTTCTCTTTTTATTTATTTATTTATATATTTAATATATTTAGATTAGAATTTCCTGAAAAACATCTTTCCAGGTCAACATGAAAAATGAAAAATTATTTGAGAGGGAGTTACCTGAACAGAAATGACAAACAGAACGTCAATAAATCAGTGGAAGCATGACATCACTAAAAGCATCAAAGTCATTGGTGAAAGACAGATGGTGAGACTTGTTGGTCCAGAACTGTGTGGAATCATCCTTTTGTGTGAGCAGTAAGGCAGTGGAATACAGGAAAATGGAATCATAGGATGGCTGGTTTGGAAGGGATCTTTAAAAACCATCTCGTCCAACCCCTCTGCCTTGGGCAGGGACAACTTTCACTAGATCTGGTTGTTGAAAGAACCACTTGACCTGGCTGTGGACATTTACAGTGATGGAGCAACAGCTTCTCTGGGCAACTTCTTCCGGTGTCTCACCATCCCCACTGTAAACACATCTAGCAGAATGTCCTAAGAAGATTTGGAGTCAGATGGTCTGTATGCTCCCTTTTCTTTCAGCTGTAATACCCTTCTAAGACACAGTTTCTTAAATTCCAGGATTGTAGTATGATATATAGTTGGATTTGGGATGGAAAACATAAGAGCACCAATATCTCATTTCCTATAATTAATTATATAATTTTATAAATTTCCTATAATTATACTTAAGACAAAAACCTGTACTACAGAAAATTTTCTGCCAGGTGATCTTGTCAACTGAATATTAGACAAGGAGAATGGGTCTTCTCTGTTAAGTTCAGTTACATTATCAGTCTCAGCTACTGCTTATGATGTTGCCTATGTGGGCAGTCAAGAACCTATATCTATGCTCTTGTATATAAGTATGGAGGAGAGATAGTGTTTTAAAGTCTAGGTTGGTTTTTTCAATCTCAAGGTCAATGCCAGATTTGCCAATAGCTTCAAAGTTCCAACATCAAAGTTACAATACACACTCCTTCAATCAATAATGATGTCTAAAATTTTGTTTCTAATATTGGACTGGAAATGCTGGGAATTTTCTCAGGGGAAAATTAATTAGATTTACCAGAAGATTCTCTTTAAGAGTTATAAACTATAGTTGTGTTGTAGGAAACCACTTCAAACACAAAAATATATCATTTTATGGATTTGCGTATATTAAGGAATTCATTGCAACAGTTCCAATTGTGTAAGATTTGTTCCTGGGGACACTGGGTAGGTAACATGAATACCAAGTTATATGACTTTCCCTGACTTTGTTACTCTAGGCTTTGTGCAATTTAAATTCATCTCTTGTGTCAGGTAATATTCAGATTGATTAATTTTCTAGTTAACAAATTGTATTCCGGTGAACTGTAAACTACTGAGAAAAAAATAATTGTCAATCTTTGGATAAAAAACATTATTAGACGTAGAGAAAAACAATGGATCCACGAGCAAAGGAAATAAAACCAATAAGCCCTGAAAACAGCAAAGGAAACATTAATTCAGTCAGTGCCCTTTCAGTTCGCCTTAGGAATCATGAGTAGCAATTTGAAATCCTGTTTTTCTCCTGGGAAGAAATGATGCTCTAAACTATACTGATCAAATAAAAAGGGAAGCCGCAGGCTACAACAGAGAGAAAGAAGTTACAACAAAGAAAAACAGCTACTTGTATGAAATGACACATTTATACACCAGCAAAGTAAAATTAGAATTCTCTCCATTTACTTTATATCAGCTGCAGAAGAAAAATAGCTGTATTACAGATACCAGACAACAGAGTAACATAAAATAAAGGATGATTTTCAATCATCCCAGAGGATATTACCCAAAATATGTACTTAGGATATGCAGACAAAATGGTATCATTATGCAGTTTTTGGATATATATATATAAAAAAAAAGCAATAATCTCAAATATATTAAAGAGATTTAAAAAGACAGTGTAAGTAAAAATCGGTAAATAAAAGCCATGTTAAAAAAAAAGGTACCAAAGAAGAGAAAAAAAGTCCTTTATTTGTAATAGAACAATTACAGCCTGAAATCTCTCCTTCACTCTAGTCTGACTGATATGAAGTCTTTAGACTACACTGTCCCAAAAAAGAAGAGAGGTATTCTTAGCAAGTGACAGGGCCATAGGAAACCACTGACAGCTCCAGACCTGGGACACAACAGCAGAGGTGAGAGAAAATGGCTAGGTTACACAATGTCTTTGAAATCCATTGTGTGCTGAAACATTCCTGTTCTATATTCAGTCTGACTCCATGCTTCCAATAAAGAGGAAACAGTGCCTCAGTAATGGTCTGGGTATTTACATTTGCTATTACAAAATAATGGCTTGGTCTATTGCATGTGACGGTTGAAAAAAACCCACCCTGTAACACAACACAGAAGTGACACAGCAGAGCTGGGCCCTCATTTCAAAATTTTTTGACAAACACAGCAGTCCCAAATTTTAGATCTGAAACTGATATCACTGCTAATTAAAGAGCAGCATGCAATGGATTAATTTGATGGCTTCATAACAAAGTAGGTTTAGATGGGATCAGACACCCAGAATGATAGGAGAACCCCAGGTCAAGATCTTACATGTACATGAAAATTTATGAAAAATATCAATTTAGATGCTTTAAGTAAACCATCCAAAAACTTAATAGAGCTCACCTTAACAACTGTTCTGATCCTTCACAGCTATGAGAATAAGTATCAAGGCAGAAGGAAAAAGGAATAATCCACATCTGTGTTATGCTTGTAATCAGGCAGGGTGTAGCAAAACTGAGTTTTACTCAAGCCAAGAAGGACACACGGGAGTTGAGACAGGATTAGGGAGTTTTCTAATTTTCATCACCCAAACATAACCAAAAGTCAATTTTTCTTTTCATTTCTCATTTACTTCCTGTAAGAATCCAGAGACATATCTGTAACTTAGTAAGAGGTGTAGCTAAAAATAATTCTTTTCATTATTTTCTGAGGTTATCTGGACTTTGGCTGGCAAATGATTGCTTAGGAAACTATAATTAAAACAATTTAAATTATAATTGGAATAATACAGTTTCACAGTGGAGCAACAAATGCAGTCTTAGGGCAAGTAAGTGATATTTGTCTTTCAATCCATCATCATTTGAGTTCCTTTTCTAGTCTGTTTGGCAGGATGCTTTGGGCATGATGTGAAATCAGATGCCATTTTCCACAGGTCACTACTTACTCATTACCACAAATGAGAGTTATACCTTGGAAAAAACATTCTCTCTCTTAATTTGGTGCTTTTGATAATGTTGTGTTTCCCTTTATTCAAGTTATGGTCATACTTATTGCGCACTATTTAAAGTTTCCTGCAGACTTTCACATCAGATGGGGCTGTAAAACTGTTCTGTTCACCTGTTCTACAGATGGAGCCAGGCATCTCAGAGATATTAAGGCCAAAACCTGAAGTACGTGCAGTTTTTTTGGGTGCCTGGTTTGGAAACATACAGTCTGTTTCCTCACAATATTAAAGGTTTTTACATCGCTTGGTAAATGCAAAATCTCCTTGATGTTAGAGATAACAATGAGCTCTGAAAAGTTCAAATCATCCACTTCTTGAGCTGAGGGCTTAGAAAACGAGAAACTTCAATGACCTTCAGGTAAAAAATTTATTTAAATAACTAGCTGGTACCTCAGGGGAAGACTCAATAACTAGCTTGACTTTCAGGTAGTTAGTAAATATATAATCTGTTTTTTTACTGTTTCTTGTCTCAATCACTCTATAAGTTGCAAAATCTTTAAAAGGTAGGGACAAGTTTTATGGGCAATTGCTTATTAGAATGTTCAGGACTATTGTTGCAGAGGTACCACAACAGTACTTTCAAGTTAAGGAGATGTGCCACAAAAGCGAAATGCAGTGGGAGATTCAATAGACAATGTTATTAGTTACCAATATCAATGTATTAGTTGATTACATTTGGATAAAAATTACTTCCTCACAGAAAAAAAAGGCCAATATTCACTTCTCTCTGTAAACAAACATATGTGACTGAATGTATTTCTGTGTGTTTGCTTGCTTTCCCCTATTACATCTGTGTATAAATTAATGTTTGTACATTTTTTTTAACACAAATCAATAATATATTTGGAACATTGTTACGATAGTGCATATTTGAGTTTTAAAAATATGTATGCCAAAGTATTTTTGTTTGGACACCCCAGAAATTAAGTCATTTACAACACATATTTACTTATTTATTTCATATATACAGTAGAAACAGCAGACCAGTTTTCTATTGCTTGAAAATTAATCCACAGGAAGATATCCAATTTGCAAATGAAGATGGATATCCCTGTGACATTAAGGTCAAAACTTGAAGTAAGGCTCCATCTTTTTGGTGGCCATCATTATCGGTGACCATTCTACTATTTTTTAGAATATTAAAGAGTCCTACAACATTTCAAAGACAGTGACTTGACAGAAGCCTTAGAGTGTGCAAAGGGCTGATTCCTCTCCATCACTACATTGTGTATTTCCAGCATAATGAGGGCTGAAGCCTCAAAGTAGGTTATGGAGCAGCAACAGATAGATTAATCTGCCTAGCAAATAGGATCCTCTGATCCAGCTGGCAAAGTACGACTCAGAGGATGATTAACAGTTGTTTCGTATGTCTGCCAAACAACATGAAAAAGGCATCAGACAGCTCTCCAAAGATTAGATTTAGAGAGAAGCTATTTTTCAGAGTACCTGAGAATGAAAATGTATTTCTAAATTGTCAAAACTTACAACTGGAACAAGGAAGAGGGACTGACTGCTTCAGGTGGAGTTCAACATTTAAAACTGAAAGCTCTCTAGGGCTGCGCTGTTAATCACCTTCTTTGGAGTACTGAAAATAAGGGGTTACAAATGAAATAAAAGAATCCCTGCTTGCTTAACCTTCTCACTGGAGTGAAACCCATGACAAAAAAAGATCTAAAAAAACCCCAAAGACATCACATTCAGCTGTTTGAAAGTAGCTGTAATGAGGGCTTGTAACATCTCATTAGGAAACTGTCAAACCCCAGGTTGCTTTATAAATGGACAATCATGAGCTGCAATTACAAAAAAGTGGGAAATATAGTGACAGAACCAAATATTGTGGCAGGAGAGTATAAGGGGCACAGCATGTACTGGGAATTGAACCTGAGTTTCTTCCTCTAAGTACTTTAGAAAAATAGTTTAAAGGAAATACTAGAGTAATTTTCATAGGCAAAGGAAGAAGAACATTTTATCCACTTTTCCATTGAGACTAGAATCTCTGAATAACAACACCAGTATAGCAAAGGTCTCAGGTGAGGACTGTCAGGCTTTTGACACCAGGAAAGCACACAATGAGACTTTTACTGTTTTACCATAACAATACATTTAGCATCAGGGTGATAGTGCAACATATATACAGTTTTTATTGAGTTTACATAAAAGAAGATATAAAGGATCTTACCTAAGTGCAAAGGAAAACACAATCAATGATTTATGAATAACTGAAAGCCAGCAAAAACAGTGACTATTTAAGAAGGAAATACTTAGTTAATATCTAAAATCACTTCTTCTCCCTATTTTATCCAACTGAATTGTAATTTTTAAGCAAAAGTATTTTTCCAACAAATGAATTGTAAGGAAAAAAGAAAAAAAAAAAAAAGAACTGCTACTTCTTTCACAAGAGAAATTACAGTTAGTTATTCAAGGACAAACATCTGGGTACACCCACATGGTATCTACATGTGGTACGACAGAAAAAACATCCTGCATAGATCCCACATGTACCTGGGCTCCCAGTTCAGAGATAATAACTGCTACCAAAACTTGGCTAATAGGCATATTTATCAAAGAATGGTTTGTGAGAGATCCAGCTGTCCATGGAGGACTGTTCTGTAACAAACAGTTCCTAGAGCTTGCAGAAATATGGAGGGAGGTGTTACTCCATACACAAATACATCCTGTGGTAAAGACTCCTCTGGGAAAACCTGACCTCAGGCAATTCTGACAGTGGTGGCAGATCTACCTGCTGCAGAAAAATGGGCCTTCTTCCCGTTTTCAAAGTGAATTTATATTATGCTGCTTATGCTGGGCGCTTAACCATGAATGTGGTCTCATCTGCCAGAGGAGTGGTATCTTGTTTTCCTTGTCCCAATGAGATAACCAGCCAGGCAGCCCTAGTCATGTGCGCATTCAGAGCAGAAGGATGAAGGAAGAAAGCCTGACAGCACAAGAAAGAAAGAGAAGAAAGCAGTGCACACCCAAAATGAGAGACAGAAAGTTTTGCCACCTGGGAAAGACATACCAATGGACTCTACTAAATTTCACATTAAATGTGGAGAAATTACGGAAGTGGAACAGAATTGCAAGGAGATAACAAAAGGAAGTGAATTAACTGCTGTTCTTGTATGGTTGCAGTTTCAACCATTTCCTTTACTTACTAATGCTCAGTACCTTGACTGTCAAAGAACTAAATTCCCATGGGAATAACTCTTTAAAAACAAGTGAAAAATTAAAAAGTCTTCTACATCACTTAGTTCGACTATTACATATGACATGGTTGTGCTCACTCCTTAAATTCTACCTAATTTTCCATTTATCTGACAGTTAAATTCCTTGAATTATGTGCAGGATAAATTTTCTGATTAGAACAAGTTATTAGAATTTTCTCCCTGCATAAGGCAAAATGAATCAGTCATAAAACCAAAGCACTAATGTCACCGTTTTAGTAGTGTTTGTGACAGATTTTCACACACCTTTATTCTTAATAATCATAACTGTGCTTTGCAGAGACTTGTTGGATTTTGACAGCACAGAGAGTTTTCAAGCATTTTGAGGCAGGGAAACTGAAAGTGAGAAACTGGGAGCCTAAGGATGAATGTGTTGTTCTGTAGAGCAAATTTACAGCTCAGACCTTGACCAAGATATACCTGCTCCAGTGCTGGAGACCGGCCACCGTGCCAAGTGTTCAGAGCCCAGGTTTATGTTTTGAGTTAGATATTTATGTTTCTCTTCATGCAAGACACTTCCTCTGAGTATGCTTTCTCTAACATTAGCTAGATCCCTAAGTGACACGTGCAGTATCCAGTATCTAGCATATTAAGTGAAAGATATTAGGGCCCGTTTCTGAAAATATCCAATGTATTACCATTCACCAGCTGAATTTAAATATTCTACATTTCTATTAAATAAGATATCTGTTCTTTGGAGTGTCTTTGCTTGTAGCCCGAGCTCAGTAATAAATAAAGTCTTTTAATTTTGTGCATAGTCACCTATACAGAAAAATATATAGACTGTTATTCAGAAAGTAACCTACTAAATGTGCAGAGAACAGCTTCTTGAAAAAATTCCTTTATACTTTATTGTTTCTGCATATATATTTTCCAACTCTCACTTTCTCTCATCCACATCCTCTTTCTAGATATTTTATAAAGTATGTATTAAATAACCTTATTCCAGAAAAACAAAATGAGCTCTGTGGGAACAACCAGCAAAATTTCTGTGTAAATTTGAAGCAACTTAGTTTTCCAAAAGATGAAAGAAGTACATGTGTTTACTGATCATTTTCATGCCATAAGAGCTAAAATAAACTAAACAAAAAATTCCAAGCTTTTATCCTGAACAAAAAACTCAAAGGCATATTTTTATTCTAGAACATATGCTGCTGATACGTTTAAATTAAAGGCCAGTCTAAAGACCAAATGACACACACCAACTGGCTCTCTTCTATCACTTGAGCGTGTTCACAGCTAACAGTTCAGCAGAACTTGGATTTCTTTATTCTGAGAAGATAAGAATAGTCTTGCTGATTACTCTGTCAACCAGCAAAAGCTTTGAAATATTTATGAAAACTTTTGAATTTCTGGAATTATAACGTGCTCCTATACTAGTAGATGTTGGATTCCGCCCAGTTCTTTTGGTGTACATGTTTATCAACAACCATCAGTCAGAGTGATAGTCTTATGGAAACTGCAATGAGAGACCATATATGTCTGAATTCTGTGAGTGAACCTTTATAGTTCTAATACTGGTTCAAGGCCTTCCAGTCATGTAGGCAAAACTCGAGTCACTGCCCTTGGAACAGGACTTAGGACTCCTTCCCACGCAGGAAGAAAGGACATCTGGAGTGGATCCAGAGAACTGTGCTTTCAAGACACAACTTGGGAAATAAGAACAGCAGGGGAATTATTCATTTTTTTTCCATGTGCATTTTGTTAAGTTGCCCCTTATGGATCTCCCTATTTCACCAATACTTGAGGCCATTCATGGTGGTATGTTTCCACGTTCCTGCTTAAGTTGGTACCATAACACGGTGGACAGCTGGGCAAAAAGAAGAAAGCAATAAAATATAATAACCATGTAGAGGAAGCATAGCAATGTAACTATGCTATAATTCCTGATTTTTTTTTTAACTGAGCAGTGTTGTTTTTGTTTGAGGTGATTATGAAATTACAAAATTCTTAATTTTTTTTTAGAGTGGGCAGGACATAACTTTTTACTGCAAATTAAATTCTGCCTGCAATTTAGCTCAGCTCAGACTATTTATTATCAAAGATTGTCAATCATATTGAGGGAAATTTGTCACAGCAAAACATTTCTATCATTTGTATGAATGACAAACTAATAAAGGTTGCAACCTAGGCTGAGGCTTAGTTCAAACCTCCCGAGGTTAAAGACAATCATTCCTAAATGGCTGAGAAAAACTGAAACTCTGAGATGGCCTAATCTGAACCATTTATATTTCAACTTGGATCTACAAGGAAAACTGAATTATTATTTTATGCTATTTGATTTCAGTGCAAAAGCATAATTTTACTAGATTAAAAAGATGTTCCGCTTGCACCAGCACTCTTCTGTTGTGCATAACGAATAAGAAAGGGATTCTCTTATTATTACATTCTAGACAAATATTAATTATTATTGGTTTTCTTTTCCTATTGTACAGTTTATTGCCCTGCCTACACTAGCAGATCCTGTCCAAGGAAATACTATACACCAAAGGTGGTCAGAGAGTGTTTTTATTTGGACTATTCTTGATGTGTGGCTTATGTATTAGTAACAATATATATTAATTGCTCATGTGGAACACTGGTACTTCAAAACTTAGGGGTGGTCAAATCCAGATTTTTTGTTTAGGCTACTTCTGGACCAGGATGAAAAAAAAAGATTGAAAAATTAGATATGAAAGTAGTTTCCTTATGTTTCAGTCTTGTATTTTGTGTGTGATTACATGTGTCCTGCTTCATAAATATAGGTATTTCAATATTTACATTTTTAAAAAAAATCATAGTTAGAATTTCAGTTGGCTTCATTTGGATGATAGACTTCCACAAGTTCATTTTCTTGATGGTCTGGAGCTATTGTTCTGGTTCTTTCCAGTCTCTAGGAACAGCTTGACCAGGCATCTAGAGATAAATTGAGGCTCCAGTGTTCACTATGGTTTATCTAATGATTTGTTTGGTATTTTCAGCAATACAGTCTACAGTCCCCATTTTACAGTCAGCTCAGGTGGTATCACATTTAGAGATGCCAGGCCTACCTCTGCCTTCCCCCATTTTCTCTTACATATGAATGATCAGACTAAGGCAAAAATAACAAAAAGAGACACTTCTCACACTTTCTACTTAACATTCACCTATAATGTTTTATGTAATGAGCACCTGGCACAAATTTTAATGGAAGCACCAATATTTAAAATATGTTTTAACAACATTTGTTAAATTTCATAATATCCTGGTAATTTAGTATGATGATATTGACATCATCTGAACAAGCATATAAAACTTATCCCTTGGGAAGCTTGTAACTTTCTGTTGTTGAGAAAGCCTGCAGTAGTAGCAAAAGTGAGGTTTGAAAAGGAACAAGCAATGAAAAGCCTATGTTTTCAATACTCTTTAGAAGTTTGCATGGCAAGCAGATATAGTAGGAATAAGAAAATTATGCTATAAAGTTGTCACATCACCAAGAAAAGCAATGAGAGAGTCACTCATTCACTATGATTAAAAAGAAAAGGAAATAAAAAAAGCACTAAGGTAGGTGCTGTGGCTTTTGGCTTCAAGTGGTGGAGGTTATTCAAGCAGATATACCACAGAGGAGGTCCAGGAACAAGAATGAATCATCAACACACAGGATCTGTGACCTGATATATTAACCACCCAGATGGGAAGGAAAATGCAGCTATGCCTTTTTCCTGGAAACTTCATTACCCTTCAGCCTAGCATAAGCCAAATTTCTTGTCCCTATTTTGCTTATCATCTCTCAAAAAGAAAAGCTTTCTGTTTTCCTATTGATGTGAGACCACTGACCTCTTTTTCCTAGATGCAATCTACTGACTCCAGAAAATGTACAGTAAAGTAGGTTAATAAAGCATTAGCAGATATTGAATAATATTCATAACACTTCAGTTTAGACCCCTCCAAACCTTCAGGCCATTAACTGTTTGATGGAAAATACAAAATGGATTAAAAATTATTTGTTCAATTCCCAGAAACTGTGACAAACCAGCTACACTGGTCAAAAGATCTTTAACTTTCACCTGACTGCCACACAGCATCCGTACACTTTTTACTGACCATATTAAAAAGAAAAAAAGCACACTATTAATAGCATCTTAGAAAAACAGGAACCATTATCTAACTCATCAGCTGAGAAGTTCATGTTGTTATCCTTCTCACTTTTTTAATGAAAATTTTCCCTGAAAAGTATGGTATAGGAGAATCTAGATAATTTTGTTGTAATTAAAATTTAAGTGATAAAACCAATGTAGAACATAGTGAAATAAAATGTGAGAAAACACAAGCATGGTGAAGTTTATAATTATTAACAGCAACTGGAACTTCAACTGGAATAGGAAAAAACAACAAGACAAGAAAGGGTAAATGCTGTTCTGTCTTTTTCTGTGAAATCTTGTCAGCAAAGCATGGAAAGAAATAGCATTTTTTTTCCTTAGAATACTGTTATTATAACAACTTATTGGGAAGATTTAATTCTTACTATCTAACAACCTGGAGCACTAGTGTTACAACCACAGCTCTTTAGTGCCTCTTCAAATATAGCCTCTAACTGACATCTTGGACCTGTCTCAAGCTACAGATTCCAGAGAAAGTTTGATTTTCATTAATTGTATGTTTTCTGTTTGCTAAGTTTAAAGAATTCAATGAAATCTTAAATGCTGTGAGCTGATTTGTACATTTTCTGATACATCTTCTTTCTTGTGCCAACCATGTTTTTCCTAAATTTCAAAGCAGACCAAGGAAGTTGCAATCTCCCCTCTAGGACAGCACTATTCAATTTTTGCCCTAGTTACTCCAATTCAAAACAAGCAAATTTTACAGAAGGTTTATTCTACTAAGTTTGGAAATACATACTAGTATAATTTAGATTTTGATGGAAAATTGCTTATAAAACAGTTCTGTGTCACATTAGTTGAGGAAAGAAATGCCTGACAATGCAGGCTCTTTCTCAGTACCACTTGTGAACACAACAGAATCTGTTAATCAGTGTGCACACTCCAATCTGCAACTCAGACCTTGTGAGTTATGCTAACACTGCTTATATTTGCTATTCCCTACATTCACCTAACTTTCAGTAACAAATATCTTCGTTTCCTAAACCTACACAGACTGCACACTGTTAAAGACTTCTGGATGTTGAGGCTGTACAAAGTCCTAAATATTGTGCCTCATTGTGACTAAAACCCAGTAAATTTTTCTAGCAGCCAAACTGCTACTATTTAGAGACATACAAATGGCATTTCAGCTGACTTCCAGTCTTCATTTTTGTAACACATGTGAGTAGAGACTGTTTGTTGGGGAAGATGAAACAGGAAAACCTTGTAAATATGATTGCCTGACAAAAGATTTTGGGAATATGAAAACTACAGGCAACATCGAAATGAAAGCCACTTTTGAAATACCAGGTCTTAGTTACTGAACAACTAGAAAACAATGGTATGGCCACTGAAGATAATCCCCTCTTGATTGAACAATACCCTCTGCTTGCAGGCAGGTCCAAGGGTCAGAGCAGACCCTACTAGCTCAGCAGAAGGGGTCCAAAGAGTAGTTTTTAGAAGTTAAGATGTAACACTTTATGGTAATATAAGAACTCTTATAGGCTGTATGTAAATGCTATAGGATTTGTATCTTGTATTAGATTGGTTAGTGACAATTAGAATATTCAGTACAGAAGATGATTTATTGTATTGTAACCAGGACTTCAGACATTCTCTCTTCTATTCACTTCATTCCTCTCTTCCACTTCTACTCTTACTTCCACTCTTGCTCTTACACCCTCTCTCACCCGTTCACCTGCTTACTCTCTTGGGCCTGCTCCGAGCTGAGTCTGGCAGCTCTGAGCAGTGCCCCTATACCCACGCTTTTACAATAAACCGACTGTGTCCCAAGACCTGCTTATAGAGATCTCTCCATCCGTCTCCGTCTACGTCCGGCCATCCCGTAACCTACACTGTTGAAATAAAAACTTCTACTTACGATAGCCATCACCCGTGTTCTACCTTCATTGTCACTAGTCAAAGACTGGATCAATTTTACCTCTTTTTCTTTTCTGAGAAATAGCCATATTTTTCAGCCTGGCTGTCAAAGTGATTGCTGTCCTAGATACACTGTCATGCGACTCTTTAATGCTTCAGTAAAAACGAACTTATAATGTAACATGCTATTTTCATTTTATTCCTATGTATTCATGTAATGGTTTTCGTGTGTCTAAGTGTTCGCATTATATGCATTGAGCGTATCTTTCACTTTTGCAAAATTGTATTTATGACATTTCTTGCAGCTGACAGAGCTTTGGTCTTGATTAACTGCTCTTCCAGCAAAACAGGTAAAAACTTGGTTGGGTGAACAGTGAGTGGTACAGTTTCATAGTCCTTCTTATTATATGACTGTTTTAAAACACATTTCTTTGGGAAGCCAGGGCATTTTTTTCAATAGAACAGCACACATTTCATAAGATCATGGTGAGGAAAATGCAACTCATCTTTATTTCTGCTTTTTTGGTTCCATTTGCACACGTAATAGCTATAACCAGTGATGCCATTTAAATGAGTCACCTCCTTAGTAAGCATAATGTTGCTGTATTTTCAGTAGTTTAATTTAAGGAACAGACTGTGAATAGAATGAAAGCTTTCCTCCATTGCACACTTCACTCTTTTATGTTCCAAAATAGGAGAGGGTCTTGGCAAACAACTTCCCTCATGCCATCCCAAAGGGAAGACATTATGAAAAAGCACTGTGGATCCAAACTCACAAAATTTCCTGTGTTCACAGTGGATTAACCCATACAGAAGAGTTTTGTCTGAAGGAAGACCAAAGTATTTGTTCTGTTATGAACAGTAGCTATAACACTGGACTTAAACAGCAGGGAAACAATTGCCCTGGAAGTCAACATATTCACTTGCTGCAAACCACAGTGGGAAAATCAGTAAAAAATGAGAAGAGGATTTGATAACAGTGAAAGTCTACACCTTTGCTCTCTGCTAACCTCCTTTTGACTCCAAAGGCAAAGACTGCTTTCTCTTATGAAAGAAATTCAGTAACCTGCTTTTCATCAACCTCAGAAAGGTTGTGCTTGAAAACTAGGGTAGGCATGCACAATTATTTTAGGTAGAAACCAGCACTGTAAATTTTTTGCTGTTTCTAGGACTGCTAAGAATAAACCTGGACGAAAGATTTATCACTTTTATAACAAAAGTCAATTGAGCATGACTGTAATATATTGTTCCAAGAAAACTTTAGCTCAGCTAAAGTGAGACTGAGTAGGAAATTTAAAGAGAAGCAATTCTTGTTATCAGTTTTAATGAATGATATTATGTGATAACAAAAAAACAAAGGGAAAACAAGATTAGTGATTGCTCAGAAAACATACTTCCTAGTACTCTAAATTATCATGACACCACAATCTTTGGCTGTGAAGTTAATTTCCTTAGTAATTACATTCCCCTCAGAAGTGCAAGCCCTCAGAAATGCCTGCTTGTTATGTCTTCCCCAAGGTATGACAAAATCAGATCTTCGGTGCCACGGTGGAATTGTAGGGAAAGGAGGAAAGCCTCTTGTAGCCTCATTTTCAGGACCTATAATATATATTCCTGTTGTCAAGACTCCATACACAGTGTGCCTTTAGACTGCAATATTCATGACAAAACTGGTCTCAGAAGCAATTAGTAGCATCCAGTCAGCCAAAAGTGTCATCCTGGAAGGACTCAGATGACCTTTTAAATTACCCGGAATAAGTCCTTTTTGTCCCTTAGAAAACTGAAAGACAATATAATTATGTTTTGCTTTAAAAAAATTGAATTTCTGTTTAGATGGGTGCACAGAATATAGACTGTAACACCAAATTAATTCTTAAGTGCAATTTGTCACCAGAAGCACGTACCCTAAGCCTATGTGAATACTGTCTTTGTAAAGGAAAAAGCAATTCACTAGTTATTTGTCATAGCCACAGTAACCATGGCTCAGAGACAGTGTTGCTTTCCCAAATCACACTTGTAAGGTTACATCTTCAGTCTTGGATCTCTGCCATGGAGATTTAGACACTCTAAAGACCAGTACATATGGGCAATGAAAGATTTCTTTTGCAAAACCATACCACAACGTGGCTCTGCAGCCACAGTTACCCCTGTTCCTTGTGGTAAGTCCTACCATGAGAATAAGTCTCAGATATGTTGCTAACAAAGAGAGGTAGCATTCCTAAGAAACTGTAAAGTATCTTCTCATTTATGGAAGCTGAGTGAAAATTACAGCCCCAGGTCAATAAGCTTTGGAGCTAGGACCCAAGAAAAACAACAACAAAAAGAAAGGTTAATACGTACATGAAAAAAAGGCAGCAACCTTACAGACTTCTGGAAAGGGAAAATTTTCAGCAGTGTCACTGATGCCACATTTAATGATAAAAGTATCATCTGAGGATATTCATATCCTGTCTCAAATAAACAGGTCAGGACACACTGAACAGTTCTGTGAGACATCCTGTCTTTTGTGGTGTCTGATTCAAAAGTCATGTAGCTTCACAATTATCTGCAGTGCTCTCCACACAGATTACTGTACTGGGTCAAAAGGAGCAGCTTGAATGGTAGCTGACAGAAATGTAACAAATGTAGATGTCACTAAAAAAAAAAAATCAGAAGGCTGTTATGGGATAATAGCTCTTACATTTGTTTGTGCAATTCCTTTTTGGTCAAAATCAAGTTCTCAGCCTTACCCACTATTTTAGTGTATTATATGGTCAAGCAGATAATGAGATGAAGGTTTTTGGTATAAATGCCATTATTTCCT
Source organism: Corvus moneduloides (assembly GCF_009650955.1). Lineage (NCBI taxonomy): Eukaryota > Metazoa > Chordata > Aves > Passeriformes > Corvidae > Corvus > Corvus moneduloides. The sequence goes on from NC_045511.1 coordinate 47,849,854, forward strand.
TAAGGTGAATCTCTACAAATGAACAAACAAAACTTTGTTAATTTATAAAGGGCCTACTTTATGCAAGAGAAGATTTATAATCCTCTAGAGAAATAATTTATATCTGTTTTCCTGAGGCTCATGATAAAAGCAACAGAAGATTCATAGAAATTATTGAAATCCTTTCAGCACTGTTCGAAAATGTCAGCCTGTCTTCTTGTATGCTTTGGCAGTAGGGTAATGTCCTGTAACCCAGCATTAATGTCAGAAGAGAAATTGTATTTTAAGCTGTCTGTTCAAAGACTCCCCAGAGGCTCCAGCAATACAGCAGTCCTAACACTAGATTCCTGCTCTAGAGTCTAGAACATAAATCTTAGTAACAAATTTAGTAATTAGTTTTCTAGTTACTTAGGAATTGAGAAGCTGTTCTAAACTTGTCTACACATTGAGTGGTAAAGGGTGGCCACATCTCATAGCAAGGAAAGAGATCACTTCCAATGTCAAAAGACTCTAATCTCGCCCCATCTATAACTTCAACAAGTACAAACAAAGTAAGAAACTTCTGAACCTACACATATAGTTTATAGCTACATTTAGGGTGTTTATTTTTCATTTATATTCTTGACAGCTTACCTTACTCTCTATATATATATACACAATTTATTACTATATATATATATATATATATATGTTTACGCAAACTAAAAACTATACCAGTTATGGTTTTTGCTGACTCTATGTAATAACAAACAATAATTTAACAAAGCTTTGGAAGACAAGGACTAAAAAAAAATTTAAAAAACCCCCCTACCTAATTTAAACACTGAGATGGGGCCTTTGATGTATGCAACTTCAGTGCATTTCCATCCCTTCTTATACCTAATTTTATATCTAGTGTTCAGTTTGATCTGACTTGCGGTGTTTAAGCTCGCTGAAAGTGGGTTTCCTTTACCAGCCACTTTATCACTTTGATATTTTCACCTTAATATCCTAACATGCTTTCCACATTCTAAACCATTTACATAATATTCAGCTCATGTCTTCTCATGATCTGAGTATCATTCGGTCACACTGTCTTATTGTTCATGCTATTACAAATGTTTTAAAAGTGTCAAAGTACATAAAAATAAATACACACTTTTCTAAAAAAAAATCAGTTATATTTTTACTTAGTGTAGATTTTTTAAAAATACATTTTTTCCAAATGGATTTTTTTAAAAGGCACTGTTCTAGCTTGACAAGCGGCATGTGTACTTTGGAAGAAAGTGAAGAAGAACAAGGAAGGGGGCTGGAACTTACAATTGCAGGACACTAGAGAAGCTTCAAGAATTTTCTCTGTCTCAATGGAGAATGTGGCATTTGGATATGCACTGTGCATAAATGCTGCTAGGGACTTTATGTAAACAAAATTCCAGGAATTTCACAAACCAAACAAAGAGATCTCCTTTCCCGCCTGCCAGCTGCAAAAAAAAAGGTCCCAACGTGCCCCTGTATTTTGTGTCGTAAAAGAACTGAAACATGACAAAAAAGATGTTCTTTTTTGATTTCCAAAGATCAGTAACACTAGAAGTCCCTGTCCTACACTGCGAACAGGCATCATCCACTAAGATCTAGTTCTTGGCAACCTGATAGCTTAAAGGTTTTTTTAACACATATGTGTATATATCTATACATATGTATAAATATATATATATATATATATATATGTATGTATATATAAAGGTATGTGTGTATTTTGTTTTTATTTTCCCAAGTATTTTTCTTAGTGAATGAAAAGGTGCTCTACTATTTGGAGTGAACCCTGAACCCAGCCAAAACTTCCCCTTGTTTAAGCCCACTGCAGAAAGAGTAGTGGTCAGCTGAAGCACTGCTTTCCAGTTGTCATGTATTATTAGGACTCTCTTGCTGCAATATGTCTAATTCCAATTGCCTGTGGCTTTGCAAGTCTTCTAATGTAATGCCTCACCAAGACTGAAGCTAGACTAGGCAGAAGGCCTGATTGCACTGCTTGCTATAAATACTGCTTTTTAATTTGCACTCCTGTCAATGGATATCTACCCCAAATTTGTGAATTTATTGACAAAAAGATCACCAGTATCCTTTCTGTACTGTTCCTAGCTTGCCCTACTGCAGACAGCTCTTGCTTTACCAAAGCATTTGAGAGAGGCTCTGGCTCCTTCAATGAATAAAGGTGAACACAGGCAAAACAAAAGGGGATATGCCTGTATTTTTCTTGTTTATGATGGTCTGAGTTGCTGGCACATATTTCATTGAATCCCTAGTTCTATTGCTTCCTTATACAGGCTGTTTATATTTGCTCATTAATGAAACAGTATCATGACTGAACATGTGGCAGCCACAGTAATTAGCAAAGCACCTCCTTCTATTCTTTAAAATGTCGTCAAAACACTTGTCAGGAGACAAACTCATTTTCAGTCTCTGCTGCCATTTACAGGGTTTCAGGCACTGATGATAGCTTGTCTGCTTAGTTTAAAAGAGCTCGTGATATAACAGAACCTGACACTGTTTACTTCAGCCTATTATGCCTGCTGCATTCACTGAATGCTTCAGTGGAAAAGAAAAATCGAAAGAAAGCTACTCATTGTAATGCCAGCTGCTTTTTAAAAAAAGGAAATCAATTTTTGCTTGAGCTCAGAATGTACTCAGCGGGCCCAGAGTGACCCCCACTTCTGATGTCAACAACAAAAGAATCTGTCTGTGTTTTCCACAACAAGCACAAAACACTAAAGAACATAGAAAATGTAATATTAGTTTCATCCTATTTTATGTTCAAATTGGTACCTACTAATACAGACAGTATCTCAAAATTGAAAGACTGCTATGTCACAGGTTGCATGTAGAAACACAATGAGAAACAAGGGCATTTTTCAACATATTACCTCATTAAAAATTACTTGAAAGGACCATTTTAAGGCTGAATTTAAGTTACATTTGGTATTTATATATGTTATCACAACTACTACCAGTTCATTATTTTATGGCCAGCTTGTTTCATATAAAGCGATCTAATTATGACAATGATCACAATGTTTTACATATTCATGACAGCCCTACATTTATGTCATTCAAAAAGCCTTGCTATGATGAATGTCAAACCAATGTCTTTCTCTTAACCTAAATTTTTATATAAACTTGTTTCCATAGTATGAATGAGACTGCATGAGACTTATCATAAGACTAATCATTATTATTATTATTATCATTACTCTGGCAGGGTAGCCATGCACAGATGAAAATCAGGACTGTGCTGTGCTAGGCTGTATAGAAATGCAGATTACAAAAGTAGTCGTTGCACTAGAGACTTTGTAATTTTGACAGCTAGAATTCAGCAAAGCTCACAAAACGCCTAGATCAGCCTACTAAGAACCTCTGTTCTGTGGCATTCACTAAACTCATAAGGATAAAAATATCAAAGTGAACCCCTCCCATCACCAAATATCTTGGTTTCTATAGTTCTTGCCTTGTGTTTCTGGCTAGGTTAGAGAGATATCAAAACACTTTCAACTCTAGAGAATCTTGCACAGAAATGAGAGAAAGAAAAAATGCAACCAACCATTTTTTTCTCTCACATTCAGAAGATAATGATTTTAGCACTTTATGCCTTTAAAGCGCCATGCAGTCTTTCCAGTGGTTCAGTATGGTTTATCAGGCACAGACTGTGCCAACTTCCATGGTGTCTACCAGTGCTGATATTTTACTTTTGCAATAGGGTTTGCATTACTCTGGGTATAATTCTTACCTTTAGAAACCTACATCACACATTTGGCTAAGTCACTCTGTGCTCCCCTCCTGTCAGCAGAGAGTAACAGGTTAGATATATTGCACCTTAAAAGCAGTTATGTTAGATGTATACTGTGGGTTGAGTAGTAACCTAGAAGGACTTATTTTCCTCCCTTAATTAACTGAAATGAAGGTTTCCTTACAGCTGTGTGCTTTGACAGAATTTAGATTTGTTTTCTGTGGTTCAGTTATTAATTTAATTCAAGACACAAATAACTTTTCCTAGATGTATGCAATTGTTGGGATTGCCCCTGTATATTTTTGTCCACATTCTTTTTAATATACTGAAAAATAGATTTTTAAATTCAGAAGGATAAACTTTTGAGCTTCATGTTAAAAATTGTAATAGCTTTTCAACTTAATATTTGGAGTTGGAGAAAAAATACCTCAAATAGTTGAGTATTCAGTTTTTGTCATATTTACCCGTCTCCCACTTCCCTTTTTATTTCATTGAAATATCAGAGAGACAAAAGACTCAAAGGCCAATGTCCAAAGACTGAAGCATAGTGCTTTTGGTTTTCTTGTTATTAAAGAAAAAGAAATTGCACAGGGAAACATACTTGGACATATTTTATCCCTTATTTCTCCACCAGAAATACACAATTTTCCCAGAGCAACTCTAGTGACTGGAGCATATGTTACTAAGTATAGACAAAGAGTCCTGCGAGGGTTAGAGGCCTATTCCACTGTGTAAAACAGTTTCTCTCTACTCTTTCAAAGTGAAATTAGAAGAATGGGATTAAGAGCTTTTGGCACCTCCAGAATTCACAAAAAAATTATTTCAGTAGTAAGCAGGAAGGAAAAAAAAACCAGGAAAGTAAAAAAATATCAGAGGAAAGGAATTATGTGAGCACAATGAAGGGACAAGAACCTCAGTTGTTAAAAGAAAAGATATCTCGGTTGGGTTCACAATTGAATTCCTTGATATTTGTCCACTAACTTCATATGCTTTCCTGTACAGTGTTTGGACTGGCAAAAAGTAATTAGGAAGAGAGACCCTTTGATACAATTTAATGAAGAAGACACAATTCCAAATTACAGACAATAAAGTCCTAGGAAAATAGTAACAACACACAGAGTCCAAGAAATGTTTTTTCACTTAGTTTGTAGTCAAGATAAAGAACAGCTGTACTCAGCTGTCCCCCAGACTTTCTTCCTGTTTCTTCCTATTTTAAGTTATAACAGTTTGGCCATCTTCCACAGGACCTCCCATAAAATAAATCAGAAAGGTGTTTGAGGAACTGGAAAGGGTTTTTTGATGAGGAAGCCAAACATCTTTTGGGGTGTTCTGGTTGTGCCTGGATATTTTTAATGGTATTATTGCTCTCACTTTCACAAAACAAGGGGTTGCAGTGCTTGAAAATCTGTTAATCTGGTTCAAAACCACTCACCTAAAGAACAAATGACCCTAAAAGACAGGATGAATGAGGAAGGGAAAAAAAGATGTTAGGGGAGTTCTGTTAGGTACTGCACGAGTTAATTCTCTGGATGTTTCCTACCTCACTCATCCATAAATCCACAAATCACTGCCATCACTTTTGATCAAAAAGATGTAAGCAGAAAACCCCAGAAATTACTGTCCCTAAAACTGTCAGGTACTAAGAGATCTCTTGGAGATAAAGTCTAATTCCTTTCTTATCTCTCAGTGAATGGCAAGAATGCTGTTTAGGAGCTACCCCATTAGTCTATGCAGAGTGCACTCATGCCTAACAAGACACATGCCACTGGATATGCTTGACCTTTACAGGCTGCATCGATTTTCAGTTGGTTTATATTTTACAAATATTAATTTTAAGTGTCTCATTAAGTTTGTTTCTTCCTGTGACTTTGCCTTTTGATTAGAAAGTCACAGGAGTTGGGCTCAGGATGACAACACTTTAGTTTTTACATAAAGTAATGAAATCTAGTAAAGAAGGAGGCCAGTATTCCTGAATTTCTCTTTCCCTGCTTCTTCAGTAGATACAAAAATATTTACAGTCAAATGAACTCAATGCAGTTTCCCTGAAACTGTCTTACCATATGTGGTGACAAAAGGAAAAAGTTACTTTTTGGCTTTGGTACTTTTGTCCAGCTGTGACGTTATAGAAATATTTGAGACTTACTTTCTGCCCAGAGATGGTAATAGCCTTCAAAAAACCCAATTGAATCCATGTGATGATCTAAGAAAAAGGGTTTTTTAAAATATTAATTTGATCTAGTGCTTTTTGAGACACAGCAGACTGTCACCTGAGGAGAGCAGTTCTAGAGCATAATTATATATTATGTAAAAAACACTTCCTTTAGTTTGTTTTCATTCTGGTGTTTTTCTTTAATTTCTATTTTATTATAAGGTCAAATTCTCTATTACAAGAAACAGAAACTGCTAATTTCCTATTAAGTTTCTTTATGCCACACAACTTTAATTAATCTCTACAATTTACTGGCCTCATGGCCCTGTTTGTCCCTTTTTTCAGGGTGAAAATCCATGTAATCTATTTCTCATGAAGGAAAATTTTTTTACCTTTGCTCATTCTTTGCTCAGTCTAATCACATTAAACAGGTGTCTTTCAGACTCTAGATAGTGATGTGCTGCATTGTCATAATTGACTATTCTCCTTGTGCTTTGGAAATTAGTGTCTCCGCATGAAGAAGAAGAAGAAGAAGAAGAAGACGTGATTTTAGAGAAATTTTCAGGGGAAAAAGTAAGAGGAAGAGCCTTTCTATGCCAGCTGTACCAGCCATTTTAACTTTAGCCTAAGAAAGGAAGAAAACAGACAATCAAAAGAAGAGAAGAGATTAGAGAGAAATAGGAAAGTATTATATGAAATAAATTATCGAGTGGTTAGCAATTATGCCTCTGCTGCAAGTTACAGATACTAGTTTAAGCCTCAGATCATGACGGATAGTAGTAATACACATTTCCATAGCTTTTTCCTCCTGGTATGCCTCAAATGTTTTCAAAAAACAATAAAATAAGTAATCATGATGATTACCTAACTTTTGCAAATGAGAAACAGAGGACGCCACACAGGTTCTTCTAATCTTTGTTTGATGTAGTTGAGACTAGTTGTTTGTCTTCAAAGGAAAGAAATGAGCTTCTCCTTAGCACAGCTGAGAGAAACTTAGTAGAGCCTCTTGTTCTATACTGTTCTCATATGGAGCCTGACTCTCAGCCAGTCAGATGGGGAGCCTGAGGAGGTTAATACTAAAATGAGGTATTTGGAAAAGCAGGTGAATGTTCTTCAAACCTTTCTCACATAAGGTTCCAGGCAAGTGTGTGTATTAAACAATCATAGAATTAAATCAGCCTGAGACTAAAGCCTGAGCACAGTTACAACACTGTCATTTCTGATTATCTGTGATGTAGTTACTGATGCTTACAAAAAGCACTTACAGTATACTGCATTCAGATATTTCACTCTGTTCACTGGGGTTTTGTGCATGTAAGGTAGTAACAAACAATTTCTGCACAGTTACACAATTACAAGCATCTTTGGGAAAAGAAAAAAAAGACTGTATTTACTTATATGAACTCACAGTGCAAATGAAACCTACCTTCTCTTCAATTTTGGTCCACTCATTGCCTGGGCACTCAGAGAAATGGCAGTTGTCTTACACAAAATTCTACTTCTGCTCACTTATATGCAGATGCTTGTCCCTGAGCTACAAAGAACAGAGTAAGTGTACCTCAAATCTTCTCTAAATTCTAGGTGCTATAACAACAGCTTGTATACCTGTCATCAAAATAAAAATTTATTTGAACAGGCATATTTCCATGCAGTAAAATATCTTTTTTCTTTATGTATCATGAATTCTATGCTGTATAAGATATATTGTCAAAAGTTTTGAAAAGTATTCAAATTTATGTTCTAATTTACAAAACATGACATGACCATTGTGAGTTATTATCAGATAAAAAGGATGAGTTTCCTTTTTTATTGTCTTTGGTTAGAGCTGCTGGGTATAGAAATGGCGTAGGCTGGAAAATAATGCACACCATCTGTGAGCAGTTCCTGTTTGCTTCAAGCAAAAGCACAGCTAAATTTATTTTTAGTTTAAGGGTATCCATGATTCAAGCTAGACTTATGCAGTGTGTGTGCATATGGGTACTACATGGTAATTTTATTATCATCTGATTTCTTGTCGCTTTACAAGATTGCAAATGTATTGATTTTTGAAAGCCTTTTGCAAAGCCTTGGCATTCTTACATGGATGCTAGTGCCTTGGAGGAAAACATGTAATATAGTCCACATCGTAGTTATGCTCATTTGGATACCAACCATCACAATGTCTGCCCTGATAATTCAGAATAACCACTCTGAACACAGAATTGTCCCAGCAAGGAGACCTAAGGACTGACAGGGCAAAGAACTAGTATAACCTTGCCAACACAGTCCTTCACTTGCTTTGAAGTAGCTATATATCTGCTTTAATATTTGTTTTCCTAGAACTGGAGAAAGTTCTGGGAGTGCCCTTCCAAGTCTTATATCAACTCCACAGATAGTATTATATTTTTACACATGAAAGAAATCTTTCTGTCATTAGCTAGGAAGTCTCTAGATAAAAAACCCAAGCAAATTTAGTGCTTATCCTGACTGCAAGAACTCATCTTAGGGTGCTAACATTTAAATTAACGATTTCAAAATCCTTTAAAACTCTTTCTGTTTCATCATTAACAAGATGCAGCTGGATGAAGGAGTGATAAAGAGATAAACATCAATGGGATAGAGGAACATAGGTCTGTTTGCAGTTGTATTTAAACTTATATCTAAGGGGTTGTATGACAGTTTTAGTATTTTCAAATCCTGGAGGCACAGATGGAAATCATTAGGAGGCAGAAACTTAGCAGTATTTTCATTATGAAAAGAGAAAATATTTTAGATTTTTTTTCAAGTTTTTTTCAATTCCTTTCTCCATGTGGATTCTCATTTACAAATTAGTGCGAGGTAGACAGATATTTTAGAACTAATGAAGTACAAACTACAGAAATTATTCACTTTTTTATATGGCTAATTTTCTGTCTGATCAGCTCAGGGGAGGATGAAGACTCTGGAGGCCGCAGCAGTGAGAGGTTAAGCTTGTGGCTGGGAGAGGAGCAGGGAGGCACAGACTCTCCTCTGTTAACTGCTAGGTGGTCTCAAACCATCCAAGGTCCCCGAGTTTCCCCTGAAGTGCTGTTTAAAGGTGTCGACATTGGGACAGGATGATGTGATATAGAGGAACAATCTTCTCTACAAGTGGAACCAGTTCATGCTCACTGTGATTTAAGAGCAGTGCCAGACCACCCTCTAAGGTATATCTGAGGTCGGTGTGAAGAAGCTATATGACCAATGTCTTTCTGTGCAAAGACAGTTGAGTTCACTCTCTAGCTCCTCCAAAACAGCCTTTTTACGTTTATGAAATACAAAGGCCAAAAAATGCCTTCACCACTTTTGCTACACCCAGTGCCCCAGTAGAAGAAATATAATCAGAAATTTTAATGGAATACTGTCTAGGAATAATAGGGGAAAATAATTCAAATATTTATAAATAAATGTAAGGGGGTGAGTATAGAAGACAATAAGGAAAACAACAAAGCAGACCTTAGCATTTGAAATATGTTCTCACCAGAGCAGTTCAACTTCTTCACCCTAAGAATTTGAACTGAATGCAAGGAGACAGAAAATGCTGTTAGTGATGAATGTCTTCTCTTTTAGCACTTCAGGGTAATGATCGTTTTGTGGAATAATAAAAAACAATGTTTATTTGGACCAAAGAACTTTCACCATAGTAGAAGGCTGAATCTTAAGATTTTCTTGGCATTGATGTGGATGTTATTTGACTAGAAAATTCAATGTAATGCAACATTAACCATTAAAATATATGTTAACACTTGAAATAAGTAGGAAAAATTTTACATCTTCTGGCACATACTTATTTTTCTTTCAGCCAAGATTGTAATACTTTCCTTGCAGGGTATTTTTTTTTTTTTGCCTTCTGATATTGATCAGTGAAACACAGGAGTCATTGAAGGAAACAGACCAGCTGCCTTTCTTAATACTTAGTTTTGTTCTCCCAAATCAATTTAAAAGCATACTTCTGAGCATCATTCACATTTTTAATAAATATAATAGCAGATGTATTACTTGCTTTGCTTAATGGTATCCCAGTAGGTCAAACATGACAAATCTACAGCACATGACAAAAATCTCAAAAGTGATCAGTTTTATTGTTACATTTGTACGGGCAACTGCTGTAAAAGATAAAAAAAATATAATCAGCTACTAAACAAGGGCTAATGAGAATCTCCATCCTTTACTGGATCCAGAGGGAAACATCACTGTGGCCGAGGTAATAATGCCTTCTTTTTTTCAGTCTTTGACAGCAACAGGAGTTGAACTCTGGGCACCCAGGCCCCAGAGCTGGAAGACATTAACAGGAAGCAGAATGAAGCCTCCATAATCCAGGAGGAAATGGTCAGTGACACACACAAGTCCAACGGGTTGGAAGGGGTCTACCCATGGGTAGAGAAACACTTTCAATCATTTGCCAGTAGTCCTGGGCAACTGGGAATGTCACAGCTGACTGGAGGCCACCCGGTATGGTGTCCATCTACAAGAAGATTTGGAAGGAAGATCTTGGGCATTGCAGGCCTGTCAGCCTGCTCTTGGTGTTGGGGAAGCTCGTGGAGCAATCATTTTGAGTTCCATCACATGGCATGTGCAAAACAAACGGGATTAGTCCAGCCAGCATGGGTTTAAGAAAGACAGGTACTGTTTGACCAGCCTGATCTCCCTTTATGACAAGATGACCCACTTAGCAGATGAAGAAAAGGCTGTGGATGTGCATACCTGGGCTTTCGTGAGGTGTCTGACACCATTTCCCACATATTCTCCCGAAGAAACTGGCTTCTCATGGCTCAAATGGATGTACTGTTCACTGAGTAAAAATCTGCCTGAATGAAAAGTGGTGGAGAATGGAGTTACATCCAGCTGGTGGCTGGTCACGCATTTTCCAAGGTGTTCCTTGGGAGCCAGTACTGGGGACAAGCAGCCCTGTAAAATATCTTTATCCGTGATCTGGATAAGGAGATGGAGTGCCCCCTCAGTCAGTTTGCGGGTGACACCAAGTTGCATGGGAGTGTTGATTTGCTGAGGGTGGAAAAGCTCTGCAGAGGGATCTGGACAGGCTGGATTAATGGGCTGAGGTCAACGGGATCAGGTTCAATAAGGTAAATTTTCAGGTCCTTCCCTTTGGTCACAACAACCCCCGGCAGTGCTGTAGGGTGGGGCAGAGTGTCTGGAAAGCTGCCTTGGTGGAAAAGGACCTGGAGGTGCTGGTTGACAGCAGCTGAACATGAACTATCCCAGGTGGCCAAGAAGGCCAATGGCATGCTGGCCTGTATCAGCAATAGTGTGGCCAGCAGGACCAGGGCAGTGGCCACACCTCTGTACTGGGCAGTGGTGAGGCCAGAGCTCGTCCTGTGTCCAGTTTTGGGCCCCTCAGTACAAGAAAGACATTGAGGGGCTGAAGCATGTCCAGAGAAGGGCAGCAGAGCTGGGGAAGTGTCTGTCCTATGAGGAGGGGCTGAAGGAGCTGGAGCTGTTTAGCCTGGAGAAAAGGAGGCTCAGGGATGGCCTTGTGACTCTCTACAACTGCCTGACAGGAGGTTGTGGCAAGATGGGGTTGGTCTCTTCTCCCAGGCAACTAGTGACAGGACAAAAGGACACGGGCTCAAGCTGTGCTAAGGGAGGTTTAGGTTGGATATTAGGAAAAAAATTCTTCAATAAAAGGCTGGTGAGGCATTGGAACAGCCTGCCTGGGGAAGTGATGGAAAAGCCATGAATGGAAATTATTAAAAAACCATGTGGACATGGTACTTGAGACATAATTTAGTGGAGAACATGGCAGTGCTAGGTCAATGGTTAGACTAGGTGCTCTTAGAGATCTTTTCCAACCTTAATGGTTCTATGATCCTTCCTTTAGGCTGATGGTAAATATAGGTCTTGGGATAAAAAATATCCTGATTAAAAATTTGTGTGAATAAAATTTCAATTATAGCATTTGTTAAATTTTATAATTATTTTGAGTTTTTAGCCTGTCTCACACCTTTGTGTTAGACTTTCTTTTCTTTCTCTTCTGCTTTTGGTCTTTAGAACAATATTCTGAAACTAAAGGGATCTTATTTCACATCTTCTTGCAATCAAGCCTTCTCCTTGCATCATTACATTTTCAAATCCAGCACCACATTAAATTAGACTCTGGAATAGGATGTCTCAATGACTTAATATCTTCCAATGTTTGTAATTACTTGTCTTTTAAAAGACAAGGCCTCATACCACACAATTAGATCTCAAAAAATCACATTTTGACATAAAATAATTATTTTCTTTGGCTTTAAAAGTGGTAGAATTTGGTAGACTTGTAAATATATGTACTGTGAGCTGTTATTTTTGTAGCATAGCAGTGGCAGCACTGCCTTCCCTAGCAGCCATGATCTTATCTCAGTGTTAACTCAGATGAAAAATTAGAAAGGAAATTTGTGTCAACCATAGTTTTATTAGAAGATCCATTTCAAATACATATATGTAGTCAAACTTGCAGTTTTACTAACATTTTGCTTTTGATAGCATGTACTGTTCCTGTACTAAATCTCCTCGGTTTCTCAGCTCCGTCGTCCACTTTATTTCAGCATTTGTGTTCCTTATAGCATTAGTCTGTGAACACCAATGCTTCACCTGTGGCCATCTGTGAAACAGGAGCTGTGGACTATACAAGTAACTCACAGCACCATGTGGAGAAAAATTGGAGAGGATAAAGTCTCCTTGGTAAATTTGTATGTACGTATAATAAATTTCTCTCCTTTCTGAGTTCCTGCCGTCAGAGGAGGATGCTCTACTGTCCTGATCCTAGGCAGGCCAGTTGCTGTCATTTAAAATATCACAAAAAACCCACCACCACCATCAAAAAAACCACAAAAAACCTGCATAAAACCAAAAACCCAACTGTTTTTTAAACTTCTACACTGATCACTGGGGATTTGAGGATTTACTGCAAAATTTTTGGGAGTAGCAAAATTGTGCACTATGTTCTTTACAGTGTAATTTTTTTTGTCTAAATAGATATTGAAGTATCTTGAAAGCTGACAGTATTTGGCTCTCCACTCTTCAACTACTTAACAGCAAAAATAAGAAAGTACAAGCTTTTCTGTCTTCCCATGGGAACCAGGAGTATTTACCATACATTTGTAAATATATAAAGTGTTGAAATATTATGTGGAACCAATAGAAACTTAAGTTTTTATAGCACTAACAGGGTGATAAACCACTGTATTTTAGGCAGACTCCATTGTTCTGTTTCAGTCAAAATTTTACATTATCATCCTGTCACACTGCCTCTCTCCAATGGTTTCTTCTGAATTCCTGAGGCATCACACTTCATACCTCTTTTATGAGTCTGCATGCCTAAACCACATAGAATGGTTTCTCTCCATAATTCTCACAACAGACAGCATAAACATCTCACCATGCATAAAAAGGTGTTCAGTTCTTCTTTTGCAGCACTGAGTAGACTCAACTCTCACTGAAGTTATTGGGATATGAAAGGTTCAGTGCCAGCAAGGCCTGGACATATAATGTAAATTTGCTAGAATATCTGCAATAACTTTTTTTGGTCAGAAGTCTATTAGTCCCATTTTCTTGTTCATTGTCCTATTCTTTTCTAGATCTCTTTCTTTGCTTTGAAATTTCAATTCTGCAGAAAAATTGTGTGACTCACAGACCTTTTGAAAAAGGTCTGGTTGTCATCGCTTTGAGAAACAGGTTAAGGAAAAGAAGGAGGCTATAAAAGTCATTTGCCCTGCCCATAAATCGTTAAAATTAAATTTTGAGGTTCTATTTTGTGGCTGACAATACAGTTAGGAAGGTTTTGGTTTGTAATATTAAAGCTATAATCTTCTGTCCTGCAGGAAAATTCACAGGCATGCCTGCCTTCTCCTCTGCAGTATTTCACCAAAATAAATGGCTGTCTGCAGAGATACAGGCCTTGGCACTAAAGGGTTTGAAGGCAAGACAAGGATCAAAGATACCAAATATAAACATTTTGGGCTGGACTAGGAGATGGGAGGCAGGAGATCAGGAGATGAGAGGGAGAACTAAACATGTGTATTGTGTCACTGGAGAAAAATCACCTTGTAGTTTGGCACCTTATATTAACTTCTCCCTCCCAGACTCATGTTATCTCCCCTTGAATGTCTGCATGTGCAGTGTAAGCGCTTAATTCGATTAGTTTTTAATAAAAGCCTTGGACTAAATTTGACTCTGTCACATCTGTTAAAGCCAAAGTGAACACCACTGAAATGATCAGGGTTGTTCTGGAACTGCACCACCATCAGTTAGATCAGAAACTGTCCTCCTGATCCTCATCTTGTGAAAGTGTTTTCTTCCTTGACTATTTGATGGAAAATTAGTCATCTTAGACTTACTGAGGTAAAGGAAGTGTTATCATCAAAATATGCCTGAATCTGGTTATTAAAAATGTGAATGTTAGAAGAGATTTTTAAAAGTTCAGAATGTTTCCAGGCATCCTTAGGAGCTATGGTCTCAGAGAAACAGCTTTACACGCTTGATCAGGTAAAGGCCTGGCCCCAGTGCTACTTTTCATGTCTAAATGTCTAAAAAAGGAAAAGTTGTGTGGTTTTCTTCTAGGATGCAGGATCTAACAACTTGCATCAGAAGCACTAGAAAGTTTCACTTCATAAAAGTCATTCTCTATGGGATATTTCAACAACAGTATAAATCAATAAATAATAATAATGACAAAAATGTATATCAAAAATAAATCATTTTTTCAACTCCTCCCTTTTCAGGGCAAGCAAAAAGGGCCCACTTGTGTATTGCATTGAATTCAGCAGTCATTCCAATAACTATTTCATGCTAGTATTCCAAATTTGAAGCAATGGTATGAGACTACTATAGCACAGAATTTAAGAACAATGAATAATCTGTCTGAAACAGCTTTTTGATCCTTACTGCAATGATCATGATCTGTCTATATTGCTATGCTTAGCAGAAAGACTTCATCAGTCTTCATCTTTTGTTAAATGAACATTGTCAAAGGCAAATTAACAGTGATTTTGCTTTGTGGTGGATTACGAAAAAAATAAACTTTCTTCATTTTGTCGACAAGCTTCTAAGCATTTGTAGCTAAATACTTATTGCCCCGTATAAACACATTCTAAAGTCTAGGAAACACTTCCTTACATTTAATTATCCAGGTTTTTTTAAAAAACAGTCAAATAAATGTTGTTTAGCATATAAACATTTTCTACCTGTTACAGTGCGGATACTGCAACACGCGTATCAATCGACGAGGCCCGTGGAAAGAAATCTATATGGACAGATTCTTGATGGATGTTTCAGAGATGTTTATTTCCCCAGCCACATGGCCGGGCTCTGCCGAGGAACTGCGGCAATCCCGGGACCTGAGGGTCCTTGCCCGCGCAGGGGAACACAAAACAACCAATGGGGAACGAGGCTGACCAGGGGCAGGGAAACCCCGTGTCTCCCACCAGGGCCCCTCTCCCAGGACCACAGGGCAGGGGGAGGGCCCCAACATCTACCAAGTCTAGATCTGTGTTATTGAAAACTCAATATTTTTACCAAAAAAAAAAAAAAAAAAGCTGAGTATTTTAGAGACTTACAGAAAAAAAACCTTAAACAAACACTTTAAGGAATAAATTCTCCTTTTGAGAGTACAAGTTAAGACAAGATATCACAGTTTGCCTTATAGCCTCATAAAGCAAAGCACAAGGTGCATGGACTGGTCATAAGTTATATTCCCAGTGTCCTAGTACAACATAGCTAATGCATCATGACCTCTCTTGCCCAGATGCCTACTACATGAACTGCAGCTTAAAGAGAGAGCAGAAAATGACAGCTTAATACATATGATCAGGAGAATGTTTGTTCTCAGTGGAAGTGCTTCAGTTTTTATGTGATGAATGCAGAATAGCTCATGAACGGTTCACATCTTTAAAACTAAGAACAGTGAACATATACGCATTGTGATACGGCAGAATATAATGCAGATTGCTCCTGTGTTTAAGAGAGAGGGTCTTGCTTTTCTTGTGAAATTATTGGCAATATCTTTAACAGAACTATATGAAAACTGAGCAGTATTAAAAATGAAGGCAAATTAAAATTTTGTAAATTTTAATATAATTAGCATGAATGAATTTTTCAGTCTAAATATTTCAAACAGATTTTTAAATTTCAGTATAGACATTCTAACACAGAGAAGAACATAATATTGGTATTTCTAGTGTTTTCAAACTGAAAATTTCAGATATTTCACAAATATATACCAGATAATTTCCTTGTGAATTAAAAGCATAATTAATGGACAGGGAAGCTACTACATTTGTTCCTTATAGGAAAAGCTGTTACACTCCTCAACTCTTAAAAGTAGAATAGAAAAAAAATCCCAATTCAAAATTTCAGAATTTTTTTCAATTAAAAAAATGAAATAATCTATTCAGAGTTTGATGGTTTCAAATAAAAAGGAGAGATGCAAAAATATCTGTTAATTGCAAACATTAGAAGTAAAATAAGATTTAATCAAGCACATTAAGCATCTCAAAGTAATGCAACACAATCTCTTTTTTCTTGTTACTTATGAAATGTACTTTAAGAAAGTTTCAACAAAAGTATTTCTTTCACCATACAGCCTCAAAATTACATATTCTGATCATCTGTAATTATGACAATAACTGATTATTTACTGGACAGTAAAAACAACAAGACAGGACTAATCCTTACTTCACAGCTCTGTTTTCCTTTGGGTGGTAGCTTTCACCTGTTAATATCTCCAAGCTTTGTGAAGAATAAGGTTACCAGAACAAATAAACCTTAACCTGATTTCCAACAAACATAAATCCAGAAAAAAGTAAATGCACTGAGCATAATCTATTACAGTCTGTTCTGTTACTGCACAAAACAAACCCTCATTGAAACCAACAAATCTGATTTCAGCAATCATTTCATTGTTGGTTCATACTTTAAACAAAATTCAATTTAGCTGCTATGTGTCTGTCTCATGTGTGCACACAGAACATTGCCTGGTGATGCCTTTTACTAATCAAAGAGATTCCTTCTCTTCTAAACAACTTTTCCTTCTGTTTGTTCATACTGAGAGGTAATAATCCCTAGTGGGTTTAGGTATAATGTGTTGCTATGGGAATGACTGTGGTGTTATAAAGGGAGGATTATGACCCTTCACTATATAAAAATGTTAGGTTTCTATTACCTTCTTAAATAGCACTGAAGAATTTTCATTTCAGTGTTGGGAGTTATCTTTCCTAAATGGATGTATGGCTAACTATCCATGTAGGTGATAAGTGTTATCCCTAGTTATTACTGATTGTGCCAATGCTTTGATTTCCAAGAGATAATGAATAACTTAATAAAGAACTGTCAATGGATGAACTGAAGCTTTTAACCAAACAGTGAAAGGCTTTGACTGCTTAAAAAGGATTTATCAGTACATGATAGAAGCTGAAGAATTTCCACAAAATCCTGGGAAAAATAATATAAAACGTAGCAGGGGGAAAACAGAAATGAGTTTTATACATTTTTTAATTAATGCAAATTTTCATGTTGCTTCATTTTCTTTCATTATATGGTTTAGGATTAAAGAAAGAAACAAGCCATCACTTGACTGCTTATTGCAAGACATCTCTGGCCTTGACTGATAATAAAAAGGAGTGAATGGTATGAAGCCTAAGGAACAAGGCTCAATCACTCCCAGCAATTACTGTGTCTTATTGATAACTTGCAGCTCTATCCTGCAAATGCCATCTCTGGAACAAAGCCTGTCACAGATCAGACTGAATCCATTAAAAAGCTTTGATTAACATGTCCCTAGGGTGTGCTGGGGAAACTTTTTACGCCAAATGACAGCCTATTGCTACTGCTTCTGAATTGTCCTCCTGCAATACTCTTGTGTTTTAATCTGGTGCACAGTTTAAATTAAAAAACAGCAATGACTTTGTGTGACCTAAATACAAGCTGCTTTTATTCATTGTGGGATTTATCAACTGCTTGCAGATTAAGTGTTCAGAGAAGCAACAATTAACCTTACTGTGTGTTAGCTAATATTAATTATATATCTCCTGCGCTTTCTTGTGCTAGTGTACATGTGCCCAGAAAAAGGGTCATATTTAATGTGCTCTGTTTAGTGGACAAGAAGCTTTGTACTTGCCTCCCCTTGAAAACAAATTATTTGTATTTGACAAGCATAACATCAACAATGTTGGCTTTCTTTAGCAGGAGCTGACATTGATGTGTAAATGGATTTCAGTCCTTTTAAAACAGACACACAAAAGCTCCATCTTTCTGGGCTTCAGATTTCAAGAGGGCAAGGAATTGCCCTCTGCACACCCAATCATTTTCCCATCATCCACTGGGGAAAACAGCCCTTATCTATTGTGGGTATTATTTTTTTTTACCCTACAGTCCCTTGTAAGACATATGTTGAATGGTATGTGTCAAGACCAGCAGGAAATAATACATTACGAACAAAAAAAAATTGTTTCCTTTATACTCCATAAAAATACATATTTAAAAACACCTGCAGGTATAAGAAACCCTTGGCAGAAGTCTGATGTGATGTGCTAGAATCTAGGAAAGATACACAAAAGAAAAACCCGGTCCTGTTCACATTCAAGTCAGTGTTAAAATCAAATTAAACCAACATTAAGAAAGAGCTAAATCCACAGAGAATCAAGTGTCAAAATGCTGAACCATTTGACACAGTGGTCATTTGTTTAGTGCCAATTCAAATTTCCCACGTGCTGAATCTTTAATGAGGGCTGCTGCTCTTAAGCAGTACCTGGGCTCAGGCTCACAAAGACCAGAGGGGAGCAACTGGGCAAAAGAGGGAGAGCAGCTGGGACATGCCACAGCCCTTGCCATTCTTCTGGGCACAGCTTGTGTCCGAGGTGGATGAGGGGAAGCAAGGAGGCAGGCAGCAGCTTAGTAAGCACTGTGGCAGCTCTCTGCCAAGCAAAATTCTCTCTCAGAAAGGGGGAAGATGGAAGACAGAGATAGGCATCACTTCAATTCTTTTGAACATCCTCCTCTATTTTCAGAACATCATTACAAATTGAAGTGGTGTATAAGGTATCTCTGCTTACTAGTAAAGTGCTTGATGACTACAGTGGGATCACAGTGGAGAGGAGCCAGATAACTTCTGTACCTTTAAAAATGCTAAAGAGCAATAATCCTCTGTGCACCAGCATTTAAGTCTGAAGACAATGTGGGGAAATAAATACACTCCTTGCCATCTACCCTTCAGGTGGTGCTGGTAGCAATATTTCATGGGAGCAGCACCTTCTCTTAGCTTTGCATTGCTTCCAACATCACTTTTCCACATTCCAAATGGGATTAATTTTCCAAGAGTTAAGACAGTCAGAACAAAGACATAGCCACCTGTCCCTAGTGTTCCTTTGAATGTCTCCATGTTTATGGTTATGTATTTCTGAAGGATGTGCATGCAGATGTTGACTTAAAGTGTGTTTTACACTGCTCAGGAGTTGACACCATAAATCTAACAAAAGACAGAGAAGCAACAGAGATATTTAGCTACTGAGAACAAGTTTGAATAAATATGCAGGGCTCTCAGAAAATAGGTGCTATTGCTGTCACCAATTTGTGCCATTCATATAAAATGATAGGGCCATATATTTTACCACCCCGACAATGTTATTTGTTGACTTTGTAGATTTACCATCCACATCTTGACAACAATTGTCTAAAGCCTTTCTATGCACAGTAATTGTGACTACAAATGTGCTTTCAGTGCCTCTATTACCTTCCCTTTAGCAGGTGTAGCACTCTATTGCTTGATACTACCCTCCCTTTTAGAAGTCTGGCTCCAAGCCTCCTTTGTTTCAACCCAGATGCCAGCCTCTACTTAACTATTCATTAAAAAAATAAAGAGCACCCCACCTCCAACCATCTGGAGTAGAACTGATAGGGGAGGGGACCCATTTCTGTACCTTTTTTAGCTGTCTTAAGGTGAAAGGATTTGTCAAATCCATTAATGACCTATCTTAGATCTAATAGACAGTTCACATTCAAAAAGGCTTGTTCAGAAGCTGGTTCAAACAAAGGCAACAGAAACAAGGAAGAACATGCACAGGGGGCAGAATGGTTTGGGAAATATAAATCTACCCAATTATAATTCAAACAAAAACAAGTGAGAAACCATACTCTGCTGAGGCACTATTGGCCAAGCATCTCAGCTTTGCATTCATGCATAATTAAGCTTTAGACAGCTGCAGGCTTCTCCAGTGTGTCAGGGAACAGGATATCACAATACAAAGTAAGATACATATTAGTGCCTAAAAAAAGATGGGTTTATATTTAGATACAGCACAAAACCAAAATAAACAAAGAAAAACCTTCAGAAAAAAAAAAAAAAAACCCAAACCAAACAAAACCAAACCATAAAAGACAGAAGCAAAATGAGATTCACAGAATTCCCCTCTTGCCCTCACTGTGTTGTGTATAATTTTCCACAATATATTAGATCAAAATAAGCAAGAACATTAAACAAGTTTTTGGCACACTCTTTTTGCAATTGCAGTGATACTTTAAAAATCCACACCTATCTTTTAGGATATTGTGACATACAGATGGTAGCTTCCAAGAAGATTAAATATGTAAGAAAGATAAAGTCTCTCAGTGGGATTTTTAACCAAGCACTGTCTTGCTTATAAGAGCTGGTCTCTTTCTCTGTTACAAATCACATTTGGCATAAAGACTGAGAAGGCAGTGTATTGTAATGCCAACCACTGACAGACCACTGTTAGTAGTAGCCCCAGCTGTGATGACCTCTGTGATGATCTCAGAAAATATTGTCAGCTGTAGAGAATTTGGCTATCTATTTACTTTTATCTTCCTTTGAGACTGCTTTGGTTGAGAAAAACTGCAGTTTTGTGTCCTGCTAATTGTGTTAAGCCTCTGAAAAAAAGTGTCTGCTTTCTAAGGTGAGAGTAAATCTTGGTTATAATGTGACTGAGAACAGGTTGCTGCTAAAAACAAAGAAGTATTTTCCATTTTACAGGCTCTGTATTTTTGTAAAGATATCATTTGTCTATTTGACATGGGATCAAAGTTTCCTCTGGGAAAATTTTAATATGATTAATCACACATGGATGGGAAATGTAAAATCATAATAGCCTGGGGACGGGACAAGCACAAGTCAGTTAGCACTCAGTTTACCCTTCTGAATGAAACCATGTAAATGCAAAACAAAGATGTAAAGATCTTTATTTCTGTAGAAGGCAACATAAACAGTTTTATTAGCTTTTCAAGGAAACCTAAATTAAGCTTCAGCTACTGAGTGAAAACAAAGCAGAAATGAACACAGGAGGCTGTAAGAACGGCATAGCCCTTACCTAAAAGATGGCAAATTACTAAGGCTGATGCTGAATTTGCTGAACTTGATACCTAGAAAAATCTGGGTGGCTATCAATGATAATAAGTTTGAAAGTTCTTTTTAACCTTAGTTAAAGGAAACTGACAAGATTCACCCTCTGTATCTGAGAGGCAAGTTTGCATGTTTGGGTTTTTTAAAGAATAAGTTTTAGCAGAGCCATGAAAATGTGGCTTTGCTTCCTTTTTCCTGATACACAACTAATAAAATATTATAGAGACGTGGTTTTTTTAATTCAGTCTTTTTAAATTTGTCCTCAGAATGATGGTCTAGAATAACCCAGACAACAACAGCAGCATGGGGTGAATTTAAGGTTAATTGCATTTGTATGTATGATAATTATTTTATCAGTCCTGCTTGTAGTGGTCATAATTCCTCTTTTTTTCATCTTTGTCCTTTTAGTGTATTATTTCCAAGGTACTCACTTTCCATCTGAGTATAACAGAGAAGAGCGCTTTGGAATTTTCTGCATTTTTAGATTCTTGACTATTTGAGAATGTTGGATCCTCATTCCCTGAGAAGCAAAAAACCCATAATTTCCAAATAACCTTCTGCAGAACTGTGGAATTAGAATGCTTTTTGTTATAGAAGTTTTAATACACCATGGCTAAACTATTTGAACATTTAGAGCAATTTCTTGGGTGTTAAAATTATATTCACGGTAGTTTCTGTGTGTGCATGTGTGTGTATGTGACAAAGTGAGAACTGACAAAGCTATTACAGGTATGTAGAAGGAAGCTTAAAATGCAATAATCAATCATGTTTACACCATAAGGGAAGTACTTTTAACTTTTGATTTCATACTAATGTAAATTTTTAGTAACTCTGCAGAACTTGTCTAGAATCGCTAAATAACTAAAATCAATGCAAATATTCCAGACACACACTTACACCTGAGATGACATCTCTATTCAGCTTGTTCAGGTTGTCTAGCAGAAGCCCCAGGGCCTTTTTAACAATGCTGTTGGGTTGCCAGCCTGCCTGTAATCATGCATGGAATTGTTTACTTTCACTTTTCATTTGTCCCTGTGGTACTCTGTAAGGTTCCTGCTAGCCCATTTTTCCTGCCCACCTAGGTCACCTTAAGTGGCAGGCCTGCCCTCTAGACACTCACCCTGTCCCCACCATGGTGTCTTTCAAACTTGAGGGTCCATTTCATCAGCTGAATGGACTGTTGGTAAAGTTGTTGAACAGTTTTCATGCCAGTTCTAACCCCAAAGTGTGTCACTCGTGACTGATAGGTTGGCTTCAAACTGTTACACCCATCCTGGGAATCCAGCTGTCCAAAGAGTTTTTTCTCTCACTTTGTGTTCCAGTCACCTTCTTCTCTTCCATGTTCACTATTTGTCTGGAAATTGACATGAGGGTGACCAGTTCATACTTCCAGATCCTCTTTCTTGCCTTTACTGAAGAAGTGCCAAACATTTGTCTTCTTCCAGTCTTTGAGGGCATCTCCCAATCTCTATGGCATTTCAAAAAGGATAAGCTAACAATGCCATTGTACAGCTCTTACAGAATCCTTAAACATATGCCACCTGGGCTGTGAAACTGTTCGTATTCAAATTCCTGTGGCAGTCTCTAACACACTTCTCCTCCATTGCTGCTAGCATCTCTCACCTCAAAATTTGTTACCGTGTAGTGAGGCTTGGGAAGTCTGGGAGCAGGCATTGTGAGTAAGACTGGGGTAAATAAGGCATTTCTTCAATACAAAGAGCCGCTTCTTCACCCTCTTTTTTTTTTTTTTAACGTAAATACTTGTTTTTTCTATTAGTCAAGTCAGATGTGGAAAGGGAAGTTTTCTCGCAGTTTCGTCTTCTGATTTTCTGAATCAACTAAAGTGAAGTATTCAGGAAATATAACTAAGTCCATTACACAGGCATATTTAAATGAAGGTATTATTCCTGTAGGAACTGGTTTCTGCTTTGGCAAGATACTTAGGGAGAGGCACAACTTTATGGGATTACTCATGTGTTAGCTCTACTCATGTGTTAAAATACACGTGGTTGAGCTGAATAGACCTACATGGGTGAATTTGTTTCATATATAAGGTAATTAACAAGAAGATAAATTACACAGATCAATAGTTCTCATCTAAACTGCAGGTGTGCTGTTCATTTGATCATTATTTATTTCATTGCCTTCACAGACAGCAAAGCACAAACATGTAAGACATTACACTTGAGCAGCTGCCACAGCACTGTACTTCTTCCAGGCATTTCTTCTCTCTTCTTCCATTGGGCAGAGCTAACCAAATGCTATGCCTGAACCTATACATTCTGAACCAGCACAGTCTTCTAGACAGAAGTGGTCACAATTGTCTTGCTCATGTTACTATGTTAGATCAACAGGAAACTAGACCCTTAACAAGATTACCTCCAGATGCACGGCTCAGTCAGGAACTATTCACCTCAAGTTATGATTAAATCCTCTAGAGAATAAATTTATGAAGCAGTAATCCCTGTACTTCTGCTGACAGTCTCTTCTCATTGCTGCCTCAATGTTTTCATGCAGCATTTATCTTGTTATAAAAAACGACAACAAAAAAGATAACTCCTTTGCCTCTACACTTATTTTCTGTTTTGTTGTGCATTCAAAAATGCTTAAAATTAAGTGCAAAGAGATTTCTTATTCTGAACATGGCAGATCTTTCTATTTCTCCCATAAAGAAGGCCGTTTCAGTCACTCCATGTGATCAAGAAATGGTACTGTTAGGTGTCAAGTAACATATTTGAAGATGATAGATAACAACGATCTTACTTAGGATAGCTATATAAAATTCATTTTCTGTAGTCAGGCATCAGAAACACAATGCTATTTTGAACAAACCCAGAACCACATGGTCCAAAGGATTCCCCAGATACTGATGAAGCACATAACTGAGGACAGTCACATATCGTGGAGCTGCATTTTTCTGCTGGTCTTGAAGACAAGAAGTAAGAAAAGGAAATCTTGAGCAGTGACAGAGACACACCCATGAAAACAAAGGTCCAGAAGCAGATGCTTTTGGACAGGATGTCAGCCACATCCTGTTATTGCATTTCTCATCTGTTAAAGGAAGCAAGACTAGATATAGTTTGTAAATAGAATAGATTACAAACTGATATGTAACTCACTCATGAAGTTTTCCTCTCATAGAAATAGCCTTCCAAGTTCAGACCTCGCAAAGTGCTACACATATAATATAGACAAAACCCCCTCCTGTGACTCTTTTCCTGTTTTCTTTCACTCATAGAGGAGAATAGAGCCTTCTTTTGCTGGCAATGAATGCATTTAAACATTGCAACATAGATCAACCTTTATGGGTTTGTGTATGCGTGTGAGAAAGGCTGTTTATATATATCATCTGGTGAATATTTCATGACTTGCTGATATAATTATTTACTATTATTTATGTTTCTATTATTCAGGAAGTCCTGAGGCTGCAAAATGTTGGAGGATGGGAAAGTAATCTAGGAACACAATACATGCTCTTCTTGTACTTTCTTCACACATCCCCTATTGAAGGCAGTATCCTGGTGGAGACAGCTACATGAGGGCAGTTAATGTGCACTCTGTTGTATGTCTGCTCCCGTGTGACGACTTGACTTTCTCTTTTCCTTAGATGAAGTTCAGTGATTTAGAATCAACAAATGTGACTTTTTTGGGGGTAAAATAAGCAGCGCTTCTCATGACCACCCAAGCACACTGATTAAATTAAAGGCTTTTGGAACAGCTTTATGTAGTGTTTTTCTTGTGTGTTTTCTTATGCATAATGATTAGACTTCTTGAAGTAATTCCTATCCTAATGATTTCTTTTTTTTCACTTTGATGATTTCTTTTTTATACTTCCTGGAAATTTCCGTGTGGAGATCACACTCAGAGAGTGCTTCTGACTATTTCATTTATGGAAGCTTCTGAGTTGCTTCATGTCCCAAACACAAAACCTTTGTGGGATTGTGAAGGAAGCCTTCAAAGGCTATTTTCTGCAGATACAGAATGAGCAGATTGTTCTCTTCATTGGATATGGGCCTTTTCACAGCCTTCATAGGAATTTCTAGCTCTTAAAAAAGGGATAAAAAAGGGATGATCAAGAGACACTTTCTATTTTGGATTCATTTTTCCTGAGCACAGGGCACATACACTCAGTAGAAAACATTCATGTGGTAGTAAATAGTTAACTGGTATACTTTTAGCTACAAATGACTGGCCATTGTTGCACACACATCATAAGCAGCATTTAAGAGCAGCATTCTCTTGTGGAGAAGGATTTCAGCTTGTTGAGGGACAAGAAGCTCAATGTGACCCAGCAGGGTGCATTGCTCAGAAAGCCAGTTGTATCCTGGGGTGCATCACAGGCTGCATGGTCAGCAGGGTGAGGGAGGGAATTCTGACCCTCTGCTCTGCTCTGCTCTGCTCTGCTCTGGTGAGACCCCACCTGCAGTTCTGCATCCAGCTCTGGGGTCCCCAACATAAGAAGGATGTGGACCTGCTCAAATGAGTCCTGAGGATGGCCATGAAGATGAACACAGGTCTGGACCATCTCTCCTATGAAAAGAGGCTGAGAGAGTTGGGGTTGTGCAGTTTGGAGAAGAAAAAACTCTGGAGATACCTTATAGCACCTTCAAGTACCTAAAGGGGGTCTATGGGAGAGCTGAAGAGGGTGCTCTTACAAGGAGATATAATGATAGAACAAAGGGCTTTAAAGTGAAGTAGGTTGGATTGAGATTAGATATTAAGAAGAACTTCTTTACTGTGAGGTTGGTGAGCAGGTTGTTCAGAGGAGTTGTGGATGTCACAGCCCTGCAAGAGTTCAAAGTCGGTGGGGCCCTGAGCAACCTGGTCTTGTGCAAGGTATTCCTGGCCATGGCAGGAAGCTGGGAACCAGATGATTTTTAGGGTCACTTCCAACTCAAACCATTCTATGAATCTAAGATTCTATGATCAGTTCAAATGACTATCTGAATCCACAGTGAAAAGAAGTGCTCAGTGTAGCTGGGACTGCTTCTACTTGTGCACAGATGATGCTTATTTGAGCAGAATATGTGGAATTTTTTATCTGTTTGGGGTTTTTTATTCCCTGTACTGTACAAGTAATAAAATTATTTTGTCTGTTAAATGGAAATGAGAGTTACAGTGTGATCCCTGTCTTGTACACTTCTTTCACATTATTTATTTCATAGACTTTTTCAATAAAGTGCCAGAAAATCGTAAAGGATTTAGTCCTTCCATAGTAAAATCACTCTGTTTCAAACCAAAATAAATTCCTCTTGTAAGATATTAAACATTTATAAGCCTTAAGAAAAAAAAAATAACAGCCTAGGTGGAAAGTAGTTCAAATTAGTTTTGATGCGGTGTGTCTTTTCTATTTGTTCCCATTTTACAGATAATTAATGAAAAGATTTTAAACTCCTAATAACTGAAATTAAGAAAAGAAAATAATTGGAAAAAGGACACAGCTTCATCTAATTCCATATCTCAGCAAGCTGAATTGTTACAACCACTGAGTTCATTAAGAGAGACTAAAGAATGAACAGAAAGACAGGGGTAAAAATGTGATTTTTATATGTTTGATCATACCACAGATTTTAATAACTTCATGACTTTATCACAGAATGCTGCATTTTCCACCCTGTTATGTTGCTCTCCTGAAGATAATCTAAATCTTTTTGGAACCATTCCCATTTCCTGGATTGCAGCATCATTTTTTGTGAGTTAATTTAATGTGCTGTACAGAAATATGGCAGTTCTGGGATGTTAAATGAAGATAGGGTAGAGATTATGTGATTCCTTCCTCCTGAAGAAGTCCAGCTTCAGGAAATATGTTCCTATCTTCTGCTGAGTTGTATTTCTGTTATCAGGAATTGTAATCTTGGAGTTAGGCCAAAACTATCCACCATATGGTATAGATTAAAATAAATTTATGGGCATTTCCTCTTGCAATACTCATCTCCCCTTTAAAAAAACACTTCAAAACCTATAATGAGAGGGACCTTTTGGAAAATGGATTTTGACTGCAAAGACACTTCCTTACTTTAAACTCTAAAGACAAAAAAACCATAAATGACAAGTTTTTGCTCAACACCACGTCACAGGAAGTGTATTACTGTAACAAAATTCCACAAGGATACAGCTTGTTGGAAACCAACACCCCCAATTAATACAATCTTGAAGTAATACTAAAAAGAAAAGGCCAGATTATTACTTGTTGCAGTGGGGATACTGCAACACGCATATATCAAACCAGGAGTCCCGTGGAAAGGAAATATATATGGACAGACAGATTCTTGCTAGATGTTTCAGAGATGTTTATTTCTCCAGCCGCATGGCCGGAGCTCTGCCGAGGAACTGTTCCAGTCACGGGACCAAGGGTCCTTCTGCCCGCGCAGGGAACACAAACCAACCCATGGGAACGAGGCTGAGCAGGGGCAGGGAAGCCCCGTGTCTGTGCCCTCAGGGCCCCTCTCCCAGGGCTACATGGCAGGGGAGGGACCCCAACACCTCACCCGTTTTATTTTAATAAAAGGAGAATGAAAACAACTGGATAAACATAACAAGAACAGTTTCAAAACAAAACAAGCCACCCTCCTGAGTCTTTAAATGTCCAATCAGATTCTGTGGAACATCTTAGGGCTGACAGAAGGGAGACAGAACTCTCTGAGCATGCTTTGTGGGGAAACTGAGGCAGGAGAGGGTTTAACTTCTTCCCTCCCCCTTTTCATCCCCCACTCGGCATTGGAAAGGGATTTTTGGGGAAACAATTGACAAAAGCATGGTTTTGTGAGGGAAACCATGGGTGAAAAAACGGATTGGGAATACACTGGGGGTAATAGGACATAGGGTAAAAGGGAAAGGTGGGATTAGGAAAGGGAGACTGTAGGGCGGGGGCTTACAAGGGAGATATTGTCTAACATGACTACAATTTTTAGCATGTATACTGCCTTTCACAGGAACACCATCAGGCCCAGTGACCTGCAATGCTTGTAACCCTTTTCTACCTCGTATAATTTTGAATTCCACTACCTCTCCATCTCCCAAGCTTGGGATGCATTTTTCAGGGTTATTCTTTTTAATAGCAGTTCTATGCACGAATATGTCTTGCTGGTTGTCACACCTCGTTATAAAACCATAATTTTGCTTAACATTATACCATTTTACTATCCCTAAGGTCTTAGTTACTATGATCTTTTCCTTTTTCCGAGTGGCTGCTGTTTTCTGTCTCGCTGCGTCTTTGCTCTCTCTTTCGGTCGCTCCCGTGTTGGAATTGTCAGGGCTGCTCGTGCCTGCGCGCTCTTCCCGGGGTCGCGTTCGGGGCTGTGCGGGCCGGGCTGGGCCGCGCCGCTCAGTTCTCCGTGCGTTGCCTCCTCTGGTCTCAGCTTTGCTGCCGCTGCCGGGCGCTGTACCCATATGTCGGCCGGGCCCCCGAGCGACGATCCCCCCGCGCCCTGCTCCAGCGCACGTCTCGGCTGGGTGCGGCTCCGCTCCACCGCCATCGCCGCCAGCCACCGCCCGCGCGCCGCCTCTCTCGGCCGGGCGTTCCCGGGGCTCGCTCCAGCACGCGCTGCGTGGGGCCGGGCGGGCACCGCCGGGTCCCGCTGCTCCTGCCGCGCCTCACTCTGCTGCCGACACTGCGGCTCACGTGGCTCCGCCCGCGCGCGGGAACTGCCTCGCTGCTGCTCGCAGAGCGCTCAGTGCACGTGGCCTGGGCTGCACGGTCCCTGCGCCAGGCTTCCCTTCGCCAGGACACAGCTGACATTGCTCAACCGTCTCGGTAACTAAATAATATTCACGAAAATATTCTTCCATCGGCATATATTTTGACTCCAGTATTAACTGTGTCCAAATGGTTTTCCAAAAGCCCTTGGTAAGAATTAAATCCCAAGAAACATAGAAAAAGTTCTTAAACAACCATGCCAGGAAGTGTTTCAGTTCTTTTTGAGCTTGAATCAAGCTAAAATTTACAAATCGTTGTTCAAGAATCATTTTAAGTTTAAGATAAACGTCCATATGCGGCTCTGAGAGCCAAGAGTCTTCCCACGGTTCCTCCATAGTTTAGATATGGAATAGCAAAGCAAAACCAAGAAGAGGAATCCAAAGTTTCCAGGGTTTACTCACGCAAATCAGTCGCTTAGGGATCGGGGACCGTTCTGCTCTCAATTCTCCACCATTATGTTGCAGTGGGGATACTGCAACATGCATATATCAAACCAGGAGTCCCGTGGAAAGGAAATATATATGGACAGACAGATTCTTGCTAGATGTTTCAGAGATGTTTATTTCTCCAGCCGCATGGCCGGAGCTCTGCCGAGGAACTGTTCCAGTCACGGGACCAAGGGTCCTTCTGCCCGCGCAGGGAACACAAACCAACCCATGGGAACGAGGCTGAGCAGGGGCAGGGAAACCCCGTGTCTGTGCCCTCAGGGCCCCTCTCCCAGGGCTACACGGCGGGGGAGGGACCCCAACAATTACTGAAAAATAAGTAGAACTTCTGTTGATATTAAGGGGATTTTTTGCACGCATAATTGAGTGTCACTTTTGGTCAACAGAGTCATGACCTTGTTAACCTTACTGGTGAAGTTTAAGAAGGCTCCCAACTAATCGTTTAATCATTACTGCAATTAGACTTGTAAGACTGATTGGTACATCAGTTAGCAATAGTGATGAAAGAGCCTTTGCCTTCAAATGAACTGAAAATTGGTGACTTGTAAGGATTAAGTTCTATATCTCCCCTTTTACCTCATGCCAATATTAAATCTAAGGGTTTTTTTCTGAAACTAAACTATGACAAGAAGTTATGGGTTGAGCTAGAGCACTATGGCTGTGCTTAAGGTTCCTGGTCTCAGAATGGTGAAGTGAAACCAGAATATAACTCAAATACAAGCAGAATATAACTCGTTCTTATAACTCAAAAAGTATGATTTTATACTTCCTGTCTGCACAAAATGTGATGAGACTATAGAGTGAGTACAAGCTGTCTATGGGGGACACATCCAATTGCTTACACATTTCCCTTAGTGATTGTGCAAATGTTTGAAAACATGTACGCTGTTTAAGCATTTGTATATCTTTGCTTAAGGTATCGCACAGCTCCTGGAGTATAGTTCTCAGAAGGTAGCAGAGTTTTATAACGGATCAGTAGCATTAATAAAAATTCTGCTTCAGAGCCCAACATCTTTCAGTGAAAATTTTTGTAGTTACCCCACACTGGCCTCAGAACTTGTCTTAATTTTTCAAGCACATTGTACATTCATTAACCCTATCCATATAGCTAATGTTAGCAACAACTTTATACTTAGGTGACAATTGTGCTTTATTGAGATTCACATTAAATGTTCCTTTTGCCAAGAGTGAGAAAAAGATTGGTTATACTCCATTAATTCTCATAACTCCCTAACAATTAATTCTGAAGGCTTCTTGACTCCATTTACATCAGATGCATTTCCCATCACAGACCACATAATTTCTTCTCTTGTATTGTCAGAGGTGCCAGTGTACAGTACCAACACTCTGCGTCTCCAACAGACACCTCACGAACTTGGGGAGGGCAGAGTCTGTGCTTCTCTGCTCTCCCTTGCAGGTTTAGCAGGATGAACAATAAAGTGAGGTTCACTGTCAAAGACCATATAGACCTAGCTGTGACACAATGCTTTTGGAAAGAGATAACCTTTTATACACTTTATTTTGAAGAGAAGGAGAAGAAGAATACAGCTGTCAATAGAGACAAAAGGAGAAGCAGGCAGTCTGAATCACAGCAGCCCTCTGCAAGTGTAAGGACTGTGATTAATTCCTGTGTTTGGGCAACATAAAATGGTTGGATTGGTAGAAAAGTTAGTTTACAAAATTTTCTTTTTATGACAGTCTTTGATTTGACTTTACAGGGGACTCAAGGCCTTGTTACCTTTCACATCCACACAGGATGTTGTAGAAAGCTCGTGTGGTTGAACTGTACCAACAGTCTTAGAAAGCCCAAGCTTGAGATCTGAACAGAAGTTTTAAGTGAGGTGTGGCAGGAGCCATCTCATTTAAAATTTTGTAGGGATCTATAGCTGAAGTAGTTACCTCACTACACTCTATGAATTCAGTTAAGGGAAAGAGTACCTTCCAAAGTTTCCTTCATCTAACCCTAGTGGAGATTAAAATCCCTGAAATGAGTATCTACAAGGACCTGATTCTCTCCTGTGCTTATAGGAGGGACCTAAGGGAAAAATTTGGATAAGTTTGCACTACAGAAGTTGCAAGAAGCTGAGTGCTATTTCCAGGTACTGTTACTAAAGGGCACCAGTAACGAGGAATCACATTTCAGGGTACCAGAAGTATCCACATGGGCACCACAAGTGCAGTCAATGAAAAATCTGTTTGACTACCATGGAAGGTGGGAGGCAAGTTGGGACAAGCCCTAAGTGTCACAAGAGGTGATCCATATCTGGAACATACTCTTCACATGATATTTTTCATCACCACAAAACTTGTTTCTTGTTTTATGCTATGTCAAGATCTTACCTACTAAAGTTCCACAAATTTTCAGAGTGTTATGTATTGTGCTCTTTCCTCTTATGACTTTAATGAAGAAGAAACACTATTTTTCCCACAGAATGATGGTCACAGTCCTTTCACATATACTAAAGAAAGGGAGTATCTTCCTTTTGTATATTGCAACAACGGATGTGACAAAAAAGATTTAATATCAACGGGCAAATTCATTACTGCTGTAATGTACTGAAGTTCAGATTACTAGCAGGATTAATGTAACAATTACAACTGAGAGAATTTGCCACTGAGATTTATCTTCAGTCTTTATAAAAGCACAGTCATAATTGTCATTGTTTCTGGAAAGCAATTGCTATTTTCAAAAAACAAAACAAGCTTACA
Organism: Corvus moneduloides; assembly: GCF_009650955.1. Classification (NCBI taxonomy): domain Eukaryota; kingdom Metazoa; phylum Chordata; class Aves; order Passeriformes; family Corvidae; genus Corvus; species Corvus moneduloides. The sequence continues at coordinate 47,881,936 of NC_045511.1, forward strand.
CGGGCAATCAGAAGTCATCATTCCTTGGCAAAGAAAATAAAAAAAGCCTGAGATTTCATTGAGTATCAATGAAATGATTTGTAGGTTGCCCCAGGCCCAAAATAAGCATTGCAGTTAAAAGTCTGACTAAACAGCAGAGGAGAATTGTAAAAAAAAAAAAAAAAAAAAAAAAAATTAAAGCTAATACAGAAAAAATGCTGGTTGCAGTAAAGCTAATAAGAGACTAGAACTTCCATGTTAGCAAGATGAATTTGACTTGCACAAAAACTTCCCAACAAATTAATTAACGTCAAAAACATTTTAGGTTGTTCTTGGGCTTTGTTCTCAATTTCAAAACCTAAGTTGTTATAACATCAAGATTTTATTGAAAGTTAGTTAAACAGCACCATCTTCCTAAGTAAATATTTAACTCCTGACAGAAGGTTTAATGAAGGCTAGTGGGATTAACTTAAGAAAATACCCATGATTGGAGTGATTATTACAATTAGACCCATTCATGTCAGAGTTCTATGGTTCTATTAGATAGTTTTACCAAAGCTAGTGGGATTAATACAAAAGCAATGCCCGAATTTGAGGTCATTATTGCAATTAGAATTGTACATGTCAAAATTTCATGGTTTTATTAGAGAATGATTAATGTTTTTATGCTGGAGCAGGGAGTTTATTTTCTACTCTAGGCCACATGTCATCAAATCAAAATTTAGCTGTAATGCAATATTCCCCTAATTGTTGCAATCAGTTATGCTAAAGCAGCTCTTAACACACCAAAATATGGAAAGGTTTGTTTTAAGTGGTACCAAGCTACAGGTTCCAATCTTGCCAGAAATATGTTAAATAGAAAGCATGGCCAGCAAGGTTAGACTTAAATGTGAGTCACACAAAGATGAAATGGAATGGACACTCACACTCATATTACCACCAAGATTTGTTGACGCTGCCAGGTCAGTGTCACACAGTTGTAGCACAGACTTATTTCTAAAGCCCTTTTGTGGTGATAATGAATTACTCACTATTACCTTTAGGTGGGATTTTTTAGTTTCATTTTTGGTTTTTTTGGGTTTTTTACTTTCTTTAATGACTTTGTAAAGCACTGATTTGATCAGGCAACACACTGAGTGATGATGTGCCAGATTAATCAAGATGCCTGAATTCATATGATGGGACATAACTTGGCATTGCTTCCTATAAAGAGAGCCAAAATATGCAGAATATGTTGTATAGTAATGGAAGTGAAAAAGACTGGCTTTTCTGGCTTTGTGAATGACAGAATCCGTCACTGTTTGCTCTATTTTTTAATAAAGCAGTCTCCACTTTTTGCTTCCCAAAATCTCTTCATTCAGATTTCCTATTGAAAGAATTGTGTTAACCTTGAAAAGTAATGAAAAGTGTGAAAATTGAAGTCTGCTTTTTTAAGTGCTGGTTTTAACTCTTTTCCCCCAAAAACTGTTACGAAGTCTTTAAATAAATACAACTCACTGCAAATTCCCTATGTTCAAAACTCACAAATGAAACTCCCAAGAAAATCATGACTGGCTCTAAAAAAAAATTATTAGAAATATTAAAAATATGTTTATTTTTATTCTGTCCTGCTCTCCAATTTTTGAAACTATTGTGTATTGCCGTACCCTTGAAATGTAAATGCTGTATGACTAAGTATTCTGATTTCCTCTGCCATACTAATTGCACATGCCAAATTATGGTTTGGGTCTTTGGCTGCACATTAACTCCCTGGTGAAAAGCTGTTGCATGTGCTATCCATCAGAACATGTTCTTTATCAGATCTACTCCATTCAGGCCTCTCTGCAAAGATGCAAAATTCTTCATCTTATATTACCTTTAATCTCCTTTCTTCTGCCTTCTTTAAATGATACACTCTTCTTCACACCTTATGCTCCCTCACACTGTCTTAACTCTCTCCCTTAGACAGTCACAGCCCACATGTTCCCAAGCCTGAGTCTTGTCCATAAAGCTACATTTCTTCTGTCACCTTTTGGCCCACACAATGCACTTCCCAGGCTGTCCTTGTATGGCCTGTGCTCCCTGTCAGTGGCAGCTCCCCATGTCTTGCTTATCCTTTTATCACACTGCCTTCCTTCATGTCCTGAGCTCTGACATTGACAGTACCACTTCACTCTCACTTCCCTTTAAGGTGCTGATGGGTTTTCATACCTCCCACATGGAGATGCCTTTTCTGTTTCCTAACATCACTGTGCTTCCCTGATTGCCTTCCTTCATTTTTAGTTTTCTCTCTTTTGGTGCTCTTTGGTGTCCCTATTTGTCCTTTCACACACTTCCCCCTGAGTGTCATAAGCCTCTCTTCTCTGCTTCACACTGTCTGTCTCCTCATGGGTGTCCATTCTTCAAATGAGCAGGTCCCTGAGAAGCAAGAGGCAGAGTTCTCAGATGACACATTGGCAGAGCCAGCACTGCCAGGCTACAGGACTTTATTAAGAGATTTAATGGTAGCTAATGTGGTATCTTAAACTGTGGGTCCAGGAAATAATTGACTGTGTGACAAACCTCCTCACTTGTTTTATTCTCTCTCTCTTTTTCTTTTTTTACATGATCTTGGAGCTTCAGCCAAATGAGGGGGTAAGCACACCCATTGCACCCTGCAGGGTTAAGGTCCAGAAGCCAAATAAAAATTATGCAACATTGATTTTTGTTCTTACATTAGTCTATAAATCTTGTGAGTATTTTGAAGATGAGTCATGGTCTGTGAAAGTTCAGGTTGGCAACAACAGAAGGTTCCCAGCATAGTACAGGAAGCCTGAAAACTCTTGGAACTAGCAGCCTGCTTGGAACCACTGCTCTGTTATAAAGGGATCCACAGCTGTAATGTTTCCACAGCTTGCTGGAGTTGTCTCAACATTCTATGTGAGACCAGCTACCCTTGCTACTTCAGAGATAAAAATCTGTTAATTTCTGACTCTTGCACTTTTCCTTCTTCTTGAGTAGGATAAGACATTTCTTATGGAAAGGGATAAAGTCTTTTGGCTCTGCTTTTTGCTGCTGTTCACATAAGTGATCACATGCAAGCAGTGTGAACATAGTTGCTTTCCACATTTCTGTGGTCTAGTTTGTTAATTCCTGAAGTGTAAAAGTGGAATGTTACATTTGAACACCGAGTTGTTTCTACAAGGTTACTTCCTCTTTCAGGTATGGTGAATTTTCCTGCAGAAGTCACCTCTAGTGGTTTAACTATACAGAAGTATTGTACTATCTTCTCCTTTATAATGTGATTTAAAATAATTAATTCCATTTTGACAGCGTAAACCTCTGCCTCCATATTTACATACTCATGAGTTGTCTGAAGGGATTGTTGTTTCAGCTGAAACTAGTTCTGAATGGTATAAATTTAAGTGAAATTTATAATGTGGACAGAAAGGAAAGCTACATACAACGTGGATGCAGTTCATGGCTTGTGTCATTGTGGACACAATTGTCTGAAGCAGTAAAAATAACATAACATATATGTAATGGAAACCATTACAAAATGTCTTCTTCATGGAGTTAACAGTGGACACATCACTTAGTTTGGAATTTGGAATGTGTTAGGAAGAGGCAGAAGAAAAACAATCAGTAAGCACCACATTGCAGTAATTCATCCTTCATACCAAGTTCAGCTGTTCTTGCCCACAAGTTAGTTATATGCCAGTCATCTAATAAGTTACAGCCATATTTGGAAAAAGACAAATTTAGAAGGTTCCAAAATAGGTTGGAATATGGCTGAGAGACCAGTTGTACATTATGGGTGTGGTTAAAACAGCCCTAGAATATCACAGTGGTTTTCTACTTGTGCCAGAGGTGTTACTGTCACAGCCATTACATGGGTACACCTCAAATTTTCAATGAAAAAACAGGTGTCAAACTGCAAAGCTCCAGTGACTATGAGCTTAAAGAAGCACTGCAGAATGTGCATGGATCTGCTGAGGTGTCACCATGTTTTCTGGACTTCTGGGTCTGCTGAAGGAGTAGTGGTGTGAAGCAGGACAGTTGCAGTATACACTTACAGGTAATGCCAGTCATTTCTTAAGCTGCTCCACTTGCCTGCTTCACAGGTCTCTGCCACACCTGCCCAGATCTTATAGAAAGCAATGCATGGGACCAAAACACAAAAAAAAAAGAAATTGCATTTCTATTGGATTAATTTCTTAATGCATAGAAGCCATTTTATTGAGGTAAGTTTTATAAATGTTTTCAATAGTAGTGGCAAGTGGAAGTGCGTTGCCTTGCTGCCATTCTGCAAGCGACTGTGTTCAGTTGCTAGATCACCTGCCTGGCTCCTAGCGATCTATCTGCTGTCATGTATGGCTATAATTAATTGTGGGTCAAAATTGGGCTAGTTTTCAGACTCAAGCAGTTAATATTCTTGTCTTCATTATGCCAATTAGTCTTACCAAAGCGGTTAATACATCTCTGTAAATGGAGAAAAAAAAAATCAAATAGATGCAACTCTTGCTGACAAACTGACATCTGTCAAATGTAATTTCTAGTAATAAGTTACCTCATCCTTTGGGAATATTTTTAGTCTTACTATTTTAAACTCAGAACTTCTGAGTTCTTTTTCCTTCCTTAGCAGATCACAGATAGCATGATGTTAATATTGGTTTAAGTTAAAAATATTGTATTTTATAATACAACTATGCAAAATTGAATATGTTAAATGGATAATTTATGGGCTGCTGTCTGTTTTTCAGTGCTTTGCAAGGCATTTTCTAGGCAAAAAGAGTAACATACTTTCAAAAGTACTAGTGAACCCCCATCTCTGCTGGACCAGCCTGTTGATACTCTTTCAAGTGCCAAAAAATGAACATAGCTTCCTATAAATTTGCATGTCATCATTGTAACTAGGCTGAGGGTTTGACTAAATCTCACAATACAGACACTTTCAGGCTTTTAGTTTGAATCTCAGTGTAAGTACAAGTGACAGTCTTTAGGGACATCTGGTTATAGATCAAGTTTCACTGGGTTTATTCACCTTAAAAGAAAAAAAAAACAACAACAAACAAAAAAACCAAAAACCATTTTACATTTATTTTATTTTAAAACTTCATGCTCAGTTTTGCATTCACAGTGGTATGCTATGAAACATCGTGACAGATGGATGGATCTCATGAAATAATCTTTGATTGCTCTCTTTGTTCTTCCAGTACGTGTCAAAAGTAAACAATAGAAAGCCTTTTCTCTGTCGTGTTGCTTCTCAGCAGATTAAGATGGAAATAAGTGCAAAATATAAATATTATGGCAGGCTTAAAATAACTTTTTCCTTGATGTTTGATTTCATTCATTCTATATTTTATTTTCTGAAGCACAAGTATTGTGCTACACTTAGCATTTAAATAAAGATATATGAAAAAAGTCCAAAACAGAGAAAATAATACACCTCAAGCTGGCCAAACTTCAAAAAACATGTTACAAAGTTGGACATTTTTCTGTAAATTTTGTTGAATTCACCTAACTTCTCACATTTAGGTAAAGTTTAGCAATAAAAAAATCCACAGGATGTTAAGATCATGCATCAGGTTACTGATCATAAATCTCAGGAAGGGAAAAAACTACTCCACATCCATCATCAACTTCTAGTGCGTTTCAAAACCTGGATATATTTGTACTTTTCTTCCTTTAGTCCATTTTTAGCCTTCAGTTTGCTAAGCAATTAAAACCAACTAACCCAATATCAAAGCTCTTTCATTTTACTAGAAACACATTTTATAGTTTTCATTATTAACTTGCAGATTTTAAATTGTTTGAAAGCTGTTCCAACATGACTAAGATAATAGTGCAGAGCAATGCAGGTCCTATACCCAGTGCCTGTTAAGACCTCACATTTGACCAAACAGCCTCTGGTGCAGTGGTGCAGATGCTCGACTACTGGAGTGCTTCTGAAAGCCATCATACTCATATTGAATTACAGGCACATCATAGCATTAGGATGATCAGGGCACGGGCTGAGGCCAGCTAAAAAATAATTTCATTTATATTCAGTCACGTACAATGTACTCAGATTTTACCTGGCTAAATTATGCTTTTAAGGCTGAAAGTTTTGGCTTATTTCTATTTAAGCAGGAAAATCACAAGCCTTAATTGACAACACTGAGAGATGTAATGGGCCTTTAATGCCCACTGACCAAAGCCCTCTCGATTTACACAGCAGAAACTATGAGCTTTCTTCGGGTGCACCACCCCGAATGAATGAAAAGACAGAACTTGTTTTTGCAGCAACTTCAATACAAACAAGACAAAAAAATAAAAAACAAACCCACCAAAAATTCCTTACCTCTTTGGATACCAGATATCCCTTTAATCTGCAGTTTTAAAACACATATCTTGAAATTCCTACTGGATCAGGGGATCAGGCTGTTGCTCTGAAGAACCCTCATATTAATTCAGCTGTGATGGCACTAAGTCCTGCTGACAAATACCACGTTTACATTGTAAATTTGATGATAGAAACTGTGATAGAGAAATAAATAAATCAGAAGAAATCATTACCATTATAGAAACCTTCTCTGACTATTAGTTCCTCTTTCTTGCTAGCAAGCTCTTAGGAGCCAGTTCTTATCCTTCGACATTGAAAGAGAAATTAATATCTATCCTGGTGCAGCTATTTAATGATTTAAATATAAAAGAAAAAAGTTGCCCTTATGCATTGCTTAATGATATCTTAAGGCTTGTTAAACAAAAAAGACTTTATAATCACAATAGTTTTAGTGTAAGAAACAGGAATTTTCATTACTGTGACCATTAGTAAAATATTTCATTTTTTCTTCCTTCTTCCTTTTGTCCCACCCCTTCTGATCATATTTAGTTCCTGCCATATGTGAGTAGGTAATACTTTCCCAAATTAATCTGAGAAATGGCCTTCTTTCACAAGTGGTTTTTACATGTGTTTCAGCATACATACTCTACTAATGTACTCATGCTACTGGCTTTAATCTTGGCAAGAGTATGAAGTATACAAATACACTGCCCAGAACCCACAGTCTGCTGCGCTGTTCTTAGAGCAAAACTCTAGAGGGTATAGCAGGCACATTGCAGGCACTTTATGGCACTTCACACCACTGGATTCTCTCCCTGACAGCACACTGCAGTTAAAGAAAAAAGACATCAACTTGAAATCAGACATGAGATGCTGTCCAGTTGAAAAGGTTACTGAAGCAAATGAGTAATTAGTGCACCATGCTGCAATGACTGCTTTAGGTTGAGAAAGGACCTAGGCGAAACACAACAGCTGAACACACTAGCTTTGTAATCTGTTTGTCACAAGTCCTGCAGTCAGTGCTGTCCAATTAGTTGGCAGAGTATAGCCCTCAGGGGTGGCATGAAGCCTGTTCTACCCAAGAACTCCAGGCTTATTCTATATTTATGCCTAAACTTGAGAAGACTGTTTCTTGTCAACATATACCAAATCAAATCCTCAAACAAAATTTGCTAGAATAGAACTTTTCAGGTGACAAAGTCCTATGTACTACAAGTGCTTTAAAAAAAGCCGTAAGAATTATTTCACTAATCTGCATGAGTGCAGCCTCATCAAAGGGACACATTTATCAACTTAATCAGATACTTATTGCCTGGTCTACAGTTCATTACAAACAAAGTTGCTAGGAGCTGTTTTCTGTACCAAAGTCTGGTCTTATGTTGTTTAAACATTTTGTTTTCAAGTGTTGGTTTGACAGTCTCATATCAGTGTGATTCCATCTACAGAAATGAAATGCAAAAGCTCATAATTGCTATTTAACACTTAGTACTTATGTGGTGGTTTACAAATCTCAAAACGCTCTCTGGGAGAAAGTACACAAAGCAAAAAAGTCAGGAGGCAGAGCAATGGAAGAGTGACACAAAGTCAGAATAAATGTGAAGAAAAGATAGACCAACCACTTAGGTGAGATTTACAATGGCAGAAAATCTACATGCTGGAATTTGTAGTCAATTGTTGCAAGCCATTAATGTATAATGAATGTGTGTTTTCTTCACTGTAAAAGATGCTCTAAAAACCAAATATCTTGCCCTGTGAGAACCAGACACATCTGGATTTTGAGAAGGGAGCAGGAAATATAGACAGAACTCTACCTTCCACACTGCCAAAGCAACAGCTGGCAGTGAAATAAATTGTCACTTTCATAAAGAAAAGGTTTAATTGTTCAAATCTGAGCACTAACTTCCACCTCCTCACCTCCTCTTGCTCCCTGCTCCCAACAGGCTTCGCAAACAGTGAAGAATAGAAGGGAAAATCTTTCAAGTAAGGAGAGGACAAAGGGTTTAAATAATGAAGCAATATGATTTTTTTAAGTTAACATCTTCACAGGTGGCATAAGCTGGTCTAAGACAGAGCTGCGGCCAACAGGTAAAATCCCATTCTCCCATCTGATCTTATCAGCCAGTTCTGAAGGGTTTCCTCTTCCCCAGCTCCCACAAAATGAGGCTGCAAAGAGAGGCAGATTAACTTCCTAATGAAGAAATAAAAAAGGAGAGGAGGGGAGGGGAGGGGAGGGGAGGGGAGGGGAGGGGAGGGGAGGGGAGGGGAGGGGAGGGGAGGGGAGGGGAGGGGAGGGGAGGGGAGGGGAGGGGAGGGGAGGGGAGGGGAGGGGAGGGGAGGGGAGGGGAGGGGAGGGGAGGGGAGGGGAGGGGAGGGGAGGGGAGGGGAGGGGAGGGGAGGGGAGGGGAGGGGAGGGGAGGGGAGGGGAGGGGAGGGGAGGGGAGGGGAGGGGAGGGGAGGGGAGGGGAGGGGAGGGGAGGGGAGGGGAGGGGAGGGGAGGGGAGGGGAGGGGAGGGGAGGGGAGGGGAGGGGAGGGGAGGGAGGGGAGGGGAGGGGAGGGGAGGGGAGGGGAGGGGAGGGGAGGGGAGGGGAGGGGAGGGGAGGGGAGGGGAGGGGAGGGGAGGGGAGGGGAGGGGAGGGGAGGGGAGGGGAGGGGAGGGGAGGGGAGGGGAGGGGAGGGGAGGGAGGGGAGGGGAGGGGAGGGGAGGGGAGGGGAGGGGAGGGGAGGGGAGGGGAGGGGAGGGGAGGGGAGGGGAGGGGAGGGGAGGGGAGGGGAGGGGAGGGGAGGGGAGGGGAGGGGAGGGGAGGGGAGGGGAGGGGAGGGGAGGGGAGGGGAGGGGAGGGGAGGGGAGGGGAGGGGAGGGGAGGGGAGGGGAGGGGAGGGGAGGGGAGGGGAGGGGAGGGGAGGGGAGGGGAGGGGAGGGGAGGGGAGGGGAGGGGAGGGGAGGGAGGGAGGGGAGGGGAGGGGAGGGGAGGGGAGGGGAGGGAGGGAGGGGAGGGGAGGGAGGGGAGGGAGGGGAGAGGAGAGGAGAGGAGAGGAGAGGAGAGGAGAGGAGAGGAGAGGAGAGGAGAGGAGAGGAGAGGAGAGGAGAGGAGAGGAGAGGAGAGGAGAGGAGAGGAGAGGAGAGGAGAGGAGAGGAGAGGAGAGGAGAGGAGAGGAGAGGAGAGGAGAGGAGAGGAGAGGAGAGGAGAGGAGAGGAGAGGAGAGGAGAGGAGAGGAGAGGAGAGGAGAGGAGAGGAGAGGAGAGGAGAGGAGAGGAGAGGAGAGGAGAGGAGAGGAGAGGAGAGGAGAGGAGAGGAGAGGAGAGGAGAGGAGAGGAGAGGAGAGGAGAGGAGAGGAGAGGAGAGGAGAGGAGAGGAGAGGAGAGGAGAGGAGAGGAGAGGAGAGGAGAGGAGAGGAGAGGAGAGGAGAGGAGAGGAGAGGAGAGGAGAGGAGAGGAGAGGAGAGGAGAGGAGAGGAGAGGAGAGGAGAGGAGAGGAGAGGAGAGGAGAGGAGAGGAGAGGAGAGGAGAGGAGAGGAGAGGAGAGGAGAGGAGAGGAGAGGAGAGGAGAGGAGAGGAGAGGAGAGGAGAGGAGAGGAGAGGAGAGGAGAGGAGAGGAGAGGAGAGGAGAGGAGAGGAGAGGAGAGGAGAGGAGAGGAGAGGAGAGGAGAGGAGAGGAGAGGAGAGGAGAGGAGAGGAGAGGAGAGGAGAGGAGAGGAGACAGGTTTCAATAAGGAAACCAATGGGGGCTGTGTGAGAAGCGGACGCCTAAGAGATTTGTGTTACAACCCAGTGTGAACACTCAGGGGATTGCAGGATACCCCTAACTAGAGAGGTTACCAGTATGGTACATGCAGCATATACATTGATGAGAAAAGCATTTAAAGCATTTTAAGTATTTTTTAAAAGTGTGGGCTTGCCTTGTGGTTTTTTTTTTTTTTTTGGTTTTGGGGTTTTTGTTTTGTTTTGTTTTTTTTGAAAAGGAAACAGTATGACCCAATCGTATTTTTGGAAACATTTATTAATGTAAAGATAGGTTTACCCATGAAAACTTGGGAGAATTTTTCTGGAACGTCCTACTTGATCCTGCTTGGTGTTTTTGCCTCTTCAGTGAGTGCAATTCTTACAGGTTGGAGTAACCAGAACTGAAAAAGGAGAGTCAGTCTGAATTAATGCTTTGCTTTCAAGAGGATTTGGTTCTGCTCCTGAGTATACCAGTGCCACAGTACTGCCCAGAGAGAGAAAGCCTGCTTCCTTAGTCTTCCACAGCACTTCACACAATTAGAAATGTGACTAATAATGCTTTAAATGTTGGATTTGCCTATTTATCCATCCATAAAATATATTACCCAATATTTGTAGTATTGTTTACATTGCTAGCTGAGGTAGCTCTGACAGCAGCGGTTACTAAACTAATCCTAAGAGGTATTAGAGATGGATGGTGCTCTCAGGCAATTCCCTTACATGTTGTTAAAGGAAATTGAATCAAAGGAAATCCCCAAAGACCTTTTACAAAGTGGTTTTGCATTTGTCTCTTGATATCTCCAACTAAAAGACAAAAGCAGCCCTGAGTTATCAAAGGACAAAAGATGGCTTAGAAATAATTTATTGAAAGGTCATGGGTTAGTTTTAGTAAACTACTTTGTAACATGTGGATCTCAGAGAATGGTCATTCTAATTTAGGAATCATGAGCAGAACAGTGAAGAAAAATATTATCCAGGGCTTGGGGATAGTAATTAATAATTCAGTTATCAATGGCATTTTAGATACAGTTGCCTATCTAGAAATGGAGAAAACTCAAGGACAAAACAAACTAGAAAAACACAACTACAGCAGAAGTCATTACAATAATTGGCTGTTATCTGATAGCTGATGTATATTTCAGATTGTTCTAATATGAACAGTATTTTTCAGAGTACAGAACAATAACTAATATTGCCCAGAAAAAAGACTTTTAATTTTTAAATCTCTATTTTATTTGCATATTTACTTATGGCATTGTCATTTTTGGCCGACGGTGAGACACTCTTTCTAACACAAGGTACTGTGTAAATAAGGTCGTGCTTTTAGTAATTTTTTTGAAGTTGATATTATTGTCTTTTATTTTTTTTCTTTGCTGACCTGAGGTAAGAACAAGAGCTTTGAACTATATAAATGGTTTCACATGCTTTTACCACTAAATTATGCTAAGCTATCTGTAATCCAGTGTCCATTTCCTAGATTACAAGTGATCCAAATACCAAAGAAATCTGTCAACTTTCTTCTATATTCAAAAACTCAATTATTCTTTTTATAAGCAAAACACCAAAACCAACAGTAAGACCTAACATATCCTGTGGTACACACAAGGACTCTAAAACTCAGTCAAAACCAACAAAGCTGTCATCAATCCAGTGGACAGCTAGAGACCATGATTAAGAAAAAGTTCCGTTTGCAACTGATTCTACAATGTGCCTTTTTTATTGTTGTTGTTCTTGTTTCATTCAAAGAACAGTCTGTAGCAAGATCAAGATTTTCATGCTTCCTTGTTCTTTTTTTCTTGTTCCTACATGTTCTTGCTATGGTCCTGAACTTGCACTCTTTGAGATGCTGCTATGTCCAATATGTAAATGGATGGTTAAATACATGCCACAGAGGGGTTTTAAAGCTTACAGTGTAATTATGAGGATGTAGCATTAACATACAGAAAGAAGAAGAAAATTAGAATATCCACAGAAACTATAATGTGATTTTTAGGTGAGAAAAGTTTATCCAGAATTCAGAAACTATTCAAAGAAATGCAAAAGACGATATCAAATATAAGCAAAGGACACCGAGCCACAAAGGAATTTAAGGTTCACACTAAGGAAAAGCAGTTTCACTCTGAAACACCAACAAAGGGTTTTCCACTTCGTTCTCTTCTATCCTGAGGTTTCATACACATATTTTTAACACAAAAATTCTTGTTTGAGTGACAAAGTCTGAAATATTACTATCCTAATATGTTACAGAAACTTCCTCCCTTTTCTCTTGCTTGCTCTCTCATCCCCACATCCCTAGATTTAAAAATTGCTGAAAGGCAGGAAGCTAGACCCTGTACACTCCCTTTCAGAAGCTTTTGTGGAGGAGTTTGGGCACAAGTGGCTTTAAAATCCCTTTTCGTTATAAAATCTCAAAGTCAAATTTATATTTACAAAATATCTCTTCTTCATAAAATATCAGTGTTAGTGGATGGTAATCAAACTTTAATTGCACTACAAAAATGAAGACCTTTTGGTAGTGTTGGCAGTAAAAGCATTATGGGAAATGAGAACAGTTTTTCATTCTGTTCAGTTTGTATCAGCACATCTTTCCTGCTACTAATTCTCTATTTGCCACGTCAACGTGATCTGTTCAAATGGCTCCTCATCCTCGGTGCATCGTCAGTTCCTCTGCAGTTCTCCTCCCTCCTTTGTGGATTATCTGTTTGCTCCAAATCCCTCTTACATTTCCAGTCTCTGTGTGGATACTCCACCTGCTTGTCCAGCGCCAGAAACCTTGTATTCCATATAAAAAATAACTGATGGATATAGGCAAAGAGCTTTCCAGAGATTTGGGTTAATTAATGAGAAATAGTACTGAAACAATTATTTCTATTAAAAAATCTGAGAAGAGTGCAGCAACAGTTTTCTGTTTGTTTATTTGTTTTTCATAAAAAGTTAAGTGTCTTTGGGTAATTTTTCTCTGGAACTTTAGAAATAGAAGATTCCACTCCTGGCTGAGGGCTGACCACAGGCAGTGACAGAGCACTGGCTCAGCTCCAGCACTGAGTGGCAACTCCAGCTGCTCTGCAGAGAACATCATGCTTAGCAAATGCATATATACACAGTTAAGTTATTGGCTGTCAGGCTTACAGTGCTAAAGAAGTTCCCCAAAGAGAGGCAAGATCTTAACCAGCCTTTCCAGCTGTGACCTGCATCCTTATCTGGAACTCCTGTAAGGTATAATCTGTTGCAACACATTCTCTCCACCCCGACTATGACATGGAAAATAGTCTTTTCCTTTCACTCCAAAGAAACATTTGCCCACAAACCTGCTGAATAAAGTGTGGAGTGGTGCTCCATATAAGCAAAAATCAGATCCTGCAGCGGCTGTGTGAACACTGAAAAAATCTTATTGAAAGCAATCGGAGATAGATTCAAACTAGCTTTTCTTCCTCCTCTCCTTTTTTAATCACTTTAAAAAAAAATTGTTAAAAATAGTTCCTTTTTGCTCCCAGGGGCCTAATCCCTTTCTCACATAGACTAGTTCCACAGTGGTGAACCTCTGCTGAGTGCCTTCAGATCCTTATCAGTGTAAATGAGAGAGTTCTTTTTGCCTTATTAGTTCTGTGACAGCACTCTTCCCTCATGCTGGACTTTCTGCAGAAGAAGATGTCATCCATACATTGGATGTTGTGCAGTGTGCAAGTATAGGAGGCCGGGAAAGAGAAACAGAACTAGAATTGATCTATAGGGGATTCAGGAGCAGGAGTAACACAGAAGAAAAGATGGAGCAGTTCCTATGAAGGTGATTTTCTTTTGAATATTTCACCTTTACTCTTTGATAATGAAATGCCTTGGGAGGGCTTTATAAATATATGAAAGGGAGTTTTCGTTGGAACACATTTTGGGAAAAAAACCAAAAAACCAACATAAAAGAACATTAAAAAAGCTTATTACCCATTACACACCCATCCAGCATATAAGACATTCAAATGAGTTCAATCAAGCCAATTTGCATACAGCGCACACAAAACGGGCATGCAATTTGCACATTTTATTGTAAAGTAAAGCAATTCTCATGTCAGCATTCAAAGTCTTTAAAAGGAAAGTTCTCTATACAGTTGACTATTTCACAGAGAAGACGGCGGATAGATAGTATTCATAAAATACATTTTATCTAAATTGCTAACTGTCTTTAGCAATAAAACTGTCTGAAATAGATGTTGACAAGTGGAAATTATATTAAAAACCCTGCAAGAATTCAACATATTCAGGGCTATGTTACTGTAATTTCAATATCTTGCTATATCTTTGCCACTTATGGAAAGTCTACTTGCCCCCAGTTGCAATTTAAAACAGCAAGATCTACATTTTTTGTATCTCTTTTGACCTCAATGGAACTTCAACTCAGGAAAGTCTAAGAAATCAGCCTGTATATGTAGGTAAAAGCCAGAAAAACACAGACTTACTCAATACAGCTAATGCTAAATATTCCCACACAAAAAATAGGAAACTGCATTTTTGGGATTTGGGGGAGATCTTAATTCTTAGCTCCTCCCTTCTTTCTCCTTGTGACAATTTATTTAGTTCTACTTCTTCAAGACCCTGTTTCAAATATCCTGACACTACCAGTTCTTACCTACCAAACCCACGTTTGAATTCTACTTTTTGATTCTCCCTCCCTGGCTCCTTAACTTACTTATTTTCTACTCAAGCTTTTTTCTCCTTCATCGGGCTGGGACCAGCCTCTGTCAAAGAGCACAGAGGGCCAAACTAGTAGTATGACAGTGGGAGGGACACATTGTTCTTCTTTGGCTACTAAAGTTTCATTTTGGTGGCCCTAAGCCCAGCCACCTCACTGGCCCTCTAAGTTCAATCTGATTTGTTTCTCACACTGGGGAATCCAAAACTGAGTGCACTACATAGATGTGGTCTAAAAAATTCAGAAGGGGAATCATATACAGCGATTGACTGGCCACGTTCCTTTTGAAACAGCCCTGGTTGTGTTTGACCAGCACACTGCTGACTTGTGCTCAGCTTGCTGCAGCCAGCAACCCCAGGACACTGTTCAACCAGGCAGTCCCTAGCATCTATCTCTGGAAGGGGTTATTCCTTCCCATGGCATATGTTCCTGTCTGTCCTTGTTCAATTTCATGAGATTCCTGGTGACCTATTCCTCCATTTTGTTTAGTTTCTGAAAATTCTTCAGGTGTATGTTCAAATATTTTGTCCTATAACTATTACCAGTTTCACAAAAGGACCTTGTGCTCATGCAACCTCATGAAAAAAGCAGAGGCAAATCTCATTGGAAAGGCAATTTTAAAGGGATAATGCAACACACAGATATATATGGTGACAGTGGATGCCATGGTAAAAGTGGAGAATAGAGGACAATATGACCTGTTGCCATTAGCACTGTTATGGTTTCAGTCACATCAGCATGACATATTGCTTTTTCAGGTAAAATGCTGTGCTCAGGAAATTACTGCAGTTTGGATTCATGAATATGATGGGACATCTTGAGCAGCAGAAAAAAAGGTAAGGGAGCAAGGAGGCAGCATGTCTTGCTCCCAGTGATTTATGACAGGTTCTTAGGTGAAAGGGCCAAGGTATGATGATCAGCATTCACTGGGTGTGGTGCGGGCCAGACAGCTTCTCATTGTGTCATGGACTTGAGACGTGTGCTCTTCTCATACATGGCTGATCATTCCACTCTGTCCTCTCCAACAGTGCCTCCAGACTTCAGATTGTTTTGGATAATACCACTATCGCCCTGCCTTAAACGCTAGGCATAAAGTTGTACGCAGTGGTGTTAGTAAGCATTGTCATGAAAAATCAAGGTCCAGGAATTTTGACAACTCAGACCAAATGGTTTGCCTCAGGATTCCTACAGCAGAGTGGATCAGTTTGTTTTGAAAATCAGATACATGACAGTAATTAGGGCTGCTGACAGGATGCTGCTTAGAACTGTTTCCTTCCAAAACAGTTTCAAAATTTAGTCAAGGCTGTGCCTGGGAGCTCTAAATACAGGAGAATGTCAGCCTGTTTATATACCTCCCCAGGCCATTTTCAGCATCTCATTCAGATGTGCTGACCAGCAAAAGTCATGCAAGTTTAAACTCTCTCAACTATTTGTCATGTATTATCAAAAAGAACCATCAAACTGAGGTTTCGTTATTTAGCCAGTGTGGTTTATTTTGCAATTAGTTGGGTAATTAAAGGAAGCTTTGTGTGGTAGCAGAGCAGGTAGGTGAGAATTCAGGTGCAATCATATGTATTTATGGTTCTGCCATCACCTACAGCTGCAAGCACAGTGTTCAGCTGCTCTCTGCCCGTTTCCACACCCCAACCCAGTATAACAGCAGGTTCTAGAGCAGCACTGAAAAATAAGAATCTGGTCCATGTCCTGTAGAAGTTAACAGCTGTGCCTTTATTAATTTTTACTAGCGAGGGCCAAATTGAATCTGATGGTGAACCACACTGTGGCAACATGTCTATAGTGTCTGTGCAACCAGAAAGTGGGTAATTTACCCTCCTGAGCATGAGATCTCACAGGACTGCAAAATAGGCCTCTCCAGAGTTTGTACATCATCTCCTCCTATAGATACAAATGCAAATATCAGATGAAGAAGAGAGAATAATTAGTGAGACATCTCTGTGGCTGGTGGTCTGCAGAAATCTTACCTGAGGCCATTCATAGTTCTGAGATGCATTCCTGAGCATCCCAGAGTTAAAGACAGTAAATGGAAACTCCCACCACGGTCTTTAGAGTTGCCAAGCACAATTCACCAGTATTCAATGTGATTTTGTTGAAAAGAAATAACTTGGTAGAAATCCAGTTAATAGCAAATGTACTACATAAGACCAAGGGGAAAATAATTCCTACATTTAGTGGAAATTCTCTCTGCTTTAAAAACCAAGAGAAGGTAATTCTA
Organism: Corvus moneduloides; assembly: GCF_009650955.1. Lineage (NCBI taxonomy): Eukaryota > Metazoa > Chordata > Aves > Passeriformes > Corvidae > Corvus > Corvus moneduloides. The sequence continues at coordinate 47,898,834 of NC_045511.1, forward strand.
TTTAATAGAGGCTGTAACTTGCAAAAGAAGGCATACAGTCTACAAATTGAAAATATCTGTGAAAAGACAACATATTTAATAGAAATTCAACAGCCTTCTCTGTAAGAGCAGGCAAGCAATATTTGATGTCAGAGGGAAAAAAAAGAAATTCTATTATCAGGACTGAATTTTTTTCCCCCTTTTATTTTTTTAATTTCTTACTGCCTAGGAGGTTGTCAGGGCCACCTCCAAGAGCTCTGACAGTACTTACACTGTGAGCACCCCTTCCCCACTTCACTGCACAATGATCCTCAGTCGGGTTTTCAAACACAATTATTTCTCTGGGTAACAATGTGAAAGGCAGCTGCAGTGAGCGTGGAGGTCAGGCAAAGCAGGCTGTGGATGCAACAGCACCTGCCTTTTGCATGCAAAGACGGAGCAAATTACAACATTTGTCGCCAAGGAACTGAGCAGCAGCACCATGTGTGATGGCCTCATGAGCAACATTTTCATCGTGTGCATGGGTATATCTTTTCAAATCTAGAGCAGGGAACAGATGTTTCATCAAAAGACACATTTAAAATAAAGATAATTATGCAGTAAGAAGCTTAATTACATAGGATTATCCAGGTCCACTTAATTGCTTGACAGTCTGAGGGCCTCCTACATATTTGTGACAGAAGCACCCTTCTCACTGGGTTACCAAACTCAGTCATGGCTTCAGGAAAATGTAGTTTTTTTCATAATCCAACTAATACTAGTTTCTGATTTTCAGCTACAAGGAGAAAAAAGTAAGTAAACTTACCAAGCATTAAAATATCATTTTATTCCCATAGGCATTTTATTTTCTTCCATAGAATATGAATAGCCTGAACTACAAAAACTTAATGGTCTTATCACTGTATAGTACAAAGAATATTAATTTCACTTAGACATGATTTAGATAAAGAGTAGAATCTCTTCTGGTCTTACTGTTCATATGTGCCCACACATCTCCAGTTTTCAGAAGTTTGTTATGACTTTTTCATGTGGTTCTTCAAAAATGACTTTTCACCTCCCCAAAAAGGGATACCTTCTTTCTCTGCAAGCAAAAGTTCTAATACTGTTAAAAAAAAAAGTATTTAGCTTTAAGAAAGAATTTTTTTAAATCTTTGCTTAAACAACACAGCATGCACTGTGTGGAGAGCTGCAGCCATCCTGCGGGACTGTATTCTAATGGTAGTTACTGAACTTATCATACTAATACATTTCACAGAAAAATAATGATTTCTGTGAAATTATGCTGACAGGCTTCCAGTGTGATTCAGTGGGGTCCTGGGAGCTTACCAGCTGCAGAGCTTGGATTCAGCACTGCTCCAAAATACAAAATTAGGAAGGCAAATAAGCCATGTGAATCATGCTGAACAGGGAACCCCCGCATTTACAGGGTCCATGCAGCTGGGGGTTTTAAAGAACACACAGCGTCAACCCAGGTGTTTTTTACTCTTTACAGGTTCCAGAAAACAGTTGAAATGATTTTGTAGAGAGCTTTGCAATTAAATTTCATCCTTCCAGCCCTATGTGTGTTAGTTCCCCATACTCAACACATTTTTTGATAATGTACTGTAGGGCACTAGCAAAGGCACACCCCAAATTTATATATAAGGGGTGTAAATGTGATATTGAAAGCTTGAGAACTAAAATGATGTCTTACTTTTCATCAAAGAGAGCACTATAATATTTGCATCTGCCCAGCCATTGCAGACTTTTCTTACATAGACAAACTAGGCTTCATTGTGCATTATGGGAAAAAAAAATCACAAAAACCTGCAGAAGAATTAACTTTATAAGGAGTTAAAGCTTCTCATTTAGAAAAAAAATCCTTAGTTCAGTCTAAGCTGGTAAATGTAAGCTAGAGCTTGGGAAAGATGATTACCCTATAATGGCTCCATTCACATTCACAAAGTTGGGGTCATTTTAAACTGCTGCTATGTTTTGGAATGCTGCCCAGAAAACTTTGGTGCGAAAAATCTGCTGAATGCCTTTGCGCTACGTTAGCTAACAGTATTTAAGGTCAATAATGCAGGTACGGGCTTTCCCTCACTCATTTTAGAAACTTAAAGACTTCTTCCTAAACCTCTGTTTAAGAGTGGCCTTTTCTCAAACCTCTAAAAAGAAGACAGAACTGGAGAAGCATGAGGAAAGGATACCATTTTGCTGTTATCAGGAGAGAACATGAAGGAGGTGCTAATAAACCATAAACCAGGCATAAGTTTCAGTGCGGCGATTTAACTTTTATAAACATGTACCAGCACTTAGTGCACCTGCCAAGCAAATCGTAGGAACTTATGCTACTTTCCACACTAACGGTGTCAAGGTGCACTGAATGTTTCCCCCTGCTGCTTGGGAGCCACATTAGAGAGCTCTGGTGAAGCATATGCCCAAGCTCCTGCTCCACAGCAGCTATCGTATGCTAGGGTGACACTATGAGTGATCACACCCAGGCACTGCTTCTGTTGCTGCAAATGGGCTTTCAGTTATAATGGAAACATTTCGTTCAAAGCACTGTATACATTACATGTGTTATTAATGGCTGAAACAGATGCTTCCGTCTACTGAAAGGGTTTGTTTTTATATAAAGCAAATCCTCCTGTAAATTTGGATCTTTTATTGGGTTGCATATCAGTTTGAGGGATAAAATGAAAAGCCCCTTCTACTTTGCCTTATATTGCAGAAACATTTAAATTTTTAATTTGTGTTTCATATCAACAAATTTATATACATCTACACACATTTTATTACCCATTTTATATGGCTTCGTTTGTTTCTGTTGTAAATTGCACAGTTTCTTAATCACTGCTAAGCATAAAACACCCCATCAGTAAATTATCCCTACAATAAAATACATGATGTGGTTTACAAATGATGGTTATTAATTTCAGGACAGAGATGTTGCATTTGTATTGTGGTTTATGTTCAATTAACACATTGCTGCATTAATGCAAAGTGTCAGCGCAGAATTGAACCAGAGACTAAATGAAAATGAAGTACCCTGAAAAGGAATTATTGCCTGTGCTAAACAGAGTAAACGCCAATTTATTTGTGAATTTGCTTGTACAGTACCACCTGAGGTATTCATGAGCAAATCCAGAAGCACAGACCATGTTTCCAGAAGGAAACTATCTGATTGCTTTACCTTTTTATGCATGTTTTGTGGAAAGAATTGTGTCTCTGCACACATGATTGATCAATGATTCTAAAGCTGGAGCAGGTGCAGTTCATGAAAACAAGATTACAAGTAAGGGGAACACATCTTTAAAAATAAAGTCACCCATTTTTTTATTAATGAGAAAAGGGTGGCCACCGTGGAAACAGTGATTGTGATCTTTTAGATGCAAAGCATAACATTATTTTTATTTGTCAGATATGATTTTGCTAGGAAAACTCCATAAAGTACTCTGAAAAACTCTAAGTAAGAACAGCAGATGGTAATGGTTCAAAATCAAAATGCTGAATTAGACTTTTGCAGAACAGGACAACTTTATAGGACAAAATTGCTTATATGTTTTGAATTTGAATGCTGTAGAGGTTAAAACTAACCCTGACTGCAAATCAAGCAGACTAGGACTATGTTCTTTGAACATGTGGTATGTCTCACTTCTGTTTTCTGCTCTCTCAACCTGTACAAATTGCAAAGCTTTTTTTGCCCTTGAATAAATATCATGGTTGTAAATGGTTGTAAAATATTGGCATCTGTATGGTTGTAAAATATTGGCATCAGAAAATAGGCTGGCATCATTAAAAAGATTCTGGATTTCAGCATACTGAAATCTGTTTAATATCAGGAAAATTAATTTGAATTACGTGCCCCCTTTTTAGTAAGGCATTGACCAGTACAAGTTTAAGAATAACCCCATAGAGGTTGCTTGGAAAACCTCCCAAAATCTTTGTGAGACACTAAATTTCATTGTGAGGATTTAACACTAGTACTTATGTATTTGCAGAGAAACTTAAAAATCCAGCTGGCACAAATTCACCAAAGAACTGGCACCACAATCCTAAATAAAGTCCCTCTGAGATTTACATTTCATTCACATGGATTACATCTGCTTAATCATATTGCCCCAAAGCACCTGAGCTCCCCCTCTTCTCAAGCGAGTATTGGAGGAAAATATTGCCCATAGGCTTTCTTCATGTAATTTTTCCTGTTTCACTCCATGTCAGCAGTGAGGTGAGAGGCAGGATTTGCTTCCTCACAAAACAGCTTTTAGGACACAGCTTCACAGCTGGAGGGCAAGCTGTGTGGATGTCACAAACCTAGGCACCATTGCTGGTCCATCTCTAGTTAAAGTTTCTCTGCCAGACTGTGCTGCACACTCTCCATTTGGGGACCTCTGCGTGAAGAGATAAGAGATAGATTTAGGGGAGAAAACAACACCCTGCTATCCCCCAGAAACCAGGCAAACCTTCACCACACAGTGTTATCATAGCATGGGCTAGGCTGGAATGTGAAATTTTTTTTGCATGGTTCATCAGTAAAGTTCAATAATCAGTGCTAGAAATAGAAGAATTTTCTAATGCAAATATTTTATGAAGACTCAGATTTGAAAATTCACCTTATTGAAGAAGGCATTTAGCATGTACTATTACGCAGTTACAAGCCACTGAGGAATATACTCTTATGATATCGTCAGCAAAAAACACATTTATTTTGACTTCCTAGTAAGAGAAAGGTGTTTTCTGTGGTATGGCACTTCCACCTATAAAAGTCAGTAGAGACCTGAACAACAGCTACAAGTCACAGACAAGAGTCTGTGCATTTCCACTGCTTAGATTAAGATTTTCTTTAGCCTGTGCCTGCTTAGGCCCTACCACGTGGGATATATCCTGCATCTCCAGACTCTGGTTTCTCACAAGCACATGTCCAGCCTTAAAATTCACTGATTTGCTGCTACATGGCTCAGCTTAAACAAAATTTCCCCAAGAGATGCACCTCAGAAAAAAAAAAAAATTTAAGAGCTTTCTCGTTTTAAGTTTCTAGTTCTAAATTGTTTTTTCTTATGTTCCTAGATCTACGACAGTAGAAATCAGCATTAAAAAAAAAGGTTAGTTTTCTTTTATTTTAATAAGACAAATAATTTAGATATATCCACAAATAAGAAAATGGAGGTACAAGGGAAATTACCATCAAGTTATTAATGCACTTTTGATATTTAATATGTGGACAACATATTCTACCATGAATATTTAACATAACACTGGGGTCCACATCTGACATAGTAGTTCAATAATTATGCATGCATAGCGATCTGATTAGATAAAATCTTACTGTAAATTTGGAGTAACAATAACTGATACAATAAAGTACTATTATTCAGAGAAAATGGAAACAGTAACATTTATACCTTCTATAACTACATGAAAAAAATTATAACAATGTTCAGTGATCTTGTAGTTCGTATTTTACTGCTAATTTGTTGTATGATATCCATTCATGTACTTGGACTATCTAAGCTCAAATGATGCACATCAGATTCAGGCAACTTTGCTGTTGTTTAGAACAAGTCCTGAATCAGAATTTACTCTATGTTTTCTTCTATCTGACAATTTAGCTAAAGGAAAATAGCTCACCTAATGGATTACATTTACCCTGAAGTATAACAGCTGGTGATGGGGTCAGTGGCTTTGACCCAGGAAGAGGTGACCGGTCCGGGGAGATGGTCCCGAAAGGAATCGCCTTCCCGAGGCCCGGTGTCTTCCTCTCAGCTGCTGGCAGGAGGGCCCTTGCAGAGACTGTCAGCTCTTTAGTGATATCAGCTCGTGATTCCAGCTCAGCTCTGCAGGGCAGTCTCCAGGCCAAGCCAGACCAGAGAGAGAGACGAGAGGCTCGTGTGGCTGGTTCCGCACGAAGGGAGCTTTATTGTGGGTCCCCTCCGGCGAAGGGGAGAGCCAGGGACGAGAACCCTCTGCACAGGGGCAGAGGGCTTGCTTTTGTAGGCATACAGGGGATGGGTGGGGACCAATGGGTTACCGAGGATCTGGGACGGGAACAGACCAACGGGTTATGACGGATCTGCATAGGGTCTCCTAAAGGATTGTGGGCTTGTCTTTTCTCACCGTGACCAAAGAAGTGGTTGCCTTTCCAGAGAGTCCTGCTGGGCGATTGCGAAATCTCTTATCTCAGCAGAGATCCCTCCAGGGCAGGGGCTGGGCATACCCCACACTGAAGGACTTCAAGTGCCACATGATAAACCTTTGAATGAAAAATGATCAGATGAGACATAGAAGGATGAAGTATGCAGATAAGAGTAAGGAAAGGTGTTCTTTAAAAAGAGGCAAAGAAAAGCTTTTGCTTAGGTATTCCATATATAGACAATTCTTTTTCTTTTCAAGATTGACTCGTATGAAGAATTCTAAGAATATGGTTTTCCCTGGCAGTCAGGATGCAGCAAACAAAGCCACTGAAATATCCAATCTCTTCATGGGTATGTTCCTGTGGAGTAGACTGCAAAAGAATTTTGTCTTCCAGAGGCTGCTAAGAGTTACCTGAGGGTTACACACTTGAAAAATATGACTTCACATTTAATACTTGAATATCATATTGTTAAATATTCAGGAATGACTCAAAAATTGCTCAGCTGGAAGAAAAAGAAAGCTAAACAAAACACCTGAGACATGCATTTAATGGGGTGTGATTTAAGGAAACGTGGCTTGCTTGTGTTACTCTTGCCTCCTAAATGCATTGTACAGCCTCATTTTTGAAGATTTTCTCTCTTACATATGGCCTCAGAGGCCTCACTCCCACAATATTTGCTAGTTTTTCCCTTCGATAGTACATGACTATAGATAATAGACTTTCAGTGTCACAGATTCAGCACAATCTCATGCTTATATATCAGAAAATGTCACTTTCCTTCAGATATGATTTAAGTTACAAATGCCTTGCACGTTTCAGTGGCTTTCTCATGCTGAGCACTTCATCCTGGCTTGGATTTGATCCATCTCTCACCATAGGCAGCGGCAAGAACCTTACTGCCTTCAGTAGGGACTAAATGAAACTGTGTGTTTTATCCTCGTTTCTATATGTTCAGTCCCAAGTGCAGCACTTAAACAGATGCTTACATTTGTGAGTAGTTCTACTCAAAGCAAGAGGTCACTCACATGTTTATAATTAAATATAAGCAAAAGTGGGAGCATGTACTCATATATGTGTATGGTTATATGTATATGCTATTAAATTACTGAGGGCTGCACAGATTGTGGAAGAATATGACTTATCACCTTAAGTGTTAGAATCACAGAATTGTGGAATCATAGAATACCTCAAGTTGGAAGGGGACCACAAGGATCATCTAGTACAACTCCCTGCCCCTCTCAGGACTACCTAAAAGTAAACCATATGAGTAAGGGCATCATCCAGGCACTCCTTGAACTTTGACAGGCTTGTTGCCATGACCACTTCCATCGGAGCCTGTTCCAGTGGCCAACCATCTTCTCAATGAACCATTTCCTAATGTCTAATCTGAACTTCCCTTGAAAGAGTTTTATTCTAAGTCTTCCTGGTTTTTTCCTAGTCAGCAGAAAGAGGAGATCAGCATCTCCACCTCTGCTGTTCTGCCTGAAGCAAGATGTAGCCACTAATGGGATTTTTCAGCCTTCTCTTCCCCAAGCTGAACAAGCCAAGTGACTTCAGCTGCTTCTTCTAAGTCTTGCCCCTGAGGCCTTCTACCATCTTGCCTACACTCCTCTGGATACTCTACAGTAGTTTGATGTCCTTATACTGTGGCACCCAAAACTGTCCCCAGTACAAGAGGTGAGGCCGCCCCAGTGCAGAGCAGAGCGGGACAATCCCCTCCCTTGTCTGGCTGGCGATGCTGTGCCTGATGCACCCCAGGACACGGGTGGCTCTCCTGGCTGGCAGGGCGCTGCTGATTGCCATCCACCCAAAACCCCAGATCTCCTTCTGCAGGGCTGATCTTCAGATAGTCTCTATTCAGCGTATTTTTCAGAAGTCAAACACTTGAAGTAACTAATCCTTTTGATGAGGCTTTCATTATACCTGACATAGTCATTCTTCACAAATAAATGAACTGCAAAATGTAGCCCTTTATCTTACTCAAATTTGTTGTGATACAGGCCTGATTTTTTTGTTTGCCTTATTTATAATGATCAGATGAATAGTAGGGTGGACTATATTAAATCAATAGATTATTTGGGCATTGTTCAACTTCAGTTTGTTTGTGATCTATGATTAATTACCTTGGTGTTTAAGTGTGGCTTCTGTATTCTGATTGGATGCCTGAAACTTCTGAGAACCGGAAAAGAAGGAGTCAGAAACAATAATTAGAACACAGTCAAAGTGAGCACACTTTTTAACACATGAATGACTTGGTATAATATGAAAATGGATGTTAATATGAATAAAATCTCTTGATAATTACTACAATTAAAAAACTGTTTGTGTAAAATACATAAACCAGTATTTCTGCTATTTTCCACCCTCTGTAGTTAGTTCTGTATATCCATCATCAAATGAGAAATGAGAAAATTAATTTTTGCGGGGACAAAGGTTACTGAACATTCTATGACGTAGATATTGCATGGAAGAAAAAGCATAGTTGCTTAAGCTGTTAGTGCAATTGACAGAGGATTTCACTGACCTAATCCAGACATTACCATTATAGCAACAATTTAGTTAGTCACTAAGAAAAAGTAGTTTTAATGAGAATGGTCTATATGATACACAGCATCCTTTTTGTACACATGTGAAAAGGCATAGAAAAAAAAAGTCAGTAAAAATAATAACTATTAACTGCCCTTAAAATATAATACAATTTTAAAAGATTTTGAAAAATGCCTAGGATGAGTAGGGTAGATATAAGCAGCAGCAGGAGTGTAGCTGGCTTCTGTGCATGAAGACAGTTGAAATGTGAGCACTTCCAGTTTTTATTCAGATAATTACAGGAAAAAAAGGAGCCCGAGAAGGTAAAATAAATCCTTCATATGGAAAAGAAAAAAAAAAAACAAAACGTGAGATGAGAGACCTGTGACCAAGAGGATGCAGGTCTGGACCCAGTTTTCTCTGGAATTCTGTTGCAGACCCTCCTCTGGAGTTTGATGGCATCTCTCGAGTTCCTGGGGAAACAGCCTACCCTGTGCAGCTGGTTTGGAAAATAAACCAGCACTTGCACACACCTCTGCACCTTTTGTGGTCTGGCTTTGACTCAGGGAGATGCCACTGAGTTAGGTCTTAACCTAGTGTCTCTTCATCTTGTTCCTACCTCTGGGAAGAGAAAGGGAAGCTTTAGTTACCACTGCTTTTACCCTCAAGGTCGAATAGGTTTCATTCCCTCCCATTCTCTGAAATCCTCAGAATTTCAGGAAGAGTTTTATGGCCAAAGGAGGGTAGGGTGTGCCTGGTGGGGCAGCAGGGTGGCTGGGGGAGATTTTGGCACCACCACAAGTGCCCCTTGCTCCCTGAAGTCATAGCCCTGGTGTCCTGGCTCAGGTGTTTTTAATGGAGTCGTGGGGAGAATGTCTTGACTTCGCACTTTTCTTCCCCCTTCCCCACAGTCCAGTTAAGTGTTGATTTACTTGTTTAGGATTTTTTCCCTCAACACTTGAATAAGTTATTAGAAATTTGGGGTAATGGGCATTAAAATAAATTAAATAAAACTTTTCCAAACTTAAAATATTTTGCCAAGTAGGGGAGGGAAAATAAGTCATGACAAAATCGTCGCACTAGCCATGTCACAGTGCCTAGTAACAGCAGAGAAGGGGGAGCAGAGGCTCTTCAGTGAGCTCTTAGTGCCTGTTTAAGGGATTGGTAAGCACCACCTTCAGCTGTGGAGAATGAAGCTCTGATTCATATAAGGATTTTGTAATATCTTCTTCTCCTAATAAAAAGGGAGGGGGCTGCAAGCGCCAATCTGGTCAAGCTTTTCAATTATGATTTTTAAAATGTACACAGAGTTAGAAAGCAATGAATATGACAGCAGAAACATTGTTTTTTTATATTGCATTAACTATTTCCACAAATACTAATTTACTCTAATAATTCTGTTGTGTTATGATGACAAGTCCCCCAAGCTTGCATGTGTGAAACCACATTGTGTCATGGCACTCCTGATTCAATGGAGAGGACTCAGTCCTCATCCACATGCCAGGCAGATGTGAAATAAAGGGGTTTTCTGTGAGGTCTGCAAGTGAAATTTAAAAGTGGAAAAACCCTCTGCCCTTCCAATGAAAATATTCCAGGACAGACATATTCATCTTCTTCTTTCAGAATTGTAGGACAGATATTCCAGTCTTTGGGAAACCTTGCATAAAAGAGAGATGGGAAGACATGAAGTATTTGGTGTCTTAAAGGTCACAGACTTAGTCTTTCACTGAAAAAGACAGCAGAATGCAGTGGTAACCATATTGCTTTTTTTAAAAAATATTCTGGAATTGATACAATCAGAAAAAATCATATTGGGGTTGGCTAAGCCGGTATGCCAAGAAACACTTGTTCATGGAAACAAAACTTTAGAATCTTGCAGTCTTAGGTCTCATGTGATCTTCTTTACAATTATGTTTAGTAAAATACACCATCTAACTCTTTTCGATTGAAATGGTGTGCCAGGAAAAAGACAAAAGTATTCAACATAGGCTTTTCTCATACTGATAAAAGCAAGAAGCAACTGCCCTAGGAAATGAGTTGCACTACTGCAAAAACAACTTCTAGAAACATAGAATTGGGACTGTGTCTCCTGTCAAATGCACAGACACTTAGATTAACTCTGATTGCAATTGAGAGCAGAATTTGAAGTTGTCAATTTACTGCTGAAGTGTTGCCTATTCCTTAAACATTTGCTTTGTCTAAATGTAGCTTATGCAAATTTAAGAACAGAATCACGGGTTCAGGATATGCAAATATTCCTTTAGCTAGTGGAAAATTAAACATCTTTTGCTAGAAGTTAGTGCTTGTTATATTAAAAACTATAACACTCTCAGGAGAGAACACCTAACATATATTGAATGATAATGACTGAGAAAAAAAAATTTGTTCCTCTTTATCTCAACACTTAGCTTAAAGTAGTTGTAAAACCCCAAGCTTTAACATGGGCTGACGTAATTTTGAAGCCAGCTTGTCACTATGCTACAGAAATCATTGGTACCCTAGATGGTTTACTGGTTTGGAATTAAGTAGTTCAGAAGGCATTGATAGGAATTTGAGGCAAGCATTCCACTGAAGTGGGTAGTATTTTAATGAAAGCTTATCCAGCTATTGAGCTTGAGAGGAAGCTGCCTTTCTCCTTGAAACCAAAACAAAACACCAATTTGCAATCATTACGACTGTAAAACAAATCTTTGCTATTTAATTCTTTTCTGGGCAACAAATTAAAATGCATTTCATATTTGTTGGTTTGGGGTTTTTTTCATAATTAATTGTTTCTTTGTTTTCTAGGACTGTTCTTTTCAGACTTGTAGTAGAGAAAACTCATTTCTTAATCTGAAAACCTCTTTCATGTTTGGCTCATGAACAATAAAGGTATGTGAAAGTGTCCTGAACTTTGTTTTGAAGCTCTAGCATCTCCTGAAAAGGTTCTGCCATGAAAATATGTATCATATCATATAATGAAAATGTTCTCATCCCAGCAGGATGTCAACTTCAAGTATAGGGTAAACAATTAACTTTAATTTACATTCTGTCATTAGGTATCATTTACATTTTGCTGTGACTTTATCATGCATCATATACTTTATTTCACATCTTTACTAAATTCACGAACCATGAATTTAAACATCTCACATTTTTGACGTTATGCCTCATGATAACTGTCAGTTTTTTGAAAAAAACTAAGAACTATATAAGATTTAGATCAAATTGAAATGAAATTAGTCTGAAATCTAAAAGTTAAGCTAAGTCATTTACAGCAGGTTCATAAAAGGCTGAGATATGAAATGCAAATTCTCTCTGGCATTAAATAAAATATGTTTGAACCACGTCATATATTGTAAAGGTCTCTGTTGGTAGATTTTTGAAAGACTGTCACTTTATTGGAGCATAGATATTAATAGCAGATCAATATGTAGTGCTGGATTCTAATTTTGAATTGTTGGATAAATGCAAATGGTAATTAAATAGGGAATTTTGTGATTACACCCTTTGCCAGAAATGGAGTAATTTTAACCATGCAGCATAAAGTAATATTTTTTAATCTTTAATTATATTCTAAGATTTTAATAGTTAGATGACAGACTATCCACAGAAGAATTACTGTCAGATGTTTTCATTTTAAATTCTGGAAAACAATGCTCCGTTGAATACATATGAAGCATTTATTTCTCTTGAATAAGATTTTCCCATTTTCAGCTTGTTTTCTTTTTGTAGTCATCTTACGAAACAGTACTACAGCTGCTGCGCTGATTTTGCTGTTCATCTTTTCATAAAAATTTTTTATCTCCTCTCAGTATTTCCATTTTGCCAAGTCTCTGATTTTTTTCTCAACACAGAAGAAATGCATATCTCTAAATGACTTTTGTTCAGCACAGAAATGTGAGGATTTGTGCGGTGAAAATCACTTGTTAGGTACAGTGTGACACACAGTCTTGTGATGTTGTGACTAAGTTCTTCTTGACAATGCTGGTTTTGTGACCTGAGTTCCCATACTAAATATTTTAATGGGACCTAATAGGAATACTGGAGAGCCAATAGTGGGAGACAATACATCCTGTTGTGATATGTGCCACTGCAAAATCTCAGGCTAATAATTAAATCTTTTTATGTTCTAGTCTCCTCTTCTTCAAAAAGGGAATATATGCTAGTGTAAGAATGACTGTATTTTATCTTCACCCCTAGTTGTCCAGGTGCCCATGGATTGGCAGTACCAGGCTGCAATCAGAGTTGTGGTACACCTGAGCTAACACCCTGTGCCAAGACACTTAGCAGCAGATATGGTGCAGAGGTAATTTAGGATTCTTGCATCAGTGTCTGAGTTTTGAACAGATGGTTTTTCCTCTCCTAGGTGTGTCTGCTTTCACTGATGTGAGCTTGAACATTCTTCAGCGACATTCTGTTAAATGCCATATATTATTGCACCTCTGGTCCAGGTCTCCTAAGACAAAGATTGAGGCAGTTAGCTTAGCTGAGGCAACAAACTATTCACAAAACTAGTTTGCACCTCTACGCCTGTATTATCTGAGGCACCTCATTTGGAGTATGTTAATGAACATTTGATTTGATTATTCCCAAACCAGTCACAGAAACTGGCTTCAGATATCCTGCCTGCAATACCTTGAAGTATCTTCAAAAATGTTACTGAGACAGCTGGTTTTTACAGTATTTCTTGTAGAACATTTTTCACTTCAAATGGTGTCTTGATTCTGACCTCACTTGTCGGTGTAAACCAGGAATAATTTTGCTGAAGTCAGCAGAGACACACTGCTGTGGCAAGGTCAGAAACCGACCTTTCTTGGGAGTCATTCCAAGTCTAGTACCAAAAGCTATTAGGTATGTCATATCCAGAACTTGGCACAAAGTTGTAAATATAGGGTCAAAAATAGATATTTTTGTCATTATCTGACATATACATTGCTCCTTCTAAAAGAAAATGTTGATCTAATTGACTCCAAAATACTGTTCAGCAACAGCTGCCAAGTTCCTTTAATGGAGAACGGGGACGAATTTTATTTTCTGTCATTCTCTTCTTATTATAAGCACATACAAGACTGATCAGAGAAAGCATAGCCACCTTTTTAAACCTCTTTTTTTCCACTCTATGGCACCTGCTTTGACACTTACAATACATCCTAGCAAAAAGTTTTCTTTATTCTAAGAAGTGAATAGGAAAGTTTGTGTTATATTTGTCACTCCACTACTCATTTTTCCATTTTCCCCAAAATTTTCTTGGATGTCTAATGGAAATTAGTGATCATATAGAAAATCCCCCCAAAATGCAAAAGTAAACCTTCTGTTTCTGCTGGTATTATCATCTGGAGATAAAATGGAGAGATGTCTACTGTCTGGGAAAGTTCAGCATACTCAAAGCCTCAGCAGCACTCATATAGCGCAACATCCATACGGAAAAGAGGTACCTAGTTCATTAAAGCATCATTAAGGGATAAGTGGGTTGCGTCATCCCATTCCCATTGCAGCCATTACCTCTGACCAGGAGATTTTGCTGTCCATGTGTAGCGGAATAACGTGGTTAGAGGGGCTGTCTGCCTTTTCTATGGAAATTGGGCCACTGACAGGCCAAAACCTCCAAGACCTAGGAGACCAGGAAGAGAAAGCAAAGGACCTTTTCTAGTCAACTGGTGAACACAGACACTCACACCAAAGAAATTCTAGCTTTTCCAATGTATTGGATCATCCAGTTGGTGTTTAGTCACTAGTGGTGTCCCACAGGGACACAGTCCTGTTTATTGGGCACAATCCTGTTTAATATCGTTACTGATGACCTGTATGAGAGGATTGAGTCTACCATTAGTAAATTTGCAGATGACACCAAGCTGGGTGGGAGTGTCAATCTGCTGGAGGATGGGAGGGTTCTGCAGAGGGACCTGGACAGTCTGGATCAATGGGCTGAGTCCTGCTATGCAAGGTTCAGCAAGGCTAAATGCCAGGTCCTACACTTCAATCACAACAACCCAAAGCAGCACCCCAGGCTGGGGTCAGGGTGGCTGGAATTCAGCCAAGTGGAAAAGGACCTGTGGGTGCTGGTCAGCAGCAGTTGAACATGAGCCAGCTGTGCCTAGATGGCCCAGAAGGCCAAGGGCATCCTGGCCTGTATCAGCAACAGTGTGGTCAGCAGGACCAGGGCAGTGACTGTCCCCCTGTACTTGGACTGGTGAAACCATGCCTTGAGTCCTGTGTCCAGTTTTGGGCGTCTCAATTCAGGAAGGACATTGAGGTGCTGGATTCTTTCCAGAGAAGGCAACAAAGCTGGTGAAGGGTCTGGAGTACATGACCTGAAAGGAGAAGCTGAGGGAACTGGGGCTGTTCAGCCTGGAGAAAAGGAGGTTCAGGGAAAACCTTACTGCTCTGTACAACTGCCCGACAGGAGGGTGTAGCCAGGTGGGGCTGGTCTCTTCTCCCAGGCAACCAGAGACAGCATGAGAGGACATAGCCTCAAGCTGCGCCAGAGGAGGTTTAGAGTGGACATTAGGAGCAATTACTTCATGAAAAGGGTGCTTAAGCACTGGAGTGGTCTACCCAGGGGTGGCTCACTGTCCCTGGAGGTGTTTAAGACTGGACGTGGTACTCAGTGCCATGGCCTAGTTGTCAAGGTTGTCTTGGCTGGACTTGATGATCTCAGAGGTCTTTTCTAAAGTAATTGACTCTGTGGTTCTGTGATTCTGTGATTTGCATGGCAGAGTTTTGGTAGCAGCAGGGCTACAGGGGTGGCTTTTGTTTGAAGCTACTGGAAGCTCCCCGCATGTTCAACAGAGCCAGCGCCAGCTGGCTCCGAAACACATTCACCACTGGGCTAGGCTGAGCCCATCAGTGACGGTGGCAGCACCCATTGGATAGCAGGTTTAAGAATGAAATAAAATTGTTGCACAGAAGCAACAGGACAGAGGAGAGAGCAATGAATTTATATAAGAGAAAGACCTCTGCAGATACCAAGGTCAGTGGAGAAGACGGGGGAGCAGCTGCTCCCGGTGCCAGAGCAGAGACTCCTTTGCAGTCCATGGTGACAAAAATGGTAGGGCAACTATGCCCATGGAGATCCACAGTAGAGCACAGGTCCACCTGCAGCCCCTGAAGGGCTCCATGCTGGAGCTGGTCAATGTTCAGAGGAGGCCGTGATCCCATGGGAAGCACACACTGGAGCAGGCTGCTGGCAGGAACTGTGGATCTATGGAGGGTAGAGTCCACACTGGACAGGTCTCCTGCCAGGACTTGTGAATCTGTGGGGGTTCCACATGGTAATAGCCTGTTCCTGAAGGACTGCACCCCATGGCAGGGACCCACTCTGGAGCAGTTTTTAAAGAACCGTAACTGATGGAAAGGACTCATGCTGCAGAAGTTCAGGGTGGACTGTCTCCCATGGGAGGGACACCATGCTATAGCACGAGGACAGTGAGGAGTCTTCCCCCTGCAGAGGAAGCAGCGGCAGAGGCAACACGGGATGAAGTGACTGTAACGCAGGACTTGGGTCGCATACGCACAAAGCCCTGAACTGAGCAGCTTTACTGAGTGACCCAAACCAAGTTACTTTTTGAGCAACAGGTCCCCAGCTGTACAATATGGAAAATGGCACTTCCATCTTGCTCATGCTAGTGATGGGAATAGCTATAACAGGGTCCAGAGCACTCACATCCCACGGTAACAGAGATTGCAACAGCGTAATGGGGATACATCCTCACAATGTAAATGACATGCAAAGCATGGAGAACTCTCTTTCATAGCTTCATCTGCTGTTTTTCATTTTACAACAACAAGTGCAAGTTTTACTACAATGCTTTGACTTACGTATATGCAAGTATTTTGTAAAAACCCTGGACTTTTATAGTATTAAAAATGAATACCAATCCTGATAATCAGGAACAAAAAAAATACAGTTTGGAGCTTTGCACAAAAATAAACATTTGCAGATAAATTTCCACCAGCTCTCATATGTGTATGATCTGAGTTCACTGTATTGAAGCTATTGCCTTGTTAGTCTTGACAACATGCTGCTGAAAGAAACAAAGCAGTTGTAGGGAGGTTCATTCTTTTCCATCAGAAACGTATACCTAATTAAATGGAACTGCTTGCGCTTTCATTTTACCTCAAGCCTCCATTTGGCAGGCAAGACCAAAAAATGGGATCTTGTACCATGACAGTTCTTTGTGCAACAAGCTGAAAAAAAACCAAAAAAGCTTTTTAGTTCAACCTACTCACTATTCGGATGTTCACAGGCACTGTTTGACAAGAAATGCAGTTGAAAGTGTGTAGTTCTTCACAAAAAGGGAGAATTTGATATAAATTATTGCAGACCTTATAGTCAACCCGAGGTCCTATTCTAAGTGATGACTTTACAGACAGTATAACATCTCTTAGTACAAAATATGCTCTTGCATTCTGGTGAGATCTCAAGTCCTTACATATAATGTTTATTTCCTGCCGTGGCTTCAATTTATTTTTTTTGTAGTGTTAGCAGAATTCCAACTGTGATTTTCTTTGTCTGTGGCAAATGTTCAACAATTTACAGGAGAAATTTCAGGTCATGGGTTTTTTACACTTTAAATATATAAAGATTAAAGAATGAATGTGCAATCAGCATATAGAGAATCCAGCTTTTACAAGAATGAAATAGATGGTTCAGCTTCTTAAATCCCATATTCATAGCATCTGCATTCACTGTTACCACTCTTTTGTGCCTCCTTCAACTAAATAGGTTCTTTAGAGAGATAGTTTGCTAAACTGTAAATACAGTGATAAAATTTTGTTTTTCTTTCTGTCATGATATGGAAAATGTCCAAGCACTTGCCTCTAATAAAAAATGAACACTTTCTATTACGGTTTAATTTTTCTCCTTACTGTTCCCAAAGGCATAAATTCTTGTCTTTTTTTTTTGGTTTAAAGAGGAAGTACATCTAACTTTTGTTACAGAGAGTGGAGGCATTCGAAAAGAATCTCTTCTGAATGGTGTCTTCATGGTTCTGTGCACAAGTGTGGATTTGTGGGATCCTCAGCACAGGTCAAGGAATGGGTGTTTCCAAATCTCTTTATTCCTCTGCATTTACACTTCATTATGCTGAAAATCTCCCTTGGCCAAACTATTTCTTACCCAGCAGTGTTTGAGAGAGGAATGTGCACAGAAGTGCAGACACTGGTTCTTGGCCTGCTAAATTCACTAAGTCCATTAGGGAACTCCCCTAGGACAGAGAAAAAGATTTGATTTTGTTTTTTCAATTGCAGTTTTGAGACTTGTCCATGACTATATTGGTATAGAGACTGTATTTGGCAATGGGGAAATTTTAAATCTCATAAGTAATTCTTCCCTAAGAAATTTCTTTTCGAATCTTAGGTTTTTGACCAGGGCTTAGATCCTTATCTCAGCAGATCCCTCTAAATGAAATGATGGAAACTTTGCAAACCCATGAACCACTTTCCTTCCCGTACCCATATCCTCCAACACGCAGGAGGCATTGTCATTGAACATACTTGCTAGTAATGTGCTGAATACTATCCAATACACATAGGTAGTAAAATAAAACTGTAAAAAAATTATTTGGGTTTGATATTTTAGGTGCATAACAACTTCTGTGCATGTCCTGTAGTTATATACCAGCCTAGCTGTGGTACTCTCTTTGAGTTGTGCATAAATATAGAAGACTCATAGGAACAAGCCATTTGTAGGTTTTGATGCACACATTCTAATATTATCACATGGAGAAAGTGATAATTTTTGTTTTCAAATTGTGAGTTACAAAATGTGTTAGAACAACTACAGTTAATGTATATGTGTGATTTTGTGTAGCTCTGTTTATCAGTCTATATCTTCCGATTTTTATTAATCGTAAGATAAATGTTTTAGAATCCAATAAAAAACATGTTCATTGTTTATTTAACATTGAGATTTATTCAGATAATGTAAAATTCTAGTTATTAATAGACATGAATTATACTTCTAAATCTACATGGTTGCTACCTCTGCACTTTATGAAGTTTACTTTTAGTGATACAATCTCTGAAATAACTTTATAATAGCAAAAGAAGTCCTATAAAGCTGTATTTTGGAAAGAAGTATGTTGTGGCATCAGATATCGTAATTGATCAATCCATTTAAAAGACACCACCCTGTTAGATTATCTGAGATTTTAATATCCATATAGAAATAAAATTAAATGAAGAATCAATTTTCTTATAAATGAATGCTATATACTTAATGAAATGTAGACATATAAAAGAAAAAATTATACCTTGTTAACTTCTATGTAGGCATTGTAGGAGATCAGCAGTTACTGCAGGATGTAACCCAATGACTTTTAAATATTTTTTTAAGACAAGATATTCTTGAAATAATGAAATTTGCCATTTTGGCATGATCCCACAGACCACTTGATTTGAAGAAAGGAAAGCAGCAGATAAATAAAAATAAGTTTGGAGCTGGTGACACACTTTCTAATGAAATGCCTGGAGTTCAAGTTGTAAATGTTAAGTTTTTTCACTATGTTCTTATGCTTGTGGCTATTAGAATTATAATGCATGTTCAAAAATAAGAAGAAAAATAAGGAGAGTAGGATCACCAAATAATTGCAAAGCAGGCCCTCCTATCTAGGACGCACACGTGCACTGCAATGCCATCTTGTCAGGGAACCAATTGCATCCAGGAGCCTTTTGGAAGAAAGATGTAGGAACATCTTTGCTCCTATTTGAGGAATGATACAAGGGGCTATTTTCGAATGATTAATTAAAGGGAATCAATCTTCATTGCATTGCCACTGACATGAAAAGCACTGTAGCTGTGCAATAATCACATGCAATTATTCAACTATCCCTTTGGCAAGGACAACGTAATTAGTCCTGGTAGTGTCAAGAGATTTTCTTTATATCCAACAAATTGGCAGTTTTAATCAAGTGTTGCTGAAAATTTATCATAACATAGAGAAAACAATAGGTGAAGTTACAAGGCCCCAAGCTGTGTGAATCCTATCTACAATAGTACAAATTTACAATACTAACATGATGAATGCTACCAATCCTTGAATAAGCTGATTATAATTGTGTATCAGTATCACACACCATAGTTCTTGTTTGTTTAAAATTAAGGGCACGACCCTTCTCATGCCTCGTCACTTAGCCTGCTTCAAGCCTTCACACCTATTGTGGTCACCTATTATCACAGCTATCATGGGTGAATCCGAGCTGTCAGAAGATGTCACATAGGTCCAAGCCCCAGGCCTGCTGAAAACAAACACAGCTAAAACCAGGATTATTCAGTGTTGTTCAGTGCCTGAGCTCTGAACTCCCATAAGTTGAACTTCCCACATTCAGAAGCAACAGAGAGCTAGACACTCTTGTAGTGTGTGGCAAAATGAAACCTGTTATGAAGTCAGTAAGCTGTGTCTTATGTTCTGTATCCAGACCCTTGGCAGACATTTAACAGGGTCTGATGTTTAAGCACTCTTGAGCCCCTGCGCTGCACTACTTTTTGTCAGATTGGCTTGTTCCTGCAGTTGGAATGTTTCTAGTCACATTCAGCTATGAGGTCAGTCATATTTCTGCTATAAAAGATTTATGCCAGTATGGAATTTGGTATCAAATCTTTCATTAGCATAGCTGGAGGAAATGCCTTTAAAATGGCCATATTACAGACAGCAAGTTCAGTGTGTACAGAGTACTGACATGAGAGAAATCAGACTTACAGAGGTAGCCACTGGAAAAGACAACACGTGCTAAAATTGATTGCACACCTGACATAGTACCTGTCTCAGTACAGACAGATTCATCTGTATCTCACATACTCTTGTATGATGTAAATATGCATGCTGGTTTCTTTGCTAAATCTTTAAAAGAAATCATATGTTAATTTTTTTATTACATATTAATTTTTATATTACATTCGGTATAGGGCAAATAAGTAAATATGGGCAGTTCTTGTCAATAAATCTGTGACAAGGTTGTTTTTATTGTTACCTACCATTCTTACAGTGGCTATTTGAACACTAGTAAGTGAAAGAAAAGTATGTCCTACAAATAATCTACAATCTAGAAAAACAATCCTATTCAGCAAGCCTAGAAAGGTAATGTTTAGCCAACAGTTTTCTGACTGTCTTGGAAATTAAAATTTCTTTTAAGCTGAAAAATTTAACAAGGATCTGCGGTCCGTTCTCTAGAGAGTAGATTTGGAGAAGTGTTAGTTCAGGTTATATAAACCTGCAATACTTAGGGCTAGAACAAGGGGAAGAAAAGCACATTTTCCCCATAAATGTGGTCTATTTTTCACATCTTTGCAGACTGAAGAGGAAGAAAAAGGTCTTTTCATTCCTCTATTCTTTTTCCTTTTCCTTTTTTTTTAACAGCTCTAAACACAACTCTTACAAATGCTGCTGGCCTGTATCACAACACAAAGAAATCAGTAAGATAATGGCAGAAGCATTGTTCTTTCTGCCTTCAAGCATTGTGTTCAGCTTTATAAACTATCTATTTCTGCTAGATAGGTTGCCCAGTGACTTCGTACCTTCTACTTCTGCTTGTCTTTTTCTAAAGGAAGAAGTAGTATGTTGTCTTTTTAATATCCACTGTCTCTGAGATTACTTTTGAGCTCAGAATGCAAAACTTTTCCTCAGGCTACATTTCCATTTTCAGTGTTTTATAACCTCATGAGTGGAACTGCATTGCACACTGACAGAGGCATACATTACTTGTGGCAATGTGTTGGTTTGTTTCATTGTATTGCATTTAGTTGAAGGAACATCTCCCTCCAGCCCTCCACTTATCCCCCACCCCCACACTCTCTCAGGAAAAAAAAAGAGGAAGAACAAGAAAGGGAAGAGGAGAGAGAGTAGAGAAGAAAAAAACATAGTACACATACACAGGAGATTTTGTGTATAATCTGAAACATTTTTAGCCCTGCTGAGGTCTCTTTTCTTAATGACTTTCCTAAAAAGTTGTCTTGTCAAACATAGTTAAAAGCTTTTGCCTCATATGAATGGAAGCAATTTGGAAACAGCATAGCACAAGATAAAGAAACTCATTGGTTTGGCAGTATCATGCAAACATTGAACAAATATAGTTACTATCAGAGAATTTTGATTCTTCAGCATTACATTTCCTTGAGCATACTCTATTCTTGAGCTGTATTACTAACAAATCCTGATGAGTGCAGGTACTGTTCTCTTCTGCATTCCTATGAGACATCAATACCACAACAACAGCAGTGCAAAAAATTCAAATTTTCTGCAGACATACACAGAAAATGTACAGACTCAATCTGTCTTGCAATGCCTGATATACATATATATATGTGTGTCCGAGTGTGTGTGTGTGTGTGTGTGTGTGTGGTGTGTATGTCTATTTTAGCATGCTACTTCCATCACTTCCATCAAGGTTTGTCATTCTTTCAACATCTTCTCAGTCAGTAATTCAATAAGATGGATAGTCACAAAAAGCACAAAGCAGAGATGAAAATTAAAGAATCCATTATGTTGAAACAAAGAGAAATGGGAGGAAGCAAAGCAGTAGGAGGGAAGATGTGATGAAGGAAGGAGACAGGAAGGGGGTAAGCATATAATAAACTCCTCTGAGGGAATCAGGAAGGGAAGAGAAACTGATTGGAGTTTGCAGCTGTATTCTGTCCTAAGGAGGCTAACGACAGTAAAAGAGTGCTGAATGAACTTGTGAAGAACTGAACTGATAATAGTGTCAGCAAAATATACTATAAAGGACAGGAAACATCAGCAAGCAAAGGAGAAGTTATCAGTGGAGAGGTAGAAAAGAAAGAAAAACATATAAAGTGGATGGAAAAACCAAAATGGTCAAAATCTCAAAGTAAATATCTATATTATTTGCTCTTGTCTGGTGTCTGATTGTTTGATTTTTTAATACATGAGTTGAAGGTCTGGTGGGTGGTGGTGGAATCAAAAGTCTGAGGGCCTATCCGACCCCACAGGAATTTGGCTGATGGCAAGAAACAGAGAAAAGTGCTTGCTCATTGATAGAAGGAAAAAAATGGATGAAGTTCAAACTACAACACAGAGACTTGTGAAATCAAACTTGAATCTGGAATTTTTGGGTTATGTTCTGGTCACTCTTCTACTAATTTTTAATTTACAAAATATTATTATTAGTATTATTATTACTCATGAGAACTCAGGTTGAAATTTTTGATTGAGTACACCTGATATAAGTACTCAGGAAAGAACATTTAGACATTCTTTATCAGAGAAGCTTCATCTTTATCAAACAAGTGTACAGATGCTAAAACTGCTTACCTGGATATCCTGCACTTAGGGTGGCCAATTCCTCATTGGAAATATGACAAGGGAAAATTGAAAGCAAAGTCTTCTAGACAGAAAATAAATCAGGCTTATGTCTTCTTCACTCCCTTGGCCTTTAAGGACCCCAGTTATTTTAAATTTCAGGATTTCCAGGTTCCAGGAAAACAGACAACAGACATGAAAGTTTACAGCAATCAGTTTTCTTATCATGTTTTTTTCACCTGTATTTTTTTCACGTTTCTCTCCTTCTGTCAAATTGTCAAAATCCTCTACCTGGGAAATGCAAACCCAAGTGATTTCTGCTTCAACTTGCTCCCATTTCAAAGGATTTTAAAAACTGTCATAGTAAGAAGGCGACTAAATATAGATGTAGAAAAGCCTACCTTATATGAACAGTTCATAATAACCCCTCCAACATCATAAGTATTAAAGGCATATATTATCCATAAATTATGAAAAGTGGACAAATGAATAAAAAATAAGCTTGGCACTCAGGTGCTATCATGAAGTGAAAAATAAGATGGTGTAAAAATATAGTCCTGTTTCTAAGTATGACATGAGCACTTAGAGACCAGAGTCATAAGGTCCTGAATTAGACTTGAAAATGCTTGGGTCATTTTAGAGATTGCTTCCTGACTTTTAAGTCACTGAACACTTCTGAAAAAAAATCTGCTCAGCAGATCTGACAAATTGCTCATGATGAGTAGTTCAGTCATCTCCAGATATGAAGGAGCAGGTGCAACAAGAGAGATTAAAGAGCATGGATGCATTTCTGAATTAGGGTCAGGAGAAACAGAAGACATGATTACATAGGAATACAGGCCGGGATTACAACAGTTTATATGTTCTCTCTAACTCATCCTCCATGTCAAAGTGTGGCTCGAAATTCTTGCTGTTAATATGAGGATTCAGCAATTAAAATGTTAAACTTCACATCAATAAAACCCCGGTGGCCATCTTCACATTCTCCTCACATCCCACACAAGACCATCCTGCATTGAATGAAAAGATTCAGTTAATCACAAATGAAATTTTATTTTAGTCATGGTTATATCACAGAATTGGTTTTGTTTCTGGAATTCAATTGTGCTTTGTCCTGTTTTCCTATACTGGAGCCACTCATTAGGCCCCAAGTATATAGAGTGAAGAGACAAATACTGAAGCTTGGTGTTGTTCAATTTAGCCAAGTGCATACGTTGAAATCCACTGGGGACCTCTGAAGATTTTGTAGTCAGGTTAGCATTAAAAAGGAAATGCTCAGTTGTGGCCCATTCCTGAGCACTTTCAAGGTAATCAAAGGATTTGCAATAACATCAGCTGGAACAGGTTTAGATCCTTTTTAAAGATTAATCCTAGATGTTTTATGGCAGGTGGTTTATCCATCATCTCAGTGCCAATCCTCTAAGAAAACATCCAGAAAGTCAGAATTTGTAAATGTCATTTTATCATTCACTGTGGTGTTTAATATTATGTGTCAATGTTACAAACAAATGCCTCCAGGAAAAGTAAAATCTCATCTTCTCTCAGGATATTAACATTTACAAATATTTGCTTCAGGTCTTTGGAGATGATAATATACTTCAGCTGCTATCTTTTGACAAGTTATAGATATAGGAAAAAAATTCATGGGCTGAATTCTTCTTTCTTACATTGTTATGGATTAGGAGTAATTCCAGGAAGCCAAAGCATTTACATCAGACTAAAGCTGATTAACAAGAGCAGAATGGAGCCCAGAGTTATACTGTGAGACTCACACGTAAGTGCAATCTGCAACTGAGAATAAATGTGTTTAATGTAACCTTCATAAGTCATCAGCACAGATTCCTTTAATTTTATTGTCTGTTTATTCATATTACAAAATTCCTTTGTTTAAATATTTCTTTGACCTAGTTTAACAAAAAAGCACATCAATAATGTAAACCCCAACAAGTGAGATGATACATTATATTTGTAAACAGTGGCATGTTTAATCAAATTGCACTGGATGATAAATTCAAGTGCTTTCTTTCTTCAGCAGGAAAAGAGCTCATGTTTATATTTGTTTTATTTATATTTAACTCATTTAGTTTGCCATCTTCTTTCTTCTCTCTTTTTCTTTTGTGCAGCCCGCAGGTTGTTGCATTTGCTGTTCGTATTTTCCCGTGGAGTTTCAAGGACAGTGGAGCTGAACAACAAAACAGTTACTAAGGCAGATAATTTTTGAATGATCTTCACTATTTTTATTCTGAAAAAATATTAATCAGGGTTTGGCATGAAGGATATTTCATCATCTGTTTTATTATCTGTTTCTTTGTGCTAACACCTGAGGAACATCAATGTAAATAACTATTCCTTACACTCCTCATGATAAAGGCCCAAAGTGAAGAAGTGTGTGACCAGAAGAACTTCCTACTTAAACAGAGAAGACAGATGGAGGTCTTGAAAGGAATGAATAAGTTTGTCTTTACAATTTCTTGCTGCTTTTAGATAGATGCAGGGAGAAGTACTCCAGATGAGACAAAGGGTGGGGCGTAGTCAGGAGCTGCAACTGCAGCCCACTCCATGGGCATCAAGCACAGATCCAGTCAGAACTGTGCCTACCTTTCGCAAGCAAACACTGAACCTCCAAAATTTGCAGTATAAAATGAAACCAGGACAGGAAAAGACTCAAAGAAACAGCTTCTCACTAGTGTTCATGTTAACAGCTTGCCTGGTTAGGCAGTGGATAATTCTAGAGAATAAGTTTATTCTTGTCAGAACTATGGCTCTCAGGGCAAGTAGCAGGTAAGCACTATACATAAATTCTTACTGGTTTTTATAAACAATATCTTTTTACTTAGTTTCTAAACACTATTTTGAGACAATACATGTTTCAAGTAAAAAACCTGTTTCCCAAGAATGAACCAGTTTCAAAAAATTTACTTTAGGAAAGTACAAATTTTTTTAAAATCCATTCTCTGATCTTGACACTTATAACGAAATCTTTTTTAACTTCAGTTAAAAGTGAATTTTAAAACAGGTTAGTTGTCTTAGAATCCCAAGATGGATTGCTTGGAAAATAGTCATATTTTAGTTACTCAGAGGGTTAACATGTCTAAGTTTGTAGTTGAAACTTGGGTCTAGACCTAAACAAAAAGTACAATCAATGAACAGTGTGTCTTTGTCTCTTTACTGCTATTCTGTTTAATCAACACGTATTATTTCAAAAAACCCTTCGTCGGTGTTCTCTAATTTATAGCGCTAACTTTCAGTGGTGACTTCCCCCCCTCCACCCAGTTTGAACAGCTTACATAGGGCCAAGAAGCAGTTCCTTCACACTCTTTATCACAGCCGGTCATATATCCAAGGTTTGGACTGATATTTAGTCTGCAGTTGTTACATTACACATCATTACTCATTAATTAAAATTAATAGAGGTATTTGCTTTAATATGCAACAAATTAGCTTTAGAAATGGGATTATATTAGGGAGATAGCTTCTCACACTATTCCAAGCTCACTGTCTAAAGAAGGCAGGGGATTTTCAGAGGATTCATCACTGCCTTAAATCAATGCTGAAGAAGGCTGGTAAACATCTATAATCTAGGTGATCACCACTGGCAGTTATGGCAAACATTTCCCACAGCAGAACTTGATGATAACAGCAACATCTTTCTCTAAAGAAAAAAGAAAAAACTTGCCTAAGCTCATATTGCAATTCATTAGTTAAGCCAAATTAAGGTCTTGAAGTTATCATTACCCACCCGAAATCTTGCTCTTCTTCTGGCATCTAGACATATTAAAAAAGCACTAGCAACGACAGTTAGCGAAATTAAATTTTTACGGCCCTTTCTGTATGGAATTTTTTCTTTTTTTAAGCCAGGTTTAGCATCAGTTTTGTTTTACCAACACAAGAATATATAGTTTCTATGGAAACATCCATGTATTCTGAAAATTAATCTCTTTCAATGCAAGTTAGATGAGAGCAATGGTCTTATGCCAGAATAAGACTTCGTCCTTTTCTTCCGTTCCCCCAAAATGCAAGGAATCAAGACAACTCTCCAGTAAAATCAAATACAAAGCATTATTTAAGCCATACCCTTCAAGTTATACTTATTTTAGCATATTTTCTTTGTGTCTGTAAAGAAGGAAAAAATAAAACTTGAGTACTGATGACAGATCCTCATACCAAAGGCCAACTATAAGCACAAGCAATAAGAAGTTAACTCCAAGGCCTGTATGTTTTTTTTGAGCATTGTCTGCCAAATCTGTCAGAAAAGCAAGCCCATTCTGTCGGTTCTTTGCATGGCACTCTGGCTGGAAGCTGGCATTGTTACTGAAGAGTTTCAAGGGGTCTCTCTTAGGCCGTGGATTCCTGAATCCAGAACAGGTGCAGTCACACCCTCTCTACAAACAGAACTACTTTGTCTGAATAAGCACAGCAGAGAAGAATGGGATGTATTAATAGCTAAATAGTGTCTTTATTAACAGTGGAACAGCTGGCAGTTCTGTATGACAGCTCTCATTCCAATCTATTTTATCCAATTGCAAAACTATAAGCACACCACATCAGGGAACCAAGGGGACCACACACGAGCAATCAGCCATTCAACGGCGCTATAATTGCTTCACAGTTGGAAGTTTGTTCTGCTCAGCTACTGTTATTCTTTTAGTTTGAATTGCAACTATCTGGAATCTAGTGTTGTTAATGCAGATAAGCTTGCTCAGAAAAACTCCCTTTGTTTTACAAGCTAGCCTGCTGCAGGAACTTCTGCTGTGCCTCTGAGGATCACAAATGCCTCAAGTGCTGGGTACCAGGACTGAGACAGAGACAGGCAGTATCAACATCTTGGCTGTATCTCCCACAAAATGGTTACCCTAACAAGGAGGATAAAAAATCCCAATAAACTCTTGAGATTTGTGTTAGAGAACTTGAGAACCTTTGCTGGACTTCCTACTGAGCAAAGGAATAGACTCCATGAGTCCTTTGAGATGTATAAATGGCTGAAACTCTACTAGTAACTGTGATGCAGCAAGGAAGCTGTTCTAGAAGGAGTAGTATTCAAGCACATTAGCGTTACACATGTAGGTAATGAGTGTGTGTCTCCACATGTCTTAGTGTGGGTGTAGAGAGGATACAGCAAGGCTACGGATATTACATACACTAAGCAATAAAGAAAATTCAACTTGATACATTTACATTCCTAAGGAACTAATAGGCCATAGAATTCTAGCTTGCAGTTTGCAATACTGCTGTTGATTACTGTCTGATCTCCTAGTTGTTTGCAATATGTTTGTAGCTTGATTTTGCAATTTCTTTCATCTGTCTGCCTTCTCATACCCATACATGATCACTTTTCCCTTCCTATCACAGCATAATGCTTATTTGGAAAATTCTCAAAGTATCCTTCAGAGAAAAAATTGAAAAACTCTTGGATGTAGCTAGGCTAGCAGAATTCATACAGATACAAAATTACAAAATCTTTCTACTTTGCCGGTTTTTTAGCTTTCTGTTTTCTATCATCTTTTGGGATTAACTACTCAGAGGACTAATTCTTATTCAAAGTTTACTATTCAGTAGATCTCTCTCAGCCTTTATACAAAACAGCATGTTACAATACTGTTGTGACTTCTTTGTCATGCTTTGACACATGGCTCTAGGTAATAAAATAATGTGCTGTCCCAACTTGTTATCTGTTGCTGCTGTTTCAGGCTGACTTTTTTTTGCTTCATCTCTACTGATGCACCGTGTGGATAAATGAGCAGTTCTTATAGGCATAACGATATATTTGTATGAACTAAGGATCACTGTTAAAACTAAAATTAGTCTCAGGACAGGTTGGAAAATTCTGAATACTGGGGAAGATCTCGTATAAATCAATCACCAACCTTAAGAATTAAACAAAATTTTTTTTGAAATTGAATTGTGAACTAGAATGTATATGTGGACGGTCAATAAATGTTAAAAAACCCAACACAAATGACAAAACAAGAATAATTAGGGAATCAACTAGGGTAGTCATTGAAAAGAATAATAGTTGCCAAATATAGGAATAATATGAAGGTGCAAGACGTAATTGTGCACACAAAATCAATTGTGAAAAAAAGTCCTTAATAAACAACACCATTTTATTTCCCACTGTCAGCATTATTACATTAGTAACCAAGAATGCAGTTAACAGCTAAATACTCATTTTGCATGTGTTTCTAGACTTTTTACTGTCTGCTCCAGGAGAGTCAGATTTGTACTCTTCCACACTAGGTTTGTACTCTTCTAGCTAATACTGCTTCAGGACTTCTTCCTTGACAAGGAGTGAAGCACCTTAGAAGCAGACACACAGCAAAACTTGTGATCCTGAGAATGCAAGGAACAATTTACACCTAGTTCAAGGGGACCAAATCCAGTTGGATTCCAAGTATTTAATGTCCATTAGCAACGGGAGTGCGTTAGATGCACGTGCCATAATCCATTTCATGCACTACAGCCCCGTTTCACCATGATTCTCCTGGTAAGTGTTGGAAGCTGGGAGATGTGCTTTCAAACCGTGATGCTGAAATAACATAAAAAGGTAGTACAAAAGATTCTGACCACTATGATTTGCAGCAACATTAAGGAGAATATTTGGGAAAATTCCTCTGCAAACCATGCTGAATATTTATTTATTTATTTAGGGGTATTTAATACTAAAAGTTAGAGAAATTAAAATGTACTATTGGCCCCAATAGTGTTTAAGAGTCTCATCAGTTAAATATGGAATGTGGTTGATAATTCTAGCTCAGTGTTCTATTTCCTTAAAATCCTTCCAAATAAATTAAAATTTCAAAGAAATTAATATTTGATTTAGAATTATTTACAGGTAATGGTGCAAGTATAAAAAATTAAGCTAAACATATGCTTTGAAAAGCAGAGTTGAGGAGGATTTGGGGTATTTGGTTCCTTCAGGTACAAGGTCATTCAAGTCACCTAATTGATACCTTAAGATAGGTAATATCTCTGCACTTTTAACACTCTTAGCAGCTACTTGAAAAATTAATTTTTGTAACTGTAATGCACCATGCTTTATCTCACACAAGCTTGTTCACCACTACCATATCAAAAAGGCAAGGAAAGTCCTAGAGTTAAAAGAGGCCTGCTGTTTCTTAATTGACCTGGGGGGGAAAAAAAAAGGAAAGACAGTCTTGCTGATAATCCCAGGAGTATCCCGCTAGCAATCTATATAGTTGGAATAGTGAAAAAAATGTCTCCAGAGACCCCTAAACATAGTGGTACATAAGCACAGTATATCTGTACAACTTTCTTAAGGAACACATAAAATAAGCATAGAGACACTACATTTGTGTCCAGGCACTGTTTAGAAAAAATTGCTTGATAAAACCCCAGGTATTTAATGCTAGGCATTAAACCATGCTAGGCACTCCTTCCTCTTATTTTTCATATTAATCTCTGTTCTTGGTTTTCTAACAGTTCACAAAGCAAAAGAAAACTCATGGAGTGCTTGCCTGTTGAAAAGGAGTTACTGCCATTGGCAGAGAGCAGCACATTGATGTGGATGCTCTCCTCATGAAGGGTGCCCAGTACAACCATGTGTTTGTGAGACACAGACTCCTTACAGCTTCTATTTAGGTTTCAAGATAGATAAAAGATATGATATGTACTCACAAGAGATTAAAAAAAAAAAAAAAAAGAAAAGAAAGAAAAATAAAAAGAAACAATCCCTTTTTCTGACTGGACAGGAAACTTTGCTTCCATTTCAAAGGAAGGAATAGGATTAATGGCATGAGTTCAATGCTGTCTACTAATTAACATGATTAATTTACATACAAGCTAGGCTTAGAAGTGGTGCGTGCAGTATAAGCTGTCAGAACATATTGAGAACACTAAAGCATAGTTTGCAATTTATATCTCTGCTTTCAAAGAAAAAGTCAGTCACCTAAGCATTTTGTGGGCTCTTGAGTTGCTGCCTTCTTTCAGATATTAGTGGACAGGTTTATCAGATGGTTTTAATCACCTTCAGATTTCAAAAACATCCATCAAACTTTTCTGTCCCTTTTCTTTTTATTGTTCAAGCTAAGAGGCAACTTGCAGGTGTATGCCTGTATTTAGGCAGCACAGATGAATTATCAATGACTACTAGAGTTCCTTGTGCTGCTGCTGCTGTAAGTATTGTATTTGGTATTATATCCAGTTGTGTTGGGCTGGTTACAACCACAGCTTGTGACATCTTATATTTTTGCTACAGAAGACTGATAAAGATTTCTCATTTGATTGGTAAATTAAAGGCATAAGTAGTGTAGTAACACTCATCTGTTACTGTGCCCAGCATATATATTTCCAGTTTTCTTTGATTTTTCATATTCACTTTATCTGAGATAGATTTTTAGAGAAAATTTTTAGGAAATATTGGTCTCTGACAGGAAAATGGACAGCAGCTGGTGTCAGGAATAGGGTGCATACTATACATGCTGCAAGAAAATAGATAAGAAGTTGAAAAGACAAGTGGCTTGTGCTTTGTACAGTTGTAGATTTTCTTCAAGTTATACTACAGTTTTTGCAATCCTCCTCATCCTATTTCATGGACTGGACTGAATTCAGAAATCCGTGTTGTGACCTCAGCTTTGACCAAAAAAAAGCACTGCAAAAAGCAGATCAGATTTTGTTCTTGTTCTCTGGTTGGTGTATTAGTACAAATATTCTCATTCAGGGAATTTCTCATACCAGATAGGATAAATCAGTTTAATAAATAAACATCTTGAAATTATTTATAGTGGGTAATGGGACTGGTTGAGGGTTTTCTTTCCTTCTTGTTTTTTGCAAAGTTTTTTCCCCTGAACTTACCTCAACAGACAGTGATATTTTTCTTACCTGCAGAACAAATGGACCTGCTTTGGGATGCAGTCACAAGTCCACTCTTTTTCTGCTGGTACAAGAAAAGGAAAGAGAATTATTTTGGCTTCAGGGTTTCTCAGATGTTATATGGTAACCTAAGTTAAATAAAGCCAAGTTTTTCATTAACTTTAAAGAAGTTGAAGGCACTCTATGCGACTATTAGCCTGTACAACCTATTAAGGAGAATGGGGTGGAGCCCAGGTCTGAACAGGACTCATGTCCATCCTGAAGAGGAGAGGCCAAAGAGAAAGCTCCAAACCTGTTCTTCCTCAGAAACTCCATACACAGGGAACATAAAGGCCTGATTTTTTTGAGCCTTCTGATACTTGATTATGTGGCTTCCAGCAGATCGTATAAAAAATTTCTTCTGAAATATCTGCAGTTCTTTCTTCTACCCTAGAGAATCTGCCTTCAAGCCTGTTATAAGACAGCAACAGCATTCTGCTAGTCAGTATTTTCTTGGCATGAAGGAAGACCAAGTACCCACTGTGATTTTTTTAAAAAAGATTTATCAGCTGCTTTCAATTCTGTTGATAGTGCAGTTTTAAATCAATGGCATTAGACCAAGATGAACATGGCCCACTTCCTTGAGTGTAACAACATCCAGACTTGGAGTAACTTCTGGAGCAGCCACATGTCTTGAAATTTGTCCATTTTTTCTATAAGCAATTTGAATTGTGATAAATTGGTTTTCTCTTCTTTGACCTACAGCTTTTCAGGGCTGTAGATTTGTTCTCATGAATGCAGCAAGAAAGTTTCAGGCATCTTTGCAGAGACCCTTAACCAAGAGAGAAAGCTTCTGGTGAAGCTC
Source organism: Corvus moneduloides (assembly GCF_009650955.1). Lineage (NCBI taxonomy): Eukaryota > Metazoa > Chordata > Aves > Passeriformes > Corvidae > Corvus > Corvus moneduloides. Next base: position 47,931,364 of record NC_045511.1, read on the forward strand.
TACAGCACTAATCAAAAGGTTCATTTATTGCACTGAATCTGGCTTTCACTGAGTGCAATGTTCTGTGTAACATCTCTCCCTGAACTCGGAGAATGCATTCATGCAGAGATAAAGCCAAATCCACATTACAAATATGTTACAGTTTAGGAAGAAACAAATTAAAACATACTGTTCAAAACTTGCTTTGCATGGAGGAGGGCTGATTGAAGTAGAAATGTACAAACTATGTTGCAGCTGTTTTGTAAACTGAGAAAGATTCTCCCCTGTAGGAGACTTGGATTGTTTAAAAAATAAGAAAATATACAATTCATAAAGGCAAATAATAGTGATAAAAAATCCATAGCTGCCCTGAACAATAGCAGCTGAAAAAGGAGAGTTAGGTTTGATGTGAATTTTAATATGCTGCCTAGATATTACACAGATCTATGCACGTAATACTAGAATTGCATTTAGTTTAAGACTATTTGGCGTAAAAATAAAGACACTCTTTCAAGCTACATAACTATAGATCACATGTGCAGGAGAAACAACTATGAAAAAGTCATCGTCTTTTCAAACAAGGCCAGAAATAGTGGGCTAAACCTGTGTTTTTAGGCATGTGACCTTTGTCTCATTACGTGTACCTTTAACTGTGATAAACATCCATTTAAATGAATATCATTTTCTTACAATTACAGAAGGGTCATACATAATATACTAGGTTCCCCTGGCAGCATATGTGTTAGTCATGCATATTTCATGAGCAGTTTTATTCCTCTAGTCAGCTTCAAGCGATGCTCAAGCTCATGGCTTTGGTGTGTAGGAAATTAAGGTCTTGCCCATAAAAAGATTCCAAGGCAATGATTGTAACTCTGCACATTACCAAGAAGCGCAGCAGAATGACCTCCTTGTAACTTTTGATGGGTATTGGTATCAAATTTCTTTGTGACAAACATTAATTCCCCTTATTTGTCAGTTGGTATGGAAAAGCATTATTTCCACAAGTGCTTGAATCTAAAAATTGTGGTTGTTTCTCATCACTGAAGGCCAGGTAGGAATGTTGTAGTTGCATTAGAAACAAAAGAAGAAGAGAAGTGGGGAAGACTTAGATAAGTCAAATATGCTACATGCTAAACTTTTATAGGGCAGGCTGAAAAAAATTTATTCTGATACAACATATGATCTGGGTAGGTAAAACAACATCTGTTTGTATATTGTGATGGCTTTCCTGATGCAAAAGAGGAACGATATAAAGGGCTGGAGTGGTAACAAGATAAAAAAAGATTGCAGTATGAAATACAAAACTCTAGAAATTCTCAATACCACCAGCAGCAATTTCCCCTTTTTTCTTTCCAAGAAAATCAATTTTATCAAGGCAGCTTTATCTGGCTGATATTTTTCACCATGGTAAAGACACTGTTTGGAGCCGCATAAGTCACAGATGTCAGCCCAGACAGTGAACACATTCTGCTGTTGTAGCAGGATGGTTTGGTCTCAAGTCAAAGGAAAGGTTATTCTCTGCTAATCTTTAAAACGGTACAGAGCCACACAGAATCAAATCCAGCAGACACCCCCCTCCGAAGCGTGGTTAATGCTCAGAGATCAAGATACCATGTTTGATGCCCTGTGTTTTTGGGAGATATTTTTTGTTCGAGTGATTGCAGTGAAGAAAGCTGTTCTCCTTGATATGCTAAATTAATATTTATGTTGTTAAAATATCAGAGACACCACAGAAAAATATTAATATAAAAAGGTTATAATTATCTTTAAAAATGTGGCAGCAATTGAAATGTAAATCCTAGTGAGCTGGGAGAGAGTCTTGTTTGCATTGTGCCTGGGGCACCCTGCCTGCCTGACGCAGCTGCCATTGATCATTTCAAATCAAAGGAAGCTGGAGATGTCTCTGGTGGCTCGACTGGGAAAAAAGCAAGCAGAGAAAGATGCTCTGTTCTGCAGGACTGTTATCAAAAAAAAGAGCTGGAATGTGTTTTAAACCTTGCTCCTGTTGAATATGGAGCCTTTCAAAGCTTTGCTACAATAAATAAAGTTTTCAAAACACATAGAGTATAGAAGATATGTTTAGAGTCCCCTTGAACTAAGCATTTTTCCCTTTCTTGTTATTAGGAAACAACAGCATGAAACTAATGTACATGTGATTATTAAATCTGAAGATGATGCAAACAATAAGAAACCACCATTTTAGGGCGGAGTTTGTTGTTTTAAATTCCTGTAGGTAGAAAAAAAATATTGTCAGAGGAAAGGACGCACAACACCAGGAAAGCAGAAATGCAAATTGATATCACTACTGTTCTCAAACAGAGTGTCTCTATACTGTACTGGGCAGCAACAAGCAATATGCCTTCAGCTGTCTACACTTCAATAATAGGAAATAAAGTGCATCTTCACTAAACCCTGAATATTACTATGTAGACATTTCTTGTGGTCCATTAAATTCTATTTGACATACATTAAAAAGATTTAATCACAGATGCCAGTCAGCTAACCAACCCATTAATCTAGCTGTTTTTCCTATGAAAATTGTATTTAAAAACGTCTTTTTTCCCCCCTCAATTTAATTTAGTCATCCACTTAAATTTCATGTATTTATCATGTAAATGTGCCTTATTTGCAAAAGAAAAGCTCAGGACTCAGTGAAATAAATAGTTATTTCATTAAAATGGATACAAAAAACCTTGTGATTAGGGTAATTAATTTGCACACTAAAAGCTATCTTTCTAGTTCAGATCATTAATATTGATGGTGTTCGATTTTGTTCTCAGTAATGTTCCTTGAAATACACTCAGAACTGGCAAGCAAGGATGAAGAAGCAGACGCTTAAACTAGAAATGAGGATTCAATAAGCACTTGGCTACTTTCCCTCTTCCACCATTCAAAATTAATAACACAAAATCATGATGCCTGTGTCCCAAAGTGAACTGGATTATTTGGATTTTATGAGATTACGTGGTTTGTCACAACTGAATCTTATTTACATATGCAGTTCTTACTGCATTTCTCTGACTTTATTTTCTTAATTGCAAAATAACTTTAGTAGAGCTTATGTCTAGGTATTCATGTTGCTATACACATCACTGCCAGATAACACGGCAGAGTTTGCCAATACACTCTTTTGTCATTAGCTTTTCATGTGCATGATATGCAAGTTGTGTTGAACAGTTTCCCAGTTTGAGTCCTTTCTACCACAAGATTTTGTCAAGACTCATATTTTGTTTTCCTGCTGTACAGCAGATGTATTCCACAAAAGACCATGCAGGAAAGGTGTCACATCACTGTTGTGCACTATCAATTACAGCTGTAGGCAAAGTGCTATAAAAACCAAGTTCTAGAAAAATTTCAGAGACATTATGCTGTCTGTGTCTACATACTCAGCTGTACTTTGTGGTGGAGAAGTCAGACATGTACTGTAGTGTGAGTGCTGTGTGGTTTATTTGTACAGACAAATTATATGCATACATGATATATGGCTTATTTCAATATTTATGTGAAATATTGACTTTCAGCTTGCACAGCCTGCTCTCTTTTCATTTTCCGTCTCTGGCACCTATTTGAAACCTCCAAGAATCATCAGAAAGTTTCAATGGTTTGGAAACAAGTTAGAAAAACCATCTTGTTTGCAAAATTTGGAGCTTTTGGTAGACCCTTATCCATTTCCAAGATCACATTTGCATAACTTTTGTCCTCAGTCAAAGATAGTTTCGTGTGATGGAAGCTTATCTGTAAACACTTTTTACTCATGAAGGATTAGAAAAATGCATATTATGGTATTAGGAACAGTGATTGGTTCACACCTGGTAAATTTAGTATATAGAAAAGACACTTCATAATTATTACATTTATTTTACATATAGTCTGTACGGATATGTACATTCATAGTTTTTTTTTCCGAAAAGGTCACACATTTTGAAGTAATTTCAAATTTTTTTTCAGCTGTTAATTCATGATTATATAATCTAATAATTTCCTCATTCTGAGTCCTTTCACAGGCATCATATTTGCACTCTTGACTTTCCAGGCAGTTGCATACCAAAACCCATGAAGTGGTTTGCATGCCACAAATGGGTAGCTGTTCTGCAACTTACGTGTCATATATAAATAATATACTAAAATATAAAAGGATTTAGAACCATTTACTTCTTCACAGTTTGTAAATTGAATCATGGCTTCACTACCAATGAGTAAGAATTACTTCTTAGCTAACACAATAATATCTTTGTTTCTTTCTTTATGTTTGACCACAGAATCCAAAACCAATATGTGATTTAACAACCTGAATGTCGCACTGCTAGTGACCAGAATTGTACCACCTGAAAATCTGGCCCCACCAAAAAACAGCATGCAGAATTACCAGGTGCCTTTAAAAAAATCCATGTGTCTACTATTCACAGGTATGCTCAAACATTTAAACGTAAATATATGTGTAAATTTGTATATCTTTACATAAAAGCCATCATACTTTTCCACTCACATGTACCGTGTTGAACTGAGAAGGTATGTCCACTCTTTTAATTTCAACACTATATGAATGACTGCACATATGCATATGTATGTTTCAAGAAAACAGTACGGTCTTTTAGACTTCAAAAAAATTTTGTTTCCTGTTAGGAGTTCGGCATTTGCCTAACTACTCATCCTACTCATCTGATGCTTTTAAAAAGAGAATTGTCAATGTCTCTCATTAAAAAAACCAAACAAGTCCTAACTGTGAATAATCCACCAAATACTTCCTGGTTCTTCTGCTATGGACCTTGTTGAAGACCAATAATTCAATTCAAAAAATAGAAACTCCTGTGTAAAGTACTGCAAATTTCTCCAATATCTTTCAGTATTATTTATTGCCAAAAGTATTTACATTAACATTTAACCATCCATGATTTAGGAAGTGCAGGTCATAAGACAGGCTCATTTCTGTTCACTCTGGACAGTATCCATCACACTCTAAGGTATTCGAACAATCATGATATTTTCTTAAGAATTTGTTTTCAACACCTGGTTTCCCTCTTATATACCTTGACATCACTCAAAACTCAGGAAATCCCATTTCTTATGCAGTAATGGAGATGGGTTTTCATCTTTCTGGTGAGGATCCACTACCAAATTTACAGAAATGTAAACCCAGCATCAACAATTTATGTGTCTTTTTCCTAGTTTTAGTGAACCTTATATGGACACACAAATGTAGGCAGATTCCTGGACGAAAGAACCTCAAAGATATCAGATGACGTCTATGCCCACATGGAAGAATGTCAGGAGAAAAATCTTTAATAACCCCCAAGTGTGAAGACTAAATGAATTTGTTTAGAGGTCTTCAAATGGAATTTTTGCATGAAATCTGTAGAAACAGAAGAAATTAATGTGTGATTTAGCAGTTCTATTTTATTCTTTTAATTTTTTAATGATTTGCTTGCATAATACGTGTGGTATGTTTTATTTTGAAAATGATATTTTCATGAATCTCTAGAAGTCTCCATTAAAAAGTTCAGCTGCAGTCATAATATATTCCCTTTTGCCAACCCTTTCTTTTCTTTTCTTTATTGTTTCATTGCCTGAAGCTTCTGACAAATTTTCTGGTCAGTCTCCATTCTCCCTTTCATTCAGCTATTGCTGTAATGTTTTTCTACTTTAATGTTACTACTGCTTTGAAATTCTGCTCTGTCTGGAACAGCTGTGAGAATTTTGAAAAACATTTAAAATATTAATCTGTCAAAAATAAGGTTTTAAAAAAAATCTTTTCCTTCCTATTCAACTATGAAACCCTGAAATATCACTACATATAAGACATAGTAATAAGAGAACTCACTAAAAATGCTTCTGTTTTTAAAACAACATATACACATTTCAGCTATGTAAAATAAACCTTTCCCAAGTATGTTTATGAAAAGTTATTTTAAAAGTACTCTTATACAATATCTATCACTGAATTTACTCACAGTTTTAACAGCTAGTTCTTTCCATTAAAATAAAAATAAATAAAAAAGAAGTGAAACTTTGAAATATTTTAAACCAGTCACAAGAGTACTCCATGGTATATCTTCTTCATAACTTGTTTCATGAATTTCTTCAAGTGGTATCCTCTGATGCATTGTAATAAGGCAGTACCCATCCAAACAGCAACAACAGCAGTCAGGTTATAGCAATGTGCTAATTAAAGAGAGGAACTCACCACAAATCTACTCGTTACTATTCATGGCAAGTGTACAGAAAATCACTTAGCTGTTTGTTTTTAAAATAGAAGCTTTTGTCTGTCTTGTTTGTAAAGACATACATGGGCTAAAAAGACTTTTACTAAAGCATGACATTGAAAAGACATTGCCCCAAGGTTTGATTGAACAAAATGCTGAAACGTTTAATGTTTGGTTTAATGTTAGACCTTATTTTTTTCCCTTACCTATTCACCTTTCATAATATGTTTCCTTTAATTCACACCAAATCAACAGAGTTGTGCAAGGAGTCTTCTAGGATATATTTTGTTCTAAGGAAAATGATAGGAAAAGCACCCTTGCTAATTAAAATAAAGAAATCTATGATGCCTGGCAGTTAAATACTTCTCATCTTTATTAAGGCATGAGGAGAACAGCATTGCAAATAGTCAAAGAACACCATTAATCTCTTGGGCTGCACTGTAAATTACTGATTCATTGAAAATAATGCAGTGTGAAGAATGAGTGATCTGTATTCCCAGAAATGCACAACACAGAGTACTTCATAATTTTTAAGAAGTAAAGAAAGAAAATATCTTCAACAGCATATTATTTTATAAAGGAAGTTAACGGAAGTGAGGGAAGAGTAAGAAAAATCATGCCATATCAAAATATTCCACTAATCAACATTTAGTAGTAATAGTAATAGTAATAAAAATAAAAGATGGCAAGAATACTGCTTCTCTTCAAATTCTTTTAGAATTTATTTTCAAATAGAACAACAAACATATATTATTATCCCTTTGGACACAAAAAAAATCAAACATCTAACTAGTCCAAAGATAAGATTTCCACCATTTTCTGAATTAGATTAAATTCTTGGCACTGTCTGAAGTTTTACTACAGGCTTTGATGGGAGCAGAACCATGTCTCAAACACCCTGTTCCACTTCATGGAAAAGATGGTGTTTACTGGCAAATAGAGAGGGAAATCGTTTTGTGACAGGATCCTATCAGTTATGTATCTTTTCCTTGACAGAAGTTACAGATTTTTCTGTTGTCTGTATGTAGCCTGGCATAGATTTGTAGGAAAGTACCTAATTTAAAAGGCTTTTTTCTCTCCATTTGCTCTTCACTCTCACCCCCACAGTGACAGTGGCTGGCACAATTGACATTTAGCTGGAGCCCTGACCATAGCAGTGCCATGGCCAAAGAGCAGTAGTCAAAGCTAATGTCTTCCTGAGCAAGGCATATTTGGGGGAGCCATAGAGCCAAGACACTTCCAGGGTGTTCAAGGGGATGTCTGGTGCTGGCCAGCTGAACACAGGTCTCACTTCCACCATATATCCAGTACAGAGCGAGTGCAGGATGCTGATTTCTCTGTAAGTTTGCACCTGCTCATGTACCTAACAGAATGTCTGTATCAGCTTTTAAATCTGTATTTATGCAATACAAGATGTAAATACTGGCCTGTATTTAAGGACACATTGATTAAAAGCCACAAAAAAAGCAGAACACAGAAAAAATGAGGAAATTGCTAAGGGATGGACATTTTTTAGGCTTATGTTCTTAGTGAATATGCTACACTTGAAAGGATTGGGTGGACTAGCGTGCGGTGACTAAGAGGAGAGCAAGAGCAAAGCATTAAAAATAGCCATCAGAATTAATAAGAATCATTTAACAATGGGGAGAAAAAATCACAAAAAATTAATTAAGTTCTGCTTTTTTTCTCTCCTTGCTTCTTGAGGAGAAAGTGTGTAACAGGTGGAAGCAAAGAGCAGGGTGACCAAGAAATATTATTAATTTGGCAGGCTGTCAGTTGAACAGCACTTGACAATGTGGCTGGGACGGGAACAGGCAGTGGTTATATCATCAACACAGGACAGTGAGCCTTGGCATCAATGGCTGTATATGACTGTAAATGTGTCTTTTCTGTTTGTTTTGGCATCATAAAAAAAGTGAATAAAAGTTCTTTAAAAAGGACAAATCAGCCCAGGGAGTGGGAGGGGTGGGTGGAGCAGGCCCCAAATTGCTGTTTGCGGTGGGAAAGAGAAAGTTTTTGGAAGATAGGAAAGAGAAGTCAGTGTCTTATGCAAGTTTCTGCAGCATTTCTGTTAAAAGAGCTTTAAATACAGGCAAAGTTAAAGGACAAGAGACCGGGAATTCTATCATCTTAACATTTGGTGGTTCCCACAGAAACTTTAAATAATAAAAGTCCTCAAAGACGTGTCCTCCTAGAGTATTAATGACTCTCTTGCTGTATCCAGAGCCTGCATTACTCAAAATGAAAAATGTTTGGAAATCAGCTGCACCACTACAGCCTGCAGTAATAAATATCAACAGAAATAAACAGGTGGGCTTGGGTGCACGATGTCTACATGTCACAGAAAATAAACCTATATCCTACTACCACCTGTACCTCTGAACCTACATAAAGGGTTTGTCATTCACAACAATACAGAAATGTACTGTCGTAGCTGCTGTGCCTTATAAAACACATTTCTGTGCTATGAGGGGAAGAAGAAATATCAGTCCTTTAGGTAATTTAGGCAGAATTTGTGAGAACACTTATGTTGTCATATAATTTGATAAAAACTTTCAAAAAATATCCAGCTGAACCAAACTTGTTCAACTTAATTTTAAGAAAAGTTTCCTGCTATTGTGTTTATCTCATAACAGGAATCTGTTCCTTGAATAACTGGATTTCAAAATACAAAGTCACAAAACAAGATAGTAATTTGTGCATAACACTGCAAACCTTTTACAAAGACTGAAGAAAAAATTATATTTGTTTGGTTCTCAACAAACAAAAAGACAGACAAATGACTTTTAGATCACAGTAAATGGCAAACAAAGAATTAAAGTAAAACTGGCGGTGGACACATGATCAACACTTTGATAGTCTCACAGACTGAAGGAACATGTGCTAATAAAACAGCATTTTCCAGCAAATACAGGCTGTGAAATGATGCTGGCAGAAATACATTTTACTATTGTCCCTTAACAGATCTAACACAAAGACACAAAGACACTACACTAATTTTCCTTTACATGCAAAACCTTTGCCAGCAATTATATATGGAATGAAGCCTGCTTATAATATATTACATTTTTCCAGCTTGATTTTATACTGGTCTCAGCAAGTGCACATTTAATAGAAAGACACATAAGAATGTGCACATGAAGAAGTGCAAGAGAAAAAACTAAAAGAGCTTGGAAATTTTCCAATAAATCAAAGTCCCTGTACATGAATAGCAGTTATCTATGTAACTATATCTCTACAGTGAGCTATGTGAGACATAATTTTCAAAAATCTATATTTTCAGTAATCTACGAATGATTAGAAGCTGCTGCAAGGGTAGCAATTATGAAAAATTGCCTAAGTAGAATGCTGAGATATGAAGAAAGAATTCTAAATGGAAGCACTTCTTTGAAAGCTGAAGATAGTTTTGCTAGATGTGGAAAAATTGAGGCTGTGCAGCATCAAATGTTCCTTTCTGTAAGTTTTTACTTCTGTAATTATTTTTTACTCTTATTCTATTCCAAGTCGATCTACTAGGTTAAGAAGGATCATTGACTACAACACTGGCACAACACCTCTAAATTCCACATAAAAAATAATTATACTGACTGCACAGGAAAACCAAAACTCTAAGAAATAGATGATGTAAAGGCTACAAGTCTTGTAATCACTCCAAACAGGACACTTTGCACCAGCATTTTACTTAAAGAGAGCACATATTCCAGCAATAGTACATCTTTCATTTGAGAATATTAAATTGCAAAAACTGAGTAAGGCTATAGAAATGGGATTAATTTTGTGTTGTCATGCTTATTCAGAACACATGTTCTCTTGCCACCCACAGGAGTAGAAAAGTTAATCTAGAGGGTACCAGGCAGACCTTATACTGTTGTGACCTCACTTCCCAAACTGCATTTAAGACTTAGTTTCAGAAAAAGGATAGGTTAGGTTGCAGGGTCTTATCCAGCAGTAAGAAATCCAGAAGGAAATGCACAACAGGAGGAAATGGTAAGGTCTCTTCCCTTTTATCCTGCCAAAGACCCTCTGAATTTGATGTGGAAGCAGGTGTTCTTTGGATTCTCTGGACTTCTAAAACATATCCATAAACAATGTATAACTTCTTTCCAGTAAGAATCAGTAGTAATAATCTGTTTAAAAAAAATTGTAACACTGCACAGAAATATTGTGACATGACACGTATCTAATTTCAAAGTAATTGGGCATAAATGTATCCTGAATTTCACCCTCTAGACAGACAAATTGAAATAACATCTTATATCTGAAATGGAAAAAAGAGCAGACAGATGGCAGCATTCCAGATTATCAACATGAAAGAAAATTTGTTTCAGAAATTTTCATCCACATGTTAAGATGAAGTAAACGTAGTTTTCAAACAATGTTGGACCTCTCCCAGGTCTCTGCATCTGTCAGTAAGGGAAAGATCCTTTACATTAATAGACAGATTTACAATTTGTACTGAAGATGAGTAGAGATTTATTTGGTTTAACAAGAAAAAGATAAAAGAAACAGCACCCACTAACTGGAAAAAATTCTCTACAAATTTCATCTTCTATCTATGAGCTTGAGTCACATCCCTGTCTAGTAGGCTCTTCTTTGGAGCTCTTGACATACATGCTTAGCTGAATAGGTTTGATTGTCATGATCTGGAAAAGTATGAAATGGATATGAAGTGACAAAGGTGATAGCTTGCAGCATCTGGGGAACTGGATATGCCAAAACAATTAAATAACAATGATTCAAAATCTTGTCAGAGAAAACTAGTGAAAAAATAATTGGGATTAAATTGCATAATAAGTAATAATCAGAAAACTGCCAAGGCGAAATATTTTTTACAAAGGTAGAAGAGTCTGTACAAACTATTCTGGACAATTTTTTTTTCAATTTACTGGCTACAGGAAGGCACCAGTTTCAGAGTATTTAAGGAATTTCTACACAACAGCATATTGTGCTGTATATGCAGGTACGTGTCTCCTTTAGTCACATATAGTTCACAAAACCTAGTGTTTTTCAAGTGTCAGTCACCTTTAAATAATAATAGCTTCAGTAATATCGATATGCTTACGGTGAGCCTTCCGGTATGCAAAGGGTTGGTAGCTGAGTTTTTATGTCTCAGTGGCACTTTCTGTGCAGTAGCAGCTCAATGTAGGGAAATTCAGGCACATTTAAACAGGTATTGTTTCAGGACCTAAGCGCACCCTTCATTCTGCACTTCCTCTTTCATTCTCTTGCTGCGTGACCTGGTTGTCTCAACTGGCCTGTGTTATCAAAAGAGAGTGGAAAACAGCAGGACTCACTGTAATCTTGTTGCAGTTTAAGCCCAGTAGGGGATGAAACACCATGCAGCCTCTTGCTCAACCCCCATCTCTTCCACCCTGATGGACTGGGGACAAGAATCAAAGTAAAACTTGTATGTTGAAACAAGAACAGTTTAATAATTGAAAATTAAATAAAAAACAAAACTCATGATAAATAATAATAATAACAACAACAGCAATAATAATAGCAATAATAATAATAATAATAATGTGAAAAAAACAAGTGATGCACAATGAAATTGCTCACCATCAGTTGCCAGATCCACCTCCGCAAACCCAGGCTGGCTGCACTCCTGCGTGACTCCCCCCAGTTCATGTACTGGGTTCAATATTCTGTGGTGTGGAATATCCCTTTGGCCAGTTTGGGTCACCTGTCCTGGTTAAGCTCCCTACCAGTTTCTTTTTTTGCGTACCTCCTTACTGGCAGAGCATAAAATGACTTTAAAAAATGTCCTTGACAGGGCTTATCAAAAAACCAAAACATCAGTGTGTTATCAACACAATTCTTATTCTGAATCCAAAACACAGCACTGTAACAGCTACAGAGAAGAAATTAACTCTACCCTAGCTGAAACCAGGACACCTGTAGATTTATGGTAAAAACTGCTTCTGAAAGCAAAAAGAAAAGTTTGAGGAACTGTCAAAGCTGAATGCACTGAAATACAGTTCCAGATGGACCAGGATTTCTGAAACTGTGTGTGATGCAGATAGATTTCGGAAATGTCAAATGAAATCACATCTTTTGATGTCAGCAAGTGACAGTGGTCTTGAAATTACTGGTCTACATGCAATGAGTCTAAGTCATCTCCTTTAACTAAGTCTCAAAAGGCAAGGAATTATCTGTCTTAAACAATTACTTTGTGAAAACCGACACCTTGCTTATGAAAAAAAGGTTGCTAAAATATTCAGGGTATTGAAAATCATGTGGTTAGAAAGAGCACAGGAAGAGTAAGTAAAACCATATAACTGATCATATTGCTCCATGGAGTTGGACTAAACTGAGGAGTCTGTAAGCAACTAAAATTTTAACCAACTACCTGAATTTTTTTTTTTACAAACAGGAAGTAAAATTATTAAATCTATAAACTTCAGCATTGGGTGTCTCTTTTTTCTTTCAAGTAGCTCTTATATCACCCACTTCCACTGACTGTGTTGAAACTTTTAACAAGATTTTTACCTTGTTATTCTATGTGCTGAAGTATTTTGTGAAGTCAGAACAATGTCTATATATTTGTGATGTTTGAGAGAGATTTAATATCATGTTGATGCTCTGCATTTTGTCAAGTTCACTCTCACTCCGTGGTTACCCACAGTTCAAGATAATATGTATCTGTAAGACAAGGGAGGACAAATACTAAAATTTCTTACTTAGTTCAGATTCCCCACATTTTTACAGTTTACAGAAATCCTCAAACCACAGTTTTGGAAACCACATCATGGAAAAGAAGTACAGGACACAGGAGAATCATGTATTGTGACTTGTGTCAACAAATCCGAAAGGGTGTGTGTGTGCGTATGTGTATGAGGGCAATGGGGATGTGTGCGTGAGAGAGAGATAAGTGGTCAAATGCCAATAAACCAATCAAGAGTTTATTCCAAAAATAATTTCCGTTCTCCTATGTATATCCATACAGATATCTTTGGCAAACCTGTATTTATGAAGCGATCTGATTATATTATTCTCATAAACAGGGTTTGTTTTCACAAAAAGGCAGTGTTAGGGATGTACACAGTGTGTTGGTAGTGTGGTTTTATTCTGTAGTTGAGTGGTCCCTGCATTTTCTATGTATCTCTCACTATATCCCTGGTTACTCTCTCTAATTAATTGCTAAAGCTGTTATCAGAATTTTGGTTTTATAGAGAAAGAAACCTGGTAAATAGAGAGCCTTGTTAAACTTCATGAGAACCCAAAAGGATTTTCTTGCATTTGCCCTTCATAGTACAACTAAATTAACATAGCAGAGATTAAAAAGAAATTGATTTTTGTCAGGATAGCAAGCACATTTGTTTGACTCATGTTTCTTTTATATATAGCTAACAAATGACTAGTATTTCTACCACAGATTGGTTTTTACCTCAGTAATATGTTCCCAGTGAATTAATATTTGAGATTTTCAAGTAAATTCTCGGGTCAAAAGGTATGTTGTAAAACTGGTCCAAATTGGAAAGGCCCAGTGTGAATCTTTTTGTAGAAGTGCCCCTCAGAAAGTAATTTTAAGAAAAAAACAGGCATTCTGTGTGTCCTGAAGGACTACATGAAGCTGCAAGCTGAGGTGATGCAAAGTAGGCATGCAGCATCACAGCTGGGGAGCTGAGAACACACAGCCCTCTGTCAGCTTCCAGCACTAGGGACCAGCGTGCATGGTGCTGCTTCACCCATAGCCTCTTGGTCCTCTGAGTCATACCTCCTGAAAGAGAGCAGGCAAGGCAGCAGCTCAGCCTGTAGGTTTCATGTGTGTTGCAGGTTCACTGTGGGGCTGCTGTTGCCTGCTTTTCCCTTGCTAAGGTGACCTTACCCCAAACATTTCCCTGCATAATGCTGCTGTAAAAACCTACTAATGCTGGCTTTCTGCAAGGCAATGTGACCTTCAGTGAACTGTAACACTGGAGCTGAAAAATGGAAAGCATCCTGCAGGGAGATGAAAATAAATTTGATGTCAGGCAAAGACATTACTGGATCCACCTCTGTAAATTTACATTGACTGAAGACCTCAAATGGGAGGAGAAACATCAGTTTCAACTGGATAGGATGCTCATAGTCTTGCCATTAAAAACTGTGTGTCAGACTAGGCTGAGGAAAAGAAAGATCCCCATCAGAATAGTTTTCAAAGCTTTAGTTATTAGAGTTTGTTAAACATGTTGACATTCCTGCAAGGAAAATACTATCAAATAATTTAGTAGAGGAAAAACAACAGTTAATGAAAGTGCAATTAGTCTGGGCATGGTTTCATGAAATGCCAGGCAATTTAATAAGAGGACAGCAAATGTCACAAAGTGATGATGAATGTCATGATGGCATTTTCTCAGGCTAGAATTATTTGCGTTTCCTCCCCTTAATTCGGCATAACACATACAGTATTCAATGAATAATTAGAAGAGAAATAAAATGGGGAAAATTTGTCGAGACCTACAAGTAGCACCCCACATTTGATATGCTCCATGAGGAAGAAAGTGAAAGTCACGTAGTGTGATGCATAAGAAGCCCATAAATTATTAACCAGCGGTCTCTAAATCTCTAACTAGAAGTTACTTGTCAGTTGTGGACAATTCCAGGGCATTTTTATCTGAATTTTATTATTATTGTTTTACTTCTTTTTTCAGCTCAAATAGGAGTAAAAGCATCCAAGCAAACCTGTAAGCAATTTTTTTCAGTGGCTAAACAACCACAAGCAAAACTCCTTATCCTTGAATTGTGCTCAGTTTTCTGTGCCTTACAGTTAGAGAGATAAAAGTACAGTTTCTCTATGGATAACATACCCAGAAATTCCATCATTTTAGAGTATTGTCAAGCAAGCTAAAAAGTAATGAAATGCAGTAGGTTTATCAAATATTGGCATTGGATTTGATAATTAAACATCTGTGAAAAACCCAAATACAAGGTAAAAAAAATGTCCTTTTGTTAGATCCTTTTAAACACATTGAAAAGTATGGAACTGATAGCTCTTTGTCTTTAAAGAGGTGCAGATTTCAACTATCTTATCAGACAAGGCTAAGGATATATAATTCCAAATACAAGCCTTTCAGTACTCTGAGAAATCCTTTTTGCTCAAAACTGATTTTTTTTTTTTTTACTTTGTGTACAGAAGTATTCTCTGCAGAAATCTTTTTAGTTACCACAAAAAGCGTATTTGCTGCAGACTTACTTGCCTTCTCATATATGAGCAAAATTTACCCTGTCAAATTTTGTTCTTCAAAAAGGTCTTTTAGTTGAGTTAAATGTCCATTTTGTGCAAAACAATGACCACACATCAGCTTGGAGTGATTGCACGGTAGTTACTTAGCCTGGCAAATGGCAGCAAAATGTCAGCTGAAATGAAAGACACACAGCCCTGGGCTTATCACAGAAAGTGCAGATGATTCATGTAGCATCGTAAATAAATAACACAGGCTTTGTGTTAAGGTAGGTTTAGCAGTAGAGGCTCTCTTTTCACCACCAGCTCATTTCAAAGCACCCGTAATAGAAGCTTTACTTGGTGACAGTGACATGCAGCAAGATAAGGTATCCTGTCTTTAATGCTCATATTTCAAGGTCACAGAGTGTTACATTCCAAGTGAACATACAGAAACTCAATCATATAGGACCTGCATTAATGGATCATCAAAATATTGATAGTAGATTCTCTTCCCTGCCTGCAGGGAATATTTAGCCTGGCTGGTAATTACGCAGGGTAAGAGAGGGGGCAAAGGGGGTGTCGGGGTGGAGAGATGTGTCAATCATGATTTGTCTACATTTGTCACAAAAATTAGGGGCAATTATTTGGTAATGGAGCTTGAATCCAGAATTTGTAGATAGTCAAAGCTCTTGGTGACTGATCTCAGTGATCAAGTCTATGAATTTACAATGCATAGCCAATAAAAAAAACATTTTCTGTTCCTACATGGTGTGTGAGATAGACATCTGCTTCTGTTGCTAACAATCTCTGTGATTTTTGCCTAACAGGTATGAACTTCAGATCCACTTGCTTTCTTTTTTCTAAATTTGCTGCTAAGCCTGAGATTTTAATCCTAAGCATATGTTGATTGCTCAGGAGGATAAACTGGTCCAAAGAGAAAGCAGTGGTGGAATACTGAGAGCAACAAAAGTATATGTTGGTAAAAACACTATGAGAAACACTAGAACAGAAAAATTTTCTTATCAGCTTATGGCTACTATTTCCCAAATCCAACATGTTTCTAAAAGCAGGTTAAGCCATGAATTCGGCTTAACTGAACCAGTTCTGAGTGATGATCAGACTGCTTGCTACAGGGCAGTTGCCAATACTTATTATTTAGGGTGTGATATGTCTAGGTGAGAGAATGCAACAGATACAGTCAGAATTTTCTTTTGCATTTCAGGTATTTGTGTAATTTATTCTTACAAATAACAATGTGTTACACATTAGAGTATTTAAATAACATTTACTGTCCATTCAGAGTTTGTATTCTCTGAAAATTCTTACAGTAAGTCCGTGCTTGGTCACACAGGCACTTCTGTTCAGCAATTACCCATGAGCATTTATACTTTAACGATGGTCACAATATGTTGGAGAAAAGACATTTAGAAGAATGTGGGTTTAGCAAACATCTATTACCCTTCAACTCAATTATTTCTGTTAATCTCAGCACTTATCAAAATCTTGAAATCTCTGCAGGTTCATTAGAAGCACTTGGTCACCAAGTGTTAAATGTATTTCCCCGCTTCTCACAGTTTGGTGAGTACTTTTTTGTAACCTTGTCATCCTTCAGATAGGAAGTTTGGAATGCTGGATTCTGTCCATCTTCAAGGCTTCTAAACAGAAAAAACCAGGCTGTCTCCAGGCAGTAATTTCCTCTCAGGCTTCCAGAAATATCTCAGATATATAAGACTAAAAGACTTCAGAAACTTTTTGCTGTGACATGGAAGGTTGTGGTAAGCCACCTTTTGTTCAGTGACATAAAAGGCTTGGATACCTTTTAAATTTAAACCAGCAAAACAGGTTTAACTATGTAAAATTTCTAAAATGCCAGATGAAATACCCAGATGATTTTCTGCAACACCATCTGTCTTGACTAAAGTTTTCCTTCCTTTGTTATAAAATCATAACTTCCATGAGCAATAAAATATCTTTCAAAAATCAATTGCTTGTTCACTTAGGATAATGTGACAAACTTACTCTTCTTTCCATAACATTTGTCCAACAGTAATCTCTTTTCAGTCTATCATTTTAGTGGATAAGGCACTGGGATATTAAATTCCAAAATTTATCATTATATTCTATATTGTAGTAGTAAGACCTTATGAAGACTTAATTATGTGTAACTCTGTCTTAAATTTAAGGGTTGTCAACTGTCTTGCACCAGAAACTAAAACTTTCCCTAGAACTTTTTATTCCTAAAAATTGATACTGAACTGCTATCCTAAAACTATGTCTACTTTTAAATCTTCAATTATAGACTTATTGATGACTATTTTGTAGATATCTTAAAAATTTGGTCTGCTGTTAAGTTAGAAAGCTGTAGATGATCAGCAGGGCCTTGTCATCTGTCATTAGGGCTGCTTGCCTGATGTAGGAAACAAATTCCAGCAGATGGAAGGCACTCAAGAAAATTGTGGAAATTTAGGAATAGAACTACAGCTGAAATGAGAAAGTTCTGTTTTGTTTTTTAATCTCAGAGTAAAAACAAGAATGAAATGGTCTTTACTTCTGGGACAGAATTATCTAAAGAAAAATCTTGAGGTCTGTAACAATATCCTTTCCTGGCGAAAAAAAATGGAGTGAGTGAAAACAGGAGTAAATTGACAGCAGAGACATCTGGAGAAAGGGAATTTAAGAACAGAACTGTAATCACAGCTGGACTGCAAGGGAAATCAGTCCTGAAAGAAAGACCTTATAATAAATGTTGTAGGAAGATAAAGGAAGCAAATAGGGTAAGGATGGAAAAGCCATCTTGAAGCAGTCACTCTCTACTCTTAAAAGCAGGAAAGAGAGGTGACTTGACATGGAAAGCTTGTGATCTATCTCAGCAAGATCTTAGTACCTTTCACTAGCTTCACTCAAAGTTAATGACATCATAGAACTGAAATCAAACTCAGGAGTCATAATCAGTTCAGTATTGTTTTAAATAGGGGTTACTTGAATCATTTGGCTGCAGTGTCAGGTCAGAGCTATGTTTGGTGAAAGGCTCTGAAAATGTAGAGATTTGAAAAGTCTTTGAAATTTTCCTTTGTCTCTCTTTTCTGCACCATATAAATATATCAATAAGGTACAAACAGAACTGTAATTTCTTTCATTATTTGTCTTTCAAAAGTGTATCTTTCCTCTCCCTTCCAAAATGGACACCACTTCACAGACTGTCCAAAAAGCTTTTTCTACTGTCTTAAAAACAATAATATTTTTCATAGGCAAGAATCATGTAATATGTGGATCAAGGCATCAGCTGACATAAATTCTTGCAGCTTTTCTGACTTCACTAAAGATAGTTTATATGTAAAGGATATTAGTGTCCACACGTTTCAAGAATGCTCTGCTGTGAGCAAAACAATGAGACAACTGAAGAATAATTAGAGAAACCTTAGTCAAGTGGGCCACTGGTCATATAATATCCTAAAAGTAAGGGTTAGGACCTCATCTCTGAGGTTGTTCAACCCACCCCTGAGGAAAGGGTAACGCAGGTTCTTGTTACTAGATCCTTTGGGGTGGCTTTGACTGAAACAACGCTGAATGATTTGAGTTTATAAATACATATATGTAGGGTTTATTTTAGAAAAGAATTTGGTTGCAATGGAAAGCAGGTACGTAGTCATTTTGGTTATTATTAGCTATAGTAATATAACAATATAAAAGTATAAAAATATCCCTTTGGAAACTGTATAAGAGAAAAGAAAGAAAAAAAAAGAGTAGAAAGATATTACCATCCATGGATCCTGCAACAAGACTTGTTTGTTGTGAAGTGATGGTCAGAGTCTTGTCTAAGTGATGATTGCAGTCTTGATCCGTTGGGGGCGGGGGAGGCCCACAAAACAAAAAGATCTGTGGGATAATATAGGCTCAGTGGTTTAAGTGGGAAAGTCCTGGTACTTCCCCTAAGAGTGAGATTTCAGTCTTTTGTGCAAGGCCTCAGAAATGAGTCTGGGGTTGCTTCAGGGTCTTTGACAGTTTATGATTCCTCCTACGACTTGACAGCTGTCTCTCACATCAGTGTAGTGGAGCCAGTTCTGCTCCATCAGAAGGGATGGAAACCCTCAGGGCTACATGTAAATATGAATGTCCCAAGTGAATGTGACCTTCCATTGGGCAGGGTGTGTAAGGGATGACAATCAGCATGATAAAAACCTTCTGGTATCCTTTGGTGGTGGGTATTCACCACCTCTGCCTCATGGGGATTGCCACCACACACCCAAAAACTCATCTCCTTCTCCTTGGGGGACGGGGAGGGTTAAACCTGACCTCAGCAAAGCACCCTGCCATCCAGTTATGGAGGACTGCTTTCAGTCATTAACCACTAACATTTCAGTCTCTCACAAAAATGTTGGTTAAAATACTTAAATTTATGGATTCTTAAAAGTGTCATCTTGGGAATTTACATGGGAACAGTATTGCAATGCAATTCCAGATGATATCATGAATTCTCAAGATATTAGAGATTACAGGTGAGAAATTTTCAGCTTCCCTACATTCCCTTAAAAACGTGCACCCTAATTATGCAGACACAATATTTCGGTTTTTGTCACAGATCAAAGATCTAAGAGAGATGCAATCCAATGACCTTGTTTTGGTAGACAATTTACACATATCTTTCTGCTTTTCATATTCTTATAAGATGAATGCTATTGTTCTTGACATTCACAATTACAACAATCTTATATGGCACTGCATACAGCTAGTATTCAATTCCTAAAAATATTTGAGATTCTTAAGGCTAAGGTCTTCAAAGCTAACAAAAAGTGTGTCCAAATTCTGTAATCCACTGCAGTTTGTTGTTCCCAGTTTTAAGTATAATATATGTTAAAGTTAAATCCTAACCCCACCTCCAGATTTTTTCAGATCCCACTGCTTTATGTTTGTGCTTCAACGCTTTGAAATTTTGCATAAATCCTTTCATGAGAGATATGGCAATCAGTAAACATCATCACTGCAACAACAAGAGATTAAAATACATAACTAAATGAAGCAAAAGTTTGTTATGTACAGTTTTATGCAAGCCATGGTAAAGTATTTCAGTCCTACTCCTACTCCTAATGCAGGAAATAGGCATTTAGTGGTAGTAGTGTTTATGTACATCAGATGGGAAACAATAAAACTTAAAAAACTTTGAAGTGAAAAAACTTGTAAATGGCCTGAAGCTAGGATTTAATCTGAATGGCCACTTTGCAAACAAGCTTAATGAATAAAATATTCTCAAGCAAAAGGTCAAGTAAATAACCAGAGAGAAAAAACTCGTAGCAAAGTGCTTGCTCCCCAAACTCATTCCAAACTGCAAACTTAGCAATTACAATCAAGAGTTCTGAAAGCCTTGTACAAATTTGTCTGCTTTTTTCTAGAAAAATAAAACATAATTGTAGGGGTTTGTAAAAATGAAAGGATTTCAAAAATATTGATCCGAGAGATTATATGGAAATGGGAAAGGAATGCTCCATGGTAAAATGTGATTGTCTTTTTCTTGCCTAAGAATTCTTCTGGTTCGCATTTCTGTTGTAATACTGCCACATTATGTTTTCTCTTGCTGAAATATTACATATACAGAAGGAAAGAAGAGACCTTGGGACTTGGACAATTTGTGTACATTTAGTTCTAATAGTATAATTAGACAGGAGAATCAGTGACAGTGCAGCTAAAAGCTAGAGATGAACTAACCATCACTTTATCTTCTGTTGCTATGGACTACATTATGAACTCTGCGGTGACCTAAATTTATTACAGAATAGTGCTCATTGCTGCTGTACTAAGCACTCCATTGCAATTACAGCACATTAGCCAGAAGAGTGCATCTCAGGGGAAAATGTCTAGTCTTTTAATCAAGCAGTAGAAAAGTCAGAGTGAACAAAAATTACACTGCTGCATATATCTGCAGTCAATCCGTAAATGTACATCTAACAGCAGTCTTAATTTTGCACAGAAAATATTTCTATTATATACAGGGGTCATGACTGTACAGTTCACTCACTTAATCTTTTCTGTACTTCAGTGCATTTTTTCCCATATTATATTCTCAACCTTCCTGAACTTTGTTGAGAACACCAGAGAATTAAAATAACCAGTCTTAGGATTTCACCTTTAAACTGACCTATTTCAAATTAGAATTTTTTTTTTATTTCACTGGTGTACGTCACAAATCTGAAGATGTGGGGAAAGCACACTGTGAGCTGAGAGCTTGAAGACAGGCACAGTTTTCTTGAAAACAGCTTTTAACATTTAATGGGATCTGTAAAGCTTACCTTACATATATTCTGAAATCAGATAAGTAATTCATTTGTTCTAATGGATAAGACGAAAGCTTTTGTAAACAGAGTGTTTCAAAACATTACTAATGAGTTTTCAAAAAAGAAACTGTCATTTCAGTAGCAATAGCTGAAAGTGCTGAAGTTTAAAAAAAGGACTAATTTGAAATGCAGAAAAAAATAGGTCATCAAATTTAAGGTATATCTTAAACTCTGCACATAGGCTGGGTAGAGGAGCAAGATCTCAAGCTCTTTTTACTTCTATTCAAATGAACAAAAGAATTCCCAATGCTTTCAGGGAATGCAGGAGCAGGCACAGAGGTGATTCACATGACCCAACCTCAAGTACCTTTCTGAGACACCAAAGCCAGGAACTTCACTCACTCTGGGCTACCTGTAATATAACTGCAGAGGGCTGGTCACCTCCAAAGTTCTAGTCAGCACTGTGCAGCTCTGAATCACCATCTGAATGCACCTACAAATTCTCTTTTTCCTGAATAAGATACTATTTAAGGGCAATTAGGATCTTAACTTGGAGACATAATGTTAGATGTCTGAAGGGGACTGGTATAAATTTGCTCTGTGCTCAGTGAATATAAGGGAAATCAAAATAATGACTGCTTCTCACGGCAACATAAAAATAGAATTTTGAAAACCTGGCTGTAAGTCAGGTTTCTTGGTCACACATCTGGGTAAGGATTTGCAGAGCTGCAAAATCAAAGGGCTTGTTCTTGTTCTTCTCAATCTCCTCTTTTAGATGTACATGACAACACGCTACAGGCACAGCAGTAAAACAATGTGTATATAATTTGCTTCCCAACACCTTTACTACTGTTTTTTTTTCATTGTGAATTCAGAACTACAACCATCACCTAGAGAAAGTCCAAGCTACCTTTGTGACTCCAGTAAATAAATGACTTACATTTTCTGAAGGAGCTCAATTCCACTAGACTAGTAGAGTTATAATATATATTTGTGACTACAACACCTTTTATGAACTGTCAGTACTGTTGATAAAATAAAAATTAAGAATGAGATACTGTACACTTGTGCCATTCATTTATGCTTCTCTCCATTCATCTACTTCTACAATGGCTGTTAAAAGCCTTATCATAATATTTTACAGTAAGCACTCTGTGGTATATTCTGTGAAATATATGGGTCACTGAAACACCTTCTAAAAGGTGAGAAAAGATATGCCACATGCATTATGGTGAATTGTAGACATTATAGGCTCATCTCTGCAATCTATTTCTTCCCATTAGTATTTTAAGCACTAAACAGACAGAACTTGGAGGGCATGTCAGAAATACATACTAAAAATGCAGAGGGAATTGTACCCATATCTGCAGACTGACTAATGTGCAAGAACTAAACTATTTAGCCCAGAAAACAGATAACATTCTTTGAGACTTACCATATCTGAACTGTCTGCATTTGCAGATCACCTTAACAAAAATGCTGTGTATCTCAGACATTTTTAAGGTGTAGCTGGTGTGTCGTATGACATTTTCCTTCCCAACACATTCTTCCCATCTGTATGGAATAAGAATTGTGGAGAACTTGAGGGAACGAGCCAGAAGTAAGCTTGTAACACTATTGTCATAAGCTCAAAGAAAGATTGGAGAACTGGAATAGGCTTAGAGCAAAATATTTCCTGGAGTGTGAGCAGAGATGTAGAGAAAGAAATCTGGGCTGTTTGGGGGCAGAGCTTAAAAAAATAAACTTAGCTAACAGAGGTAAAGTGAAGACAAAGGGGGGGAAAAAAAGGAAGTTTACTGAAAACAGAGAGTCACAAATGAAATTTTCTCAAAGCAGAAATTAAGAAAATGAAATGAGTCTTCAGGAAGAAATTGACAAATGCAGCTTCAAATACCTTTAGAAATCAGAGGTTAAAGTCAATACTAATTTAACAACAGCACTCACGTAACACTTGGCACATTTGGATAATTTTCCTTCTTTAAAGGGAGTCACAATTACATTTTCAATCTCACTGCAGGTCTGTGAGGTAGAATAATATAATTCCATTGCACAAATTGTTGCAACGTGACATAAAACAGGACAATGATTTGTCTACACTAATTCATTTAGCTCCAAATATCACTTGGAATTCTTAACATCCTCTAATAAATTTAACATTTCTCCACATAACTGTATTTGTTGCAGCAGTCAAAATTAAGGGGAAGGACTAAAGCAGGAGTGTCCTTCTTGGTACATTTCACATTTTCACCTGTAATAATATCGAAAACCTTAAAGTAAAAAAAGAAAATATGAAAACATTTAAGCCTGTAAAAAATACCTCTTTCACGGTTGTGTAACTAAACATATATGTACATTTATGTATAAGTGCATTCAACAACATAGATGATTTTTTTCTGGTACACTTTACTGATCCTTATTTATAGTTGAAAGCTACTTTACTCTTAGGAGAAAAGCTTCAGAGATTTCAGAGGAGCTGAGCTTGCTGGTTTAACTACATTCAACATCTCAAAATGATTATAATGATGACTACACTCTAGTTGCTTGATGGGAACATTTGACAGTACAGTAATTCCCCTGCTGTTATTATTTGATGTGCTTTCATGATTATTTGTATGAGGACAAAGCACTATAAAAGGGTTAGACATAAGCAGGCACCTACATCAGCCCACACAGAAAAAGATTTTTAAGATGCCAGTAAAAGAAAGGGAATATATAAAGGCTTATATAGCTTCTCAGTCTAATTTATTTTTTTCTGGTTTTATTACGGCATATAAAAGAGCAATCTGGGGTGAGACGGAGGCCAATGTATAGAAAATAATTGTGGTTTTGGCACTCATTTTCAAGTACTGCTAAATGTTTTGGAATTGCTTTGATGCTGCAATAATATTTCAGAGCTGTATTACACATATGAGTAATACTAAGAAGGACCAGATTTGTTCTATGCATTCCTTTTCTCCATCTTTCCATTTAGAATTGTTCTCATTATTCTGGCTCAAGGAAATTAGATCACTTTAATCACAGAATCACAGAATGGGTAGGACTGGAAGCCACCACAATGTCAGCGAGTCCAGTCTTCAGGACATTACTTACAAATGTGTCCAGACAGTTTTTGAGTAACTCCAGAGAAGGAAACTTCATAACCCCTCTGGTCAATTTGTTCCAGTGCTCAGTTATCCAGTAAGGCAATTTTTCCTCATGTTCAGGTGGAACTTCCTGTGTTCCAGTTACTGCCCATTGTTTCTCCTGTTGCTTAGCATCTGCAGAGAGCCTGGCCCCATCCTTCTGCCACTCTGCCCTCAGATACTGTGATAAGGTCCTCTCTCAGCTGTCTCTGCTCTGATCACAACCCTCTGAGACCACCATTCGGCTAGTTGTCAGTACATCTCACTGTCCATCAGCACATCCAGTCTGCACTTCCTGAGCTTGCCTATGAGAGTGTCATCCTGGGAGACAGTGACAAAAGCCTTGCTGAAGTCTGTGTGGACAATATCTATGGCCCTTCACTCAGTTATCCAGACAGTTGTCCACTCATAAAAGACAATCAGGTTGGTCAAGCACTATTTCCCTTTGGCAAGTCCATGTTGAATCTTGCTCACCTTTTCATCTTTCACGTGCTTAGAGACAGCCTCCAGAGTGTCATTCTGCCTTTTCAGTGACTGAGGGGAGGCTGATTGGCTGGTGGTTTCCTGGGTTCTCCTTCCTGCTGTGTTTGACAACTGATCTAACATTTGCTTTCTTCCAGTCCTCAGGCACCTCCCCTGACTGACACCTTTCAGCGATGATTGTCAGTGGCATTCCTATTGTGTCTGCCAACTCCCTCAGCAGTCATGGGTATATCTCATCAGGGCCCATGGACTTGTGGATGTCAAGTTTGACTAAACAGTCTCTAACCCAATCCACCTCAATCAAAGTAAAATCTTCCTTCCTCCAATCCATCTCCCTGTTCTCTGGGTCAGGGATTCCTGAGAGCTGGCCCTGTCAGTGAAGATCAGTGCAAAGTAAGAGTTCAGTATGTCTGCCTTCTCTGCAGACGCTGTTTCAAGGGTCCCTGTTACATTTAGTAGAAAGCCTGTGTTTTCTCTAGTATTCCTTTTGTTATTGATGTGTTGGAAGAAGGCCTGCTTGTTGTCCTTGCCATCTTTGGCCAGATTTAGTTCCAGATAGGCCTTTGTCTTCCTCACTGCATTTCTGCATACTCCAACAATGTCCCAATAGTCATCCTTGCTTCCACCTTGTGTATTTCTGGCTTATGTCTGAGTTTTAACAGGATTTCCTTGTTCATCCATGCAGGTCTCTTGTCCCTTTTGCTGTTTCTTGTCCATGGGGATGCAGAACTCTTGAGCCTGGAGGAAGTGAGCCTTGAATACTAATCATATCTCCTAGAACAAACTTCTTTCCAGGGCCTGGTCCTATGGTATTCTTTCAAGAAGAGCCCTGATGAGATTAAAGTTAGCTCTTCCCATAGTCCATGGCTGCAATCTCATTTCCTCTCCTCTTTCCTCCATACAATATACTGAACTCCACAATCTCATGCTCACAATATCCATGGCTGTCTCCAGGCTTCACAGCTACAAGATGACCTTTCCTTCTTGTTAGGTGAAGTTCAGCAGCACATCTTTCCTCAATGGCTCCTTCATCATCTGTGTCAGGAAGTTATAGTCAGTGCTTGCCAGGAACCTCCTGGACTGTTTGTTTTGTTGTGTTGCTCCTTCAGCTGATGTCAGGGTAGTTAAAGTCCCCCATGAGAACCAGGACCAGTGACTGATGCTGTTGTTATTGCTGTCTGTAAAGGGCCTCTTCTACTTCCTCCTCCTGATCACATGGCCTGTAGCAAAAACTCACAACATGTCACCGTTGGTAGTCTGTCCTTTAGTCCTAGCACAGAAAAACTTCAATTTTCTCATCCTCTGCATACTGACTTCTAAATGTTCCCATTTTTCTCCTATATTACGTGCATTGTTATACAGGCACTTCAGCCCTTTCCAGCAGCTAACAGAGCTCACCCTTTGATGCTTCTGGCATGTAGATACATACTAAAATAGACAGAAAACTGAGGCATTAAATAATTAAATTATTTCTTCAAAGCTGCAGTCTATAATAGGACTGGGAATTGGGCCAAAATTTCCAGCAAAACTAAGTCCTTATCTTACATTCTACCCACTAGACTATTCCTCATTCTCTCATATGTGCTTCTCTGTGGGAGTGATCAAGAGCTAAATCCTGGAAGATGCCTGGCTTTTTCACTGGAGTTCCTGCCAGAGATAACCTTTTTGAAAGAATACTTAACATGTGAGAGGACAACAGACTAATTAAATTCCGCAATGACTCTTTCCCCTTTGTATTTTAAAATTTTGTGGATAATTTCCTACATAAGTTATCCCAGACCTTTCTCTGCTACGCAGCTTTCCATATTAACTGACCAATACTTCATTTTTTGCCCTACAATTATCACAGTCTCCAATCCATAAGTAAAATAATTTCATTTTTAACTAGTCCTATACCTTCTGGGCACAGAGAGACTCCTGCATTGCTTGATGACAATTGCTAGAGTTCAGAAAGAGAACAATAATGTCAACATTATGAAAATAATACCCACACCTGCTTCATTTTTCAGCAAATGTTCATTCTTGTAAGTGAGTTCAAACATATTTGGAAAGGTCAGAACTTGTTACACAGTATTCAGACATTTTCCAAACCACCATCAGCTTAACTCGGACCAGATATTTTCTAGAATTCATTCAAATTATTGCTTCCTAGTTATTTTATGAAAACACACTGAGCTGCAAAATTTTAGATGCCTGTATTTTATTTTACTTTGGCACTGTTTATTGAAGGTCTGAGCATCAGTACATTCACAATTCAAGCTTTTTAAGGCCTCAGGATGTAATATGACAGTTAGTGCCCTGAATGACAGCTTTTTACAATGCTTCTTCAAAAGATATGAAATTAATTTCTTAAATAGGTAACAAATTACCTCCTCTCATGCTTCTGTGTTTTTAGAGTATAATCATTATGCCGGTATATAATGCAAAGGTTTATAGATATTAAAGGAATAGACATCATATTAGGGTAAAAATCAGACACACTTGTTTCATCTGGAATTAAGGGCGGTGACAGCATAAACACATTTAGTCTTTTATAGTGAAATATTCCTTAGCTCTGAACAGTCCTCTATGTTTTGTTCCTTTGTACCTATGTACCTTTTTCTTTCAAGGTTAACACTGCAAAGAAAAACAGTAGAAAAAGAAACTCATTTCTCCCTTTAATGCTTCCTATGTCTTTTGAGAGGCTAATGTATTTTCTAACCACATTGCAATGAGTTTGCTTTCTAAATGAATCTCCAGCAGAGAGTACATTCAGACTTACCAGTCTGTCATCTTTCAGAAGTAGTCTCAGGATGCTGAGATTTTGAAAAGATTCAGTGGTAATGGACTGGCTATTTTACTATTTGGCACCTCTGTGCTATATATTATTTTGAATTCCCTTCCCTTACCTACATATTTAAAGGCAGAACAGGTGCCTGCTCCCTTCCAAACAAGTAGATTCTGGGAGGTCACCTTTCAAATAACCCTTTTCTGCCACTCACGATCTCGGTTGTTTTCTTCTTTCTTTGATAACACTGACTTAATCGTGATGAAATCAACCGTCACTGTAGGGTTTTTTTCCATAGTTTACCCACAATACATAGTTCACAGAAAAAAGCAAGCATGATCTTTAATTCCATATGCCATGGATTGATATGAATATGGAGTTTTGAAGTCTGCAGGTCTTTTCTATAGAGTATAGGTCAACAACTTCCAAATATGATAGCAAGAATTGGACAATGGGAGTGAGTACAAGGACACCAACTCCTTACTGCTTCCCTGTCGTGCCTTGACATAGGGTTAGATTTAGTTGCAGGTAGAGATTAAAGACTCACAAACTTTTGCCAGGCTCACTGTAGGTAAAGGGCTTGTGGGGCTCCTGTGTTCATTTGTTCACCCTCAAAACAGAAATTTACAGCACAGTCCAGGAAGCATCGGCTATAAAAGAGAAATAGCTTTCTGACAATTTAGTTTTATGTTTTTGTGATGAAGGACAGGGTCCTTCATCAGAGAGCATCACACCATGTCAGTGATGAAACTACTGTTTTGAAACATGAATGTTTGTCTGATGTGACTTATATTGATACCACCTACGTTATTGTTTGAGCTGAACATTATGGTTTTCACATGAGAAAATTTGCTCTTTATATCTAATGAATTAAGGTAGTTAGTAACTATATGAAGTATGGCTTGGTTTTTAATTAATAAAAAAATATTGTCCAAAACTATGTTGGAAAACTAATTTTGTTAGCATCCCCTGTAGTTCTTCAAAAGCAGCTACTACCGATACACTGTTGCTTGATAATATTGTTATACATATTCTGAAATAAACTGTTATGAACACATTTCCTCATGAAACAGCATTCATTAGAACTGGATATTCCTTTAGCTGGAAATGACACTTTACCATCTAGTCATTTTTCGAAATTCATATATACTTTATAATATGGTGTTAACAATGCAAACAGTAGCAAGCCAGTCATCTGCTATGGTCAACATGCAAATCAAACAGACCATCTACAAAGAAAATATGTCAATTAAATGGATGCTGTCTGCAGTTAGTACTTACTGCCATCCAGATTCATAATCTGTATTCTTATTATTTGCATGCAGAAGCTTCTCTTCTTCAAGTCATTTTCTCAAATGTTGATTTAGAAAGAAAATTATTAACCTAGAAGTAGCCAGCAGAATACATAATATAAATTCCTCAATATATTGACATGAAGATATTGAGGTAGTTACTGCTGACTTAAGAGCACAGTTGGGTCAGACCAACAGGCCAAAACACAGATTAAAATCTACCAGATGCTCAGCTGACACAAAAAAGGTCATGTCTCCCTCACATTGAGCCCAGCTGCGCAGCATTGTACCAGGCAACCTTCTGTCCCCGTGTTTCTGATCCACATCTCAGGACTAGCAAAGGCTGCTCAGTTTGTATGAAGAATTTTAATAAAAATAACAAGACTAAAATGTTATACTCTGGTGTGTGGCCTGGGGGTGAATCATGATGTATTAGGCATGGGTTTACTGAACGCTGCCATGAAACCCTAGTGCTGGCTGCGAGGGGCAGTAGCATGTGTGCTACTACTACAACCACTGAGTTGTTAACAGGTGTGTGATTCTCCTCTCCTCTACATTTTGTCATTGCTAAATCCAGCCCTCTCTATTAAGAAGGCAGAGAAACAACAAAAGGAACTCTGTCTTGCCTTTTATTTTTTCTTGGGCATTGCTTTCAGAGGAGAGTTGCAACAGGATCAGGCAGTCGGGTTTGGAAGGACATGGCATGACAACAGCAAATGGGGAAGCATTACAGTTCACATAAAGCAGCTTGTTTTATATAGTTAATCACCTGCTTATGCCAAGCTGCTGTTTCATCTGATGTTCCTTGCTTTGCAAAGCAGAACTGGATTTCATTTGTGAGTGACCTGTTGCCTACTCAGACATCCATCTGTGTTTTTCCTGCTACACCAAAGCATACTGAACAGAAGGTTCACAAAGCAAAACCAGAATATTTGGATGACTACATTTAACTGATTTTTGTAAGTTAAAATACTGAGTAAGTAATGGCTGCTTACCTGGCAGCCTGTCATTATGAATGCTAGCACCATATTTTTTATTTCTATGGGTCACAGCACCAAAAAGTATCATCCTTGAAAGCTCTAACCTTTCTGTTTCTGGACACTTTGTGACTCATCAACTGTACCTTTTGCTATTCAAGAAGGTGTTCCAAAAGTTATTACCATCGCTGCAAATACACAATGTTGTTCAGGATGTACTGAGAATACGTGATAAGATTTTAACCAGATTTCATTGTAACAACCTTTTCAGCAGACCTTTCTTCTGACTCTTACATATTAAGGCTGTTTTTTAGAACTGAAGGTAAATAACACAGTTGGTTAACCACAATTTAAAAATAAAGATGAAGTCCTTGAAAACAACCAACATACACAGACAACTATGGAATATCATTTAGTTTTCTTCCTGCCCAAAGGCGGAATCAATTATGCTATTGTCAGCCTTGACAGATGTGAGTCTGACTTGTTTTTAAGACTTCCAGTGTGTGTGTGTATGGGGAGTTCCACGGCTCTTTTTTCCCATGCTTTTCTGTCCTTATCCTTTGAAATGTGACTTTTTTCTCCAGTGGTTTAAGGCTATTGTTTCTTATTCTGCTTGCCACAGGCATAGAAATGAGGGATAAGCAGGGTCTGACTTACATCTCCAATCTATGTCTTTGTACCCTATCTGTTACTTAGCCAGAACACTTGTCCCCTACTGAAGGGTTCCTACCATCTATCCTTGAGACTCTAGGCATGAAAAATGAAGTGTAAAATATATGCCATCCAATTTGCCAGGAATTATTCACTATTATGATTGCTGAATAAATGCTAATACTGCAATTAAGTATCCCCATTTAAACATCTCAGCATTGGAAGGGATTATAAAACTCCCGAGACCACAGTACAATGTAATAGAAAGATAGGTGTTACGTGTTCCTAGTTTTGTTTTACATAAAGATGTGTACATATCTATATATTGCTTTCCCGTTTGCAAACTAGCATGTACATGTAATGTATTATTACACGTATTAAGTTGGGCCAATACCACCGACTTTTTTCACCAGCAGCACAATGTTTCAGGCTTCTCAAATATCTGCTCTCCCCCAGCCAAAAACCCCCAATAGCTGAAAACATAAATCTTGGAGTCAGCAAATTAAAAAATAGACATTTTATTACACCACAGCATTTCCCTCAACTTTCTCTGTGGTATCATTTGAAGCCTGCTTTCTAAAACAGAAGTTGAACAAATGAATCCTTCTGTCCTCACTTTCAGTTGTCAGCAGTGCTTCAGTGTGAGATGAAATAAATTGCCAGTCTCTTTCATCTTCTATAATCAGCTCTGCACAGCTGAGTACACCCACAGCCCTGCGAGCTGCCTCTGCCAGCACTAATTCTGTATGGAATGGGAAGTCTTTGTTAGTGCCATGTTTCTGAAGTTCTACACAGGAGTGGGTTTTATTATTTTTATTTCTCCCTCTTTCTCTGGTGCACTCTTCTCTGACAGATAAGCTATTGTACAATCCATTTCCTGCAGGAGACAAGCTTTTATGCTGGCATGTTGTTTTCAAAGCGTGCTTGATGTAGGTTGCTTCTATTCCAGTGGGTCACACCATCACTGATATTACCAGTGCTTTGCAATATAATACTTATATATTGGTGATTGTTTGAAGAAGCCTTCAACCAGTCTAACAGCAGGACTAAACATTTCATTTTTCAGAAGTGTGAAAGCTCTAAATTCATTGCTGCCGCATCAGTGCAGGGCATTGTGGGTATTTACTCATCATGGGGTATTTTTGTCTTTTCACCACATTTGTCCTGCTCAAGAACAGTGCAAAAGACAACAGGCAAGGGAAGACCAACATTTCTAGACTCGCAGGCACCCTAAAATCCCAGGCTGTTACCTCGTATGAAATTAATCCTTGAGGTAGTGGGAAGCAATCAACTGAAAATCTGTCACTAAACATACAGAGACGTGGAGATGGACTTTGTTAATGAGCTCACTGGGCCAGTGATGGGTAACACATGTAGCATCCTAGCCTCCGGGTCATTGGCTCAAACCAAGGGCAGGTCAATAGAGTGAAACATGTGTGGGCTTCTGTGCAAGTCCCAGCAGACACACTGAGAGAATCATCCTACCCACCACTCTTGCTGGCAGCTTCTGGGAGTGTGGGAAAGGCCTATTTGTCACAAAAACTGAATTATGTTATTCTTCCTTCCTAGAGTTAGACCTTGTAGGACAAAACTGTACAACCTTTGATATTTGAATGCTGCCTTCTACAACCAGGCTAAGGACTGAAGTTTTCAGTCACTTAACTTATCCTGGTAAACAAAAGTACAGCATGCTACACCTCAGTAAGCAATGAGTTGAAACAGTCCAGTAAAAGGAAAATAAGACAGAGCAAAAGATCAACTTTTCCTGTGGAAGGTATCTTTTCAGCTTTATACCGGCTAGCGCTTGTATTTCAATGCCTTAGAAAGCCTCGAGCAGCCTTGAGAGGTAGCAAGGGCGATCTAGCACTTTAGTAGCTCTAAAATTGGTACCTGAATCAGCTGCAGAGCAAATACCATCAGCAGAAGCAAAGAGGGAGAAATATAGCTCCCTGCCCACTCAATTCCCTGCAGTTAGAAGCTTTCAAATGAGACAGACAACCAGAGATGTTTACAGGAAAGTCGCTGAGCTGAGAGAGGGCGTTTTCCTCCCCTCGACCATCTTTATTAGGAGAAGGGGAAAGGGGAGGACTGGGGGCGGACCCGGGGTGAGCGGCCAATCAGACACTGCTGAAGAGTCTGAGTTACATTTGGCTTTGCCCGCGCTTGGAACAAAGGAGCTCAGAGCACATGTCTTGGGGGAGGGGAAGCTCAGAACAGGCAGCAACATTTTCCCAACATTTTTACTTAAAACAAATCATTTTCTGCATGTTAAAAGATGTCCGTAGTAGAAGGCTAAGATTTGTCCGCCTGGTTTCTCATGGACTGGTATGTTCTGTGCAAACGAGCACGTTCATTAAGCAGTGAGACCTAGAAGGAGGTGCAGTTTTATAATAAAACAATAATAATAATAATAATAATAATAATAATAATAATAATGGCAAATTATGAGGCAGAAGCAGAACACCTCACTACCCCATAGAATTTGATTATCCCAAGACATGCAAAACAAACATTTTTATTAAAAATTATTTTTAAAGCTATTTATTAATGCTCTTAGAATTAAGTAACTACACTTCAGGAAATTAATATTTCAGTATTTGATTGAGAGAAAGCCAACCATTAAAAAGGCAGATATCAAGGTGAAAGTCTGTTAAAGACCACCCAACCAGGATGAAGAGGCTGAAGTATCCTAAAAGCAGCTGTGAAAATCTCACAATAGCTGGCCCTTGTTCTCATGCTGAACTTCAGTTTACCAGATGTACGCTGGAAATACAATACAGCAGAGAGGAAACAGTCCAGGACATTGCTGGACCATGTGGAAGGTAACTTCCCAACACAGCTGTTGAATGAGCCAGCTAGGGAATGCACCCCACTAGATCTGTTCATTGTGAAAAGAGATGGGCCCATGAATAACAGAATCCTGGATTCACTTATGTTGGAAAAGACCTCCAACAGATGGTGATTCAGCCACTTTCCTGGGCAGCCGGTTCTGGTGCGTGGTAACACCTTCAGAGAAGAAATTTTTCCTAATAGCCAATCCAGTTCTCCCCCAGCACAACTTGAAGACTTTTCCTCTTGTCCTATGGTTTGTTACTTGGAAGAAGAGACCAACCCCTGCCTTTGTACAACCTCCTTTCATGTAGATGTAGAAAGAGATATGGTCTCCCCCGAGCCTCCTTTTCTTTTGGCTAAACACCTCCAGTTCCCTCAGCTGCTCCTCATAAGACTTGCACTTTAGATCCTTAACCAGCTTCACTGCCGTTGTCTGGACGCAATCCAGCACCATCCCTGGAAGTATTTAGAATACATGTAGGCATAGCACTTAAAGATGGTTTAGTGCTAGACTCAGCAGTGCTGGGTTAATGCTTGGACATGATAATCCTAGAGGTCCCTTCCAACCCGAATGATTGTGTCATTCGGTGATCAAGGGTATTGTGTGGCAAGTATTATATAATACTTATAGCAATGCTTATATATTATTCTACCTTTTAAAAATGTTTTAAGTGGCAATAAAATTTCTCCCTGTGACAAGTAGTTTTCAGTCTTGGAGTCACAGCTGAAAGTGCTGTTGATATCTTTTAAATTACTACATATTCACTGTTGACCTCTAAATTGCCTGGCTGATCTTTGGGCACAAGGGAAAAAAAAGGTATGCATTTTTCCAAAATTTGTGTATCCTCAGTGCACTGGCTTCCACTCTTCTCAGAGATGAGAGGTTCAGCAGGCAACTACTGTGCTCTTAGAGCTACTGGGAGAGTGAGAAGCAGGTTTCTGGTAGGTCTCACTCTCTGCTCACTGACAAATTCTGAGATGAGGACTTTCTGGAGAATACATTTCACCTCCTGGCTCTGATGATTTTGTGTGTGCACATTCTCACTCAGCTATGTTGAATAACACTAAGGAAGACATGACACTACAACCTCACTTCCAGAGAATTTTCTTCTGTATGAATGCTGCAAGCCTGGCATTTAAAAGCTGAATGGATACTCCATGGAGAAACATTTTTATTTTAAGGATAACCACGCCTTCACATAGGCTGCCAAATATTTATAAGTATGTATTATATAAACACAAAACATAGATGTGAAATGTCCCCTCCATTGTAAAATCACTTACAGATCAGAATAAAAACATCTTGTTAATATTTCATAGTTATAAGTACGCAAAGTGGTGGAAATGCAAGTCCTGTAACTACATCATAAGAGGAAATTTTCCAGACCAAATGGAATACCTAACCACCAGCTATGTCAGAACCTAAAGTCAGATTTGAATTTTGTTCTTCATAAAAGCCAAAA
Organism: Corvus moneduloides; assembly: GCF_009650955.1. NCBI lineage: Eukaryota > Metazoa > Chordata > Aves > Passeriformes > Corvidae > Corvus > Corvus moneduloides. The sequence goes on from NC_045511.1 coordinate 47,966,544, forward strand.
CAGTATTCCCAGAGTTGAACTTCCTTGAATTTTGGAGTATTACAAATCTGAATTAAAAACAAGAATGCTGAGTCCATTTGTAATGTCATGAAAAGTTAAATATAGGTAACACAGTAACACAGTGATACAAATAAAGTATAAGGAAATTAAAAATAAAGTATTATTTTGACTTCAGACCACTGCACAGAGAATTTTAAATTTTTCACCACAAGTTTATCTTGCCTGTTCTTCAATTAGCTGTAATGCACTTTACAGGAATCATTATTATTGGTGCAAATGTTATCATGAAAAAGAGCAGTATAATTATATCAGAATGCACAAGTCTCAGAAAATGACTGATTAGCATTTATTTCTGAATCAATAAAACCTTCTGTGCTTCTAGAAGGTTGTTGCTTGCTCTCAATGACGAAATCAAACAAAGGTCAGAGATTCCCACTACAGGCTCAAGATTATCCTGGAAAATACAGCCGAAGTACCTGGACCTGAACAAAGGAGCAGGCTGTCTTTTTCCAGCCACCTTTAATGGGAACTGAGCATGTAGGTGTGAAGACTTTAGGGCTCAACTCCTGACTGTGGCTGCTCATAGGATGTGATGGCCCTCTACCCAAGGGTCAAGGAGATCCAGCCAAGATGCAAGTACAGATCCAGTCACATAATTTCTCTTTCTGTCACTGTGAACTTGCCCCCCAAAAAACAGACAAACAAACAAAAGCACAACAAAACCAAACCAACCAACTAAACTGAAAAACCCCCAAAACCACAACCAAATAAAAAACCACAGGCACAACAAAAAGACAAAACAACCAAATAACCGAACAAATAGAAAAGAAAAGAACCAAAAAGCCCTGTTTATGGCTATGAAGGAGGGAACGCTGATGTCCACAACAATATATAACTTTTCTTTTTTCTAACCCTGACTGATAAAGAACGACCGCCTACCTGCTCTTGGTAAAGCTATTAAGGTCCATTGTGTTAGTCAGGCAGCAGCTAGATTGCAACTATATTGTATTTGTCAAAATTTAGTTTCATCCAAGCAATTGTTCCAACCACTAGGGAAAAGAAGGTCAGGATAACACTTACCTGGAAGTAAAAGAAATCAGTGCCTTTCTCCCAAAACAGGAAGTTTTTTGAAAGATATTTGGACTAGCAGACTATTTTCTCTCTTGTTTAACAGTATCTGGGGTAAATGATAACCTTCTTTGCACAAAAGTCTAATTGCTTCAGGCTATCTACTGTAACAAATATTAATTCAAATCCATACACATAACACGACAAACAGAAATGCATGCAGTAGCTACATTTTTTGCTGCTGTTGAAATACTTAAGAAACCTGCTGCAAACTGGTTCCTTTAAGCTTGATCACAGATGTATTTGAAAAGTTTAAAGCAAAATTAAGATGCAGTGTGACTAGTGCTATGTATTGCTGTTAACACAAATCAGAACATTAAATATTAGCAGGGGATATAGCCTAGTTCCATTATTTGTTCTTTGTATAACACTAATTTCATCACTAATTTCTAATTAATAATTTTATTAGTAAAAGTAAGCAGTTTAATACTCAGAAAATGGTTATGTTCTAGATAATTTTTTCCAAATACTGCTCTGTCTCATTCCCACATGCCTGTTTTCTACAAAAAAAATTCTTTGTAAACAATGTGAATTGAATTTAGCTTCTCTTAATGTGGTTTACTAAAGAGCGGTACACTTAGTATAACAATAATATCCAGCTAAATGAATATTTAATAGCTGGAGCTGGGATCTAAGTAGATTAAATGAAAGGAGCTCCATGAACAGGTGCATACTTAGATCTCGGCACATTAAATGTCAGTAAACACAGCATTTGCTTTATAGGCTTTTCTAGGTGTATTTGTGTTTAGAAAGAAGGGTTTATTTTTGCAAAACCTGTTTTATAATCCTCACAGCAGTAGACTGATTGGCAGAAGCTTCTTTCTTACCTTTCTTTTGTATAACTAACTATTAGATCTTATTGCTGTTTCCTGTGTTTGACAGTGGTTTTCCTTTTGAAGTCAAAAGAAACTTTCTCATTAGCTACAGCTGGCACAAGGCTAAGACCACTGACAGAGAAATTTGCTTTCAATCATATATTCCCATTACCAGTAATACATAGCATATGGGTGAAAGAGACACAAGAGGCAACCAATACTTGTGGACAATACAGAGGATCACGACCTTGACATATTGTACATTAAATTTACATTATATCCAGCAGCCAAGGAGAACATTAAATATGTTGATATTACAAGTTCACGATATTTTTTTTCCCAAGGTGCTGATATGATTTTATCCTAGGAGGATTTGCACAGCTCTAGACAGAACTGTAGCTTTATTAATGGTCACTTACTAAATTTCCAAGTATTCTGCAAGGCAGAGTTCACAGACTGGCCAAATCCTGCAGACTCTGTAGGGAGTCTACAGAATGAGGTGCACAACATGTTATCACTGGGAAAATCTTTTACAAAATACCTTTTTGGGTTTTTGTTTGCCTTATTCTTCCTCTGTTTTCATCACTACAGTGTTGACAGACATTGCCATATTCACTAGGCTTCTATTGAAGCAAATATCTTAAGCACATTTATATTTCTGTGTACTGGAAAAACTACTTCCATAGGTGTAGATTTCTTTCTCAGAGAATTAAAAGTTTACAGAGATACATGTGAATCCCAAGCTGAACTTCCTGATAGTTTAAGACTTTTTAGAATTTACATTTTTGCAGCAGTTATTACATAAATGGGACCCAAGTGTAATTCTTGGATCCAGACCTATACATACATCCAAGAATTCTGTATTTGGTTCTTGATGTAATTGCTATTGAGGCCAGTGGGAGAGATTCCACTGACTTCACAAAAGATACATCAGACCTTTGGCTGAAAAAATATTTACACAGAAGAATTCACCTCACCACTAATTTTAATAAGCATGTTTTTAAATTTTGCTTTCAACATCTTCCATTAAGAAGAAAAGCTAACAAACTGAAATGCTCTTTTGAACATTAATTCTATCTTGACAATAAATTGCAAAGACTTTGCTCATGACAAATTAAAAAGATCACATGAAGTACATATGTTCATTTATAATACACATACTGTTAAGACTTACAGAAGAAAAAATGCATTGTTCAAAAAAACCCCACAAAAAACAGTCAATTATTTTATCTCAATTTAAATGGTGATGGAAAAAGACTAATTTATAGATAGTTTAGGAAAAGCCATTGACACAAAGTCAGGTTGCATTCTGTGTTAAGTTTAGAGATTACAACTCTATACAGGTGTCCTGAGACCGTGAAAGTTAGTTAGTCTTTTATTTTGTCAATTATTTGTGAAAAAGTGTAGTTTGTATAGCTAAGATTTTGTACATCTAGCAATATTTTGTTTTACTAAGAAACAGTGGAAATTTCCTTAGAACACTAAAAGAAAAAAAAAAATCTTTAAAAAAAAGGCCCTACTATGAAAACAAACTATCCACAAGTGCTGTCTTGCTAAAGCTAACAAGTTCCAACAACTGTTAATTTTGTCTGATTCCTTGGTGGAAGGCTTATACTGCAAACACATTCCCAGTTATTCTGTAATCCATCTAAAAGATGGCATGATATCAACACTCCCACAGCCAGGGCCAAGTCTGTGGGTATGAGGGTAAGAGAAGTGCATCAAAAAAGAAACAAATCTTGGTTCCTGCAGTTCAAAGACTGGTCCCATTAGAGCAGAAGGAGCTTATTTTGATTTTATATTTTGGTAAGAAAAACTGACATAGGTTTGTTTGTGTCTATTTGGCTTCTGCCAGATGGAAAGGTTTACTCATCAGAGGCAGCTGTTTTAGCAAATTACCTCACTGTGGTATAATGACTGAGTTACAACACGCTATTGAAGAAAATGCTTTCGTTTCCCAGTGAGATCATGATAACTAGAAACAATTTCAATAAGATTTTTGATTTACTTTGGAAAGGATTCAGTTGGAAAGACTGGTGATTCAATGATGTATTTCTTTTGTTCATATTTCTTTTTTATATGTATTAAACATTTGGGTTTGTTTTGAACTAATGTATATATAATTTTCTCTGGAGTGATAAATTTCATATTAAAAAGTATAACTGCAATTACACTGGAATGGAAGTTACTCTATATACAATATGCCTTACTGAAAAATCTATTTCAAAACTCACAAAGAATTCATTCTTTGCCATTTATACAAAAACTTTGTGCTTACATTATTAAAATAATTACAAGAGAAAATGTAAAGCAACACAGATAGCACAAGCTACATACACTCTGCATCCAGAATGGTTATTTGAAGAGACAAATTTTTTGGGAGAGTTTAAGTGAAGTTGACTTGGCTGTTTTGAAGAGCTGAAGTTAAATAACCTATATTAACACCGTGTCAATTTCGTTGCTGTAACTTTTTCTAGAAACAAGATTAGGATGTTGGAGAGTAAAGTACCACAGAACCTTGACATTTGGCAGGATCTTGGTCCCCTGGTCACAGAGGTGCCTTAGGAGGTTTAGTAAAAATTGGCTGTGATGTGCTCTGGCAGAAGCTGTGCTTCCTGTGGCTGCTGCAACTACAGCTGCCCAGCACTTGCATTTGTAGAGGCAGTGTCAGTTTTGTCAGCTTTTTTTTCCCCAGCTCCATTTTGAGATATTTTTTACAGGCTATACTTGCAAAATGAGACCTGAACTGGATACACAAAAGGCTTTCCTTCCTCCTAATCAGCCTAAGTGTCCTTCCAAACAAAGGTGATTGTAGGGAGCCTTGCCCATGCACAGAGTGTCCCTGGCAGCAACACTCTTCACAGAATCTGCCCCTGAATCCAGTGAACTTAAAAAGCGAAATCCTTCTGTCTTCCTTTCTGATCAAGCTGTTTCTTTCAGTCATCTTTCCTTTGACTATTGGAGTAGAAGATGAACTTTCACTGCTGTTCATGAATATTTTAGGACACAGCTACAGCGATTGACCAGATGCTTATCCTTTACGAGCCCCTGGCCTCCTAAAGAGCCACTTTCCTGTGCCAGGCACTTGCAAGGTACTTGATAAAAAAAATTACAATTAACATAGAAAAATCTGTTCCCCGCACTAGTTTATATAGGTTAAAATGAGCAACAACAGCCTACATAACAGCACTAGAGACTTGATTACAGGACAGCTTGACACTGTTTATGACATCTGGCCACAGGAAGGCCACTCTGCACACACTACAGCATTATTTTAGGACCTTCTGGAGAGGATATAATACTTCAGCTTGGTTAGCCAGTTCTGTGGTTGCACAGTTCATTGATCTTGGACAGCCTCTGTGGGCCAGGAGCCCCAGCAGCAAATTTAGTCTAGACAGAGCTCTTGTTTACTTTTATGACTGCAAGTGTGTGCTTTGAATGGACAACTTCACTGAGCTGATTCACAGTGAAGCCCACATTGTATTTTTGGAAGCTCTGACTGACACAAAAGCCACCAGTAATTTAAAACTCTTCCACCAGACTTGGTGGGCTTTCATTTTATTCCCTACTGGCTGTCCATTTTTTATATGGTAGTGTGAAGCTCTTTGCAGTTTCCTTCACCAGTGAATCACTTCAGCACTTGTGCCATCTGCTGTGCATATTTTCACCGTATATTTTCCATCTCTATGATTATAATAAGAATTTCTTATTATTCTTATTATTCTTATTATGAATAAGAAACTCAAGTTCCACTGTCACTTTTTGTTGGTTCAAAATCAGTCATTTATTATTCTTCTTAACTTCTTTATTCAGAATGCACGACACTTACACAGTTATCATATGCTGAATATGCAGTATAGGATACACTTGATTAGCACCATGTAGCAATATATATAATATTTGTGCCTCATATTTGTATCTGGATATCCAGCTGTAAAGTCTTTATTTTGCTTATGTAATTCACATATTCTGAAACATGAGAAGCATTATAAAAATTCTGTGTATTTATCAATAGGGAAGATCATAATCAGATATAACAGGGGAGCTCTATTTCAGGAATATGTTATTCAATTCCCAAATCAGAGAAAACCTTCATTATTATCCTATCTCTAGTCCACCTGAGAAACCAGCTCAGTTTAATAGCTTGTTTTTCCCTAAGCATACATAAGGGATTTATTAACCTGCGATGTTTCCTTCTTTATATCATCAAGCATATCATTTGGGGAAGGATCTTTAGATAGTTGCATCCCTTGGGAAATCTGCTGGAAACTTGCATGCTGGAAACTTATACTCCTGATAAACCTTGCTTTTTGTTGGGAGTGGAGGTGGATATGTGAGCAGGCAGGGTTGACAAGTTACAGGCAGAAAAGTGGGCTGCTGGCAGGGAAGGTGCCAGGAGCCAGGGGGAACCCTACTGGGAAGAACTGGGAGTGAACACTGTGGTGTGGGACTGGCAGTGACTGCCTGAGCTGCTGTATCTGGCCCCTTGAAAAGACAGACAGTCCTGCAAACAGCCAGTCATCAAAAGAGTCCACTGAGCTGTCTCACATCCCCCATATCCTCCACCAGCCATAAAAAAACTTTCCAATACCCCACAGCAAAATTAAAGCCTTTAGTACAAAACCAAAGCCACAGAAGCTATAAAGTGTCACAGGAAATGAAGCAGAAAAGAACAAGGACACTTTTAACGTACTATATCCATGAAGTAGCAGGAAACGTGGAAGTTAACAGATGACTTTAGAAGACAGATTACACCATAGAGGAAGACAAAACAACTGCACTAGGTCTGCCAGTATGACCTTGGGAAAATTTCTTCCTGAAGACATATTTGTCAAAATATAAGCATGTATGGAAATAATATCAAGACGGAAACCTTGATCTTGAGCCACATTCAAATTTGGTAGCTCTCTTCCCCATAGTGCCCAGGCTCAGCAAATGTTTTGTGAATGGGTGAAAGGAATTCCTTGCACTCATTTAAAATGTTCATGTGTGCAGAGTGATCACTTGGAAATTCCCGTTTGGCCATGGAACAAGGTCTGCCCAATATTGAATGAGTTTCCAGGTAAACCAGAAAACACTTCTGACTGAGAAATAAACTACTTTTTTAAGGTCTTATGGTCCTTGGTCACTGTTCACAGAGGTGGCAAAACATATTGCTCTCATTAAAAAATCCACATATTATTTCTTCCCTATGACATGTGGAGTGCTAACTTCTCAAAGGGAAGTTTAGTAGAATTTATTTAACAGAGGCAAAGCAAGACAATTTTTTGTTTTCCTGTCAAAAAGTGAATAAACTACATTCCACAGAAGTGAATAACATTCCATCCAAGATAAATTGAATGTTTCAGACTAAACTGTTACAATTAATTTCCAAATGCTTATTGATGTTTATTAGTGAGAAGGAGTAAATGTGTTTAGAAATAGGGAATGGTCCTATCACAGTGTTTATTTGTTACTGGATAATGAAAAAAGAAGTATTAAGCTGTCTTCCAAGTGATTTTAGACAATATTTCACAACACTGAATGACAGACAAACTGGAAATATCTGGATGAGACAAAGGACTTTCAAATATGCAAGGTTTTCATTTTATTAACCAGAGCACATGTAACTAATCTTGGAACCCAGATAACTATTCTTTTCAAAGCAATTAGCCCTGCTTCATTAATATGCTGCTTAACATTTGCTTGGGACTTTCTTTTGATTTTTTTTCCCTCATGAGTGAAGTATATTTTGAATTTTATAAAAAGATAATTAGAATAGATTGCATGCATTAAATCTGGGAACATCTACAGGCAGACACTCCAGAAGGCAAGAGACTGACATTCAACCTTGAAGAATTGGAGAAGTCATCGACATTTGGACCGAGACATAAGAGTCTCAATTTCTCTTGTATATTACAAACAAGAGATGGATTTGGCACTGTGCAAGCAACAAAAGCTTATCCAGGATGCTCATTAAATTTCTGTCTTCCTGTGGTTCTCTAATTTTGCAGAAAAAAATGTAAGGCAACAGTAGCATAAATGAATCAGGGGTGATTTTGCAGCATCACAATATATAATTTGGAGAAATCTTTATTATTTTATTAAGTTACCAGAGATTACATAGTTCCATCCCTATTAGAAATTAAACAGGTGTTTTTATGAGTCCTGCTATCAGTTAAGAGTGTGATTTTTTTTTTTTAATGAAATTCAGTAGTTATCATTCTGTCATGATCTTCTTTGGAATCTGTTAATGGGTTTTGGTATGACAGAAGGCATGAAGGTGATGGCATTTCCTATCAGGCAGTCGTAAACCTCATAGTGAACATCATGCTGTCGTGCAGAAGCCTGGATGAATCTTTGCTTCATAGTACCTAAAGCCAGAGGGCTTTTTTCAGATCTCATCTGCCATGGTAACTAACTCTGAAAATGTTAAATAGCATCATTTAAACCAAAGCTTTTCAGTCCAATGCAGAGAAAATGTGAGAAATTGAGGTACCATTCCCAGATGAAAGTCCTTAGGCAGAAAGGAGCAGTGTCAGACAGGCAGCTACAGTAGGAAGTTGCAATGCGCCTCTGCTCTATGAAAAGTACACGTGGTTCAAAGACTTTTTCAAATATAAAATGTTTTTCTCCTTGCCTGATTTTTAAGTGATCTTTGATTTGGCACTGCAGACATGACCCAAACACACTGGAGTCTGGAGAGATCACTCCCTCTGCCATCAGAGAGAGGCAGTAGCTTCATTTCGTATTTAGCAAGGAGTGATTTCAGATGAAGGAGGAAGTGAAAAGAAAACAACAAAACTATTGGAATGCCTCATCAAGAGGCCTTCAACCCAACTCTCCCTGTTTCACTTTATCAGGCAGTAGCTGGATCCATTCCTTTTCTTTGCTTTTCAGTGATAATGAGTTTTTATTGGTAAATTCCAAAAGTCTGCAGGTCTATTACCACTACTCCTGAAAATTCGGAGCCAATAGTTGCTTAATACTGCTCATGCTTCAGAAGCAAATGGACAAAACTGTGATATCTGACTGTCTCTCCTGGATTCAGCTGAGGCATTTTCTGCTGCTGTGGCTTGTTCTAGTATGTGAGCCTTGAACTTGGGCAGCTGAGGAACCAGTACATATTCACATCTGCCATGCCCACTTCAGGGCAGTAACCTTTGGCAGCAGTACAAAGGGACAGCTGAGAGCAATAACCTTGTAAATATCCCCATTACAACTTGCCAGGAACCATGAGTCAGAGTCCCTGACATGAACATGTTATCTGGAAGATGATGGAAGATTTGTGATGCATTTTATTCATGTCTCAAAATAATGTCTTAGTCTCTGGTCTGTGTGCCTCCTTACTCCCACAGGCATATCATTTCCATCGTTTCTTTCCTTCACACTGCCACTGCAACTAATTCACCTGGAGCAAAATCCTGCTCATTTTTGTTGCCAATCCAGCTGATCAGCACAATGCAGTCTGAGGGCTACTTTCCTTTTTTTTTTTCTGAAGTGTAGTTAACTGGATAAACCCTCTGCCCAACAGCATTGCAATTGACAGCCATTTCTCAGAGGCAGTCTCCCTCCCTCAGCGTGTTGAACCATTACACAAGCTAAACTCATCATGTGCAAGGGCCAGGCCAAAAACGGAGCCCCAGGCTTCTTGAAACACAAGCCAATGTGTTAAGCAGCTAAGCACTCAGCCTGCCGGTGCTGTAGCTACAGCAACACTGTGACAGTCTCATGGGGCTCCTTGTAAGTGACCTGCTCCTTCCTAACTGAAATGCCTTGGTACAGTATAATCATGAATCCATAACTATGCAGTATATTACTAGTCTAGTCAGATATTTTATTGGTAGCAGTATATTTCTTAAAGCTAGCGTTTCATTTGCCTCCTTTGCCTTGTAGAAATCCTGCTGCTGAGGCAATGGATAACTGTAAAGCTAATGTCTTTCTCAAACTCCCCCTTCTGAGAGAGAAAGAGGGAGAAAGAAATCAGAGTAATCGCCAGTCTTTTGTGTTAAAATAGAGTGAAAACAAGAATCATTCAAAAATGATGTGCCAGGCAGCCTGTATTAATATTTATGTTGACATTAATATTGATAAGAATGCACCTTATGCTTTGTTGTCTATCCCCAGCATCCATAACTCCCCTGTTATTCAAGCTAGTAGCCATTACCTCGCATCTCCCTCTGTACGCAAACCTTCAAACAGCCTTGGCAGGGCTCCAGCTCACTTACGCTTAAATGGACACTCAAGCTTCGACGGACACACAGCTAAATAGAGGCCAATAATTCAATACAGTATGACTGTACTGGGGCTTCTAGTAAATCCATCAGGCAGTAAATATCATCTGAAGCCAATGCAAGCTTTTATCTTTCCAATTTTGTGTATGTCTGTGTGAAGCCCAGGCATTCAGCGAATCATGTAATTTATTCTGCAGTGCAGAGCCTGGGCTGTCTCAGACATCATATTGACTTTTTCTCCATCTGTCAGGGGCAGTCACTGCTACGCTTTTGTGCAAACGCATCACGTTGCACTTATTTATTTATTTAATCCACTCTCTAGTGCAATTGGGCAAGGACACATTTTTGCAGATCAACAAATACTAAGAAAAGCATCTGAATATCATTACAACAGCATGTTAAACATTTGTCCTAACCAGTTTGTTAAATCAGCAAATGCACTTCCAGCAAATGCTTGTAAATGGCTCAGAAAAGACTCCCTACTGCAATGTTTTATTAAGCCTCAAATATGCCCTGTTATTTTCTTTTGCTCTTTAGGTCAGTGGAGATGCCAGTACAATGTAAATAAAACCAAACAGCTGGGCTTATTGACTTGTGCTCTGTGTTTGAGAGGATATTCAGACCCAGTGGATGATACAAATAAAAAAAATATTTAGGACACATCAGGCTAGTGTTCTCTCCCAGAAACATAGAGGACAAAACTGCCCTTTCAGAGAGAGATGTGTACACCCATGAGAGCAGCTGGGCTGGCCAGAACCTTCCTCCCAGGAATGGGCATGTGGCATCAGTGCCAACTTCATCCCCAGGGCCTCCCTGTACAATGGGAGAGGTGACAGGAGAAAAGCACCAAGCTGGTGCATTTCCTAGCACTGAAGGGCAGTTCTGCCTGGGAGATACAAAGCCAAAAGGTCTTGGCTGGGAGGTACAAGGTCAAAATGACACACTGTGGAAACCTTGCGACAGCATAGCATATTTTAGCAGCTGGACCATACATACATGTCTCTGTCACAACAAATATGAGATAGTTAACTATCTCAATTCCCTGACATAAGACTAGCTTTTATTTTGAAGGGAGAGAGGTATGACTTCACTAGCTGTCTACTTTGAAAAATAGCTCCTCTTTTGGAAAAACTCACATATTACGTATACTTTTTTTTCCCTCAAACTTCCCAAACATGCTACACAACAATATTAAGAGCATATCATACTAGTATACAGAGTTTGGTTCAGAAATCCTCCAGGGTTACAGATGCAAGAAACATGCGTCTGTGGGAGCTCACCAAACTTAGAGCTCAGACCTGTGTGTTTCTACTGCCTTTAGTGTTTGTGACTTACTTTGAGGTTAGGTACACAGGATTTAGTACAGATGCACCCACACTGTAGGCACAGTTCTCTTTTGACTGTGACCAGTGGTAATGAAATTGCAAGACCAAATTTGAGCTGCAGCATCAGTTTTTGCAACAAAAGATTGTGAGAACCAAGCAGGCAGGTGGTTGCAATCCCATATGGCAAGATTTCTGCCACTGGGGCTGAGTATGGGAACGCAGAGAAATGATGACTACTGTGGCCTTCATCACGACAATGCAGAGAATGGTGACTACCTCGGCCTTTATCATGAATGATGCAACAGCAAACACTGCAGTCAGCCTGACCAGAGAGTTTCCTTCTTTTCACTTTTTCTTTAGCTAATTAAAGCTATTATGTTCCAGTCTGTGCCCCTCCTGAACCATGTCATTCAGCAAGTGATTAGAGATTCTGTTCTACGCTTCCATAGTGGGCATGAGAGATGTGTCCTACCACAGGCATTTTCTTGACAACAACAATTCTTTAGCGATGAAGGAGTCTGAGATTCATACTCCAATCTGGTACGCACCTGAGGGAAATGTCCATAATCAGATATGGAGCAGCTGCTGTTGGGCTATAAACCGGAACACAGAGGGCCACTAAGACTGATTTATCACCACTAACATGTAGCTGATGTCTGGCTCTTCAGATATTTTTTTCTTGGGCCAAACCAGCATCCTTTCCTAAGCCACAGTCAGGTAGGCCACGGACTCAGGGAAATGAAAGCTCCAAAACTCCTGGAAAACTTGTAGGCAGAGCAACAGAAAATGGCAGACAAAACCATATTTAGCCCTTTAGGAAATCTGAAAAATAAGGCCAGTCTAATCATGCTACAACTACATAACAAGGAGTGAAAGAGAGCAGATAGATTATTTGCCTGGACAGAAAAAAGGAAACAGTAAAATAGCATCCAGTGCAATTTTCCAAAAATCATAACATATTTGCAAAGGTTGCTAGCCACTAAGCTGTCCCATAGAAAAAGTGAACCAAAACTGTAAATTTCAATAGGTATAGTCAGAACGCACTACCCGAAAGAGAGAGCTTTCCTTGTCCTTGAGCAGTTCAGATAAAAGTGAAAATCACCCATCCAGACTGCCCTGTGGGACAGGGCTTGACTTCAAAGCCATCCCACACCTTTGTTTGATCTTCAGTGCCAGATAAACCATTTGGCTTATGTCACTCCACACTCAGACAAAATACAAGGCTCTCCACTCCACCAGAGAGTTTAGATGCAGTGGAAGATCATCAAGATAGTAACAGAACACAGACATTGCTGTTTTAATAAAATAATGTCATATAATTCCTCTCAGAAAGTGTACATCCAGTGCATTTTGAACCTCACTGGCAATCATAAACTGTAGAAAGCCCATATTTGCATAGGGAAAGGGCACTTTTAGGAAGAAGAAATCAATGGTAATAGTACTGTTGTTCTGGAGGCATGATACCCTTAAACCGGTTTTGGTTGAGTTTTCAGCTTTTTTTTTTGGGGTTTTTTTCCTGTAAGAAATCAGATAAATCACACAACAGAATTGAACCTGTCTCTTAGAAAAATCAAAACTGTGTTGTCTCTGATGCAAGTCCTTGAAGATGTTGAATAGTTGAATAATACCAGCTATAATGAAAATAACAACAGTTGAGTACTCTGTGCTTTCATGAATCAGACCCTCAATATACAGCCTGAAACATGAGAACATAAATTATACCTTTAAACATTGGCACAGAGGAACCTGAGTCTCTCCTCCTCATCCTTCTCTCTTCCCACAAATTCACACATTCACACGTGCAGAGAGGCAATAGCACCCAAATATGCATTCAGTGCACCCTTATTAACCTCCAGTTAGAAAGTACTGCCTCGAACACATTACAGTATCCTGAAAAGCAGCATGCTGCTTTTCTAAAGAAATAAATTAAAAGGCAGCTCACTGAGCAATTCTCCAACACCTGAGAGCAATTAATGTAAGCAGGAGCAGGAAACATCATCAATTATTTAAAACAAAATGAATACATAACATTGGCCTTCTCCAGCACTCATCAGTTTTATACTTCCACCTGAACAAACTCAGGGGAGACAAAACCACAAGACAGACCTACACTGCAGGCTAAAAAGTGCAGCAAATACTGAAAGAGAGCTCTCTGTCTCCACGACTGTCCTCAGCATTTTTAGTTCTGCAAATGAGACTCAGGCTGTCAATCCCTCAGTTTTGATACATGCACCCTTGCCTCCTATATTTTGAAATCCTATATTCTTTACTGTGCATTTCAGGCTTGTCTTGTCAAAAGAAGCAAACCAGACTATTCAGGCTGCATGAGAGTGATCAAAGAACTGTAGATATCATCTTCTGTGAGTTGTCAGTCCCTGAATTTAATGAACAAAAAAAAAAAGAGGTATCCATCGGTCATGCTGATTTGGTCAATACAGAGAAGGGGTTTATAAGGCTCCAGAGCAGCTGCTTTCCAGAGCTCTATGTGTTTTTTTAAATGCAGAACTGACGGTCCTGAGGAAAATGTTATCATTCAGATTATCCCAGACTTGGATCTGGACAGACAGGATTTCAGAGGAACATGGAGTTTATTAGCTGATGCAATTGCTGAGCATACAGCAGAAGGGGAAGGATATTTGGCACAATAATGGCCAAAGATTTTCAGAGAAAAGCCTATTTATTAGACACAAAGTACAATAAGTCCTTTGTGACTCCTCAGGCTAAACAAGGCTTGAAGTGCTGGTGTCTGTTGTTCCCCCAACTCCTATTAGCAGTTTCTAGGAAATTCACAAGTGCTTCATTCCGAGTAACACAGGCTTGCACGAGGTCATCTGCTTAAAATCCTCCTATAGAGATCCAGAATCTTGACTAATTGTTTCAGATGATGTGCACTGTGTCCTTACCATGAAGTCTAAGTACATTACTAGTCCTCAGGATGAGATTCATGTTTATATTTTTTTAGGGTGCTATTAAGGACATTTCAGGCTTTCCATAATTTTTTTTTTTCTCTGTTTTGGAAGGAAAGAAATGCAAAAACTGACAGGGAACCAAAGAATGGCATATAGGATGCCAGCATGGAAACTATTAAAAGAAGTGGTTTGTTAACTGTTGAGTTTTAAAATAAATAAATTATGCCAAATACTGTCAGGAAATTTATTTATATATTTATTTACTGTAGCTCAGTATCTTCCAATGATTTCATTAGAAAGAAGTTTAGAATACAATATTTCTTCAGTGTCAGCTAAATACCTTTTGGGCGAGAAGGAAATCTGATTTTTCTCTGAAGAAAACCAGTATTGCTTGCAGGTGCCACATTCAGCACCAGCACAGTGAAACACTTTTCCACAGAGGAGTTCTTGCCAAGTTGCTGCAACCACTGCCGAGGAGTGGCCGTACAGGAACAGCCCAGGCACCATGGGAGCTAGGGAAGGGGAAGCTCCAGCAAGGATGGGAAGCAAATATGGAGAACACCTCTCCAGGATATAGAGAGTGATGTTGCAGGCAGGGCTGGTTTGGCCTTTCCTCAGTGAGCCATCCTCCCCCTGCCTCAGCTTCCCGCAGCTGGCTCTGTGGTGCGGCGCACTTTGGGGACTTGCTTGGGCCAGTTTGGCCAGGCACCATACTGTCCAGGAGATGCACTCCTCCTGCCACGATTCCTATCCTGGCCAGGAGGATGAGCTACTGTGAGATGTAATCTGTTTGTGGGTTAGGCACAGCTGGAGCCACAGAAAGGTAAACAGAGAGCTTTATGAAGGAGACATTTAGGAGTATAAAAATAGAGTCATGTCCAAAAAATTAGACTCCTTAGTCACAGTAACAGTCAGGCATATCTAAAATAATTCTTAATTGTACTAAACATCTTATTTTAAATAACTTTTAAAGAATTGACCCAATTCATACAGCCTTTGGCAAAGAAAGAGATCAAAGACAGACATTTTTTGCAGCTCCTAACATGGCCCTCTAATCACTGAAGCTCTCTCCCCAGTGCACAGCCCGTCCCTGGGACTCAGTGCAAGAACATATTTCTGGAGCAAAGACTTCAGCAGGATCCAAGAGCAGACTGGATACTTACACAGATATTAAAACTTGCTGAGTTGAGAAAGTATTAAAAATAGGAACTTTGGAAGGAATGTAAGTCACAGTTCAGGACTGAACCCGTGGGAGCATTTGTGCAGAGCTTAGAGAAGACTTGTCCAAAAAGCCAGGAATCCAGAGGACTGGAAGTGTTCATGAGGCATCTGGATGTGGCACTTTGGGAAATAGTTTGGGAGTGATTATGGTGGTACTGGATTGATAGTTGAATTATATGATCTTGAAGACCTCTTCCAACCTTAAATATTCTGTGCCTCTGTGACTGTAATACCTGCGCAGCATCTTTAATGGGCATGCGTATATCCACCGTGTCCAAGCACTGAGCAGTTGTTTTGGGCCTTCCTTCTCAGTCTGGCATCATCTCCTTCAACTCATCTAAAGAGGAAGAAACCCAGGTCTGAGGCCACATATGCAAGTAGACAAGACGTGTGATCCTACAACTGTGTGCCAGGACACAGCTACAAAGGGTAGCTGCCAGTCTTCTGCTGAGTTCAGCATCAGTGAGGATTTTCCAACCTTCAATTGAAGGTAACTTTCAATTTCAAGAGGAGGAAATGAAGATAATATTTTCAAAAAGCCTTCAGACAGTGTTGTTTACAGTAAGATAAGCTTAGGTTTAGTCTGGACTTATCTTGAACTGTCAAGATTGACTGAATGTGATCATTTTCCTGGAAGAAAATGCACAGCAGTATCTTCAGTCAGGCCTTTTTTAATATAAGTTAATAATGGTGTGTTAAAATCTACGGTTCTCATTTAGCTACAGAAAAAGTGACGGCAGCATTCCTAGTAGTGGACAATCATTCCACACCAAATATTTGTTATCAGCACAAAGAGTTGAAACTTGAATACATATAGAGCTTTCCTATGGTATACAATATTTGTGCATTGCACCAGTGTATGCTTACTTGAGTAATTATTATTTTCCATGTACATAACTCTGGGAATTAGTCTAAGTTATTAGTAGGGAAAACAAATTTTTTTTCACTATATATAGTGAAATAGACATTGTGTTTTCATGAACAAATGTAAGACAGTGAGTCATGGCATTAGTCTTCAGACAACTGTTACCTATATTGTAATTATAGGCACATACATGTTTGACATGAAGATTTGACTGTGGTTTAAGAGCCACACGTTTTCTAGAGATGTAGCATTAAACATTACAAACTCTGCTGTTTGGCCAAACTATCCATGTATGCAAAGTAAACATGCTACTTGTTGAAAAAGACAGTTTTAAGTCCGTTTACCTTTCTTGACCTCTTACAACAGTCTATAAGTTAACATTACAGAGGCCATTGTTTCTGAAATGGAGGCCATGTTTTTCAAATCGATCTATATTTTGTACTTATGTTTTGTTTAGCTATAGTCACAGTACATTTTATTTTACTTTAATTACACCACAGCCCAATATTATTTCTAATGAGTAACAGTGTGTTCCTGGGAAATCATTTCAATATCATAATATGTATAGAAGTAGATTTCGCCTAGCAAGTTAATGAACAAATCCTCTCTTCTGCAACCCACTAAATGACTGCAAAAAACCCCTCAGTGTTACGTAGTAACTTGATTATTATGTGACTTATTACGTTACCGTTGCACACAGCTGCTTTAAAAATAGAGCTGCTTTGGTACTAGAAATTCATTTTTTCAAAAATTATGAACAAGTGCTGAGATGTGAAAGAGTTCTAACTGTCTTTGTGATTAGCCCAAAAATAAAAGATGTGTTTACACATTTTTATTTTTAAAAATTCAGTTCAGGTCAGATTAGATAAATCAAGTGGTGCCAACAGTACATTCTAAATTTGAGTCTCTTTTTATAGAAATTTCTAACTTAAAAAATCTTTATTATACAGAACAGAGTATTTCACATGACTTTGAAGACTGTGCTCTTCTCTTATGGCAATAAATATCTTACACTTTTAGGCACGGCAGAAAATTAATCAATTCTGCCAGGTAAAAATTCAGGGAGCAGTTTTGTCAGACTTGTTGTTAGGGCTGTCTTTTCTCAATCAGGGTGATAGCTGTTTCTCCAATCTGTTCCAATCTACTGCATTCAGAATCTGTGCATACTGTGCTGAAATTCAAAAACTACAGATTAAAAAAATATTACGTGTCAAAGTTTCAGTATAACTCTAATATGAGAATTAATATCTTTTACCCCAAACTCTTTTGTGGAGCTTAAATGCCTGCCTGTCTGACATGTCAATTTTTTTCTGGGCTAATAATTTCCAACATGCCCCTTGCCCTAGATCCTTGAAATAAAACAAGGATGGCATTTGTCAGCAAGTTTCTCAAGTCTGCTACCTCTGATTCCATGAGCTGTCATTTGAAAAGGTACATTTAACTTGTGAAAAGGTCATTTTTTGGCCAAGAAGAGGGCTTGATGTTTTAGATGATTTGTGTCTTGATCCAAATTCCATTTGACTCTACAGAAATAGCTTGCACACGCCTAAGTACCTATACATCTGTATGTGCGTGTGTGCACACACAAATGAAAAACACAACAGGGCACCCTCCTATATTAAATAATTTCCCCTCCGTGGGAAGCACCCTCCTAGGAAGCACTGCCTCAGTCACCACCAGAGCATCATTATCACAAGCAGTAGTTACAGGTTTTTGTAGCACATAAGTCCACCAGACCCCTGTATCAATGGTATAAGCAATGAGAAAAATCACATATAAATGAAAGAGAAACCCGATATCAAAAAGGTCCAATTGCCTCATAGTTACTTGAGGAATAGGGGTGAGATAGGCTAGTGTAGAGTTAGTTTTCCTGTCTGTTGTTCCTGATGCTTCTGGTGGTCAATTCTCTATCTGTATTAGAGCATCACGTCTTTTTCAAAATCATCCAGAATTCACCCAGGCTGTCAGGTGTCTCTGGTGATGTGTTAAAACTAGAAGGTAATATCAGCAAAACATCATCCTGCTGGCTTAAAGGGAGCTTTGGATCACCACTGCTGCCCAAAGGACACCTGGCACTCTTCTCAACCCAGCCAGGGAAGCCTTGCTGTCCCTCTGTCCCACAGTGGCACCAGCGGCACAGCATGTTGGTGGCTGTGTGTGGCCTCTCTGCTGAGCAGCATGTAGCATGATCTATATGTCCTGCAAGATAAGGCTTTGCAACAGCAAATTTTCCCTGCACCTTTGGCTGATATATGAAAGAGTTTGAAAGACTGTGCCAATGGGTACCAGGTATCCACTGTCATTAGGACAAGTCCTGTAGTTAGGTCTCTACAGCACACAACTGTTTTCCTTTCTAACAGCTGTCAAATGTTTTTCTGCAGCAAGACCATGTAAGTAACAGCAGCTTGAATGTAGCTTTTTGAAACTGTTTTTGTTTCATGAGGTGAAGAATACTCCTTTTGGTCCAGTAGAGACTTTTAACTGAGTGTATAATAAAGATTTTTTTTTCTTTCTCTCTCTTTTATATCATGTAGAAATGTAAAGGTAATGGTGATAGGTTTTCCTCTTTGCTGATAACATAGGGTGTTTCTGACAGGAAGGAAATTCAAGATGACACATTCCTGGCTCAGTTAGGCTACTCTGACTGATGTGGTCTGGTTACCTTTTCCCCCTTATTTTCTTCTGAGAAATATATTATCACTGGGAAATCTGCACCTCAGAATGAGCCATGTATTTCTGCTACAAAGGTCAGCCAATTATATAATTTTACACGTATGTCCAATTCAAATCAATTCTATTTGGCTCAAGTGCACCTAAAGAGGTCCAGAGTACATTCAATACAAATTGTATCACATTCTCCTCAATCAAATTCCCAAGAATTCTTTTTTTTTTTCAGTCCACTGATGTTAAAGAATGTTAAAAGCCAGCTAAACTCAAGACAGAGACATTTCTTACCAGATTGACTGGAATACTTAAAGATGAGACAGGCAAAAAGGCACCAAAATGAGCCCTGGATTTTGATGACCTGCAAAAAGGCACTTGGTTACTTTACATGATCAGACACAACATAATAATTTAAATTTCATCATTGTTATACAAGTTTTCTGTAGAATTATCGCTCTTTTTAAATCTAAAACTTAAAATATTTTGCTTTGTTCTATGTGGATAGCATTTATGAATCACATTAAGATGAGACAGAATTGTATCATTTAGAGTGCAGTGTTAAACATTTTATAATATAAAGTGAATCATAGAGTCATTGGGGCTGGAAAAGCCCTCTAAGATCATCAAGTGCGAACATTAACCTAACTCTGGCAGGTCCAACACTGAACAATAGAATTATAGAATTGTTAAGGTTGAAAAAGACCCTTAAGATCACCAAGTCCAACCATCGACATAGCACCACCACCATATTCACCTCTAAACCATGTCCCTAAGTGCCACTTCCACACAGTTTTGAACACTTCCAGGGACAGGGACTCAATCACTTTGACAGTCAGCCTTTCTCAATGGTTGACCAGGCTTTTGGTGAAGAAAAAGGGATCACTAAGCTCTGTAAAGATGTATCTGTTGATTTCAGTCCAGAAAGTTACATCTTTGGTTTAAGCATCAGGCAGCATTTCTCTCTCTTTGACGGGTATCCAAAGCAGTCTACCCAATGTTTCTGTTAGTTAAAGAGACTTCTGTCTTTTCCACTCCAAGTAGATAGGCTACTTGAAAAAGCTCCGTGGCAGAAGAAAACAAACATGTCTGCTGATACCGGGTACAGGGCATTTTTACTGCTGTGCTGGGCAGAGCTTAACTCTGTGAAGCCCTGAATTTAGCAGTCAGTGCACACCTGCAGCCCATGGGAAGGCAGCTGCTGGCCCGTGGCTGCAGCAGGACAAGTCTGACCATCAAACCTGTGCCTCTGCAACTCTGGAGCAGATGCACTTCTACTGATTAGGTGTGAGCTTTATTAATAAGGCATTTTTGACTCAGCACACAGCCTAACTGTGCTTGCACAAACTGCATCTTTCCTACCGGTTATACTCAGAGGACTATGTCTTTCTGCCTCAGATCAGCGCTGCCTGCATGGATAGCACCTTAGCAACAACAAAAAAGACAACTGTGAAGAGGCAGACAATCACTAACAGTTATAAATTATTCAAGAACAAAATGTTCAAGTAATATTAACCTAAAGATATCATCACCCATTTTTCTCCAATGGATGAAATCACCTATTTAGTATTCAAGTGTTACTACCTAAATAAAACTGATTGATGTTAACTGAGCAGTCTGGGAGAAAATTTCATTGGGATGCCCAAATTCTGTTCCTTCTTGCTTAATCAATCACTCCTCTGATAAGTTGTGCAGCATTTTGTTACAAAAGCCTTAGCAAGGAAACTAGTGTGTGGCAAAATGAATAAAACATTTGCCTCAGTGCTAGAGTAATGACCCTTAAGTGCCTTAGAAAAATGAGCTGCAAGGACTTCTTCCTTTTACAGAGAGACTCGAAGTAACTGCTAATAAGGTAAAAAGGATGATGTTTAAGGGTGGGGATAAAACAGGGTATGCACCACTTACTTGAAGTGTCAGCCCAATCCCTACACAAATACACATCCATGGGATCCTGAGATATGAGTTTGTTTTTATCCCCTCACCTCTTTCCTATCGCTGCTTTTACACCAGCATTAATCACCTTCATCTTTTCTCGTTCTGCTTTCATGGAGCTTATTGTGTCACCATGAAGACATTGATCAAGTGGTGGCTGACAGGATGCAGCTATTTACTTTGAAACAGTGGGAGCATACAGGGCAGGGAAGCACGGTGAAAATCTGCATTGGCTGGCACTTACAATTCCTGAACAATTCATACGTCTCCTTGAACACGTCCCCAAAGGCAAAGAATAATGACTTAGGTTTCCTTAAAGAAATGCCATTTTTATCTGACGCATAAAGTAGTAAAGGAAGAAAAAAACCACTACATATGAAGTGTGCTTAAAAAGACTTATTTAAAGATAATTACAGAGAAATGTAAAACCAGTGACTGAATGGTGCAGGATTATTTACTGTCATTTCAAATTAACTTACTTTAAATCCATCTAAAGCATACTTGCAGTCAAGATGAGGCCTTTCTTCTGACTTTTATTCTAAAAGTAGAAAGGGAGAAAGAAGAGAGACCACTGGTTTTGGGTGTGTATTTAATTTGATAATATAATTGGTAGACAGCTGCTGACAACAAAATGCTCCTTTAAGAAAGCACTGATTTAAAAATTAGTGTGAGGTCATGTAACCTCATTATTCTCTTTACATCTTCCATTAGGTCAAAATACCAATACCTTTTGCAGTAACTTTCATCTCAGGCAGCATATGCCAGTGTTTCACTTTCAACTCTGACTTCTTTATTCTTCAGAAGGATTACAATCTGCAACACCACTGTTTCATTTTCATTACATTGCTGTTCTATCTTTTAGGGGAAATCAGTTTTACATTGTGTTATTCTTATACTCCTTAACAAAGTTAAGAAAGAAAAAGAAAAGATGAATCCTTTGAAATTAAGAGATCCCAGTTTGACAGCACTTTCCAAATTAAAAAAAAAAAAGAAAAAAAAAAAGAGAGAAAGAAAAAGGAAAAAGAAAAAAGAAAATAAAAGAAAGCTCTATTATCCAAATAATTTGCTTGAAAAGGATATGCAGCAGTGGAACATTCAAATCCCAACTGTCTAAGCTGAAGTCATTGATGTGTATTATCTTCAGGCTGGTATCACTAACAAGGCAGCTTTAAAAGGACAGTTCTTAAAGCCTGGACAATTTCTTTGGGCTAAAATTCGAGGACGCCCTCTCTATCCTTTAACTGCAAAAAGAAATCCTCTTGTGTGTGAACATATAAAAAATTTGTCTCCTCTTGCTGGACTTTCACAGTCTTTCTCAGAGTTTCTTTTCCTGACTCATAATACCATTTCTGTACAAGGCGAAGACAAGAACATTTCTGAACATTTACATAGAATAATAGTCAAGTTCTCTGACTGATTAGCAGCATTCAAAGCCCTCCTTGCAAGTCTTCCATAGGTATCTGCTGCTGCTTTCCTCGACCTCCTTAGAAGGAAGATTTTAGGAGAAAGATTAATGTATTCTATCCAATGATTTCATGGCAGTTGATGTAAATGTACTGACCTACAAATTTCTTAGTTTCTTAGTTTTGTTTTGAGTAAGGTTGTGTTTTCTGACTCCTTGACTAATTTTTTGGGGGGGTGGGGAGGTGAGGGGAGGAGCTAGGACTTATCAGTCTCACCCCCAGAACAAAATCTGATCCTGTAAACTGGTTACAATAAAATAGCCATTTTTCCCTCTAGCTGTTGTTTGAATGTGTTATCAGAAAAGCAAATTTCCATCTTGGTGTATTGCACATTCAATACAATAAATTTCAAATGATAGGGTATAAAGGAAAAGAAGGCTTAAACAAAACAATGATGATACTAAGACTGTTTATTTTTTTCTTTTTTTTGGTAAAGGTTCAACAAAAGATGCAATTATCTTTATATATTTATTAAGGTCTTTTAAGTGTTATTGTCAGATGTTTATTTGATTGCAATTCTTCTAGTATCTGGCTGGAAAACTGTTACGGTTTCCCATAAGCAGAGGTATATCTTTAAGGATAAACTGTACCACAAACTTCTGATAAAACTCATGTATGAAATGCCTAAGTTATGCAAGTTACAGAGTCGCTCAGCTTGGTCAATCTACAATACAACCGGAAATGCCAAAGGTTTTGTAAAAAAATTAAGCAACTTCATGCATTAAAAATTGAACTAATAAAGAAAACAAAGAATCAATATCTCTGCCCTGAAGTGGAACATGAACATTTTTAAAATTTACATCTCATATGATTTGAAATTTAAAATAGCCATAAAACTCTATTTTTTTAACATCTTTAAACATTAATTATTCCCAGAACTATAATTCCATGTATTATTTTCAATTCGCTGTGAATATTAATCTTTGTAAATCAGTGAAAAAAAATTATGTTGATCATATAATGGCAGATATCACGTGTAGTAAGATCGTTCATTAGGCTGACAAAATTCCAGGCAGAAGCACTGTACAAAACGAAGTGCTAGGAAACACACTAGAAGATGAAATTCAGCTCTTGGGAGTGGTCTGGAGCGACCTCTTCTTGTCTTCAAACTCTTGACTCTGAAACAAGACATCAGGAGATGCTGGTGTCAGACTGTAGCAGCACTGTGTTGCTGCCTAGAGCTCAACTACTTGAGGAAAAAGAATGAATGAAACAATTTGGGCAAATGGTGTAACTGTCTCCAGACCCAGCTCTCAAAACTAATTAAAATTTCCTCAAGGTTTTCTGCTTCTGGTTTCTTTGTATAACCTCAGTTATTATTATGTAGACGTGGAATTCTGAAGCACTGCTCAAAAAGACCAGTTTTGGAAATATTTCACCTAAAAAGGATGTCCCATCAGTCCAGGATTGTGATTTTAATAAAGGGATTTTCACCCTGGTGGAACATTGCCATGAGAGTCGATGGTTTCAGCTGTATTTTGGGTCAAGATGTGAGACTTCCACACTTGGTACTCAGGGATGGCCTCTGTTTGGACTTCACAAAGCCTACAAGCTATTCTACTATTTTAAAATACAGTGAATGAAGCCACATTCTGAATTTTGCTAGCAGGAAATGGACTGTGAGCACTCAGCATGGTGAATTTACCTGCATAAATCAAAGGTAAATACACTTGATCTTGAGAAAATACACCTGTATAAAAGCCAACCAGGATTTAGACCAGAATGAATAAATAATCATATCACAGAGTGATTGTATGTACTTTTGATCTGCCTCATACGTTCACACACTGAAGAACACATGGGCTGGAAAAAAAAAATTTCTGCCTTTCCTTACTCAGAGAGAGCACCACTTTGCACTTCAGGCCTCCAAAATCAATGAACTGATTTCCATCAATACCTCAAAGACTAAGATTATTTAACTTATAGTTTAGGGAAGGAATGTATAAGGAGTCTGTTTTGATACATTTTTCCAGACCTCTTCAGTCAACAGAACAATGTCCTTTCTAGCCATGTCAAAAACCTATATGGTAGATGTTAACATAACTGATGCACTCCTTAGGTAAGGAGAAAAGCCATTCAGTGAAAACTAGTATCTTAATAGATGCTGCATGCAACAACAACAACAAAGAGAGAGAGAGAAAGAGAAGATTCTTGACAATATATTTTATTCTAATTTGTTACACTGCCTTTGATTAGCACTTTCCGAAGGTACAGTGAAGCATTTGACAGACTTGCATGTGCCAGGGATGCCCCAGAAATATTTTCTATGTGATTAACTGTCAAAGACTTAAAGACATGCTTCTTGTCTAGTCTGAACTCACCTTTACAACAGTAAAGCTTGCTCAACACCTTTCTCCAAGAATTAAGACAATATGATTTAGACGTTTGCTAGACAACCAGTTGCATTCAGAAAAAAAAAATTACTTGAAAATTCCAGAAGTGTAGGGGGAAAGAAAGGACATTAAGTTTTTATTAAAACAGATAAGAGGGTTGCTATCAGTGCATCAGTTTCCTATCTCCTTCTGAATGAGAATTCAGGACTCTGTAAATGATACACTGTCAGAAAATGCCTCTGGATACACAGCAAGAGCAAAATAGCAGCTTCATTTTCCTGCAGAACTTAATCTTATGAAATATTTATTTAAGAAATGGAAAGTAATTAAAAATGTGTGAGTATGTGTGTATGTGTGTGGGCATGTGTGCATGGGCATGGTTTTTTGAGAAAGTTCACTTCTTAGACTTGAGTGTACACTCTTGTATATCACTCATATATATCAAGTATCCCTAGAATGAAAACATATTTGAACATGATGCTAGAACTTTTAGTCTATTCTCTAAAGAGATATTTTTGTCCAAAATAATGAAGGCCACAAGTTTTGAACTATATGTGCCGAATATAATAAACAGTGACAGTCACTTCTTGTCTCATGTCAAATGTCAGTTTCTGCTCATAGAGGAAACATTGGCCAGGGTTTTCATAAGCTGACTGTATACTGGATTTGCATTAAAGTGCAGACAGGGTGAAAACTGGCAGAAGACATTTGTCCATCAAAACTCATCCTAAACTGGATTCTCTTGTCGCTTCTGTATACTGTCACTGATTTGCACAGAGTTTCCTCTGAGTCACTCTCACTTGAGATGAAAATGAGATGCACTGTTTTGTAATGCTCACATGAGGTTTTAAACCCATTCATGCTCATTTATATTTTCATACTGAGTCCAGAAGCCACACTCATACTGTCCTCTGCTCTTCAATGCATGGCAGGTTGCCTCCTTCAAAGCAAGTCTGAAAAGATAATTGGACCTCTTTTTCTTCCTCCTAAAATTGGAGGAAGTAGAATTTAAATACTGAAGCAATCCTATGGGGGTTTTTTTATGTTTTTGTCCTTCAAACAATGTACATTGTTACGTACAAGCGTATATCTATATATACATATATATATTATAAATACATACCAGTTTCAGGAATAATTATTTCCAAATTTATTCATACCATGATTTTTTTTGCCTGAAGCAGCTCCCATTCTCATCCTTCTGAAAACAATTAGGGAGGAAAAAAATAGGTTAAGTGCCACACTTCTTTTCAACCTCTGTTGATTAGAGATAAGACAATGTATTTGGAAATATTTAAAACATTGACATTATTGACATTGCAGACAGGAGAGGAAAGGTTTTGTCACTGTCAGTCCAAGTCTATCCCTCCCAGCATATCCCTCCCAGCAGCTTGGAATCTGGGGCACACATGAGTAGTTTGCACACTTTCCTGGGGGCAGCCTGGCAGGAACCCAGCATAGGTGGGGATGTTATACTACCACCAGTAATACATGCGACGGGAGAAAAGCAGAGATACCCAATCTGGGCTTATTCTAGCTGCAGTGAAAAGAGCTGAGCATAAGTGCTCCTTCCTGCCAAGGCCTTTACCAAAGCCTTAACCTTCATGCAGAGGGAACCATGGAGCTAAAATCTAAATGTGTGGCCCAGGATGCTCATCCTAAGCAGTGGAATAATTTGTTTTTCCATACTAAATATAGACCCAGGACATACTTCCCTGCCCTGTTCCCTCCCTCCTCCCCCCCCCCCCCCCCATTCCTGTCTTCTTCCTAGAGACAAGTTTATAATTTCTATAATTTAACCTATTTTACTTGCATTTTCCCATTTCCTTTCATGGGGCGTCTTATAAGCTCTATGCAGGTTACACTTGATCAGAAGAAGAAACATTGCGCCCCTTCTCATTTGTGATAAAAAAATCCTTCTTTTCATTCCAATCATTCCTCAATGGCTTTTCCTCTCTAATTCGGTCTAGTTCTCAGTCATTCTCCCCGCTTTCCCTTACATACTTGTATATCTGCATGCAAACACCAACAAAAATGGGCATTACACAGTGAGATCAAGAGTAAACCATCAAGAGCTGACTGTAGGACTCAGGATTCCTCTTTGTTGCCTGCAGGTTTAGATTATTGTGTTTTGTGGAGGACTGTAACAGAACCACAAGCAAAGTTGATCAGCTTTTAAGGTTTCATTTAAAATTCAGAGCACTTAGGGACTGCTACAGATCCATGCAGTCAGAATGAGATGAGGCAGTAAGCATGAAGAATGCAAAATATATTAGTCCTCATTTAATACCAGGAAAGTCACTATTCCTCTTTCACGTACTTGATCGGCAATTTTGTGTGCATTACTTTCAGAAAGTAATGTTTTGTATGAGCAGACTTTTGCCAATAAAATGTCACAATGACTAAAATGAGGACAGTAAAATATTTCTTGTTCCTTTTTTCACATAAAATAGCAATAGATTCAATATTATATAATTACAGAGACTGAGAGAAATAGAGTGTAAAGAATTTGAGTATGCTTGTGCCATTGAACTAAAAGGTATTAAACTCTTTATTTATTTCATTTTACTGCAAATACTCCTATGCCAGGCAGCACTTTCAAGGCCTTAAACACTAGGAACATGTAGATCTGTAGGAAAAGATCACAAGAATCAGATGGGATGACAAAACCTAACATACTTTCATGGAAGCTATTACGAGTGAGGGCACTTAAAAGAAACAACAAATATTCAAATAGTTTTAGTGTGCAGTTGGTTGATTCGCTAGTGTTAGCATCAAGTGGTATGGATAAATCAGGAGTATTGGTCGTTGCTGGCTTTTAGACTGTGATGATTACCATCACTGTCAAGCAGTCTCTTTCCAGTCTGTGATATATACACCTTTGTGTATTGCCATTTAAAATACAGTGCTGCTGTCATCTATAAAAAGTATTTTCTTTGGGAAATTATCCAGTCACGGCAAATTTTTAAGATCCCATAAAAGGAGAAGCGATCAAAGATCATCATCCAGGCACAGAATATGATAATGGAATTTCTTCACTCCAGCTCATAACACCAAAGGGACAAAATAACATAATTTTTTGATGAAGTTACATGTGACCTTGGTACCTCCCTGAGCTCAGTGAAGAAATTCCATAATCTGTCTCTGATAATGAGTACATTTTTTATACTGGTAAGAAAATACACTTCTCCCAGTTTCTACCTGAGAAGAACTTTACTGAACACTTCAGTCTGAAGAAGCAAACCAAAAGCCAAAGCCTGTTCACAGATCTGTTCAAGACACGTAATTAAACTGCATCTGTGCCGCGGTGCACAACTCTGGGGTCAAAGCTTACACAGTGCTTTGAGATCCTTGAAGTAAAGAGGCAATAAATACCATGATAATAAACCTTGGTCTGCAACAGTCCTGCAAGGATGGTTGATACTAAAGCGGCCATGATGGAAAAACCTGCTGTGTAAAATCTACCATGAATGTTTTGGAAGGAAGTAAAACCTCAATAAACTTATATAAAAAAAAAAGTGTTAAGCAGATTCTTTTGCAGACTTACACAAACAAAAGCTTGAAAAAGGTGAAACTAGTTTAAAATTAAATCTGAAGCTGAAACATTACAAAGGTAGTAGTGGCAGTTTGCCTCTCTCAGGCCATAAAGCAGTGAACTGAAATCCATTCACTGGAAGATTTTGGGAATTTCACATAAAGAGCAGAAAATAGTATTTCCAAAGATTCTGACACACAACTAGTCCTACAAAAAGTCAAGATCCCTCTGTCTAGCCCTTAAGCTTTTCAGCACTTTTTGTTTGATCTTAGGCCACTGACTTTGGACAGCAGCTTCAATCACTGTTCACATGCAAGTGACTTGATGCCAAGAACAACTTTGTTTGGCAGCAGGAGCTGACACATATGCTTTAGTTCTCCTGCAGTACCACGTCTTCCAAAAACTGTGGTTAGAGACGGTAATAAAGATCTAACTGTTACAGCATATTAGTGAAGAGATATACAGTCCCTGACTAAAGGTCTGGAAAAAGGTCCAAGTTTGGAGCTTTGGTTTTTATTCAGATGTCTTTTTCTAAGTAACATATTTCACTTGGATTTTGATAGACTTTAATGGTATCATTGTTTGCTGGAGGTGGATCAATGTTGAAAAGAGATAAGACATTTCTTAGCAACTTCTGGGCAAAACAAACAAGGGAGAGGAGGGAGAGCTAGTTGCCCTGTGGCAGCCCACTGTGCCTGGTGGTTATGGAACTCATGAAGGGGGAAACCAATCTGGCTGTAAACTGTGCTTGGGATACTTAAATATATTTTCAAGACTATTTTAGGAAGATTTCACTTTGCTTCCGTTGCATGCTCAAGAGAAACATACCTAGACGCACCCAAATATTCTTTCAGAATTCTTCTTTTTCATCCAGTCTAATGTTTCCTTCCATCTTCTATGAAAGCATCTGTACATAGTATTCCATTGTAGGTGTCATCTGTTGTTGAGTACAGAATGACTCAAATCATCTGTGTACTTGGTTAGCTATTGACCTTATGGCAGAGCCTCATGCTTTAATTGGTAGAATGATTACTTCTTTGATAGCTTACAACCAATTTCCTAGTTATCTTTATTTATTTTATCTGTAGTTTCCAGAAGTAATTTTGTGGTGAATTTACACCTCTTTTGTTGGAATTGAATGGTTACTATTGTCATTATTTAGGCAACGAGAGAAACCAACTACGGTCTTTCAATATATATTATAATTTTCATAGATTATTGATTTTTCAGTTGTCTTATCTGATAATAGTGTAACTTGGGAGGTTGGTGAAATCCATTCTTCTTTACTGTACAAACTGGTTCGAACAGTAAAAGTTTAGGGTTTATGTGGGATATGCCCAGCCACTGCCCTGGAGGGATGTCTGCTGAGATAAGAGATTTTGCAACCACCCAGCAGGACTCTCTGGAAAGGACTTTGAGTCATGGTGAGGAAAAGTAGACCCACAATCCTTTGGGAGACCCTATGCAGATTGTTCTGTAACCCATTGGTCTATCCCAGACCCTCTGTAATCCATTGGTCCCCTTGCTGATCCCCTGTATCCCTATAAAACACCAGTTCGCCTCTGTAGAGGGAGAACTCGTCCCTGGCCTTCCCTTCGCCGGAGGGGACCCGCAATAAAGCTCCCTTCGTGCGGAACCAGCCACACGGGCCTTCTCGTCTCTCTCTCCGGTCTGGCTTGGCCTGGAGGCTGCCCTGCAGAGCTGAGCTGGAATCACGAGCTGATAATCACTAAAGAGCTGACAGCTTCTGCAAGGGCTCCTCTGCCAGCAGCTGAGAGGAAGACACCGGACCCCGGGAAGGCGATTCCTTTCGGGACCATCTCCCCAGACCGGTCATCTCTTCCTGGGTCACAGCCTCGGACCCCACCACCAGCTGTAATAACTGGCGCCCGAACAGCCTTGGATCCTGGAACCTGGACCTGGCCCGAGCTGCGTCTTGATCGCCAAGACAGAGCCAGCCGTTCATGTGCTGCTCCTCTGAAAACAGACCTACGTTTTAGCAGGCCTTTCGGACGGGGACAGTTCGAGACCCTCATCTCCAACCCAGGACAAAGTCCCTGAGGATCGAACTGCCAGACCATCCCCTCAGCAGACCTTTCCAGGAGCCAGCCAGATTTGTGAGTTTAAACTTGGGGCTCTGCTCTCCTCTTGCGCGCATTTTAAGTTACTTTGGGTTTTCTTTTCTCTTTTTTTCTGCTGAGGGAGGAACTAAGATGGGACATAGGCAAGCTAAACCCAGCCTTTACCAACCTGAGAGAGACCTATACCCCTTTCTTCTGACCCTTCTCTTAAAATCTGACTTTAAATTCCGTAAAGGTGTTCTTTCTAAGAAAAATCTCAAATCTTTCAGTAATTGGATATCTCTAAATTTCCCTGAAGCTAACACCGATTCTGTTCTTTCTGATCCGTTCTGGGACAGTATGGGGAACAAACTGTATTCCTCCCAAGCCTCGGGAAACCTCTCAGTTTCAAAATTCATTCCTTTATTTCATTTACTGTTTAAAACATGTCTCCCCCCCAGGGCCCATCTCCCAGGGCTCCCTGGCAGGGGAGGGACCCCAACAGGTTTATGGCAAAATAAAATGAAAGCAAATCTGAAAAAGATGTCTAAAGAGATTCCATCTGGCCTACCTGATGGGGATTTTATTGTTATTATGAAATCAATCTTTGAACTGAAAATTTGAAGCCTTAATCTTTGAGTAAAATAGCCACATGAATGGTACATGAGAAGAAAATTCAAAAAGTACTTATTTTCTAGTAAGTACTAACCCAAAGCATCTCAAGAACATTATAAATCAGTAGCTCAAACATACCTTTCAGAGTATCTTTGTCATAGTAATAGCTTTCTCTAAATAATGTTAGTTGCTAGACAAGCAGAGAAGAAATTTCATTTCACTGATAATGAAGCAATCTTCAGCAAGATGTCAAAACATCCTAAGTGGTTAATGACATTTCTTGTGATCCATCTGTTGGCTGTCCTTCCCCTTGGGACAAAAAGACAATCCTTTTTATTAAATGTAAATCAGTATTTAGATAAACACTAAACAGATGAAGAGGAAAACATTCTGACAGCCTTCAAGCTTAGGGACTGTAAGTGTGCTCAACCACAGTGTAAAAAATATTTTTTTCACACAGACACCTTTGTGAAAACCTAGCAGCACAGCTGCCTTGATCTCCTACTAAGAAGGAACCAGACACTGGTTTATGAAATGTATATCCACACACACACACAGATATAGATGGTTAGAGTGACAATGTGCATTCATATCTTGTGCCTCCTGTCTTATCTTTGTTTTAGTCCCAATGGCAAGGAGAAATGTACTGTGGACTTAAAAGAAAAAGAAGCCGGAGGGATGTAATAGCATGAGTAGATACTTTAAGAAGAGAAAACAATGTCTCCTTTCCCTGGAGACTGCCATGGGAAGGCTGGAATATGCCAGCTCTGGCCCAAAGACAGGTGAGAGACTTGGGGTTGTCAGATGTGTCTGTGGTGTACGATGGTTGTTTGCTAAGTATGCAGACAGCTTCTATGGACTGTTACTGGCTCCACTCCACCCACAACATCAGCTCTGACAGTCCTGTGGCCACCTTGTTTTCATTCCCCTTTTCCTAATCATTGTTGGATCTTTCCAAAACAAAGTTTAATAAGAAAAGGAGCGAAAAGATGACATTTTAATTTAAAAAATCATAGAATCATGGAGTCATAGAATGGTTTGGGTTGGAAGGGACCTTAAAGATCACCTAGTTTCAAGCCCTTTTCCATGGACAAGGACACCTTCCACTAGACCTAGCTGTTCTGAACCCCATTTATCCTGGCCAGGGATGGGGCAACCACAGTTCCACTGGGCAACCTGTTCCAGTGCATTACCACCCTCACAGTAAAGAATTTCTTCCCAATATCTAGTCTAAACCACCCTCATTCAGCTTAAAGCCATTCTCCTTGTCCTGTCAAACACATCCTTATAAAAAATCCCTCTCCAGATTTCTTGTACCTCCCTTAAGGTACTGGAAGGTGCTACAAGATTTCCTTGGACCTTTCTATTCTCCAGGCTGAATAGCCCCCAGCTCTCTCAGCCTGTCCTCATAGGAGACATGCTCTGTCTCCCCTTATCATCTTTGTGGCTCTACTCTGGACTTGTTTCATCAAGTCCACATCTTTCTTGTTCTGGAGATCCCAGAGCTGGATGCAGTGTTCCAGGTGGAGTCTTACAAGAGCAGAGCAGAGGGGTAGAATCACCCCCTTGACCTGCTGGCCGTGCTGCTTTAATGCAACTTTAATGTAAAGTTTTCTGGACTGCAAGAGTGCCTTGCCACGTCATCTAGAGCTTTTTATCCACAAACATCCCCAAGTGTTTCTCCCCAGGGCTGCTCTAAATACATTCTCCACCCAGTCTGTATTTATGCTTGGGATTGCCCCAGCCTTAGTGCAGGATCTTGCACTTGGCCACGTTGACCTTCGTGATTTTCACACAGACCAACATCTCAAGCCTGTCCAGGTCCCCCCAGATGGCCATGTGCAATTACTCATAACAAGTTAATTACTACATTATATCTTACTGTCATTTATAAAGTTGTTAGTTTGGCTTTTGCATGAGTTAATTATTTAAACTGTTATTGTGTTAAGGCTTATTGTTAATCCGTAAGTGACCCCCTTCTGTTTACCACTACACATTTGTGGCTTACACCCTTTTGAAAGTTATTTGGTGTTTTACAAAAAGTTGAGGAGTTGCAGTTGTTAATACTTATATTGAATTGAAAGGTTCACTGTTTAAAAAAGTTGGGTTGTGTGTGTTAGCAATCATTTTTAAGACTCTCCCTCCAGGACCCTCAGCAGCTCATAAGTCAACATATTAAAGGCAACTGAGTCCCCCTCTGACAGTCAGTAACCTGCAACCATGGCATCTATGCATTTCAATGAGGAGATTTCCCCGCCAACAGAACAGATTACCCCACTCCTTCAACAGCCCTCAGCAGCGAGGCATTGGATGAAAGAACTGATGCCATGAATTTTTTATCCAATTACCTGAGGCCGTGAAGGCCAGACTATGGGTGGACTGTGGGTGTGTCTGGGAGGGACCAGAGAGTTTAAAAGGCTTCTACCCAAGCTGAGAGCACCCTTTAGCGCCTTCTTGACTTGTTTTGTCTTGTCTTGTGGTCTTGTCTCTCCTAGGACTAGCCTTGGAAGAGACCCAAAGCTGTGGCTGTCAGTCCTCATACCTCTTTAGAGACATAATTAATTAACTTGGGTTTTAGGCTAGCTAAAGCCACCACAGCTTTGATTGAGTTCTTGCTCTGGGGCTCCTGGCCGCTTCAGTCAAAGAGCTCTCAATCCTGGTGCCTGGGCTTTTTCTAGTTTTATTTTACAATTTTATTTTTGTACTGTTCCTGATTAAATCTTTGTTAAATTAATTACCTTTTTATGGTAATTTCAAGAGTTGTTGGTTTTTATAACATTACTTTTCTAAGTGTGTTAGGGTCTAAATCTTTGGGCTTTTCTGTGGCCTTTTCAACACCATTTTTTAACTATTATTTGAAGATTAAAAGGAGTAAAAATTGTATGTCTAAACTCCTACCTCAAATCACTTAAATTCACAAACATTACAATATGACTATCAGAGAACACTATGCTGTACTTGCCACATTCCAAAAAAAATTACTTGAGAAGTCAGTAAAATTTGCTATAAGACTACTATTTCAGAATAGTGAAAATCACATGAGAACACTTTCTGCACTTGGGCCTTCTCTCACTGCCATCTCTCCTATCAGAAGTGGGAGATTTTGAGAAATCGCGGTAGATAAGTATGCCCACCATCTCGCAGCACGTCTCAGATTCTTTCCTTTAAATGCACATATCCAAATAAATCTATTGCATATATACCGTTTATATTGCACAGAAACCAATAAATCACTAATAATGAAGAGTACTCTTTCCTGAAAATACTGTATTTACTGAGCATAGACAGAAAGGCAGTGCAGAACTGCACAGCAGGTCCAGTGTTTCTTGGCATGTACGTCTTTGATTATGCATGTTAGTAAGCAGAGCCATCACCTCCAGAAATGCCAGCAGGAGTAGGCTGTGGCATGACACCTTCCTTCCATGATGGAAACACATCAAACATAAAAAATATTTGGATGCTACTGACTATATTGATGATAATACTCTCCTTCTGAAAATAAGTTAATTCATATTTGGTTTAGATATCTATATTTCCTGGACTAGTAATATTTTTTTTCTTTATTTGGTCTGGAGGGTTTTGGCATGTGCAACAAGCCTTAAAGGTCCTTCCACGCTCCTGTTCATTGAAGCCATTATCAAAAGTCTCAAAATTTTCTCTTAGGCTTCTCAGTCCTTAAAGAACTTTCTGTATGGTCTCCAACATCAACGCCTGAATGATCACTGTCTTGTGGTCTTTAAACAAATCCTATCAAATATATAGTATTTCCTGGTAAGAATGTAATATTGGCTTAAAACAGGCTGTCCAAATCTCCTTGATCTAATATACTTCCCTGCCCTGGGGGGCTCTTATCCTTAGCAATAGCTCTGGCAACACAGTAGTTCCCTTTTGGTCAGAGGTAAGGTATCTTTTTTTCTTCCAAGCTGACAAATCTGGAATTGAGATCTTTAAAGCACTATGATCAAGTAACCCTGAGGATTTGCACACAACCATCAAATCTCTCCTGAGTTTGTTTTCAATTTTCAAACCACAGGTTTGTACCTGAAACAATAATGTCTTTATTCGCGCGTGCGTCATAGCCCCCTTTTGGCCATGTTAATAACCAGTTTATGGTTGGTTTCAACTCGCAGTAAAATACCCATGCATCAATGGATGAACAAAAATAAGAAATGGTACTTCTTACACAAGTGAACTAGAGACAAAATGTCCTCCTTTCTATTAATTTATTGCTATTGATTTTTTGTTAGAACTGAGACTAGGTACTCTTGTCTAGTTCTGAAAAATCAGCAAAAATACATGACTAGAAGTAGCTCATCATGTTGGCTCTACTCACTGCATTTTTAATTACACAAGCAGGGTTGTTTGTAAAAGCAAAATCCTCCCCTCTCTCTTTTCCCGTTTTTACTTCCTTGTCTTAATATTTCCAGTCTTCAGGCTTTCATCCTTATTTTGATTCACATTTCTCTCTAGCAAATTGCATCTGTTGCATCTTTCAAATGTGAGATTGAGGATTTCTAGTGGGATATGTCATCACTCTTGATAATCTGAGCTAAAACCCATATGAAGGTCAATGAGTATAGGATGGTGGGGAGAGCAGCTCTCATCATATTGCCTGTATGAGGAGTGAGATCATGTTTCCATCAATCGCCTTGTCAGAGTAACAGGGTAAAATCTGAGAGGTTTGGGTTAAAAATGCCAGAATCCTCAGCATTTATAATTTTGTTGGAGATTGATTTTTTTCAGCTTCACTGCAGCGATACACGTATTTCCAGAGATACACAGGAAACACCTAAGCACACCTCTGCAGAACAGCGACTAAATATTTACAATTTATTAGGCAAAGCCTGGATGCTGTTCAGGTCTTGCTTTAAAAAGCAGTCCGTCTCCTGTCATCTGGGTTAGGAGGGATACAAAGCACTAGCAAGCTGTTGAGCTGCACCTGGGAAACTTTTTGTAAAAAAAAGTACCCAACAAAGAATAGATAAGAGGGAAAAATCAATCATTGTAAATCCTCAGCACATTTTGGTAACATTTATCTAGACTTCTCAGTCATTAGCTAGAAAGATCGTACTTTATTGCTGCTTCTTCAGCAAACCATTTGTTTTTATAATCCCTTCTCCATTCCTGTACTTCACTGGTGCAGCTGAGGAAAAGCCTCTCCCTACTCCATGAGCATGGTTGCCCTGGCAGTGATGAGCTGATTGTTGGGCTGCAACTGGCACATTTTGCAGAGCTTCACCACTCACTCGTTTTCTTCAAAGACAACAGTTGCAAAATAAAATATTGACTTAGAAAACTCACTTATTCCTTTGTTAAACAATACAAAATAACAGAACATGAGAGCATGTGTAATATGAGTTTAGAAGTGCCATTTATCAGACTTCAGTTTGGGTCAAGGTTGCCTTCTATAACGTCTAAGGTAGATGTAAACTCAGTCTCTCATAACTAAGGGGTAATAAAATACTGAGAAACAAGTTGTGAGATTATGCAAGTGTTATAAATTTTTTTACCAAGAATCTGGATCCAAGAAAAATTCTAAGATGGGAAGGGGGAAGGGAGGCAGAGAGTTCTACAGCGGTTCACACCTTGATTTCATGGCTCATTCACCTCAGTATCAATAGTGTCCACACAGAAAATGCACTATTATTTCACATAATGGAGGGGGCAGCTAAACGATTGGCTTCATTGCACACTGCAGCTACATTGACATTTGTAAAAATGTCCAAATCCAAAGGGATAAATAATTCACAGCTTTGCTGAAAGATAGTACTAAAGGGTTTTGATAGATTGATAAAGAAGAATGCAGCTGTAAAAGTCTGGCACATCCAAGCTTCAGGGAATTTGGACTAGCCTACTATGTCCTCACATTTCTAGAGAACTGTTAATCTAACCTCCTCTAAACTTTCTTTTTCAGCTTCAAATTATCCCTATGATAAAGCACAGGAAGATTAAAAAGAATTATCAAAAAATACCAGAGCAAAAAGGGTCTGTAAAAGAAGCCTCAGGAAGGCAATGAGAGAGGGGGGGTTGGCTTGTAGTTTTCTAATTATTTCTTTAAATACATTCTTAAATTGGAACGAGAATTATAACTTAGAGTTCCTTTCTCTGTGGTTTGACAAATCAACAATTTATCCATTGTAAAAATAATGATATGTTTCATTTATTTTCACTGGTTCTTTTAATAGAATATTTTAGTCTTAAAATTGCAAGGACAGCTGAAAAGCTTCTTTGAGAATGCAGAAATCTGTGCATTACAGAAACATCTGTGATGCCTAATTCTGTTAACAATGAATGTAATGGCTTTATTTGTTTCTCATGGTATCCTTTGCATTCCAAACATTTGAGGATATTCACTCAAATAGACATTTATCTGATTTTAACCCTGGAGGGCCCTTGTCCCGTTCCCGTTCCATCCAGCCAGAGCTGAGATGCCTTTCAAAACAAATCCTCATCAGATATGTGGGCAATGGTTGCAGAATAAAAAAGGGGTCAATTCTATACAAAACACAAATTTTCCCCTTGAAGCACTTCACTTCCTGAACTGACAGTAGGACTAAGAAATAACTCATTCTCCCACATATTGATATAGCACATAGTGCCTGAAAAGACCTGGCTTAAGAATCACCAAGCCCAACCCCCCATGTTGCAGAGAGCTGTGAGCATTCCCTTGCTACCAGGTCCTTCTCACAGCTGAAAACATTTCTAGATAGGCTTTTAATTTTTGTAGATTTTCAGGACCTAAAAGCTTGTTTATATCTGTGGTAAATAGTGTGAGAACAATAAGAAATCTTGTGGTGTGGGTTATATTAAAAATGTGTCCAATTCATTTATTTTACTTTTTTTTTCAATTTTCCTCCTACACAGAGAGGTCTTAAACAGGTGTGGACATGTCCTTAGGAAGAGGTGCCTCCTGTTCTTCTTCCATTCCTTCATTTTTAGACTTTTAAGGGTTCTTCTACCCCTCTACCCTAATTTCACCTTGAGGCTTCCCAGCATTCTACTCTCCTATCTCTCTGATCCCCAAACCCACCTTCTTCTTTGGACATTCATCTACTATCTCTGAGCCACAGTCACAAATCTACCCTTTTATTCCAGACCAAACTCTTTTCCAAATTAAACTCTCAGCATGTCTCTCTGAGCTCCTGTGGATAACTGTCAAATTAAGGTCAAAATTGTAACATCTTCTTCCTGAGGTATTTGAGGCTACTTTCTTACTGATTTATTGTGGATAAGGGTATATATATTCATGTCACAAAGATGTCATCTTTAACTTGGCTTGCTCCTAGTTTTCAGATGTCAAGGATGTGGAATATATCGAAGTTCTACTGCACAGCACCTGCCCTTCCACATCTTCACAAGACAAAATTTTTTCCAGATGATCAACTATTGCCTTCATAGTCACAGCTTTCTTTTATTTGGAATTGAATAAAGGAGCATCAGTGCTTCAATGTGTACAAAACACTATGCTTACAAAGATTATGTACTGGTCTCACTGAGTGAGACAAGCAATGCATCACCTTGCAGCATAGTCGCTCCCTCTTCTACCACGATGTGACTTCTTGAAGTTTTTCTCAGCTTTTCCTCATCTTATTTAAATATTAACTGGCATTCAAGAGTTTGAAGCTCACCTCCAGCTTATGATTATTTCCTTCATGTGGTGAATTTTCAAACGAGAAGGTTCAGGCTCACACCCAAGATCTTTATGCTTGGGAGAAATTTCTAGTAAAACTCACTGAACTACCTTTTCATCTTTCAAACAATTTCTACTAGTGTCCTTTCCCTAACAGAAGCTGGATAATGCTTATCCCATTGGTGCTGTTATCATTAACTGCTATTTTTAACTGTGTCATTTTCTCAATGCTTTTTGCTCCCAGTCTCCTATGTAGACCAGATGGTGAACTGTCCATAGACCAAATTCACACTTTGCATCTTAAAGAAAGCTCAGCAGAGGAAAATCCCATCTCATATGTAGGGCCCCAGTAGCTGTGGTAACACAAAATTGTGAAATGCTAGTTCTAACATACAGCATGACCATAAATAATAACCCTAAACTCTTCTGAGTTAATGAGTAAAAACATTGCTTTTAATACTTCTATAATCTTTTTTACAGCATTAAATGTTCTCACTGGAAACCTTATCTTGCTGGAAACCTTATTTGGCCTACACAGAACAGGGTGACATTCAGATCACCTGACATTAGACACCTCCAGTGTAGTCATTTCATTCTGTAGTAATTCCCTAGACCTCCTCTAGTGGAGACAATAGATGTACAAACACTTCTGAGCACAACTCATCTCATCCTGAATAGTCATCTATGGCAAATGGGAGTCTTGACCTCATTGTGCTTATTTTCTCCTATTGTTTATGGAGACAGACAGATCTGCAGTGCAGAAACACATACAGGCAGTGTAGATGTCCAAAGTTAGGAGATGTAAATCCCGGTCCAGTTATGATGCCTGGTGGCAGAAGGGAGCAATGTATTTTCTCTGGGCATTTCAAGTTCTGCCTTTATTTAAGGTGTTCTTAGCATGAAACTTGTACCAAGGGCATATATGCAGGGAAAGTTTGTCTCATCAAACACAGCCAAAAGAACATAAGAGTTATTTTCTATTCCACAAAAGACTTAGCAGCTGCTCATTTCTGATATAGAAAATACACTGATCTATAGTTTCAGCTGGCATGAGAACAATGAGAGCTTGAGTCTAGCATTTTCCTTAATCGTTATATAGATTTAATTCATTTTAAAGTTTACTCACCACCATCCCCTTTGCCAGATTTCTTGTAGGGGACCTAAAACTAACCTTTGGACAAATGTAAAAGCAAAGAGAGCTCTTAAACAGTATCTGTATGTTCTTTTGTCTTGGGAAATGTAAATTAGGGCACTGTGTGAATAACACTGCTTGGCTTTGTGTCATGAAATGTAATTGTAGAGCTTTGGCAGGGTCAAGATATATGAAGCTATCAGGACTGGAGTGGGCAGGGGGCCAGCTTACACCTGCAGCTCTATTTTTGCTGCTTTCCAGACAAGTAACTCTGGAGTAAGGCGATATTATCAGTAACAGATTGGCAGGCACCCCTTCGAGGTGGACAAGGACTGTAGAGACTGGGGAAGAAATGATGAAAATAAAAGACAAACAAATTGCTAAGCTGAATTTATATAAAGTAAATAGAAAGTATATTTGAATAAGAACAAAGATAGTAATAGAAATAGTAAATAATTTGAGCAACTCAACAAAATCCCTAACTATGTACACATGAATAAGAGGGAAAGAGGAGTCGTCTTAAGGAAGTTAAAGGAAGTAAAGGATTTTTTGCACAGTGATGTGTCTCAATAACAACTTATTTTTACCCAATGAGCTAACCTAAAAAATGCCATTTTACTGGTAACTAGTGTGGTCTGTTGAAAAAGAAACAAACAAACAAAAAACACAAACAAACAAAAAACCTTCACCACAAATGAAAACAAAAAAACCAACAAATAAATAAAAGCACCAGCATATGTGTCTCTGCCTCAGTGACTGGATTTCTATTAATGCCTATCGTATTATCCTCTCTCTTATTCACAGCTCACTGACCAGATTACAAAATCACCAGCTTCTGAGGCTGCTGGGGAAAGTGAAATAATGTTCACAAGAGCCAAATGCACAAAATGAAGGATTACAGAGAAAAGATTCAGTATTTCTTGTATATGCTCTGCATTACCTTTCTCGTTATTAAGTGGATCTTACATTATTGTGGCAGAAATTTGACAAGTCATTTGCCACAAAAAAACTTATATATAGAAATCAGGTTTTTTGTAGTGAGACAATATCTAAGAAGTCCTCATTTACTTGAGTGTATTCAGTGTACAAGTTTATATTTCTTCATACTACCCCATTGATTGAACGCAAATCTTCATAATTTCCATTAAACCGGAGAGTCAGATCAAATAGAATTTTTTCTATTTTTCGATTTATGAGCACACATTCATGTTTCACGTGTGAATTTAAATTGCGGTCTTTTATGTGGTAGAATCTTTGCTTCTCCTGGATATTTTTCCTCAATCGCAGAACACAAAACACAGATGTGCACATAGTGAAAGAAACCATCAAAACACCCACCAAAAATGATGGAGCTTTTCTCTGCATATATAATTATTTGAAGAACTTCTTTCAACATTGTAAATTTATATATTAGGAAGGTTAGTTAAACAAGAGAAATTACTATTTTTTGTGTATTCCTTAACAGGGAGAAACAAGGACGCTTAAACCCAAAGTGAACAAGAAACTATAGTGAGTTCTCACAATCACACAACTGTGCCTCTGCTTGTGCGCTCGCACCTGGTGGATATGCTAGATCCTCCGTGGTTTCCGATGCTAGGAGTTCAAGCCTAGCCTACTTTACCAAACACACCCCTATTTGTAACAGACAGCTGTAAAACACGCAAAGCGACAGCTACTAAGCTAGAACAAACTGATACAGGTAATTTTGAAGTCTGTAGGTTTCGGGTGCCAACACATTGGTGATGCCACTTTTCTGTTTCACATTTTGAACTCCCAGTAAATCCTGGTTCAAAGCCTTTTTTGTATTTACAGATTTCTCAATCCCACGCATCCAACATCATAAGGAATCAATATACCCTTAGTTCTCTCCATCAGGGCTCGGTTGTTTTGTGGGCTTTTTTTTCTTTTGGTATGTTTTACTTATATTAAATATGTTAATATTAGAATCCATTAGCAAGATCTTCTATACTCTCAACTAATAGAGTGTAAATTTTTATTAAAATCTGAATAGAAAGACAGATAGTGCAGAAATTATCATTAAAGTGTTTCCATGTGAAATAAAATTATCTATTTAATGCTTTAGTTCCATCTTGCTAGAATGAGATTTCTGTTGCCATCCAGAAAATTGAATATGCCAATCTGGCATTGCATTTCTCATTGAAAGCTTCCACTACATTAAAGTGCACTATAAGAGGCTAAAAATTGGATGAAAATCATCTTATTGTTTATGCTTTTAAGAAGTCAGAGCCTTGCCACTGCACAATACTCAGAAAGTTGATTCTGGGAGGAAGTTTATGTATTAAGCCTGGACTTCAAGTTAAATGGAAGAGAGCATACCTAAACTCTAGGCACTGAATTGCTACTATACATTTTCATTGCTGCTGGCACTAACCAGACAATAGGTGTGAAAATAGCAATTAAGTTGAAAAGCCTGACTACTTACCACATCACTACATGTACTTCTGTCTTTTCCTGCTGTTTATATCTAAATTCAAAAATAATACAAGAATATTTTACATATAAAGTTTGGGAGATCCTGTTACAATTTCTTCCTCCTCTTAGTGTACTTTTTAATAGTGTGTACAGCAAAAAAGGGCAAGGAATTAATCAGAATGCCAAAAGAGTTGGGTTACACAGTGTGTAGAAGGCACTTCAGCTACATTATTTGCTCAATTTCTGTAGGGAGTTGTGAAATAGAGGTCTTAAATTTAACATGTCTGGCTTACTTCCACCTGGATTCACTTCAAACCCATTGCCTGCAGCTTGCTGAATACAGAGTGGGAAATCAGTCATTACATTAAGAACTGATGGTAAATGATTCCAATTCACATTTTTCAGCTGGTATGTTTTTTAACCTGGAGCAACACCAAATTGAAAAATTTTGCAAGCTGGGCATAAAAGCTGTGTTGTAGACTAAATATATTTCCAGTTCTATGAAGTCCACAAGGGGATATTTCTCCAGCATTTTTCCAGTTGCTATGCTACCCACTGAAGTTACAAGGCGCACTATATCTTCAGCTCTCATCCTGTTCTTTTTCTCTCTGCTACCAGTCAGTGTCAAAGCTGCTCAGCTGCTGTGATCTACAGTTTAGCACTGACCCAATTTCTATACGTTTATAAATGCCTGATACAGACTTATAAGCTATTTGCTGCTAAGATAAAAACACACTTTTTTGAAATTAACCTTCTGCATTTTAGTTCAGTGATATCGCAGGAGTTCTATATTTTTCTGTTCTCTGTTGAAAACATAGTTGTTACTCAAATGTATTTCAATAGCTCATGGAGACATTACACTGCTCTATAAAGCATTGATACACATTCCTTACTTAATTTTTTGAGAAAACTCAGACAATTTCTAGAACTCACAGAGGTGAATTAAAATTTTACTTCCCGGAGTCTTATATAATATAGAAACCAAATCGCAGTATAGAAAGGAAATCTGTCAGACTTGAACTCTGCTACTGATGTCCTTTTAGCCAGGGACCCTACAGGCTATGTAACACTTGATGTGTTTAAATGTGTACTGATTTCGCGATGTTGACAAATGTAAATTTACAAGTTACAGGAGAATGCTTTAATCATGCCACAAGACATGGTCCAAAATAGGTTTCCAGTGTATCATAACATGAACTTGATACAGAAAAATTTTGATACAAAATACATTTTAAAAAGTCCCCAGCCCCAACTGGATTTTTTTTATTATTTTTAATGAATTTAATTTAACCAAGACGCAAGTTTCATTCCTGTAACAATGTAGTGCATACTGTCTATTATCCCCATAAAAGTATTTATAAATCAGTGACAGCATAAAGGGGAAAGGGTTTAATTTGAGCTAATGTTTCACATGAAATGCAACCGTGACAAATACATTTCTGGGATAGTGCTACTCAAATCAGTTTTGCCTGGACAGTGTTATGAGGGTCTTTAAATACTATGACTAGCTGGCCAAGTCAGGGACTTGTTTCTGTATATTTTCTTATTTGTATTGCTGTAGAAGATTTGTATTTTCAGAGAGATTTGGTTATAAGCATAAAGACATTGGCCAATATAACATTTTCTATCAATAGACCTCAGTATGTGAAGGGAGATCTTAGCATCCATGTGGGAAATTGGAAGAGAGAAAGAGGGAAGAGCATATTTCCTGGAGATCATAGAGTGAGCAAGTGGCAAATATAGGA
This sequence comes from Corvus moneduloides, assembly GCF_009650955.1. Taxonomy (NCBI): domain Eukaryota; kingdom Metazoa; phylum Chordata; class Aves; order Passeriformes; family Corvidae; genus Corvus; species Corvus moneduloides. The sequence continues at coordinate 48,010,559 of NC_045511.1, forward strand.
ATAGAAAGAATGACAAAGAAGAAGAGCTGTGGGTACAGTTTTGTCATAGCTTTACAGTGAGTGGAGAGTTTCCTACCAATGAAAGACCTACCAAAAGTAACTTCATGGGGATCATGGGGAGAAAAGGGTCAACATTCTTATCATACTTCATTCAATGGCCACTGTTTGGGATAAACTTTCATCTGTACCAGGAACAAAAAGGAAATTATTCCTTTTTCTCTGGATCTGGAGGTATGAACAGAGGTTTTAATTCATTTTTCATATTTGAGGATATCAGCCCTGATGACTGAAAAACATGTCATCTCTATCTACTTACTTTGCTCTTACCACAGCTGATAAAAGCTTTGGTCTATTGAAATATCTCCTTGAGGTTTTTAGAGAGTGCTCTCTGCCTGGTAAAAAACTACTTACATACTGCTCCATACAACTTTTTCATTTGGTTTTGGCTTTAGCATAATTTTAGCGCCTTATAATTTGAACCATACTTCATAAACAATACATTTTCTAGAAACTAGCAATGGTTTCTGGCTCTTGTGATCCAATATTGTAAATGCAGTCAGCAAGCAGTATACTAAGTTTTAAATGTTCCAATAAATATTTCATAGTTCACAGCAATATTTCAACTATGGAACTAATAGCAACTGGCAAACTTGGAACATGAAACTTGCTAGATGACATATCAAAAGCATATGTCTTGGCACTGCAGTTTTGAATGAAGTTTTGAGTGCCTGAAGCTGTGAAAAACTTTCAAAAGCAACATGTTCTGACAGGTCATTCAGTGTTTCCTCCTAGTTAGGCATAAAATAGTACTTAATTTACTCTTTGCTTTTCATATAAAATGATTTACACCATCATGAAGTGTATTATTTCTTTTTCTAATGCACATAGATTTCACCCGTAATTTGCATTTTTTTCTTTTACTTTGTTTAGTCTGGATGGTATGGAACATCTTTTAAACTGTACCATGTCCTTGCTGATGAAAGCTACACAAGTCTTTAAACGAACCATTACAGTCAAAGGTCACCAAGGTATAAGAATTTCATGCTGATCCCTGTGGGGTATGCCCAGCCCCTGCCCTGGAGGGATCTCTGCTGAGATAAAAGATTTCGCAATCACCCAGCAGGACTCCCTGGAAAGGCAACGACTTTGGTCACGGCGAGGAAAGACGGACCCACAATCTCTAGGAGAAGCTATGCAGATCCTTCATAACCCATTGGTCCTTTACCGATCCTCTGTACGCCTACAAAAGCAAGCCCTCTGCCCCTGTGCAGAGGGTTCTCGTCCCTGGCTTCCCTTCGCCGGAGGGGACCCACAATAAAGCTCCCTTCGTGCGGAACCAGCCACACGAGCCTCTCGTCTCTCTCTCTGGTCTGGCTTGGCCTGGAGGCTGCCCTGCAGAGCTGAGCTGGAATCACGAGCTGATATCACTAAAGAGCTGACAGCCTCTGCAAGGGCCCTCCTGCCAGCAGCTGAGGGAAGACACCGGGCCTTGGGAAGGCAATTCCTTTCAGGACCATCTCCCCGGACCGGTCACCTCTTCCTGGGTCAGAGCCGCTGACCCCATCACCAGCTGTAATAGATCTCCACATAAAAAAAACCCACAGAATGACAGACTGATCTTCCAACAACACAGAAATCAAAATGCTGAATAACTTTATAACTTCGTTTATTCTCCTAAGTATAACGATGTATTAAAATGCGGTTATCTGTCATAAAACTTGTCAGTTATAAACTGTAACAATTTTAGAGCAATGACCATCGTTACGTTTTGCTCTTTCAAAATACAAGCTTCAGAATGAATGACTGATAACTGAGGTTTGTGCATGTTTCCACAAGACAACAATCCAAAGATTGAAGGTAAAGTAAACCCTGTATTTTTTTTTTTTTTGGTAAGATAATATATGAGTGATTATCATATAATTATTATCTGTACTTATAAGTTTGTTGAGTTTTTATTTGGTTTTTAAAAACTGTAGGCTTACACAGCCGTGGTAGAACATCAAGAAAGTGGGTAATTAGGTAATGGAGTGTAGGTTTGCCAGCGGTAACGATCTATAATGAACTAGTGTGTTTGTACTCTCACCTGAATTTCTAGCAGTGGTTGTCGCTGAGCTCACCTCAGTAGCATCTGTAGAAACCAGGGAGGTACCTTTACTGCCTGGAGGCATTTAATCAGGAATCAATGGACCTCATTATCTCTACAAAAGGTAATCCCAAACCTACATTGTGGTGGTGCTTACTCTCTTTTACCCTCCCTTGTTTTCAACATTTATACATCTCCAGCTCTGGCCGACTGTTTGAAGATACACAGAATATACCCTCACTATGCCTCAGATGTGAGAAAACAGTACATCTCTAATCTGCAGAGTAGAATTTGAGTTAAAAGTATACAGCTAGTTTATGGAAGAACTGAGATCAACTAGACACAAGTTGATCTGTCCCAAGGTTTCTGGTTTAACAGAGAGGAATTTAGCGAGGAAGAAATAAAAAGAACTGAAAACAAGAAAGACGCACATAAAAGGATTTTACTTGTAAAAGCTTTATTTGTAGCTCATGTGGCCAAGTCAAGCTATAGCAACCTCACTAACAAAATTCAGCAATTCACCTAATCATCTCTAGATCAGTTTTGGAATTCAAATAAAATACAAAAAATTGAGTAAACAAATTAGAAAAAGTACTAATTTAATTTAAAAAAAAGTTGAATGATGAATTAATATAAACTAAATAATGAAAAAAATTAAAATTTAAATATTGAAAGAATTAAATACTGAAACATCCATTTTTGCAGACATCTTTTCAGTTTAGGAGAAAATAATGTTCCCGAATTTAGAAAACATTTTTCTGCAATACAGAAAGCTTTTCTGAAAATATTTTTGTATAGAAAATAAGTTGCTCATAAAATGTATGTCTCTGACTAGAGAAATCATTTCTATGTCTGGGCAAAAGGAAACAGAATTCTAAGGTTTTAAAACCGGGATTCACGTCTGGGACAAGAATGTGGTTTACATTAATAACTTTCAGAGTTAACAAGGTTAAAAAAATTACTTATACTGAACTTCTGTAATTTACAGGGTTTTTTATTTCACCCCATTTCACTCATCTCAACAGAAATGAGCTATTTTACCCATTTAAACCCATATGACAAGCAAAAATTGCTTATATAGCACAAAAGAAGGTCAACAAAAACCTAATTTTTTTTTCGTACACACCCCCTCCAAATCAGCTTACACAAACCAGGCCAGAAACCAGTATCTTGCCTCAGCACAGGACTGGCCAGGCCAATATGCCTTGCTGAGATATACATTGCAAACCTAAGCTAATGAGATTTCTGGAAGTTTATTGCTTTAAACACTGTGCTCTGGGATGTCTATAGACCCTGCCCTGTTTAACAAAATTACCTTCTAGGTGTACCCAAAGTAATTGATTTAAAAATAACTCAAGTATGCTTTCACAGCCACAGTAACACCTTTGAATTACAGGAAGGCAGAGCCCTGGTGCTGCAAAAGTTCTCTCTCCTAAGAGCATTAAATGTAACAATGAGACCAGCTACTCAAGTTACTTAGAAAATTAGAGTAGGTCAGAATTGTTGTTTTAACAACTATGATCAAAGCAGTGTTGAGTGAAAGGAGGGAATGTAAAGCTGATTTACAGATAACAAGGACAGAAGCACCACCCCAGGCTTTCAGTACTGCACCATATTCACAGAATTTGAGTCACACGGAACACAGAACACTTGAGTCACAGGCACGGTCTGTCATGTACCATTTTTAGCATTTGCTATTTCTTCCTCATCAACAAAGTTGAAAAAGTTTCAATAAATTTGAAATATACAGACTGCAGCATCTCATAAGATAATACATAGTAGTAAAATCAAAATAATGAAATCAACAGAAAATACTGCAACTCACTGGAATGTTTTCCACAAACACGTTGATGAAATCAGGCCAAAACAATATACTGGATGGAATTTTTTTCCACTAGGAACCATGTCAGCAACTTCAGTCATTACAGTTGCTCTACGTTTATATTACTGTAAGAAACAAAAATATATCTTTAAAAAATGGGGGTTTTGACAAGGATGTGGGAGTACAAAGTGCTTGACAGTGCAGTGTACTGAACAAGAAGTTCTGAGTTCTTCCTATTCCCTACAGAAGGGACAAAATGACCTGTTACATCTATTATTAGCTCCTGTTGAGAGGCTTGATGAAAATAAGAAAGCAATTTATTATTACATAAACTCTCTTAGCACAGTTCTTCAGAAAGAATAAAAAATATAAGTTACAATTCAGTTTTTGCAGCCTCTTATAAAACAGACATTTTGGGCAGGTTTTTGGTATTAAAACAGCATTCAGGCCTTAAATAAGCAGTTATTTAACATACACAATGGCCCCTCCAGAGGCTTTAGAAAAACAGGTCCTTGCTGACCAGGCAAAACACCTTGCTCTTCATGTCTTTTATGAAGTGCTACAATATGAGTCCAGGCCTTCAGTTTTCCTTTACCTACATAATCCTAAACAATGAGATCTTTAATAAAAAGGATGAACATTTCAGCTTCTTTTATTCACCGTTCAAAGCAAAGATTTTTAAAACCGTGTTTTCAGAGCACCCATGTGAATTATACTGAAGGAATTTCTCAGAAGGATGAGCCGTAATGAGAACTTTGTCACTTGGGCAAGATGCCAGTGTTAGTGCCAGTAATATCAGACAACATTATTTATATTAATGCCTTCTGCCTAAGAGTGAAGCACCCCTAGAATGCAACTTCGCGGAAAATCAGTATTGTATTCTGAAGTTGCAAAATTCTGGGCACGAGGGGTTTCAAACACTCCATCAGCGTTTTTAAGTGCTATAGCAATAGAGTAAAGGCAGATACCATAACTCTTCAATAGTCTATACACATGTATACAACTGAAATGCATTTTTTTCTGGAATATAGTATACCATAAATAAATAAGATGGGGCCTACAGTGTCAATAGTAGCATTACTCATATTTTAGGGGATTCAACAAGGCTTAAGAAACTTGCTGCTCACCAGGTGGGCACAAGAACATGTATAAGAAATCAGACACACTGAAGTATGCATCCTTGTAATGCATTTTATAACTCAGAGTCCCTGAAGTTGTGCAAGCAGGCCTGAGTTGGTCACAGGCAATGCAAATCTAAGAAACAAATTTTATACAAAGATATTGCAACTGCACAAGGTTCCTTGTCAAATTTTTGCTCCAAAAAAATTTTGGTTTTATCGGCAGAGGCAGAGAGCGCAGACACAGAAAGAAAATGTATAATTATATACAAAATGTTGCAATAAAAATTAAATATAAAACTGGTTAAATCCTTAGCAATCCATGGAATTATATCAGATTCGTCACATCAGTGTGATCAAGCTTTGAAGAGCTTTAGAAGAAAATTTTGTTCAATTTCCTCTATAAGTTTTTAAAGTTAATTCTTTTTGGAAGCATTTAGTAGAAATATCCTCCTGTGAATGTGAACTAGGATGGGTTGTGAATCCCCCAGGTTTGCTTATTGTAAAATATTAGTTGGATATCACACAATGTTAATTCTTTTCACAGAGATAATAATGGACTTGCCGTGAGCAGTCTCCATAGGATTATTTTGCTTTTGGAGCACCACCTCCACTACCCCCTTACAAATTTGTGTATGCCGACTGACTCTGCTCCTTTGCTTGTGGCAATCTCTTTTCATAAAAAAAGGCATGTTAGCTCATTTTTGTCCTGTATATACAATTTGTCCTTTTGTTCTGACCACCTTTGACCTTAAATAAGTAAATGAAGTTCCCCTTATTACTTACAGTTGAAAAGCTCTACTAATCTTTGTTCTGCAGGATTTCAAATGCCTGAGATTTTCAGTTTTCATATAACAGCCCAAAGCTGCACAATTTTGAAATAGAGAAAACAAGCTGGATCCCCCACTGAAATTCTTTTTTATTTAATATCAAGTCTCTGGGATAAGGATAACCCTAAATTTACGCAAGCATGCCACCACCCCTTTGAGATCACAGTTCATCCTTGCCACAAGCCTTGGCTGAGAATTCCCACTGTCCACCGTTAACCCACATATTTTATTTATGAATGATTTCTTCAATAGTTTGACTGATAATTCCAGCACCCCCAAAAGGTTTGTGATCCTTGCACAGGACTGCTGTACAAATAACCATGCATTTATTTTATGGCCCTACCGCTTCTTATAGGAGAGGACTCACAGACAGTGCATACCTCTTGTGGTGCTACCCAGCCATGTAAATGCTCTTGTCCAGCTGTCCATCACAAGAACAGTCAGTGGCACAGAAAAGTGTTTTCATTTAATGAAAGGCCAAAAACATTATAAAAGTAAGACTCAGTTTCTCAGAAAAGGTAGGTTTTTGTCAAACATCCTTTTATCCTTTAGCTTTGCTAAAATTTCCAGAAAAAAAGACGAGCTTTTTGCCCAGCCTTCACCAGCCATAGCACCTTCCCTTGCATATACCTAACATTGGGATGGAGTGTGTGTTGTTAATGCACTGACTTTATCAAGGACCTTTATTGTAGAAACATTTAACTCACAGAGATTGCAAAACTCTGGGTTGAAGATTGCAAACTCTAGGACTTGCTGAAACCACCAGAGCAGCTTAGTGTAATTGCTGCATTAAGTCATTACCATTACACAAACAAAACATTGCTGTGGACTGTGCTAGTGTCAGAAGGTGGTGTTTTGCCACACTGCCCAATTTACAAACCTTTCTGTATAGAGGCTCTTCTGTAATAAGCCTTTACAGATTTGGCAGTGCCAGTGAGGAAGAATTTTTTTTGTTTGGAAACAAACAAAATCAGGTCTAAGTTGTAGGGATAGCATTTTACTTACAAATCAAGCATTTATTTCTTCCTGCACTTAACAAACTCCTACTAAAAGTCCATTCAGAATGTGAGAAACAGGAAAAACAGAATGCCTAAACTGAAAGCAGATGGATAGAAGTAAATACAGAATATTTATTCTCCTGGTGAAAAAAAAAATCTTAACAACATGAATATTATTCTTTTTTTCCCATTAGCATCACTAAAGATTACACTTTAAGAAAATATAAACTGGTACTGTAAAGTGAGAACTCATCTTTTCATTTTGTTTGTTTGCATTTTTTTACATGGAGAGTGGGATTGGGGAACACCTCATTTTGATATTGGGCGAATTACCACGAGGAAATAAATACAGTTTTCTATGATTCTTCTTACCAGAATCAGTTGAAGGGTATAAGCTACAAAAATAATTTTGCAAATAATTCCACACAGAGAAAAATACTATTGAAAGTTTGTACCACAAACATCCTGCCACAATAAAAAATCATATGCAGCCTGCTAGCAAAATGTTTCAAATTACCTTTTTGCCCAGGAATCGCAACTGCTCTTATTAGTAAAGGATATGTAGTGTTGTCCTACAAACAAAAAGAAATTAAATTTGGTTTATGAACAAACCGATATCTGTAAATCCTTTTATAAGGATATCATGAGGTACTGTAAGGTTTAAAATGTAGGTGTTTAAAAGAAAAGAGTATTCTTTCTTTTCTTGTAGAGAGCCAGAACTAACAAGGATGATATTGCAGTACTGAGAGGAGAGCAGTGTTTACTCTGCATGCACGCTGTGCACAGAAGCCTCCATGCCTTCCTGAATGACCTGGTCTGGTTCTTACACAGGGAGGAAAAATGTGAAATTGAAGGAATGTAAAATCACTACCCTGTGGACAGTATGTCTGGTTCAGGGCAAGGACTTGAACTTGTCTTTTATTTTGAGCCGTGAGACCTAACCAACAGGCCACAAAGAGGATGGGTTTTCTTCTAAGGGAAATGCATACATATATATATATGTGTATAATATAGATACATCTATATATTTACACAATCTGTGCATTCACATACATATGTATGTTTATGTACATATATGAGATTCATCCTGATAGGGAGTTTTTATATTTTGTGTCTTTAAAGGCCTGAACTGAAGGTAACAGAATTTCTCACATTACTCCAGATGAGATAGGTTGACAACCCAAATGCAGATTGTGTGGAGAGCCCCAGGCTAGTTAAAATCTCAGGTCAGACCCATGCATTAGCATCTTTATTTCACAGAGTAATTGTAGAGTTTCTACCCCCCCCACTGCAGCCCTTACTCTAATTCTTGGCTCAGTAGCATTGCTGTGATCCCTCACCATAATATGCAGGAAAAAAAGTGAATTTCCAAAGTACTATTTATGGTGCTATATTTACAGCCTGGATCCGAAAAGTCTGAGTGCAAAACTAGCAAACCTCAAATCACAGAAGAATTCCTTGGTAATTACTGATACTGATTAATCTCTAATAGTCTCAGGTCCATGGCACATGGGCATGCAGGCAGCCAAAGGCTTTTTTTTCCCAGTGTATCCCAGCAGACCAATCCGAACAAAACCACAGAGGCTGTGTCTATGCCCATGAATAAAAGCGCATCACGTGCCCTGCTTTGGCACATGTGAAAGGCTAAATGGGAATGGTGCTTAGTCACAGTAATTCCCAGACCATGCTGAGGAGACATGGTGAACCCTCCTCTCACCCACCCAGGGTCTGTAGGACAGGCTGTCCCCAGGTCTCTATCTTGCCTTGACAAAGTGCATAAAGAGATCAAGGTCAGCAGCACAGGGAACAGCCAGGTATGGGTCAGCATGCAGAGTGACAACGAGGCAGAGTGGACCAGCAGATTACAGCACAAATATCTTTCCTCATACTTGAGACCAATTCAACTCATCATTTTAGAGGCAAAGACTCTCTCAAATGAGCTTTGATCATCTGTAATGGATTCTTTCTGACTGGTTGTCAACCTGAAAATTAAAATGGCTGGTTGAGAAAGCACAACAGTGTGCTGCAGCAAGGGGAGATTTATCATTTGTTCTGACTAATGAAGACATCATCACCAGTGTAAATCAAACAGGTCAGATATCATTAGCCACTGATATTTTCCTTAAAAATCAAAATGCCTTTGTCCACAAAAGCAAGGCCAGCGTACCAATGGCAAAACTAAAATTATTTTCTTTCCTTTTCAGCTACACACTGGACATAGATGAAATCAATAGACTGTGCACATTTTATAATAAGACAAACAAAGATGTAAAATGAGGAGATAAAACAGAGATGCATTCATGAATGCTAAGTTATTCAATATTTTAATTAATTATATGCTTAAAGAGTGATTGCCTCTTTTTATCTTCTTCTAACTTACAAGCCAGAAAAGAGATCAAGAAACACAGCTGGGCATTTATTAATTCTATTCTTCCCTCTACAATTAAACTTTAATCTGTTTCAAAGGACATTTGGGTTCTGTCCAATGCAGTTGCCTCTTAATCCAGCGATTAAAGACAAAAGATATGAGCATTACCTGTAGCAGCATTTGGGGGAAAATTTGGTCTGTGGAAGAAATACACTTTGCAGCAAAAGAAGCAAAGGTTTTTTTACAGTGGGTAATACACAAAATTAGTTCTAACTGATGTTTCTACAAACAGACAACTGGCTTTCCTTTTTGAAAAGCAACATCTGTGAAGTTTTATTTAAATATTTTACCTTATCTGAGTAGTCTTTAGAAAAATCAAGAACCGAAATTCTTTAATGTCATTAGTTCTCAGCTGGGATTCATCGTAAATAACCCTCTATAACTTAAAAGCTGATGTAAAACTCATATAATCAAAACCAAGACTTCAATCACAAGTAGCTGTTTTTTAAATCCAAATGTTTATTGGAAGAGCTGAACCCTTTCTTCTCACAATGAGAAAGAGTAGCATCAATGAAAAGCAGCATGGTTTCCCCGTCCCTGCAGACAAAGCGCCCGCTGTCAGTGGCTGCACACATCAGTCTTCGCTTTGGGCTGGGCAGCAGGATCTGTCTGCCTTCCCCTGGAGCTGAAATGCAGTCCAGAAAGGAGGGAGGGATCTGTAATCACGCTACTGTGAAACATTAATATCTGCCAGGCCACGAGAAGCTATGGCTGCCTCAGACATCAAATTAGATCAATTGGCCATCTGGGGTGAACACATGGAAGAACATACAGAGAGCAGTGAGCAGCAATTAGTCTTCTGAGGGTTTCAGGAAGGAGACTAATCAGTAACACAGAGATCACATCTATAACAGCGCTATAATTTGAAGAACTTCTACCTTTAATGAGATTTAAAGCTCTAAACAAATAGGAATGCCCACCTAATGAGACCGCTATCAGTCTGGGCCAGCAGATACAGGGAATGGAGCCTCAAGCCTTTACCAGCTGCCCTTGGCTGAGGGTGCTGGGAGCCTTACTTGCAGGCACTCCACCATAAGGGAGGGTCAAGCACACTTTTTGCTGGTGCTGTGGAGAAGCCTTAATAAGGGTCGGACTTATTAGCTCCCAAAGTCAGCAGTTTGGACAGAAGAAGGGGTGCTTCTCTGGGTTCAAACCAGCCTGAATATCCTTGGGTATGGTAGTGACATGCCACAGGGCATATTGCCCAGCAGATGTTGGAGCAGCTGACCCTGCCAGGACAGAGGATGCAACATGGGTGCATTGTCCACCAGGCTGAGGAAACTGGCCATGCTTTCAAGTGAGGTATCTGGGCCGACTGCCCCTGACCTACCAAGGCCACCACAAGGAAGCAGTGGCGGCAGCCGGGGACTCCCTGCTGCAGGGGACAGTGGCACCACCTGCCAACCTGACCTGTTGTCTGCAGAAGTTTGCTGCATGCTGGAGACCTGGATCTGGGTGTTGGGGAGGCCTGCCAAAGCTTGCCTGACCCCCTGACTACTACTCCATTGTGTTCTTAAATGTAGGCACCAATGACAGTGCTGGAAAACCTGAGAGTATCCAAAGTGACTACAGAGCTCTGGGGGTGGCTGTTGGCATCATGGGGACCCAGGAGATGGTCTCTTCCCCCCTGCCAGCATGGAGAGAGGAGAAGGTCTCTGATAATGCATTGCTTGTGGAGCTGGTGTTGGCAAGAGGATTCTTGTTTCTGTGGCTATTAAAATTTTAGGATCCACCTGTGCTCGAGCAGGGATTAGGCAAGATGACCTCCAAAATTCCCTTCTGGCCTTAGCCTGCCTGTGATTCTATGAACATATAACATTAAGTACAGCAGATATTAATCTGATTCCAGGTGAAGGATGGTTTTTTTCTGCAATTTTTGGCTAAAGCTATGACTGGCAAAAAATGAGACCTAAAGTATGCTCCTGACAAAATATTGTCAGAGAAGATTTGTTTTTAAATTATGATAGAAACAAAGGAAACTATTTAAAACTCAGACTTAACCGCCAGCAATTATGGCCAGAACTGGACAGATGGTCCAATTCCATTTCCTGAAATGATATATAACTGTCTGCAAGGCTTACTCTATGGGATATGAAAGAGCTTCTTCTCCCTTCCCTCGAGGCTTTTACCCAAGTCCCTTCTGCCCCATTTCCTCTCTCCTCTGCTGGAGGAGTTTTCTGCCGTTCACAGGAGAGCAGCTGAGCAGAAACTGGCAAAATTCTACTGCCTGCCACCACTGTCCCTCTACAGATGAGTGACAGAGTTACACCCTGCCTCTTACATAGTTATTGGGTTACAGACAGTAAATGATAGCTGTGCACTTAAAGCAAGAGCAAGGAAGTTTAGCTGGGATAAATGATCTTTGGTTCCTCCTGGGGTGTTACTGAAAGCAAAGAAGAAGTAAAATTAAACAGACCTATTAATTGTCCTTCCTGACTGGTGTCAATCAAGCACAACTTCTCAGAGGTAGGTAAAACTACACTGTAAACTGAGGTAGTGAAGAGTCATCTCTCAGTAGCAGGAATTAGGCAGAAACTTTTTTTTATAAGAGTAAAAGCAAAAAGATACCTCACACCTTTGAATACAGGGCTTTTTCTTTTTATCCCAGAAAAAACTTGTGACCACTTCTATCTTGTTTTAGAATAGAAGTGGCAGCTTGATATTGTTTCTGAATAAGCTGGTAGAAAACAGTGAAACACATAATGACACCAGTTTATACTCAGACTCTAGCAAAATATAAATATTGAATTTTATGTCTAATTGCCACTTACTCATTGCCTCATAAATTAGAAACTGCTATTCAGTAGCAAACCATTTGTTTAACATGGTGCTGTACTTTTTATATCAAACAGTTGTGGGCTTCTTTTCTTCCCCTACTTTGGTTAAAATATATAGCTCCCTTTGGAATTGTTAGATTAATTTGGTTTGGTTTATAGTTTGGATGTAAATGGCTCACAGTCCATAGGGTCTAGCTTTCCCTTTTATAAATAATGCCCTTTTTATGGTGCAATTAGGATGCAGTGTGTTTTTGCAATGCACCTCAGAGGTAAGCGTGACAAATGGGAGGTATTAAAAGTTCTGTTACTTTTCCTCCCTGGCACAAGCAGAACCTCAAGAATCCAGAATAAGGACTATAATGGTGGTTGTGCATATATTCAGTCCACAGTTTCTACTGTGTACGATAATTTTTATTCTGATGCTTTACTGTGCTGCTGCATTTGTACTTGATGTTTACCTCTGTCAAGGGGCTTCTCAGGATTATCTATTTATCTATGCAAGCACAGATCAATACATGCATTTTGTAATGAATTTGAAGTTATTCATGTGAATGTTAACAGGTGTATACAAAATATATACGGATATTTACAGTACATTCAACTCACAACCAAAACTGGATTTATGGTAAACAATAAGAACATGAGAGTCCTTGTAACTTATAACAACTGCATAAAAGATGACGAGATGTTGTGGGGCGTTTTAAGTGAGCAGTTACAGCTATACCCATTCGAATGGATATTTTTATTCTTCTGCCTATATGGAAGATGTATAGCTGAGATACCCTCAAGGTGCATGTAAACCATTTCACCAAACAATTTATTTTTTACATCAAGTCAACAAAAAAAAAAAAACCCTAGCTCCTTTATGTAAAGGAATATACACATACACAAACACGCTCCTTTGTGGAACAGATCAATCTTTGAAAAGGCTTTGCACCAGGCTTTAAATAATATATGTAGAAGAAAATAATTCTAGAGAAAAAAAATTATTTGTTACAGTGCCCAGTTATCACTCTTTCTTTGGAAAAATCTTCAAACAGTTTAGTTCATTTCTATGTCACAGTGAAAGTGCTAATGCAAAGTCCTTTACGGAAAATGTTCCCATGGTCATTCTTCCATTCTCCCCTCCTGCCTAGAAAACTTACAGTTACAGAACCACGAAACAGAAACATCATCTCATAACAAAGGTAAACAATCACACATTTTACGTATTTTTCACATATCAAATACATAGAGTATTTTTTTTCTTTATTCCAAAATTGCTTCAAAATTTTTAAATTGTGAACAAAAAATGCATTTTAATCCATCTGCATGCTGCTAACAACATGCAACCAGAAAGATGAACTACAAACATTTAATACATAACTTGGAATGAAGTGTTCAGTTTGTACACATTTAGAAATGCATCAGCTTGTAGAAACCATGAAATCACAAGTCAGACATTAAGAAATAAAGTCACCATTACTATTCAATTTGCAAAGAAAAATAAAAACAGTCAATATCATTTGCTACATGAAATGAATCATCTCACGAAAAATCAGAACAGCACAAGTGCTGATGCTTGTCTGTTCCCATTACAATTGTGTTACAGTTCACACTCCAGGTGAGCATAAAGGAGTGAATGTGTAAAAGAAATGGAAATGGCTTGGGGTCAGATTTGTTTTGGCATATGAGGTGGGAAGCAAATAGCAGTGATGTGCCGTTTTCCCAGATATCGCCTTAATAGGGGCAGCTTCCAGGGGAGTATTGTAAGTTCCTGAGACATAAACCACATTCATTAGACATTATTGTTTGTATAGCCAGCTCTGTGAATTAAGCTCTCTAAACCTGTAGACTTTCAAGATGAACTCTACTCCACCCAGACTCACACAAAAAAAGAAGAAAAAAGAAAAGTGGAGTAGTTATCTCTCATTACTGTCTTGTAAGATTCTGGGGCTATCCGAACTCATCAGGACCACATGAAGAGAATCCAAGCACCTGGAAACAGCTGTCCTTTTGGATTTTCCTATTGGTCTTCAGTCAACTTTATTCAACCATGATCAGTCTACTTAGAAGATGACAATAATGTTACCTATGGCAGGATTGGTGCTAGGGCATCGAATAGATTTTTTTTAAGTGTGGAGCTGGAGACCATTGAGTTCTCACCTGCACTCTTTGATACCAGGCAGAAAGCAGGTCCAGCTGTGTTCGGCAAATGCTGTCTTGAAATCTTAATTCAGGAGGGATGCAAAGCTTTGGGAGAGTCCACTGTTAACCTTGAAAGAGAATATTTCATTACCCAGGCTTGGCTGCCTCCTTATCATGGAAAGCCTGATTCTACCCTTTGAGCATCCCCTGAAGCTCAATAAGAAATACCTTTATATTTTTACTGTCCTCATGTGCTTTGAGAATGAATATCCTCATATTTTCTTTTCTTATTTTATTCTTCCCACTGTCTGTTCTAGCATATATGTATAAATACATATAAATATATACACGTATATATATCATGTGTAGGCATGCTCCTTACTGGATTACCAGAGGCTTACAATTTCTTTTATTGTCTACTTTACAATTTTTTTTGCATAAATGCAGAAAGAGAGCTCATGAAGAAAAGAATGCCCAAGGATTTAAACAAGGGCTTTACAATGTGGGAGGACCTGGGAAAGCAAGGCTAACAGAGGATGCACACTCTGTTAATATACTTTTTTCAATAGTAAGGCTGAAGATACACTGCCTGGAACTGAGTAAGTTAATTTTTGCTGGCTTTTTGTTTTGTTTTGTTACATTTATATTATTTTTATTACAAAACAAATTATCCATCAAATTGAAAAACAAATTGAAAATCATCACACTACTGAGAACTGTGTAAACAAAAATACCTCAGAAAACAAGCACATTTTGGGAGTGGGAGTAACTAATTTTTTAAAAAGAATATGCTTGTATCTTAATTTAAAAAAGCCCCTTTATGCACGAATGACAAATATATAGGATTTTTTACTATTTGAAATAAGAACCTGAGCTTTACATGCACACATGTGTACAGCTGTGTGCCTTATTCCTATGGCTGCCACTGAGGACACCATGAAAATAGAAAGGAAAGCATGCAGGCAGCAAGTGAAATCATGTTATATGCACATAAAATATGAAAGCTAATATTTTTCTTCAGCTTCACAGTGCTTTGTCTTTCTCCCTTACACATTTTTATTAAGCTCTCCAGAGAAGCCATTGCCTTCAGTTGATCTTTATGTTAGTGAACACATTGTCAGAGCTTAATAAGTAGTCAGGGATGCTGTGCAGATTTGTGGCTCACAGTGAGAGGGCAGCTCAAAAGGGTAGTGTGTAGAGATGTGTGAAAAAGCTGTTCAGACAGTGGAAAGTCTGTGGACTGGGGATGTGTGAAGAGGCTGCATTCTTAGCTTACAGTTGGGTGGATGCAATACTGAAGAAAGCATCAAAAATTTCTTCATGTGCTGAAAAATGCTGAGATGTTGAAATGGAGAAACAAAGGCCCAGGAATAAGAGGAAGATAAAGATTTTTAGTAGAGTACATATGAAACTGTTATTGTTGTACAAAAGTCTTAAATAAAATTCATATTTTTGGCAGGTTTTTCCCATGTTATTGCAGCATGGACACCATCAGTAGAAATACAGGCTTTTTGTGAGTTTCCTAGTTGAATGAGAAGGATAAATATAAACCTCTTTCCCTGGTAAAAAAAAAAAAAATTCCTGTCCTTTTCCATAGTTTCAATGAGGAAATGGCCTCATCTCACCTGTCTTTGGAGGACAGTATACAAAAGTCCTGCTTCTGGGAAGCAACACGAGCACACTACTGCAAAATGGTCTACTATGAGACATGTTCATGTCCCAGAAACACAAAACTCCAGGAGACTCAGACTGCATCTGTGTTGATCCTGATGGCATCAGTCAGCTTCTACACACACCGGGCTTCCTAATGGAAAACTATTGAGAAACATCAGTGAAATGAAATAAATTTTGTTCCCCTGTCATCTTTCAGAAAAGGAAGACAGACTGCAACACAGTTGAAAAAAACTAATTTTGAGAAGGAAATTGGAACAGACCCAAAGATGTAAAACTTTTTTTCATATTTTAGACTCGAACTCTATCATTCAGTTTGGTAGTTGTGCTCAAATAAAGCAAAAATATTTCTCTTTAACCCTCATACCTTCATTTGATCCAAGACCATCTTTGTGCACAAAAAATAAGATGTGTCAAAAAAATCTTCAGAGGTAAAATATATCAAGAAGTTGTGCTGTTATTTAATGTGTTGTATTACCTTATCACGACATCATAATAAATCCAGGACCTATGGTCATAATCAGGAATCAGTACTGTGAAATCAAAGATCACATCACAGTCTCTCAGCTATGCTCTCCTCTGCACCTGTACCAGTAACTGGACGTGCTTTGCAAGGATGGCTTTTATGATTACAGGGTGGAGAGAAAGCTCAACAACAGTAACAAATTGTGGAGTGGCTTTTGTAGTACTTCAAGAGGCAGAAATCTCTGAAATTCACTCCTGATATCACAGTCTGACACTGCCTCAAATCCTCTTACTCTCCACTCCTCAGATCTGAAGATATAAATAAGTGGTCAATGCAGAAATAGCACAAATGGTTATATGGACAGCTAAACATGTGAATAAGAAGGGAGTTCTTCTGCTAGGTTTTGTTGTAGCAATTTTTCTTGTTTGCTACTGGACCAGGAAGCAGGGTAGTCTTGGCACTATGAGAAGAGTAATTTAGGAAGTTAAAGTTGCACAGTTCATTTGAGCACAAGCATGATAAATTCCACAAGATTTTTATAGCTGGTATGATGTGCAACCCACAGCTAGGAGTAAATCTGTCCAGCTCCTTAGTGTTTTTTGCAAACAGTATGCCTCTTCCTTGGCTCATTCAACAGATGGCCTCAGTGCTTATAAACTCCCTACAATAATGCAGATTATTTTTCAGATTACCTTCAAGCTCAATACACTATTCTAGCCATGCCTTCACCTTAGATTTGCTGTGTTCAGAAACAACTAAAACAGAAATTTCTGGGGAATATGATCCTTATGACAGTATTTGAGAAGGCATTTGTTGGCAGGTGTGAGATCAGCATTTTTCATGGCAATTAAAGTCATATTTCATATTTGAAGAACAAATATTCCTTTTGCTTTTACTATCAGTGTCTTTGAAGTATATCATACAGATACAATGTCTAGTTGTTCCATTCTAAACACCCACTTTGGATGCAACACTACGTGATAAGAAACCTGCAAAATATCTCTGTTCCTTCAGAAAGAGAGAAAACAACAACAAACAGATCCTTATGGGACATGGAAAACCCTGATGTGTTGTGTGAAGGTCCTGGCACAATGCCTCTTTTTTCTAACCCTTTCTTTTTTTGACCCAAGATAGGAACACAAGCCCGAGGTAAATTGTTGTGCAGTGAAAGCGGATTTTGTTTTGAGCTCTGACTATTTTTCTATTAGTCTCTTTTAGTGCATGACTGCAGGTGCTGTGTACGCTCATTTTAGCTCTCCATGTGGTTAGCTGCAAGCTTGAAAATCTTGATCTAGACACATCTCTGTCCTTGCAGCATATTAACAAGAGTGATTGCTAGTGGTCTAACTTCTACCTTTTTTTTTCAATAGGGAGAGTGACAAGGGATAACTCAGTGAAGAGTGAGAAAGTGCAAAAAAGCAGGAAAGAAAGTTTACCAATCTCACTCATAATCTGAGACTGATGTCAAAACAAATGTCTGGTGAGTGAAAAGGATGAGGTTTGCCATTTCACTCCAACTCTGCTTGTGCTGTAGTCTGCCTTGGTGCTGTGATGTGTGGGTACACACTCCCCACGGCCCTACATTTGCAGGAATCTGTAAGCATCGGTTTTCCTGTCAACACCACACATTTGCTCTGTGTTGCAGTGAGAGTGGGCACGGGCATCTAAAAAGAGTAAAATCTGTCTCTTTGGCACATAACATCTTATGGTTTTTCCCATTAGGTATTATTTAAAGTGTTTTCTTTCCACCCATCCATCTAATTCTGCTTCCTTTTTTTGCACTACTATATTCACCCTTATGATGATCAGCACTACAAAACCTGGCAACAAGGCCGTTTTTACCAGTGACAGCCCAACTGGAATATATATCCTTGTGACTCCTGGAAAAATATGCAAACAAAGTTTCACTGCTTTGTGAGACTTAAGTTACAGCTAACCTGGTTGCCAGGAGAGGTGCTTCAGAGAAATGACAGTGAAAACTCTGTCTTATGTTAGTTTATGTCCCAAAGCCTGAAGTTAAATAAACAGAGAGCTTGGCCTTCAGAAAAGACAAAGTAAGAGACTTTGACTCCAGAGGACTGGAGACGAAGTTGTAAAAGCTCTGGCACATCACACCTGTTTTGCTTTGCATGTGACCCTCTCTTTTCACAGCATTTAATACCATCGACTGGTTATTGCCACTAAAATAATGTTATAAGCACATTTAGAGTATTGATATCTGTAGATGAAATTCATGTCCCTGTTTTGTGCCACATTAAGAAGAGCAATGATAGCAATCTTGAAGTCATTGTTATTTCATCTATTTGCCATTAAAAATAATCATGTCCTCCCTCCAGATTCACTGCAACTTCATGTGTCAGAATATGAACTCTCAGGAAAAACACTACCCAAAATATGAGCAAAACAAGAATGTCAGAATGACCACCTATAGCTTGAATTCATCTCTCCTATTATCCTGATTTTAACTGTTTCTACTCTGACAGCAATTGATTATGCAACTGGTTTCTGAATTTCTAAGTTTAATATTTACATAATATTTCTAATTATTGCATCAAGTAGTTTTATCAGGAAACACTGAGTATTTGAAGCTGTACTACAGACTGTGGTTCTATTTGTTTTGTTAAAATTTATATTTCTTTAATAAACACGTTTGTTCCATTTTGATTTTAATGACAAAATTTTAAAAATTCCTTCAAGAAATGGGATTATATTAAGGATACATATAAAAGGAGTTATCTTGTGTGTTTTTCCTTTGGTGGAAGGCATTTTGGTACTCGAAAGATGTTTGGTGCCCCTATATGACCTGGATACCGGAAACTCTGTGCTTTGCCTCCAGATTTTACTTTATTCAGTTTGCCATTTTCTTCAGACTCCTACTATCAGTGATATGAAATGCTGTGCACTGATAGGTATTGACAGATCCCGATTAAAATTCATTTCACATCGCCTACTATTACTTCAAATGAACAAAGATCTTTTTTTTAAATAAAACCTAAGTTTTCTTTGAGGTGCTGAGCATGAAAACAGTGTCTTTGTTTGATAAGCAGCATCTGATGCTTCCTTTTCAACTCAACAACTGGT
The DNA here is from genome assembly GCF_009650955.1 of Corvus moneduloides. Taxonomy (NCBI): domain Eukaryota; kingdom Metazoa; phylum Chordata; class Aves; order Passeriformes; family Corvidae; genus Corvus; species Corvus moneduloides. Next base: position 48,029,960 of record NC_045511.1, read on the forward strand.
CACTATTGAAAATCTGTAAAAGCTGGATTTTGGTTTTGTCATATCCAGGTGCTGTTGACATCTAACAAACTGCTATTTGGAAAGCAGTGCTTATCCTTACCAATTTCCTAAGGCAGAAGAAATAGAAAAAGGTACCACAGCTTGAGGCACAGCATTTGTTTTCAGGCTAGCTCAGTATATTTTGACTCAAGGGAAGCTGCTTCATTTCAATGCCATTTTCTTTTGTTCGTAGCCATTTAGAACCTGGTAGTTAAATCCTGTTCCCCCTTTCACTCTGCTTGCAAGTTGCATGTAAACTTCCAGTAACTTTTGCCTCCTTTTCCTCATTCTGAACAAGTCCAAGTCAATTTTGTATTACAGGGACATGGCATCAATATGGAAGACAGTAAAAATCTTGTCTTCTGAAACTGAACTGAACCAAGTAAATCCAAACAGAACACTTCTCTTGCATTTGCTTCATTACCTCAAACAGTTTTGATTGATTTCCAAGAACCAAGTTGCAACCACAAATTTCAACCATCAATCCTGGCTTTAGTGACCAGGATCATGTGGAAAATAAAAGCATAGATCCTTGGGTCTTATCTCTTCCTTGGACTAGCTCTCTTCTGACTTCTCTGCACTCTATTACTGACAACATCTAGTACATAATGCAACCGACAGCCAAGAAAAGACCCCCTTTTAAAGTGATACTGTGTTCAGGAAAGATGTGAGTCTTATATTTTCCAGGTTTACCAGGGAAAAGCAACATATTACTAAAACATTACATAACTCATTGATTTAATAAATATATGTCTTTGGCCAGACTCCAAACCCTTTGAAAATCTCAGCAAAAAAAGATAGCCTTATAGTTCAGACCTGCTTTCAGCAAAAAGTCCTCAACACTGCCAGTCTTCCCCGGCACCCAGCCAATAAAGTTGTTGTTGGCATAATATTTCACATGGTACAAACAGACCTTCCACTGTGATCCTCCAGCCACCCTAAAGATGGTCTGTCAAGTCTGCTTGTTGCAGGCTCTCACCAGTAAAAATGGGTGCCTCCACTTTCCATAGGACCCAGTAAAGTCACAGGTCCGGGAAAGTGGCATTTCCTCATTAAGAGCAATTAGCCTCAGCCTGCATCAATCTTTAGCCCGTGTCAGCTCCTAAATGCTTATTGCCAGCTGGCACATGGGCACTGGCAATATTGCAAGGAGGCTAAAAAATCAGTCCTAGCTGAACTCAGTGATGAATACCAAGAAAGGAGGTGTTTGGGCTATCAGTAGGGTGTGAACAGGACTAGAGTTAATAAGAAATTAAGGACAAGTAACCTTGGCATTGGTGAATGAGTTCAGGAAAAATGAGCATCCAAGTTGTCTGTCTCAGAAGTAACTAAGTCTTATGCACAAAGCCCAGATAAGACTAACAGCAGGTCTGATGCAGGCAATGAAGATGAACCTGTTTTTTGAAATACATACTTTGTAGCCTTCAGTGACTACAGGGTGGCATAAGACAACTTCATCTTTAAGAGGTTGATTTAAGAAGAACACATGCTCCATCAATGAGACTAGGCATGGATAAACAAACAAAACCCCTGGGCAAAATCCAGAACTTTAACACAAGGATATCCCAATGCATGGACAACATGAGCAAGATTAGTACAGAAAGAAGAGGAAGAGCAATGAAGGGCACCATACTGGTGCCCTTCATTGCTACATGTGTGAGTGTGTTGTGCATGCTGCAATGGAATCTGGGTAGAGGAAATTAACAGCTCTACAATGCTGAACAGAATTGGAAACAACCTCCAATTATGAGCAATTTCCTTCATTTTCTGCCCACCTACCTGTCCTCCTTCCTTCTCGAAAAATGCAGAGGACCGTATGTCCTTGTTCCTTTGGCCTGATTTTATTTGCTCAGTAGTTCACTAAGTTTGATATCTGTCAATGCATTTTACTCCTTTCTTGTTGTCTATAACTTTCCATAGGGGGGAGGGAAACTGCTGAGTTCAGTGTGGGCATTACTTGGCTGACTTGCTCTTCCCAAATCTAGCTGAACACAGGAGACAAGCAAGGGAAAACAACATAGAAATAAATCTATCTTTGAGCATTATTCATAAGGAGGTTTTTTTTGTCCTGTGGGACACTAACCTGTTCCATGTCAGGATGAAACCAGTATTTTTCAGGAAAATATGTATATATGTACATATATAATATTTTAAAATTATTAAATTATTGTATTTTTTTAAGGGAAAATAAGAAATCACACTTCATGTCTTCAAAGACCTCATTTATTCCAAGTAACCACTAGCTCGGTTATGATAGTCCTCACCTAGCAGCCAGGTGACTTTGCTATTACTTTGTCCCTGGTCTGAACATACTTCAGTCACAGAAATGGCCTGGGTAACGAGACATGAAAAAACATTCGCCAAGAAAAAAGCAGTAGCAGCAATTCTAAGCACCACTAGTGTCACTGGTTTGTTTCAATAGCCAAAAAAATATTGTGCATATTCACACTGAGCTTTGTGAGACTCCAGCTGACCCCATTTCCTCATCTTTAACACAAAAATAATTTTAGAAATTAAAGGGCAAGTCATATGCTGGAAGAGCAATCAGTAGTGGGAAAAAAAATAATGAGGGTGATGTATCATTATGGTAATACAGAGGAAATAAATTCTGTTATTTTGGTTTTGAATGAATTCAAGGGACTGAAAAATGAAATCATAAACTTGTACCTGGACAAGTTAAATGATGTCATGGGCTATGCCACAGGACCCAGGCAGTACCTCCTGTATTATGACCTCCTTGAACTTGCTCTGTTAATGAACACACGTCTTCCATTAACAGCTCAGGCTTCCCTGAGGCAGCACAAGTGTTGAATCTGCTCAGTGCTCTCTGACTGGGCTATCTAAAACATACGCCTTGTAATTGCCATCCACCTTCACTGCACCATCATCCACCCTAAAACTCCCTGACTCTACACAGGTAGACAATTTAAAAGCCCAATATTGACAGACAGTCTGTCACTTTCTGTCCTGGAAAGACTAAAGTTAACATTCCTATGGTCTATTTTGAGAATAATATAGATTAACTAGGAGAGATGTAGCCAGAAAGTGTCATAATCACTGCATCATAATTACCGAGGAAATGCTGTAATCCTGCTGGTTCACTTACTGACAGCCCATTTCTCCAGTGCAGGCATACTTCCCACAACTGGCAATGACCCAAAAGCTATGCCAGCTTTATTCAGCACAAAACAATACGGCAGAAAGAAATAGTGTGCGGAATCATAGGAACGGCTGCATCTTAGCTGCACATCCCAGTGCAATTCCTACAAAAGTTGAAAAATATGCTTATTTTGAAATATTTGGTAAGATAAACATTTAACAAACCAAGGCTGGATTTTCTCAAGTCTGTTTGCCATTCCCACACATTTCCTTGCACTTGAATCACAGGTTTCCAGATTATAGATTGTTAGTTGTCCCCCAGTGTTACAATTATGGGTGATGGGTTCAGTTCATATAGATGGCAAGGCTAGCAACTATCCCCGCTGCCTTTCCCATTCACTGCACCTCATTTTATATTGCCACCTTTCTATACAAGGCCTTTAGAGTGCCTTGCAGACAAAAGACTCATTCACCTCTTGCAAGAGGAGATAAACACCTTTCCTACCACCTCTGCTTCCTCTTGACCCTATTAGCTTTACTTCTCAGATTCAGATTCCTTACCAGAAACATCAAAGTGGTATTAAAGAGGCATATTGAGAGAACAGCAATAGGAATGGCAGAGCATGTAAAAAAGGGACTGAGAGGGAAAAGACAGGGTGGTAAGGGTTTAAGATCTGGCAAGTAACCAGACCCTGCTGCTGACTGACAGATATTCTACTAATCAGCAGCTGGGATAAGTCATTCAAGGTAGCTTTGTTTCCTGCATTTTACTTGCCAGAGTAACCACATTAACATGGGTCAATAGTTACAACACCTATAATGTCTAGCACATAAACCATCATCTAACTGCCTGACTTGCTTATTACCATCTGTCATTCAAAAAGCTCTTATTTGAACTCTGCTGCTGTCAGTTCCTCATAAAGGCTTATATTTATAATTAGATTTTTAAATACCATGAAAAAATAAGATTCCTGCAGGATTTTTTAGCTCAGTGATGGTTCATAAGAGGATAGTAATATTGCTAGCTATTTCAGTATATTAAATACAATCTCCTAAATGAGCAAAACCGAAGTTAAGACCAGAAAATCATCTATGATAACAGCTTTCCACAAAATGCTGATCACTTTTATTATATTTGTATTTCAGTGCATCACAATCTGTGTAATACTTGAAACAAAAAAACAAATGAAATAAGTAACAGCATGTACTTAAACATGCTTACAGAATTATGGGGCTGTGAAAAATGACATGCTATTCAGCTACTAAGTATAAAAAATCCCAGCTGTTTGATACAGTGAGGGAAATATATTGGTTTTACATTTTATAATTTCAAACCCTGTTGTCAACAGGTAACTTATGCTACTTTATATTCCACTCATCACAGCCCACTATAATTCCTTCTGGCACGACCAAGTAAAATATATCCCTCTGTGCTGACACTACTTATTGTTTTTTGTCTCCTATAAATGATTTGTGGCTGTGTTTTGAATTTTTGTAAGAATATTTCCAGAAGCTTTAAAAAGAAAGAGTACAGCAGAGAAGACATAACAATATTTTAAATAACAGCAGAAAACCTTTGGTTAATTGTCTGACCCTGCTTAATTTTCTTCCTGCTACTTCTTGCCAGAGTCCCTCTGGCCCCTCTTTTCTGTTCAGGCTCATCAAGTAGTCATGGAATCTATTAAACTACTTGCTTTAGGCTATTTGAGAACGTGAGTGCTGCTCACTCCAGCCCATATGTCATACATTGAAATGAATTGAGAACCAGTTTTTCTGTTTCGGTATAATGAAATGTTGGTTAGGCACGCCTATGTCTCGCCAGTGGAGGAAGGAAATACCACACATGGTGAAAACAGCCATGAGCATGAAAAGGGCTCTCTTTCATCTTGATACCTTAAGCTAATTAAAAGAGTCCATTCACAGTTTTCAGTCTCAACTATTTTCAAACACCCTTTGACTACTAAGGCATTCATATTGAATTGCAGACCTCTGCTTGGGTTTGGCAAGGCAGTCAGATAGAGCAAAAGTCTGTTTACTTACCAAGAAGGCCCACTTGATTTGAAGCCCAGAAAGCTGGTTTGCTGGTAATTTTTTTCTGTGACTTTTGACACTGGAGTACTTTTAAAAAGAAATTTTGGTCATATTTCACAGAATTTGGTAATTTCACAGAATCGTAGAATCACAGTCGCAGAATCACAAAATGGTTGAAGTTGACATAGTCCTCTGAAAGTCATCAGATCCAAATACCCTGCTCATCATAGAGCTGGTTGCACAGAACCATGTCCCAATGGCTTTTGAGTGTCCCAAAGGATGAAGAGTCCACAACCTCCCTGGGTATCTGGTGCCAATGCTCAGTCACCCTCACAGATAAAAAGGGTTTTGTGAGGCTTAGAGGGGGTATCCCATGTATTAGTTTTCACTCATTGCCGTATTCTATTCACTGAGCACCACTGAAAAGAGCCTGGCTCTGTCCTCTTTGCACCCTTCTTTCATATCCTTGTACATATTGATGGGATCCCCACATGCCTTCTCTTATTCAGTTCCAACACTTTCAGACTTTTCTTATATGTGAGGGATATTTCAGCCCCTTGTCAGCTCTGTGGCCTTTGCCTTTGGTGAAGTCATGCTGACTACTCCTGATGATTTTCTTGTACTTTTGTGCCTGGAAATGGTTTCCAGGATTAGCTGCTCCACTGCCTTCCCAGAGACCAAGGCAAGGCTGAACTGTCTGTAGTTCTCCGGGTCATATTTACCTTTTTGAAGATAGAGATGACACTATAACATTTTCTTTCCTCCAGTCTTTTCATACTTCTCCCTGTTGCTGGGATCTGTCAAAGATTATTGAGTGTCCCCACAATGAAATCTGCCAGATCCCACGAGTGCATCCCAAGAGAGCCCATGGATTTACATGTGCCTGGTTTGCTCCTAGTCTCTGACCTGATCCCCTTCCACTAAGGGCATTTCTTCCTTCCTGCAGGGAACGTGGCCTTCCTAAAGGCTGTCTTTGTATAAAGGCTGAGGCAAAGGAGGCATCAGTACCTCAGCCTTTCCCAAGTCCTGTAGAACAAAGTCCACTGTCTTACTGAGCAGTGGACCCATATATCCCCTAGTTTTCCTTTTACCTAGGTACTTAAAAACACTTCTTGTTGTCTTTGATGACCTTGGCCCCATTCAATTCCTTTTGAGCTTTAACTTTCCTAGCTCCATCCTAGGATGCACAGGCAGTACTATTCCTCTCATGTTACTTATACTTCCTCTAACCCTTTTTAAGCTTTTTATCTTTGAGTTTGGCTAAGAGCTCTTTGTTCATACACACTGGCCTCCCATCTTTTGCACTTCTGTGATGGAAATTAAGCATAGCATCCATTGTGCATTTCCCGCAACAATAAAACATTTTCAAACTTTTCCATTACAAAATTCTAGGTCACAAAGAAAGCTTCTTCACTTAAACCACTTCATTTTAATACATGACTTAATGGAGACTGGACAATTGGTTGATTTAAACACCAACACTACCTATATAATTAGGCTAATATTTATGGAACTAATTTTTCAGGGTTCACAGCAGGTTTCGCTACCTAATAGAAAAAAAAAAAAGAAGCATTACCCCTAGAAAGGAGAAATCCAAGCAACTATTTTGCCAACAACATTAGGGACATTATCAGTGTCACGACCTTTGGCCTTTGATACTTTCAAGAGTTGTCCCTAGGGAAATCATGTGCTGGAATGTTAATCTGTTGCTTCTCTGACCTTCTATACATGTACCACATTATTATTACAACCACATGCTTCCCTTTTCATGCTGTCATTTTGACAATGGGGTCAATGAGCAATTCATCTCTAGACCAGATAGTTGGAAGAAAGTGGATACCAGTAAATGAAATTAAATTGTAAATGGATATTTCTAAAATCACAGTAAGATTGTTTTGTGGCAAGACACCCAGCTTTCTAATTATACACTATGCAAGGTAAAAAGTGTGTGGCATGCGTATAACAATGGTTTAGAGATAATGCATGGAATGATCACAGTGCTGCCATTTGTTTCAAGCTTTTCACAGCTTATTCTTTAAACACACACTGCTCTTTGAATAGCATCTAGGAAGATTTATTACTTGAGTTTTCCTAGCCCACATCATAGCTCATTCTTTCACCTGACATTTTTGTTTCATCTCCCAAACTTAGCATGACTGGCACTACTTCAATATGCCTTAAAACAAAAATAATAACAACGATGAGCTTTAGCACAGGGAAAATAATTACTTGCTGACAATCAGATGTTGTGTCTTTTATTTGTGCTTTGAAGTGAACAATATTCTTGTCTCACAAGCCTCCTCATGATGACTCCACATACAGAAACATCTATTTCCCCTTTCAGAGGCAGCAGCAGCAAAGAGAAAGGTACAATTCTGTGTTAGTCACACCCAAAATTAGTCCGCTACTTGAATTTCCTGTGCGCTCATGAGCTGCATCAATCAGCAAGTGTGCTGTAGTAAGACTTGATAATCTTTGCAAAAGATTTCAATATTTTAATCTGGTTTGATTGTTTTTTCTTCACCTCATTTGAGACATCAAATGTTTTGATATTTCCTTGTCCAATACAAGCCTCTTTGAGAAGTCTGCCACATCCTTGCTTCTCTAGCACAACAACCTGAAAATATACTTAACATAATCAAATTGTATAGTTTGTTTTAACTATATGGACTACAGTTTTGTGTTCTAAGTCCTTAAGCCTAAGGGAGGTGTGATCCTCAATGCTGTTCAAACATTTCTGGCCACTAGCACATGAATCACAATTAACATGCGTCCCAGATTTAAACTACATTGAAAAAGCTTGTTTTGAAATTGTCATCACAGAGGAAAATGACAAAAATGAAGTTCAAGTCTTGATTTTCTAAAGTGACACAATCATTACAAGTAACTTTTATGCATTTTTTCCCCTCTAAAATAGAAGCTAACATGTTTTCTAAGTCAAAACTAAAGTAATCTTTTGAGGCCTTTTATTCTGAGATCACAGTGATGAATAAAAAAAAAAGACTTCTTAAGAAAAAGAATGGAGGATTAAAGGTCAGCAGATCACACAATTCAAATTATATATCCTGGGCAAAAAAAAAGGCTCTGCAGAAGAATGTCAAGAATGTTGGGATTTTGCCTTACTTTCAGAGAAACATTTCAAATTAATACATGTCTACTGTAGCTCTAATAAATTTGAATGATGTATTAAATTACTGATAATGCTATCTTTAGTTTTGGAGCCTGAACATAATAACAGGCATTTCGCACTTTAGAAAATTTCTCTGACCTTCCTATAGGTGAAGTGATAAGAAACCTTGGTAAAAAGTCTAAGATATATATCCAGTACAAAACATGACAAATCTACAAACCAGACTTAATGTTTAGACAACAACTTGGGGGTCAGGGAAGTCTTTCTCCTGAGTTGACCCAAAACTTTAAAATAAGTAAGATTCATTAAAAAACAGCCATTTAAAGAAGATTGTTTAAATGCTATTCTGTGAACTTGGCCCAAACTCCAGTATCCATTTTCGGCCTTTTTTCACTAGTGATAACATTAGAATTAAAACTGGATGTGGAAAATTATGATAAAGTAATAACATGGGAATTAAGTAGAAAGGGCTTCATAAGCAAAATATATTTGAATAAAATAAGGGGTTTAAGGTTTTAGAAATGACAGATAGAAACGTTCATTACAGCAGAAAATAAAATCAAAAATAAATTTGTTAGTGTATAACAAAATTTTAGCCCATAACCCAATTTTCACCTTGCAAAGATAAGGCAATCCCTAACCACAAAGCACAGGAGAAAATAAGAAATCTTGCCCTAAAAAATATTTAAATTATGGGGAGGAAAATTACTGAAAAATTTGATATTTTGGTCATTTGTCATGGCATTAAGCACTGGCAGCACTGGCAAGAATACAGCATGTGCTGCATCCAGAGAAACAGCAAGTATCCATAGAAGGTAAAAAATTATTAAACAGGGACTTCTTTCTGAAACTGGAAAGGGTGTCATAGAAACTATAAATTCATAAGCTCTAAATCTCTACGTTTTGAAGAAAATGGACTGAGAGCCTATTTAAGGATAAAATAGTACAAGCCCAGGATAAGACTAATTCTGCAAGGTCAAATGAAAAAAGTTTAGAACAGAAATCATGTCAGAGTCCTTTTCAGACCAGTTGTTTGTGATTTAAAGGAGTTGCTAGCAGTAGCTTAGCTTTTCTTAAGGCATTTTTAAAGTGGCTCCAAACCAGACCATTAAGTAGTGTAACAGCAGAGAATGGGGCAATATAACACTGTGAACTAATGAAGGAAGAAAGATAATAGCAAATGAGCCACATAGAATATAAGTCCTTTGCTGTGGTTGAGCTACATAAGACTTTGCAGTGTCAGACAATGAATACAAATAAACCAGGAGAGGGTTGCCTGACAAGAGCAATATTGCAAAAGAATCATAAATTGAGATATCAGAAGTGTCATGTGTTTTTACGTGTCTTTAAAAATTACAAAATTTGGTTATTTAATTTCTGCCAGTGTTCCCAGGTATCAAAGAAGGCCAGAAGTGTCCTGGCCTGTATCAGCAATAGTGTGACCAGCAGAACCAGATTGTTCCCCAGCACTTGGCATTGGTGAGGCCATACCTTGAGTCCTGAGTTCAGTTCTGGGCCCCTCATGACAAGATTGAGGTGCTAGAACAAGTGCAGAGAAGGACTATGGACCTGTTGGGGGATCTGGACCACAAGCCTGATTACGAGCAGCTGAGGGAGCTGGGGGCCTTCAGCCTGGAGAAAAGGAGGCTGTAGAGGGGGTGACCTTATCACTCTCTACAGCTACCCAAAAGGAGATTGTAGTGAGATGAGGGTTTGTCTCTTCTCTCAGGTAAGATGTGACAAGACGAAAAATGCCCTCAAGTTTCTCCAGGGGATATTTTAGGTTAGATATTAGGAAAAATTTCTTTCCCAAGGGTCTGGTCAGGAATTGGAACAGCCTGTCAAGGGCAGTGGTTGAGGCACCATAACTAGAGGTGTTTAAAAGATGTGTAGATGTTGTATTTAGGGACATGGTTTACTAGTGGACTTGGAAGTACTAGGTTAATGGTGGGACTCAATGACCTTAAGGGTTTTCTCCAACCTAAACAATTCTACAATTCTGTGGCACTGGATCCTTTAAATTCATCTTTCCAGGCTCTTATCTGCAAATCCGAAGCACATTTCTAGGAGAACTGAAAGATGACCTTAAGACCCAAATGACATGAATCCAGTATCTGAGGTTTTCAGAGGTGTTGGTTACAGAAACAGGTTGTTCTGGTGGCTGGACTGTGGGGTGAATTGCACATGCCGGGTTTTATTTATTACTTTTTTTTTTTTTTTTTTTTTTTAATTTAGTTACACCTGGCAGGCCTTTTGCTAGGCAACAACTGTTGTCCCCACTGAGCCCTTCCTCTTTTTCCACTTCCCTGATGACCCTCTCACCCTCTACCCAAGGGTGCTTACGCTGGAAAATAGAAACATTTAACCTGAAGATGGAAAGGACCCGAAAGGGGGTACCATTGAGCATGACAAGTTTGGAAAAGAGAATAGACTAGGAAAAGGAAATCTCAGTAACAGCTGCTGTGACAGGCAGAAATGTTCCCTGGAGACTGGCACAAGCCTCTCCCCAAAGACCAATACCTAGCAGAGCATAAGCTTCCACTCTGCTCTCTCCTTGCTCTCTTTGCTGGCACTATAGCAGAGTTATTCCTGGCCACTGGAAGAGTGATGTAAAAAATTTTTTTCGTCCCATCTCCCTAGGAATACTACGAGGATGGGAGGAATGAGTTCAGACTTTCCTCACTAGAATCAATTCAGCAGGTAGGAAAGAAAGCAATGTCCTAAATGCCTGTACATCACTGCTGTCTTTTTACATGCTAACTTGGAGGAAATCATGCCTAGATTGCTTCAGGACCAAACCTGCAGCCCCTGCGCAAGACAGGGGCCCTCTCAGTACAGGCAATACTCTTCCAGTATTATTCCAGTATTGGAAACGTGCAGCTAGAACAATTTATCACCTAAACAAAAAAACAATGAAGGGATTGAAGTGTTTTTACTACCCATGATGTCCCAATTTTTCTGCACAAGAAGAAAATAACACACCTTTTGTTGCAACAATTAAACACATCCAGATACCCCTGCTTTGACCTGTGGTGTGTCCTGGGAAGCTCTTCCACTGTCTGTGGCTGTCTCTCCTAAATAAAAGATAGTTAAGATGGAGGTTCTGCTTTGCCTCTGCACTTTGTCCTGCCATGAGGAAGATGCTCCTAGAAAAGTGTACCAGCCCTCCGCAAGAGTGTGGCTACCAGATAGTCCCTAGTGCATTACCCTAAATACACATACAACATCTTTCTTATGGCTTTTTACTTTTCCTCTGATGTCCCAGGGGATTACTTTGCTGTTATTTCCACCTAAACTGTTAATGGTATTCCTACTTAATTACTGGGCTATTTATCCACTATATATATAACCAAACCACTCCAACTGTCAGATTGAATGCCATATATTTGCTTCCTGATGCTTCTGCTGATCTACTCATTTCCGGACATTGGTTGCTTTAATACCACTGTGTGGGTTCTGTATTCCCACTGTGCACATTTTGTTCATGAAAGAACTGGCATTTATTTTTGTCCCTGAGAAAGGTCATAACTCATGAATCACAGGAATAATTAAGAGAAATTAAAGTATTTTTCCCATAGCACAGATGGTAAGGGTCCCTAAACTGATTAAAATATATTATCTATATAAAATGACATTTCATAAAGCAACTACTAAGAAAGCTGATTTTTTTGCAATAATTTTTATTTGCAAGAGAAGTGTTTGTTAATATATAAAAATGTCATTTATCCCCTGAAAATATTTTTATTCATTTAGTATTTGAGAAGTTACTTTCAAAGTGTCTTTTTTCTAATGCCAGAAGACAAAAATGAAACATCAGTTACTAATGGATTGAGATGCAAATATGCTGGAATGAAAGTATGTTTATGTCACATTTCAGAGTAAGCTTTCAGACAGATATTGACATCAGTTCAAACAAAATGCAAACAGTGATTGTGTGGTTCTCGGTCTTAAAGCATACTTGTCAGAAGATAAACAGCAAAAAAACTAAAAGGTGAATGAAAAAAAATAGAAGTGAATGAAAACAAAAGGAAAAAAGATCAGCAGTATAAGGAAAAATTAGTTCAGCATTTTCATCATGTGCTATTTTGGGAATTATGCTGTAATATCTGCTGCATGTATAATGAATTCAACATGATTAGTCTTTAGCCCTGACCCATAAAAGTGAATGCATTTATTCACTGATTCGAAGTTAAACAAATATTTAACATATTTTCTGGAACAAATCTTTTAAGGTACATCTCCGTTTCAATGACACTAGCAAAAACTTTGCATTTTACTTCAAAAGTAAGGAAATTTATTCTTCCTGCTGTTTGCCACCTTTTGAAGCGAAGCCACCTTTATTACTCTCTATCTCATATTTGTGTTTTGACATTTCCCTTCAGGTCCACCTAAGCCAACCGCCTTTTTGTCTGATGAATGTATCTCTGATCCAGGGTTCTTCTATACCTACCAAAGCTTTCACTACATGGGATTTTTAAATGTATCTATTTAAACTTCCGAAAATCTCTCTATAGGCATATTTCTCTCAAGGATGTTACATTCGGTATAGTTTAAGCTGATGTCAAAGACTGCTTAAAGAAAATAAAAACTCATACAAACAAATTGTCTCCCCACAGTATCTCTGAGGAAGCTGCCTTTGAGATGTATTCCTGCCAAAAGTGTATTTTCATATCTAAAACCTGCAGTTCATGTAAACAATAAATAACTGAAGATACATTCTTTGAATTTGAATCCTAAAAAAATCCACAGAAAATTAAAAGTCAGGAAAAATAATAATTTCAAAGGATCTTGGGGGTAAATTTATCTTTGAATTGTCCATACAGATCTTGTACTTCTAAATAGCAAGCTGGAGGCTTGGATTTTTCTGGGGTTTTTGGTTACTTTTTGGTTTTGTTTGTTTGTATTTCACATTTCAGGTGTGATGTTTAGATGGTTGGTCAGTTTTACATAATTCCAACTGCATACTAAATACAAAAACCACTGTCCCTTTACAAAACATATTACCACTGCTTCAGATGGACTAAAAGCAGATGTGAGCTACACTGTGAGCATTATTTAGACCACAGATTCCAACAAATAGAAAGGCATGTGCTCACTGAAGTCTGGTTCAGGAAGAGTCAAAAGTAGCTCAGTAGTGAGGGGAACTTCTCTTTTATTAAAATGGTACAGGTTGGAAAACACCTTTGCAGAACAACTTGTTCAAGTTGCCAAGCAAAGCTGGCCCAACAAACATAAACTCAGGACTGTGTCAAGCTTTGAATTAATCCAAGAATAAAACAACCCTCGAAAAAACCCTGAAACCCCCTTAACTTCTTTAATACTTCCATGGCAATGCTTTCCTAATATCTCACTGGAATTTTTCTTGCTGCAGAATAAGGCTGTTGCCTGTCATCCTACCACATCTCTGAGAACATCCCGGCTCTCTCTTATCTGCAGATTGCAGTGAGATTGTTAAGACAGCAATAAAAGTCTAACATTAGACTTCCCTTTAAGTTTTATGCTGTGTGGAAGAAGTCTCTATCAAAATGGGACAATCCATTTTAAGAATAAATTGAGCAGGAGTAAAATGTAAGAAAAGTAAAACTTACAGCAAGGAAAGAAGGAACTAAATATAGAATGCACAAAGCGGAGAGATATCTTTATATACTAAAGCTAAGCAGCTGAGAAAGGGGCTGCAGGGAGGTGTGTCTGCTGGTGGACAGTCATCAGAGGGCTGTCAAATAAGAGCAAATGGGAAAGCACAGGCAGTATATGTCTTCTGCATAGTAGATGAACCAGTTGCTAATGGCTTCACAGAAGCTGGAGGATCTGAGTCTTCTAAACATGAGCATGCATCAGTCATGCCCAGAGGAATTCAATGTTCCACACATGGATTTGAGACCTTCTATCCCTAGTGCATATGAAAGTATGCATGTGTGTCGTGATAAGTTCATTTTCCTGAGTCAAAGATCTTTCGTTCAGTGAGCATACTATGACTACTGCAGACATGGTCTCTAACTCTGAGAAGTAAGACATTTGCCATGTTTATATGAGTTTTATACTCATAAATGTAAAACAGATGCCTATTTTATAAACATGTTCTTCTGGAAATTATGATGTTTAAACTGTTAAATAATAATTTGTTCTAAGCAGATCAGATTCTTCTTTCCTCTGTACCAGTACAAAAACTCTTCTTACAGCATTTCAAAAGCACCTACTCTTTCATTTGTAGGTTTAGATTTTCTTCAAAGGGAACCATCCTATTATCTTCCATAGAGTCAGAACCTTCTAAAAGTGTCTCATAAAAGTATTTGATAAAGATCTAAAGAGAGAGGAAATCTTTTGATATGTAATGAAATGATTTTGAATCATTCTTCCACATGCAAGAGCAAGACAATGTATCATTTTAAAGAAACATAATCTACTTGGCACACAGCATCAATACAGAAGCTCTTTTCCTCATTTGCTACTGAGCTAAAGTAATTGCAGTGGCATCAGTTTACAAAATCAATTACTGATCATTAAAACAAAATAATAAATAAGATATACCTTTTTGTTAAAAAAACCCCAAACAGCAAAGGGTACAAGTATTGAATTTAAGCAAGAAATATTAATGTGCCCAATACAAAAAAAATTGCGACATAACAATAGGAAGAAGATATCAATATGCTGCTTTTGATCTGGGAAGGACAAGAAAAAGTTCAGTTTACATGAACTTCTTTTCAAATGGACTTTTCTTACGCTAGGTTTCATGGACTAGTGGATGGCTAGAAGATTTGAGGTAAACTTTTGAGGAACTGAGCTGCAGATCAGAGACAAAGCATGTTTTCTCACTGAACACAGCCTGGTAAGATGGGTAGGACTGTATATTTAATGACACACCACAGACTCTCTAACAGCCCATGCAGAGTGAGCGTTCATACACTCATATTCTTCAAATCTTATAAAAGGTACCTGAAACATTGCTTTGTTACATAAATTTAAGGCTAATATTTGTCATCAATATTTTCTACTTTCTACTCCTTCATTTTTACATGATTTTTTCTTGTGTTTCTGCTAACTTGCTCTCTCTCTCAATGTAATCCTCTATGATTATTCCAATTACAGAATTACACTTTTTCTGGTACAATTTTATTTGGTAAAACACAGCATTTTCAAGCTAATTTTATTATTTGAAACTTGTGATTATTTTCACTGTTAGGTAAGTCTAAAATTGCATGGTGGTCACAAATCACACCAATACATAATACAGCACCAAATTTCAAGTGGTTTTCTCTGAGGCCATCTTTGCTAACTGCCCTCTGCATTGCCTGGTTTCTTCAAACTATACTTCAGCGAATAGGGAAGCACAGGAAATTCAGGCAAGTGCTGCTGCAGATCCTGATGCCAATAAAACAAGAATGATGAAGTGCTCACCAAGATAGAAGGCATGAGGTTAAGTGCACAATCTAACCACATTCCTGTTGAATTGCAACAAACACTTGAAGATTGCTTTGTCTTCCAAGCTTAACTCTTTAATTTGTTTCCAACCTCTTCACTGCCTCTCTCTCCCTCCCTTCCTCATTTTCCCCTGTCTCTGTGTTGTGCTGACTGGGCACTCTGCTCTGTTCCACACATGAGACCAGCAGAGCAACACTGATTAGAAACATTGATTATGGTGGATGTCAGTGAGAATCCCAATGCAGCATCAATCCTGATCCTCACGAAAGGGAGGAGAAAGACAGTGAGGTTGGAGGAAAAACAACCAAAATTCAATGACTGCTGGTAACTTCACGATCTTAAATTCACTTACCCTCAAAAACTTCGTTGTTTTGAAATTAAGATATTTCTTCGTGTTAAAATCTGTGTTTTCTCAGATCAGTTTAAATAGAATGAATGATAGAGAATGGCAAAAAACCCCTTACAATTTTGGGAGTCATCATAAACTTGCTGCTAGGAACTAGTGAGCTGCACTGCCCTTTATTTCTAGGGAAGCTTTAAGGATGGGCATATAGATCTGGAACCGGGTTTGTGTTAGCTGAAGATCTCTCCTGACCGCAGACAGGGTTGGCTCAAGACTTTGCTAGTGAAGCTACAGCAGAATCTATCTCTGCTAATAACAATCTACTGCATTCCTCTGCTACAGGAACTACTTTGCTTTTATACCTGTGGAGAAAAATTATTAATGAAGCTGCCCTTTCTACCATGAACTACCTTCAGGTTTTCGGTGGTTTTACCATGGTATCCTGGATAACACTTACATCAAATCCCATTATGAGCTCTCTTATCAATGTAACACATTAGGGAAGGGGTCAGTTACATGATCCAGTTGCAATAGCATGATGAATTCCCTATCAGCCTTGCTAGTGTAATAAGCTGTGTGTCGGCTCTTAGCCCACTGCAAGTGTGAGGTAATTTAAATCTCTTCCATTTATGTTTAAGAAAAGGGCTTTCACCTTACTTTGCCAAAAGCTAGAAGCAAGTACACAGCCTGGTACTGCAGTTCAGCTGATATGCAGGAACTTGATATTGTGTTCGTAGTTGTGGGAAAAGTCAATGGACTGACATTTATCATGCACGGGAAGGATGAATTTGCCTATCATTCTGTAGTCAAGAGTAACATTTAATACTGGTTCAGAAGGGAGTGATTCATTCCCAGCCTCTTCCCTACAGTGAGGAAGGACAGGTCCTACTGCCCACATCCATTTAGTCACAGGGATACAGTACTAAGACCCTTAACTCTTTACCTTTCTTCATCTTCTAGGAATAAAGAAAAGATGCATTCCACCGAGCAGTAGTGAGGAAAGTGACAAGCTTGGGTGTTTTCTTGCCTACCATCCTGGAGATATAGCTAAAACAGTAGATCCATTTTATTTTGAAAAATGCTGACTTTACAAAGCAGTACCATATATAGGCCTAATGTACACATTATATTAGAAAATGAGGACTAGGTCAGTACTGAGACCAATGTTTTAATATGAGAGACCTCCAATTCATCTTCCGTGTTCTTAGTTTTTCTGGTTTCCTTCTCTTTTACATTTTATATCACTTCTACTCATAAGAAAAACTCTATTTATTGGTGATTCAACAGAGGACCAATTTTCTAACAAGTAGAAGTTTTGAACTCATTTATGATAAAATTTCTATAGTTTACTAAAACTTATTATGCATGCCATGCCACTGCAGACTGCCTCTCAACCTTCCCAAAATATTTCTCATCCTCCATTTTTAAGAATTAGGAAAAGGAGGAAAGAAAATAAAAACCAACTGAAAAAAAAACCAAAGCAAAACAAAACCAAAACCCAACCTAATCAAAATCAGCCACAGGGAGACATCATATTCCAACCAAGTTGTGCATTTTAAAAAGTGTCTTGGCTGCTTCTTTCCCTCCATTTCCTTGAGTTTCTCATGAACGTAATCAAGACCCTCACCACCTAGCTTCACAGACAATAGCAAAGATGTGGTACAGGAATGAAATATGATCACAGAACAAAAATCAGCCTTTGGACAAAGGAGACTCATGATTCAGAAGTGGTCCAGGGCCACACTGAACTTCAGGTACAGTAACCCAACCCCATTGTGAAGCATCGTTCAACTATTTCAGATGTCCGTTTCACAAAGAAATTCATGAATTGCAAATAAACTTGTACTTAGAGATTAAACCTTCTGTTCCCCAGAAGTCAGAGTTCTGGCAAGCAAAGAACTTCTAGACAGCAAGGGGAAATCTAGATTCCTGCTGGTTTTCACCTCATTATACTCTCTAAGGGTTTGTGCACTTAGTTTAAATGTGTGTAAAGGGTGGGTATTGGACTGTCCATGTTAGCAGACTTTTGCAATCCTTTCCCTTTTTTGTGAAGAAAACTTCACCTGAAAGAGGAGAAAATAGAGCAATGAGAGCTAAAGAATAAGAGTGGGAAAGAGGAGAAGAGAAGGAAAAACTAGGAAAGCAAAGTAAAGACAGAAAATCCTGCCACGAGAGGGTAAAAAATAATTGCCACAACCTCCCGGAGAAAACTGGCAAAACACTGAGCTTTAGGGTGTGCAGCACAAGAGTAGACAGAGAAGAGTGGAAAAATTACTGAGTGAATAGAGCAAGGAGAGAGAGTGCAAAGGAGAGTAATAGATTATGCCCTTTAACTGTACATCTCTAATTCTTTCACGTAAAGAGATAACCATTATTACTAATTAGAGATAGGAAACAAAAGCTCAAAGGCTAGGATATGTGCATGAAAAAAATAAGAGAGTAGATTAAATAAGGTGTTTGGATATGAAAGATAAAGGAATGACATAAGAAAGACTGCAGGGAAGAATGCGGCATAGGAAAGAGAGTGCCAGCAATAGAAGAAGAATAAATAAAAAAGGGCAGAAAAAGAGGCTGAGCAGAAATTGATAGGAAAGTGGGCAGAGAGAGACAGAGAGATGAGCAGCAGAATGAACAGGAAGGAGCAAAATCAAATTTAAAGTGAGGTGAAAGGGACAGCCTTTTGGAAACTTTATAGTGGATCATTTACTTCAGTCATTTTCTGATCAAGATCTAGGTCAACACACCACAGTGCCTTGAAGACAGACATCAATAAATGGAGTGAAAAAAGAGAAACCAAAGTTTCCATAATGCTCAGGGAGCAACAGGATAACAGTCTTTTAGCTGTAACAGCCATGCAGACTTTATGCCAGATTATATCGCCAACAAAGAATGCTGTTTTAAAATACGCAGACTTACAACAAGTTAAGCTACATATTCACTTACTCCTGGACATCACATTAGACACCCTGGAGTGCCACTTCAAGATGCAAAGAAAACTAAATGTCAGCTCCCTTCTTATAAATAAAAATGTAGCAGGTTCAGTCATCTTTTACCCGGTGATCAGATTTGGCTCCTAGCTAGCTGAAGAGACAGATTGGGCTTGCTCCAAATCCACAAGGTCTTCTTCAAACAGAAAAAGCCCTATTTGCGTGGCATGCAAAATTCCTCATGTCTCAAGCTCTCTAATCTAACTGTGCAGCTCAGTTACAGTCTCAGGCACTAGAAAAGAGTATAATGTTTAATTTGAGTTTACTGAGTTCTGAAACATTAAAGCCTTTCCTTTATACCAGTTTCAAAACTCTCCCTGCACTGTACATTGCTACTTTGTATCCATTGCATTCTCTAAAAGGAGACTAATCAGTTTACTGCTTTGCCCAGTGTTTGGGTTTTCTCATCATCATTATTTTTTAACCTTGCCTGGCCATATATTTATGTTAGATTAGGACATCAAAAACACTCCTTTCCCCACCTCCCTGTCCCCACACATCCAATTTGAGCTGTTTCAGTGACTTTGATTTGTTTTTCCTTTCTCAAGGAGAGAATTAGTGTAAAACAAGGAGGAAGTGAATAGGCTGTGTAGCATTGAAGAAAATGAGCAAGAGATCGAGAGGTTACTCTCAGAGATGTTACAATCTCTCAAACTTCCACTTTAGTGGAGATCCAGGAGGACTTGGAACACTCAAGTGGTCAAGGATCTGTTGAACATGAAGGCTAGAAGCTGGTCACTGCCCATAGTGGGAGGAAGGCAAAAACTTGACAATGACAGGTAGGACTGGAACATTTTATGACAGATATGAAGCCCTAGAACTAGAAGGACAGTCAACTGGTAAGAGGGATGAAGGTCCTTCTGGGATGAAGGGCCCACTCAAGGCAATGCAATCTTACCCGTCCTTCATGAACTTCTCTGTTAAGAGAAAAGAAGGGTGGTTGTCAGACGTGGCTCCCTTCTAATGGAAGGGAGGGCCCAATATGCAAACCAGACCCAACCAACAGGAAAGTCTTCTCCCTCCCTGGGGCTCAGGTAAGAGATATTACTAGAAAGCTCTCCAGCCCAGTAAGGCTCTTTGATTGTTGGTTCTTCAAGTCAGTGGTGATAAGATAACAAAGAGACAATCAAAATGGATATCAGGGTCTTAGGATGATTGGTTGAAGAATCAGGAGCACAAGTAGCATTTTCCTTGATTGTTCCAGTAGTAGGAATAATATTGAAAGGAACAGGTAGATCCATCAGGTCAATTCATGGCTCTGAGGTTGGTGTCACTGGAAAAATTTTGGAGTTTTTGACCATGAGGTAAGCTTTACAATATTTGGTTAATGGCACCTGATGGGATGAACCTTTGTAAGAGGGGAAAAAGGGTTCAAACACAGGAGGCAGTGGGGCTCATCGACAAAGTTTTAAATTAGTTTCAAAGGGGGAGCGGACAAATCAATGCTTGCCAGAGCCATAGGAAGTCACACCAAAGCTTGAAGGAGGGAATGCCAGCGGGATCTCTCACACTGCTCCAGGTGTCAGCTACCATGGACCACACCTAAAATGTTTCTACACCAATGCGCACTGTGTGAGGAACAGTAAAGAGGAGCTTGAGGCTTTGGCCTGGTCTCAGAGATTTTACATCACTAGAATAAATGAAACCAGGCAGGATGAGCCCTGTGTCTGGAGTGCTATGTTGGACAGTCACAGGCTCTTCAGGAGGGACAGGCAGGGCAGGAGAGGTGGAAGGGCTGGAATGTACAGAGCCTGAAGTTGGCAATGGCAGGGTGACAGTGTCTGAGTAAGGATTAAGGGACACACAAATAATGCAGGTGTCATTGCAGAAGTCTGCTATGGCCACCTAGCCAGGACAATGATGCCAGTGAATTATTCTTTGAGGAACTAAGGGACACCTTCAAAGCAACTGCCTTCGTCCTTATAGGAGCATCAATGTGCCAGATGTTAACAGGGAGCATCACACAGCTAGCACAAGCAAGTCCCGAATAGTCCTAAAACATCTCAATGAAAACTTCAAGGTATAGTTACTAATGGAGCCAACTAGGAAAGGTGCCTTCCTTTGCCTTGATTTATTGCTTGTTAAGAGACAGGCTCTCATGTGTGAAGATTTGTGGCCATCATGGCTCCAGCAACTATGAAGCAATCAAGCTTAAAATCTCTGTTGTCATGTTGTGATTCTTGGGACTGAATTGTACCAGGCCAGGAGGTGGACACTGGTGATCCTTGTGGGCCCCTTCCAATGCAGGATGTTCTATGATTCTATGATAAACATATATAAATACACACAATATACTTTTACATCGGTAATATATAATTATATATTATACATTACTCAAAATATATGTATGCACAATACATATTTATCACATGTTTCAAAGAGGGACAATGAAGCTGATGAAGGGGCTGGAGCACAAGTCTTATGAGGAGAAGCTGAGTGTACTAGGGTTCTTTAACCTGGAAAAAAGGAGGGTCAGGGGAAGCCTTATCACTCTCTTTAACTGCCTGAAAGGAGGTTGTGTTGAGGTGAGTGTCAGTCTCTTCTACCAGGTAATATGTGACAAGGCCAAGAGGAAATGCCCTCAAGTTTTGACATGGAGTTTTAGATTAGATATTAGGAAAAAATTCTTAATTGACAGGGTTACCAAACATTGCAACTTCCTGTGTAAGACTTCCCAGGGAAGTGGTGAAGTTGGCATCCTTGAAAGTATTCAAGAAACACGTGGATATGGCACTGGAGGACATGGTTTAGTGGTGAATGTGGTGATGGAGCTAGGTTGTTTTTTGACTTGATGATTTAAGAGTTCTTTTCCAACCTTAACTTTTCATGATTCTATAGAACTGACCATGTACATTTATGAGTTACTCCTCAGATTGTTCCATTGCCACCCTCGCATATCTTCCTTGGTGACAGTTGCACTGAATAATCTGATGATTTGGAACCCACCATCAACAGGCCAACAGGCACAGGGTATTTGGGGACACTTTATTAGCATGCCCTGAAGTTCCAAAACTCTGCTTTGAAGTTGAGCACTAAGAACTTGCTTGAGTTAGCGGGACATCAAAGTAGCTATTCCCATATCCAAAGTAAACAAAACCCTTTTTTTTAACTCTAGAGATTTTATGGAGCAAGACTTCTCTCCAAAAGGCAGGAGAATGGACAAAACTCTTCCACATTCCATATTTCTGTATGTGAGATCTTTAAAAAACTTCTAATCGACTTACTTCTTATTTCCAGTCATCAGCTCTAGTGTCACAAACTTCCCCGGACGTTTATGAGTTATTGATCTTCTTTCCAGCTCTGCTCAAAGAATGGAGGCATGACAGATTTGCTTTACACAGAGCAAAGTCAACCCGAATGTTGCACACATGTTGCTGCCATGTTATTCAGGTCATGTTATGGGGCTTCTTTGTAGATTACAGCACTCCAGGCCTTCTACCCTAAGAAAATTAAAATAAATAAGCTAACTAAAAGACAATAGGCTTTATATATTTTTTACTCGTGTGTAACTAGATTATTTCCTTAACTAAACCCCTTCTATTCTCCTCTGTTGTGTCAGTCTTGACAGAAGTAGAAATCCAACTTACATTTGTCATGCTGCTATCCGTATGACAGTTTCCATCTCTCTTCCTCCCTCCAAATGTCTGGCATTTGTACACAGGAAGAAAAGAGACAGAAACTCCTGGGAACTGGACACTTTTATCCTTACAGCCACATTCATTTACTGCAGAAGAGAATTTGTGCCCACGCTAAGACTATTCCTGTTCTTAGGTCAAAGTGAAAACATTCTCTCCTTGAAGATGAGACTATGACCTTGGACTGAGCACCTGAAGATGGGAGCATGTAGTCCTGCTCTTCTGACTGTTGTTCCTGCAGTGACAGACCCTGCCACACAGCCAGGGTGGATGTGACAAAGAGAGATGACTTTGGACACAAGCTCTCCACCAGAGCCCTAGAGGAGAGTGATGGTGAACAGAAATTGCATATAGCTGGGTAGCTTAAGCTCTCTTCCTAAGACTTTCTCACCTGGTCCAAGGCAGGTCCTTAAATTATATTTTTTAATAAGTTCAGCAGGATCATATCTTTAAAGGAGGCATCACTCCCATCTAATCACAAAGCACGCAGCTTTTTATTGCTTGGTTTTACTGTCCAGGAGAACCCCAGGACTGTTCACAGCGGGGGCCTGTGATGAAGGTGATAATATTAATTAACTTCACCCCAAAAAGCATGAGTAGGCTCAATTAACTTGCACTTGAAATCGCTTTGAAACTCTCACATAAAAGTAATGGTGTTCTTTATCAGTTATTCCAAGTCAGTTATTCCAGTCTAATAACATTCTTATTATTATTCTTATGTTTATCTTTTGTAAAAAAAAAAAAAAGAGAAGCTAAAGAAATGGATCCTGTCACTTTTAGATTCCCAAGAAAATTTCTGAACATTTGTACATCACAGATGGTATGAAGCCTAAAATCATTAAAATAAAATCAATGAAGTATCGAAAAAAAGACAAAAATCTAGGACTATATAAGTGAACCAATCCTCCAGAAAATTAAAAAACCTGAATAAGACGTAATAAACAAAAGGTGTCAAGTATTTTAAAAACACTGGGATTGTTTTTGTTGGTTTTTGTTTTAGTTTGGTTTGGCTGGTTGGTTGTGCATATTAATCAACTCAGTAAACCAGTTTTACAAATATTCTGTTGTTAAACAAGGTGATAAAGTAATAAGAGGGTAATTCTCATTTCTACAGTAGTGATCTTTAAAAGGCTGTATTAAATGATACAGCAATCTTTGTCCACAGGCTGGAAAAATATCTGTCTCACTCAGCTGGAGAAAAATTACAAAAGAAAAAATATGAACTGTTCATCTCCTTTAATTATCTGTAACAGCAGTTCCCTACTTCATTATGTTAGCTAAATAAATACCTGGACTTAAATACCGTTTACATAATGAGAACATTGGAGAAGACCCTGATGACAGTGCACAGCTCAAACACATTTTCAAACTCGTAGCAAAAAATGAGACACTAATTCTTACTGATTTTGCTGCCTGGTTTTCAACACCTCTCTGGCAATACAGGACTGCTTAGCTTGCTTCCCACTTACCACATGCAAATATAGACCTATGCAGAGATGAATGCATTTTTAATTTTTAAATACCGAGGTGGGGATTCACTTGTGTCTTACCACACACTCCCTGTTCACAGGGAGCAGTAGCCTATGGGGAATATCAAAGTAAACAAATCACAGTGTTCCCACTGAACAGCTTAGCTGCACCTTCAGTAGTCTTCTTAAGAAACTGACTACTTCCTAAGACTACTGAGTTGAGGAAAAGGATGAGCAGCAGACATCAAAAGGGTAAGGTATATCTTTGAAATCCCTTCACAGTCCAGTATTTTGTTTACGACCAAAGCCCCTGAGCTGCATGTGAAAGCCAGTTTCCATGGATATTTAAATGACGCTTTTATCAGGCATATCAGAACAACACACTTTGATGTTTCAAAGTCTTGCAAGGTCACCTCTGAGCCACCCTCAAATTCATTTCTGTCAAGCAATCAACAATTCTTGTAAGCAACAAAGAGTGCTTGTGGCTTGTCAGTGTGACCAAATTGCAAAAGAATTGAAAATGTGAAGCACTGAAGCAGAGAAGATTAACCACACCAGCAACCTGTCACAGAAAACCAAGCACCTTTGCTGTCTGTTCTTTCCTTGCCTCCTGCTCCTTCACAGTGCTTTGTTCTCCCTACCCTGCAGAACAAGCCACAGGTATTTTTGTGATGTGCGATGATTCATCTCTGAACTGAAGCACAAGACCAAAGCATTGACTCTGAAAACATGTCCATCTACCTTCCCTACGTTGATGTACCACTGAAATAGATAGGATGGCTCACTTTGTAAATCAGACATGTTTGATGAATTGAGCCTTTGTGTATGACATATTTTATGGGAGAAACTTTTCAAGGCCAGCAAATTATGAAATCTTAGGACTTCAGTTCAAGTTATCTGTCATCACGTGCAAAAAAAATCAGCTGTAGTAAAAGCTGAAATAAAATTATTGGGAAGAAATTAACAGCAATGAAAATGCTTTTCAAATTAATGCTTCAATTTTGAAATAGCTATTATAAACATTTTTGCTTGCTATGGCTTGCAGTTAAATTTTAAAAATAGCACTTAAATATGCATGTTAATAACATCCAGAAGGCATTTCTTTCAAGCCTGTTTGGGCTGTTGAAGGCCTTAATTTAACCACAGCATTCATTTATGTCTAGCAGTTAGAATTTTCTTTTAAGCTCAAAGGAGCCGAGAGTTGTAACTATGATCTAATTGGTGAGGAATGAAGAATGTTTTTCATGTTTTATAGACACCATGAATCCTGATCATTTTACCGCAGTAAATTATAGAGTGTTCTGCTCACTGTGTCTCCCTCTGGAAGTATGGGCCTATATCTCATTAAACTATAAAAATAAGTTGCAGTGTTCGACACTCCTCGAAAGCTATCCTGCCAAGGTATGTTATTTTTATATCTCTAATGCGTGTCAGAGAGTCAGTCCAGAGAAAGTTAGGTTTTTTACAGTCTAAAACTAAATTAATTTATAGCTACATCCACATGTCAGAGGGGACACATAAGGAACCTAAACTGCTATAGAAAACAATAATTTATTATTGATTTTCAGCTCCTTTTTAAAAGCAGCTGCAATTTATTGGCTTCTCAGTTCTTTCCTCTCTGGTACAAATGATCTAAACAATGCTAGCAATGAAGCAAAGCAGCTCCTGTGGGTATGGCAAATGACATAAAAGTCAGATATGCTTTACCTGTTTTTGGCTTAAGACAAATGGTCCATCACTGAAATGAGAATAAAAAAAAAAAAAGATCAGAGGTGGAATGTAATGCTTTTTGTGTTTTAAGATTGGGTTTTTTTTTAAAGATGTGTATGGTTAGGCAAGATCTCTCTTTACATGAATTGTTGACTTTAAAAGCTAGCATTTCACACATTTTGAAAGCTATGTAATTGTCATTTGGTACAGTCTAGCTGAATTTAGCTGCAGTAAAGGCAGTACACTACAAATGATAAATTACGTATGTTTAATCCTATGGTAATGCCTTGGTTTTGTGTAAAAAAAAAATCTTAAAGGCAGATGTTACAGAATTGCTTCTGTAGCCACTGAAGCCTAATTGCCAACCCTTTAAAGCAAGGGTAGAGTGGATTGGAAAAGAAATAAGCAACTCAAGAGCCAAGGTAGGAATGAGCACAGCACTAGGAACACTCTTTGAGGAGCGCAGCAGTAAGATAAGAACAGTAATCTCTTTTCTCCCAGCAGCACCATGATTAACCACAGATATCTCCTTTCAGAGCAAAATAGTCTACTAAATGCTTCTCATCTTAGGAGTATGAAGGAGTATACTAAAAATTATAGCAATAATTTTGAAAACACAGGCTTACATGTTATTTGTTCTTTCTATGGAGGAAAATAAATTACTCTGTTGCTAGGAAATTTAGCTCAAGTTAGTTCTTCTGTACAAGGTTTTGTTGCCAAGGCCACAGTTCCTTCCCTGAACAGTCTTAGCTCCAAGGTCCTGGACTGGGTCTTGGCCACAGTCCTTCTTTAAACAGGATTTTCTTCTCAGGGAATGAATGAATGGTCAATATCCCAAGAGAGAAAAACAGGTAAATCTTCGCAGATTGGTGTGTGAAACTCTTTGCATTTTGCTCATTGGTGGTTACCAGCACGCACACCCTTCCTGAGAACTGCAGGTTACAGCAGATCTTGGTCCATTCGGAAACAACTCGACTCTCAGAGCTAAAGGACGTGCTCATCTTTCACCCCAAGGTCTGACCATGACTGACAAGGAATACAAGGGAAGGTCATCCAGTTACACCAGACAGGAGGCCAGATTCAAAGTAAGTAATTCCATTCTCAGGTCATGAGTTTCAACACTCAGGCTCCTGGACAAGATTTCCATGCTTATCCTTAAAAAAAAAAAACCAAAGAAGATGAGAAGAGTAAACAGAAATTGACAAAAACTCTCTCACCCCTGCCAATCCCATTTATCTTATGCACAAACAGAAATGGAGAAGTTCTGAAATGAAAAGCAAAAAATGATAAAATTATTACTTCACAGAAATATTTATACCCAAAAAGAGTAATGGAAACACGGAAACAGAATCAGAGAGGGTGCTGAATGACAGAAATCCTGATTTATTAGGCATAACAGAATACATCTGGAGTAGTTGCATCCCAGTCAGGATCATTAAATCTACGTTTGGAAAAAAATAGGAAAAGAAGCAGCAAGGTCTAACAGCCACCCTACACATTTCAGAGGGCTGCTACAAACACTGTGAGAAGCCTTCTTTCAAAAACAGAAGGACCAGGGATAAAGATAGAATCACAGGCACTTGTTACTGACCAAAGGCACATGAGAACAGCTCTTGCGGCAACGTGCAGGCTGCTCTCGCCTACCAGACACTATGCTACAGGACAAATTTCACTACCCGCCCTTCTAGATGGAATGAAAAACTGGGAATCAAACCCCACTCTTCTTCTCTCTCTGGTCTGGCCTGTAACAGAGCACATGGAGAACTCTGTGCATAATTTTCTTTAATCTACAAAAAAAACCCCAACCAACCAACTAACCAACCAAACAAAAACAAAAAGACAAACAAAAACCAAACAAAGCCCCAAGTAAACAAAAACCAAACAAACAGAAAAATTGGGCAACAGAGGAGAAAGGGTAAACATACTGAGACAACAATTTTGTGGTATATAAATAGATGGATTTTCACTAATCCCTGTACGATTCACCTGTAAGAGAAGCTGACCAGAAATGTAACCCCTTGTTCACATGCAGCTAGTAATAAGTTAGTCCAAACTTCAAGAATTTGTAGGATAGAGGGGAAGAACATCATTAGGAAATGTAGTCAAGCACAGTGCAGGGGTTCAAACAGCCTGTAGTGTATCTCATAGTTCAAAAAGAAGTTAAAAGCAGCATCCTCCATGGGGTAGCACTCAGGCAGCAGCTGACATACATTCACCACAGAGTCACAGATGTACATTTTCTCAAGATAGGTTTCAGACTGCTAACACAGCTCCTCTCATCCCAGAGACGTGCAAAAAATATATCCTTAAAATTGTCAAATTTGTGAAAATATGTGGAAGTTTGAGTCCCAAATATAAATAGATTTACAGGAAGGAGTAGCACCCAACCATGTATAAAATTTATAGATGACTGTAATTACCTGAAGCACATAAGTACCAATATGAGGAATGAGAAAGTATGTATAAATTTTTAGAAACTTGATTAACCTTGTCTCAGCATTACCAAGTATAGCCATTAAGTATTACCCCATATAATTATGGTTTACAAAACTGCAATTTACTAAAATTTGAAAGGGCAAAGATACAGGATTTCATAAAAACTATACAGATGCTGCCACTCAAATATTTTCAGTGCTGTAACTCCAAAAAGTATTTTGTACTTAATTTTGTTTAAGCCTATGTGTTTGTGATCTATCTGAAAATTCAGTATGAATGAGGCTCAGATAAGTCCTGTTCCAGCTGAGCTAAATGCCTGTTGAATTTTAATGAGAAAAATTGTCTCTTTTAATGTGTTTTTGTAAAAACTGATTCTATTAAAGTATGCTATAATTGAATTATATGTTAGGCTATTATTCAGAATTATTTGTTGTATTATTAGCCTCAGATTCCTGCATAAACACTGCAAATTATAAATATTTTAAATAACATCATTCAGAGTAGAAGTAGATAAATAATATAAAATTGACTTCTTTGTGTTATTTGCAAGTGAAAGTAAAGGATGTCATTTCACACACACACACAGACACAGGCATAGACACAGACACACACTTTTTATTTTACATTTTTCCTTTCGCTCTGTGTAGATGAACCTGATACTCAAGAAGCAAGGCCAAAACCTTGGAAAGTTATCTCCATCAAAGACAAATTGTTATTTTTACATATATTATCATTGTTAAAGATCAGTTTTTCACAGCTCCAAAATTCTCCCCAGTGGGCAGTAGTCCATCTTACTAAACTACCTACCCATAATTCAACCCAATTTCATGCAATTGTCTGTCTATGCTCATGAAAGTCCATCTCTGAACTGCAATGGAGACTATTTTCCATAGCCTCCAGGGAGGCAGATAATTTTGTTGGCTGCCTCCATTCCATTCGTCTTCCACTAAATAAAAAAGGGATTGCCTTTTCCCTAGTGCTGTCTGCTTTCAGAAGTCCAAACATCCATTAAGTGGAAAGCACTAAATTAGTACAAATACTGAAATGCCTGAGTAGAAAGCTATTCATTCCCATGCAAACTCAGAAACAGCCTTCACAACAACTGTAACTACTGACAGCTTTATCAGCCACAGGACTTGGTCTCCAGAAGCCAAATTCTCATATTCAAGTCTTGTGAGAAAAGTTCACGTCCAGAGTGAAACTTGACTAACACTCTTCAAGGAACTCATCTTTTCTTATGGATGCATCCCAGTTTGCATAAAAATTAATAAGAAAAGGAGACTGTTTAAGCTCTCCTTTTATTTTCTGATACTCAAAATAGCATTTAATTCACTGCAGAGCAGGGCATTATTCCAATTCAGGTCATTTTGAGGCTTTTAAGCAACCGTTATTAACCACTGACATAGAAAGAACAGTCTGAATGAATTTATTCATATTTCCAAGGTATTCAATTCTGGTTTGGTATACTCTTTGACATGGAAAAGTTTGATCAATGGCAATAGAGGAAAACAAATTATTTAGTTGCAGGAACTAATTTGAAAGGCTAACTAGTTTTTTCTAAACATTAGATAAGTTCTTTTCTAGAACAAGACAAGATAGCTGAATATTTTCTTGCACAAACAAATAATTTGTAAAATATTTGAAGCTTTTGACCCTTATTCAGTCATGGGCCAAAGAAGATCTAATTAAAAAATGATATGTGCTCTCTTATTTTCATTTACACTACTGGAATACACAAAAATTCTTATTGCGAAGGATGGTTACACTAAAAGATTGCAAAGACTGAATCCATATTATTGTACAAACAATTAAAAAATTAAAGCAACCACTTATCAAGTGCAAAATGAAGTTAACTTCTGCATGAGTGTATCCACGGACAGCAGAGAAATAAAAAGGCTTTTTTTAATGGAAGTTATAAGCATTGGGTTCATTTCAACATTTTCTGCAAAAGGCTGTGATTTAGTGCTCCAGCAGTGCTGTTTTCCAGCAAAAGCTTTTGCATTACAGCTTCTACCAGGTCCTGCAAACTCAGAGCAGGATTTTACTACTTCCTCCACACAACATTAAGCAGGGATTTCCTTCGAAGTAAAACAAATCACACCGTATCCCTGTAAGTTTAGCCAAGCAAAATTATTATAGATGCATAGTCAATACTTAGGCTCTTTCAGCTGAAGGCAGTATTTCTATAGAACTCATAACATGTGTTTGGCATCAAAATATCTGTACCTGGCTACTAGAAGCAGCAAATAAGTAATGCTTTCTTGTGTATACATAGATCTATCAAAAATACGTATTTATTTTTCCATATAGCATATCAATAAATAACAGGTTCAATTACTCTCTGCTCATTTCCTCTCTTTTGTGTCAGAACTGTGACATTAATTTTATGGAACTACGCCTAATTTTCATGTCACTGAAATAACTATTCTGTTCCATGACATGAAATGAACAAGGGACAGTACAAGAGACTACATCTTCACCCCTGCCTCTAATGCAACTGCTTTCCAAAAACATGGCTAAATGGTTAGGCAGTGTAGAAGATTCAATCAGCTGATTGAGGGCCTGCTGGCTGACATTGCAAAATCAAGTGCCCCTCATTGAAATTCTCTGCCCGCAGTCCCTTTGCATTTATAACTGTGGGAAATCAGCTCTGCCACCTGAGCTGGCCTCAGCTGCCATGGCGTCACATGAAGATAGATGTGATCACTTACGGAGGTACAATAGGGAGCACTCTTCTGATCTGCTTTCATCTCGCTCCCTGATCTCAGATCAAAGCAGGGAGGCAAGCAGAGCAAGGGCATGTCTACACAGGGACATTACATCAATCTAGTTTGTTCGGTCTGAGTGCAGCAATTTAAATACATCTCACTGAAAGGCTTATGCCCCAGTTTGTCGGGCCAGCTTAAAATATTTTCCTTATTAATCATAACACCCAAACAGCTCTGTACTTGTCTGAATCAACTGCCCCAACTTCCCAGGCAGTATTTCATGTCTCAGTGTTTGCAGCTGTGATTTTTTTGCTGTGCTGTAGGAGGCCTATTTGAAATTAAAGAAATTTGTGGGCGGGAGAGAAAACAAGTCAAATGAATGCACTCCTTGAAAACTTTCCTGGTGTCCATTAACATCATCAAAAGCATTACTCATCTGCTGATGTGCAACATCAATGACTCATTGCTAAACACTGTAGTTATTGTAATATGAACTGAACAGCACACACATATTTGCCATAGTTCCACTGGGCAGAATTTCCCATTTTGCAGAAACAAATGAATGTCAGTACAATTTCAATATAGAAAGATCTGCTTTCCTCATGGGAAAAAAAAATGAGCAGAGGTCATCTGTGCAGCAAGCACAAGGAGCTACAGCTTCACATCACTGTGGAGCTTTTCTTCAGGTCACAGGAGCACTGTTCTCCCAGGGGGTAGAAGTTCAGCACCTACAGCCATGCATGACTTAATTCCTTTGGTGTCAGCAGGTCAGCCGTCAGGAGTCCTGTCCTGGAGCTTTTCCAGGTCACCTGGAGAGTGTTGTCCTGTCTGAAGTCCCTTTAGATGCAGGCTTTCTGTTCTGCTACTTAGAGGTCTGTCAGACCACAAGGGAGGAGTCAGAGGGCAGAAACAGGTGTTCCAGAAAGTTATCTGATCCTAAAAGATTTAGACATAGAACTCTGCCTGAACACAGGAAAGCAAATCCCAAAAACATTTGGCAACTTAGATGAAAATTTTTCTGCTGCCATACTAGACTGGCAGTTGCTGCAAAGCATTTTTTTAGCATATGGAAATCCAAGGGAAGTCAATTTCACGACGAGAGTTCTAATCACTTTCAGCACATCTGAAATCTGTCTCTGAAAATTAAGGAGTTTAAAGACAGAATAATGAACTGTCATGACAAAAACACCCTAGGAGAAACTTAAATTGTGAGTTTAAGGTGAAGTGATCTTTTCAGGTCTGCTAGTGAACATTCCAAAATAAATCCAAATAAGGAGCCATAAAAGTTTTTAATAAGATCAATATATTTCTTTAAAATATTGAATTTTCCTACAGGCTTTGAAAATGCATCATGTCACCTACTTAATGCATACAAGGTTTTTAAATAAAAATAACTCAAACTGCTGACTAACCAGGGGAGCAACAAGTTTCTGATATCTGCTGCTGAAAACACATATTCAGAGCCTGAAACTTCCTGGTTGCATTTGGGAATCCATAGGGGCGGATATATTTGTACACCATGCATGATATAACCTCAAATATAGCAGCTATCAAATTCAAGTCACTTATTAGCACAGATTTATTTTCTCTTTCCCATTTAATATCTTCAAACCTGTTCTCCCTGCATAAAGAGTGACATTAAATGGCACAACTACTACAGATACTTGTCTCTCCAATGTCAGCCTTCATCCCACATCTGTCTACAGTTCTGAGTGTCAGCAATGGTTTAGCTGGAGCTGGACTGGTACAAAATTATTTCCAGATAGTCAGTAACGAAAATATTCTTATTGGATACTTCCAACTACTTGAGGCAGCAAGTGTCTGTAAGTGCACAATTTAATAAAAGTCATACAAGCCTTAATATACATATTTTATGTTTCCACAATGTGCCATAAAATGTATTTGTGATATTTTCAAAGAGACAAATAAAGTGGCTGGAGGAAACTTTTATTACATTGTATTTTTGATGAAAAAGAAACAACCTGAGACAAAAAAAAAGCTGAAAAGTTATAATAAATTAAAAACACCAGTTGTCATATTTGATATGCTTTATAGCTCCTTTAACTTTAGAATTAAGGAAAGCATTACCAGAGAGAAATGTTTTCACAAAAAAAGGTGCCCTACCGACTTAGTGTTAATTATACTTACTAAATTCTTGATGCAGATCTCTGTCTTCTTTAATACTTAGATGTTGACATTATGTTCCCAAAAGAATTTTAGTCTTCAACTTTTAACAATATCTGCCAGCCAAATAGTAAGTAAATAAACAAACAAAACTAGTCATTTTGAATTTTAAAACTTGCATGCCAGGAATCACTTGAACTTCAACTACAAGCTGAAACATGATCAGTTGAATGTTCAGCAAATGGCACTTACAGAGCACATCAAAATCTAAAGATGTCATGCAAGTAGCAACAGGCACATGAGAATTGCCTGAGTAAAAATATAAAAATCAAATTTTTATCAAATTCTTGGGTCAACCTGTATTATGTTGTTGGACATAACCTTATCTGTCACATAACAAGCCTACATGGAAGACTTCACTAGTAAAAGGTGGTGTTGTGGAAAATGGGGAGAATAGGAAAGGGAACAGCCAGAAGGATAGATTTTTGAAGAGCTGCAGTGAGTTTTTCTGTGCTCAAGAAAGAATCTTAATATCACTCAGCAGTTTAATCCTCTCCAGCCTTCTGACAATATATGGAGAAGCTACATAAAGCATTTTTTAGTCCTATTCAGAGCTCCTTAGGTAATCTTCATTGCATATAAATAACATTATTACAGCTTCTAAACAGAGAAGAAAAATTCTGGTCAATAGAACATTGTATTATGCAATATATACAGGCAACTAGGGAGCAGGGAAACCTATCTCAGAGTAAACTAACAATAATTCTCCATTACCATCTTCAAAAGACTTGACTGTAGTTCATCTTCACATGGCTATGGACCACAGCTTATGTCATTTATCTTGTCAAAACTTTCCCTTTCCCACAGACATAGAACCAAAGAAGTCTGGGCTAGGAGTAGTTTAAAAGCTAACTTAGGAGAAAAATATTTGTGAAAGGAAGAAGGTGGGTTTCATACTAAACAACAAAATAGCATAAATAGCCCCAACCAAATAACCCAAATAGAAAAATTGCTTCTCTTAAAACACAGAACCATCCCCTAGTGGTCACTGCCTTGGAAAGAACAATAGACTCATGGCTTTTATTAACTGAATGTGTAAAAGTGGACGTGATGTTCATATACACAAACATAGCTATTTTGTGCAACCACTATATAGAAGTTATCCAGTTGGCTTTTTATAAAGTTTCAACAGAAGAGAAAAGTGGAAACCACTAGAGAAACACATATACTTTTATCGTTCCTTGAGAGCATACATTAACCAAACTGAGTTAACTCAAACTAATTTCATTGAGTGAGCTGCATAATCTATTTTCAGAACACCTATTAGAACAACTTCACCTTCTGCATGCACCAGCAGTATGTTCTTGGGTATGTTTCTACCTTAATATTTGGCAACCATGGCTTAAAAAGCAACATGCATAGCACTTGCTGATGTCACTTGCTAGAATGTACTTAGTAAAATTATTTGTGAACTTGTGACCTTCAGATTGAAACAGTCAGTTATAGTAGCCCTGACACATAATACAGAAGTGATTTCATGTCACTAAAACTCCTCAGAAAGGGCCTAGTTTCAATTCCTTCAGGAACTGAAATTGCTCATGCAGCTATTGCTTTGTAGTTGCACCTTATGTGACATTAGTAAACCGTTCATAGCTAAAAAATAAAAGTATGATAAAAAGAAGATACTAATTATAATGATTTGTTAACCTTTCCTTTTCCAAATGTGTGAGGTGACTTGGAAATAACCCTTAGTCTTTTTAAATTACCTCACAGTCACAGCTTTGTTCAAGTTTGACAGTTAATATTTGTCTGCATTACCACAATTACACCAAACACTCATCACAGCTAGTTTGTGGGTCAGTGCTGGTCTGTCACATTTCTAAAAAACAGTCAGATTTCTATTTTCTGTAAAGGCAAATTTTAGAATCTGAACAAAATGACAAATTAACTAATTAGCAAAAGAAAATTGAAAGGTATTTCTGGCCTTGTGAATCCTTTTTTTACTAAGCATAGAATGTCCATTTCTTCAGTATCAGTCATAATTGTTAAGGTAAAATGAATACAATAAATGTCTTGGATACAGCATTTTTATGACAGCTTTACAAAAAACCCCAACATTCTAAACCCATCAAAAACCCCAGATTTATTTTCTTTAATTGGCATTGATTTTTCAAATATTTGCAAGTAGAGAGAAGTTACCTAAGTCTGACATTGAAAATGTTCATTTAGCATATACTGCAGTAGCAACAAGTAGAATGCTAAGAAAAGAAGGCCTTGCAAAAATATTTTTGTGATTTTGGGTTTTTTAACAAATTTCCTCCATAGACTGAAGGAAAAATGAAAATATCTTGGCTGAGAATTAAATTGGAAATGGAGGCCTGTCACTGTTGCATATGCTACTTCAAATTAAGTAAGTTGAAAGCATCACTCCTTCATGAAAAACCTCAGGTCAGGTTTCTCTTTGTTGAGAAACCCCAGAGGCAGGCACTGAACAGGATGCTTTAAAGTCCTTTTAACTATTATTCCTAAGATCTCATAGGAATTTATTTTTTGTTATTTAATGTGTTTATGTGGTTCCATACTTTAGAACAAAATGCTAATGAAAAAATTTTGCTAATTTTTCTAATAACAAACAATAAGTTGCTAAAAACTTATATGCTTTGGTCCCAGACATGCAAAAAGTAATTATCAACAGAAAAAAAAGTAGACTCTAATTTGCATAGTAGTGAAAAAATGCGAGTATGTAGGGGGAAAAGCTGAGGAATACTTACATCATTTCATGACATATCTTCAAGTTGTTTGGCTCCTTTGATTGAGATAGATATCTTCAATTAAGACACATCTGTTTGAATACATTCTTACTGCAAGGGGAGCCTGGTGGCACTCTCACAGATTGTGTTACAAATTCTTTTTCTAGAAAAGTGAGCAGTCTTCGGTTTACACAAAAATATCAGATCATTGGGGTGTTTTTTTTAAAATTCACATTTCTTGGGAATAGCATGGCAGTTTTCTGTGCATTTTAATCCCCTGGCTGAGCCTGTATCCCCAGTACAAGTGCTCTATTGGAACCAGTCAGTCAGGTTTGTGATCACCTCTGCTAAAAGAAAAAGCACACACACTACACAAGCTAATTCCAGTACAATAGCATCCTGTCTCAGCAGTACTAATTTTTGCAGCAATAGCACAGCCTGCTATGCCCCAGCTTCTGCTATCATTTATAGAAACATGATCATAAAAAGGAAAAAGTGAATAACGTATGTTAAGTATTCATATGTAATTTCTATTCAAATATACTTTTTTTCCCTGTTGAATGTGAGCATTGATCTGAGACTCTGTTCAAATACAGCAGCAGAGTCATTTTGATTATTTTTCTGGAAGAAAAAATAGCAACTGCTTCCTACCCACAGGAAAAAAATCTCAAATAAATCAGATCTGGTATGAATGTATCTCCCACAGATAGCTCTGCACTAAATTCTTTAGTGACAAGATTGCTAGTATGAGTTACATGTCCAACATTAAAGAGTGAGAAAAAGGTGGTAAGTGGGAAAGTAACATCATTTGCACTGATAAACTAGGACCACAAAGACAGCTGTAATATACAGACAGACAGGATAGATGAGGACATAAAGTAGCAAATACGAATGCTGCAACTCTTTGGAGGCTTTTTTTTCTTATCCTTATACTCACACACCTCCTCCAACAGCCCATAAACCCCACATCTTTAGGATGACAAAAAGAAATCCAAAACACTCATCATTTCCTTTAGAAACATTTGCTTTTTAGGTGAGTGCATTTGGTTTACACAGCAAAGTTTTTGCAGCGGGGGGGCTACAGGGGTAGCTTCTCTGGAAGATTTCCCTGTGCCCAGCAGCTCCTAGACACTGCTGGACAATGCTGTGCCCAACAGCGATGGCAGTAGCATCTCTGGGATAATGCAGTTGTGAAGGGCAAAAAGTTCTGCACAATGGCACTTGCAGCCAGAGAAGAAAGGCGTGACAACATGTGAGAGTAGCAGCCCTGCAGACACCAAAGTCAGAGCAGAAGGAGGGGCAGGA
Source organism: Corvus moneduloides (assembly GCF_009650955.1). Taxonomy (NCBI): domain Eukaryota; kingdom Metazoa; phylum Chordata; class Aves; order Passeriformes; family Corvidae; genus Corvus; species Corvus moneduloides. The sequence continues at coordinate 48,067,145 of NC_045511.1, forward strand.
GGTGCTCCAGGAGCCAGAGCTGACATGCCCCTGCAGCCCATGATAGTGTGAAGATCGTCCAGGGGCAGCCATGCACCTGCAGCCCGTGGAGGTCCACGAGGGAGCAGGTCAGTCCCTGAAGAAGACTGTGTCTTCATGAGAAGGCTGCGCTGGAGCAGGGTCCAGGCAGGACCTGTGGACCCATGGAAAGAGGAGCCCATGCAGGAGCAGGTTTGTTGGCAGGACTTGTGTCCCCATGGGGGACCCACTGTGGAGCAGTGCATTCCTGAAGGACTGCACCACATGGGAGGGAAGCCTGTGGGAAGGATCCAGGTTGTAGAAGTTCATGGAAGTCTGTCTCCTGCGGGAAGCACCCTGCACTGGAATAGGAGATGAGTAAGAGGAGTACTCCACCTGAGGAGGAAGGAGCAGCAGAGACAACGCGTTGAACCGACCACAGCCCCTATTCCCTGTACCACTGCACCACTGAGGGGGGAAGGTAAAGCAACTCAGAATGAAGTTTGGTGCAGGCAGAAGTGAGGGATGGGGAGATCATGTTTTTTAGGTTTGTTTTGATTTCTCATTATCCTACTCCAATTTGATTGACAATAAACTGAATTTATTTTTTCCCAAGTTGAGTTGGCTTTGCCCACCATGGTAATTGTTGAATGATTTCTCTCTGTCCTCATCTTGACCCATGAGCCTTTCTGTCCGGATGTGGGGGTGAGAGATAAAGCAGCTTTGGTAGTCATCTGGAATCCAGCCAGAGTCAACCCTCCACGGTGAGCTTTCAGCTGCACAATAAGTAATTATTAACACTATTTTTGAGAGAGTAAAAATATTTAAAATTTAAATGCTGTAGTGCAACAATGCTGCAATAAGAGTAAATTGAGGAGAATAACATTTTCTTCCTGTTTAGAAAAAATAAAGCCTGGTTGTTAAATGTAAATTTTTAAAATTACAATATAAGAAGTACACAGCCTGCAAAGAAGAGGGTCAGATCAGAGGCTACTTTAGCAAACAGATCATATATATGTCTGTGGGACAGGACTTCATGGGATGCACTTTTGAATACTGAGGGAGCTGGCAGATGCCATTGTGAGACCACTTTCAATAATCTTTGATCAATTCTAGCAATTGGGAGAAGCATCTGAAGCCTGCAGAAAAGCCTCTGTCAGTCCTATCTTCAAAAAGGGCAAGGGCCCAGGGAACTACAGTTCAGTCAGCTTCACCTTGATTCCTGTGAAGTCATTGGATCAGCTAGCCCTGGAAACCATTTCTAGGCACTTGAAGGACAAGAAGATCATCAGGAATAGTCAGATGGCTTCGCCAACGGGAAGCTTAACAAACTAAATTACTTTCTACAGTGAAATTACTTGACTGATGGATGAAGGGAGAGCAGTGGATATTGTCCACACAGACTTTAGTGAGGTCTTTTCCTCCTGTAAGATCTTCATAGATAAGATGTTGAAGTAAGGGATGGATGACCAGTTGATGGAACAGTGGCTGAAGAGTGGTGATCAGTGGCATGAAGTCTAGTTGTAACCCAGTGATTCAAAGTGTATATGAAGCATCAAATCTGGATCTGATACTTTTTACCATTTTCATTAATGGTCTGGATGATGAGGAAGAGTGCCCCCTCAGCAAACCTGAGAGGAATGCTTGATATGCCAGAGGGTCATGCTGCCAACCAGAGAAAACTCAGCAGGGTGGATAACTGAGAGGACAGGAATATCATGGAATTCAACAAGAAGTATGAAGTCCTGCACCTGGGGAACTATTCCACACATCTGGGTATTTGGGGGCCACCCAGCTGGAAAGCAGATCAACAGAAAAGGACCTGGGTGTCCTGAAGGACACCAAGTCAAACATAGACCAGCTCTGTGCCTTTACTGCAAAGACTAGGAACGGTACCCTGGGCTGCATTAGGGAGAGCGTTGCCAGAGATTTGAGGGAGGTGAGACTGCCCATCAATTCAGTACTGCTAAGGTATGGATGGAGTGTTGTTTCCAGTGCTGGGCTTCCCACTGCCAGACAGCCATGGACATGCTGGAAAGAGTCCAGCAAAGGGAAACAAAGATGTTGGACAAGAGCATCTCTCCTATGAAGAAAGGCTAAGGAAACTGAGCCTGTTCTGCCTGAGTAAGAGCAGGCTCAGAGGGAAGTCATTAATATACGTATAAATATCTGCAGGAACAATGCAAGGACAGAGCCCAACCTTTTCCAGTGGTGCCCAGTGAGAGGAGAAGAGGAAATGGGCACACACTGAAACACAGAACGTTCCCTCTGAACATCAAGAAGCACTCTTTCATGTGAGGCTGACCAAGCACTGGTCAGCAAAGATTGCTCAGCAAGATGGTGGAGTCTCCTATCTTGAAGATGTTCAAAAACCATCTGGACACAGTCCAGAAAAATGGTCTGGGGAACGGGTTTTGATGGATCCACTTGAGCTTAAGGTTTGGACAAGATGGTCCCTTCTACAGGTCTCTTCCAACCTCAATGATTGTGTGATTCTGTCATATCTTTTAGCTGAAAAAGGAGGTAAATTTTTATTTACACTGTGTCAAAATGTAACAGTTTCAAAAGCACCTTCTAGGTCAGCAGTGATAGATTTGGGGTTTGATTTTTTCCCTTGAAACCTTGTTCTTAATTTTACCTAAACAAGTAAATCCTTTGTTGAAATACAGACCCCATCCCTGACATTCGCCTTTAATTAAGCCAGAGTGACAGCTAGGGAGAGATCCCCTCATGCCTCTTTTCCAGCCAGTGTGGCAGGTCTGCCACTGTGGTGCCAGAGGAGCAGGCCACACTGAGGCTGCTGCTGTAGCTTGTCCCCATGAAGACTTTTGCCCCCCAGAAAGTCCTGTTCTCCCTCACAAAACCACTCACAGGCATGGGGAGCAGTAGCCCTGAAGGGCACTTCTACTAGCCTTTGGTTGGCCACTAACCCACAGCTCTTTTAAAACATTTTCTATTAAAACATGATACAAGCCCATGCAAGTTTCTTTACCCCAGTAATGACCTGAAGCTTGGTCCATGCCATTCAGCATGTACAAAACTATACAGTTGCTAAGAGCCTGATTTTTTGCTCAGAACCTCTGGGAAGATCCTTGCACTGAATTAGTTTATTTTGTGCTGCTTTAATTTGATAAACCCACAGAAAGCCATCTTTTGAGCCAAGGAACTCCTTAAGTTATATCCATAAATGTCAGTGACCCACATGCAGCACACAAAAAGGCTTGATTTTTTAATTAGGAAAACCAACTAAGACAGATGTAGTAGCAACACTTTTTTCTATCTTTTATTTTTTCTCTCGGGTAGCATATGATGGCTGGTAATGTTTTTCACAAACTAATCTCTAATCAGAGCACAGCTCTGATTAATAGGTTAATATATGTACAATTTATTTTTAAGCTTAGTTACCTTTTCTCCTTTTCAAACACTATTCTATATTAATCTTAGTACTCATGTCAACAAGGAAGAGAGCTTCCCCTTTGTCCCTTGGCATTTAAGGCTGCATTCAATGCAGATAAGGTTTGTTTGGGAATGTACAGGGTCTGCTGAAGACAATCACTGGAGATAGAACCTTAATTTAACCTCAAGCCTGTAGTATTTCCCCTGGGACACAGATGACTGATAACACAGCAGAGGGCAAGGAAAGCACAAAATTATTGAGAAATGGAAGCAGCAAATCTTGAGTGTCAAATTTCTTCCTCTAAATCATTGTTTGTAAGGATAGTCATGCATGTCTGACTCAGCCAGGAGACTACAAAGCTTCTTAAAAGAGCAATTTTAAAATGTACTGACAACGGATGTTTTCGAAAGCCATTTCCAAGGCATACAAAATACAGTTGTCATATATTCATCTTAAAAGAAAATGCCATTACAGGATCAAACTGCACTTGCTTAGAGTATCCTATGTACAAGGTAGGTCAGCAGTTGTTAATTGAAATAAGTCCTAAACAGAGAGCTTGATAGCATGTCCCACAGGAACATTAGAAAATTGTGTTAATGAGTATTATTATTGCCTGCTTCTGTAAGAAAATAGATCATTATTAGCTGAGGTTGTATGTGATGTTTTCATGTGTTATAGTCCTAAATGGGCAACACGAAAAATTAGATAGCATTTTGTTTTAAATAAAAAGGCTTTAAAAAAATCTCTGCGCTCTAAACTTAAAATTAAGCTATTCTATTGGGGTTAAAGGTTAAATAGCCCTTTTATTTCCTAATGATAAATTTAATTGTCTGAAGCCAAATTGAATACAAGCTGATTTATGTTTTCCTTTCTATAGGGAAAAAAAGTCCTTAGCAAGCATTGCTAGAAAATGTTGCCCCAGCTTCAGAGTCACTGCTTTCAGAATGGAAGAATGTCTTCATTTAAAATAGAATAGTGAATACCCTTTATCAGACAAAAAGGTGTAAAGAAAAATACCCAATGTATTACAAAAAAGCTAAAAATCTTGAAATTTATTGCAATGTAAAGTGTAGATTTTCTTTTAATCATATCTTCTAAGTCACAAAACAAAAGCAATTTTTCTTCTTTCTATCAACATAAAGAATCCAAATCCCTGAACATACCTCCCTTCCAAAAAATAAAACCAAAAAACAAAGAAAATATAACAAAGTAAACCAATTATGTGCAGTTGAAGAAGCATTTGCATTTCACTGTTAGAAGTTGTTACCTTTTACTTCCTGATAATAAAAAGCAAAATACCAAACCAATATCCTCAGCTGATATTTTTAAGTATTTGCATATTTTCAGGGAAAACAGTAATAGTATTGTGATAAGACTTTTAGCTCAACAGAAGAGCAGGACAAAATATAACCCCTTAAGACAACATTCTACACTTCATGTTGAGCAATGGCTAATGAAATCCTAAGAGGGTTTGTTACATAAACCAGTGGACTGAAGAAACCTTTAACATGTAGGAAACTGGAGTTAATTAAACTGTTATGGGTATCCTATCCATCATCCCACCAGACCACTCTATTCTAAACCTATTTAAATTTTGCAACTGAAAAAGTGTACTTGGCATGGCTGATAAACCATGTTTACTGTCCTTATTGATTTGACATTTGTGCATAACCTTTATGCTTTAATTATCTAACAGCATTTCCTGTATCTTTCTTTGCTACAGAAAGTATTTGATTTCCAAGCAATTAGACATATCTGAAAATTAGCAGACAGTAAAAGTGTTCCCTTCAACAAATTAATCCATTTGGGAAAGCAGTGGTTTACCACTGCACTGAAGTTGCTGAGAAGGTTGCTTTATTGAATCTCATTTCAGCCTGCTTTAGCACCTTAGTGTAATCAAAGTGCATTTCAATTCTGCTCATATTTCACTCGGAGGATAGGCTGCATTTAAGGAGCTTCTTTTCTCATGTGACAATTTGGAAACCTAAATGCAGTATAAGAGAATTTAAACTTAAGGTTAACAGCTGGCTACATTTGTAAGCATCAGCAGAAGAAATGAGATCAAATATTTTCTAATATAGCTAGAGTCAAGGAAAAGAAGAAAGACAGTTACTGCAATATAAATTTGCCTTCTATTCTGAATCTTTAATAAGAAGATAAATTTTTTATTTCCTGTTTGAGACAGTTTCTGAGGATTTGCTTTTAATACATTGTATGTGTTAAATCAGTTTATGATATTTTTAAACTTCTATCCATGACTATTCTAGCACTTATGTCTGCCAAAAATCTTCACATTGCAACATTAAAAATCACTGTAGTAAATTTATGAAAAACATGCCTGTTTCTTTGGTTTTGGAGATATTTATTGTAGAGAAAAATGTAACAGTGCAAATTCAGTAATTAAAATTTTTGTATATTTCTCATTTATGAAAGAATATGTTGCAATTCTGTCTTATCCATGAAATGAGATGGGTGACCTGAGATCAGATTCTGGAGCTCACATTTGTGAAAGGCAGCTCTTTATCTTTTCCTGCATAAACAGCTCACCACATTGTGAAAGGGGCCTAAGGCATCTGAGAGAATGTTGTCCCACTGTAGGTGCTGCATGAAAGTGCTCTACAATTATAATCCCTCATAGCAACCACCAAAATATGGAGGCAGGAGTCACATTTTGCTTTAAGAGTGCAGAGCAAACTCTGTGAATTAGTGGTCATCACTGATAACTTTCAATTAACCTCGATACCTGTCATAATTTAAATAGCTTCTCTCCTTCTCAAGATTATCAAATGTCATTACGAAGAAGGGGTGTAATTCATGCTTCGGAGAGGGGCAGGATCAAGATGACAGATATTCGGCTCAGAGCTTTTGCTGGGCTTCAGATCTTACACTGTACCTCTAAACAATGCAACTCAGATCTTCCAGTGAGAAGAGCTACAGGGTTACACAATGTACACACCTTGTGCTTCACAGGCATCTCCAAAATATGATACCATGATTTAGGTGGTATAACAGTAGTGCATTTTGTCTGGTGTCACTGGAGGTGTTTTTACACAGCAACTTTACTGCAAATGATTTATAAAGAGCAGAAGAGGGAATTATTTCTTTCAGGTGGAAGAGAAAGACTGTAATCTGTTTCTTTTCTTCACTTTTTCACACTGTGCAAGCAAGAAACAAAGGAAAGCACACAGTGATTCCATATGGCAAGCTGAGCAAAAGCTGAACAAGAACCTAGAGTTAAGATGGCAGAAATTAGTCACTAGTTTTTGACAGCAATCAGCAACTGTGGCTGGTTCATCTCGTTATTTCTTGCTGCAATAGTACTTAGTCGTCAGTTCTCATCCAAAGAGTTCTTTCCAAGCAGAATACCTTTATCTCATTTAATAAGATGATGTTTCTTCTTTCAAACCCAAGCTTTTAGTACTTTTTATCACCTTTTAGCTCAATTAAACAATGTCCTCTTGCCTAAAGAAACTTCATATTGCATCAGAGCATCAGATTCTAGATTCAGTCCCAAAGTTCACATGTAGGCAAAATTCTCCATGCCGACCAAATAATTCCAAAGATTTCAGAGACATTTTGGCATGAACACACATTCACAAAGAATAGTACTTGGTAGAAGTCAATGAAAAACTCTTTTTTGCCCTGGTAAAATATAAATTTTTTTATAGTTCAGAAATAACAAATTTTAACATCTTGCTATAATGGGAGAGTATGTATATATATATACATATATATATGTCTTTAATTATTTTACAGATTATGTTTTTGTTTCCAACATAGTATAAAATACCATGCATGACAATATAAGTTAAAAAATATAAAAATATATTTTTTTCTCTCAGCTAATTCTTAAATGGAAACATCTGAATACCCCTCTCTGATGTAGTGGACTGATTCAGGCAGTAGCCTGTCTTGCAGCAGGGCAGATCTCAGCTGCATTGCTTGATGTTTATGACATCTTGTATACGGAAAGTCCTGATTTGGAAACCTATTGTTTGTGTTGGCACCTAAGAACAAGTCTATAATGCGGGCTTCAGTTTCCCTTTGTATTAATGATTTGAAGATGCCTCCTTTCCACATCCCATTATTTTGTTAGATGTGCCATTCAGAATTGGTTTTTGATAAATTCAGCCGGGTGCCTCTGTGACTACTGCATAGGTACAGTAGTTTTAAATATTTATGTTGTGCTGGTGGTGATAATTATTATTCCAACTCAGTATAGCTTTAATGCATTTAAATGTCACTGTTTCTCAGTTTAATTCATCATACATACATTCAGATGCTTGTATACATATATTCAGTATGCATCTCCAAGGGCCTAAAAAGACCTATTCATATTATAGCAGCTGTGAGAAAGTGAGGGCATATTTCCTTTACATTCCTAACTGTAAACATTAATTAGGTGCTTGACACACATTAATGATTAAAAAAATTCTTTGTAAAATAATCCATCATAATTCTTTTATCACTACGCCAAGCCAAAGAACTATTTCATTGTAGCATGGTATCTCTGATGGCAAAGTTACAAACTATGTGATAAAATAAAATCCATTTATTTACTCAGTCTTTTTCCCTGAGAAAAAAAAGTGGGTTTGCTGTGATAGCTAGTATGCTTCTGAATACAAGAATGTCATGCCTTATTATCTGTTGGTATGCATTTGTTTGAAAGCCCCTATGCAGTTGCTCATAAATTCAGTTGCCTTCTTAAGCTTAACCATTGCAGCAAAACAAAAGGTTAAAAACAAGGACTTGAACACCTTCCCCAAAGTATTAAGAACATTCTGAGGGCTATCACAAAAAAGAAAGAAAAAAAGAAAAGGGAAAAAACAAACAAACAACAAAAAAAAACCCAACAGAAAATAAGAAAAAAAAGGCAGGTCCTTTTCAAAAACATGACTGGAATGCCTTTAACCTTGGCTTTCCTAGTGGTACTGTTTGCAATTGTTTGCTTAAGCAAACCACAGAAGAAGGAACTCTGAGTTCCCAGGAGGCCTGACAAATGATTTCCAAGGTCAGAAATATGCACAAAAGAAACAACAGCTTCTCACTCTGTGTTCTGTTACAGCATCTCTCCTTATGCTACCTGTGACACTGCCTCAGTCTGGTCCCCTTGAAAGGTTATGAAGGCTGCCACATAGAATGGGTCCAGTGTTGTCCAAAACATGAGACTGAAGCTGCCACTTGTCAATACACAGCTAACAGTTCAGAGAATCCCTCTATCAATTTTCTTGGTGTGTCTCCACCCCAGCTGTTTTCTCAGCCTAATGCTGCATCTCCAGAATGTGTAATAGTAATTGACCAGAACAGAGTGTCAGGACTAATTAACATACTCTCGTTATTGGTGAGAGCACTGGTTTTCAAAGAATGTCCTAGCTGTTATTTATGGCTTTTAATTAAGGTACAATATTATCTAAATAATCAGTGTGTTGTAAAATAGAAGAGTCAAACTACATAGCTGCAATAAGCCAAACATAACATGCACAACCACATTTGCTCAGAACTCTTAGACATTTTGCAAGTCATGAGAAATTTAGGAAATTAGTAGGGGTTTTTTAGCTTTTACAAGGCATGTGAAAGCTTTCTATGCCTTCTAAATGGATTTACTCTAACTGCCTAATTCATTATGCTAAAACCATGAAGCAATTTCCTATTCAAAGCCCAACTCACAGTCTCTCTGTTGTCAAGTATTTGAATTTCAGATTAGAAATGTGTTCATTTGGATAGCATGAAAGGAAAGCTTTGTTGTCAGCTTTGCTTTATGTTCTGCCAGCAGCCAAATCCCTCTTCTTCAGCGGTCACCAGCAAAATACCAGACCTCCACTCTGGTCTCCACTATCTTGAAACAAACACAAATGCTTTTGGCCTTTATGGCCTAAATACTGGTTTGAGGTTTGCTGTTCTCTCCTCTCTCTTAATATTTTTCTGGGGATTATTTATGACAGATGATATCAGCAAATGTTTAGATTGCAGTGAGGATTTCTCATCCCTACATAAGGGAAAGGGAGGGAGGGGGAGAGCATTTCCATAGTGGGGGAGAAGAGCCAGGACATTTGGTTCTCGTAGAAGCTCTGTAGTTTGTTATGGAACAGTGAGCTGAAGTGGCTGCAGCCCTTTTACCCTCAGCATGTTTGCAGCTATGATCTACACTGAATTTTAACTATGCCACTGCTTGCTTGTTAGCAGCTATTTCTTTGCCAGCTTGAAAAATATACAGGCAGCTGTCAAAAGTCAGGGGCTGCATTTCGTGCAGAGTGTAACAAAGTTATCTAATACAGCCTGTAGGACAAACTCCCCCCAAGCATTCATATCTTTGGCTAGTGATGTGGAAATCAAGGAATTCCAGCCACATTTCTCACAGGAAAGAGCTTTTCAGAGTTCTTCCATTACTGTAAGCTGTTTCTGACAGGTTTAGGGTCTACACTGTGGAAGGACAAGCCCAGCACATCCCTCTATTAATTAAAAGCAAACATTCACACAGGGAATGTTGTAACCTAAACATGAACTTTAATGGTTGTAACATAGCTGGAAGGAAAAATAATTACTAGCAGCTATAGAAGACATTGAGATATTTGTAATCCCTTTGCTTCTGAATACAATAACCCCTATGTAGTCATAATAAGCTCTTCAGTATAGGAAATAGTAATAGAAGATCTCTCTCCTGATACTGAGGCTGTGCAAATAATTGATTCCTTAGCCTAACAGATGAAGTAAAAAAGGGGGAGGGAGGAGGGTGAAGATTCGATCCAACCTTAATTTAAATGTTCTTTCTGGTTTTTACTTTTAGCTTGTGTTAATGAAAGAAAGCAGAGCCACAAAGCATTTCATCCAGCTTGGAAAGCCCTGTGGGACTCTGACTGAAACGCCTCGGGGAGCAAAAGGAGGAGTGACCCATGGGACTGGTAGTGGCCCCTTCCTCTCCCACCTGATGTATGAGGTGATGTCCTGGGATGTGCCTGCACTGCAATCCCAACAACGGGTCAGAGGATGCTGCTACCTCCAGCCACATCTCATTGTGCTGAAGCACACAGGTCCCTTGGGGACCAAACACACATTTTTTGCTCCTCAATCCTTTATGTAAAACTCTGAGTGGCAAACCAGGCTATGGGAGCCCCAGGTCCCCATCTTCTCCAGCAGGAAGATGCCTGGGTCAAAACTTTCCTCTTTGTATAAAGAACTACTCCAGCAGCTGGAGGTGAGGGCCCTAATCAACAGTTTAGACATATCCGAGGGAGTCACCTGGCTCTTTAGTTTCTATACAGAAGTGGCACAGACCCCAGCAAGCCCAAACCTTCTGAGCCTAGAGGCTGCTGGGGAGTTCATCTCAGTTCATTGGAAGTGGGAGGTCTCTGTTGAAATCCCCGTCCAAAACCGGGCACAAAGAAGGTTTCTGTTTCCACTTCTGGCTCCCGGGAGAGTGAGCATCAGCTATTTCACCCAGCTCTAAATGACACATTGTTCCAACATGTGTTTCCAAGTGTTAAAAGTGAAGACAAATGAAGGCATGCAGCTATGCTCATTGATAAGGTTCCTGGCACCCTGTTTCATGGTTAGCAGAAATGAGCCTAAAAGCCTACAGAGTTTAAATTCTCTAATTCAAGAATTCTCTTGCACTCCAATTGTGTATGTTTTACAATATTTAAATGCAAATAACATTCAGGTCAGGTTTCTGACTGGTTGCTAAATATCCTCCAGTGCTTTCATGGAATTTGTTTCCTTAATGTCAGATTATAAGAAGAGAATTAGAAAGCATTAGTATACTTTATATAAAAGTTAAATATGAATGGCAAGAATTCAGGTCCAAACCATTTTGAGTTAAGAATGACATAAAACTATTACATTGCAAATAACATGCTAAAGCTATTACAAATGCTCACATTTTTTTTACCCTGAAGCACAACAATTTTAGTCCATGAAGAAGCTGTTGTTCTACAGTGCTATATGTAAAGCTAAATTCATAATTCCCAATAACTTTATCAAACTCTATCATTACATATATTCTGCAGCTATCAGAGCAGTGTGGTTGCCATCTGATATGACCCTTATGGAAGAACACATGCTATGGTTTAGAGGACCAAAAAATAAATTTTTTTTCAGGACTTCCTCAGAAAAGAGAGGTAGAATTCAAGTTATCATTATATTGCTACCCCAACAAGATAGTGCATTATTCCATCCCCAGAGAGAAGGAGAAGGAGGATTCCCACTATTAGAATACACAAAACTTTTTTACCCACAACTTTGTCATCCATACTGAACTTTGTCATCCATACTGAACAATGGAGTAGCAGCGGGTACATAGAACTCTTTCCTCTTAAAATCCAGAAGTATAAAAACACTTAAAGGGCTCTATTTTCACATGACAGCCCAGAGAAACTTTATTTTTAAGCAATCTAATTAGACATGTAGTTAAAATACATGGAATACAGGGCACAAAGCAATCAAACTAAAAACAACCTCCTTCATGTTCAGAAGGCAAACGGGAAAGAAGTGACTATGATGAAAGTGAAATATCCCAGTCTAAGCAAAGCACCATACCTAGACAATTCTAGGAGATGTTTCTAATGAGAAGGTGACATGAAATGATGTTGGAAGGCAACTTTGCAGAAGTGAACCTCATGTGCCTCCAGTCCTTGTGAAGCCACCAGGTGCCAGCAAGGTGCTCTCACCTTAAAAAAGGAAAATGGTATCTTGTGCTGCATTAGACAAAGTATTGCCAGCAAGGCAAGGGAAGTGATGTTTCCCTGTGAACATCAAGAAACATTTGGTCACAGTGAGGGTGACCACACACTGGTGGAGGCTGCTAAGAGAGGTGATGAAGTCTCCATCCTTGGAGAAATTCAAAAGCTATATGGACAAAGTCTTGGGAGAACAGCTCTAGGTGACCCCCATGACCTTGGGGATTTGACCAGATGGTGCCTTCCAAACCCAGCTGTTCTCTAGTTCTTTGTTGCCTGTTCTATGCTTTGATACATTCTCCAAACAGTATCACTCTTTAGGACCTGAGCCTTTGGATTGTCTGGCATGCTGCTAGAATATGTTAAGTGACAAATAAGAGGTATGCATATAGATATACATATTTTCTTATATGCGCACACACATACAGAAAGACTTGTCTGCAGCATAAATAGTTGAAGACAATTTTTAAGTATCCAATTCCGGTGTCTCCGTGGAGGAAAGTGATATTTTCATCACCATTCTTTCCTTTTAACCACTAGAGTCCTACTGCTCCAGATTTCTGAATCTTTAAGAAGATTTAAGAAATCTCTAGTAAATCTTGCCCCATAGAGAGCTCTCCCATCACCTCATGTAGTGCATGTAGGGTTAAAGTCAGGTGGTACAGAGACTTGTAAACAACAGTTTGGTGAGAAGTTATAAGAAAATACTGCTGCAGTAAGGGTGATGCCTATTAAATTCAAAGAATGAACTTCAGCTTTCTTCAGCCTAATTGTCTGGTTAGAAACTCATTACACCCTGTAGTACTATCTTCAAAGTGCATTTAAAAATTGCATCAGCAATTTAATTAACGAATAAAATGCTGCATGCAAATGCTTTCTGATACAAAGTAATTGTTTTAGCCTGACAGCGAACATAAATACTCATGTCTTGATCACTCAAAAGATGAGCAGGCTCTGCTTTAAAAGGAAGGCAGCCTTTTCAACATTATGCAGGGAATTCGTTTTTGTACTCCAATATTGTGCTGTTCCAAATAAAATGAGACGTAAATATTTCTTTGTGTGATCTGCGTTCTGATATCCTCTGCTATAAACTCTTTCCTTATGGAGTCCCTGATCCTTATCTTTCCCCCCCTTCTACAAATCACATTAACTAATCTGATTAGTGCCTTCCCCATCTCAGCACAGTGTTCCTGAAAGATCAAAACCAGACTAGTACCATGCTCTCAGGATGAGAGGCACAGAGCTTTTCAAAGAGGTCTGTTCCCACGCAAAAGGACAATTTAATCGCTCTGCAGCAAATTGACTCAAGATGCAGAAAAGCAGAGAATAGATTTGAGGGTCTCATTTCACCAGAATCAGAGGCAAGGTATTACAGTGTAGCCTACACTGGCTTTAGAAACAAAATATGGTACAATAGCACAATTTGGCTATCCCACCAGGTATTGGATATTGTATTTCATTAAGATATAACAATTATTTCAACACCTGCAAAATTCAAGTTCTGACATTTGTCTCATCTACCCTATGTGTCCATTCTCTTGTCTAGCAAAACTTTCTCCCATAAAGCTTACTGAAGAGCATTGTGTGTCACAGTAGTTTTGCTGTTAAAAGTAAGTGAGCCACATTACAGCAGTTCCAGATGACACAGTACATAAAGAGGAAAGTAAATAAATGTCACTGTGCCCTACCATTCTCTTTCCTATGGAGTGGAATAAAGAAAAAAAAAAAAAAAAAAAAAAAGTGCTGTCTGGCTAGCAAAGTCCTATTCAGAACAACCTGCTAACACAAGACTAAGATCTCTATGACCCAGGTACAGAGCACAGGAAAGAATCATGGGAGGAGGATTTAAAAATACTTCAGGGAGTATACACATACAGTAATACATTTAGAAACGTTAGATTAGTTTAAAATCTTGCTCAGGTATCAAAGAATACAGGAAGTACCACAGAAATAGGATCAATGCAACACTGATCTTTTTAAAGCAGACTGGCAGAGTAATATATTGTGCCACAGGATGGGCTTTTTAACTGAAATGCACAGCTTGCACAAGCAGAAATTACTCTACATGCTGTATTTGTGAGAAAACCTATTAACATGCCAAACAACATATTTATGCAACTCTGAGTTGCCTCAAACCAGTGAAACAGAGTTTTGTTGATTTCCTAATGAGATTTCCGCTAGTGTTCAAAGAGAGCCAGCCTTGGCTTCGGGCATGAGCACAGACACTTTCAAAACCCCACAGATTTACAAAGCCTTTGGAGAAACAGTTAAGTTCTGAAAACAAGCACAGCAGACCTTCTCTTCCAGTTCTCAAAGAACCCCACCAAAGCCAACAGGTAGCCTCTGTTAAGTCAGGTGATCTCAACTTTGTGCTCTGCTGTTTCTCTGGCAAGGTAAATATTTCCTGGGATGCAATAAGGCAAAGCAAACCCTGAGCAGAGATACCAGCAGAATAACACAGACTAATGGGTAGAGAGACAAACATCTCCTGGTGGAGGGAAAACAAATTAGAGGGGGCTAGGTCAGCTGTTTAGAAGAAATTGGAAGGGGAAGCCTGCTGAGAAAAAAAAAAATAAAAATCAATGAACGTAATTTGGATTTAGGAAAGGACATAAATGCAGGTCAGGAAAACAGATGGACAATGGGGAGCGACCTGTTTGGGTTACAAGGCAAAAGTGAGACTTCAAAAATTTCAAATATGCATCTGAACTTTGGAAGTCTTACAATTAAGGAGTCAGACTTGGAAATCCTTTGATATTTGCCCTGCAGAATTTCCAGCTGGTTGGAGAAGGACCCAGAGACTCAGCATATGAGCAGCTCCCTTTCCTGAACTCTCACAAGATAAGAGCCTGATTCACACAGCAGCAGAAGCACGAAACCTCTTCATTTTGGCAGGTGTTGTTGCCAGGCAACAGATCCATTAAGCAGCACAAGCTTAGGGATCCTGATTAACCCATTAGCTTCTCAATTAAAACACTAATTCGGGCACTGGCAGGTTTACGAACCCCACAGGGTGCTTCCCTGCGCCGGTGTGACGTCCCAGACAGGCATTGCCCTGTGCCAGCAAGCCCTGCCATAGGGCCAGTGGACAAGGTTTTGCCTGAGAGCACTCCACCACAGCAGAGGCTTGTATGCCTTTCAGAACTGGGAAACAAAAGATGAAGGAGGGAATAATAACTGTGATGAAGGAATGTGAATTATTCATAAGAAATTAATGCAAGCCACCGGGGCAAGCATGGAGAGGGTTTTGTTTTGCTCATAGGATGGGTAGCTGCTCAGCTGCACTGATCACGGGATCTCATCCGTACTGTTCACAAGATGATAATTTTACATCATAAGAGGTCCCCTGATGGCATGTATTAATTTATAATCGACGCAAAAGGAAGGGAGTATTTTTGTGTATCACGCTAGTAAAACACACAAACTACTCCCTCAAGGCACATATACGCATATATTAAAACATTAGCAATGGCACTAGAGTTAATAAGAGCTATGACATACAACACAACTATTCACACACACTTCATGGCAACCCAAAGCCAGTGCCTGGAAGTCACACTATTCTGAAGTGAGGCTAGGCAGCTCAGTTGCAAATAGGGGAAAAACAAATTATTGGATGCCTGGCACATGCTTTTAAAACAAAAAAAAGTTGAACAGTAAGGCCACATACAATGGAGTATCCTTTCAGAAGGAAAACATTCTATGTAAGAAGGACTGCGTATCTTTTAAGTGTATTTATCGACATATTCATTGCATTAGTCATCAGGGATGAACTTATGTAAGCATGAAGCACTGTAAATGTATGTGATTAAATATGATGCAAGAGTATGGCTGAAAACTAGTTCTACTATTTTCTCCCAAGATTATTACATTATTACAATATTATTACATTCTTCTGTTCCTTTAAATTAAATTCATTTTTGATTATGTTTAACCTAATGCAAATAAGTATTTGTTAGTTTGGGTTTCCTCTCTCTCCCTCCTCCTCTTGCTGCACAGAATAGTAATAGAAAACAAATGTTTGCAAAGTTGAAGAGAACAGAGAAATTGAAACTACACTCTGATATGGATAATCTCAGGAAAAAAGAAAAAAATGCCTGAACCTGTGGTCTATCAATTGCTAACAGTTGTTGGATAGTCTTGTGTTTCAGAAAGCACCCCAGGAAATTACTACATTGTAGTATAACAAGGAAATTAATGAAACAAACTGTTAATTAAAATAAAAAAAAAAAAAAAACCATAGACAACATTAAATGCATTAGAACATTTAACTTTATTTTTACCAGTTGTGTTGCAATTGGCAAATAATATTTATTCCTGCCTTGACAAAATCTCGGTGGTTTGCAGATAGGAATAAAGAGAAGACTATTGCTGGTTTGGAGGTAAAATAAGGTATTTGCTGTCACACCACTTTGCAGCATGGAAACACAGCTTTAGCTTGAGCAAGGGGATTGATCTTTGGAGAAGTATTTTTAGACATTATCTTTCTCCATTTCATTTCAATCCTAACTGACTTTTTTCCTCCTAAAATTTTGTCACCCATTCTTTTCAGCTTAAATCAGTGCGGCTGGTTGTTGTGAAGATAGAGACTCAAGCCATGAGACACAGCAGAAGATCCTCACAGACATGTAAGTTGAAATTTTATGAGATGTCACCCTTTCAGTCCCACTGGGATCTAAAAGCACTTTGTTTTCATCTGGCATACAGGAAAATGAGTACATTTTCCTGAGAAGAAAGTATTTTATCTGGTCTTTTTTTTCCCATGATATCATTATACAATGGCAAATAGCAAGTGATACACTTATTAAATTCTAGTTTGGTACAGAGCAACCAAAAGGGAATGAAACATTGTCCTCTCTTCCACTGGGGAATACTTTTCTATCTGTTCCCTACCAGTTTGATTTTTGTTAGAGCTTGAAATAGCTGGAATAGAATAGCTCAGTTTTCTTCTATGAAGTTTTATTCAAGTTTTATTACCTCTACAGTCCACAGAGGCTCTCCATCATCTTAAGTACAACCCTCAGAGACCTGCAAAAATGAATTCTGTCTATTTACTGCATTTTACCTACACGACATACTTTTACATTTATTTGAGTTTGAGTGCCAGAAGTATGTAAGAATTATATGTTTTGAAATTAACTTTAGATCATGATTTCCTGTAGCATGAGAGTGAAATAAAAAGCTGATTTATAGATGTACAAAAGGACCATACAATGATTTGTATGACAACAACATTTTGCATATAGAAAACACAGAAAATTCATTGCAGTTAAAGAAATCCACATCACCAGTACAGAAATCTGACCCTCACTACTTAATTCTTATATCTTTACTGCCTGAATGGCAGAAACACTTTCACTACTGTTGAAGAAAGTTACCGGACAATATTTCTTTACTTTGAAAAGTTTAGAATTCACTGTCACAGATCCAAAACATATTTCTCCTTACTTATAAATGAGAAGACAACTCAGAATCAAATAATGATGTTTTCTAAATTTGTTTTTGCAATAAGAATATCAAAAGCAACGCTTGAGACAGCTTATTATCTCTCCACAATTTATTTGGACAATGATAAAGCAGAAAAAGGACTGCTTCTTACTTCAGTCTTCTGACATAAGTCAATATAAGTCCAAAATAAATTGAGTGTGTGGGATTTGAGATTATAAGGGGGCCCTATACATATGTCATCTCTCCCTTACAAGAAGAAAGTCTATTAAGAAGTGATTCCTGAAAAATTAAATGGATATAATGGGAGGTATTAATGTAGCCACTGCAGAAGGAAAGAAGGTGCATTTCTGAGCTATGTTCCAGCGCTTTGTCCTATCAGCAATGGCCCTAAAATCAGTATCAGTCCCAATACAGACTATTGGCTCACTCTTTTAAACTTAAGATAAGTATAAAGTCTAAAAAAAACCGAACAAACCTTTGCAGTGTTGAATTGCCTTTCTCTCCTATTTCCTTTTAGAGAGGGTTTTCCTTAACAACCATTCAGTCATTCAGAATATCACTACTTTCTTGTCTGCTTTGCCTTTCAGACTTCCCCTTTTTTCAAAACAAAACATATATATGTGGCACTAAAATGACAAATATTTCTAATGATGACATGCTTGACACATCAAATTGTTTTCCTATATAGTGAAAGGGCTTTAAAAATGACAGCTTGTCAGGTGCTCATGAATAAATGAAGCAAAGCAAAGCAGATGGAAATGTTCAAATCTTGTAGAAGTGGACTCCAAACCTGTAGGCAGACTGGGGAAGACTGTTCAATTTTAAAATTGAAAAAGAGTTGGCAGCATAGGAGAACACTAATAAATACTTACACTTGAAGTACAAGAACCCCTTAGTTTTATATCAGTAACAAAATGACTTTTAACTGGTTGTGAAACATGCCTGTCTGCTTGAAAAATACATCTCTGACACTGAATTACATCAGACCCTTCAACTCCTAATTTATAGGGGTTATTGCATACAACACTACTGAAGCTGGAAGAACACCTGAAAGCAAGGTCACAAAATAAGGTTACAAAATTTTGTTCAGTTAGATGACTGGCTTGAGGCTTGGTATCTATCATTGACCAAAAGTGCACCTATTCAACTATAAAAAACATTTCCTAGGAAACTTGTGATTAGAAGTCAAAATGGTAAACTTCGGTGACCTAATTTTTCACGTATGGTGATATTTATTTATATTAATTTCAATATTGCTTTGAATTTAAACTTTGAATACTGGTATTGGCATCACACGTGATTGTGATTTTTCTCTTTTGGAAAAGCTGTGAAAACAGAGATCAGTCACAGCTAACAAAAATCCTAGCACAGTACTGTAATTGTGCATTGAACTTGCCCTAGCCTAGCAATTCTGCAGTTTTGTTCTTTTTACAGTCATTCATATCACTAGCTTGTTTTTTAGTTAGTGACACCAGGTCAGATAGCAATGTCCTAAAATATCTCTAAAAAACCAACCAAACAAACAAAAAGACACCTTCATGGGGAAATAATTCAAAGCACTTTTAGCAATCCATAAAAATAAGACTTCAAATATTTTTCAAAGGTAGATCTAAGCTTTAGAAAGTTAGTTCCTAAGCTTTCATGTACTTAGAAAAAGATCCCAAACAAACAACAAAAACCAAACATTAAACACTACGCTGCAAATTTCACTACTAAGCCACAGAATCACAAAATCACAGAAACATCTAGGTTGGAAAAGACCTCCCAGATCATCGAGTCCAACCTTTGACCAACCGCACCGTGACAGCTAAACCATAGCACTGAGTGCCACATCCAGTCACTTCTGGAACACCTCCAGGGACGGTGACTCCACCACCTCCCTGGGCAGCCCATTCCAAGGTTTAACAACCCTTTCCATGAAGAAATTTATCCTGATGTCCAACCTGAACCTCCCCTGGGGCAACTTGAGGCCATGTCCTCTTGTCTTTTTGCTCATTGCCTGGGAGAAGCCAACCCCCACCTGGCTACAACCTCATTTCAGGCAGTCGTAGAGAGTGATGAGGTCCCCCCTGAGTCTCCTTTTCTCCAGGATAAACATCTTGGCCCCCTCGACCACTCCTTATAGGACTTGCACTCTCAACCCTTCCCCAGCTCCGCTGCCCTTCTCTGGACTTGCTCCAGCACCTCAATGTCTTCCTTCTACTGAGGGGCCCAGAACTGGACGCAGCACTTGAGGTGTGGCCTCACCAGTGCCGAGTACAGGGGGACAAGCTTTTCTCTAGTCCCACTGGTCACACTATTGGCGATAAAGGCTAGGATGCCATTGGCCTTCCTGGCCATCTGGGCACACTCTGGCTCACGTTTACCAAGAGCCTCTAAAGAGAAATTCAGGGACCGGCTGCCAACTGGATTTAGTTCCATTCACCACAACCCTCTGGGTGTGGTCATCTGGTCACCCAGCCATCCAGGCAGTTTTTTACCCATCAAAGAGTCCACCCATCCAAGCCATGAACAGGAAGTTGGTATAACTCTTACTCCTTCTAGATAACAGGCAATTTTGAGTTCTAGGTATAAGAAGCTCAAGTTTTACATGTACACAGACGACCTAGAAATGAAATGTAATAAATAGATGGGATGGACGGAAGAAGACACCATTCTTTTACTTGCGCATTCTAGGCTTCAAAACTGAGCGTTGAATACCTTCCACCCACTTACTGGTGTCTGACATCCACATCACCTCTGAATCTGTTCCGAAACATGAGATCAGGGCATTGAATAAGAAATCCTGAACACATCACATCTTTAAAGTTTTCACTGATCGTTTTACTCCATTTGTCTCCAAATGGACCTACTTCAAACACTCAAGTCTCCTTTGTCCCGTCTTGTGTGGGTTAAGTGTTCATTTTCAGCTCCTTCCTAAATTCTTTGTTCCCAGGCCTTTAATCTCTCACTTGGACCAAAGTGCCTCCTTTGCTCACTCACGCTCCTGTGACAGCCATGGACACTCTGCTTTTCTGGCTGACAGCCACAAAGCTTGCAACACTTAAATACAGCTCTTGTAGTTTTTGTTCTTGTCATTTTCTTCATCTCTCTAGCAATTTAATATACTTACGACAAACCTGAGGCAATTTATTCTTGCTTCCCTCCTGTCTGCCAAAAGTAAGCTTTTCTGTTTCTCACATGAAAACATCATATGTACTTGAGATAACTTCTGAAACTTTTTCTTCAAACACATAAAACTGATCAGCTACAGCACTGACTAGGGAAGGTAATAAAGAGAACCAGCAGCTTCTCTGAGTGTTGCAGTGCTGCATATACCCTAAATCAAGAAGGCACACTATTGAATGTAGCAAGAACTAAGAATGACTGCAGTTTTACACTATGTGCAAGGTCTGGAGCCTGTGTTTATTCTCCTTACTTCTGTATTTACATCAATTACGCTTAGCTCAAAATTGTAGTCGACTGTAAATGTGTAATGTCTCAGAGTATCTACAACATCCAATGATTCTTTGACTCTTTTAACAAAATCCAGGTTTGTTTGGTTGGTTTTTATTTTAGAAAAAAAACAGCGGAGGGACAGTCAATTAAGTTTCATCACACATTTCTTCTCCTCTCATTTGTTGTGTACACACACCAGAGATTGATGGTAAAATAGCAGTAAACTCCTTTTTCATTTTTAAAGGCTATCTCTTTTTTCCAGTCTTAGTCTTGGTCACTTTCTGTTATTCTTCCTTGTTTTTTCCTGAGAAAAACAGTGTTTACCTGTGTTTTCAGCTTTAAAAATAAAAAAAAAAAATCCAAAAAAGTCCTCTCTATTGAGGTTTGAGCACACCTACTTGAAACAATGTCAAAAGAAGCAAATTGGCCAGAAGAGTGTTTCTCAGTCTGTGGTATTTGGACAGGAGGAACCATTACAGCTACTCTCTGAAATATCTCTCCTAATGTCCCATGACCACTCCCAAACTTAAAAAATCTAGACTTTCCCATATACACAAAACAAATACAGTGAGAGAAAAGTATAAGTGAGCATCATACACCGTTTTGTGTTTTTATTTTGTTATCAAAGGAAACTGTTTTGCAAGAGCTCAGCTGGATATACCCAGACTAGCATTTTTAGGGTGAGGAAAGGGGAGAGAGAATACATTCAAAAAACTAGTGAGTCTGTGGATGGAAAATAAAAAAAATTAATTGGCTACTGAAAACCTAAAGTCAGAAGAGGATGAAAAAGAGGGAAACTCTGTAAAAACACATTCTTTCTCTAAAAATCCAGTTTGACAGACAAACTCTTTAATCATTTAAGAGTTATGTCCAGCCAGTTAAAACGCAGGTAAAACACTCTGAGAAGTCCTCTGGATCATTGTTCTGTGTGACCTAGGCTCAAATCTCTTCACAGAGAGTAAGTAGCAGTAACATGAATAATTTAAAGAATGGAAAAGGAGGACATGTAGAGACTTCACTTTTGGTACCAAGAGATGTACTCATAAATCATTGCTGCTTTACAAATGTGGTTCATACCTAGATCAAAATAAATTGCCAGAACCTGGTCCCCATTAGCTTTACCTTCCACTTGCCCAATTTTTTCAGTTTGCATTCATTACAGACAGCTCTTTAAGAAAAACAAATCTGCTCTCTTGTTCTGGCCTTTGATTTTGACTGTCACGAGCATAATTTGCACATTTACCAGGTCACCTAATCTGTACCTGTGCTTGTCACACCCTTGTAATCTAATAATCTGTTTCTTTTTTCTCTAACGGCTCACAGACCAACTCCTCAAAATCCCTTTATCTTTTCTGACATCTCTCTTCTGCCTGAAATTTGATTTTTTTCATGTTTTCTGAAAAGCATGAGTAGTAGAGGGTTCTTCCTCTCCCCACCCACTTTTTGTGATTTCTTTGCTCACCTCCTGACACACAGCTCATTAGCCTGTGGTATATACCCAACTTCTGCACT
This sequence comes from Corvus moneduloides, assembly GCF_009650955.1. NCBI lineage: Eukaryota > Metazoa > Chordata > Aves > Passeriformes > Corvidae > Corvus > Corvus moneduloides. The sequence goes on from NC_045511.1 coordinate 48,089,609, forward strand.
GATTGGCTGTCACAGAAGGAAATGGATAGTTACTTCCAAAGAACAGATACTCCTCATTTTCTGCCTTTTATAAAATTGTAGCCTTAGCCATGGTCATTGTCATAAGACTTAGACTCCTGCTCAGTTATGCTAACAAGGAAGTTAAGCTGATATTACTTAGTTAATGGTGCACATTTTCTGTCTGTTGTGATATTTTTCAAACACTGCTGAAACCACTCTCTTGCTCAAAGTTAGGCACACGCTGCGAATGACAACTTAAGTGCTTGAGCATATTACATCCTCAGTGGTAAACCTGAACCGCATATTTCAAGGTTGAATTGCTACAGAACACACACCATACATCAAACAGCCCATGTTCCACAGAGCTTGACCCAGAAGCATCTGCAGATAAGGCACCTATCAAAAAGATGATCTGGGTCTGTAAGCTCATCACTTGGGATGAGAGAAAAAATCTTGTAGAGTATTTCAACTTCGAATCTCTTAGTTCCCTTATCTTAGGAGTTGCTACATTTAGCCTGGTAAATACTTTTAGCCAATATTTTCCCAGAGAGATACTATGTTTGTCCATTCTTTTGCAGATGTCTATGGGAAGAACAAAAACACAACATAGGCAAAATTCAGGCAGTAGATACTGGCACATGCAGAATGAGAACCACAGACTTGAAAGAAAATGTGCAAGAGAGAAGAGAAACTAACTATGTCCAGGAGTAGAGTTAAATTTGGTAAACATGAATACATGATGGTCTTAAGACAACAGAGAGGCTGAGATGAACAAAACTACAAAAGCAGAGAAAGAACCCATAAGGTCACATACGTCAGATTTTTACTGTATTATTTTATTGTGATTGCTCAAACACTTCTCTGAAAACATCAATAAACACCTTATTTAACTCAAATTCTACTGAACAGGTGGTAGACAAACCAGGATCAAAATTCTGGGATCACCATTCCACCAGTGCTATAAATCTATTAAAATGGACCTGCACATATGGTCTGCATTGTAGGTTATGCTATGGATGCAGTTTTGTTGGTGCATTTGAAAGCTGTAAATGAACACTTCAACACCAAAAGCAAACTTATCAAAAGATATGCCCCTGATGAAAATTCTCAGTAACTGTAGAGTTAGATTAGAAAATAAGGGGCAGGTAACAGAAGAAGAAAACCAAGGAAACAATAGACATCATGCTCTTCTCCAACAGGGAGACTGATTATTCACAAGCGGACTTAGTAGAAACACCCTCTTGTGTCTGCACATCACTACTTGTTCTTGACAATGAGCATAGAGCTTCAGCAAAAGAAGGTATCTCTGTCCCTTGAGCTTGTGCTAATACTGTTCTAGTCATGTGGGCAGAGGTGAAAGGGGGCAGAGGTACAAACCATCTTCAGGGATGGGTGGACAACTAAACAAAAACCAGATTTAATCTAGTGTGGTGATGCGATACTTTTATTGTATTTTCATATGTTCTCTGTACCCCAATGGTTCATCCCCACCTTCCCCACTCCATCCCTCCAGCGTCCCTCCCTCCTAATCCGCTTATTGGTGCCTAGTTAGGTTACTCCCCTTGTTCAACCCCCCTTTATAAGGCAGGGCGGGTTGCAGCTGTGGCTTGTCCTCTGTGGATACCCTTCAATAAACTTGGATTACCTCCTGTAGCAAGCCTCCCCACTACTTTTTACCTCTCCCTTCGTCGAGGGTTGCTGACTGCCACAGTGTCCCCTGGGTAAAGCAGAGGAGCAGCTTTAAAGCTCTGTGCCTCCAACTGCTGCCCACTCCTGCCACGCACCACTGGAGCTAGCCTGGGCAGTGGACAGCAGCGGTCACTACAACAATCTAGGGCAAAATTCAGAAGTAGACTTGTTAAGCCCTACTTGTCAAAAATTAGTAAATACATTTAGCTGAGTCAGAGTTTATTTGATATACTCCTGGAGGCAGGAACAGTAAGATCTTACAAAATAAGGGTGGAAGATCCTGCGAATCTAATACTGAACTACTGTTTTTAAAGGAAAGTCTCTTCAATGTGTATTTCTTTGTTCTTCTCTATAACCAGTACCTTAGTACAGCTAAATTTGATCCCCTTGTTGATGAGGTGCTAGTTATGCAAATTTAACTTAACTATATAGGATAATGATATAAACAGAAGCTTGTTTTATGTCAGAAAAAGGACAAATTCAACTAGTGTCAGTAAATGCTCACCACTCTTGTGCAGAACTGCAACGTGCAGCTGAATGTTAGTATAAAACAAGAATTGAAGTGCAATACAGTTGTGTCCTAGATCTTCATGAAGTGCAGAACTGTTTATACATATTAATAGATGCAAGAATATGAATAGCTTGATAGAACTTTCATCCACTTCATAGAGGAAATGCTGGAAAAACATCAAAAATGCATGAAAACTTGATGACCTATTTTTAAAATACTCTAAATAAACTAGATTAATCAATAGGTATGAACTGAGTTAGAGTTACCAGCTCTCCTGCTTTCTTCTGATGTACTGGTATACTTCATAAGCTGGAAACGGCTTACACAGCTTTGGCATTGAATCTTCTTCACTTTGTCACCCACAGTTTGATGACAGGTACATTGACTGCAAGGTTCTCCTTTAGAGAAGTTCAATATTCCTGGTGTATTTCAGCTACTTTGACACTTCACATACATGGAATATGAAGGTTTTCATGTAATCATATATTTATAAACCAAAATTCTAGTTACTTTAATTGATGACAGGAAAAAGAAAGCTGAAATTTCCTTCAATTATTAAATAAACTGACAATGGCCAATACCTCAGAGGGTTGTGTGGCCCTTCAGAGGGACCTTAGGTTGGAGAGGTGAACCTTCTGAAATCCAGCAAGGGCAAATGCAGGATTCTGCACCTGGGGAGGAAAAACCCCAGGTACTAGAACAGGCTGGGGGTGACCTGCTGGAGACCAGCTCTGTGCGGAAGGACCTAGGGGTCCATGAGCCAACAGTGTCCTTAGGGCAAATCAGGCCCATGGTATCCTTGGCTGCATTAGGAAGAACACTGCCAGCAGGTCAGGAGAGGTGATCCTGTCTGTCTCCTTGGTCCTCGTGAGGCCTCACCTGGAATGCTGTGTCCAGTTCTGGGCTCCTCAGCACAAGAGAGACATGGAGCTTCTGGAATGTGTCCAGCAGGGAGTTACTGATCAAGAGTCTGGACCACCTCTCTTATGAGGAAAGGCTGAGGGAGCTGGGCCTGTTCAGCCTTGAAAAGAGACAACCGAGATGGGACCTCATCAGTGTCTATGAGTATCTGAAGAGAGGGTGCCAAGAGGATGGACCAGGCTCTGCTCGGTGGTGCCAAGCAGTAGGACAAGAGGCAGAAATTGATGCACTGAATTTCCACCTGAACATGAGGAAAAACTTCACTGTGAGAGTGACCAAGCACTGGAACAGATTTCCCAGAAAGTCTGTGGAGTCTCCCTCACCAGAGATACTCATGAACCTGGATACAATGGTGTGCCATGTGCTCTGTGAGGGTCCTGCTGGACCAGATGGTTAGGTCACATGACTCAATGTGGCCCCTTCCAACCTGACCGATTCTGTGATTCTGTGAACCCAGACAAAATCTCAAGAGAACTGAATAATTTACAACTCAGTGCTTAAAAAACACATCCACACAAATTTTCAGTAGATTAGCACAGAGTGACTACAATATTTCTACTACTGGTTGCTGCTAGCCTTTCTTTGCTACGTATTCAAGAATCTGCAACTTCTAACAGCTTTTCTCAGCAGAATTATTGTTTAACAGTGAAGGTAATTGAAGAAGGTTAGCTACAAATTCAGAGGTCTGCCAAGTCTACAGTTTCCATGGAACACATGAATGAACATACAGAAAAAGGTGGAGTGAAAGTTTTTTGAAAATATTTAACAGAAAAGTCTTTTTCCTTTGAAAACACACTTTGCATGTTACTAGCAAGTCTTTGGGTTTTGTTTTCTAAAGGTCTAACCAGTCCTGCTGAAAGGTGACTTATAAGCATACGTTCTTTGTTGATGTTTATTTAAGTTAAACAGTAGAGTTTTGTAACTTTTTCTTTTTTTCCCAGCATCATTGAGCTCCACATATCATCCGCATATTCTTGGTTACTAGTACTCCACATGCAATACATTTGCACAAAGAAAACTACAGTTGCTCTAAGCACAGTCTGCATACAGATCACAAGCTACTTGTAAAATAGTAATTTTTGGCAAGTGTTCACAATGTTAAGGGCTTTTGCAGAGGACACAAAACTTGAAACATGTCAAAAATCACAGGACAACTGATGTATCTGCAGAATCATAGTTCTCCTAGAAATTAAGAGCTATGAGCAAAAGATAAAGCATTAAAATAATAAAAAATGTCCTGAAATAGTTTGACAACACTAAAAATTGATTCTGCTAGATGTTGTATCATTGAATAGTAGGGCACTGCATCAGCACTTACCAGAAAATGCAGTCTAATAAAAAATATCACCATATAAAAAGTTAGAACCCTATCTCTACTTTATCAGCTATATTTCACACATATTGTGTAACACCTGCAATTAATGCATATCAGAGACTATGAGAAACTTTTTTTTTTTATTTTTTAGATTCTAGTCACTTAACATTTTTACATCTCATTACTTTCAAATAGAATTGTATAACAGTGTTATACAGTACTGTTCTTCCTAAGCAGCTGCAAAGCCTCTAAAGTCAGCAAAATGTCCTTCAGGTAATACACTACAAAACTAGTACTGATCTTTGAAATTACTTACAAAGTTCAGTTCTAAAGGACTGTTATTTCTGGCTATTCCACCTACTGGGAAAACATCTTAAGTCATTTCTGGTGCATTACACCTAGAAATACTGAATGCCTAGTCATTGCTTCTATCTTCTTGCCTCTACCTATGATTCATAAAAAAAGTAAATCTTTCAATTTTCCTAAAAAGTAATTGCAAGCCTGTATGTGCCAAGATGTAAGACACAAACCAGAAAAAAAAAGACAATTTTAAAAAATACAGTCCAAGCAATGAACATCGAACACTGCCAATATGATGAATCTTTAAATCACCCACTGTGTTCTGGTTTTGTAAACACAGATGAGGGCATTTAATGTAACCAAAGACATAAAAAACCAACACATTATGCAAATGAAATAACAAATGTAAAATGATAAATTAGCAAGCAACTATTCAATTATTACTGTGACTAATTCCTGTAGATGGTGCCACAGTAGATGAACCTGAACTTGTTCTGGTTGACTGCGGTGTTCTGTTGAAACGTTTCCATTTGGTTTGTTTGCCACTTGTGTAGATCAGTGAAGTAGATAGCATCTGTTTAATGAGCTCCCACTTCATTACAGAGCTGCACTACTTACTGGGTCATTCTTCTTAAGCATGCAGCCTGCATAATCTGGTGTTGTTTTAAAGCAAATACTAATTTATGATTACCTGTTACATTAGGCCACTGAAAATTGTACTTACACTGGCTTGCATGAGCAGAATACTAATGCCCTTATTATGGATTGTAGTGATGTTTCATGCTTACAGTCTGTGAACACAAATTCCCATCTCAAGCATATTGGCTGAACAATGCATAGAGTGTAAAAAAGAAAAGGGATAAAATACATTCACTTGTAAAACACACAAATTACATTTTCCATAGCCATCAAAAACAGTAATGTAGGGGATAATCAGAAACATTTCAGTGATACTATGCTGCCAGTATAGATGAATCACAACAGAATTATTCATCAAAGTGTCATGATTATTACGTAATTGATATCACAATGATAGGTAACCAGATCCTTTACTGAATAAAAAGATGACAAAGTCTTAAAAAATATTACAGTTGTTAGAGATATCACTGGTAATCTCCAGATCATTAAAAACCTGCAGATTACAGCTGTAAATGTGAACAGAGAAGTGATAAATAAAACTTACGTTATAGTTCAGACCTGGCCAAATTTCACCTTCAGAACAGCTCCATAGTACTAGAATAGGCATCACCATGCTATAGACAATTTACTTCAGAAAAGTCCACTGGATATCTTTTCCAACATTTAAGCCACAAAAAGTTTCACCATACATTAAAAACACTCAGTATATCCATGTGTTCTGTGACACACAGCAAGGCAATAATTGCTGTGTAAATAATTGCATAGTCCTCTTCTCTGTTCACACAGTCCCTACCAGACTCACTTGAGAAAAAATTCTGTCCTAAATCACTAAAGTTTTTTAAGAGTCTAAGTCAGTACTTGTCTGCTCAGAATAACTAGCTCTGGAGTAGAGCCATTGCTATAACTAAAGAGAAGGAAGAAGTCCAAGTGATCTGCAGATCACCCATTGAGTAATACTGGACACATCCTGCCTAATCTTTCTTCAAGGCTATCTTGAAAACAAGAACATCCTGCAGCAAAAAAAAAATTGAGAAATTTAGACTCTCGGAAATGGGATTGAGCTGCTTAACCATACAGGCATGAAATCCCAGTGGAGAACGGTCCTCTTGGACAAAATAGCTACAACTAAAAACCAAAAAAAAAAAAAAAAAAAAAAAAGCCACAAAGCAAATAGAAGCAATACTGTAAAAACATTCAGCTGAAAGGGTTACACAAAATTTAATTGAAAGCTTATGAAAACAAAACCAGTAAATTAGTCACATAGAAAAAGAATCAAGCTAGACAAAGCTTAACAAAAAGCACCAAAAATCCTTTCAGAAACACAGCATAAAAATTAAATATTAGAAAAAAAGAGTCCAGAGGACAGTGATGGATTTTGGAAACTCAAAAAAAGGGAATGGCAGCTATAAACAAGGAAAGTCACATTTCAGAAAAGCAAATGATTCTTCAACAACCATATTCACCACAAATGATGTTAAGAAGATATTTACCCTCAACACTTCCTCCAGTCAACAAAGATAAGACATGATCAAAAGCTGAAGAGTTTACAACATTTGTGTTCCAAGTTCTGTCCTCAACTATTAAACAGACAGAAAAGTGTAATTCTCTTCTTAAATGTGCGTAATTGTCTACTTACAATTACATTTGTCTGTTTACAGAGGACCTCCTTCAGAGCAAAGCGCAGGGTGAAGAGCACAAGTAAGACAGCAATCCTCTAAGTTGCAACAACAGGTAGATATATTCTAATCACCCATGTGGAGTCAGAGTATATTGAAAAACATTAAACTTTCGACCAATAAAAGAGATAGGCTAAGAAGTGAGATGGAAATTCTCCATATATAGCACAAAACAGCAACAAGAACAGTGGATATACATCCAGTAAACTACTGTGCCTCTACGAGAACACTAACATCACACTGTACCACTGCAGCTGTTCTGTTATCCTTTACAACCCTAGCTCAATCCACACCACTGAGAAGTCCCTGCACCACAGTGTATTGCCTGCCTAAGTCTTTCATGCGTTTCAGAGGTTGATGTATCTCTCAGTTTATCAGGGTCAAGTCTCAGTGGCTCTCTTTACCTCTAAGCTGGTAGCCATGGGCCTCCACCAGGAGATGAGCAATCAAGTGCTGCACCATGGGCAAACCTTTAAACCACACCAATTAAAGATTTTGTGGAACAAAAAAGCCTCAGCATGAAACAAAACTCTAGAATTTTCTGCAATTCCTTTGCCCTTTCATCTCAAACAATAACAGTTTCTTTATTTTTTTCCAAAGTATGAGTTGTTCACTTTGACATAACCAAGACCCCAGCAGACCCTCTGTGCACTTGAGAAATTAAAAGAAGCACTGAGAACCAGGTCATCCCTCTATAAACTGTACTAAGGTGCAAAGGCCCTGACTAGAATGCATTTTTTGTGTCACTGGCTCATGGTTTTTTTCTCGAGCCATGATAAGATGCAAAGCTTTCCACAAAACCCTCCAGCTTGATCTTTTTGTTTTTCTTCACAGAATCCAAGAGTTTTTGGTTTGGACCAAAAACTTTATTTTGTCATAGTTTTGAAACTACTTATATATTTCTAATTGTCTTACTTCCATTCTTGGTGCCTGAGAGGTTTTGACATACTGCAGCCGGTTATTGATTGTAGAGGGGCTTATACTTGACAATAAAGAAATCAGCCAGAACCCAGGTTTAGAACGATTTCTGAACTCTGAGTAAATGAACTCTGAAAGTAATGATTAGAAGCAGGAACCAGTTAAAAGACACATCAGCACTGAAATTCATAGGCATCTGTAATATTGCTACGTTGCATAAATAAAGTTTGTTAGAGCACAATGGTACACTTGGATGCAGCGCATGTCTGGAAGAGAGGAAGATGGACTAGAGGCAGATTTGTTTCTAACTGCCAGTCCTGGAATACGTTAAATACTTTTCTGCTATTTACACAGATGACAGTAATTAGGACTGTTCAATACAAATTTAAGTACTAAGCTCCATACGGAAACAAGACTAGTTAGAAATGCCTTTTATGAAGAAGCAAAATTTTTTTCACGTGGTTCTGACCACGCCAAGAAGATCTTTACAGTTAAAATGCTCAGTTAGAGCAGACACCTGAAGAATGAACTCTCAATGCTAAGAAGGTTCCTCAATCACAGTTTTAAACACTGATGGGAATAAAGGATATGGTCCCGTGATCCTTGTGGGCAACTGGTAGTCTAATGGGAATTACAGGTCTTCTGAATACCTACCCATTACTCTCCTCAGTAGATGGTAATATTCTTCTTGACCTAAATGTTGAGCACATGCCACATGCATCCCAACATTGAATTTAGCAGCAAACACAAAGAAATTCAAATAATTCCTGTACATATGGAAGTTTTGAAAAATAAACATATTCAAATTTCAAGCATCAAATATTGAATGTCGCTGACAAAGTCATCAGGTATCTCATCAGACAGCTAAAACGAGAAGGCAAGGAAATTGTTTTGAATTGTTGCTGTCCTTTACATAATATGTACATCCACAGAACAAGAGACATTTGTGACATACTTTTCATCTTTTCTCACTTTTCATATTTTTGTAGGGAAGCATCAAAGTAGTGCTAAAAATGTCCTTTGATGTGGACATGTGTTGATGATGACAGATGCACAAAAAGTGAGAGCAAAATTTTTGTTTGTGCTGTACAGAACAGCTCCAGGAAAAGGAGAAAGTTGACTTAACTTTTTTCACCATTCAGGGAAGAACTGACTGGGATGAAAGCCTTCTGCTTAAGGGAAAGCTATCTTGTAGATAGAGAGGATACCTTCATTTTATTACTTACTCTTTAATTTTCTATAGCCACAATGGTCTTCATGAACCATTCATAAAGTCCTTGTTTTGGTGACGATTACCCTACAATTTCTTATAGACACTGAAAAGCAAAATTAATGTAAGGCTATTAGTATAAAAGATCAATTTTCCTCTTCTCTTGTCACATCATTCTACCACAAAACATTAAATTAATGGTATCACCAAGTTTAGGATTTCTTTTCCTGGTAAAGAGTTTTTAAGTATCCACAAAAGACTATGGATTAATCAGATACAGTGTCTTCAGCCATATCTGCAAATTCCTTTAATACTGAAAGAAATTTTCAAACATTGGGAGGGACAAAAAGCATCTCTGCTCCTGGCAAAACACTGTTATTTGGTAATTAATATTCTGCTAATGTAAGGCTTCTATTGGCCTCAATTCCCTCAGCAGAAATCTTTGCAGGTCTCTCGTGCTCAGTGACACTCTTCTTCTGTGTGTTACCTGTATTCCTGATGTAACAAATAATCAGATGTCCCTTTTCTTATTAAGGAAAAGAAGCAAATAAATATTATTTATTTCTAATATTTCTAATAACTTATTATAAATTGTGATAAATTGTTTGTTAAAATAAATAATGTGAAAAACACATCTAAAAAAGCCTTCAAGGAAGGTGCAATCTCTGTGTACAGTAACAAATACACTGAGTTGATACTCCCAGATTGATGGAGCACAAAAGCCTGGAATACTGCTCATTTTTCTTAAAACAAGCAAACAAACAAATAAATAAATAGTTGAATAGATAAAGAAATAAGTTTGTTTGCCTATAAAGTGTTAACTTCATTATCCATTTCAGCTGATCTAACAGAATTAGAATTCCTGCAACAAGGTTTGAGACAGAACAGAAAATGAATAAGCACCACAAAACCTGGCAATGCAGATTTCATACAGGAAAATTGTCCAATACATATCCAACTGTGATGAATCCTCCTGATGAAATAGAGAAGTCCTAAGAGCTGCAATGAATTTGGCCACTCCCTGATAGAGTCCAAGTATACCAGGTCTAACAGACTCAGTAGGAGGTCCAAGAGCTGTTCCATCAATTTCCTGAGCATGTAGAACATTTATTTTTTTATTTTATTTTCATGAAAAAGAGATACTGAATCTGTAGGAAAAAAAATGGTAAAAAAGTGGTGGATTTTACTTTTCTTTTTTAAATTGTGTTTGGTTATTTGCTGTCGTCCTTTAACTACTGCTTATGGTGCCAGGTTTGGCAATGGAAGGAGACAGAGGAAAAAAAAAGAGTGCCTGCTACGCCTTCTGCTTTCAGGAAAGGCCACTTAGTAAGCACTCAGACAGTAACTGACCTAGCCAGAGAATTCAGCAAATAAAGAAAGTGACAAGCAAAATTAATTTGAGATGAAAGCTGCTCAGTAACTTCCTATGGAAAATTGACTACCAAATACTTCACTTCACAAGGACTTCCCAAGACAAGTCAACAGTCATGTCACTGCGTATGTTTAGAAATATGGTTCTCTTGACTATGTTGCATGAGATATCCTAAGTGATTGTCTAAGTAGAAGAAATGCTTAAAAAAATCACCCAACCATAGTGTTTGACAAAATCAATCAGAATCAACATTTTCCACAGCAATTTCAAAACAATTTGAAATACATCAGCATTGCTATAACAAGATATGGGGACAAAGTAGAGGCCAGAGACGGAGTGGATTCAGAGATTGAAGAGTTCAACTACACTGAATACAAGGTTCACATCACTAGCTATTTTACATTAAAAAAGCAGACTGGAATATCCAGTTTATGGCACAATTTAACTCTGATTTTTATACCAAACCAGTATTAAAAAATACATACAATTATAAAATGAAAGAAAAAAAAAAGAATCAGGAAATAAATAATTGATGCTACACATTCTGTTGCTTTGAAAACTTTTTTTTTTTTTAATGTGAAACAATTTATCTGTATAATGTGAAATAATGTATGGATTGTGAAGCATAAAATTAGATTATATCTCTCAAGTTCTTAACATAAAAGTAGATGGTTCAAATAGCAAAAAGCAGAGTGCTCTTAGGTAGCCTACCCTTTCGATGCTTTTGAATTTACAAAAAATTATCAATACCTTCTCTAGACATTGAAATTTTGACAAAAATGATACATATTTAGTGTCAACTTTTCTAATCAACATTTGACAACAATTTAAGCTCAAAGGACAGCAATAACACACGACACACTAGCATTTCTAAATTACAAAATGTGCTATATATTCCCTGTACAGAAATAATAAATAAAGAAGTAAAGTTTAAACCTGCCTGCTTGTTTGTCTTGTTTTCTTTTCCTTCACCTTTGCTTGTAAAAGTAAACCCCTCCTTTGGACATCCAAGAGAAGGGACTATGTGTGCATTAGCTGTCTCTATTTTCAGAAGAACATTGCACTTTTCATCACATTTTAAGAGTTATCAGTGAAAAGTGCACGGAAACAAATTGGTTAACTCTCCTGCCTTGCAAGACATGAAGTGTGGTAGAAATATTCATTTGAATATGACTGCTAGCAAGATTTCCTTTGGGACATTATTTATCAGTAGCACATATTCTCACACAAAAGGGCTCACTGAAATCTGCCAAAATGTCTCTAATTATCTCAGGTTTACTGCAAAAAAAGTTAAGTGTTCCAAAGGTTTTCAGTAGCTCCTGTGTGAAAGACATTTGGTAATATAATAAGTCAACTCCTTGCAGCTCAGTTCCAGCTCATACTAACATTGGACCTAATCTCAGGTCCTCATTTTCTGTATATAAAGAACAATTCTAGACTTTAAGCCTGATCTGCTTCTCAGTACAGAAATGGAACAAAATAAATGTTAGCAAAATAAAGTGTCTCTGGATTTGAATTACAATTCTGTCATAGCAGGGTGAAAATGGCAGCTTCTTTCAGCTCTGACAAAACAGATTTGTGATGCTACACAGCTCCACAGCCCACATTATCAACGAGTGCAGTGCATTTTAATTTTCCATGGGCTGGCTGAACACAGCAGACCAAATGCCATAAAATAAGGTCAGCTACAAGCTTCACAATATAAGACAAAATGCAGCATACAGCTTCTAGGACTGTGGCCACAATTCTGCCCCTTGCCATCCCCACCCTGCGATGCAGCTTTGTGCAATAATGATGGCACTTTGATTAGCAAGACTCTGAACACAGAATGGGAGCACAGTAGTCAGCAAGCACCATTTGCTATTTTCCTCTCAGCTGCACAGACATGCTGAAATAATGATCCTGGCAACATGTTAGCAAAACATTAGAAAGACTTTAGTAAGCAAATAATTTAATTACATCCTTTTCTCGGGGAGTTTATATTGCACAACCCCTGACCTTTGATATTGCTGTACCTAAACTCAGCATGGGATTCACGCTTCCCATTCCTGTCACAGAATCTCTCCATCTTGTACCATTTAATATAGTGTGCTCCAGGTGTTCTGTGGTGAATGAATAGTTATATTACTACCTGTCAGACACAATCACACTCTATTCATCATCCACGGCTGGCTGCGTGAAGCCCTGCTTCCAGCAGGCTCCCTCTCTATTTCCTTGTTCAAACGTCTGCAGTGCTTTCGGCCCATCTGTCAAGCCTGTCATTTAGAGGGAAAACAGTATCAGCGCTTTAAATATATGGAGTTCTCTATTGAAACAGTGCTGTGATTGAACTGTCAGCATTCCCAGTATCACAGACAGTAATTCATGACTGGTCAGAGCTCCATTTAGGTTGCTATTACCACGCTGACCTTGCTGGGTCATACTGAGAGATTTTTCCCTTTTCAGTTAGGTCTATAAATAGTGCAATTAACCTTTCAAGAATTACAAAATGTTCTCAGTTCTCCTCCTCCACAAATTCACTTGCTGTTTGCAGCATTTATAATAATCAAGGGGGAAAAAATAATGCAACAGTAAAGAGCATTTTTCTCTCCTGAAGTGTACACCAAGTGTCAGTGAAAAACAAACAAATGCTGTAACACCCCTAGTGCCTTTCCCAGGCAAGACTTGCATGGTTATCACCAGGCGCTTTGCCTCAAGTTCCACTTTCCTGGACTCAAGCCTAATGCCTGAGAGCACTGTAGCTCTGAGCTACACCTCTCTGCTACAGAATAATGGTGAGACTTACTGACTTTTTTGTCATACATTTGTTTTATTTTCATTATATTTTTGCATAACAAAACAAATATTTTTTATTATAAATTTGAATTAGAAACAAAACTCTGAACTAATATAATTCTGAAAGTCAAAAAAAAGACTTAGGCACATTTGCTTCTGGTGTTTTTGCAAAAGTACTATTCAATTTAAGAAAAATAAGGAGCAGAAAAAAAACTCAGTGTGTCAGAGTTTCCATTCCAAAAATCTCCTTTGGGAACAATTGACAAAAAGACTTTTGTATGAACCACTGATCATAGAATCATAGAAACATAGAATGGTCTGGGTTGGAAAAGACCTTAAAGATCATTTTGTTCCAACCCCCTTGATGCAGGCAGGGGCACCTGGCCCATCTGGCCTGGCCTTGAACAACTCCAGGAATAGGGCATCCACAGCTTCTCTGGGCAACCTGTTCCAGTCCCTCACCACCCTCACAGTAATTTCTTCGCAATATCTAACCTAAAGCTACTGTCTTTCAGTTTGAAGCCATTCCCCCTTGTCCTGCCACTACATGATCTTGAGATGACTGCATCCAACAGAACAATCTCTGTAATTTATAAATCACCTATTAACCAGTACCTCTTTAGGGCTTCAAGCACTATAAATAGTTTACTTTTTATTTGTTTCTCCTTTTAAAAAAACTAAAAATGCAGGGACAGTAAGCTCATGTGCTCCAGCATTGAATTCCTCTGAATTTTGAGGACTCTGAACAATACACTACACTGGTAGTGAATGTATGCCTGAGACCAAGTCTGGGTTTATGTCTTTAACCACATCATTTTTCAGCAGTTAGACCACGATCCTGGGGCTGCATAATCACCATGCAGCATTTCAGAATCTGTCCAGCTGGAGCAGGACTAGCAAAACTGGGGAAGAGAAAGTGTAAATGCTCATGAAGTGTTAACAGGTTAAGAGAAAAATCAAAGGGGTTAGTTTAAGGCACCAGGGGAATACAGCAATGTGGAGAAGAATATAACCCAGCTGCCTCCTTCAGTCTAAGACCAAAACTCTAGTTTGAGCACAACAGCAATGTCTCAGTAGGCTTGCTGGTTTAAAGCTTAGGGCTCTGACCTTGGTTACATTTTCATACGTGGTCACTGTTCTTCTCTGGGAAAGTGCCTGGACTTCTGCAATTGCAGCCAAAGCTGCATAACTGAGCTAGCTAGTCCTAGGTAACTATGAGGTTTCCAGTATTATTAATACAGAAATAAACATTTGAAAATCATTCACAACATGTTTTTTGTGATTTTTTTTTTTAAATACACATTCTAGTATTGCTTACCAGCAATAAATTTTAAAAATGCAGGTAATACATTTAATCAATATCAGCTAAGTTGGATGATTCATCGGAAAGCCCCCTCCCCAAATATGTATTATACATGGCTGCAAAAAATATCATGCTGCAAGCACCCAAGAACCACCAATGACAAGTAGAAGGCTTATACAAAGCTAAATTATTTAGTATATGAATGTAGAAATACAGCAGAGGAAAAGACAAAAAGGTCTTTCCAAAGCAACTGTCTTCTTATTAGAGACAGGGAGTGAAATTAATTATGTAGCTTCAGCCAGTCTGAATATTTGGGGCTCTGAAAGAAAGATACAGTAACATAAATCACTCCCTGTGTTGTTAGCAATTTTTTGAATGTTTCCTTCTTTAAAGTTCTCCACCATCAATGCAAATGTCACAGCTTATTACAGATATGTAATAAGTATAATTAAGAAATAATTTCATCTAGTTTCTTCTTTCTTGGAGAGAGTCATAAAACAGAGACACACAGAACAGTGCCCTTGCTGTTGTTTTTAGCATTTTAATGAATATTTCAGGATATGTCTGCCTTTCAATCTGAAGGCAAAAGCTTTCAGTTATTATTATAAAGGCTGAATAAGTTTAAGTCTCATCTCATTAACTGTCATAACCAGGCTTTATGCCGTACCATTCAAGTTTCACTGAGCATTCAGAATTGCTTGATTATGTACAGTAAAAACAGTCTGCTCAAACTTTCCCTTTTGGATTAATATGGAGGCAAAAGGACAGAGGTCCTCTTCATGACTCACTCTTGCTTGTCACTGTGTTAACTCATAATGACAGAGGCCTTTTGTTAGTGACAAAAATGTAATGAGCATTTGAAAATAAAATGCTTACATCAGACGGAGAGACACTTTGATTTTGCAGATGAACAATTCTTTCACTCCTTCCCATCTTCCCGCGTTGGTGTTCAGCTGTATAATATGTTCCTTATAAATTATGCCACACTATGTTAATTACACTATGCTGACATTGCTAGTCATTACTAAACCAGCTACATGCTTTGCGTGCCCAGATTTCAATAGATATTTTGTTGCACAAAATATGGGAAAGTCATACAGGTTACAGAGACAGGTCATTGCTCACATTTTCTCTAGGCCACCCTACTTTGTTCTATATTTAAACCAAACACATGTACAAATCCTGGTTGTGTGGTCTGCATTCTGAAAATGCTGTCATCCATAGTCAAACAACAGTCCTTTCTGGGAGTTTATGACACATTCCTATCAGAAGCTTCTCATTCTTTCACATCCATCTCTCCTGATGCACAGTTCCTAAAGATTTTAGATATCAAGCACATAGATATGCCACTCACATTCACATATAAGCACCCCTACAAATGGATTGTACTGCTTATCTCTTTCCAATGTAAAAATCAGAAAGAGCATTTTCTCCAAAAATAAAAGCTTTGTCTCTCACTTAATCCCTTTCCACAGCTATACCCTGCAAGTGGAAGTAAGATGCCAATAAGGTTAATCAGCAATTATGCCACATTCTCAGAAAATAAATTAGACAGATTATCATTCTTCGTCCAGCAATTTTGTATGCTTTGTTCAGAAAGAACAATACCCTTTTGTGTAAATGTGCGTTCTGCAACACAAAGAAAGAAATCCTGGCACTCCCACTTAAATAATCTCTCCTTATTCACAAAGCAAGATATGCCTCTATGTTTAAAGAAAAAATGTGTTCTTGTAAATGAAGGTATGTGTTTCCTAAGCATCCTAGGAAAACATCCTGTGTTTTTCTGAAGTTTGGAGAATGTAACCTTATTTAAATATGCAATGGATTTTCTGGTCTTCCAACTGTATTACTTAGTTTAATAAACCCCCAAACTTTTCGTCACTTTAGTTTTAGACAAACACAACTATGACACAAGCTCCATACTTCAGTATGTATTTATTTCGTTTGTCAGAGAGCGATTTTGAAAGGCTTTGTAACCTTGTCAGCGAAGAATCAACATAATGCTTTTAGCTGTAATTACTATTAGCTTTAAGAGTCTGACTAGAAAACAATAGTTCAACAGCTTTGCTTTTCCAGACATATCTGCCTGCCATTATTTTTACAATATAATCCAGCTCTTTATGCATTTCACAACTGGAAACTCTGAAAAACCTTCTGAAATTATGGGAAGATCTAACATTGCTGTATCATCATGACACTATGACACAAATTACGACATCCCTGCATCAGTTTTGAAAGAGTATCCACAACCAGCCACAGGACAAAGGTCATCTGAAAATTTCTAACCTGTGAGTCCATCACTGTCAAAATAAATTTGGCTTCAGTATACTCTCAGTGATTATTTACAGCCCTCTAGAAATACAACCACCTATTACACAAGCACTGATGCTCTGGTTCATGGTCTAGATACTCATTTGAGTTGTAGTTGTTACCTTTCCCCCATTGAATCATCACTATCAAAACGACACCAACTTTTAAGGCTCACAGGAGTGTAAAGTGCAAGCCAGTAGTAAAGACAATTTCAGTAAAGTCAATACAAGCAAGTGACTAATTGGGGTGATTGACAGAAAGGCCTTAGTAACTTTAACTTCCTAGCTGACTTCATTCAATCATAAGAGACCAAGAGAATTTCTTCTAAGCAAATGTTTAATGCAGGTATAAACGGAAAAGAATGAAAGGTTTGATTCACTCAACAAGAAGATTGCTAACACCTCCCCCTTTTTAGAGGCTGAGAGAACATCTTCCAAAGTGGTCCTGACTGGGGAGGTAGGATTCTAAAAAAAAGACCAAATACAGTATCAGGTTAAAAATCCTGGCAGTTTATAAATATTTGCCTTCTGCACCTCACAGCAGGCAAGCTGATGCTGTAAAGATTATTCTTTTCATTCCCTTCATGCAGCAGTTTGTGAGGTCCACCAAGTTGATTAGAGGAATGGAGCACATGTTCTTTGATGAAAGGCTATGAGAATTGGGATTGTTCAGAAGGGTCTGGAATTAACTAATTGTGCTGTTCTAGTAGCTGGAGGGAGACTACAAGAAAAATGAAGAGAGACTTTTTACAAGAACATGTAGTGAAAGGACGAGGAGAAATGGCTTTAAACTGAAAGAGAGTAGTCTTAGATTAGATATTAGGAATAAATTCTTTACTGTGGTGATGATGAGGCATTGAAACAGGTTGCCCAGAGAAGTTGTGGATGCCCCATCCCTGGAAGTGTTCAAGGCCAAGTTGGATGAGGATTTGAGCAACCTGATCTAGTGAAATGTGTCCCAGGCCTTGGCAGGACAGATGGAACAGGATGATCTTTAATGTCTATTCCAGTCCAAGTCATTCTATGATTCTATGATGACAGGACAGTTTGTGGTTATATTCCCTACCTTTTGAAATATTTTGTACCAGGACATACTTGACCTGAACAGTCTCAAAGCTGCAGATGTCCCCAAAGTGCTTTTTGAGAACAATTTCTCAAGCAAAACCAGAGTCTACATCCAGAAAGTACATATGTACAGAGGAAGAGACCCCAAGTGTATGTAGGCTTAAGAAAGCTAGCTGGAGTAGAAAATTGCCCTGAATCAACAGATCCAAATCACAGCATAATAAAATCAAGGTCAGAGTAATTAGAGCAAACAAACACATGTTAATTGAACTTCTTACTCCTCTGCAATTAAGAGTCGTTTTGTTAAATCATTGGAGTTAATAGCCTTTGAGATTTATGAAAGGAAACAGATCGGTTGTTCTTTGGTACTTCACAAAAACTCCAACCTCTTCAGTCAGGCCCCAGGGAAGAGAAAAACAACTGGAGTCTCATTCTCCATAGAAAAGTACCTAACCACTGGAGAAAGTAAACTGTGAGGTTTCACTGCAGTCCTGGGAGCAAGAGGTACCTTACAGCAAACACAGTCTCACTTCTGGAAAGAGAGTTTGCACCCATGAACACGTATGGATGTATCTGCTGTACCACTGGAAATACAATTAGTGAGTTTAATAACCTTGTGAATAACAACTCAGTAATATATAGTGGGTTTTTTACCATTTTGATGAAATAATTTTTCCTCTTTTGATTTTTTGATTAATCCACTATAATTATTATCTAGTCTCTCTCAGATGCTGATTATTTTCTCTCTTTTATAGAAATTAAGAGGTTTGGGGTTCTTACTTTTCTAGATTATTTGCCACTGTAGACCTTTGTCTATAGTGACAGCACAAGTTTTGTTTCTACCTCATTTTATCTACCCCAAATAACTCAGTGCCCAAAGATCCAGTTCATGTAACCAGAATCCCATGCATGTAACCAGAATTAAATAAAAGTATTCAATATGTTTGAAATTATAAGATGAAAAAGAAACCATACCAAATCAAATTACACTGGGTAAAAGACAAACAGAATACTACTCATATTACAAGAGACGGAATTAATATCATCATACAAATGAAATAAGTAACCTGTCTGTCCTTTGAAGCCATTAATTACAAGATTTCCAGTGGTTTAGAAAATATAGATTACCAAGTATGAGGACTAGAGGCTGTTTTCTAAAGAATGAAAGATGTCTTTACACAAATGTTTTTGAATAAATGGGGAGACTGATGGAGAACAGGCAAGTGTTCAGTGATCTAAATAGTGGGCCACTCTTTCAATAAGCTAATAAATAGGAGGCTTCAAGAAAAGAGGCTACTCACCTCTCATGCCATGGTGGTCTAGGATCTGTGTAACAAAAAAAAAGTTTACACACTAGGAGATTTTCTACTTCTAAAAAATATCTGTTTTAACAGATATTTGATGTATGAGGGTGTCTCCTCGATATTCCATGGCTGGTGCAAACAGAAAGTCTGTATGATCTTTGAATAAACCTTTTTTTAAAAAGCCCAAAATGAAAGATGTCCTCTGTAAAAGTAAAACTTAGGCAATTTATTTCAATTAACTGTGTTCTGCTAAATATTTTTATCTCCAAGGGAAGTATGGGATCTACCAACTAAAAAACTCTCATTTCAGTCACAGAACATCCCAATCACCAATATTTAAATTGGCTAAATTCTAATGGGTGAGAATTCTTAACAAAAGTACATGCATTGAACTTAAAGTGAGTTAAAACTAACTGTTGTCTTTATTTAAAAAAAAAATTTAAAATTTGTTTGGGTTCATGTTATATTTTAATAAATCCACAAGACAGAATCACAGGATATTCTGAGTTGGAAGGGGCCCAAAAAGATCATCAAGTGCAACTCTGAAGTGTACGGCCCATACAGGGATTGAACACAAAACCCTGGCATTATTAGCACCGTGCTCTAATCAACTGAGCTAATCCCTGTGGCTGACTCCTGTTACTGTACTTCATGAAGAAGTTTCCATGGATGCCAATTCTACCTCCATCATGAAATCGATGACCTTTCTTCTTCTATTCCTTAGGTGTGAGATCAAGAAGTTATGGTCAGAAGAAGCTTTAGAGTATGGATGTTCCTTTGGCCTGACACCCACAGTGTTTGAGAACATCAAATTGTACATCTTAATTCATAATTGTCTTTTAAGCCTGATTATAAATATTTTATCAAATGAGTAGAGAAGCATGTGTTTCAAGAAGAGGAGCCACTTAAAACTCTGAATTGTCGATTATATTTCCCACTCCTCTGAGCTTTTTGAGACCATGCCACTCTGTATCCTCACCAAAAGTGACATATCAAGCAGTGGAGCCATTCTGATGGTGCAAAGCAGGTGAGAGGACAGAAACAGACACCACAAACTCTTAGTGGTTTCCACTGCCCTATCAGCATGTTGTATGAATGGTATCCATTAAGCCAGAAGAATTACTTCAGAAATGTGTGGCCTGCAGACCACGTGTTCTCTTTGAACAAGAACAAATATGACAGCAGGGTCCCCATTCTCTCAGATACACCTTATTTACAACAATAATGGAAAGCAACAATGGTGAAAAATTATCATTTCTCTTGGTTCTGTAATAATGAGTGAACTACCAAAAGAATGGGGAACAGAGCAAGAAAGAAGTCTGGAAAGTGGGATACAGAAGGTCATAATTTTTAGCTTTCAAGTTCTTGGTGAAATTTTAGGTTCCTATAATACTCAGGCTACACTCAAGCCAAATGAATTTACATGTTCTTCCAGTATTGTTTCCTACTGTCGTTAACTGGCAAAGTGCTAGCATAAGTGGATGCCTCTTGAAACACATTTAAGGATTTAATCTCATCTGCAGAATCTTAAGACCTTGCAAAAGATGATCAACAACTTAATTACAAGCCATTTGCTGTTTAATGAAGTCATACTCAGAGCTTGACTTCTGCAAATCGCTATTAAATACAGAGGTTTCACATATATGACTGCATTATTTACAGAACTCTGGTTTTCAAACACTAAAAGTCAGATATACCGTGCTTCATGTTATGCAGTTTAAACCCACTGGGGGATACCACAAACAATGGTAGTAGAAAATTTAAGAAAGAATGCTTGAAGTTGACCCATTAATTGAAATAATTTGAGTGCACATTCTATATTGCTTTTCACAAAGGAAAAGAAAAAAACACTAGCAAAAAGACAGGGGGAAATGACAACTGAAAACAATGAACACAGTCTTGAAAATCTCACACACACAAACACTTTTTCCTGGAAAAAACATCAGTTTTAGTTGAGGTAGAACTGACTTAATATGTATTACTGTCAAATTTCTCTAAAAGGATTATTTCATAAATACAACCAGGTGCTAGTTCATCAGTTTGATAAGCATGCATAACTCCACCGAGACCTGCATTCTCAGAACCACATGAATGTAGCACATTTGCGACCAGGAAAAATCAGGCCCAAATTCCACCACACCATATCTGCATGTAACTGCATAAGCAGCATAAGCTTTAAACTGCATACACTACATAAGCTTCTGGTGCCAACTTTAGTCAGCTTTCTCAGAAAATGTATTAAATAGAATTTTAAGAACTTCATAAGGTTTCTGCTCACTTTCAGCCACCAATAAGAAATGACGGCTTAGATGCTCACACACTCCTACGATGTCCACTACTGTCTTTTTGCTAGAGGGTCTTGCTCGGTTTCCACTCTTGGTATGCTAAATATGCCTCATTTCAGTCACCACAGAACAAATATATCAGAACAAATCTTTTCTCACCATGAATTTAAGTATGTGTCCCTTTTTCCAACTGTCATGGGCCTTGTTTAACAAAAGGACCTTTTTTATGGTTAAACTACTGCTACAAGATCCAGAATATTGCAGTGTTCTTCAGAATGGACTGCTACAGCGCTGAAAAGCTCTATAACTGGCCAGGAGAGCTCTACATGGCTTTGCTGCTATTACACTGCCAGTTCCACGCATTGTACTTACCTACAAAATATTCATGTTTCAATTTATTTGTATTCCCACATAGTTTACATTTGGGACAATGGTCCCATCTTTTCTATCACTCTTTCACATGATAGAAGTAGTCTTTACAGGGGTTATCTCCTTCTTGACCCTTCAGAGTTTACATCAAGTTGTCACAGTTCCCTAAAATCTGCAGCAGTTATTACAACAAATGCAGCAGTTTTGGCTATCATTAAACAAGTCTCAGATCCTATTTACCTTAGATTATTTCATTACTATGGAGTCACAAAGTCCTTTATTTTTATTTAAAACACTCATACTTCAAAGTTCAATTATATTCCAGTCAAAATGTAAAGTTTTCTGCACTCATTAGGGGGTTTAGGGTTGAAGACAAAAAATTTCCAAATGTTTCTCAATATTTTTCTACTGATTTAGTAGGAGATGTATTTTTTAGCAGTTTAGAAGCATGTCACCCAACACATTTCAGTGAAGTCACCTGTTTTTCTCCTCAGTACTTCAACAGCAGTTATATTCTTTTCCAGCTTTTCTGTATACAAAGTTCCATTCTCAATCATGCTACAAAATGGTTGATTTCTGTCAAATGACAAGCCAAGTTTTAAAACTTCAAAAACATCCTTTCCCAAAAAAGAGCCTTCCCTGCACTATGAATAGACAAAATCTGAAATTACCTCTTTTGTTTCATTACATTTCCAAAGTCACACACCTTTATAGGATCTTCCTCTCTATTACCAGTTGTTCGATATTTTGCTCAAAAAATTGTATTGATGTATTACTCAGGTATGATGAGTTAAAATGCTGATGTTTACCCTTTTTATATGGCAGAAATGATCACACTACATCCACACACCCATGTTCCTATTTCCTTTGTCAGGTCAATACCAGTGCTAGAAAGATCACAAAATAGTTAAGAGGGTACTAAGCATGAAAGCCTGCCCACAAAAATGGATGAGCTGTTTTGCTCTAAAAACACCTTCACAGAAAGCAAGCCTGAAAAACAAAGTTATACATGATGTTTATTGTTTTTTTTAAAGGAATTTTAGCACTTGAAAGCAGATGGTTACTAGGAGTACTTAACACTGTTTACTGTAATCATAGTCATTTTTATGAGAGGAAAGTAGCAAAATAGTAACAACTCAGTTTGGTAAAGGAAATTTCAGACAAGCAATGGAGTACAGCCTGTGGGAGGAAAATACATCACAAATTCAGATATTCCTTAAAAATAAAGTACATTTCAGGTAGAAAACAAGATACAGTAGGGGATAGGAATTATAGAAGAAAAAAAATAGTAGCGCACAAAATCAGTTGTCTGTGAGATTTTCAATAATGACTAACATTTCCTTGAACAGAGCCCTAAAAGATCATTCTGACCTGTAAGATGTTAACAGATGAAAGGAGAACACCGAAATGACAAAAAAGATAGAAAATGTCAGTGCCAAGTTGCATGGGAATGTTGATCTGCTGGAGGACAGGAAAGGGATCAGGACAGGATGGAGCAATGGGCCATTTGGATGAGGATCAACAAGGCTGGGTGCCAGGTTCTGCCTTTGGGCCTTAACAACCCCAGGCAGTGCTACAGACTGAGACAGAGCGCCTGGAAATTGGCCCAGCATGCTGGTCAACAGCAGCTGAACATGAGCCAGCTGTGCCTAGATGGCCCAGAAGGCCAAGGGCATCCTGGCCTGTATCAGCAACAGTGTGGTCAGCAGGACCAGGGCAGTGACCATCCCCCTGTACCGGGCACTGGTGAGGCCATGCCTTGAGTCCTGTGTCCAGTTTTGGGCCCTCTCTTCAAAAAAAACATTGAGGTGCTGGAGTGTGTCGAAAAAAAGTGCAGTGGAGCTGGTGAAGGGTCTGGAGCACAAGTCCTGTGAGGAGCAGCTGAGGGAGATGGAAGCATTTATTCTGGAGAAAAGAGGGCTCAGAGGGAACCTTATCACTCTCTACAGCTGCCTGGGGGTTGGTCTCTTCTCTCAAGAAACAAACAACAGGACGAGCAGAAATGGCCTCAAACTGTGCCAGGGGAGGTTTAAGTTGGATATTAGGAAAAAATTCTTCTCCAAAGAGGTTCTCAAACATACAGATAGGCTGTCCAGGAAAGCAGTGGACATACCACCCCTGGAGGTATCTAAGAGACTTAAATATCGTGCACAGGGACATCGGTTAGTGTTGGACTTGGTAGTGTTAGACTAATGATTTGGCTTGATGATCTTGAGGGGTTTTTCCAACTTAAATGATTCATTGATTCTAAAGCACGATTAAGAACAAAAACAATGACTGTTGTGGTAAGAGAAAAGAGCAGAAGAGATTTGAGGTAACTCTCTTCTGCAGAATGCAACTGCAAAGAAAGAACTGACCACCATATTTGCCAAGTTTGAGACAAAGTGTAGGGTTAAATGGTAGTAGAGGAGATTAGGCTAGTTATGAAGAGAACATGTCCAGTGGAAAGCACAGAGAAGAACTGGAATAAATGGAGAAGGTTGCTATGTTTCTGCACTTGGAAACATGTACAAACAGGAGAAGGAAGTGCCCTTAGGTGTGATGCATTTTTGTACAGCTTTGGGAAAACAAGATGGGATGCACAGCTTCTCTAACCCCATTCAAGCAGTAGTCTCCTATTTTTCTCTGCTTCACAACAGTTAGCTTCAGTTAGGCCACTGAGCTGAACACTTGAACCAAAGTTTTGGGATCTTAAATATTGTTACATGAAATGATTAGACAGCAATTCTCAATATGGTTTTGTGTTTGCTGCTCTTATACATCAAATAAAGCAAATCTGGGTTTTATTATTATCATCTTACAAAATAATAGTGAAAACATCTATTGCCATTTACCACTTAAATAACCAGAATACTGGCTATGGAGAAGCAGCTTAAAAATTTTTATGAACAGCAGCTAATGTTCTCTGCTTAAAAATTCAATCTGAAAAAGTTCCCATCTAATTTTGAAGATCTTTGAAAGGACCCCTGAAAAATCCTTACAAGAACTAATAAACTGCACCTTTACAAAAGTGTTGAAATCAATGCAGTACAACTGACCAATTTAATTTTGCCCTGATTATTGCTTTATTCCTTACCAAGGAGTTGGCTTGCTAACATTGCAATAATTTCTGGACTCAGAGTGAAAATTGCCATATTTCTTTCACTCCCTCTTAAAAACATTAGTTTAAATTAAGAGACAATGAAACACCTAGTAAGGACAATTAAGGTCATCTACCGTCAGAAATAGAATGCAGTGCCTTTTTGATGGTCAGCCTTCACATGTTTTACAGTGTACCTCAGCACACAATTACAGAACCATGAAAATACATTTTTAGAGACACGTTGTCATGGGACAACGTGGGGTTTTTTCCATATCACTATTCAGAAATGTTTTATCATATAACTTGCTTGAATATATTTACTCACAGTTCCTCATTAAACAGTCTTATTTTCCTGTGCAAAAAACTGATTTAAGATACACTGTGAATAAAAAATACAAGCTGAAGAGCTTGCAATGAAAGGAGATATGGGATATAAACAGATTAGGAGTATTAGTAAAGGTAAGTAAATCAATCTGTCCTCCCCTATCAAGAAGCCTTTTTGAAATAAATGTGGTTATTCATGTAACAAAAATGCTGTGGGTGTATTAGGCTGAGAAAGTAATCCAAGTCATTGAGTTCATTGGAAGAAAGCAAGAATCCTCCTCCTGCCCACAGCTGTTCATCATATTTAGCCACCCCTGGTTATTCATATTAGTATTAAATATACTCCTGTCCAATTGGGTTCACTCATGTTTCCAGCTTTTGAATCTATTCTTTTCCCCTACGTTAAACAAATCTAATGATTCCTATCCATAGCAAATGTGGAGCTGATGAGCAAATGGAATGTAAAAATTCCCATTATTCCATTGTGCTCATCTCTTCCACTTAAGATTCTTGTCATGCCCTGGGCATTCTAGCTGTCTGATACTGTTCCTTTATTTCCAATTCCAGTGCATTCTCTGCTGAACATTTGTCTGTCCAGAACATTTGGTTCACTGCCTAGTACCAAGCAAAATCTGCTTGCAATGTAAGAACATGTGGAGAAATTATGTGTTTTTGTCACACCCTATTAAACGGTATTCAAAACACAATGCCCCAGAAAGTAAATTGATTGTAGGTTTTATAACCCTTTTCAGGCTAATGGAAACAATTTAGTACCATGAACGAAAACATTGCTAGTGCAGCTGTGGGAATCTTAAATTGCTCAGCTCAGCAGTTCTGTTCCGGCTTAAGTAGGATAAAGTAGTTAAAGTTCAGTTAGATTCCATTCCCCTGGATCTTTGACAGATCATTTCAGATTAATGTCTTCAAAGTTTTCAGCATGCCTTGTAAAAGACTTTCTGAGGAATTCCC
Source organism: Corvus moneduloides (assembly GCF_009650955.1). Classification (NCBI taxonomy): domain Eukaryota; kingdom Metazoa; phylum Chordata; class Aves; order Passeriformes; family Corvidae; genus Corvus; species Corvus moneduloides. Next base: position 48,115,945 of record NC_045511.1, read on the forward strand.
GGTTTGTGCTTTTAACTGTGTGGGGGCAGTGTGAAGGAGCTGTAAGAACTGGGAAGAGAGGGAAAGAGGGGGCAGGAATGTCCTGGGGAAGTTTTCAATCATTTTGTAGAGTGTCTTGAACCATCTTAATAACTTTTTTAAGTGTCTTGAACAATCTTTCTCTTCAGTTAGGCTTTTTTGGCAGTATGGGGGGGGGGAGTTGACAAACAAACAAAACAAACAAACAAAAACCCAAACAAACAATAAAAAGCCTACCAATGTTCTTATAACTTTTGCAATTCAGCCAAGACCACAAAAGTTAGCAATGAAGAGCAAGACTGAAAGTCCACACTTAACTCCACTCTAGGAATCAGTGGATGGTCATGTGCTTAACCTTTTCTTAAGGACAGAAATTTTATCCTATGTTCATTCGTATTTCTATATTTTAAACAAACTTTTTTTTAGAGCTTGATAGGCAAAAGGGAAACTTGTCTGCTGGAAAACTGTACACTGCACTTTACAAAAGAAATCCTCTACCTATCCACTTATGAGAAGAAATCATTCACATGGGCATTACCTGCACTGTACTACAAGAAAAACATCTGTGAATATTATTTGACAAATTGATCACTAAATGAGCCATTAGCTTGCAGGGTTTTTGGATTGCCTTAGGGAAGGAGGGTTCTATATAGCACAAAGGCTTACAGATGCAAAACACTGATTGGAAAAAAAAATTGTTCCAGAAGAGAAGCAGTAATAAAACAAGCCTAGCATGAAAACATACGCTTTCTAAAAAGTAAGCCATTTATGAGAAGCAGTAGTAAAACTGCTTAATTCTTCTGTGCCTCTGGGGAGAAATCTAAGCCTTTTGAGAAGTGATGGAGAGAAAAATGAAGCCAATGGTGTGTTTGTCAGTGTGAGAATGCTGTGGAAACAAACTTAGTAATTTTACTATTCCTGCTTGCCAAGAGCTGACAGGTGTGCAGTTTCTTATTGTTCTGAAAGGCAGCCAGAAACCACAGTTTAATATGCATCTGTGTCTTCATAGTAGGGGAGAAAACAGCTGTCTCTCTTGTGCATGATATGAGATGATAGAAATATTGAGACATACTCTTCTTTACTGTATCTTACCATCATTTTCATGGCTTTGTTTGATCTTTCGACAAAGCTCATAGCTGGAAGGAAAAAAATGCAGCAGCCCAGATCACATCAGACGTGATGTGGCAACCTCTGCTCCCACAAATAGTTATTATTTCACAGAGCCTAATCACCTCAACAAGATTTTTTCACATGAATAAGGGTTGACAGATTAGAGTCCTATTTTCAGCACAGCAGATCCAGACTTTCTACAAAAAAGTCCATTAAACTTGTAAGTAAACAAAACCAGGGAAATACCAGGTTATTTCAGATAAATATGAGTTAATAATTTCCAACCATTCTTAAAGAATGACTCCCATAAATCCTTCAGTCTTCAAACTGCTGAGAGATGTTAGTGATTAATAAAGCCTTTGAACACCAAGAGTTTCCTTCCACAAGAATTATGTGCGTTTTTCTGTAATATGTAGCAAAGCAGTCTTTTAAATCCTAATTCCCCCAGGAAGGTAAAAAATATGAGTATGTTACACACACACACACACAGAGTACCAGATACAATAACTTGCAAGAAATACTAGGCTCTGTGGATCAGATTTCCTTTCTGTGTAGAAGTGCGCTACAGTGTTAAAAGCTCATGATAACTGGCTGGCATATTGCCAATTGAATATGCATAAAATGTCTGCATTGCATCCAGGCTTGCATGATTTGATAATCTGACAGATGTAATTTAAGCAATAAGACTTGAAAGTTCTATATTTACCAGAATGTGAGAAGATGGGTTATTAAACTGCTTCAAATACTTGGAAATTTCGGAACTCTCAGAAAAATGTTAATACTTCAGAAAAATACTGGGCTTGACCAGCAAGCTTCTAAAAGCTCAGCAAAACTTACTATAAGAGAAAGGTCCTCTAGGCCTATGTGGTACATATCTAAATACACTTATTATGTCAACATGTTAAAAGTGTCAAACAAAAAGACTCAATTACCAAAAAGTCAGAGATAAGCACAAAATAATTCTTAGACTAGGAGACAGAGGTGTGATTTTTTCGCTTCATTGACAGCAGCCTCTGACACATAAGGAAGGAAGTGATTTCATTTTCAGAAAGTATTTTTGCACTGAATTTTAATACAAGCAGGAAACAAAAGTTTGGTAATTTATTCTGCTGGATAAAGATGATCACTGAATTAAGGCCGGAAGAAAGTCACACACTGAAAACTCTTCTGCCCAGTCCCCTCCAATAGTTATTGACTACATTTTGATAGCCCCACATGAACCCAAGTCTTTAAGTGCTTGTCCAAGATAAACAGGTACAAGATACCAGCATGCACCATCATCCCTTTCACAGCGCACCTAGAGACTGTGCAAGCTGCAATGAGAATATCTTAACAAATAGAACAAGAACAGATTCAGAATTACTGTCTCCTGGTGAAATTTCTTCTCACAAAGGGCCACTCTGATCCACTCTAAATTCTCTGGGCTTGGGAGTAAGGCCAGACTATTAAGTTACAGATTGAAAGTAAGAATTACCCTTCCAAATCTATATAAAAGAAACTTAAAAGAAAAATAAAATACTCATATCCAGTGTCTCAAACAATTTGTGTAAAACTCATACTCTCCAAGTATTTTTTAAATACAAATTAATTCACTAAATAAAAAAGAAAAAATGGGAGAAACTGCTTATTCCAGTTTTCATTTCCATGCTTCTCAGCACGTGACAGCATAACAGTTCCACCAGACTTGACATGAATGTGTGCCTGACGTGGTTAAAGTCAGATGTGCCCAGGTGTGGTTTAGGAATGTGGACAAGATATGACCTAAAGCTGCAACATATGTCAGACATCTTTCTATAATTGCACTTTCAAGTCTAGAAAACAAACAAAAGAAATGAAAGCACATGCATGGTCCTAATTTGGCTAAACAAGTCAGCTGAAGCTATACTGCCTGATCCTGAATGCATCACATGCATCACCTATCCCTCTCGGTATCATCAGCAACATGACAGTCATCTCTCATGTTTAGAAACAAAAATGGTTGCATTCTTAAACTCCTTATAATTATGTTTAAGATTGTGGAATAATAAAGAATTGCTTTTCAAATGCGCTGATGAAGGAAAACAAAGGACTTTTAGCCATATGGTTCAACCTCTTTTATCCTAAAATCACGGGTTGGTAGCCTTAGCTAAGTGCACAACAGCAAGTGAGCAGATAACTGTTTAAATTAAAATGTTAAAAATTAGTCATGAACTGTCATATTCGTGGTGCAGAGACAAGATAAAAAGAATATTTAGAAGACTGCATCTCCCATAGAGACCTGTCAAAGCCTGTTCCAAGGCACATAATGCAGGAGACGTATTACACCTACAGAGACCCTCAGGACCCAGTTAAACTACCTCCAGGTTTATCTCACCACAATCAACAAGTGGGTTTACCAGGATTGATAAATCCTAGTCTGGTGTTCCCACCACTACAGATGTCTTTCCACATAAAAAGCCCTCAAGTGTCCTAGTTCAAATCACAATCTCTATGTTATAAGCAAATCCCCATTTGACAAAAAAAATCCAAGCATCTGTGTCTCCCTTCCCATCAGAATTTTAAATACACTGTTTACTGATATGAAAACCCAGAAGTATAGACCTGAACATGCTGCATCCACACGCAAAAGAACATGTGAATATAGTCACAAACCCCCCCTCAAATACCAAAACCAATGTCCTATCCCTATGAGCCACTGATGGTTAGTTTCTCAATTTTTCACAGCAGAGTCAGCAAACAAAACCTCAGAAAGCATGAGGAATGTATGGCTTCATTGCCAAACTCTAATCCAAAATCAGCTTTAAGGATTAAGGTGCTTTTTTAAAATTAATTTTGAGCAAGGTAAGCCACTTGTATGGTAGTGTTCTGCCACAAAGGAACAGAAATGAATGACATATTAACATTTCAAAGCATGGCTTGCAAACTGAAAAGAGTGGTTGAATAAGAATGCATAACCCTGGAGAACAAGAATGCAATCCTGGAGTTAAGTGACTTCAAGGACAACAAAATTAAGGCATTTTTGGTCACACAGGTGCAAGCAGAAAAGGAAAATCTTTTTTTTTTGTTCACAAATCTCAATTACAAATTAGGCAGTGCAGTTAAGGTACTTAAAACATCATGAGTTGGAAGGACCCATGAAGACCACTGAGTCCAACTCCTAGGTCCACACAGCCAAATTAAAAATTAAACCACATATTCCAGAGCATTGTCCAACCACTTCTTGGACACCAACAGACTTGCAGAAGTGACCACTTCTCTGTGGAGCTTGTTCCAGTGCTTGGCCATCATGTCAGTGAAGAACCATTCCAAACTGAAGAACCAGTATCCAATCTGAACTTCCAATGATGCATCTTTAAGTTATTCCCCTGAAATTTATCACTCAACACCAGAGAGAAGAGATAAGGCCCCCTCTTCCACACCCCATCATGAGGAAGTTGTAGACTGCAATGTGGTCTCCAGTCAGTCTCCTCCAGGCTGAACAAATCTGGTCTCCTCAGCCGCTCCTGATAAGTCATGCCCTTTAGTCCTTGTATCATATTTGTTGTCTTTCTTTGGACATATTGTAGTGTTTTTACATCTTTACATTGTGGACCCCAAACTGCACATAGTACTGAGAGTGAGACCACACCAACATTGAGCAGAGTGAAACAATCACTTTGTTTGACCAGTTAGCTGTAATGTGTTTAATGTACCCCAGCTGGCCCTGATATGGCTGGCCCTGATATGGCTGGCCCTTTTGACCTCCAGGGCACATCACTGACTCACATGAGATGACCTCCAGCCAAAGCCCCCAATCTCTTTCTGCAAGACTGTAGCCGCCTGTCCCCCAGTCTATATGTACATACAGGATTACACCATCCCAGGGCAGACTATAACACAGGTTCTTGCCAAAATTCACACAGCTGGTGACTGTCTAGCATTCTAATCCATCAAGATCTATCTCTAAGGTCCCTGTATCCTTGAGGGTATCAATGGTTCCTCCTAGTTTATTATTGTCTGCAACTACTTACTGTGCACTCAACTCCCATGTCCAGGTCATTAATAAAACAACCAAAGAGAACTGGCCTTAAAATTAAACCTAAAATTTAGGGGAACACCATGAATATCAAGTTATTAAGGCATGTCTTATGCCTTCATGAACTTATTGTTGCCTTTGGCTGATGACTGCATTGTCTTTCAAGTGTTTTTCAGCAGCTTCCATAATAATCTTCTCCAAGCACTGGAGTGAGAGTGACAAGCCCAGACTTACAAGGGTCATCTTTCTAGCCATTCTTGAAAACTGCTACCTCCCAGTCAGGAGGGATAGGACCTCCCCAGATTCCAAGAACTGGTAACAGAGAGAGGTCTTGCAAATGACATTGTCCAGTTCTTTTTGGTACCCTGGGATGAATCCAGTTGGGTGCCATAGATTTATGTACAATGGTTGCAGCAGCAAATTCTGCATAAACAACTGTGAGTCTATCCCTCTCCCAGTCGTGGTGCTCAGACGGATCGCTCCTGTGATTCCAGGGCCCATTTTTGATGATAAAGGACAGAGGCAAAGGTGGCATGAAGTACCTCAGTTTTAACTTCATTCACCTTTGTTTGGGAGGTGAAAATTAACATCATCAGGTAATGGACCCATGTTTTATTTAGTCCTCCTTTTAACACGAACATGCCTTAGAAAGCCTATTTTTTTACCCACCACAATTCTAACTTCAATTCCAACTGAGATTTCATCATACAAATTTTCTCTCTAGTAATAAATAGCACCTCTGTAATCCTCCTGTGTAGCCTGACATGCTTTTAAAGTCCATACAATTTCTTTTCCACATAAATATTCAGAGTCAGTATTCAGAGTTCACTGTTCAGTTGCCTATTTAGCCTATCTAGCCTTCTGCTCCACATTCTTGATTTCCAAAACATGGGAATTCCCTTCTCCTGGGCTCTTTTAAAAGGTGGCTCTTAAAAAGTCCCAAGTATTTATGGACTTAGAAACCCTTGAAAGCAGATTCCCTACTAACTAGTTCCTTGAGCAGCCAAAAACCTGCTCTTAGTAGCACCTCTGCTGACAGCTTTTTTCATAGTGCCAAATATCTTAACAGCTTCATAATCACAGTAGCCAAGACTGCCACCAATCTTCACTTCACCCATCAGAGCACCTCCAGTTAGAAACAACAGACCTAGGAGTGCACTTTCTCTATTTTCCCTTAGCACCTTTATCAAAGGTCACCTTCTATATGCTTCTGGACCTGGACAGGAGGACTGGGCCCATGCAAACTTTCTGAAAGACAGCAAGGACAAGTTCAACACCCTATGTCTGGCCCAGGGCAGCACCCAGTCTAAGTACAGACTGGTCGATGAAGGGCTTGAGACCAGAGAAGTAAAAGAACTTGGGGATACCAGTGGATGAAAAATTAGACATGACCCAGCATTGTGCATTCACAGCGCAGAAAGACAAACATGTCCTGGGCTGCATCCAAAGAAGCATGGTCAGCAGGGTGAGGGAGGAGATTTTGCCCCTCTGCTCTGGTGAGACCTTATCTGGAGTTCTGTGTCCAACTCTAGGGTCCTCAGTACAGGGACGACATGGACCTGTTGGAGGGAGTCCAGAGCACAGCCAGGACGATGATTATAGGAGGGAGGAAATGGTGAGAATTGGAGTTGTTCAGCCTGGAGAAAAGAAGGTTCCTGGAAGACCTAATTGTGACCTTTTAATATTTAAAAGGGGCTCATAAGAAGCATAAGAGAGAATTTAACTAAGGTCTGTAGTGACAGAACAAGGACAACTGATTTAGAGCAGGGTTTTAAGTCCGTATAGACTAGTAAATCAGTGCCGTCATCGTGGCTGGCTGATCTGTCATAAATTCCCACAACATCTGCTTTATTTGCTTTTCCTTTAATTCTGACCCAAAGGTTCTCAACCATGTCACTCCCAGCTGCAGCCACTGTACAGTCTGACCCCTCCCTTACATGTGGTGTTACCCTGCAGGGTGCACCCTGCCTGCTCTGCCTCTCTCCTGAAGGGTCTATAACTGTCCATCCCAGCACAGCCACAGGACTCTTCCCACCAAGACTCACTTAAGAAGCCAGCTCTGCAGGTCTGGGACTGAGCCAAAACTTCCCATTTGTTTATTCCTCAGGCTGTAGGTGATAGTGTAAAATCACTTGAAATGCTCTCCACTGGATTTGGTGCATCTTGGAGCAGATATAAAGCTCTCACCTGCACACTGTCACTCACCATGCTGTCCCAGAGCTTGTCACTGGTAACTCTGTCCACCCTCACATCTCTGCAGGGTCACTTTCCCAAGCAATGACTGTGGCTTCTGCAGAGAGGGCAGCCAGCACCTTTGGCAGTGGAAGGCTGCTACACTTGAGTGCAGCACTTCAAGCAACAGACCACAGCATGTGCCAGATGACACCTCGACTGTTGGAAAGAAAAGCCATCCTGAAGAGACAGGTCAGTTCCTTTGCCAACTGCCACCTTGCACAAAGCAGCAATGATTATGCCAGGCTCGTTTTCTTTGGGGCTTTTGCTTGTCCCTATTGCACAAACTCGAAAGCTCCAGGACAGAGAAGTCATGGGGAAGCCTCCTTGTTTCCCTCTCCTCCCTTGGGAGCTGTAATGGCATGGGAGGGAAGCGTGTCAGGGCTGAGTAAGGGGTGCAGAACAGAAAGAGGGGCAAGTACCTGATGTGGAGCAGGGCTTTGTGCACCTTCCTGATGTGCCATCTAAAATGAGTAAAGATGAAAATCTGGGCATTTTACTACACTATGTCCCTGAGGTTTTTTATCTTCCTCTCCAGCGCAGACAATGTCCCTTACCAGGACTCATCTGGGTCATTTTTTGAGTACTTCACTAGGCAAAAAAACCAGTAAGGATAAGGGTTCTGTCCACAATTAGAAGTACTCATTGAATTAGAGATTAATGTATGTAGATGACATATAAGACTTTTTACTTTTTGCCTACATATCACATTCATGTATCTGCATCCTCTTTCTTGCAAGTCATGCATGCTATTATCCATTTCACATTATCCTGTGCATATCTTATCCTTACCAATGAGAACTGAGTCTTCTGTTCCTGCCTTTCCTGACTACGTTTGTCTTTTTTTTTTTTAATAAATTACAGTTTTCTTTAAAAAAACCCAAATATATTTCTGTAAAAGCAACTGGAAAACTCTTTAAAAGGACCTATATAGAGTGGGAGTCTCCCACAGGCACTTTTATTTTTATAAAGTACTTTGCACTCAGAAAGTCAGATGATGTAATGATTATTCCATGATCTTGGTGTGTTATGTAAGGAAATATAAGTAATTTCCTCCATTATTTATAAAATTATAGAATGACCTGTGAATACATATGCATACAATGAAGTAAATTCAGAATTCAGTATTCAGGAACTCCTACCATCTGGTATATTTTCATTTGCACCTTTCCTGGGCTGCTGCTGAGCACATCACCATTCCAAAGAGGGTTTTTGTTTAAAGTGCTGACTTGAAGCATTTCCAATTTTATGCTGGACAGGAAAAATATTAACACACTCCATTCCCTCATCTTTCTATAGCCTCCTCAAACTTTCATTTGCAACTGTTCTTAATGTTTCTGAAAATGGGGCATAACTGTTAGCTGACAAATAAATGTCTGAACTGAAGTCAGATGATTTTTATAATAGAAGAGCAGGAACTTACCCAGAGAAGTCAGATGCTTCACTCAGATGGATATTACAGGAATTTTTACATTCCAATGTCAGGAAAAACATTTATGAAAAAATGGATCCATTTTGCATGTCAGTGAAGGCTGTTCAGTGATTTGAGTTAGATAATTGACTCACTCCATTTCGGAGTGTAAACACCTTATAATTAAGGATCAGATAAAAACAGCTGGCAGCAAAATTATAGGTACTGGAAAACAGGAACTACAATGAGTCACTGCCACAGAGACTTTAGCTTCCATGTCAACGCAATTTGATGTTTGCAGAGGGAGTAAATGGTGCTGAGGACCAAGCACTGGCTCATATGTACAGCTTTCAAAAGTGAATCTTCATCCTAAGAGCTTCTAAATATGAACGAAGGCTGTCAAGAAAAGCAGAATAGATAAGGACAAACCTTTGGCCATTGCAAATTTTTACCCTTGTGTCAGCCTGATTGGCAATTAGTGATGTGTCTTTTCCCTTCCAGTGTTACAGAGGATAAGTCAATGGCAAGACAATGACAGAGCATTTATCATCATTATTTCTCGTCATCTTGTGTTCTATGGCACAAAGACAAGAATTTTAACTACAGACACCTAAATCTGTATTTAACCACTATACATTTGCTGATGAGAAATCATGTCAATCCTAACCACCAATACACAGAAACTGTTAGCTTTCCACTCCCTTTAGCATTTTTCAGGAAAAAAATACAGACAGATTGTACTGTGGTCTTGTACTGAGGGAGCCACAGTGGCAGCAGACACTCCAGTCTGGAGCCCATGGCAGATGAGCATGACTTCACTTGCAGACCCACAGTAGAAAACGGACAATCTCAGCCCAAGATATTTCAGTGCCTGGTGACTGAACAGAAAATCATTAACTGAAGATGATTTAGGAGTAAGAATTTGAAAGGAAGTTTAGAAGGGTAGGCATCAGATGAGTTATAAGTTGCCTTTCCTGAAAACTGGGAGGAAAGTCTCATCGGGTAAGAATGAGAACTATAATGTCATATAAGCAGCAACAGATTGCTGAATTAGCATTTTTTACTTCTTTTTCCTCCTCCTAAAGGAGGGAGAGCTATTAAGCAAGTGTATGTAGGGGGAATCACTGTCAGCACTAAAGACCTCTTTACATTTAATGTAACAGGGAATTTATAACGCTTTCTGTCTGGGACACTGCTGTAATGCTAGTGGCAATATCACAGTTATAAACACTAAGCAGCTGATATATTTAGCTACGCATTCATGCTTTTGCTAAGCCTCTAATCCCAGCTTTAGGTATACTTGCTAGTAGCAACCAGTTAAATCTTTGCTAGGAAAAATCACTAGTTATCAGTTACATATTTTCATTACTTTCGCACAGACATATTCTGTGATTCTGGGATTACTCAGAAAACCGTAGCAAAGGTGATCAATGCAACAGAAGCCCCATATCAGAAAACACGTTCCAAAACTACAACTGCAATGGTCATAACCCCATGAAATTCTAAGGTTCATCTCCCCCCAAATTTATTGCTAGTCTTGCACCCAACAGTAGTACTAGCTTCAGTCTAACCCTGGAAATTAACCTAGCATCACTTAAATATTGTTTGTGTCATTTGCTTGAGATCGGTCATGCATTTTCTGTCATGATCTGGATTAAAATATGATTTACAGTAAGAGGGGTTTTTTTAATAAATAAATAAAATTGGTGTTTCACTCACTTGGCAACTGAGATACACAGCTCTGTTTCTGTGTAGGTGAAAGGCCTTGTAGCAATGCAGGTCAATATGGAAATACCACTGTGTTTTCAATGTCCTTTGCTTTGATCTGGTTCCCACTGATTCACTTCATGTACACCTTTCACAGGCAAACCATGAGTTCACAGTGACAAGGGACTCGACAGCTTTCTGGAAGTCATTTAGAGCATCTCCCTAACCATGAAGCAATGACATACATCATGTTCTAGCTCAGCTGGACTGGGCAGTGCAGAAACACCACAGGCCATGTGTCCTGGGTTGCAGTGTATTTATTCTCTTACCATCCTCAGGAGCTGTTGAAATCAGGTAGGGCAGTGTTTCCTTGCCTCCTCCCCCCAGACTATCTTGCTGTTAATTGCCCATCATTGTCCTGCCTCCTGACTCAGAGATAACTCCCTCCGGACTATCTTCTGTTAATGAGCCTAATCAACACTTGGCCTCATGACTCATTACCCCATTGTGAGATGCTCCACGCAGAGGGAGGAACCAAGCATTCCATCGTGGATATAATCTGAGATTCTGAACACCAGAGACAACCTTTCCACTGGATTTCCAGAGGACAGGAGCTACACAGCCACCACTGGACTTTCTGAGGAAGAGCAGACCCTTTTCTACAGGATCACCGCTTCAGGGGACTGCAGCCACCATTCTACCAGACTGCTACCACCACCCTGACTAACAGGGTGTCAGGTTGTATCCTGACTGTCAGTTTAACCCACTGTTATCTGCCTTTATTTTTTTTTTTTCCCCTCTTTTTATTTCCCTATTAAATTGTTATTCTGACTTGGTGTCTCCCACTAGTTTGTTTTCAAACTAGTACACTGTGTGAAACAGAAACACTGAATTCCCATCTATAAACTGATAGGACTCTGGGATATGGGAGGCAAGTAGAGAGCTGGGGGCATTGTTCTACAGCCTTGATAATCTCTATAATCAATGCATAATACAACAATATGACAGTTAGATACGATTGGTAAATGAGAAAACAAGAGTTGATTTCATCTGGACTGCCAAAAATATAAGATCAGTACAGAAAAACACAAGCAGTTTCTAACCTGTAGGGAATTACTTCTGTTTTCAAACTGTTCACTTGGGTGTTGACTGCAGAGTTAATTCTGGATGAATGGTCAGAGGCATCTGTAAAAATAACTTAGCAAGAAAGGAGTTAAGATACACAAAAAGTTGCATTATACAAATAAGACATATTTACACTATGCGTAATTTAGCTCTATACTACCTAGAAAGGCAAATAAACATGGACATGTGCATCTATATAATTTTGTGCTGGAACCTTATCTTTTGATGCTACACAAAGGAGAAAATGAAACATCTTCCCAATACAGAATGGGGTCCCAGCTGTTCTGCAGACTGCCTATGTTCCCATTTACCAGAAACTTCCTACAAATTATTACATAGTACATATGACACATACCAAAGCCTCTCCCTAACCTGTGATTTTGTAAGTTGTGGACGTGTTCTATGGAAGCAAAAACAAGGCAAAAAGTTATTGACTGAATTACAGCTCCGCAGCCAGCTAACGATTCAAACACAAATTCAGATCAACTTAGGTCACCACTTGCCCTTCATGTTACTTACCCCATTAGGGAATGCAATATCCTTATAGAATCCTTTCAATAATTCACTTTCATACATAAAGATCAAACATCTGCTTTGAGTTGCAATTATCCAGATTTTAGGTTGAAAGAGCAAATAAAAAGAGAAAGTAAATACTAAACAACTTCTAAATCAATGTTCACCGAAGTAAATAATCAGGGTCATTTTCAGGATATCACAATAAAGAAAATAAGGTCATAAATAACAGTACAACTAAATATCTTATTTAAAAGAAAAATTTTCTTTACCCCTCAGGGTAAAGACCATGACTTTTTTTGCTGCCCTTCAACCGATTTCCAGATAATTTTGACACTGAAAATGGCATACCATGTGATAGCCTACTCACATAACGGTGTTTTCTGCTGAAGGTATATTGTGCTTACATCTTGGACTAACAACACTCTCAGTGAGTTTACTTGTGAATTTCAAGTGCTGTTTTATCTCTAAAGTTTAGAATGTTTACCAGCACCTCAGAAAAAAGCTGTTTCTTCTGCTATTCCATTTGCATGCCTTCCCATAAAGGCATGCATTACAGCACTTCTTATAAGTAAGAAAAGTTTCATTTCTTTTTGTTTGATTTCAGAAAACTCTGTTAATCGATTTCTTCACAAAGTTACTTCTGATCTGGTGTCCTCAAAAAAGTCAGCCTGTGCATTTCAAATGTCACCCTTCAATCTCCTATCAAGAATCAGATGGGTAGTGAACAAAGTATAACACTGAGGTACTTGGCAGCCAATAAAGGTGTTGCTTGACAGAATTTTTTAAAAAACAAAAATGGTGGTTGTAAATAAAATCATTTTAAACACTAACTTAGAAGTTCAATGTCATGTTCCATTACACAAAACACGTAATACCATTTGTTAAAAGCAAAACCAATAAATAATGTCTCCTAAAATACTCTTTGAAAAGCAATTTCATATACATTAAGGATGCACATATAGAGTATGACAACTGAAAGCTCTTTAGTTCATATGACATGATAAGATCTTTCAAAGTACCTAATCAGAAAGACATTTTGTATGGAAATATCTATATTTAAAGATTGTTGCCTGTAAGAAAAATACCCTTCTATAAGAAAAATTACTTATACCTACAATCTTTTCCCACTCTTCCTCCCACAAGTAGAAAGACCACCTGAAATAATTTCTCCAACACTAAAAAAACACAATAAGTCACATAACAAGTTTCAGTGAAATGCATTTTTAAATGACTGAGTTATAAACCCCTTGAAATCAAGCTTTATAATGAAATGCTGATAGACCCTTAACTTTAATGGCTCTTCCAAGTGTTTCTAGAGCAGGCATTACTCACAAGGTCATAAAGTGATGTTTAAAATGCTGCAGGATTTTCTCAAGGCAAATAAGCAGGTGTTCAGGAGGGCAGTGCTATTTAAACCTCACTGATTTATGGACGTGCTGCATGAAAGACCAATAAGCTTTATGGAAGCTCACAGCAGAAACTCCAGATTTTCATAGACACAGTACCACCATTGTTTGAAGATCACCAATACATATTAATTTCCACGTTGTAATATTTGAGCTCCTGCATTTTGTATGCGTTACCAGTAGTGAAATATATACCTTAACTCACAGAGTAGGGCTCTCTTTTACTGGTGTACTTTTCATAGAATATTGCGTGCCATAAAATCCAGTGCTCAGCTACTTCATCATACATAGTGATGTGAGTCACCTGATACATAGGTCTTTTATTGTTATTTCAGTAACACCACTCCTTACCTCTTCCAAAATGTACAGTCACCAAGCCACTTCTATCAAAATTTTTAGTCAGATTTAAAAGAAGAAAACATATCAAAATATACCTGCCACACTAACCAGTGGTCAAAATCATCCTTTTGAAAATCATTTAACTATCAGAAAAGCAACCAATAGGTCATCAAACCAATTTCTGTAACTGATTAGCAGTTTTTGTTTGTTAACACGCACACACAAATCAATAAAATCATGGCTACATAACCCGGCCTTAATGATTTAGTAAGATGGTAATTTAGTCCAGCAAAAACTACAAAAAAACAAAAAACAACCACCAAAAAAACCCCCAAAAAAATTCAAAACAAACAGAAAAACACTACTAGCTATCAATAGCAAGCTCCATTAAAGAAAACTGGTTAAAAAAAAAAAGGCCATTACACCTTAGAATGTAGTTAGCACCAAAATACCCGATATCTGTGGATAATTATTTCCATTTTCTCTTAAGGAATCAAAGCAACCCTATATTTTTAGTTCTAGAAGACAGAACACCATCAGCTCCATACTGGTGCGTGTGATAAATAAATATCAACTGAAAAGTTCAAAGAGAATAAAAAGGTAAATTATGACACCAGTTCAATTACCTGCAAAGCAAGTATGACCACCTTTTCAAATGTTTTTTAAAAATCAACTTACCTGTATATTGCCATGATTCTAAGAAACTTATAAAAGGTCAAGTGAGAATTGCAAATTATATGCACCAACAAAGATCAGATTCCTAGTACACAGGACTGACTTACATGGAAAGATCACAATACATATTTTACTCCCGTTTGTCCCATTACTGATTGATTCTACTAGAAAACCTGTAATTTACACAGCAGCAGCAGAAATAAAAGGTAGACAGTAGTTACAGATGCAGCAATTAAATTCCATTTAATCAAATCATGCTTTGCAGATAGAGTATGCAAGTTAAAATTCAGATTTCTGTCACACATCTAATATTTCTCACTGAGAAATACTTGTGCAAGCACACAACTAAGAACCACAGGAAGAAGGAGAACTCACCCAGGTAAATGCTTTAATGAACTGCTATACAAAGAACAGACACCTTATGACTATCACAAAACTCTAAATATTGCTTGATATGGCCACCATCGAGTTATACTTTGGTATAAGCAAAATTCAGCACTAGCAGAGGTACAATGAGTCTAAGGTTCCCTGAGTACTACTTGTATTCATAAGTACATATATTAAAGCCAAAAAACAATCTTCAGAATTATTATAATTTTACAGTATTGAATCTTTTTTCCATACACTTGATCTTGCCTGCTATATTTGACTTGGTGATCATAAAAAACCATTCACAATTTGGGAATTAAATTCCCCTGCTCTGAACCATCTACTGCACCTGAATATTATATAGAGAAATGTTTATGCTTTCTGTGCGAGGCTGAGACCCAAGATTACAACACATGTGAGACAATAGTAAACTGACGAGTTAAGAAGAGAGATAGTGATTCAGTGCTGCTTTTCTTCACGACCCTTTGTTTGGGTTATTCATGTGAACACAAATTAAAGGAATGAAAAGACTATACTTGGGGTCTAAAGGAAGCTCTATTAATGAGTACCAGTTTTGATGCACTTTACTGTAAAGAATAATTTCAGATTAAATTAACACTGTAAAAAAAGTTTGTGTTTTTCATTTTGCCTAGGCCCATGTAGTTGGAAAGGCTGCAAGCCTACTCAGATCCTTCATCACAAGTAATACAGTTTTTGACTGTAACATAATGGCAAGGAAGAAACCTTTGAGTAGTTTTATGTTTCGCTGTGGAGTTTTTCTAATTTATTTTCTTCCCAACTTCTCACTACTTTTTTCTCTGTTAGGGCTTTGCTTTCATTAGCTTCACTCCCAAAAAAATACATTGCCTTTAGATAATAGTGAAGGATAAGAAGGGCAGCAGCAAGGACAGAAGTCCTCTTCCACTGACCTACAGATGGGGTCACAATAATGTTAAAATTCCAGATCCTTTAAAAGGTGATCAAACAAACCATCCAGAGCACAGAGGTTTGATACCATCATGATATATTGTACTGCAACTCTGCTCTTCTCTTCCTATTCTTCATGTCAGCAGGAAACAGAATTCACAAGATTGTAGCCCTCTGAACGCATCAGTAAGTTACAGTCTTGTCCTTTTCAGTCTCCTGCTGGTTCAAATAACAGGAACCAAGAGAAAGAATAGTTCAAAGCTCTTATGAATGACTGTAACAAATAAAGAATGCTTGAGGTGATTGCTAGGTACTCCACACCAACAAGCTTAACATGGTTGCAGTCTCCTTCAGGTTTTTACGTTCTCAACAGAATTTAAAAAAAAATGTTTTCCCTCTGAGTGAACAAGCGAACACTGATGGAGGAGGAGCCTAGAATGTGATTACACAAACTTAGGTAGTATGGACTCATCTTTATCTTTGTCTGCTCCTATTTCCCACTCCCTCCAGCTTGGCATTTTGGGGTTTAGACAAGTTTGGGGGGACAGAAACTAGTCCCCAAACTTAGTGAAAAATATTTTCATCTCCTTTTCTTTCTGTGAGGTTTTAGCACGAATAAGCATTTCCGTCAGCAAAGTGTAGACACTCTTGGCAACCCTATGTACCTTTTCTAATCCTTAACTCTTCCTTCAGTTATCTTTGACATATACTAAATATGCATACAGAATCTGCACAGTTATTTGTATTTCCTCTGCAGAGAAGTAAAAAGTTCCCTTTTCATCCCACTTCATTCACTTTATCAGTAACTCAATTGCAGTATTTTTTCTATTTCCATTTAGCAAATGCTATGAGGGTAAAATTGTTGCATCGTACCTTAAAGAAATTGTCTTAAGAATTAATTGGAAAGATTTTCATCCCAGTTTTATTCAGCAAATGTTGGAGTGTTCTGCCAATTTTCACAGGAGATCAGCACAAACCTCTTTATCACAGGTGTTTCTGGGGCTGGGATTTGTTAGAAAAAGTAATTATTTAACAGTTTATAACCCTTTTAAAGCCAAAACTGTCTCTAACATTTTTCAAGATCCTGTTGAAAATACCTGTACTTTTCTTGCAGGGGCCTTTGCCACAAATCTGATGATCTGAAAATCAATGCAAATAACATTATATGTTTCTAATTCTAAGGAGGACTTTATCTTGTGGGATTTCATTTGTTGCTCTCATACACACTTGACAGTCAGTATAATCTTTAATCACACCTTTCATAAACAAATGATGTATAGGGGTAGAGCTAGGCTTCCGTGATGGGGAGTTATTCTGTTAAAAGCATAAGTCTATTAGTCTTATTTTCATTCATTTTAGCACGCCATTTCCACTGACTTATTCAGTTATTGCCAGTTCTAAGAGTTAGTGCAGCACTGCTTAATAACAATGTGTGGTTTCTGACACTTATTTATAATACACTAAAACCAAAGTCAGACTGGGTGGTAAGAGTTTTAGACCACCTGGGATGTCTTTAAATCTTCTGCACATGTTTAACTGCAGCAAGACCAGAAATAATCCCAAATATCCAGTCATCACACTGTTGGTTGATTCACCCTTTAAAATTATACATACATTTCAAGGAACTATTTTTCCCAAGCGTCCTTTTAAAAAATAAAAAATGGTTTATTGTAACTTCATCAGTTAAGTGATGGAGAAATATTTGGGAAAACAAAAGTGACTGTTAAAATTTTATTTTAAAGCAAGGCATGTGTGGACAGCAAATTGATGGATTTTCCAGATTTAATTTTCCTTCTTTCACTCTCTTTGCCTTGCATGAAACAAGAACTGTACATTTTGTGTGAGACAGCATCAGTTGTTTAGTTTTACAAGTGTCTAGTTGTGAGCTTAAAATATGCATAATGCAGTAAGTGGTTTAAGGAAAAAACTATACTTCTTTCAAAATATTAATTAAGTATTCCCTAAGTATCTGAGTGGTATTTCACATTGGTAATAAGGCAATAGAGTAAGCAACACCATTTTTAGTAGCCATGTTACAAATCAGTCCCCCTCTTCTTCCATCTGTTTTGTCATTTTCAGTGAAGGACACTGTTTGTCCCCTGTCCATCAAAGCACTTAAACATTTGCAGTCTCCTTGACTTCAGTAGTGCTATTATTCATGGATCCAAAGTGAAGCATGTACTCAAGTGTTTCTGGTGGGTCAGAATGTTGCTGAGAAAGGGCAGCAAAGCAGAACCTAGCCAGAGCTTCTAGTGCTGGAACTGTTGCATAGTAATAACATCGTTTTTTCAGGTACAATGTTTTTTTAATTTTTTAACAGTAAACTTGAATGCAAAGGGAGTTGTGAAATACATCATGTTGCTATTTTAGAAAGTATAATTAAAATAAGAGGAAATTTGTAGTAACTGATGTTAAAAAGCAGAGAAACCAAAATCAATTTGATACACAAAGCTCTCTGAGAAAGACACATCCTTGGAGTGAATTGGAATAGATTCAGAATACTGACGATTTCCTAATCAGTGAGGAGCCTCCAATTTCTACCAGCTTCATACTAGTGTTAAATGTTTTTTAATTTAATTTATACTGACCCTCAATTACAAGGGCTTTTCTACACAGCCAGTAAACAAAGTTACTATGAAAAATTAGTGAAATTTCCACAAGCCAAACATATCTGTAAATAAGTAGCAGATGGTTACTGTAAACAAACTTTCTTACATAGAGCCTTTAAACTGTGAACAAAATAGTTTAAGTATTTGGAAATTCTCTGTCTGTGATAGACTGTCAACAAGCACTCATCCCACAGTCTCATTATAGCTGAGATTTTCAAGTTAGGAGAATTTTTCTTGTACACGGTAAGTTAAAAGAGTGCTTGCTTGTCTTTATTAGAGGACAATAAAAGACAATAAAAGAAGGAAAAGCATATTCCTTAAGAACAGCAGCAGAGTAAGTCTCTGGGATTTACCTTTGGTTATTTTCTTAATTTGATCTAATTTCAGGAACGTTATCACAGGAGACAAAAACAAAGGCAAAATCAGAATAACCTCAGATGTAATGTACTGTTTAAATTCATACTTTTCATGCAGAGTAGTTATAGTCACTACTATTATCAGGGAAATACAAATGATGTAAGTGCATTCTGTGAGAATTGCTCAAAAAAAAAACCCCACAGACCTTTTCCCACAAGAACCTTATTTTTAATCAAACACATTTTATTCTTCAAGCAGGAAGCCAATTTGATATTACAAATGTTTTTGCCAAGTGATGGAATGTGCAGTCATGCACCAGCAATTGAATCCTGAAATTCAGTTTCTCCATGTTAGACAAGAAATAGCTTTTAGGTTCAAGCATGCACTATATTACAAGGGGAGGCACTTAAATACATAAAGCGGAGGCCATGCATTTTATTCCAGAAGACTGAAATACATCTTGCAATGTGGGGCTTTGATGTTATTCATATGCTAACAATATACCATTTCCTCCAAGTGCTCGATACATCGGAATAAAAAGACATAATTTGCTGACATTGTGCTGAACGCTTCCTGTCCAGAATACTGATCAATTGTCATTCAGCTTCCAAGGCAAATACGCCCAAAATAGCCCTCAACATAACCTTTAAATTACGCTTTTAACACAAAAATTCCTGTTAAAATAATTTTCCATTTTACAGAATAAAACGATGAAACAAATACCATAACTGTATTTTCAGTATGGTTCTAAAATGCAGTTCTAGTGCCCCAGGGACTTCTTTCATCTAGTGTAAATGCTGGCATATGATGTGATTGTTAACATAGCTGGCCACCAGATGAAGTAAATTATCTAAACTGCCAAGATTCCTACTTTCATTCCAATTTAAACATCAATTTAACACAAAAACTGAAGGGTATTATGAAAGCTTTAGTACGAGCCATTTCAGATATGAAAAAGAATAGAAGGATTTCTCAAGCTACCAAAACAAACAAATATGCAATTCATTGAACCTGAGACGAGTTCAAAAATGATCAGTGCACAAAGGCATTTCTATCTAACACCCCATGCTGCTAAATTAATACAGTATAGCCTATGCACATTGCAAAAAAAGAAGTCATCTGCATGAATCCACAAGGGCATTATCCAGAAGCAACTGTTATATGAAGTGGCTAAAAGGGGAGCCTATAGCCAGCAACTATCTGGTTACTTTTTCTAAGGGAAAACAATTTGAACCATATTTAGGCGGTAAAATTGCCCTATTCAGGGAGATTTTTCTCAAGTTTAAAAAATTGTATTACAGATTTCTTTCTGAGAGTCATTTAATCTCCTTTTTTCTCAGCTCCTTCCTCCTCCATATAACACTAATTCTCTTACTCCATTCAATGGCAAACTCACAAGTCTGTGAGCTCTTTAATACAGCAGCTTCCTTTGCACAGCACAATGCAGTTACTTTTACGTAAGGTACTGAAACATCACCACAGCAAGGTCTAGGCAATCCAGGAGACTCCTGGAAGGCATGGAGGATATATTCTTAAGTCATGGAGTACACAGCCCTAGCAGAAGGGTGTTTATAGATCTGTTGGTCAGCAGTGTAAGTGAGCTCACTGGGGACATCAAGATTGGAGGCAGCCTGGGCTGCAGTGATCACAGGTGGAATTTGCAGTCCTCAAGCTTATAAGTCAAGTAAAGATATGTCACTGAACTTTAGGAAAGTAAACTTCCCTCTCTTCAAGGAGACAGTCAGTGGATACCCTGGGAGACTTGGATAAATGGTCACATCCAGAGGGTAGTGATCAATGGCTCAGAGTCCCAGTGGATGTCAGTGAAAAGTGGTGTCCCTCATGGGTCTGTACTGGGACCAGTGCTATTTAACATCTTCATTAATGACACAGATGAAGGGATCAAATGCATCCTCAGCAAATTTGCAGATGACAACCAGCTGAGTGGTGCAGTTGACACTCCTGAAGGAAAGGATATCATCCAGAGGCACCTGGAAAATAAGTGGGTCCATGGGAACTTCACATGGTTTAACAAGACCATGTGCAAGGTGCTGTCCTGTTGAGAAGGACTGGGGAGTGCTGGGGGATGAGAGGCTGGACATGACCCAGACATGTGCACTCAGAGCCCAGAAAGCCAAACATGTCCTGGGCTGCATCCAAAGCAGCGTGGGCAGAAGGGTGAGGGAGGGGATTCTGCCCCTCTGCTCTGCTCTGGTGAGAGCCCACCTGGAACACTGCATCCAGCTCTGGGGTCCCCAGCACAGGAAGGACATTGACCTGTTTGAGTGAGTCCAGAGGATGACCAGGAAGATGATCAGAGGGATGGAGCACTTCTGCTATGAGGAAAGACTGAGTGAATAGAGATTGTTCAGCCTAGAGAAGAAAAGGCTTCAGGGTGACCAAATTGTGGCCTTCCAATATCTGAAGGGAACTTACAGGAAAGGTGGGGAGAGATTTTTTGCAAGGGCATATAGTGACAAGACAAGAAAGAATGATTTTAAACCGTTATTGGTATAAATTATTTTTAAACCTACTCCCAGAATAGGTTTAGATTAGATAATAAATTCTTGACCATGAGGTTGATGGGAAACATGTTCCCAGAGAAATTGTGGCTGCCCCATCCCTGGTGTGTTCAAAGTCAGGCTGGATGGGGCTTTGAGCAACCTGCTCTAGTGGAAGGTGTCTCAGTCCATGGCAGGGAGTTTCTTGCAAGATGATCCTTACATTCCTTTCAACCCCAACCATTCTATGATTCCATTCTATTTGACAGAAAAAAAGCATAGGCAGTATTAATCCATGTGTCAAGAAGATGTTCAAGTCTCAAAGTATGTGAGAAAACTCTCTGAAATGTTCTGGGGCAAATGGCGTTTTCATAGAGAGAAGGGTCCAGCTCTTCACGGACATATGTGTCTAGCTAGTGCTTTAAAAAGGAGTGACAAGTGTTAAGATGTGATTCCTTGTAAATCATCTGCACAGGAGAAGAAAAATAAATTCAATCAGCAAATGTACCCCATAATTCTGGTAGCTCTTCCTCCAGTACTATGAAGTCCTACAAGCAATGTTAAAGTGAGATAAAGATGTTTCTAATGAGGTTAATCACAGTGCACCCAGTGGGCATGCATGCAGTTTTCGTAACACCCAAGTTAATTACCTACTAGAATATATCCTCTTTGTCCCCTAATGGGAAGAAATGGTCTTTCTGCATTATTCTTGAACAGCGGAAAGTTTATCAGTAAACAAGAATAAAAAATTACCAAAGGGAAGGACATCCTTTGAAGAAAATCCAAGTATGATTAATATGTTCTGGCATTAACAAGACTGCAATGGATATAAGTTACCTATTTTGGTCAATATATTGCAAAAAAGGATAGCAACAAGATTGTAAACATATCCCAAGATTATTAAATATAAGGTTTTTTCTTATAATTAAGGGGAAATGACACAGGTGACAAACTTAATGAGAACAAGAAATGAGGCTAACTTATAAAATTGACTAGATCACTAATTAAGCCAAAGTAGTCCTTTTGGAGTTAAATGGCAGAGGGAAAAAAAAAGCATCATCTGACACCATTTACATGACAGTGGCTGTATGTGGAACAGAGTGCCAAATCAAAGAGGTGGTGACAATCACTTTGAAGAGGATTTGACAATTTTGACAAGACAAAATTAGTGAACATATCAGTAGATGATATTTGTTTCACTATTCCATAATCCTCTCAGCCAAGTAGCTACCAAAACCTCAACTCTATAACATAAGCAAGAAAAAGAAGAAGCAATATCAGAAGGACAAACACACTATTCATTATTCAGATAATATGACTGTATCAGCTGTAAGGGACCACTTAGCAAATACTTCAGGGCAGGTCCAAACATGTACATCCAAAACATTGGATTTACATGCTTTAGCTGTCAGATCATTTTCATGCAAAACTCCACATTTTCCAAAGGGCCTAAGACGAGACAAAGGAACTCGAAAAGCTAGCAGCATTTACACCTAACAACCAAAACTTTAGAAGAAGATCTTAAAGCCATCCTCACAGTTTACTACTTAGATATAAACAAAAGTATAGGCAGTGGAGCTTAGAGTAGTATTTATGAAGGCAAGACAGTCTTCAAGTGAAGTTCCATTCTTGGCATTCATACACAAGTGTTATACAGCCTATAAATATAGTCAACATTTTCACCATCCGGTTTAAGTGGCCTCTCCCACTTGAGGGGTACTGAGGTAGCTGGAGGAAGTGCTTGCCAAGACACTTTGAGAGGGGAAGGTCCAGTCAACTGAAGGTTAGCAAACATGACCTCCATCTACAAGAAGGGTCAGAACAGAAGATCTGGCCTGTCAGCCTGACCTCAGTGCTGGGGAAGGTGCTGGAGCAGACACCTTGAGTGCCATTATGCAGCACATACAGGACAACCAGAGAATCAGGATAAGCCAGCACAGGTTTATGAAAAGAGGGTCATAATTGACCAACTTCATCCCCCTCTATGCCAAGGTGACTCATTTAGTGGATGACAGAAAGGCTGTGGATGTGTGTACTTGGACTTTGGTGATTCCTTTGACTTCATTTCCCACAACACTCCCCTGCAGAAACTGGCTGCTCATGGCTTGGACAGGTGCACCGTCCACTAGGTAAAACCTGTCTGTGTGGCTGTGCCCACAGAATGGAGGTGAGTTGGCAGCTGGTCAATAGTTTTGTTGCTAACTATTGGGGCCAGTCTCGTTTAATATCTTTATCCATGATCTGGGTGAGGGGATGGCATGCCCCCTCTGTCAGTTTGCAGGTGACAGTTGGGTGGGAATGTTGATCTGATGGAAGGCAGGAAGACTCTTCAGAGGGATCTTGACAGGCTGGATCGATGGGCTGAGGGCAAGTAGATGAGGCTCAATAAGGTAAAATACCAGATCCTGCACTTGGGTCACAACAACCCCAGGCAGTGATCAGAGTGGCTTGAATGCTGCCTGGTGGAAAGTGATCTGGGGATGCTGGTCAGTAGTGGCTGAACATGAGCCAGCTGTGCCCAGTTGGCTAGGAAGGCCAATGGCATCCCGGCCTGTCTCAGCAATAACCTGGCCAGCAGGACAAGGGCAGTGATGGTCCCTCTATATTGGGCACTGGTGAGGCCGCACCTCAAGTCCTGTGTTCAGTTCTGGGCCTCTCATGACAAGAAGGAAGTTCAGGTCCTGAAGTGAATCCAGAGGGCAACAGGGCAACAGAGATGGTGAAGCTTCTGCTCTCTACAACTGCCTGAAAGGAGGTTGTAGTGAGGTCAGCCACATTTCCCAAGTAACAGGTAACGGGACAAGAGGAAACAGCCTCAAGTTTCTCATGGGTAGGTTTAGATTGGATATTTGGAAAAATTTCTATGCTGAAAGGGCTCTCAAGCCATGTAACAAGCTCCCTGGAGTCATTTAAAAGATATGTAAATATGGCACTTAGGAACATAGTTTAGCTTTGGACTTGACAGTGCTGGGTTAACCATTTGGCTCAATGATCTTGGAGGTCTTTCCCAAGATAAACGATTCTATGATTCTATAAAAATGTTGAAAGAGCAGATCTGTGCTCTGCACTCACTTCTTAGTGAAAAAAAGAGAAGGCACAAGAGCAATACTTACCAGCTGAAGAGAACAAAGATCCTGTAAACAGAAGCAGGCTGTCAAATAACTACTTGTTATAATAAATATAATATTTATTTATAAAATAAATATAAATATTTATCTTTGGCAAGTGTAAAGGGCCATCATTTTCAACCTGCAGAGTTACAGCCTGGTACTTACATGGCATGGGGTTTTTTTAAGAATAGCTACAAAAGTTTGTAAATATATATTTTAAGCAAAATTATGGTACATAAGTAGGTTTTGTTCTTATTACAATAACAACAAACACCAAGAAAAATACTTCAGTAATAACCTGAGAAAGGAAAGGCAGGAGGACGTATAGAGATTGAATACAGAGAAAACCTTTGTCCCTCTTGAGCTAGTTTTGCATTCTATATTCACATCCTATCCTATCTTGAGAAGAAATATATTTACACACTGTAGACATCAGGTTTTGCATTGAATACAGAGAAAAACTTTGTCCCTCTCAGAAAAAGAGATGGGATGAAGGTGGGACAAGGCACATAATTAAACTCATCATACTAAACTGTGGATTCCATCAGAATGATTTTTGGTTTTCCCCCATCTCTCCCTTCAGAAATCTTACGAACATTTCAGGGGTTCTTTAATTCTTAATTGATGCATCCGCAGGACACCTAGCCCCAGGAATAAGGCACACAGTGTACTGTGTTACCATGTACTATGTTACTTATTTTCACTAGTTATTGTAAAAGATGTAAACAAATCAGCTATGATAATTTGATATTGATGCCATCCTACACGCAAATATTGCAAAGTTCTGACTTTCTTATCAATGTGTTTATTCTTCCTATCACTATTTAAATGAATTAGTATTTTACCCTTCCCTTAAAAACAGATAAAATTCCACAGAGATGGAATAAAAGAGTAATGTTTTAAACACAGTCCACATTCTTGTGCATTTCCATCCTGCTTTTCCTGAGTCACAAGCTTTCGTGGGTGTGTATGCATTTATAAGTATTCGTGGTTTATCATTACTTTCTTAGTTCTTTCTTAAGGGAAATAGCTCATTGAAAACGAAGTCACACAAAACAAGCACATGTCCTGGACATGCAACTACAACACAATCCATGCTTGTAAAGTGTGGAAAGGTAGGTATAAAAAAATATGTAATATACAAAGGATGCCTCCTCTCTAGCATTCCTTTTCAACTTCCTGATCTTGGACATTCTGATCAAATCTCAAGCTATTTACAATGGTTCCAAAATGCTGACTTTGTTAATGCACAGACCTCAGCAGGACAAGGACTGTCGAGGATGATTGATTGAAATTCATAACATGTTGCAAAATGATTTCTTTGAGATAGCCAGTAGGGAACTCTTGTTTGTTGAACTTATTATTCATTCATGTATTCATGAAACAAAATACAATAAAAGCATAATCCCTCCATAGCGCCTGAATGATCACATTGAAATGAACCCAGAGCTTTGCAGTGCTAAGCAAGGTCTTTACTCTGCAACAGAACAGTTTTATATTGCAATATCATTAGCTGAGCCTAGAGTTTACATTATACTTATAAATCAGCAAGGGAAATTTAACCTGCATTGTAATCTAAGGCTATGCTGAAAATCAGATATTAAAAATACACATGCATAATAACAACTGCTTATGGGACTTCTTATTTTCTCCCTCCTAAATGATTTAGCAATTACTGTGTTGAAATGTAACTAAGACTGTGAATCTGCTTGCATTTTGACAACTAAAATACGGGTCAAAACAAACACAGGAATATCAAATACACTTTGGTAATCTGAAAGTTCTTAAAGTAAATCAGTAACAGGAAAACTGAGTTGTCAAACCTGTTACTTGAAAAAAATTACTGACAAGATTTGAATCAGACTTTCCTATGTTTAAAATACTGACGAAATAAAGGACTGAAATTTAAAAAGAAAATCACTGTAAAAAGATCCAGCACTGAAAGTGTTTACATTCACAAATGTGAATGGGATATTTACAAATTTACTATACAGTAAGATACCAAGCAAAGCTTGATTTTCCATCCCTTACTAAACTTTCCTGTTGTTTCTAAAGTAAATATTTGCATGTTTCTATTCATCTTGAGCTAGTTTTGCATTCTATATTCACATCCTATCCTATCTTGAGAAGAAATATATTTACACACTGTAGACATCAGGTTTTGCATTACTAATTTCCATAATTTGTCATTTATTTTCAACCATAGTAGATGCAGAGCCACTTGGCAAGGCACTGTTACTGTATCTGACCTTGCTGTTGTCAAACTGTTGTGCTAAACTAAGAGGACTTCTGGAAATCATCTTGACAAATTGTTTCCTCTTGCTTCAAAAGGAATCCTCCCTCGTCTCTGCAAAATGCTTATAACTTGCGATAGAAGGATAAGAAGTTCTGGGCTTCAAAAGGTCTAGGCCAGCTTTTCATTGAATTCTTTCTATTACTTTTGATCAACCCGACCAAAAAAAAGTAAAAAATACTT
This sequence comes from Corvus moneduloides, assembly GCF_009650955.1. NCBI lineage: Eukaryota > Metazoa > Chordata > Aves > Passeriformes > Corvidae > Corvus > Corvus moneduloides. The sequence goes on from NC_045511.1 coordinate 48,142,827, forward strand.
GAGTTAACAAAGTATATCTGGCTGCATAAACTTAATTTGATTTTGGAGGAGATAGAGAAAATAATTAGGCCCAAACACAATCTTCCAAAGTTAAAGTTAACCAGATGGGGAGATATTAATCTCAGCTCTCAACATGAAAGTTGAAGGATCACTATTTATGGGACACCTAGCCAACTGTCTTTCAAAAAAACTTCCTTCTCCTTATCTGTGCTCTCACCCCTTGATCTGGGAAAAGGACTTTAGTCAGGAAAGGTTGTGTGAGGTCTGTTCAGTTAGCAAAGAATGGTGATGGGTACCATACCCCATGAGAAGTTTTTAGGTGCAGAAGACTACCTCTTCCCTTTCCTGTGATCTAAGAATAAAGATTTGCATGATGCCACCCCAGCAAAGGAAAAAGCATAGTTTGATGTCTGATTTGATGTACTTGCACAACATAAGCCTGTACTCAAGAAAGATTTCAGCCTTTTTGAATAAACAGCACCCTAATACTTGAACAGAGAAAATCACTTAAGTTTGACTTCAAAATAACGTCAGTGAGATTCTAATACCATACACAATCTCACTCTGTGTTGTAAAGTGTTAGGGGTTTTTACTTGCAAGAATTTAAATATTCCCTTTTATTTACAGTCAATGTCCTGACCTGCTGTTATTCCTGGCAAGCACTTTGTTGTGTTGATGCACAGAAAGATTTATATTGACGCCACAAAGACAATAAAGTTTTCTAGGTAATGTGAAAAAACAGGGTTTTAAAGAAACTTTTCTTCAGCTGGGAAACAGTGAAAATTGTTATCATCTTGTCATCACTTCACCAAGTACTTCTGAAATAACTTCAAATTTTTTTTGCATTCTTTTCTTCTACGTGTTATTAATGGTATAAGCTATAAATTGACAGGAAGTCTAAAAGTATTACAAGTAACTCTACACCAGCTAACAAGACATTCTGCTAACAAGTCACTTGACAATAAAGCTTCCAATGCATTGGGGACATCTAAAAATGTCATTTCATATGTAATGCCATTACTTCAAATGGTGACTCTGATTTGAGTCAAATCGGAAATTTTCAGAAAAGTAAACCTGGTTAACAAGCTCATAAATTGCAGCGCTTAAATTAAAAGGATATTAGTTCAGTCAAATAAAACTTGGAAGATGCTTGCATTAGAATTAAATGGTCAGGAAACTGGAAGCAAATAAATTTTCTGAAACATATGTATAACCTCTTAGGACTGTCTCTCAATAGAAAACAATGTCATTTCATGATGGGATGGGAAAACATTTCTTCAGCTCAATAGTTTACGTTCTCAACCATTATTCTCATGCTAAGATCTTTTTCTCGTTATCATGGACATGCAATCTTTCATGTCAGTGAATACCATGCAAAAGTGTACTCATACGCCTGACTAGTGTACCTACAAGGCAGAGAATACTGGTAGGGAGAGAGGGTAGCTCAGTTTTCAGTAACTGTGTTCACCCTGAGACAAAGGATTAACTGGTTCAACAGTACTGATGAAACACTATTGGTGCAGCTACAAAGTTTTCAGGATTTTGATTAGCTCACTTATATTGTGCATCACAAGGTCACAATCACAAATATGGAATATACACACACACCCACACTCACCAGAGACTTTCTACCAGTCCTTCTCCTCCAGCCAAAGCTCTTACAAGCAGGAGCTTTCCTTTTGAAGGAACCAAACCCCCTCATTCTCAGGCTGTTCAGTCAGGCTTTTTGAACACCACTCTCTTAAAAGCTGGATCCCTCCCTTCTGCCCTAAAAGATGTCCAATATCTATATAAGGTAGTCAGACACAAGCCTGTCATGTTTTAAACCAAGTAAGACCCAAAAAATTAATCTTTTTGTTAACTTCACACTGAAGCTGTTTCATTCAATCCTTGCCAATGTAAAGCTTCAGCTTTTTCTCTTGTACCTCACACTCTGTGGTCATTTTGCTGGCATTAATCTAGGCAAAGGTAACTTGACCTAATTAACCTGTGATTGCTAATCATATATATATATATAAAATGATTGCTTAAATTTTTATCCTGTTCCATCTTCAGTGGTTACCCCATACAACTTGCTATATCAAATGCAGACACCAGCAAATACAAGGTCTCCTATGATGGTTAAGAATTGGTAAGTCAACATTTCAGACAGTAACTGTCTCCGTAAGGAACTCTCCCAAGTGCCACTTTGAAAGACTGTCTTAAATTCTAATTATCTTGCTTTGTCTACCCATTCATCTTTAACTGATCTCTCACCTTCCTAGTCAGGTAAAACAGGGCTGAAGCTCAGAAAGTGCAAAGATATCTGAGAAGGACTATACATCCTGTGACGGCAGCTCAGGAAAGCACTTGAGGTGCATCTTTTGCTATAGTGGAGGCCCCATCAATGGCCACCTAAAGTCTACGGGAGTCTATCGATTTCAGAAATCTTTCTCATTCATATTAGGAAAAAAGGTTTGTCCTGTTTCGCTAGCAGTCATTCCTAACAAACACAAACACCAGCTAAATGCTCAATCTAGCCATTACTAAACTTCTTAACTTTTTACAAAATTATTCCAAAAAAGTCTTAACCTGACCCTAGAGCAGAGAGATTAAAATTTAAGTGTTTCAGAGCAGTCTTTCCTTCTCATGCCCAAGTGTTCTGCACGCTGATTTCAACGGGGTGTGAAAATACCAGTGGTTAGACAAGTGTAAGCCCCTGTTTTCGTGTGAAGTTCATTTTAAGATCAAGGCTTCAGTCAGTGTAGCCACGGCAATTTTATTGTAGCACACTAATATCCAAACTGTTATCATGGAACCGAATTACAAAGACTTGGACAATCAATTCCAATTATAATAGTTAAATGGTCATGACTTTAATTGTGCAGACGGCAATTTTCATACACATATTTGAATTAAATAATTCTATTTATTGAGAACAGAGAGGGTTGTGCTTAGCTTTGTAATACCAAGCCATGTCATTCAGGATATAATGATATAATTCGCCCTGATATTCACACATGCTACTTTTCTTTTTCCTTTTTTAACCTACATTCAAGTGCCAGTCAAAAAGGTAGACTCCTGCTGTTTTTAAAGATCAAAGAAGCCAAGGAAATTACATCCAATCTGATCCTCAGCAATCAAACATTCATATGTTCGATATTTCAAAAAGCAAACACATCAGCACCAACTGGAATTGGCTTTTACAAGGTAATTTTTTATCTGGAAGCCTGTCGCGGGTTCGGTTTGTAACCGGGCAGAAACACCAATTTAGTGTAGTGGTTTGGTCCAAAATACTCATTACTGTTTATCTGCTGTGAGATAAGAATTAGGAGAAATGCAAAACAGGCACCAAACTTGAAAGAATATAAAGAAGTTTATTAACAGACCTAAAAGAAGAAAAAAAAAATTATACCACCTTCAGAACTCTCCTCCTCCCCCCACCTTCCTCCCTTCTCCCACTGACAATGTGAAAAGACAACCCTTAAGATGTTCAGTGTGTTTACCACTGCCATAATAACCTTGTTCAGTCCATTTAGAAAGAGAAGTCTCTTCTTGCTCATGCTATGAAAACAGTATCACAACGAGACAGCCGCCCACTTCCAAATATTGTTCAGTCCATTTAGGAAGAGGAGTCTCTCTCTGCCTGCGTGTGAGTCCTTTCCCCCGACTTGCAGCTTTTCCCACAACTGCTTTCGAGGGTCCACTCTTGAAGTTTTTGGGGTACAATTTTAAGGTTGAGCCGTTCAGAAACAAAAACAGAGGCCCTTCTCCTTCCCTCGGAGCAAAGGGTCTTCATCATCTTCATCTTTAGGACTATCTCTGGGAGCATCTCTAGGAACTGAGGTTTTCTCCTTTCCCATTTGGAGCAAAAGTCCTCATCTGGTTCATCTCTACGGACTGAGGTTTTCTCCTTTCCCGTTTGGAGCAAAAGTCCTCATCTGGTTCATCTCTCCCTGTCCAAACTTCTCATGAAATTACAGCTGCGTCAGCATCTGCCTATCTCAGTGCAGGTGCTTTTGCTTACGAGTTGAACACTCCACCCCCCATATCTTCATGAAATTACAACAGGATACTCTGATATATCATAGCTTCACAACAGAATTTCAGCTTTAAGCATCTCCTCTCTCTCTTCTCTCAGGTTTTCAGCTCTTCACAGCAATAAAAGGGTTACTCTCACCTCGGCCTTGCAGCTTTGCAGCTGGAATGTTGAATTTTTCTTATCGCAGTGGAGAGGGGGGAGAGCCGAGCCGCTCCGGCTGCCCACGGCAAGGCAGTGGGGGGGGGTTCCATGGCTGGAACAGGTCCATCGGCTTCAGGATGGCCGTGGCCCGGCCCGGCCTGGCCCAAGCAGGGCCTGGCCGGGCCCGCTGGCCCCCACACGGGGCCCGCAGCCGCCTGTGCCAGCGCCGGAAACGAGAGAGAGCTTGGGGGGGAGTTTGCCTATTCTTAAATGTGGATCACAGAGGTGATCACAACTTTAAGTGGCTTAGAGAATTGTCCATATTCAAACTGGCCAGCTGATAGGTTCTATCAGTTCCCAGAGGAAACTGTAAGCACCCCTTAGCAAGGACGTCCCTTCCGGGACTATGCTTGCTAACCTATGACAAAGCCAAATAATAGTACAATTAAATTTCCCTGTTCGTTGATTTTGGAATAAAGCAGAAGAAAGAGAATGGGTCAGGATAATCCAAAGACATTTTAAAATATAGATTTGGTTATTATTTCAGGAAGAACAAGAATAAAAGGTAATTTTAACTTTTTTCTTGATTGCAAGCAAGAAGAAGGAGAAAAGAGTGAAATAGCAGACTAGGCAAAATAAGTCTCCTTGACTTAATCCTTCTTTCTGTCCTTGACAGGAGACACTGAATACTTTATTAGCACACACCTAATATACTGTGAAGTGGTCAGAGAACCAAATATTGCAGCTGTTCCAAGGGTATCATTGTTTTGTGAACTCTGACAGGAAAACAAGAATACAGAATATCTGCTTCAGCAGAGCAAGTGAAGCATTCTCCACTCACAGTCAAAGATATTTTGGAGCCTAAACATTAGCTACACTTATTGCTCATTTGGACAAACAATCAAAGCATGAAAGAAATCAAAACAGCGGGTTGTTTATTATGTGCCATCTGCCACCAACATGACATAAACTTGGACAGCGTGATCCATTACTGTTTGTGCAACAATAGCATGGAAGTGTTTACTGGTAGCAAGCTTTTACTGAGAAAGTGAGTTTATTTTGCAATTGTTCGAAGAAGATTCCAACTTGCTTACATAATTTCTTGGACAAATGCGTCAATTGAGTGCCTGAAGTCCTATTCACCTGGAAAATCTAATGTATGACAGGAACAAAAAAACCTATACAACAGCATGAACATTATGCCTCTGAAAAGTGAAAAAAAATGCCTGCAGTAAAAAACACCACACTGATTTAAGCACTGCTGTCAACATTTTCTTCTTTCAGGCCCTAAGGACCAATAGACTCTTACAGGGAAGCAAATCTGGGTCTTACAGACAGGCAGAGCTCCTGCTACTGATTATTCACAGTTGGGTCCAGAGAAGCTCTTACCACATCTCGTATTTTTCAATTTGAAAGAATCTACTACTTATATTGAAGCCTCCTTTCTCCCAGAAATTCAATCTATCAATAAAAATAGAACATCAGCACAAGAAACCCCACAACCATTAAAACACCACCACCAAAAAAAACCCAACCCTTCAGAACTGACTTTTACTTCTGACTTTCCCTTAAGTGTTCAGTAAATTAATATATGACTATCCACCTGAAAAATCATTATCCACCAGTATTGTTCGTAACCACAAAATAACACTACTCACTGATGTGAAACTAAGTTGGAAACCTCTATAACTAACCGTCTCTGTCACAGCCTCCTTTCTCTTAACTGAATGTGTATTTTGCTTCTATGGTAAGAAAATGACACAAAGGAACCAAGTTTGACTGTTAATTTATTGTTACAGTAATAAGTTATTCATTTATTTTAGCTGCTTTTTCCATCTACTCAAACAGTAAAAAGAAAACCAGTGCCCTAAAAGTTAATGTTGTACTAAGGTGAGGGGAAAAAAAGAAAGGAGTAGAGAAGAAATACCACTGGATCAGGAGAGACCTGGTTTTTTCCTGGTTCAGAGACCTACTAATGTTGACACACAGTCTACAGTATAATGGTGAATTATCTTTATTTCTAAGAGCAAAGAGAACAGCACATCACATATTTACAATAGTAAGGGTTTCTCAAGTCTAAAAAATTTTAACAGAACTTGAAAGAATGTCATTAATGTTTCTGATGTGTACCAAAAAAACCCCCAACCAATTAAAAATTTATTACATTTCATTCCAAAGTACAGCATATCAAGTTTCACTTCCATAGCTGATGTCTTCCTATCATCCTATCGTTCTCCCAGGCAACCAGCGCCAGGGAAAGTTTAGGCTAGACATCAGAAAAAAATTCTTTACAGAAAGAGTGGTTGGGCATGGGAATGGGCTGCCCAGGGAAGTGGTGGAGTCACTGTCCCTGGAACTGTTTAAAAGAAGACTGGATGTGGCACTCAGTGCCATGGTTTTGTTGATAAGGGGGTGTGTCATAGGTTAGCAAGCATAGTCCTGGAAGGGATGTCCTTGCTGAGGGGTGCTTACAGTTTCCTCTGGGACCTGATAGAACCGATCAGCTGGCCAGTTTGAATATGGACAATTCTCTAAGCCACTTAAAGTTGTGATCACCTCTGTGATCCACACTTAAGAATACACAAACACCCCCAAGCTCTCTCTCGTTTCCGGCGCTGGCACAGGTGGCTGCAGGCCCCGTGTGGGGGCCAGGCCACGGCCATCCTGAAGCCATGGACCTGTTCCAGCCATGGAACCCCCCCCACTGCCTTGCCGTGGGCAGCCGGAGCGGCTCGGCTCTCCCCCCTCTCCACTGCGATAAGAAAAATTCAACATTCCAGCTGCAAAGCTGCAAGGCCGAGGTGAGATTAACCCTTTTATTGCTGTGAAGAGCTGAAAACCTGAGGGAAGAGAGAGAGGAGATGCTTAAAGCTGAAATTCTGTTGTGAAGCGATGATATATCAGAGTATCCCGTTGTAATTCCATGAAAATCTGGCGGGTGGTGTTGCAGTGGGGATACTGCAACATGCATATACCAAACCAGGTGTCCCGTGGAAAGGAAATACATATGGACAGACAGATTCTTGCTAGATGTTTCAGAGATGTTTATTTCTCCAGCCGCATGGCCGGAGCTCTGCCCAGGAACTGTTCCAGTCACGGGACCAAGGGTCCTTCTGCCCGCGCAGGGAACACAAACCAACCCATGGGAACGAGGCTGAGCAGGGGCAGGGAAACCCCGTGTCTGTGCCCTCAGGGCCCCTCTCCCAGGGCTACACGGCAGGGGAGGGACCCCAACAGGGTGGAGTGTTCAACTCGTGAGCAAAAGCACCTGCGCTGAGATAGGCAGATGCTGACGCAGCTGTAATTTCATGAGAAGTTTGGACAGGGAGAGATGGACCAGATGAGGACTTTTGCTCCAAATGGGAAAGGAGAAAACCTCAGCTCCTAGAGATGCTCCCAGAGATAGTCCTAACAATGAAGATGAGGAAGACCCTTTGCGCCCAGGGAAGGAGAAGGGCCTCTGTTTTTTGTTTCTGAACGGCTCAACCTTAAAATTGTACCCCAAAAAACTTCAAGAGTAGACCCTCGAAAGCAGTTGCGGGAAAAGCTGCAAGTCGTGGGAAGGGACTCACACGCAGGCAGAGAGACTCCTCTTCCTAAATGGACTGAACAATATTTGGAAGTGGGTGGCTGTCTCGTTGTGATAATGTTTTCATAGCAGGAGCAAGAAGAGACTTCTCTTTCTAAATGGACTGAACAAGGTTATTATGGAAGTGGTAAACAGACTGAACATCTGAAGGGTTGTCTTTTTACATTGTCAGTGGGAGAAGGGAGGAAGGTGGGGGGAGGAGGAGAGTTCTGAAGGTGGTATAATTTTTTTTTTCCCTTCTTTTAGGTCTGTTAATAAACTTCTTTATATTCTTTCAAGTTTGGTGCCTGCTTTGCATTTCTCCTAATTCCTATCTCACAGAAGATAAACAGTAATGAGTATTTTAGACCAAACCACTACAGGGTGTTAGGTCATAGGTTGGACATGATGATCTCCATTGTCTTTTCCAACCTAGTTGATTCTGTGATTCCATGATGCTGTGAGAAGCAGCTAGAAGCTGTACCTGTGTCTGATGGAGCCAATGCCAGCCATCTCCAAGCCAAGCCTATCAGTGACAGTGGCAGCACCTCTGGGATAACAGATTTAAGAACGGGGAAGAATTTATTGTGCAGAAGCAATTGCAGCCAGAGAAGAGTGAGAGAGCAACAGCCCTGTGAATACCAAGGTCAGTGAATCATAGAATTATAGAATCATTAAGGTTGAAAATACCTCCAAGATCATCAAGTCCAACTTTTGACATCATATTCCCATGCCCACTAAAACATACCATGAAGTGCCATAAAGAGGGAGGAGGTGCTCAAGTACCGGAGCAAATATTCCCCTGCAGCCCATGGTGCAGACCATGGTGAGGCAGCTGTGCCCCATGGCACATGGAGGTCCATGGGAAAGCAGAGATCCACCTGCAGCACAGGAAGGACCCCACTCCAGAGCAGGTGGATGCCTGAAAGAAGGCTGTGACCCTGTGGGAAACCCACACTGGAGCAGGTTTCTGTAGGACTTGTGACCCACGGAGAGGAGCCCATGTGGGAGCAGGTTTGCTGACAGGACTTGTGGCCCCACATGGATTCCATGCTGGAGCAGCTTGTTCCTGAAGAACTGCACCTCCTGGAAGGGATCCACACCAGAGCAGGGGAAGAGTGTGAGGAGTCCTTCCCCTGGGGCAGAAGGAGTGGCAGAGACAACGAGTGATGAACTGACACAGCCCACCCCCCTGCCCCCCAAAATGCTGGGGTGGAGAATGCAAGGAAAACATGAATGAAGCTGACCTGGGGATCAAGGGAGGGGTGGGGGGAAGTTGTTCTGAGTTTTGGCTTTATTCCTTATTGTTCCACTCTGAGTCGTTGGGCAATAAATTAATTTCCTCAGGTCCAGTGTCTTTTGCCCATGACAGCAATGGGTGAGTGACCTCTCCCTGTTCTTACCTCAGCCTGTAAACCTCTGGCTGAATTTTCCCTCCCCTGTTCAGCTGAGGAGCAGAGAGATAGAGCAGCTTTGGTGGGCACTTTTCATCCAGCCAAGATCAACCCACCAAAGTATACAATTAGGTGAATTTACTATCTAAGTAGTTTTCCTAATCTTGTAGGTTTCAGTAGCAAGTGAACTGATTTGGTGTCCTTTCTGTAGATTCAAATGCATATTCACAACCACAAAAACCTGGGAAAGCAAAGATATTCTATGGAAAGGATCCAAACAAAATTAGAAGTAAAACTGAATGACTCTAACTCCAGGCAATGCCAAATCCTCTTCAGCAGAATGATTTCTCTTCCAAAAGCTTAATGTGTTATGTTTTCTTACTCTTCACAAGGTTTTTGGTTTCATAAATAAATGTTTTCCATACCACAAACAGATGTATTTAAGTACAAGCTTTTTCTTATGGCAGCTAAAGAAAACCATTAAAAATTAGCCTAACCAAGGAAAAGCAAGCCAAAGAAAAACAAACATTTCTTCTACTACAACTGTTCAGATGCTGTGCTTGGGTCTGATCAAGCTGTTTGGTCAGAGAAATTCTCTTACATTAAGAATAATAAAAATAACTACAGGTCGACATATGTCATGGGTTCCTTAACTTTTAGGACCCTAAATCCCTATCATCTTTCAAAATTGCTCATCCTTTTCTTTTAAATTAAAACATTAGATATGTAAGATGTTTCCTGAATGAAGATGAACTGAATCCTGCCTTGAAGACCAGCTGTGCATACATACATGATCTTGATGACCACGAGGTGGGTTTTGCATTAAAAATGCCTACAAGAGAAGAAAATCAAGTTTAAGATAGTAAGCATACACGCATTATATAAAAAAACATGGTTTAAGCTCCATCAAAAACAGGTTCACATTTGTATTTGATAATACTGAAATCACTGTAGGCCTGCAGCCCTATTTTAAGATTTCAAGAGCTTCCTTTCGACTATTTTAACCTTGAGGGGAAATGGTATAAGAGTATTTGGGGGTTGGTAATTTGGACAACTGAATTATTAATAAAGAAATAAACACCTTATATCAAGAACTAAAAACAATAAATACAAGGTATTTAATTAAGCCTCAAGTTTATTTATTCATAAGAAGTTCAGGTTTTGCAAAATAAAGGGTGATTTTTCTGAAATAGCAGCATGCAAAAAACATTTCAGTCTACAAGTACAACAATTGCTTAATAAGCTCTCTTCATTAAAAATCCCGAAACTTTCAAAAAACCCCACCAAATCTAGTCTGAGACAAATTTGCACTGGAATTATTTCTACCTCAGAATAACAAAGACATTAGCAAAATATTTCAGTCAGACTTTCCAAATCTCACTATTCTAAATTGCTCCAACTTAAACACTTTTAAAACGTAATAAAACTCAGCAAGTATAATCTAAATCATACACTTACCAGTCTTCTTCCCACAAGCCTTGAAGTCTGAAAGTTACCATGGAAACAAATTTCCACAAATTGGAAGAGCCAGTTAAAAACAAAACTAAACTAAACTAAACAAAAAATATTAACTCATTGTTAACAACACCTGATTTAAAGTGTTAAGAAGGTAATGGCTAACTAGCTTTTAAACAGGAATAATGAGAGTGACAATCACATTAATTAATTAACCAGGGATCCAAAGTAGAATGGCAAGAAAGAGAGAGAGAAAGAGAGAGAGAGAAAGAAAGAGAGAAAGAAAGAAAGAGAGAAAGAAAGAAAGAAAGAAAAGAAAGATAAGCTACAGTGCTTTATTCAAATAAGCATTTTTTACAGTGAATTTATAACATGCCACTATTTTTTTATTGCCACTAAAGCACAAATTATCCTGTGACCTAGGTGGAGGCAGAACTCCTGGCTGAAGCTTTAGCTTCAAGCAGAGTATACTCAAAGTGTGGTCTACATCAGAGAATTACTGAGATTTAATCTCTCACAGCTTTGGTTTCCTATCTATAAAATGGGGATGGCATAGCTTGCAAAAGCAGATAATACTTGGAAAGGTACTGCGTAATGTTTATCTGCACATCATACAACGTCATACAATTGCCACATTGTGTCCTGCTTATATTCCACGATGTTTATCTGTGGCCTTGGGCAATGCAAAGCAGCTGTAACTCCCAAGGTCGTCTCTTATGTCCATAGAGGTGAACAGATGCCTCTCCTGATAACTATTTTATAACAAGGTCTAATACATTTCAGACTATACATGACCTAAAAGTATATGAAAAATTCAAACACAAGGCCTGAAAGCCAGAACATGCACAAATGAGGATCAGCTATCCCTGCTTGACCAAAGTCCATGAAATTTCTACAATTGGATAAAGTACTCCTGGAATACTTGTTACTGCAGAAGTCCTTTTCTTATCCATAACATGCAAAAATAATTAGAAATGGTTCTGATATAGCAATTGCTTGCACAGCCTCCTGCCTTTGGGAGACATTATTCTCAAAATAACCAACACTGAGGTGCATCATCATCTTCCTGTTCAATCCTATTTCATAGATTCATAGACTGGTCTGGGTTGGAAGAGACCTTAAAGAACATCTAGTTTGACCCCCCCCTTCCACAGGCAGGGACACCTCCCACTAGACCAGGTTGCTCAAAGCCTGATCTAGTGGAATTTATCCTCTGAATTCCCACCATTCATTTTAACCTTTTTTAACCTCTACATTGATCTTACACATTGTGTCTTCTGAGAATGCCCACAATGTGACAGTTCTGATAGTGGCTCACGTCACGTGAATTCCTGTCAATTACAAACCAGTTTCAAAACGCTGTCAACACTGGAGTACATCAGACAGTTACCGTTCTTAACCTAACCCAAATTGAAACTCACGAAGTTTTTTCCCCTTTATTTCAGTAGCTATTTCTAAGAGATCTTTGAAACATAGCAAGTTATGTATCAGGAATTTTGAACTTGTGCAGTGAAGAGTCATATCAACTGAAAAAGTTTAAGATCAGGAGCTGACAAGGAGTCAAAAGACCTTTGGAATGCATTATAGTGCTACCCTGTCTGCACAAAAAAAAAACCAACTGTGAAAAAAAAGCGCCATCTCATTTCTACTTCAGTTTTTTTCCTTACTATTCTTTACTTCTCACAGTTTAGAAAACTTCTTATAAAACAAATGTTTTCTTCAGCCTCAATGCTAAAACAATAAACCTACAAAAGCAAGTATCTAAAGAATATGTACCTTCCTTACTTAAAATAAAATGCATAAATATTACAGGGATTGAATTTGTTTCCTTTAATTGTGTAGTAGAAGCAGACTAACTTTTTCCAGTTCTCAAAAATAGATATGGCTAAAACCGGAGGTCTTAAATCCTCAGTGTTACTCTCCCATGCTGTTTCAGAGCATACAGTAAAACTATTTCTAGAAATTTAAACTCTTTTAAGCCTATTGTTAAATCCAGTTTTGTTTTTCCTTTGTTCTAAAAAACATTCCTCAGAGGAAAATCAAGACGACATATGCTACTTTTGCTATAAAAAATACAAATATACAAAAATATATTTTTGGCTTTATAAATACTGACTGTAATAGCAAATTCCATCAAATTTCCTAGGACTGTTGGCACAGTAGAAACATTCACTTTCTTATTTAGAGGTATGTTTCAATGGTTTCAGATGAGAAAAATTAGGTGTTTGTGTGGCTTTATGACTTTCTTCTAGTTTCAGACTGGCTACTGCCTCCGGTCATTACAGAAAATTCTCAAAAGAGCTGATAAGTAAAAGCATTTACCATACTAAAAAAAAAAGTATTAGATACTAAAGGAAAGAGGGGAGAGAGGACAACTGAGAATTGTGTGTTTCTCAAGAGATACAGGACAGAGGATGCTGATTAAGTACTACCATCTAAACCAAAAAATAACTTTACTTCTTTCCCAGCTAAAAGAGTATACAATAATCATAATTTAAAAAAGAAAAAAAAAAAAAAAACAGTCTCCGATTCAATCATTGGGTTTTTAAGTCTTTAAAGAACCTCTGCGTTGTTCTTCTCAAGTCCATTCTTCTTCTAAGGTTTGATCATATGCAAAATTGTAGTCTCCCTCAGGCTGGAGACTCAACATGTGTTTTTTCCTACATCTTCTGTCAAGCAGAAAAGAAATAAGAAATTATTCCACGATATTTGCTTTTATAAAGTGATTATCCTACAATTTGTAAAGTGTTAGTGCATTTTGAAACTGTTTTTTCACACAGCAATGGGGTGCACACACATTTGACACAACTTTAAATGTAACAAGCTTTAGCAATTCAAGTCATTCATACTGTCTCATTATGTGCATTGGCAACTAATTTGCTTTCCAGAAATCATTATACACAGAAGTTTACAATGCTGATTTTGTAATTCTAGAATAATCATATAAAATCAATATAGTTTCAGCAAAAAATCTTTGCCATTTTTGAACTACAGTCCTGATCTTCACATGTAGTGTCATCACCAGCTTGCAATTTCATGGTGTTTCTTGAAAGTTTGCTTCACCCTTGCTTCAAATTCATTTACCGCTGATCCTTGAATACTTTCTACAAATAATAAGCCTTCTTTACTATATAGGAAGTGGAAAAACACCTTATTCCCTAAATAATGCACATTTTATCTTTAACCAAAAATTGAGAAATAGTTTGGTTTCTCATTGGACTAAAAGCATGTTATTTTTTGACCTGTGTTCTCTTAATGTCAGAAGTGCTCTTCACATGGCCTCTTGAACATTGATCTTGTTTGTAATGTGTAGATTTTTTCTTACAGAATCCACTAATACTTTCCTTATGCATAACCCTAGATATATGTAGTACACTAACTCAGACAATGTTGTGTTGCCTTGTTCTTCAGTTCAAGGCTTGTTTTCTTATGTTTTGTAACATGGAAAAATTCCTGTGCATTTTTAAGTTTAAACCAAAGTGCTCTTACATCTTGCATATGTAAAATATTGCACATCTGTCATAACATTCTCACCTGTTATGAATGAAAAAGCATTCAAAGAAATCTAAGGTTTTAATTTCCGTGACATTTCTGCCTCTCTCAAAAGTCTGGGCATACGATATACTTTTGTACAGTCTTATGTACAGTCTGAAAACTTCACTCAAGTGAACTCCTGTAGATTTCCATCTTCTGAAAACTGGCTTTTTATTTAGCCTAATTTTAAGCTAAGTAGCTTCCAGCCATATCCCTGTTTCTTACTGGACATAAGTAACTTTAAGCAACACATGGGAAATACCATAGACGGTAACACCTTCCAATCTCAGACATGAGACAACAATCAAAGAGGGCATTAGAATCAATCAACATTTTCACAGACCATGAGTGGCTGAACCATCACATCTCTGAGAACAGCTGACAGCTTGCCCTCATTTAAAGAAGCATTAGCAATGCCTTCCAACAATAGGCCCAAGTCTATTCCACTTCTTTTCCACAGCTATATAAAGGGATAAATCCCATATTCAGCTGGCTGTGCAGATCTTAGCACATCTGAGACTGCCAATCAGGGCACAAGGCAAAGCCTGGTCAGGGTACGTTCCTCAGTGTCATACTCCTGGTTTCATGTCATTAATTACTGCAGATACCATTCTATAAATGTTCCAATTGTATCTATGGAGAAAATTGAAGTAGTGTCACTTTTTCTAGCCTACTTTCTGCTATCAGAGCACCTGCTTTAAAATTGTATCCTTGCAAAAAGGCCTTCCACATTTTAATATTTGGAAAAGCATCCACTAAATTTTGAACTCATATACACACATATTTTGATCACTAAAAATATAATACAATTAGAGAAGAAATTGAGCTAAAAACTTCTGTTGGGAAAATCAGACCATAAAATCTAACAAATACAAATACTATCCTGCAGTTATGACCGAACTGACATTTTTTGTTGCTGTCCACTGAAATGTTTAACCAGTTCTAGGTTATTACATTTGCCTTTTTATTAATCTTATCTACACTGTTGTGTTCCCAGGCTACCACAAACATTGCAGAAAGTCTTGTCTTTATGGTAAATAAGCTCTATCTGGTTACCTAGGTGCAACATAAACTATTTTCTATGAACCAAATACAAAACTACACATCTGAAAATGAAAACCTTAGAGAAAAAAGACAACTGAGGTTTGCTGCCAGAATATATTCTTTATATTTAACATTCATACTCTCCTGTCAAAATTTCAAGCAATTAAAATAAACAATATTTAGTGTAATTTAATTTTAAATCTTATGATAATTGTCAGTGACCTTTGAACCTTGGAAGCAGTGCTACCATCCACATGGCAAATGCAATTATGGAATCTGATTTCCTATATGTTGTAAGCAGTGAAACTGCTTTAATTGACACTGATATATATTTGCAATAACTTTTGTGTAAATTAAAAATCAATGCCAATATTAGCTCCCTGGATCCTATTTTTATCAGACTGCTTATTTCTTTAGAATTGGAGATACACAATATATGTTTTAAATCCCAGTGTAGTCTTCATGCATGCCATTTATGTGAAAAGCTTGCATATCTCGCACTTACGTACACACAAATAAGGACAAATCCCGTCAGATCTAGGCTGCCTTCAGGAGATTTTACTTCCAGCTGATTTTTGACTGATTGTCAAGCATGCTTCACCATGACTAAGTGGGATATCATTGTATTATCTAGTATCAATGCTGCAGTACATTGTAGATAGCCAAAGCAGGGTTACAAAAGACACTAAAAGTAGAATTATTCACTTTACTTTTTTCCAATTTTTATAAGGCATTTTAGATTTGAAACCCTCCTGTCCTGTTGTGCATTCAAAGATATTCTTGGAAAACATTGCTAACATTTCTCTCCTATTTTATCATTTTTCTTTGTCCCCATACTCTTTGTTTAAATGTTGGAAAGCAAACCATAAATACAAACATATAAAATGTATTTAAAACTTTATACCAAGAAAGGTGCTTTTGTTTAGTATCAATAAAAATATTCTGCCATCTGGATGCAAGCATTCATTAAGAATTCAGGTAAATTTCAGACTAGGCTTTGAAACAGTCACAATAGCTGCTGTGGGGAGTGGAAGGAAGGTGGTCTTTGTGGTTTGAGCCCTCAAAACCAGCATGCTGGATTGAGTATTTTTCTATTGTCATAAAACCACAGCAACTTATAATTTTTCCCAAAAAGTAAAAATGCTAACAGTATATTTTGAAACTATGGTGTTAATCATATAAGCTATATATTAAATAAAGATGGATTGAGGAACAATGAAGAGAATAACAACACTCAAAGGTCTTGCTTTCAGACACAGCATAGGGCCACATCTGATCTCACGGTAGTTTATCCTGCTGTGACTGCATAGACTTCATTAAGCTTCAGCCTTTATATAAATACAAATGAATACATAAATAGAAAGCAAAGATTGCACAGATTTTACAGTGGGGGAAGGGGGAGCAGGGGGGAGGGTGCCGAATCTGAATCAGGAAGCATCCAGCTACAGCTCCAGTTCTGTTTTCAAAGGCTGTTTGTTCACATTGTACTCCTTAGCAAGGAAGCTGATTTACATCATCATTGAAAAGCAGCAAAAACAGTACAGTATTATCAAATATCAGGGAAATTTTGCCTCTCAAAGAAATAACACTTCAAACATGTAATTGAAACTCAATTTGACATAAATTAGGTCTTTATATTAGAAGCATTAAACCACACCAGCCCCTTGTATTAATTTAAACTCAAGCAGAGAACTCTCTTCTTTCCTGTGTTCTTTCCTAGCAGTACTAGTCAGATGTCAGGATGTACCTGATGTACCACCAGGATTCACACTCCAGAGAGAGAATCATCACCACTCCTCTCACTCCAGGTTTTTTTTTTCAGCAAACTGCATTTGGGAAGAAGGAAAAATAGAAAAAAAAAAAAAATCAGACCAGTTCAAAACATAATAAATTTTTTTTGCTTGCAGAAAGATGCACAGTTTTGTGATCAGTGAAATAATCCATTTTAAAAATAAAAGAATGAAAAAAAAATTCTATAAACTAGATTTTGTAAATGCCAGAGTCCCAGCACACCCACTGTACCTGTAGTTATATTTTACTCGGAAAACAAGCCACCGACTTGTAATTTGCTTCTGATGTAGCCTAAAAGCACTTTATAATATTAAAGCTTATTGATGCCTGTAAGACCCTCTTACCTACAGCTATTTCAAATGTAGCAAAATAATGCAACACTAATCACTAAGACTTTTATTCCATAATAGATGTTTTTCTCACTAAATCAATTCAAAGGCTAATTGGGGTGGAAGGTGACTATCTCTAGTGGTTATAAATACATTTGCATTGCTATCAATCTTTTACCCGGCTGATGTTTAACGAGGCTGAACCGGAGCCCAGCCCCGCTCGGTGCCGTGCCGCCGGTGCCAACGCGTAGCCAATGCTGCCATCCAGTGGCACATCCAGCGGGGGATGACAGGGATAAAGGATTCCTTTGCTCAGCTCCACCTTTGTCCTGCGGGTCCGAACGTCCGAGCAGCTCTTCCAGTCTGAAGGTAGTGCCGCCCAAGCTCCCTCTGGTCTGCTGGGCTCCCGAAACTCGACCTATCTACTGCAGCCAGAGGGGTAATAGAGCAGCAGACACCCCACGACAATTTAAACCAGACAAGCCTCGCCTCAAGGAAAAGAAAGACCAGAAAAGGTTATTGATTCCTTCAGTGTGTCTTGGACCACAGCCTATGTCCATCTTATATTCTGAGTCACTTAAAACATCTACAAGTACATTCCACCCACCTGCCCAGCAAAAAGTCTCTTGTTACTTTTTAAAATAAACTTCCTCACACACACAATCAAACAAAGAAAAAGGTAAGCACTGTACTTTTATCAGGCACATAATTTAAGGTCTTATATAAACTCCACGAGTTCCAGGTGTCAAAGAAATATAGAAGCCCAGTTTACTTCAAAACAAACAACCCTGAACATGTCTGAAACATGTGATATGGTTTTCCTCAGAGAAACTTAAATAAACATTTTTGGATTGAAGAATGTTAAAAAAAACCATTCTTACAGCATTTGCCTAATGAGAAAATATGGATATATGTGACAGATAGCATCTAGTTTTCTACCAGAGAAGTTATTGGAGGAAAGAGTTGTTTTATTTACTCAGCTTTCTGCGAAATAGATTATCTAAGTGAGCACAGCATCATTTCTGTGTGGACAGCTTGCAGTGAAGTGTATCTTCTCCCTTTCAAGACAGGATGGTCTAAATCAAGTATTTTGCATGCACCTGCGGATTTTACCCATCACCAGCCAGACTGTTACAAGCATTATCCACAGAAGGATCATACATAGTCAACGGCAAACATATAATAAGCAAGCAGCGAATACAACATTTATGAAGCTACATTATTACTAGGTGCTCTCTAGAGTTTTACAACCAGAAATTTGAAGTAGCCAGTTTGTTAGCTGACTGGGTTAAGTAAAGCCAGCTATTATGATTGCAGTATTTTGCTTTCATGTGTCTAATGTTGTAGTAAACAGTTCATAAACTTGTAAGCTACGATATTAAGGCAGTAGGCAAAAACCTTATATTCTGCTATTACTTAGATTTTGTACATATAGTGTCAGAACACAGTATTTCCTCTGAAATATTAATGCTGCAGCATGGTACTTTACTGCAAGTAAAGACAAGACAAGCCTTTGCATCAATGAATACACAGGCTAAAATGAGTACAGAAATAGAAGTGGAAGCCTAAGGGAAAATAGCATCACAAAGTGAACAAAATAAAGTGAGAATTAACTACAAACACATATGCATAAGGGTAGTTAATAGCATTTTCTCTAGCTACAGTGCAAATTTACATTGCTGTTTAAAAGGAAATACAGGGCATACTTGTTAGATGATAAAAAACAGATTTTAAAAGCTTTCTCAAGACTTAAATCAAGAATACACGTTGGGGGAAAAATGGTCCAGAATAAAGGTTCTATTTAGAAAGCCTGTGGCTAAACAGTGAGTGAACATTACAAAGAAAATCAAACTCCCTGCAAATGTGGTGCATATGTTGCAGCATTAGTATTTCTTCTCTAATGTGTTCAGCGATCACAACTGGTGTCACAGTGACATTTTTAATTTTTGCCTTAAGGACTTTTAAACAGAGATGCATATAATTAGAAAGCAACTGAACACACTACATGTTCTCATTTATTGGCTGCTCAGAAATTGAGACCTTCACTGATTATTGAAAGTTCCCAAACATGACAATTTGAGACAAATCTATCTGGTTTCCACAGTGTAAGCAGAAATGAAAAATTAGAAACTATGTGCAGATAAAATATGCCAGATGTCAAAACAAGCATTCCAAGTAGGACAAGGATAGTAATTGTCCATTTCAGATTATTTTCCTTGACACCATGAAATATTGCAATGCATTCTGAACAGCAATTAAAACTACCAACAACAACCAAAAAAATACACACATAAACCACAAAACCAAACCAACAACAACAAAAACCCACAAAGCCTAGAACATAAAACAAACATTAAAAAGTATTCAGAATTATATATCAGGACAAGTTAATGTGCCAGGGTGATCAAGACTACAGTCAAAACCTGCTAATTCAACTAATGTTGAAGCTGTTTCTGCATTTCCTTACCACTGCCATGCCACAACAATAGAGGGAGACATGTGAAATCAGCCCCTTGGACTGTGACCAGCTAAAGTTGACATTGTGACAGTCTAAGGTAAGCTTCAAAAAATCCTAGTAATATCACCCTGACAAGCAGAGAGAGATGTTTCACAGCCAACAAAACTATCCCAGTTAAGGGGTAGCATTTTATGAACTTGCATTTCTGATTATCAGCCTCTAAAGTTCTACAATTATTGCACAGAATTATCAGTTATTTCCTACATTTATTTCCATATCATTCATTCCTACATGTGCTAGTGCACATTTTCAGAAGTTAAAAAAAAAACCAAACCAACCAAAACAAATTGACAAACAAAAAAATCCCAGCCAAAACCAAAAACACCACCACCAGAAAAAAAAAACACCTAACATATAAAAAGTCCAAACAAAATAAACAACTCCAAAAAAACCAAAACTGAGTTTTGGATAAGCTCTGTTTGAGAGCTTATCCAAACATTTCTATATGTTGAACTCATATAGAAAGATCAATAGCAAGACTTTCCATTCACCTAGTGTCTAAAAGAGGTACATGCCAATTCACAAAGCAATCAGGCAACTTAAAGAAAAAATAAAATTCAGTGAGGTTAGTAAACTGATAAATACTGCTTGTGACTGTCAATATTCCTGAACTATGTATGCTGAGAGAGTTTGATTACTGGGAGAAGTACTAGTATAATCTTTCCTTTTTTCACACTGTTTCTTAGGTATCTGATGGTGAACACTGATAGCGACAGACTACTCTGCTCAATACACATTCAGTCTGCTGCAACGTGGCTGTTCTTGCAGTGTGACCTGTTTTCACTCTTACTATGAATTATGCACATTTGGAAACACAACATTTGAAAAAAGCACAAAATTTCACTAGAAATGCCCTTGCAATCACTTGTCTGTGCTGTACTTGTGGTTTCTGATAAGCCATCTTAGTTTAAGTACATTTCATTAAAAGATTCACAGTTGTTGATCCAGACAACCTTGTATCTCCACTTGACACACAGACTAGAAGTGATCTGCTGAGTTTCTGCGCAAACTGGTTTTGCACCTTTAGCTCTGCACCTTCACTCACAGGCTGTGATGTCTCACGGCCACAATGCTCCTACATTACTGTGGTTGCTGAAGGAAAGGTACAAACAGGCACACTGTCAGCGATGTCCATACGATAACATTTTACCTCTGCTAAAAGGGAATGTTTGAATTTAAATCACTAAAACACTTCAACAGCTAAATTCAGTGCATGAGTATGCTAAAGTTAAAAATTGTGACAACTGACTATTTAACTATGCTTTTTTTCGTTTGTTTGTTTTGATCTAAGAGCAGCATTTCATATTTTAGAAAAGGTAGTTTTTTCTTGCATGGTAAGATCATCCACATAGAAGCAGATGCAGTTTTTCTGCTGAATCAGATCCTAATTCATATCACATTTATCCAGCAGAAATGTCCTAGTTTTGTTGTACTATGCTACTGTATATTAAAACAAAATTTTAATCTTTTCAGTACAACAGATTCCTTAAAAGACTCTCATAAGCAGGTTTGATCTTTATATTACGAATTTCATTTCATTGTAAGATCTTACATTTATATTACTACTTAACATGAACTCTCACTGAAATGTGACCTGAGAATTTATATCTGTATTTATTCATGCTAAGCTTTCCGCTTGACAACTACTGAAAGTGTAGTATACTCATTGCAGAAATACTTCCTACTATTTTCAACAATGAAGGTCATACCAAGCTTCACATGAAAGGAAATGTAATGTTTCACATTTTTCAGTTGTAGCACACCTTTAAAATTCCTTATAATCATCTATAGTGGAGTGTTTCAGCAAATTGCTTTTTTTCCCTAACTCCATTTTCTGTCTTTTAGGTCAGCAAAATAGTTTACTATATGGCACAGATAGGGGGAAAATTAACAAACATGCAGACTCAAAACTTCCTGAGCAATACAATTAAAACCAAACAAACCACTGAGGCTCAGGCCTGTCTGTGCCTGAGTTTCGTTCATGTAGTCTTACCCATTAGCAAAATCTTACATTTTTGGATTATGCAAAGAAAGGATTCCAGAGATCTATAAGCTGTTGAGCTTCGTGATCGTATTTAAGAATAACTGCACAGCTCTAATTCCACAATGAAAGATGTGATGGATTTTTAATTCCGTTTTATCTGCACACTAGTGCCTCAGTTCCTACAGCTGTCATCAGTACACACCAACCATAGCTACTCTGCTAATTTCTGCATTACACATTTGTACATTACACTTCCAAAGTTATTGAAAGCTTAGAACAATAGATATTGTTGCCATGGAAAGACAGCTTCTGAAAATTTGAGTGCATTTTTCTAGTTAAAAACATTGGTTGCTTTTCCTTTCTGTATTTTGAAATATGCAGATACCATTTGTGCTCTGTAAGTATGTTTCCAATGCTCTATTGTATAGAAAATATAATTTAAAACAATAACATCAACAATTTGTACATCAAAATGTATTTATAAGATAGTTCTTAAATAAAAAATCTACAGTTTTGGTAAACTAGTTACATGAAACACCAATTGAACATTCCTAGAATGTCTACATTTACAACAGTTTAACATACTTAAGATCAGTAGTTGGGTTGGGGGTTTTTGTGTGCATGTTGTTTGCTTGCCTTTTTTTTTTTTTAAGCTACAAATTTTAGCTACAAAATGGAGCGTTTTCTGAAGCAGTTACTCAATTTCTTGTGGTATTTCTCAGTAAAGCATATTTTACTTGAAAATAATGATTTCAGTTCCAAAGCACGTATAATAAGAACTTTCAAATGTTCGCTCTAAGTGGCAGCATCGCACACAACTGAAATTACAGTATTTTAGCACCCGTAGCAGGAAATCTGTTTAAAAAAAAAATAAACACTATTCAAAAACTAATTCAGCTGCAATATGAGTTCTGTGTCTGCACAAGTCGTACAAAATGTACTTTAAACCCCCATCCTTCCCATCTTCCCGAGGCTCAGCTTCACTGCCAAATTCTCTCCCTCCTCCACCCTGCAGTGCAGAGGGATGGGGAACAGGGGCTATGGTCAGTTCATCGCACAGTGGTCTCTGCCACTCTTCCTCCAAAGGGGGAGGACTGATCACATGCTTTCCCCGATCCATTGCAGGAATCCCTTCCAAGGGTGACAGTCCTCCATTAACTTCCCCAATATGAGCCCTTCCCCAGGCTGCAGTTCATCATGAACTGCTCCACTGTGGGTCCTTCACAGGGTCACAAATCCTGCCAGCAAACCTGCTACAGTGTGGGCTCCTCTCATCATGGGGCCACAGGTCCTGCTCCAGTGTGGCCTTCCCACAGGGTCAAAGCTTCCTTTGGGCACCCACCAACTCCAGTGTGGGGTCTTCCCCAGGCTGCAGCTGGATCTCTGCTCCACCATGGACCTCCATGGACTGCAGGGGAACATCATGCCTCATCATGGTCTACACCAGGGTTTGCAGGGGAATCCCAGCCCCGGCACCTGGAGCAGCTTCTCCCTCTCCTTCTCCTCTGACATTAGTGTCTGAAGAGCTGTTTCTACCACATATTCTCACTCCGTTCTTCCCTGGCTGCAATTGCTCCTGTACAAATCTTCTTTCCCCTCTTCAATTTGCTGTCCCAGAAGCACTACCGCTGTCACTGATCGGCCCAGCCTCGGTCAGCAGTGGATCTGTCCCAGAGCTGGCTGGCACTGGCTCTGCTGGACATGGGGGAAGCTTCTGGCAGCTTCTCACAGAAACCACCCCCACTGCCCTCCTGCTACTGAAACTTTGCAATACAACCCAAATACGGTAGCGTTGCTGCTTGGATTTTAGCCTCAGCCTTGAACTTTCAGCAGGCAGAGATAATTTCCATCAGTAAGACAGAGTCTCCTCATAGTTTTCAGAAAAAAAAAGTCCTTCCTGAATTTAGGGGCCCAGAACTGGACACAGGACTTGAGGTATGGCCTCACCAGTGCCCTCTATAGGGTGACTATCCTGCTGGGACTATCCCTCCTCCTACTGACCACACCATTTTTGATATAGGCCAGGATGCCTTCTTCTGGGCACAGCTGGCTCGTGTTCAGCCGCTGTCAACCAGCACCCTCAGGTCCTTTTCTGTTGAGCACCTTTCCAGCCTCTCTTCCCCAAGCCTGTAGCTCTGCCCAGGGTTACTGTAAAGGCAGGACTCAGCACTCAGCCTGGAGGTTCATTATTAAATGAATCTCAAGCCATTGATCCAGCCTGTCTAGATCTCTCTGCAGGACCTTCCTACCCTCCTGCAGATCGACATTCCTGACCAACGTAGTGTCATCTGTAAACTTACAGAGGCTACATACTCAACGCCCTCGTCCAGATCATGGATAAGACCAGCTGCCAGCTGGATGTAACCCCACTCATCTCCACTCTCTGGGCCTAGCCACACAGCCAGTTTTTTACTCAGTGAGAAGAGCACCAGTCCAATCCATGAGCAGCCATTTCCTCCAGCAGAATTCTTTGGGAAATGGTGTCAAAGGCTTCACTAAAGCCCAGGCAAACAACATCCAGTCCTTCCCTCATCCACTAAGTATGTCACCTTGTCAAAGAAGACCATGTGGGCTTAACAGGACTTGCCTTTTATAAACCTGTGTTGGCTGGGCCCAATCCCCTGATCGTCCTGCATGTGAATGCCATGTGATGACAATCAAGATGATTTGCTCCATGACCTTCCCCAACACTGAGGCCAGGTGACAGGCCTGTTGGTTTTCTGGATCTTCCTTCCAGCCTTCTTTGTAGATGGGTATCATGTTTACTTGTATTGGCTCTAGCTGGGATGGGTTCTTTTCCCCACTGCAGCTCTCACCTTTGCTGTGCATCGGTGACTGGTAAAGTGCTGATAACACACTGGTGCTTTGGCTACCTCTGAGCAGCCCTGGCCCAGCATCAGCAATGTCTCCCCAACATTCTGCACTCCCACAACCAGCAGGCTGGGGCTGGGCAAACGTGGGGAGGGGACATGAACAGGACAACTGACCCAAACTGACCAAAGGAATATTCCATACTATATGACGTCTGCTCCAATATAAAGCTAAAAGGCCACAGTCTGTCTGCCAGAAGTACAAGGTGGCAGTTCTGCTAATCCGCTCCCTCACTTCTCTGAGAACCAAAACCTCTATCATTTTGTAATCTCTGTGCCCAAGACAGACTACAACCATCACATCACCCAGCAGTCCTTATTTATACATAAACAAGTTCAGTGGGGTACCTGGACCCAAACACTCCTGAAAGCCAAAAGTCTGCTCTTCCATAATCCTGGATAGTATCTCTGCTGACATTTTTTTCAGAGTGGCAAATATCTTAAACATAACAATTTCATAATCAACTGTGACCAAGACAGCTACCAGTCTTCACTTCACCCATGAGACCCTCTTTAGTTGCAAAACAACAGACCTAGGAATGCACCTTTATCAAAAGCTACCTTCTATGTACTTCAGGACCTTGATAAGCTTTTGGAGTGTGCCCATGCAAACTTTCTGAATGACAGCAAAGACAAGTTCAACATCCTGCACCTGGCCCAGGCAATCCCCAGTCTAAGTACAGACTGGTGGATAAAGGGTCTGAGGACAGAGGAGAAGGACTTGGGAGAAACTGGTGAATGAAAAATTAGACATGACCCAGCGATGTCCACTCAGCCCAGAAAGCCGAACGTGTCCTGGGCTGCATCCAAAGCAGCAGGGGCAGCACGGTGAGGGAGAGGATTCTGCCCCTCTGCTCTGCGCTGGTGAGATCCCACTGCAATGCTGTGTCCAGCTCTGGGGTCCCCAGCATGACAAACACTTGCAACCTGTTAGAGAAGGTCCAGAGAAGGCAACAAAAATGATGAGAGGATGAGAACACCCCTCCTATGAGGAAAGGCTGAGTATTGGGGTAGCTCAGCCTAGAGAAAAGATGATTCTGACAATACCTTATTGTGGGCTTTCAATACTTGCAGAGTAAAACACGGAGACTTTTTACCAAAACCTGTGACAGAAGAAGAAAATACAGATTAAACTGAAAGAGGGTAGCTTTAAACTGGATGTAAGGAAGACCTTTTTTCTATGGGAGTGGTGAGACAGGCAACTGGAGCAAGTTGCCTGAAGAAGTTGTGGATGCCCCATCCTTGGCAACATTCAAAGGCTGGATGGGGGCTTTGAGCAACCTGATCTAGGGAAAGATTTCCACACTCATGCCAGGAGGGGGGTAGTGGTGTTTTGTGTTTGGACTAGATGTTATTTAAAAGTCTCTTCTAATCCAAAACATGTTCTTTTTATCCATTTCCTAGACCTCTTCAGGTCTTATTCTAGGTGGCACAGACAGCATAGACTTTAATCCACTAGTAGATTTCAAATGTGTGCATTGAGGTCTCCTCTCTCCGTTGCTGTTATCAGGTCTATTAAAACGTGTAACAGTAACACCTCTTAACTAAGCAAACACAACTGTAAGTCAAGATAGCATTATGAGAATAATGTCTTCAAATTCCTTGCCATCCAAAATGACTAAATTTTTCAGCACATCCTAAAACATTTAATCTAAGACTGTAGGAAAGGGGGGAAAACAACAAATTTTAAAAAACTATCTTTATTTTTTTTCTTACATTTAAACAGGGATGTATTTCAGTTTTAGACATCCAGCCATTGTTTACTTCATTACTTTAGACAGGAAGAAAAAGTATATAAATGCAAATCATATTGGCATACCTACATTAGTGCTGACTGCTTTACTAGAAGAAAACCTTCTTCCACATTAAAATCAAGCACTTGAAAAAACTGCTGAAAAGCAAGTGCCTAGATACTAGTCATTTCAGCAAATAAACAGCTTTTATATATTCAACCATTTTAAGTCCATAATATTCACACCGTCTTGTTATGGAGTTCAGATCATACAAACACTGTAGAGATCAAAAACCTCCAAGAATGAAACTCATCAGGTCTGTGAGAAATACATATACCACATGTACAAGCAACAAATCTGGTAAAGTACTACAAAGAAGGATGTGTTTTCATAAGAGAATAGACAAGTGACCTACTTCTCAGCTCAAACAAAAACAAAGAAGTAACTTCATGAGTTTGAAATAATCAGTAACACGCCCTGGTGGAGTGGAAACTTACGACCTGTTATACAGCATGTTTTTGTAGGCCAAGTTTAGGATTTCTAAAACAAAAACTTAAGATTGTGAACAGTAATAATGACAAAAATCAAAGTATACATATGAGCACATAATCCAAACAATAAAATACACTTTTGGCTCTTAATGAAAAATAAATTACAAAATACAATTAAAATCCTTGTAAATGCAACGATTAATTCAAAGATGTACCTTTGCTTTCATATACATTTTAAATGCAACCACAAAACAGATTAAAAAATAAGTATGCCAAAAGACATCTGTGGATAGAAAAAAAATGCTACTTAGCTCTAGAAGAATTATAAAAAACCAGAGATAATCTGTGTTTTGGTCAATAAATCTGTCTAGTCACTTCCATCTTCCACAGCCCTTCTTCAATACCTGGCAGTTAAACATGACAAAACCACAATTATGGCTTTAAAAGAAGCATGTATTTTCTGAAGAAGAAAATATGAAATGGGCTGTCTTGCCTACAGAACTGTTGGTTTGTTCATACTGCAAGCACTTCATTGTACTGTATAGAAGCACCTGACACATCCTTGCCATCCTATGATGATAGTACACTGCAAGACAAGAAAATTCCAGGAAAAAAAATTAAGGAAATTTTGGATGCTCTGGACTAGTATGCAGTGAGGGAGAAGTCTAATGCACTTCCACTGCATTTGTTTTCTAAACTAAAGAGCAAAATAATTAACTAATAGACCTCTAACTTTACATGGCATGTCCATATTTTCAAGTTAAAGATGCTGTCAATCATCAATTACCTTAGTGAACATACAGGCTTTAATACTTATTCCACTTTAACCAGATTCAGTATTTGCTCTGTAGAACTCTTCTGAAAGTAATTCAATCTTGTTATCATTACGAGAAGTCAACTTAAATTATACACACATTTGTATTCTTTGCACACTCTTATAATTTCTACTGTACTGCAATTTTCATTGTAGGCAAAATAAAAGCAGGTTTTCAAACCAAGAGGATACTGGAAACACTTTCCATTCATTAGTAGCACCAGCGTTTTGACAACCGTCAACAGTTAAACCAGCCTCCACCGTATCGCTAGACAGGGACAATTTGAGTATAGTAACAATTTGACTAACCAGTAATACTGAGGCAAAAGAAGAAAAACAACGCAAGTGTCATAAAATAAACCTTAAGATTTTATTATTTTGCAATATGGTTGCGTACCTGTATTTTTCTTCAGCATTTTTGAAGAAAATCGCTTTAGATACACTGCTACAAATCCAAGTAACTGATTTATGACATCCGTCTTCATCTAAGACACTGTTACTACTTCCCAGGAAAGAAGAAATACTTCTCAAGTTCAGTTTTGCTCAAGATACTGTTCATTTCTATCATTTCATTGGTCCGTATGTTGATGGTCAAAGAAGCACTACTATTTGACAATACCTTAAAGCTTTCAGAACAGATGAATTAAAAAAACAAAAGATGGATGCAGAAGACCCATATCAAAGCACAGAGGCATGATATTGTTTCTGAGGGAGTTCTTGGAAAATCGTGTTTATTACGGAGGTTTTTGCTTTGGGTTTTGTTGTTGGGTTTTTTTAAGATCACAAGACAACAGTTGAACAAATAAGCATTTTCCCATGTTCTGTTTGGTTCTAGTCATTTGTTGCGCTGAATGGTTTTCCTTTTCCTCCGCTTGAATAAGCAGCAGCACCTGCAAATGTGACATGAATTACATATGACATAAAAAGAAACTACAAAACTAAACTGTTTACTGTATGTCTCTCCTTTGAAGTATGTAGCTCAGGTATAGCCAGCACCACAAGGAACATATTTAAGCTCTATTGTAGGCAATTGATTTACTAGATAAAGAAACTGAAGTAGAGATATTTTTGACACATTTCACCTTTTTTTGGAAAAAGGTATCAAACTAAAAAAGCTTACAATACAAGTAGCTATTAAGTTCAGAGTATCGTTAAGAGTATCAAAAAGCACAGGTAGTATAGGCCAACTTACAAAAGCAATTTTAAGAATAAAGAATATTCCATTACCTGAGTACTCGTTCATATTAACTGGCAATATGCCATATAGAAACTTGTGCTTATGATTGTGTCACCTAAACTGTGCACTTAAGACACTATTGTTGCTAAGACAAGAAAACAATTTGAGCTTCCTTTGTCAACCAGAACTTGGAAAAACTTTCTGCAAAGTTATTCCACAAGATATTTTAGAAGAAAATGTTCATGAACAATATAATTAATGTTCTGATTCAGTGCTGTGATAATACTACTACAGTGAAAAATCACAGCTTAAATATAAAGAACACTGATATTCTCTCTTCTGCCTTATTGCATACTACATGAATGAAACTGAAACTGGCAAATACTGTGAATTTAACTTAGCAAATAGAGATAATCTGAAAGTACATGAAAGCACACTACAAAATGAAAAAGAGTTGTATGGAGATAGATATAGATAATATAGAGGAGGACTGCAGAAGTCCTGCAGAAAGTACTTTGGAAAATAAACTAAACAGGAAAGCAACAAGTAACACCAAAAAAATTCAATTCACTTAAATTGTACTGTTGGGTTTATTTTAAGCAACTGCCAGATCCTGAACACCACCTTTAAAAATAAAGCTTCACAGTAAAGTGTTCACAGTGTGTGTGATCAAAACTGAACATGCAAGCTGTCTACTTTAACAGAGCTTGCCCCATGGAGTTCTGTGGTTTGGTTACTGAATTCTCACTTGCAGCGCTGTACACTGAAGAGTCTTAAACTATGAAGTACAACAGTAATGAAAATATAAATGTACTGGATCAATAGCCTTGATCAGTAAATCCTTAAGTTCACCAAGCATTTTATATCACTAAAATTCAGAAGGAATCCCGATGATTTAGTTTGGAATACGGGAAATGGGGAAAGAATTTAAAACTCAGGGAGAAAAAGGGGCTAAAAATAAGGTTCTACAGGGGGTGAGAACAACATCCAAAGTAAGGGGAGACAGAAGTTACCTTCTCAAAATATCCAAGGCACTCTGTCGCTCAGTCACTGAAAAAGTAGCAGTGGGCAGAGGCAGACCAGAACTGCTCTGAGAGTTACATAACTTTCAGTAGAAAAAAACATTGGTTATTGATGAAGAGGAAGCCCAGAATTAAAATTCAGTAGGGGAAACTACATAGGTAAGTATTTTTACAGCTAGCAGAAGTATCATACTGTATTCACTAAATTAAAAGTACTTTTTAAAGAAGAGACATAATTGGTTTTAAAGGGTAGTAGCCACTGACTGTAACTGAAATTCCCCCGTAACTACTAACCCTTTTTTTTTTAGCATTTGCCTATAATCACTAACATCCATTATCACTTAAGCTTTGACTTTCCTTGCAGTTGTATGAACTCGAATTTAGTTTTATTCTTCTTTCACCCCAAGTATTTTATGTACATATATGCCACATATCAAAGCAAAGGATTTTACAGTGCTCCTCCCTTTCAATATGAATTATCCTATAATCCTGTAGATGAGGAAATCCTACCCTCAGCTGTGATGGTAAATCACTCATACACTTGTTTGAGATTAGCAGGCCTCAGGTAAAGCCCACAGAAAAATTTTGTCTTGATTCATCATATTAGCATATACAGAACCCTGGTTACATAAGTAACTGTAGAAAGATGGAAGTACAGCAGACAGTTAATTTATATTCTAGAACAGCTATCTAGAATTTTAACTCTTTACTCTTTAAATAAATTTTAAATGGAGCACAACCCAAGTAGATCAGACTTCTTAAATGCTTAGGACTACTTGGATCCACCGCAATTCAAGGACACTTTAGGTTTTCTTGCTTTCCTTATCAGAAAATTTTAACTCATCCTTGCTGCAAATATCATACTGTCCTTCATTCCTTCTGCATAGCCTATTTAGTTTGCTATTTCACTGTCAATCAGAGAAAAAGGCACTATGCAATGGAGAATTCAAGAGTTCTATTTTTAACCAACATAAAGCACTACTTTTTTAATCCTCTGGTCTTCTGGAGTTTGCGTAATACTACTATGAGTATAATTTCTATTAACAGTTGTTTTGTTTGGTTTCTTTTAATTATAAAAACTATTTAGCTGTATTTCAATTCAAGGAAAAATCACTAAATGCTGAAAATTTTTGTTTGATGTGGGAAAATAAGCATTTTATTAATAGATAACATACCTAAAAAGCACTAAAGGAATGCAAATTCCTAATGAATTGTAAACCACAGGACTGTCTTGGAAATTCGGACTAAAGTACACTGAAACACTGTGTATGTTTAAATCTAGAAGTGCTAGACTTCAACTTGGCTTCAAAGGCCAAATAAATGTAGTTTTAAAATATATGCACCTTTACATGGAATTAAGACAGATCAGACTGTATTGCCTGACTATAAATTTTATGAAAGAAACCCTGAATGAGAGATCCATAGTGCAGAATCTCTCAACTAGTATAATTCGTAACAGAAATATAGACTTGTTCTTAAAAATATCATCACTAGAGGGTGTTGTTGTCACTTATACATAATACAGATATTACACTGCTTAGAGCCACATTTAAAGTTATAGATAGGTGCACTATTAAGGACTATTAAACCACAAACTTATTATAATATTCAATATGCATGCAAAAATACAGAAGAGATATGCTTTAAAAATTTCTACTTCTAGGAAAAAGGATTTTCTTTTTAATAAAGCATTTAATGACTGCTAACCTTTATCTGTAGTTTATGTAACATTTCTAGAGCAGGCAGTATAATAGCAATCTATAAAAATAAAAAACCACTGCACTTTTCCTGTACAATCCAAAGTGACCTTTGAGATATTATCTAAGGTAGCAATCTCAGCATTACAGTTTCGAACATTTCTTGTCCTTGAAACATTATCATACTTTTTTTTCCTATTTAATACCCTTCCTTCTACCATTTGAGCAGTCCCTTGGGCCAACATGCTAAAGCAACTTAATTTGTCATTTGTATTTAGATAGCTGTGCTTTTATATTTGCCATTGAGCATGTGGCAGGCACTTTAGTGCAGGATTAATAACAAGTGTTTGAAGTGGCAAAAAAGATGGAAGATGCAAAAAAGGACAGATCATATAATCATTTCCTACTTGCCCTTCTTTGCCATCCCACAGAAGAGCCTTTTGGTTACCCAGATCACACATGCTTCATAGAAGCAACTGTTCTGATGGCTAGCAAACAGTAAAGACAGGTTAATTGCTCACTGATAAATGGAAGACCATCTGTAGAAGATTATGGAGAGATCTGTAGAACCCCAAGTGTCGGGGCAGCACAGTGATCAGGTTAGTTTTCTCCTTGCTTTACAACTTCAGTAAGTAACAACTGAAATAGGGCAGGTAGCTACTTTTCTAAAAACCCAAACCAACAAAAACAACCAAACCAACAACCCCCTCCGCCCCCAACACTCACAAACAAAACAAACCCACCAAAATGCCCAAAACACAACACCCACTGCTAAGTCACACTAACTGCACAGCCACCATGAAAATGACATGGCATAAGATTTAGAATAAATACTGCACATGAGTACATAAATATTTATTGAACAATGAAATGTTTGGTTAAATGTTGGTTAAATGTCCCAAAACAGTAAAATTCTTACTGAAGAAAAAAAACCTAAACTTATCCTTTCTGATCTACAGCATTTCAGTGAAATGGTAGCAGAAGCTCTAATATTCAGCTAAATTACATTTGTGTTCATAGTTAAAATCACACATAATGGGGGCAATCCCATATGAGGGGCACCCTTTTTTGAATCTTTTAAATAAAGATATAGTCATGCTAAGTTTCTAAACATAAGAAGACCTCTAGAACAAAGAATGAAGCATTTCTAAAAAAGATTCACATTTGTCTCCCCAGAGTATGAGGAAATGTTACACACAGAAGACATGAGCAAGGTTAGCTTTGTTCATACTTTCAGGTGGAGAAAAGATTACGAAAGAGGCACAAAGTGAGAGTCTTTTGAGAAAACAGTATCTCCTTAAAACCAAAAATACCCCTGTCAAAGACATGAAGGATACTAGAAATCCCATTCCCTTACACTATTCTGCAGCATAAAACCTATGAACGAAATTTGAAATGTCTCACAACTTTTGATACTAAGCTTGTAATTATCATATTAAAATGTAAAATTATCTAAATCTCCTAAAGTGTTGTTTCTGAAAAAGTATGTGTACCTATGCATTGATGTTTGACAGGAAAGCTGGAGAGGGGGTGTGGGTGAGTGGGAATGAATGCATGTTAATTACGGCCAAACAACTTCTACCCCCAGAAAAGCCTCCAGTGATTGAGGAAACTGCAGTTTAAACAGACAGTGCTGAAACACTAATTTGAGTGTTTCATACTCAAAAAAAAAGAAAATTAAACTAAAGAGTAGGACACTGAGACTAGTTATTTTGTCTGTAACAAAACCAGTTAAGAGTAGGCCAGAAAGGTCAAGGATAGCATATTTGTCCATTATGTACTCACATCAGAAGGAGTGAACTTCTACATTTCTAAAGCAGCTGAGCATCTTGGCTCCTGAGAAGTCTCTTAACTTTCTGCAGGTAACTAACTAAAGTAGGTAACTAAAAATGGGTTTAATTGTGCTAAGCACTGCCCGAAGTGGAAAAAATTTGATCTTCTTCTGTGTGCACATGAGCATAAGGGAAGTTATCACTGTGCTTATCTGAAGAGAGGGGACACGGAATTTACATATGGGCAGCCTATCAACATCCTTGTGCTTTGGGATTTTTTTTGTTTCAAACATATACATATAAGAAAATTTGTATTTTAATAAGAAAATAATGTATTTATAAAAGAAAATGTATTCTTGACAGTAAAATACTACAGTACTCTACAAAGATGGCAGCAAAGAATTTAGTTCTTCTCAGTGCTCACAGAAAACCAGTGCAAAAACATGGCCCTACAGACACCTCCATTCAAAATTATTAATTACACATGCAAATGAAGCTTAACTACCAAAATAAGAATCTGTAAAACAATTGCATCAAGAAAAAAATTGCACTTTGAAAAGCTTCCCTTTTCCTAAAAGTTAGGAAAATGGGTCATAGAAAACTTGCTGCTACTGAATTGTTCTGCTACTAATGTATCCTTCATACTTGTGTGCCTCTATATTACAGTAAACTAGGTCCATATCCTTGTAAAATCCTATTTCAAGCACTATCATAAAATAAAACATGTTGGAATTCATACTGCCTTTAGCTATCAAGAATACTTTTCTGTACGATTTTGCAAGTCTGAGTTTACTACTCAAATATATAAACATTAGTTGTCCATCCCATGTTAACAGACCTTAGTATTTTTCCCTTTCATTACACTGTAACATTAAGGAACCCTGAAGTTATGTTTTAGTGATTAGTTAAAAGGTTGTCACAGAACAATATGCTGGTAAATACTTTGTTTGCAGAGATAACTGGCAAAGTGCAAACATTTGCACTTATTCATGTGAGTTATTTTCTAGATGTTAATACACTAGCTGAATGCTACAATATCTGAAAAGAATGCTTTCCCCTTTCAAACAGAATAGAAAGTAAGAAAAAATATTCTAGTACCCATTAAAAAGGTTGACATAAAGTACATCGCAGACTACAGAACTTAAAAGCAAGCAGGATATGAAGCAGGCAGAATAGCTCCTGAAGGTGGCTTTTTGTAAAAACAGTTAATTGTTTCACAGAATTGAAATGTATTTTGTCGTTTCTAAACAGACATTTTATTTTTAAGTTCTCTGAAATTAGTTTTAAACCCAATAACAAGAACAAAGCTCCTGGGGCTGTTTCTGCCTGCCTGTGCTGTATAACTCACCACATGTTCAACACTTTCTGGCAGCTATACAGAAAGAGAGTAAGGGAAAAAAGAGAATCAGAATACCACATAGAGGAAAAATTTTACATCTTTCACACATGGCTTTTGGTAGTCAGAACACTATTTTAAAATAAGTATTTCAAAATTAGTTGGAATATCAAAAATGCATGCACTTCTCTAGCCAGCATAGCAAGATATGTCATTGAAGACTTAGCCGAAAAAAGCACAAGCTATAGGAATTCTACTATTTAAAAACTTAAAGGTAAAATTAAGTATAGCACTATAGTTTTTCCCCTCACCAATGGCTATTCAATTCAGATAATATTTTCTGAAAACCTATATGAGAAAAATATTGAAGCAGCCGAGCACACAAGATCCAAAGGATATAAAAAGAAGGACATACTTTGTTTCATCCATTACTTCTACTTCTGCAGGAGCTGTGATGGGTGCATTTGAACGGCCTGCGGTTGGGTCATCTGTGTTCAGTTCTCCATTTGTTGAGCTTACTACCTGAAATCACAAGAAAGACCTGAAATTATGCCAGTGCCAGACATACATTTGTTAATTCCTGAGGTTACAATACCTCTTAAAAAACCCAGTAATTTTTGTTATTTCCATAGTTATTTTTATTCCAGTAACAGTACCTTTTCCAGATTTTATTCTGGCATCTCTGTGCTCTTGTAATTTTCCTTTCATATCTATTAATGGAACTGTCATCTAGATGACAGACTCAAGGTGAGTGGAAGAAGCAAAGCAACTCTGTGGATCAGATTTATTTATCTCCCCCACATCTCTTCAGAGCCTTAAGGGAAGGCACTAAGCACTTTTCTGATACCAATTCAGTCTATCTCTACACCTTCAGTGTATTTATGCTCCTTAGCTTAGGTCTTTACATTCAGAGTGAATATGAAGGCCTGATTCAGTTGTATCTCAAAGAGCACTCACCAGAAAAGGTGAAAACTAAGACCATCTTCTAGACCTAAGAGTATAGATGGTGTCCAATTTTTAGAACACAAAAACACCTACTGCCAAAAAAATTAATAAAAATCAGATTAATCGTCATTCCTATTAGTTTACTCTCAAACTCCTATGTAAATTGTTCAAGTCACCGTGAATGCTGTGGTTCTCTGGGAATATTTGTTTTGACTTTAAACCAAGGGGAACCCAATATTCTCTCTCAGCTCCTGTCAAGCTTTCCTGCATGACAAATGGAGCCATTCCAGAGGCCTCTCTGTTATCCACCGCATAGAATATGAAAAGGAAGATGGTTAACCAGTTGTACACAAGTATCTATCTGATCAGAGCTGCTGACAGTGCTAATTGACCCATTAAAGACTTGACTGACCATGTGGAGAGGTCTACTAGCTACTAAGTAGCAGCAACTGCTTGGCAAGGCACCAAGCATAAAAATATCATTCTGGACAAATAACACAAGAGTTTGCAGAAAACATCTGTAAAAAATTAATCAGCTATAGAGACCAAGAGCAGTCCATAATTCAAGATTATTACCAGCTGTTGCCTGACGGTCAGAGATTAAGGTAGATGAAAGGACAGGGAAGGAAAGTCATCACCATAATATTATTTCCCTCACTCTTCCAAGCTCTCCTCTTAATATAGCAGTTATGTCTCATCTATTTATAACCAGAGCTAAGAGTCTAGACCATGGAGGCTTGTTTTGTGGTTCCCATCATAACTAAATACAGAGCTTCAGAAGTTTGCTGCACTCCAGGCGTTTTCCATGCCACATGCTGACATCAGGACAAGTTTTCTCCTTTTTCTAATTTCACTAAAATAGGAGCCACTGCAAAAATAACCCTAGAAGCTTGTAACAAAACAAAAAAATGTCTGAGATTGCAGGAATCTAGCTACTTAAATTTCAGTCAATATAAGCGAAGGAATTATGGGAGATTGGACTTTATTTCTGCAATGATAAGTAAGTGAATGGAGTGTCAACAGGGTATCTTAAGCTTAGTTTCGTATCATTGGGCACGACAGAAGCACTTCAGATTCAGTGACAGAAACAGGTAGGAATTGTACTTTAACAAACCTTAAGACAGTGGGGAATGCATCCTGAACCAAACATCCTGAGTTAGTATTTATCGGGTTTTACAGAGTCACAGAATATTCTGAGTTGTCATCACTGTCCAACCACCTCACCAGGTATCTTACTGTGAAGATCATTTCATTGCTTCTTGTGAAATACCCAGAGTGGAAAAGTGCATCAGAAGTATTTTCTAACTAAGATAGGAGCAGTCATAAAAATGTAAGGGTAAAAAAAATTTGCTCAACTTGCCCACCAAATGAGTTTGGTTCCAAAGGAAGCACAGAATGGTTATGGCTGGAAGGGACCACTGGCGGGGTAACGCTCACATGCAACTTCCTGTGCATAGTTATATAACTAACCACAACTACAGCCCATACTAATCCATGTGCAGCAATATCACACAATTAACACTGTAGATAACCTTGCCTGCAGCCCTAATAATGCAGATTTCTGCTCCATAATCTAGACTTAAAAAGAACTTTTCTAAAAACTTTTCTAAAAGATCCGTGCTCAAGATTAAGTAACAGTGGTTGACGAGAAACAGAGGCCTTTGTCTTCAGTTTACTCAAATAAAAGTAGGGTACATCAAGAAAAAACAAGACCCTTTCTGGATGGGAAGCAAATACAATACAGCTTAGCATTCCTAACTGTTGTAAAGAACAGGTCACAGTTTGCAGAGGCATTTGCAAGAACTCCTATTTTCTTCTCTATTCCTAAAAGCAAATGAAAAAATGGATGACTTTTACACAAGTATCAAACACACTGCCCAACTGTAGCATCTGTAGAGCTTTCACATGACATTCTCCCTCACACTTCCTTCCCAGGAGTGCCTGTGCAATGATTCACATCTATCTTCTCGGACAACACATTCAAAAAAAGAGATCCAACTCAACTACACACATATCTTCATTTGAACTGAAAAATATTAAAGTAGGTATCTAGAACTTCTTCCTATATTAATAATATTTTAAGTATTATGTATGTGTTGTACTAATCTAAACTGACAATCTTTAAAGTAGGCAAAATCATCCTCTGCTGGGGTCAATGCACTACTATCGGGTAAAAAAAAAAAAACAAGCTTATTGCAGCTTATTCTTCAAACTGACTTCAAACTTACTAGTTTTTCTTGACAGTGGTTTCCATTAACTGGACAAATCTCTTTTCAAGACAGCTTTTGTCCTAAGTTGGCTTATTATTTTGACTCTTTACTTTAAAAGAATTCAAAACACTTTGTCGAAATCTTCTCACCAGATAGCAAAAGCCTGTCCTGCCTTGCTCTGGTCAATGACAGACAATCTCTGTCTCTTTGACAGATATCAGGGAGAAAGAGACCATAATCTTTCCCACACACATACACACCCAAACACATTCACCAAATACACAAACAAATACTATCAAGTGTAATTGTCTGTTGCATGACTTAGTTTAGATGGGAGGAATATGAAGTTCTTCTTTCTGGAAAGAACTATGACCACTGAAAGCATAAGTGAACCGAACGGTATGTAGTATAAATCCAAAAAACAGCATCAGTCATGCTTCTCCAGAATCACAAATGTCCTGAGTTTCACTCAAATCTATTACTGCCAAAAGCAGCTCTGGGAGCTCATCACTAAGGTGAAGAAACAAGAAACTAACAAAGGCCCATACAAAGGAGTACAAGAGATAGGCAGGAGTGCTTCAATTCCACTGTCAGTAAGGCTACAGCTGTATGAATTTAATTCCATGCTACATCAGTACTTTGCAATCTGACCTAAAGCCTTTAATCAGGCCAATCATTACACTTTTCTCTCCAACTACATGCCAATCAGCTCAAAAATCTGCCCAACACAGGCAGGAAGACACGGGAATACAACAGAATTGAGCAAGAATAAGTCATCCAGAGGACATCGTATGCACTGAAGGAGTGGTACACCAAATTGTGTAGCCAGAATGTGCCACAAATGAGGCACAATGAAAATTCATCACAGTAGATCCACATAAAAAGTTAAAACTTTAGGAAAGAGAAGCACTGATACATGACCCCAAGTTTGCTCTAAGAAAAATTTTTAATTTAATTTCTCTGCTTGTGACTCAAGTTGGAATGGATTTCCCTTGATGAAATCAATGGCCTGATGAAAAATGCGAGGCACAATTTATCTCTTAGAAGACTTGAATACCACTACAGTGAAAAAATTAGGATATTTAAGTTACGGTTTTGCACCTAAAAGTTCTGTTAACAAAATGCAGATGAACATTTTTCCCTGAATAGACAAAGAATTAGGTTTCAGAAAACAAACATTTTAAAAGTTTCAAATTAGAAGTATTTCAATATTGAAGATTAACTTAAGCTGTTCACCTAGTTTCAATAACCACTAAACTGAAAACTACTTTAACCATTTTTATAAACTTATCCTCATTGAAATTTAGTTACTTCAAATTTAATCAGTTCTTTAAAAGTTTAATATGAAGAGCATCTATATAAAGAAGCATTGGTTGTTTCTTGCTACCCTCTATGCCATGAGGTAAAGAAACAAAAATTCCACTCACTAGCCATTAATGACACATTAATTGTGGAACAGATTGATTTCTTCAACACATGATCCTCAGGAAGCTTGGTAAGGGCCATTTATAACAGACAAAGTTAAGCCTAAATGCCAGTTCCCTAAATGGCAACAGTAAATCTTCAGCCTCTTTACTTTTAGATTAGTATGTAAACTAACCTTTTACTTGCTATGTTCAAAAAACCAGTTAGAAAGTGTGCCATAAAAATAAATTTTGCTGATTTTCATTACTATAATCACAACAAGGAATTGCAAAAATTTTAAACAGACATAGAAAAAACCCCTTCATTCCATTAAGAATCTCAATAACTGAATTCTCCACTCAAAAAAAAAAAAAAGCATTCAGTAGTGATATTACACAATCATTTATTTTACCTTCAAAAAGTTTTCCGTTAAGACAAAAGAATAAAAGTCATCACAATACCTTTTTAGTTCACAAAAGCTTAGGAAAATTTATTTGTTTCATCTAATGCTTTAGTATCTTCACTTCTTGAAGGAGAGGAATCTTGCAATTCAAAACTACTGACATCAAATATAAAAACCTTTCAAGCAGTTTCTAAGTACTTTACTGGGAACTCTTTAACCCAATCTTTCAATCTAACCTCCTTTTAAAGAATTTCCCAATGGGAAAACAGAAAGAGAAAAGGTAAGAGGAAGATCAGTGAGTAAAAAAAAGTAATGGAACAGACTAATACAGTCTTTATGAGTACACAAGCAGATTGTAGCTCATGCAGATAAAGAAATAATTCGGTGTTGTACAACTGACATTTTGCGAACTGAGGCAAACTTACAAAAACAAAGGCACAAAAGAAGTTGTTGAATGAATTGCTGGGAGGTATCAGTTGATCATTAATAAGTCTACACAAACTAGAAAGATGGACTGAGGTAAATGGAAAAAGGGATGTCTTCCCTTTACAACTCAATTTCCTAATACTATTTGAACTTTAACTGATGCTACAAAGCATAATTAGACATGTCTAAGCACATTAGGATCTTTTGAACACAGGCCTAGGGTCTGGGATAAATTAAATTAATGCAAAAACCAGAACAGTATCTATTAATGAACAAACTTGTTTGAACCTCAACAGTTCCCACTTAAACTTATCACTAGGAGCATACAAATGTATGCTAACAAATATATACACCAACATTAAGTCCACTTGATGTTAGTATGTCACAGAAAAGAATCACTAGCACATTTTAACAATCTCCTAAAAAAGAACCTCAGAGATGACGGCAGCAGTAGTATTACAGATGACTAATAGCGCTGACCTAAAAACATTCCACTGTCACTTCAAAATAATCTGACAGATTTTCATATCTTGCAGAAAAATTGATAAAACTGATCTCTAAGATGAGCAATGGCTCACTAACATCACAGAAAAAAATAAATACACTTTAACTTCACACTTCAGACTTAACTTTTCCTTTGAATAATTTTCTGTGGAACTTCTGGAATTTGTCTCCTTGAAAGCAATTAAGAATCCAACTGAAGCAGCTAGCTAATGAAGCAACTTAACAAATAGCATGATTCAGTAAGTATGCCTGCAACAAAGGGGTATTTGGCAACAGCCAGAAGCTATGTCACAGCATAACTGAAGATATTATGTGATTTTGTAAGTGCCCTTAACAAGGAAGCATGACCACTCCACAACAAAAAGCAACCCTGCTGCACAACACCTGATCTTCGAAGACACAGACCATGGCTGCAGTTTCGCACAGTGCTTTATTCACGTGGCAATTGCTTAGCCTCAACTGATCTAAATGATCTGAACTCAGACAGACTGCCTGTATCCTTTGAGGAAAAAGAATAGAAACAACACTGTATTAACAGTAAGGAATACTAGTGTTACTTGTGTTATTTCCTAGAAAATGTTCTCCCCGTCCCCAAAGGGTATTTAGCATATTTTACAAAGGAAGAAAATTTCTTATAATGGTTGCATTTTACCTGACAAAGAATAAAACATTTCGTAAGCGCCACGATTGCCAACAGAGACATATGATGACACTTCGAAAGTTCTACTAACCGTAATTTAACAAATTCAGTGGGTATTTTTCGAACCTAAAAAAAATGGGAAAAGAAATTCTGGAAGATACTTCAAATCCATTTTTGATTCCTCATGACTATGCTGTTCCCAAAAGATAAATAATT
The DNA here is from genome assembly GCF_009650955.1 of Corvus moneduloides. Classification (NCBI taxonomy): domain Eukaryota; kingdom Metazoa; phylum Chordata; class Aves; order Passeriformes; family Corvidae; genus Corvus; species Corvus moneduloides. The sequence continues at coordinate 48,184,266 of NC_045511.1, forward strand.
ACCTTTAAAACTTATGTTATTGAGGGAACAATTGTAATTCAAGTTAGATACACAGGTGAAGTTTTTTAAACACTTCTGAATGGGAAGCACAAAACATTTAAACTTTTCTTGATACACAGTAATAATTATCATCTACTAGATTTTATTACATGACACATGACAGCTGTTTCTAAAGCAACAAAATTTTGAGAATGTTATCACACTGACAGGACTGCAGCACTGTTTTCTGTACCCTGAACTTTTTATTCTTTCTTCAGGTCTTGACAATTTTTTTCCAAAACAAAAACTTCAGAAGAAACATACGCAACTTAGATTGTCATAATCAAAAATGCAGTAGACAATTTCCACACAACACCTCCCATCCAGATAAGATTTCCTAAATCTAAATCATTTTCATTTGGGACTCAAAGCTCAAAATCTACATAGACTTCACAGCTGCATTTTGAATCTTTCAGTATTAATTCATTACGTATTACCCCAACTATTTCACCCTAAATATATTCAAAGAGCAAGACATCAAAAATTTCAAAAATTAATTTAAAAAATTTAAAACCAACCAGAAAAAAAATCTTCTTTGAAGATGAAATAAACGAATAATAAATAATAATTATAAAGGAAAAGCTGTTGGTTTCTTCTCATTTTTTCACTGGTATGTGTGAGGTACTGCCCTGGGAACATTCTTCTAGTCAATTATTGTTTGAATAAAAGGAGTACAGTTTAAGCAAATATCACTAAATAGCATCTTAATTTGAAGTTTACTTAAGGAACAAAAAATATTACTTGAGCAAAACCGAATTCAGTGAACAGTGTTTTTCAGTTGCTGATACAACTAACACATTAAAAGTCTAAACTTCAGCTGCTTGCACTAAGGTAAGCATATATTCTCTAAAAAGACAGTTCAACTGTTTTAAGACTTTCACTAAGAAACATGCAAGAAAAATTCCATAAACAAAAAGTTCCATAGTTTCAGCACCTTTTTTAATTTCAGTTTGACAATTGAACTGTGAAGTAATAAATAACAGCAGAAATTTCTTGGTAAGAAATCTTAATATGAAAATATGAATTATGATACATTACAGGAAAATAGTATTATGTAATGCAAAACAACTGATTTAAGTCATGCAAAGAAGCAGAAAATACCTGTACAGAGCCACCATGTCTGTCAGATGCCAGGTGAGCCCTCAAATGATGTGGATTGGTTTGCTGTGAGTCCCAAGCTGCCCTATGGTCTGTAGACTATCATTTTTGAATGTATTAGGATTTATGCAAAAGAAGAAAAAAAAAATTTAAAATAAACAATTTGTGCATTATTATACATTATTTTTAAAAAGCACAGAAGCACTACACACTCAATCCCTATATAGATTGCACTTCCACATTATCAACATACTTACACATGCCTTCATATACATTTTCACAGAGAGGTGAAGCAGCTAAACCTCAAAATTCCTAGTAAGAAAAAGCACACTAAGACAACCCTGCAATTTTGCTTAGGTAAATAGACACAGCTCTGAATTCCTAACACTGTTACCACCTTAGTCATTAGCCTCATTTAAAAAAAACAGAAGTGAAAATGTCATACATACATGTTAGAACTGAAAGAGAGGATACAGTGCATGGAGGAGAGACAGCAAATAAAGAAGTGTGAGTACGGAGAAAATACACTACTGATTCACTACACTGCCTCAGAGCTTCAAACAAGCAAGCTTTTAGGAGATATTTATGTATTTCTATGTATGTAGACTTTAACAAAGATCTACTTAAATCAATGTAAAAACAAAGAAAACCTAGAGTCAATTTTATTCTCAAATTCTAATAAAAACATAGCACAAATCATTTGACAAAAGACATAGTAATGCTGATAATCTTACATGAGTATTTTACCTGATTTTTGGATTGCTGCAATCTGTCTCTGTGCTGATACGCTTCTCTGTTTGAAGACATTGCAGGGTCTGAATGTATTGAACCCACTGGAGTAGGCTACAAATATAAATAATATGTACCAACTGGTAAAAAAAATAAATTTCTAAGTCTCACCAAAAGCTACAGGTCTGTAATAGAAAATAATCATTAAATCTGACAGTTTCAAGTAACACAAAATTATCAGATTAAAGCAGAAGCTTCACTAGATATTTACTAATACCAATTTTAAAAAAAGCAAACCAAGACTTACAGAATTTAATGAAGTAGCAGTCCTAAGTATGATCACACATTAATTTTCTGGAAGACTTTAGACTGTTACTTTTGCAGTTAGCAGTTAAGACATTCTGATGAAATCTGATGAAAGTCCTAAAGTAATTTTTAATGCAAAACACTGAAAAAATATTTTGCAATAAATACTATAATTCTTTCAGAGTCACCTAGAGAACTGCAGAGTGAACTGTATAATCGGAAACTGGTCAAAATAATACATATTAGCCCTCCCTTCCCTATGTGTTAAAAAGAAGTGAAAATTTTGAGAAGCTGAAGAAAACCCCATCCTCTACCCTTTCTTAAAGTATATAAACAGAGTGTTTCTGAAACCTTAGATGCTCTGTGATGAAATATGCAATGAATGATGTAATATGAAATATTTCTTCATAATGAACTTATAAGTATCTGGAGTATACCTCATATGCAGAGAAGTTATAGGTCTGCATTTTAAAAATACTGGGGGAAAAAAAAACCTGCAACCATGACAATCACCTGCAAAATATTATGCTCCTTCAACTCAAAAACCAATCTGAATTTCTACGACCTCATTTTGGATTGAGCAGAGATGCACTTTGACATTAAGGGTACATTTGGAAAGAGACTGAATATGAAACACTCAAGCTGAAAGATAATGTTAGAACATGCATCTGTAGATGGACTTTTAATAGCAGCTGTTCACAACTCTAATAGCAGCGTAGAGATGCACACATCTTATGAAACTCAAAACTGATCACAGAAAAACCCATTCTATTACTAACAGCTGAACTGTACTCACCAACTGTTTGCCAATCCAGTCGTATTCATAATCAAACAAATAGCCTTTTCGATCAAGTAAGTCTGTGAAGAGCTTTCTCAAGTAGTCATAGTCTGGCTTTTCAAAAAAATCTAGCCTTCTTACATAACGTAGGTAAGTAGCCATTTCCTCTAGATAAATAAGAAGTATACATATTTGCCAACATCTGTTCTAAAGGAACTCAAAAAAACCCCACCACCTTATTTCATTTTAAAGCAACTTGTAAATCTCACCATAAAATCTGAACAGTTGTTCACCATGAAAAAGTGGTGAACAGAAAAAAAAAGTTACTTAACAGTAATAATGTTCTTTGACATGCTACCATATTCTGAGATATATTGCCATATTCCAAACATATCCAAGCAAGTGACACCTCACTAATTTTTCCTTCGTGTTACCTGTTGAGATCTTCTATTCAACATTCCAATTCTAACGCACAGTGTGCAAGAAAGCGTGGAGAGAAATGCCTCTACTTTCTTCATTCCAATGAATTTTACAGAGACAAGACTAAGGAAAGGTAAAAAAGGGGTATACAACATAAAGCATCAGCCTCCTGTCCACAAGGCCTACTGCGGACGGATTTCCTTTCATTTGTCATGAGCTACTCTCAGCAAATCCACTTTGCCTATCAATGGTATTTTGATTACTTTTCAAGATGTTTACTTATATTGTGGCAAAATCACATCCATGTCATACACGTCCCCTGTTCCAAGCACTTTATTACTACTTTTAGAAAACGTCATATTTGCTTCTGTCCAATTTTCCAACGCCTCATTGATTCTGCCTGTACTTACAGAGAACTAGAAGTGACACCTGAAACTTGGAAGTTATTTCAAAAATTATTCTAAGCTGTTTCTAATGCACCTTGTTTTTAATAGGGGTATGATATCAGATTTGAGCTGAAAAGGCTTGCAAAATTCTCAGTGTGAAGATACAAGCGCAGACTAGTTGATCACTGTAACCATACATACAGTATTTTTTTAATGTTTCCTTTAGAAGAATCTATATTTGAAGAACGACAGCATTAGCCTACTGCTGCTTCAAAGGATAATTCTTCTATCTGAGCCCAGTCTTGTTTAACTTATCCATCAATGACTTGGATGAAGGGGCAGAGGCCTCCTCAGCAGTGTCACTGACAATGTAAAGCTGGGATGACTGGCCAATACCCCAGGGTACTGTGCAGCCCTTCAGAAGGACCTTGACAGGCTGGAGAGACGGGCAGAGAGGAACCTTCTGAAATTCAGCAAAGGCAAATGCAGGGTCCTGCACCTGGGGAGGAACAACCCCAGGCACCAGCACAGGCTGGGAGTGACCTGCTGGAAAGCAGCTCTGTGGAGGAACTGGGGGTGCTGGTGGACAACAAGCTCTCCATGAGCCAGCAGTGTGCCATGGGGGCCAAGAAGGCCAACGGCATCCTGGGGTGCATTGCAAAGAGCAGGTTGAAGGAGGTGATCCTGTTCCTCTACTCAGTGGCTGTGTCCAGTTCTGAGTTCCTCAGTAAAAGAGAGACATGGAGCTCCTGGACTGGGTCCAGCAAAGGGCTATTAAGTTGAGCAAGGGACTGGAGCATCTCTCATGTGAGGAAAGGCTGAGGGAGCTAGGCCTGTTCAGCCTTGAAAAAAGGCAACTGAGATGGGACCTGATTAATACCTATGAATATCTAAGGGGTGGTTGCCAAGAGGACGGACCAGGCTCTGCTCAGTGGTGCCCAGCAATAGAAGGAGAGGCAATGGGCAGAAACTGATGCACAGGAAGCTCCACCCGAACATGAGGAAGAACTTCTTTACTGTGCAGGTGACTGAGCACTGGAACAGTTTGCCCAGAGCTTGTGGATTCTCCTTCACTGTAAATATTCAAGATCACCTGGCAAAACCCTGTGCAGTGTGCTCTGGGATGGCCCTGCTTCAGCAGGGAGACTGGACCACACGACCCACTGTGGTCCCTTCCAACCTGACCCATCTGATATTCTGGAATCTACTATGCAAACTCTAATTTTAAACCCAGATATTAAGCAATTACCTATGCCAGTTTCATTTTATAAATTAATACATAACATTTTACTAACAGCAGACATTACCTGGGAAGTTTTCACACAATACTTCTATAGGAGTTGCTCGTTTAGTGTCTCCAATTTTCTGGTAACGTTCTTTTAATGTATCAGCCTACGACAGAAGAACAAACAAGCTTTTGAAGTTATACAGCTTGCAGACACACATTCAAAAAAACCCCAAACACATCAATAAAAGCTGATGATCTGAAAATAGGACAGAGGAAGACATCAAAACCCACTACCTTTAAACCTTGCCATGGAAGACTTCCTCTGAGAAAATACATAAACATATGACCCAAAGCTTCCAAATCATCTCTTCTGCTTTGCTCTGAAACAAAATGCAAATATTATTAGAAATTTCAATCTGTGTAATTTTACATTATATTTTGAAAACTAGCCTCCAAATTATATAATAATAATTGTTAGGTATAAAGTACTTGAAACCAAACTGTGCATGTGGGGGTGTTCTTGTGTACTATGGACTGCCTTAAGAACACAGCTAAACCCAGAAAAAAAGCAGGTGCAAACTGCAGGTATACTCATCTCAACAGCACTTTAAGCAAATGATCTTACTGTAAGAAATCGTTCTTACTGTAAGAAATCGTTCTTATTCTAAAACACCTTTGACCCTTAAAATTGCATTTTAATTCTGACATTTTTTTTACCTATTATTTGTGAACTTGAAACAATTTAAGAAAGCTTCAACAGAATTAATTTTTCCTCTAAAAAATCATGGAGAAGATGGTGTTTTCTTCAGGGACCCATTATGGAATTTCTGAGCCAAAGGTAGATTGAAGAAGGCTCAGAAGTACTATTATTTGAACAGAAAGCAGCATGTACCTTCAGCCTGCTATCAAGTCTAGCTGACATATGAGCTTTCACAGAACACAATGCCTGGCAAAGCTACAATTTTTCATCTGCAGTAAAGCAGTGGCAGTCCTTCAAAAAGCTCACAGAAGGTTGAAGAAAAAGAAAAGTAACAAGTAAAACACAGTGTATTCAACGTTTTCAAAGTATATTTCACATAGGTTTTAAATTAAATCCATCATTCTTGGTAAAACTAAAGGTTATAAAGAATAGTGAGTCTCTAAATTACTAGCAGAAAACAGATCTTTTTATTTCCACCTAACTTCATTCTGTATTGCTGTTGAAAGAAATGTTACACATTGTAGTACGTATTGTAGTAAGAGGCAGTATTTAATTCTACATTTGACTTTGTCCCTGACACAAGGAAGAAAAACAAAATAGTAACACTGTTTCTACTCAGTATTTCACAAAACAAAATTACTATGCTTTGATAACAAGAGAAATGGAGCAGGAAGGTAAAAGAAAAAGATGTTTGTTTGATTTTTTGAACACAGAGAAGTCAACAAAGCCAACCTGGCCCTGATCTGATCAACAGATAATATTGCCATAAATATATTGAATCTGAAGAACAATTTTTAGTTTTCGTATAAATAGAACAATGTACTTACTATGCTGTTTCCTAGCCCTATCTTCTCATTTGAACACTGAATAAACACATATTATCAAATGAGTAAGCAAATACCAAAAAAAGGATGGTGGTAAGATGTAGGCTACATCTAGGCCCTCACTTCATCACACATCTGCCAGTCACATGAGGCTCTTTCAGTGATTTCTCCTTCACTCATTTCCATGTTTCCAATTCCCTTGCCAACACTCTTGTGTTCACTTTTGCACTCTTGCTGTCCACTGCTGCCACTTGTCTCAGTGAGGGAACTCCAGACAATTTGGTCCTATCTGAATTTCTCTGCTGACTCTGCAACATCCCACTTGCTGACCACATGCTATCCTAATACAATCTCATAGGTTAAGAAGAAAGCAGGAGTAAGCTGCAAAGTTCTACACCTGACAGGTTTCAGAGCGTGAAAGAAACGTTAGGTCCAGTTGCTGGCAGAAATCCTCTGCTCTTTATGAGGTAGAGTGAACAAGCAGAAAATCACTACTTCAGGGACAGTGCTCCTGACAGACACCTCATGCAATGCAGTGTGTTTCATGTAATGCGGATCAGTGCTAAGATGGTGGCAAAGCATATGAGGATGCTGAAAGTGTGCAACAGATGGTCCACCTCTGGGCAACACTAAGGTATAGCCCTTAAAAATGTACTGGAATGTTCCACTTGGTCTTTGCTAAGGGACAATAATTCCTCTCTTTCAATTAATTTCTATGAGTTATGCCAATGAAAAATTAACCTTTTCTCTTTAAAAAAACCAACCAAAGTAATAGCATCTTATTGAGGCAATTGCTCTTTTACAGAGAGTCCTATCTATGACACTTTTAATCTTTATTATTTCAAATTAAGGTGTTTCGTGGTGGTATTTTGTTGGGGGTTTTTTTGGGGCGTTTTTTTTGTTGTTTTGTTTTGTTTTTTAATGAGATGTGGACTGTTGGCAGTATTTCTGTAGGACAACAGAAATTTCTTTGGGAACTAGGATAGAACATTTAAATTCACAATGCCCTCAAAAATATGCTACAGGAAAGGATTTTGTGTTTGTTTTAATTTGGGGGACAGGGACTGTTATTTAGAATCCATGCAAGTTCTTCACTGATGACTTTGGAGTAATTAAGAAACAGTAGTCAAATATCCTTTCCTATGGAAATCTTCAAGATGAGCCTGAAAAACAGGAAATCCAAAGACTATACTGCTATTATTCAAAGAAGGACATCCAAAAACTGGAAAAAACTAGCAGTGGACTAGCTGGAAGACAAAAGGATTTCAAGCATCAGCTGGAGGAAGAGCTGCTGATGTATATAGATCCTATTGTATCACATTTTAAAGAGATTGAGAGGATATGTTGCCTAAAAGGTAATACAATCATGAGATAACAAATACACAACAAAGTTTTAGGGCACATGGTTTCCTCTCTCTCAAAGAGATCACCTGAAGCTAGCTAAATTGGTAAAAAATTAATATTTGTTATTTAACTCATAAACTACAGACAATTATCTCAATTCAAATATGCTGATTTAAATAAAAACTAGAGCTTCATTCAGCAGGCTATCCCCAGAAATTATCTTTTTTTAGCATAAACACTTAAGTAACCGTAACACAGTTTAAACAACAGACATTCAGTCTTTAGTAAGCATCCAACTCCCTAAGGAAAGTTTAGGAAAGCTTTAGCAGTAGAAACATCTGTTTGGATCAGAAGACACACTATTAGTTACTGAGAAGGTGACATGGTTAGATACAGAGATGGGAAGTGATTACCTAGCTTCAACTCTTGAGTTCTTAAAATTTAGCAAAAATAAATTTGAATCCCAGAGTCTGTACTCTTACTAAAAATGACTGGATTTCATTCAATATTATGAGAGAAGAAAACCTTTCTTCCCAAATAAAACCATGAATCCTGAAGTTAATGATTCTGGTTCATAACAATGAAGTTGCACGCCAATTTTATCATAAGCACACATTCTACACCATACTGTTGTCTTAAGAATAATAGAGACTGAAAATAAAAAAAAACTTTATTTTCATTTATACATTTAACTAAGGGTGCAAAGACTCATTTATTTTTTTATTAGAAGCACTGTTTCATATTACTGTGGATTTATAAGGTTAACTTACACAGGAAAAGGGATTTATCTAAAACAGTTAAAATTCTGCCCTGAGGTCCAGTGATAATTCAGTGAGTATAAGGAAAACACCAAACTTCCTAGAAGGGAACCTAGGTCTGGGAAAGGACTTCATCCTGAACCACTGGCTCATAAAATTTTAGGATCAAATGTTTATTTTTCTTGCTGATGGTTTATGTTACAAAGGAGTCTAGCCCCTACAAAAGTGATTTTCAATCTAGAAGATACGAAGGTCTGACAAAAGAGTACACGTATTAAAGGTAAGAATGGGGTTCTCCTAATTCTGTTTCAGGATAAGCACAGTTTAAAGAAATTGGCTTTATTTGGCTTTTCTATTGGCATTAAGAGCGGACCTGATTCATTCCCAGAAGAGTTTCAAGTATTCATTGTATGATAACTAACCTCTCTCTTCAATAATTAAGCGCTACCATGAGAAGACCAATACAATCAAGGATATGGGTTGTTCCCCAGAGACCATTACAGATTGCTAGATTAGAGTAAGTTATGACTCCATGTGACTATACTTTCTGTAGTCAATAACTTTGACAACACTTTAAGACACTGTTTTTCTGAATTTAGGGAAGTCCCAAAATAATTACCAATTTACATATCCAGCAAACAGAGAAAATTGAAGGACTTTTACAGATGCAGATTTTTGTCTTCATTAACCTCCCAGTCAGAATCTACACTCTCTGGAACCTCACTTTCCCTTCCTGAAAATGAACTGGAAAAGAAACAGAGAAATTTTATCCCTGAGAGAAATTATCTCATGGGAAGGTAGAGCATCAGCTACATTCTAGTAAGGGCTGCAGAGTATTTGTATTTCCTTCAAACAGCTCTCTGAATAAAGCCATGTTATTCTTCACAGAGACAAAATACCTTCTATTCCATATACAAATTCCCAGTTTGGCACAAAACTACCAGAAATCCAATCAAATGTCTCTTCTGAAACAAAAGATTACTGGCTACAGCACGTTCAGTAACTGTATATTTTCTGTATGTACCTTAAAAGAGTGGGCTTTGGTGATTTTGTGCAAGTTTTGATTATGCATTTAAAGTCTTTCTAGTAGCTATGCATTTGTTATGATAGTTTTAAATACTATGGATCCTTAAGCGTACTTTTGATTCAAGGACAAAATCCTTCCTTACTCATATGCACTAACAGATAAAGCTACAGTTCAATAGAGACATACTCAAAAGTAACTTATAAAAGAACGCAAACCTGACAGTCACCCTGTTTACTGAAAACACTTATTTTTCACAAGGGTCAGCTATCAGACCGTTTAAGCAGCTCAGGAAATTATCTACAGACTAAAAATACCACCCTAAAAAACTGTCTTATTGTCACTATTTTCAGTGCAACCTGTATCCTATACGCCACTGTCTCTGTAAACACAGAGCTTGAGGACCTTCAGTGTTTTATACATCTCACTGCATGAATTTAAAAATGTACTACATTTTTAGAGGAATATCACAGAACATAAATAAACTGCTGGAATAGAAGGATTCAGGCTGTTTAGGAAGGAAAGGCAAGGGAGACCAGGAGGTGATGTCACCCTCGATGGCAATAGCCAGCTGAGTGCATGGAGTTCTGTCTGGGGGTGGAAGAGGAGCTGACCGAGAGCTAGTGGAGAAGGATTAATGGGAGGGGAGGGTTAGGCAGCCACAGGCCCCCCAGCCAGGAAGACTGAGCAGCTGAGTCCTTGTGGTGGTGCATCCCTCCCCCACCCCTTCCAGGCCTGTGACCTGAGAAATGCTCATTAGGTCTTGGCTTTGACAAACAGGACCTGCGCTCAGCTTCTCTTGAGTTTAGCAGAAACACTCTGCTCCCAGGAACTTCTGCTGTCTAACAAGCTCCTATTTTCTTTATGAACAGCCTTGGAAACTAATTTTCTTCCTTGCATAGCATAACATCCCTTTGTCACACTTTACAAGAAAGAGTGCCAACCCACACTGTGGTCAGGATGAAACATTGCTATGATTAAAGCCCACTCTTTTGCGACCGTATAAACGGTGGTCCAAAATAAGAACGTGTGAGTTCTTCTGGACTGCAGAAGCTGTGTCCAGCAACCTCCCTCTGAGCGGAGCCTCTCAGAGCCCACAGACTCCCACATTTGCTGTACTCGGAGGATTACTGAACAACAGTGAATCCTGGGCCAATACCCCCACTCCTCAAGGCTCAACTCTTCACAAAATGAGGAGATGGAAAAGCAACCAGAGTGTGTATTTCACTGCCTTTGAGGGGAATTTTTCACAGGTACCTTGCACTGACTCTGTGTGCATGAATGTACACACACACATATGCTAAAGCAAATTCTGTGAGAAATACTGCTCTCTTAGATGTTTAAGTACCTTGGATATCAAAGTAAGTTAGGCCTGTAAGTAAGGTTAAGTAGAAAGTTAGGTTAAATGCTGTTAAGTGTTATTCCTGTGTTAAATTGTTATGTTTAAGGTATAAGTTAAGGTTTAAATTAAGGTTGAATACTTTTGAGTGCTGTAAATCTTTTAGGCTGTATTACTTTTTATCCTTGCGCCCTCACCATCCTTTTGTCACACGCACCAAAACATACACACACATGAGCACACACACACACCCTCACCCCCATATCTCAGTTCATTTCTGTTTTGATTTATTGGATTTTGTTGTTTTTTGGGGTTTTTTCCCTTTTTCATTGGTGTGCCTTAACTGTCCAGTAATTAGCAGAGTGAATCTTGCCAAAGAACTTGTCCTGCTGTTGCTTAGTATGAAATCAGATTTTTACTGATACCTTTGCTGATGATTTTTTAAGCAATTTCAAACACTCGTTCGGAACAGTCGTCTAAGATATACAGGAACCGCCTCCTGTTCACAAGCCCTGGTCCTCATGAGGGACTTCAATCACACTGGTATCTCTTGGAGACAAGACAGCAGGGCATCAGCAATCCAGTAAGTCATCAATGATGGTAACTTCCTTCTCCAAGTGACAGAGAAGCTAAAAAGAAGAGGTGCCATGCTGGACCTTGTGCTCACCAACAAGGAGAGACTGGTGGGGAATGTGAAGCTTTAGGGCAGCCTTGGCTGCAGTGACCATGAAATGCTGGAGTTTTGAGATCCTAAGGGTAGTGAGAAAGGAGCAAAGCAAGCTCAGTAACCTGAAGTTCAGCAGAGGCAACTTGGCCTCTTCAGGGATCTGCTTGGCAGAGTACCATGAGATGAAGTTCTGCAGGAAAGCAGGGCCCTAAGAAAGTTGGTTAAAGAAAAGCATACAGAGAGGGGAAGCAAGGACAGGTAGTCTGGGAGGTATGCAGAGAAATAGTCTGAGCAGCCAGAGATCAGCTTAAGAAAGCTAAAGCCCTGATAGGATTAAATGTGGCCTGGGATGTCAAGGGCAACAAAAAAAGCTTCTGTAAGTATATCGGTGACGAAAGGAAAACTAGGAAAAATGTGGGACCTCTCCAGAAGGAAAAACGAGACCTGGGATATGGAGAAAGCTGAGGCAAAAAATTATTTTTGGCCTCAGTCTCTCCGGCAAGTATTCCAGTCACATCACCCATGTCACAAAAGGCAAGGGCAGGGATTGGCAGAATGAACTGCCTGCTGTAGATCAGGCTGGAGCCCATCTAAGGAAACTGTAGCTGCACAAATCCATGGAATCTGCTGAGATGCATCTATGAGTCTTTAGGAACCTCAGGTACTCTATTACATCTGAGAAGTCATCACAGTCCAGTAAAGATTCCACAGACTAAAAAAGGACAAAGATAACCCCCATTATTACAAAAGGAAGAAAAGGAAGACATGAGGAACTACAGGCCAGTCAGTCTCACGTCAGTGCCCAAGGTCATGGTGTAGATCCTCCTGGTAACTATATTGAGGGACATGGAAAATAAGGAGGTGACTGATGACAGTCAACATGACTTCAGTGAGGTGCTGGATTATGCCCACTAAAGAGCAACAAAGCTGGTGAAGGGTCTGGAGCACAGATCCTATGAGGAGCAGCTGAGGGAGCTGAGGGTGTTTAGCCTGGAGGCTCAGGGGAGACCTTATCACTCTTACAACTGCCTGAAAGGAGGGTGTAGCCAGGTGGGCGTTGGCCTCTTCTTCCAAGGAACAAGGAATACGACACCAGGAAAAAACCTCACGTCATGCCACAGGAAAGTTTAGATTGGATATTGAGAACATTTTCTTCACCAAAAGGGTTCTCAAGTATTGGAACAGGCTGCCCAGGGAAGTGATTGAGTCACAATTTCCGGAGGTATGTCAAAAGACTTGTAGATGTGGTGCTTAGGGACATGGTTTAGTGGTGGATTTGGCAGTGCTGGGTTAACAGTTGGACTCAATGACCTTAAGAGTATTTGCCAGCCTAAGCAATTCTGTGGTTCTGCTTTATTGATAAAGCACCTTATTCCTGCCTGTGAAGTGTGAATGGTTTCTCATTTGCCATACTTACAGTTAAACTGTAAGTATTGTGCAATGTTTTTATGACCAATTCAAAGAGTACCCTAATTAGTGTTTACCATGCAGTGATAAGCAACTGGCTTACACGAATTCAAACTAACTGTTTTCACTAGGAAACCTCTCTACAGCTGGCATAAACAAAGATGAGTGCTTATACCTTTTTCAAGGCGAATCTATTCATTCAATAATAACAACTTTCATATTTATAAACCTCCTGTCATTTCTTTAGCTTGCTGGCATAACCCATAACTAATCTGACAAACCCTTATTAACAGTGTAAGCACTAAAAAAATAATCAAGAAATCAATATCATATCTCAGCTACTTTATTATTTTATGTGCATTTCAAAGAGATCAGAAAACTAGCAAGGAAGCATTGAAAACCCATTTGTTGCAACCTATCAGCTTTACTGTATTTAATAAGCACATTTATTTCCTGGACACCTCACTCTGCCATGCTATACTTATAATGTGAAAGTATTATGACACAAAAAGATATACCTCATCTTTCTTTTAAGAATATCTAACAAAGAGGACAATTCCCAAGACATGATCATGATGATTAGAGACTTTTTTCAAAAAATATTATTCCCATAAACAATATTTCCACAAAGGCCAACTATATTTTGCACAATACACAAAATTTGCAGTTCTTAATTACTACAGACTAAGAAAAATAATAACTTGAGAACAAGATGGTTTATGATAAATCACAGCTGTTTCTGTACCTAAAAAGCACACATACCTTTTCCTAAATGTGTATTTATACTCATGTATCTAGCTGTTCCTGTAAGGCTCTTGTGTTCTCGATATGGTATGTGCTTCTTTGTTTCTGGATCTACGTACTCCTTTGCCAAACCAAAGTCTATAATGTGAATAATTTGCTGGGTTTTGTTTCCAGGTCGTCCTATTAAGAAGTTCTCAGGTTTTACATCTCTGTATATCAAGTTCTTTGAATGCACATATTCCATACGAGAAATCTTCAATAAAAGAAAAAAAAGAAGACAAGAAAGTTTAGTTTAAGTTTCAGGTTGCCACATTAAAACGTGTTAGAAGCTAAATATCTTACACTGGCTTTACATTTAGAAGATCACCCCTCCTAGTATCCTAAGACCGAAGGGATATTGTTCTTAACAAAGTATCTCCCAGTTAAAAGTCAATGAAAATTGTACACTTTCCCAAAGCAGATATACCAGTTCGTGTAGTGGAAACCTTCACATTGGACATTAGTCATGAATCTTGTACATAACAGAAGAACAACTGCCACAAGCATATTTTGTGCACATTAAAAGTAAAACCAGAAATTATGCCAGGCAGTAAGCAGCCAAGTTTGATGTACATCAATTACATATTAAAGGTATAAATAAGAGAGGCACTGAAAGTTCATCACTATGCACATACTGTCCATTGTACCTGGACAGTACCTAATTTCTATCAAAATTTCCATATTCAGAAAGGAACAGGAAGTATTAATAATAAAGCTGATCTTTGGATCTGTGAGGTCTTGAGCATTTTAAAAGAAGAACTTGGTCATTTTGGCTGTAAATAAGTTCAATGTGTCTGTATGTCAGTAGTTGGAGGCCTGTTACACAATTTACAGCCATGTTTTAAACAGCTATTTTTAACTTTCACAGGTAAAAATATCACTATTTAGGGAAGTGGAAATCTGGTAAACATGCATAGCCTTAACTGTTCTTCTTTCCACTTCAACCCACCCTTAGGTCAGAACCAAATAAAGAAATCTTCAAAAAAGAGAGTAATACTTCAGTGAATAATTTTGTGCTATAACTTCTGGAAGGATTTGGGGAATTTTTCATTTTTCTATTTGCTTTCTTGCTTATAGGAATGCCCAGGAAAAAAATATTTATGCTATTTAGGAGTCCCATAATACAACTACTTGTGTGGGCTAAATTATTTTTATTTCTTTAAGGTTTTCTTTTTTGAAAGAGTATGCCAAACTAAAATTCACATTTCAGGTTGTGACGAGAACTCAGAAGACACAAGTAATTACATTCAAGAAATGACTTGAAAAACTGAAATGAAGTGAATGAAAGTAATATAAAAACTGGAACAAAGTAAATGAAAGTAATATAAGAGTATTCCTGTTAAAACTGTATCACAAGTAGTTTAAATACCAACACCAATTTAAAACATAAGAAGCGCAAACCTAAGTGAAATAAGCATTTAAGCCATTGAAGACTGATTTAGTTATTCTAGTGAACACTCAAATTAACATCTATTCTACTTACCAACTGTATGGCTATCATAAGAACGGTTTTAAGAGAAAATGTCCTACCACACAAGTCAAATAAATCTTCCAGACTAGGTCCAAGTAGTTCTAGCACCATAGCATTATATTTGCCACATGGGCCAAAATAATAAACCTGAGGTATTCCATCTGTAAAATGAAAATACAAAGTAATGATAAGGGGTTAAATAAGATTAATGAACACACCAATAAAATTCCTACCCAATTTCAAGTTGATCTTAAGTTAAAAATACATTTTTCACATAAAAGCAAAAATAAACCTGATAAAAACTACAGGTAAAAGATACCACAGGAACACTGAAGATAGTCACAAAATATTTAATGAAATGGTACTATTACATATTTGACTTGTGAAAGCTATGAAGATTTTTATAAAAAAATTAAAATTAGAACCTCTCTATTAAGTCTTGTAACCATAAATTGAGACAGGGTTTTAAAATGCTATGAAGAAAGGCTTAAATAAGCTCTTTTACAAAAAAAAATACACTTAAACTAAACTTGTTAAATTAAGACTATTCCTACCTTTAACATAAAACCACCTTATTATCTAGAGAAATCATTTAAAAAAATCAAAAAAAGAGATTAATGAACCCGAGAGTTTAACGATATATTAAGTCTGGGCTTTATAGTTTTATATGAACACCTGCCTTAGGAACACAGGCAATCCAGAAGTTTGAAATAAACAGTTAAAGCCTTATGATCCAATGTTACTTCCACCTTTTTGTACAATATGCATTGTGTGTCTATTTAATTAAAAATAACTTGGTATAATTGCTTCTACTCATTTTGTACTTTTTCACATGCAGAGGATGTCTTCTTCATTCAGCAGAATAAATTTTGTTCACTTAAGGAAGCAAATTATTCCAGATTTTGGGT
Source organism: Corvus moneduloides (assembly GCF_009650955.1). Lineage (NCBI taxonomy): Eukaryota > Metazoa > Chordata > Aves > Passeriformes > Corvidae > Corvus > Corvus moneduloides. The sequence goes on from NC_045511.1 coordinate 48,200,475, forward strand.
TTTTTGTTCTTCAGTAGGAATCCTCTGTTTCATTTATTCCAAATATTCAATACTCTGAAAATGTATTCTTCTTTTCATGTGAGCTTTTCCTACAGTGTCCACTGTTACAATACACAGAAGTACCAAACCTATTTTCAGACCTCAATGAAACAATGGATTTCACCATCATTCTCTGTAGGACGAACGTAACCCTAACTCTGTTTTTTCTGAGGTACATAAAGCCCTCAATTTTTGATACCTTACAACAGTGACACTTACATTGAGGGCTCAAATTTGTAATTGTATTCACTACAGCTCTGGTTAAAAAAAGAATTTTAAAAATATTTTTTCAGCAAAACTAACATCAAATGAATGCACTGTTTTTAAGAGGTTTTTCACTAATCTCTTTTCCTACAAGAAAGAAGATCCCCTAAAAATCCAGTTTAACTGTTCATTTTTCACATGACTTGAGCTTAAATTTATTTTTAAATATGTATCATCACACCTATCTCTATACTAATATACTTAAAATGCATAATCATATACACTTCAGGAAGATTTTGCAGGAGTAGCTTATTGCTACTAATGAAGAAGCATAGAACATACCACATTCTGTATCAGAATATGGTACAAGATAGTGTTCTTCAATTTAAAAATATCATCCTGAGTTATCAGATAGACACTTAAAACACTCAATCTTCTGATTAGATGAGAATTCCAAAACATACCAAAATTGTTTAACATGTTGTAACTTCTGCACTGCATATGGAGCATCCTATCTAAAATTACCCAAGTAGACAAATAATTTGATATTAACAGTTCAAAGTACTAGAAGTTAGGGGCTTTGGTTCTTAATCAAAGCCCTCTTAGTGCTTTCACTTAAAAGCAGTAGGTGAATATCAAGCTGTACTTATATTCTTTCTTCACGTCTCTACATCTCCAGAAGTCAAAAAGTAACATGCTACTAATAAAAATGTATATGAGGCTTTTTCTCCCAATATAGAGAGATAAATGTAAGCTCTTTTATATATGTTTAAGAAATATTGGTTAAGTTAAAAATGAAAAAACTCTTAAGTTTTAGAACATTAAGAATGCCCTATTTTGTTGACAAGATATTCCCCTACTTATTACCAATTAAGAGGATGTATTTTATTTCCATTTTCAATTATTCTGGTTCAAACCATGGAAGAATATAAGAAGGAAGTCCTCGGAGCCTGTAAAATGCATCCCAGTCTTCTTGCTGTGAATTTAAAGAAGTCATTGTTCTTAGGTTTCTTGACCAATAATTAATTGGATTACCATTCAATCCTTTCTAGTACCTTGACAGATCTTCTAAGTCTTCTTTTTTGATGTCACTAAAAGTTAGATGTAACTTCCTGCTCTTCCACCAAAGTAGAAATTTACTTGTGGCCAAAAAACAGATTCACTTATTCCCACTAAGTTACTTTAACATTTAAACATCTTTCCTTTCTAGGTTTAAAACTGAATATAGCATCTTCTTTTCCAGATATGAGTCATATTTGTTTATCCCTAGATACCTTACACTTGCTGACAAGTAAAACACTTTCATTTGAATGCGCTCCATTGACTAAAGCAATCCACAATACTTATGTGACTGCCCTGCCATAAAATTGTAAATCTATTTTAAACCAGCATGATTTGAGTCCTATTTTACTCTTGACAAAAATCAAAAAAGTCTTGACTTGGAAATTAACTATTTCAACATCACTTGGACTCCAGTTTCTTCTTCTAGAAAAGTTAACTTTCATTAGCCACCTAAAATTACTGCTGTACACTTCTGGTCTCCAAAATCAAGTCGAAACACCCCAAAAGTACTTGACTATCCACCGTGGGGGGAGGGGAGGAATGCTAAAGCAGTTACGTGGATTTATGGATTATGTTGTTTAATTTTCACTCAAATGCTTTAGTCCACCATGTTTATGTACCTGATGTTTTTAAAGGAAGTTTTTAAAGCTGACAGATCTGATTTCTTCTAAAATGATGAAAGGATAAAAACATTAGAATAAAGAAAATATGACTAGTAGATTAAACTGTATCTGCCAAACCTCTTTAAAGTAAAGAAAATAATGTAGACATTATTTCTGCTTTTGGACCGTTATCCATCTCGGTCACTGTCTTTTTCATCACTAAACCTGATTTAAATTTGAGACTGCATGTTGTTCACTCAGTTGTCTAGAGCAATATACATGACTAGCACAAACACACTTTTGTATCTTAAAGAAAAAATTCCATCTACTTGCTCTGACACAAATAATACATTGCAGCTTCAATTATTGTGTGTGTGTGTCACCATTCAGGAAAAGAAATTGATAAAGAGGCAACAAAGATTGACTGCCAAAGGAATATGTAACCCATAGGTCAATGGCAATACTACTTGTATTTAACCTCATCTATTACTGACGTGATTTTGAGCTGTATCTTGGCAAAACATCTCTATACAATACAATCTGTAAAGATATTTGTAAAGATATTAAGGTAGTAAATAGATTTCCAGTGGTTTTCAGCTTTCTGTAATATCCATTTCCTTTTAGAGCTTTCTCTAAACCAGTCAAGAAACAGACTGATGTGATCTGCATTATATCCTGTTGCTTAGAGTCTGTTAAATCAGACACATAAATGCCAGCAAAACACACAAGACTGCTCTTGCAGATCAAGGTGTTCTGCATTCACCTTCCCATACCGCACTGCCTTTTATTACCAGTTTTTATTCTCCTATGTGACAATTCATTGGACACAAGCCAAATACCTTAAACTAGTTGGAAGACTTGCAGCTGTCTTTCACGGCACATTCATACTGGTACTCTGTTGTCAAGGATACAAATCAAAAAACTGCCACAAACACAAGTATTCCCTACTTAGTCTATGGAATCTGGTTTGAATCCTCTCAAAGAAGTGATTATAAAACCCAGGGTAGTGTATACTGACTTGAGCAAAAGCAGCATACACAGAAGGTCATACAATCTCTGGAAACATAGCACCTTAATGCTACTGAAACCATGATCAGCCACAAACTACAAAACTCTGAACATGGAATGAGACACTATATCGCTGCAACACTCAGACTACATTTCTTACTTAGAAATATAAGAATATGTTTGCAAAAAGAAGAATAGTAATATAAGAGTTAGATCTATTTCAAAGGAAAAATCTTCCTTAACTAGGAAGACATAGATAACTAGGAACTAGTTATTTACATTACTAAAACAGAATTAGAGATGCATTTTATTGTAATCTTTATTAAATATCCATTTATGAAACATTCACTTTGTTCAGTGAACTGTATTATCAAGCCTCCTTTCACAATCAGAGCCATCTATTGTGTGCTTCACAACGCCCACAATTAATCTCTGAAATCTGTGTTATGTCACAATAGAAAATCAATATAAATTTTTGCATACAACCAGGCTTCTTATGGGCAGTTGTGAAGGATTGGTGCGTGCTTTTAAGTGGGAACGCATGTGTCAGCGCTTTAATGCTTGTAGCATTGCTGATAACCGTGCACGCTACCGATCTACACCACGTTAGCTATACAGACCACCGAAAGAACATGTGGATTACCTGGGCTAACCAAACAGGCCAAGATTCTTTTTGCATATCTTTAGCAACACCTTCTGATCCCTTCCGTACCTGCCTTATTGGGGTTCCGTTAGCAGAAACTAGTAGCCTCAAAAAATATACCCTTAGCTATTCAGAGCCAGAAACTGCACTCTCAACCTTTTGTAATGCAAGCCATTCCACCCTCACTGATAATTATCTCGATGCTCACCTCTCCACTTTTAACATCTGCAATGCCCTTAAAATAAAGAAAAACCCTCTAGCTGCCCAAGCACAAGCGATTGCCTTAGGCCTTAATACATCTATGTTTGAGCCACAAGAGCTAGATTTTTTAGGCTCTCAGCCTAGTCCCTATTGTCTTATGTTTAAAGGCAGTCACTTTGACAGCAGTGTCAGCCCCCAAAGGCCAAACAAAGACAGCACATGGCTGAGCCCTACCACCTCATGGTACTTTAACATCAGAGTGTACTGCAATGGCTCAGTATGGCCAGTTGATAATCCTCCACAAGAACCTAGGGCTCTGCCCTCAGGAACTTTCCTCATTTGTGGAGACAGAGCATGGCCAGGAGTGCCTTCTAAACCAGTGGGAGGACCGTGCTATTTTAGGAAACTAACAATGTTTGCCCCTAGCATTCAGCAACTACTAAATATTACACACAAGCGATCACGACGGAGCATTCTTCCGTTGGATCCTAATTGCAGAGACGATGTGCAACTGTGGAAAACTCCTGCTGTCTTTTTTGCTTCTCTTCTAGTCCCAGGAGCTGCATCAGCACGTGTCCTCACTCAGCTGAGAAGGTTGGCATGTTGGACAGGCAAGCAAGCAAATGTCACCTCACACCTGATAGGTGAGCTTGTTGCAGACGTGGATAGCTTGCGCCACGCTTTATTGCAAAATCGTGCAGCCATTGATTTTTTACTGTTAGCACAAGGTCATGGATGCAAAGATGTAGAAGGAATGTGCTGCTTTAACTTATCAGATCACAGTCAATCCATACACTCTCAGCTCCAATGGCTCACTGAACATACCAAAAAGCTCACAGTTCAAGACAGTCCTTTCGATGGATGGTTCCAGAGAACTTTTGGGGGACTCAGAGTTTGGGCCGTAAGCCTCATAAAGGAAGGTCTCAGATGGGTCGGCATTATACTTTTGCTATTGCTTGGAGCACGCATTATGTTTTCTTGCTTAGCCAAACGTGTAGAACAGTTAACTCAGGGAGTTTTGCTCGCTCAAACTAATAAAAACGGGGGAATTGTGAAGGATTGGTTACGTGAGAAGGGACATATAGATTCTTTGCAGCTTACTGATCTGAGAAGCTGGCTACGTGAGAACGGGCACATAGACCCTTGCAGTTAGCTGAGCAAGGTCTCACAGAACACTGCACCACACATTATGTGTAACAACTGAAGTTGCAGAATATTACATGTATCTTGCTCAATAACTGAACCACCATTGAGTCTTATTGCTGAGCTATGGGTTTATCTGCAGAGTTAGCAAGGATAGGTTTTGGCAGCAAAACAATAGACATCTGTGGTTAGAAGGCCAGAGAAAAAGAAGAGCTGCTGACCACAGAAGGGGAACTAAAGGAGGGGTTAGAGATCAGCTTAGACGACGTGAACCACTTAGAATGCGCCTTTATGAATATGCATGAGCCCATTATTAATAGTATATAAGAATCTCTGGTACAATCAATAAACAGATTCCTGTTGATCACTCATATTGAGCGTCTGGGTTTCCCCTCTATCGCGACAGGCAGTAACAGCTGTTTCTCAGAAACATTATCATGTGACTCTATTATGCACCTGCCATTCTTACCAGATCTCTCACACTTATTCTAAGGGAAAAAATTGCTTTACATTAAGCCAAGTGCTAGAAAACGATTGGCATAAAACAAGAAAAACTACCAGCAACATTTTTTATAGTTATTGTTGGACTACCCTTAAAAAATAAATTAGATATTATCATCATTGTTTATCCATATAAACATAAATATTAGCATATTCACATTAATAATTAAGCAGCTCAACCTTCCTATTAAAGGAAGCGTATCAGCAGCAAAAACTCACAACTGAGTCAGTCTTCCCCAAACTCACAACAAAACCAGAGCAGTCATCAGTACACAGATTACCAGTGCCTAGGAACAGACTGCTCCTCAGTCAAGAGATTCGATATTTGATTCAGTTTAAGTGCTCTAACACTACATTCTTAAATCAAGCAGAGAAAATTATTTTCTAAGATGACCTGCATGTTTGTTTTTCTTACTTAATATAGATTACAAACCACTTCAACTAACTGCTTATTGCTTATTCCCCAACATAATAATCCCAGTCAAATTAAAACAGAAGTAATAAAGCAGGACAGCATTACTAAAAAAAAAATTAAAGAAACAGCTTTCAGTTTAAGAGCAAATTCTCATCTACCTACCTAGAAGTATAGCTCAAAGCAATATTTACGTGAAGGTACTAATAAAAGTCACTTTGCATGTATACTAAATGATAGCTAGCAAGATGTATAGAAAGGATATGAAGTGAGACAACTCAGATATATCTGTAAGAACTGATAAAATGTTATTTAGATATGTAAATTAAGACTACCCTGAACTGACTGACTTGCTAACTCTGTAGTTCATAGCTAGACATTTTGTCTTCAATTTCCAGTGTTCCTGAGCATTAGAAACATAACACCCTTCTTTTAGAAATTAAATAATATTCTAAAATCTGAAGTTCCAGTACATTATTGCTGCTTTAACTAAATACCAGGAACATTCAATTAATATATTTGCACATATGTCGCATTTGAGTATTCTCATAAAAATCTTTTCAAACTTGCTACAAACCTTCGTAACTTTCATAATATTTATCCTATAATAGCAGCAAGACACCAAGCCCAGAATATCTTGAAAAATACCGAATTAGATTATTTTAAATTGCTTCTAGAAGATCCATGAACAAAAATAAACACCTGACACATTAATCTAGCTGTAGGGCTTTGTTTCTAGCACTACCCTCAGGAGACTTGCTATTGAGATACTTACTCATGATACAATATCAATCTATTAAAGTAAATTACAGTCCACCAACTGAGAGGGAAATTAAGAAATTATTGTACTGAAAATTTTGTCTTGGACACAGATTCTGGATACACCACGATGAAATCATGCTGGGCTGCGTTTCCTCCAAGGCTGAAGTGGAAGGCAAGGTGGCTACAGCGCAGGGGATGAACTAGAAATGGTCTTACTAGAAATCTGAGAGCCCGTTAGCTTCTCCCAGTGGTTCAATGACAGACTAAAAAAAAGTCACCTGTAATTATCTTAAATACAGAAGATAGCTTGTCTTTCACTGGCAAAATCTGCTTCACAGATTCCATATCCTGAATAGAGCTGTACAAGAAAAATTAATAGCTGTCACTGAACACTCAGATCTCACACACACATTGGCTAAAGCTGGCCCGAACTGAAATTAGATGAAGAATCACATTTTCTCACCTTCTTAAATATTTTTGTCTTTATCTAGAGGAAAAAACACGAATACTGAACTACTGAACCACACTCTTGGCCTTTGGCCCAACACATTTCCAACACAAAAAAGAAAACTATAAACAGCAATGTCTAACCTACTATTCCACATGAAACTGTGTGTAAGGTACCTCATAACAAAAAGTGTTCTTGCCTTAAGGTACTCTGCCCCCTCAAAATGAAACTCAGAGTATTTCAAACTCACTTTGCTACATTCCCAAACCAAAATGTAACTATCAATCTGGCAAATCCTGACATGCTTTAAATGCTAAAATAAATATTCTACTGAGCTTGACTAGAAAACAGTGAGCAGACTCCGCTGCTCTACAACAGCAGCTGCCTACCACACACAAATGCTTCACACCTCCCTGGCTGCAGCTTCTCAGGATTACCTACAGCCCAGTTTTACACTAACAACATTAACTAGCCAACATGTACACAAGTCATCTGGTAATATTTCTGTATCTTCCAAAATCACATTATGCCCACACTGAAATCTTCTTGAATCACTAATCCAACAGTTACATTTTATAGCTGCACAAGTACTATGATTCTGTTGTGTCAAAGGCAGGCTCACATGATCTCAGAACTGAAAAGAGCATTTTTAGATAGCAATACAGAGTACATCACATGAATGTTGGTACCAAATCACGACAATTCATGTACAAAATGCAATACTTAGCACTCATTTCACACTGGCCATTACCTTCTTAAATACAACACCTTTTTCCACTGTACACAAATAGATCCTATACACTGACAGGCCAATAATCACCCTGTAAGAAAACTGTTTGGCTTCCAGTTTTTCAAGTGGAAGTGTTCACTAGATTTCAACTCAAAGAACAGATGTACAAAAGTTAAGAAAAATAAAATCTGATTTACAGTATTGAGCATCTGCCTTGTCTGTAACATTAATACAGCAGTTTCACCACTAGGATAATCCAGAGCTGAACAGATCTGGGACCTGTTTTGAGATCTGTGATCTCAAAAATGACATTAAATGAAAAAAATAAAATCTAATTATAGATACCCTTCACTGCTATAAACAAGAACTACAGTAAGTGTGTTCTAACAGCAGCATTACAAACAGGAGCTCTGCTACGTCACTTTAAGCAGCAGAAGCTGCTTGCCATTCTTTTGCTTCACTTGTCAGGTAATTAAGAACAAAAGAGATCCCATTCACTTGCAAAGCCTCCCAGTCATTATGATAATGACCCATTTATTAAGAGAGGTTAGAAAAATCAAGACAATTAAAGCTGAGTAGTTTTTACACTCTTCAACACATAACAACACATAACTTCTTTTATTTACTGACTCCTTTCTGCCAAGGGAAACTGAACCATACTGTAAATACCTATCTGTCAGTTAAATTACAGCATAGCGCATGAAATACACCTACAGCCCATCTTCTATTCATGCAAAGAAAGGCTGATAGCATAAAAGATGAATTAAAAAATCAACAGAAAATACAAAACTGTTTTCTATTAATTCCAAAAGCCTTAGTGCAATTTCAGGTAAGAATTCAGCCATAGTTCTATTTGGAGTACTGCATCTGTAATAGTATATTAAGTTTTTCTTATAACTCATAATTGCATATTAAGAAAATACACAATGAACAAAATTTATTAGAAGCAAAGATATTCTAAATTCCATCCATATGTTGCTCATTCAGTTGACTAGAAATTTCTGCATATTGACTAATGATCTCAAACTTCCCAAGGAAAACACCCTCGTAGTTACTGAATGACAAAATTATCGCAGAAAAGAAAACGCAATTTTCATAAAAATCTCTATTCATATATAAAATCTAAATGAAAGCTAAATAATGATGAAACTAAAATAAGCCACATCTTTAAACTAATTTTAAAAGCTACTTTTAATAAGTTTGAGGTCCATTCCCCTAAAACATTAAAAATATTTCAGAAAAGCCAAAAGCACAGAAACTATTTCCTCTTTAAGAAAGATTCTTCACATTTTTTTCCTGACAAACATCTACATGTTACTGCACATTCACAGGCATTTCAAAGAGCATATTTAAGAGCAAAGTTACAGTTACGCCTTCCTTATGAGCAGATCCTCTCCAAAGGAATATAGTTTTGAAATGTTAATCCTTACTCATGCAAGTCAAAACCACTTTTTATTAAATACAAGGAATTAATACTCTTAGTTCCAAAGTGCTGTGCATCAAAACTGCGCATCTATCATATTTCATGCCTCAGTGAGGAGAACTATAAAAGATCTGATTTTTTTCCTCCCTCAAGAAGGGATTCAAGACACAAAATAGCACAGATTGATAATACATATATATATATACATGTGTATATATATATATATATATGTATAAACCCAAGCTACAAGGTCATTAGAAAAGAAAAAAAAGGGATACTATAAAAATAAATAAATAGACTTAGTAGACAAATACTGGCTGGAGAAAAGGAAATACCAAGAAAACATAAAATTTCAAAATGCTGCTCCTTTCATCTAGGATGCCCAGAAGATCAGAGGAAGCAGAAAGATGCTCTATTAAAAACAGTTTGAAGGTAAAATAATCTCTAATCCCAAAAACATCTTTACTTGCTTTCAGGAAGATATTACCAGAAAATAACCTAATTTTCTTCTAGAAGTATTCGTTCACATGTTAACGCCTCTCCTTCCTCCTCCTGCCACCTCCAAGTCAAATGGGATTTCACGGGGGCTACAGGAATTTTATCCCTTAAGCTTCAGGTTATTTCACACTAAGCATAAGGCAATTTTTAGCATAAACTGTGGACTTCGGAGTTCTTAATTGTGAAAATTATAGGGTTTTTATAGAAAATAATGGCTCTGCTTACAAGACTGGGAATGAGTACTGGGAGTACAATTCTCTTTTCACCAATTATTTCTGAAACCATAGTTAAGTAGTCACCTGCTATTAATACACAAGTATGCATGTAAACATGAGGAGACCAAGGGGAAGCACAATTTAGTACAACCAAATGCAAAACACACAATCAACACAGTTGTAAAGCTATCAGCCAAATTACAAGTTTGTGTGAATAAACAAAACTAGCTAAGTAAAAGACTGCTTCATCATAAGAAAGCCTGCAAATGTGTATTTTTAGAAGCTTAAAAGACAGAAAGCTTCACACAATTTTAACTGCTAGCATTGTGTGTAATTGTGTATCAGAGAAACCTTCTATCTGTTCACAATCACTATATTTCAAATTTCTTCAAGCAATGGCAGCTATTTTTATACCTGATATGACAGACTCCTCTGCAACTTGCACACTGAAGACCACTTCCTTCAATCTACTCTCTCTCTGACCAAAGTACAACCACTGCCCATAACGCAATACTGTCTGTATGGACAGACTTGGCATGAGATTTTTTAGTATCTCCTGTTTTACATAGGAGTTTTACATACTTGTTTCCTGAATTTATCGCTTGGAGGATCAACTTTCCAACACTATGTTTTCAACTGTTCATGAGATAAAATTACTTAAATCTATGCTTGACAGTAAATACACGTCACAAAAAATCAGTAAACTCAAACCAACTGCCACAGACTACATGAGAACAGAAACTACGTAATACTGCAACTTTTTTTCTGAAAATCATAGGCTGCATAACTTCCTCGGCTTGATGGCCCAACTCCAGCAAAGATGGAAAAAGAGACTGCCGACAAAAGAGAAGGAATCAGCTTTTTTTTAACTTCTATGTAGATAGGAACAAGAAAATTACTTTCTTCGTAATAAGCCTTTGCCATAAGATCCATTAAAGTATCTCAAGTGGGGTGCCTGAGAAAGGCTCAAAAAGGAGCTTTGAAGGTTCTGTGCTGGAAGAGGCTTTCACTTTTGAATTAAAGAAGGTTATTGCAAAAACAAAGGAGGTCTATAACCAAGTTCTTCATAAATATTGATGATGCTTAGTAAGCCACCAGCTCTATCTTCATGTTTTCACCCTAAAGGTCACCTCGTCTTCATGCAGAGAATCAGACAGGTTTCAGGACTTCAATAATGCATCAGAGAAAGAGAGAGAAGTTGTTGCAACCAGCAAATAGGGTTAAAAAGACCAAATGATATCTGAAGCAAAGCAGAATAACTTTGACTTCACTATGTTCTTACACTAAACACAGTTCCCAGTCTTATTCAGTAAATACAAAAGGTAAACATACTTACATTCACCAAGACATTTTTCCAAGAAATACTCCTAATAAAGGGTTGCTACCTCTGAGGAGCACTGCCTGATTTCTACAGTCTGAACTAGAAATTACCGCTTTATTCTTACCTCTACTACACAGCTCTTTCACAATTTTAGATAGTTACACCTTTATATTCACAGATAGACTGTACCTAACCTGTGGGTAGTCATGCCCCATTAGTTAAGCCCTTAAGATCTCAGCTTTCTACTCATCAGCTATTTCACAATGCTAGTGTAAGGTATGCTGGTAATTTAAAACTTATTACAAAAAACCACCCATACATCATAGTCTGATGACTTTCTCCAAATAGCAAGCATGTAAGACTCAAGATTTTGACTACCTATCTACAACTTTATTTTCCATCTAGGAAGAGAAACTGACAATGCTGTGTTTTACAAAGAATAATCTCTAAAAATTCCTGGTTGCAAAGCATTCTTAGTACAGCAGCAAAAAAATTTCTGTATTAATTGAGCATATTAGAAACTATGTTTCACCAGATGTAGTCTTTAAAGAGGAGCATGAAATTTTGAAAGCTACCTGAGAAACACTATCCCGTCAGTGCAGCAATGAGCATATGATCCTGAATTTTAAGTAAAAAGGTGAAACTAGTAATTTAAAAGTATTAAACACACACATTCAAAGTAACAAAATCAAAGTGGTATGGGTGTGTTCATTGTGTATTCCCTTTCAGAGACAATTTTTCATACTAAGTTGGATTTTATTCTGGTTTAATCACAACTAAAATCACTGTTACAAATTCCAGGCTGCCTTTGCTGATAAACCCCCAAACACACGTAGAAAACCACTGTTAGTGGTCCACTCATAACAAGCTTCTACATTAGTAAAAAAAAAAGGTAAAAATAGTTAATTACATTACCTACTCTAGGAATAGTTTCAAGGAAGAGACGTCAAAAGATTTCTTTTTCCTAGGTTATAGCTGATTCAGAGAATATCTGTACTCACTTTACTAGTGTAAGAAACTTCACATCTTCCTGACTGATTAAATGCAGTTTTGTGAAAGGCACAAAAAATATGTGAAAAATTTAAGGTATCGCTCACCTATAAAATCAAAAGGTGACAATTGGATCATTTAGGTGACCATCATAAGAGTACTTCTGGGTATAAAAGCAACAAGGGGAGTGAAATGAGAAATTCAAATATTAAACTGCATTTAAACTTTTTCTACAGGTATTTAAGAGGTTTAAAACTAGCAAGCAGCAATATATACTGTATCATTAAAATGAAGTAAAGTAAAACTGAATCTGAAGCTATTTAAATACCACATCAATTTTAATTAAAATATGTGATTAGTAGATTAGCAGTGGGGAGATCTACAGAATTTTGTCAAAGACTTGTACTGGGAATAGTCTAAGATTACTTAGTTTAAGGTGCACCTGTATGTAGACAAATGCTGTGATAGGTAAGATCTATTAAATAGTCAGGACTTCATAGATACACTTTAAAGAGTAGAGAAAAAAATGTTAGAATACGGAATGTATACATTAATCCTCTAACTCATGGGGTTTTTTTCTGCTTTAAGTAGCTAGGAACACTTTATTAAATAGATTTATACCTCTAAACCAGAAAACTTCAGCCAAAAATTGACCCTATATTACATCACAGTAAAATGCATTACACTGCTTTTTTACCTCCAGATCCTAGCTGCTTGTAGAATCTGTATTCCAAATGTAGCTGTGGTGCTCTCGACTTCATTGGCTCCTGATTTAAAAACAAAAACAACATTTAAAACAAAGCCTAAAAACTAATATGCTAACCTACTACCAGCCAAACTAGCCCTACTGCTTCCAAGCAACACAGAAAGTTTGAATGTTTCTTCCAAAGTGACTGGCAATTAAGAAACAGAGAAAACTAAACCTCCCTCAGGTGAGACTAGTGCATATAAGGACATTTTCATCTTGTATTGCTCCACTGGACCAGGGTTCAACATGCGAACCAAATAACAGACACACAATGGAACAGCTAAAAAATAGTATGTTTCTCTAAAGCACATGGATGATATGTCCTACATTTCTCAGAAAGTGGCATTTAATATACAGCTTAACAGATTGAAAAGAACCTCTGAACACCTAATACATGATGGGCATATCTTTGTAAGAATAAAGTCTTATCCTAGGATCTTAACAAAAAATACCAAATCCTTCCACGAAATAGTAACAGCTTAGCAGAAATTAAGTACCACCATTCCAAATTATAAATCCAAAACAAGCAAAAAAAAAGCCCCAGAATAAGTTTGTAGTTTACGCACATTAATTAAATCGTATTTCTGTGTTCAACACACCAGTGTGTCAGGGTCTCAGAACAAAATGAAGTGACATGAGATTAAGCAGAGGAACACACATGCAGCCCAAATGGAAACCTGAACTTCTTGAGTACCTCCCTTTGCAAAGAAAAGGTACTTTACCACAAGATTCTTTAAATGACGGCATCTTTTAGAATATATGCCTTGTGCCTTGTTTCTTCTGGTATGTAACATGATTTTAAGATTAAGCTCCACCAGAGGAGGTTTAGGTTGGACATCAGGAAGAACTTCTTCACAGAAAAGGGTGCTTGGACACTGGAATTGACTGCCCAGGGAGGTGGTAGAGTCACCATCCCCGGAGGTGTTTGAGAAAAGACTGGCCATGGCACTGAGCGGGATGTTGACATAGTGGTGTTCAGTCAGAGGTTGTACTCAATGCTGAGGTCTATTCCAGCCTAATTGATTCTGTGATCATCCAATGCATCAGTGATAAATTGGAAACTAATTTGGTTACTACTAGAACTGCAGCACATAGTAAGTAACTGCTGACAGAGTTATCAGCAATAACTGATACTGCTGAATATCAATTTTTGGGAAAAGCTTGGGCGAAGTGCTCATCTTTTTCCTTACTCCATCATCTTCAGAAGCTACGAGTTTATAAACCTGTGTTGTTTCTCAGTGCCACGTCCAGTGCATAAAAACTATGAGCCAATGTGCAAGCATGAGAAATTTAGTCTTCTTCCTCAACCCATCTCCCTCCATGACTTAGGTGTTTCCAACTGCTGCCAAAGTCCCTGTTAGTGTACACTCATGCATTTGATCTTGCCAGGATGCCGAAGGCAGATGCCTAAAAGTAAAGAAGGACCAATGTAACAGTTTCTGCAAAAAACAAATACAATTTACTGTATGTTTTTTACACTTCAGAGCAACCAGCATAACATTGGTATTCTTTGCAAAGAAGAGAGCAAGAATTTTATAAAACAAGGAAGTGTTTATTATTCAAAAATTAATTACTAAGCAAGACTAACTGGCCCACCAAAGGCCTAGTTACATTTTACAAGAAAGACACATTAAGTTTATGGTCAAGTATTGAAGAGAGATACTCCGTAAAAAACCATCTTAAGTCAAAAGCAAATCAGTGCAACTATCAACCTTTCCTACTCAGCTTTCAGAGGTATGAGGAAACCCACTATGAAGCATTTATTGAAACACTTTAACCTTTTAGAAAACTACATAAATTTAGCAACTAGTTTACTCGTAGCATACAAGTCTGTTAGCTGCAGAATACACCACACTCTACATAATGCCTAATTAAAACTTATGATTCTGCCAGCTAAGAAGAAAATATTTCAGTCCACAAAACTCTGCATGTCTGCTGATTATAATAACACTGGCTTACAGGAAGTTTAATTTTTTTCAGTTATACAGTTTTGTCTCAACTGACTGTACATTAACAACCCCTCAGTGTTGTAACATGGTCCCATAAAAAGGATGAAAAACATCTTGTATATATTAAATTTACAGGAATGGATTAAATAAAAAAAAATTTCTAGGGAAAAGAAATAGTATCCAATTTTTAACACATACATCCCCCTTTTCATGAACGCTGCTTATGCTGGCCATCAGCAGAAAGCAGTTCTGATAAATCTCCAGAAGGCAATGTTCTCAAACAGTCACACACATCTACTGAACTACTACACACAGCCAAAGATTGAAGCTAAACCTTGTTCAGCAGAGAGACAATTAAATACTTTTATTCCCTCCAGTAAAAGTGAAAAAAATATGGCAATATGTACTTGTAGCTCCTTTACTGACTGACTTCTTTTTGTAAGAAGGCTTAGATATCTTCCTGTAATTCCAAACATGCAAAGGGAACACACCATCTTGTTCAACAAAACTTGTAAGAGGGCAAGCACAATAACCTCTCCACATACAATTATTTCTGCACATCCCACTCTGCACTATGTAGTATCTACACATAAATGAGAAAAGACAGGAAAAGATAAATCAAGACAAAAGAATGCTAAATGTAATCTTTCACCATAAGAGTGAAAAATGCACTAGGGCATCTACAAGTCTAAAAAGAATATTCAGTAATAAAAAAAATAAAAGGCAAATCATAGTTCTTTAGTCTCATTAGTGTTTCAGTACATTTCAGCATCTAAAACTAAGCCTGAGAACACATAACTGTTCAAACATCATGTTAACCCCAGAGTCCCTTGAATCCAACTTCTCTAACCAAAAGAAACTAGTGTATTTTCTTTACTTAAATAAGCCCACGCCTTCACTGAAGTATCCTGAAAGAACTGTTCCAGGATCTGCAAAGTTCTGCAAATGACCCTCCCTACCCTGCTTTTACATTCACATCTAATTATTTCAAAGCTTCAGTATTCAAACATCGACAAAATCTTTTCCCTGAAAAAGACCATTTCTCTCTAAATGAGGAATATGCGGTCTTGATGCCATCAAAGAATTACGTGCAGTTTACTGAAGTTTACGGAGCCCCAGTTACCTGAGCGACAGAAACAACTGCTCCTTAGTTTATCAGAGAGGTTCTTACCCTCCTTTTTTAATTCTGTAGCATGCTTATACATTCAAACAAAGTGAAAAAGACACCTGAAATGTGAAATCTGTTTCAAGTTCATTATGAATTCTTTTCACAATTATTTTTGTCCCAAATACACAGAATAAAATACTGTACAATTTTCAAGTCACTTCTCTTTTAAGGGGCTTTGAAGAAGCAGTTTGCTTGAACTGTAAGGTTGAAATTTCTAGTCTGATAACCCAAAGCACAATATAAACATTCAGCTATTACCTACTTTTCATGGTTTTAGTAATTCAGTGAGAATTCAGCTCAATTTACGTTCTGTCTCTGCTTCGCACATTTATAAGCAATGGCAAACAAGCTATTTTCAGGAAAAAAAATTTGTCAAGAGGTAGGCTCTTGTTACAGGAAAAGACCAGTCCATTAAACAGACTTGCACTAGATTTGGATTTACTACATTTCCTAGAGGGATTCTGAAAAGGTGTCATTCTAGACCACAGTCACCCCTTAAAAACAAAAACTGAGAGAAAAAACATTACAACCTTGAAATGAAGCACAACTTTCTTTCCAACACACACCCCTCACTTACAATTTTAGAAATTCAAATCTTTAGTGGACTAATGAATCAGTGAATTAAAGATTACAGTTTAAAAGGCAGTGATGACTATTTTGTAACTTCTTATCTTTCACCCAAAGAAAGAAAAATTGACATATTTCCAGAAGAAGTTCTGTGGAGGACTAAGCATAAGCATGTTTTGTCTCAAATATTCTGACTGTTAGGACAGGAAAAGTTGAACGAAACAGAGGGTACCATGGTGATGGAGTAGTGCTGTTCTGAGCCAGCTTCCTGCTCCTTAGTCCCCTCGCAACTGACTTCCCAGGAGAGCTCAAAGAGCTGCCTGTGCATATGCAAACACAACAGCATGAGAAGTCTTGTTTACGTAAGAGGCTGCACCAGGTTAACTATAAAAGGAAGCACACTAGGCCCCCTCACTCTCTTTTTCCATATCTTTCTCTTTGTTTTGCTGTCCCTGCTCTGGACCATCCATGCAGCAGGACCAACTGCAGGAATCTACAGATCAGTGAACTTCTGTTTTCTTTCTCTTTTCCACCTAAATTTCTCTCATCCCTTGCTTTGCCTGAGCAAAGCACAGCTGTTGTATTTTTCCCTGTACTGTACAAAATGAAGGGCTTGTTAGCCACTACTTTTGAGAAGTGTATTGTAAGAATCCAAGGGCTTGTTAGCCAATACCTTTTGAGTCTAATAGTGGGGGGTTGCCAAAGTTATGACACCTGTACAATAAAGCACAAGAGCTCGCCACCGTGTGGTCTGGTGTCTTCATTTAGCGCAGTAAGAATATACAACAAACATCACACTCCTACCAATGGCTTGTAACAATAAATTGGTGTCACAGACAGGACTCCTATGAGGCTGAGAGGGCCTGAACAGCTCTTGAGCTATTTACGGCTGGGATGGGCTTGAATATCTCCATCTCTGACTGGGGGACAGGATGGATCCGGAACAGGGAGAAGCAGGACGTGACAGCCCAGGAAATGTCAAGCACGGACCCCTTTCCCATTATGGACAATACTTGCCCTATACTCATCTACATATGTGGAGTACTGTGTGCCATACCAATGGAAACACGAAAGGATAAAAAGATTCAAGACTCCTTACTAAAATGTCTAGATAGAGAGCAAAAAGAGAGAGACATTTCTATAAAACCAGGTTGACTCTTTACAAAAATGTTCATACACAGAGCATGAGACAAGACTCTTTTTTACCAAAATGTGTAGAAAGCAAAAAGAGAGAGACAATTTATTACAAAATTTGGTTGACTCTTTGCAAAAACATTTTAAAGTCTTGGTTGAGTCCTTATAAAAACACCCACAAGATTCGGCTGACCACTTATGAAATTGTTTAGATAGAGAGAAAAATGAGAGAGTAAAATTGGAATCTTTGTTGAATACAGAAAGACCTGTCCTGGGTTGCAGTGTATTCTACTACCATCCTGATGAGCTGTTGAAACCAGGAGGGGCAGTGTTTCCTTGCCTCCTCCCTCTGGACTATCTTCTGTTAATGAGCCCATCAATGCCTGGCCGCATGACTCATCATCCCATTGGGACATGCTCCACCCAGAAGGAGGAACCAAGCATTTCATCCTGGATATAATCTGAGATTCTGAGCACCACAGCCACCCCTTCCACTGGATTCCCAGAGGACAGGAGCTACACAGCCACCACTGGACCCTCTGAGGAAGAGCAGACCCCTCTACAGGACCACCGCTTCGACAAAACCACATCCAACACTTCAGGAGGACTGCAGCCACCATCTTATCAGACTGCTACTGCCACCCTGACTAACAGGGTGTCAGGTTGTATCCTGACTCTGTCAGTTTAAACCAGTGTTTTCTGCCTTTATTTTTTCTTTAATTTCCCTGTTAAATTGTTATTCTGACTTGGTGCCTCCCACTGGTTTGTTTTCAAACTAGTACACATTTTGGCGCCCAACATGCAGCAGGGTACTGAAGAAAAGTCAGAATTACAATTTTGTATTGTAGAAGCCACCTACTCATTATGATGCTCATGGGTCTTGTACCTAGCTCTCTATATTTTTTCTGCACAGGGGGAACTACCTGACAATTGCAATGCTCCCATGTAGATCAGGGTATGTGCGCCAGTTTGTACAAATTTAGAGGAAAATATCCTCTGATAGACGGGAGGTTACAACCAGCCCTCCCCCACCAGGTTCAGGAAAAAAGAAATTTTCCTTGAAGGAAAGTGAAAGAGATAAAAACTATTTATTTAACAAACACACACAAAAAGGATAATAATGCTAAATGACAAAGCCTCTCGCTCTGCTGAGAGAAAACCTGGGATAATTTTAGAGTCCTTCCACAGGTCTCTTTCCCCTTCCCTGGAGCTGGGTCATGGGTCCACCTCCAGGGCCAAGGCCTCGGTGGAAGGTTCTCCCAATGTATTCTGATGTTGAAACAGTCCAAAAAAGAAGAAGAGGAAAATCCAAAGTCCCAGGAAAAAAACAAAGTGCAACTCTCCGTCTTTCTCCAGAGAAAAAGAAGCCGAAAGCTGGTTGAAAAGCAAGCAAGCTGCTTCCTCCCGCTCCCGCCACTGCAGAACACAGAGAGCTGTCTCTATCTCTGTGTCCTTAAAACAAATTGCTTTGAAAAGTTTTGCTCAGTTTTTTCTCTTCCCCCTCTCAGGCTCAGTTTAAAGGCACAAAAAGGCACAAAATTAATTTCTGAGCATAGAGCAGAGATAGGGGATACACATCATAAAGTCACCCCAAGACAGTTTGGTATAAAATTTGCTTTATTGGTCTATTATGCCTATACTGCATGATAACCTCTGAGGCAATGAACATAATTCGGAATACACACTCAACTTGGCTTGCTTGTCCTAAGTCTAGGCTGCTACATCTGGGGCCTCAACAATTGCACCCAGCCCCTGGGGGAAGGAGTAAAGAATGTTTTTTTCCAGTCTTTCAGGCCTGACACAGCAGATTTTGAAAATATTGAGCTCCCTCTGGATGTCAAAGACAGCATAAACTTGCTGTTAGCTCTGCTTTGTCTTCTCTGTACAGTCTGCACCATGTACACCATGCTTAGAGTCAGAGCTACGGCACAGCATCCTCAGGATAAGAGGGGAAAAAAAGAGCAGAACAACAAACATCATGTCTATACAGACTGTCACAGAGGAGAAAGAAACCAAATGCAAGACAACAGCGTCCATGTCTATCCAGACCGACACAGAGGAGAAAGAAACCAAATGCAAGACAACAGTGTCCGTGCCTACGCAGACTGACACAGAGGAAAAAAAAAAAAAACAAAGGCACTGTCAGCTTCTCCACGCAAACCATCACTGAACCAGAACAGCCTAAACCGATTGCAGTTGCCCCCGTGCAGAAGAAGAAATCAAAAAGCAAATCAGTCCGCATAGTGACTGACAAGGATGCAGCAGGACCTTCGCACCCAGCAGAAGAGGCAGAGCCAGAGATCATCACTTGGTCGCTATCCCTGGGTGAGCTGCGAGACCTGCGGAGGGAATTCACCCGCCAGACAAACGAGTCTATCCTGACCTGGCTGCTCCGCATCTGGGACGCTGCAGCCAATGACACCATTCTGGATGGAAGTGAGGCCAGGCAACTGGGATCTCTGTCCCGGGATGTGGTCATTGACCAGGGGATCGGGAGAACCCAAGAAACCCTCAGCCTCTGGCGGCGACTGCTGACAAGTGTAAGGGACAGGTACCTTTGTCAAGAAGACCTCCAGGTGCACCAAGGAAAATGGAGCACAATGGAACAAGGTATCCGGTGCCTGAGGGAATTGGCTGTGCTGGAGATCATTTTCTCAGAAGATGAGAGATTTCCTAAGAGCCCAGATGGTGTCCAGTGCACGTCACAGATGTGGCTGAGGTTCGCACGCCTTGGACCAGAGATATACTCCCGTTACCTGGCAACGCTGCAATGGAGGGAAGGTGAGGACAGGGTGGGCGTCTTGGTGAACAAACTGAGGATTTACGAGGACACCGTCACAGCCCCGTTTCGCACCCATATCTCATCCGTGGAAACAAGGCTGGCTGAGCAAGTCCGGGGCTTGATTGAAGAGGGCCATCAGAAACTGAAAAAGGAACTTAAGGAAGAGATTTACCACATCTCCCCAGAACCAACAAGAGTCTCTGCCATTAGGAGCAGGCATCCCGCAACTACGGAAAAAGGACACACTCCACAAGGTAATCTCTGTTTTTTCTTCAGGAACATGGAGAAGACATGAATAAATGGGATGAAAAACCCACCTCCTCCTTAGTAGCCCCTGTACATGAACTAAAAAGAGGGACCACTACCACAAGAAGCTCATCTAGAGTCAATGCTGCTCTGGTCTCTTGTGCACAGAACTCCAGATGGTATAGGAATGATAGTATCACTGATTCTCTTGAAGGGACCTCAGGACGTATTCACCGGAAGGGAGCAACATGTACCATGACCAGGAATAGAGGGGCTCTGCCTCTAGCCAGGTAGAGGAAAGGGAGAATCGGGTGTTTTGGACTGTGTGGATCCGATGGCCTGGCACATCTGACCCACAAAAATACACAGCTTTGGTTGACACTGGCGCTCAATGTACTCTGATGCCATCAAGGTATGTGGGAGCAGAACCCATTTCTATTTCTGGGGTGACAGAAGGATCCCAGCAGCTGACTGTACTGGAAGCTGAAGTGAGTTTAACTGGGAATGATTGGCAGAAACACCCCATTGTTACTGGCCCAGAGGCCCCATGCATCCTCGGCATAGACTATCTCAGAAATGGATATTTCAAGGACCCAAAAGGACATCGTTGGGCTTTTGGGATAGCTGCTGTGGAGACAGAAGATATCAGACAACTGAGTACATTGCCTGGCCTCTCAGATGACCCCTCTGCCGTGGGACTGCTAAGAGTTGCAGAACAACAGGTGCCAATCGCCACAGCAACAGTGCACCGTCGGCAATACCGCACCGACAGAGACTCTGTGGTTCCCATCCATGAGATGATTCGCAAACTGGAGAGCCAAGGGGTGGTCAGCAAGGCCCATTCACCTTTCAACAGCCCTATATGGCCAGTGCGTAAGTCCAGCAGAGAACAGACACCGACGGTGGATTACTGTGGCCTGAATGAGGTCTCACCACCACTGAGTGCTGCCATGCCAGACATGCTGGAGCTTCAGTATGAGGTGGAGTCCAAGGCAGCAAAGTGGCACGCCACCATCGATACTGCCAGTGCCCTCCTCTCCATTCCTTTGGCAGCAGAATGCAGGCCCCAGTTTGCCTTCACCTGGAGGGGCATGCAATACACCTGGAATCAGCTGCCCCATGGGTGGAAACACAGTCCCACCGTTTGCCATGGACTGCTCCAGACAGCACTGGAAAGGGGTGAGTTCCAGAATATCTGCAATACATCGACGACATCATTGTGTGGGGCAACACAGCAAAGGAAGTATTTGAGAAAGGAGAGAAGATAATCCAGATTCTCCTGGAAGCCAGCTTTGCCATCAAGAAGAGCAAGTCAAGGGACCTGCTCAAGAGATCCAGTTCCTGGGGGTAAAATGGCAAGATGGATGGCGTCAGATTCCCACTGAGGTCATCAATAAGATCACAGCAATGTCTCCACCAACCAGCAAGAAGGAAACACAAGCTTTCCTAGGCGCTATAGGTTTCTGGAGGATGCATATTCCTGAGTACAGCCAGATCATGAGCCCTCTCTACCTGGTTACCCGCAAGAAGAACGATTTCCACTGGGGCCCTGAACAGCAGCAGGCCTTCGCCCAGATCAAACAGGAAATCGCTCATGCGGTAGCCCTTGGCCCGGTCAGGACAGGACCCGAAGTGAAGAATGTGCTCTACTCTGCAGCCGGGAACAATGGTCTGTCCTGGAGCCTCTGGCAGAAGGTGCCTGGTGAGACCTGGGGTTGGCCACTGGGATTCTGGAGCCAAAGCTACAGAGGGTCTGAAGCCAGCTACACTCCCACAGAGAAGGAAATCTTGGCCGCCTATGAAGGAATCCAAACTGCCTCAGAAGTAACTAGCACAGAGGCACAACTCCTCCTGGTACCCGGATTACCAGTGCTGGGTTGGATGTTCAAGGGAAAGGCTCCTTCCATGCATCACGCCACCGACACCACACAGAGCAAGTGGATCACCCTCATCACTCAGTGCGCCCAAACTGGAAACCTGAATCACCCTGGGATTCTGGAAATTATAACAAACTGGCCTGAAGGTGAGACTTTCGGATTATCTTCTGAAGAAGAGGAAGAGCAAGTGACTTGTGCTGAGGAAGCCCCACCATATAATGAGCTACCGGAGACTGAAAGACGTTATGCCCTCTTCACTGACGTTTCCTGCTGAATTGTAGGTGCTAACCAGAAGTGGAAAGCTGCAGTATGGAGCCCCACACAACGAGTTGCACAAGCTACCGAGGGACAAGGTGGATCGAGTCAGGTTGCAGAGCTTAAAGCCGTCCAGCTGGCTTTGGATATTGCTGAATGAGAGAAGTGGCCGAGGCTCTATCTCTACACCAACTCGTGGATGGTAGCTAATGCTCTGTGGGGATGGCTGGATCGCTGGAGAAAGGCCAACTGGCAGCGCAGAGGGAAACCCATCTGGGCCGCTGAGATTTGGCAGGACATCGCCGCCCGAGTAGAGAAGCTGACCGTGAAGGTTCGGCATGTGGATGTGCACGTACCCAAGAGTCAGGCTAATGAAGAACATCGCAACAACGAGCAGGTGGACCGAGCTGCCAAGGTGAAAGTATCACAGGTGGATCTGGACTGGCAGCACAAGGGAGAATTATTCCTAGCTCGTTGGGCCCATGATGCCTCTGGTCATCAGGGGAGAGATGCAACATACCAATGGGCCCGTGACCGAGGGGTGGACCTTTCCATGGACAGCATCTCACAGGTCATCCACAGTTGTGAGACCTGTGCTGCAATCAAACAGGCCAAGCGGGTGAAGCCTCTGTGGTACGGTGGACGATGGTCAAAGTACAGGTATGGTGAAGCCTGGCAAGTTGACTACATCACCCTTCCCCAAACCCGCCACAGCAAGCACTACGTGTTGACCATGGTGGAAGCAACCACTGGATGGCTGGAGACCTACCCTGTGCCTCATGCTACAGCCCGGAACACCATCCTGGGCCTGGAAAAGCAAGTCCTGTGGAGACATGGCACCCCCATGAGAATCGAGTTGGACAATGGGACTCATTTTAAGAACAGCCTCATAAACACCTGGGCCAGAGAACACGGTATTGAATGGATATATCATATTCCTTATCATGCACCAGCTGCTGGAAAAGTTGAACGCTGCAATGGACTACTTAAAACCAGCCTGAAGGCACTTGGTGGGGGGACCTTCAAAAACTGGGAAGTGAACTTAGCAAAGGCCACCTGGATGGTCAATACCTGACGGTCCATCAATCGAGCTGGTCCCGCCCAGTCTGAATCCTTGCACACAGTGGATAGAGACAAGAGTCCCTGTGGCACACATGAGAGGCGTTTTAGGAAAGACTGTTTGGATTAATCTGTGGGATTGTCTTTGCTCAAGGACCCATTGTGTACCACAACGAGACCTAATCTTAAGGTTTCCCCATCTTTCTGCATTACCCACCAAGTGTAACCAGGTCCTTGAGCAGCTGTGAAAGAGGCTGAAGCCAGAGAAGTGGCTATAGGAAAGATAGAAGTGTAGGCAGCAGCTGCTGTAGAGCAGAAGGAAGCTGCAGAAGAGGAGGCCAAGGCATACTGGGAACCTGAGGTCTTCATACGGTAAATGATCCTGTGAGTCCTGGACCCTCATCCAGTGGCTGCCTGTTGCCTGGAGAGGGAGAGGAGGCCTCAGGAGAAGATGTTACTTGCTGCTGAGAGTGATCAGGAAAAGAGGCTGAAGGCAGAAGGGCTATTTGCTGTCCAGCATGGTCATATTAGGAGGCTTCAGGCGCAGCTTTGGGATGCGTAAGAGAGAATCTTTCATAAGGAATTGCAGGATGTAGAATCTGGAATCTGGACCCCTAGTTAAAACTGAAACCAGAGATGATGGACAGGGTCAGCAAACTGCTACAAAATAGTGCCGTATAAGGCAACCAAAATATCAGAGTTATTGCAGGGTAAGTTAAATGAGAAGGGAGATGCTGTACATATTCCCAGCTCAAATATGGAGGCTGTGCCTGGACTAATCCAAGTAGAAGTTGTTAGTCCAGGCACAGGCAAAAGTATACAGATTCAAAGCAGTGGTTCAGTTATTTACCCAGTTCCACCCAGTGAGACAATGGCAACCACCTTACTGCTCTGGTGGTATAGGAGTGGGCCATGGGAAAAGGAATTAATGATATCTTTCACAAAAGGATAGATAAAGATCCAATTAAACTTAAGCATCACCCAGGACAACCAGTTTTAGCAGATTTTTTTTCACTACTGGAGCAGTGACCTAAGATGCCTTTCAGCAGTTATTTGTGGATAGCTACCAATGCCCATGATAAAGAGCACTGTGTTCATGCCAATGGATACTACCTTATTTTCAACCACTGGTTTAGGACTAGGCATTTTTCCTTTTCCTACAGGAACTATGACAAAAGCAGTGACTAATCTTAACGTCAAGCATTTTAACTGCATATTGCTGGTGTTTTATAATTAGTACCTAGCACTACTGACCCAAGATATTTCAGCAATGTATCCTTCTCCCTTCAGCCTGTTAAACATGAACTATTGTAGTAAGACTCCAATGTAGCTTGGGAGCTAATACAAAAATGTGTAAGAATATGGAGGCCTCAGAGCCAAGGGCTTTGCCTTGCCATGCCCTGCTTCACACTGGAAGGAATTAAGATTCCTTGTGTTGCTTGTAAGTTTGTCTGCTGTGATGTGTATTACTTGTAGCACTTGACCTGAAGACTTCCCCTGAAACAAGGTTCATACTTGGTGTCAGAATTATGAAAAAAAATTGTGTACTTGTTACAATTGTAATGGGACCAAAGCCCCATATATTTTTCAGTGTGGTACCCAATGGCAGGAATTAGCCTGCCAGAGAGCCACAAATAATTATCCTAAATCTTACTGAATTGAAGAATGACAAAATATACAGCCCCTTTGGGGTTGGCCTGGAGGAGTTCAGATGAAAAATCTTATTCCTATCTAACAGCAGAACACATACTGGATTGAAATGCAGTGTTTGAATTCCTTCCCTATATCCTATCAGTGTTCAATTTGACAACCCCTCAGAGATGGATGCACCCTTAGCACACCCATTATTGAACAAGAGCTACATGGGATGCTCAGCCTCACCAAAAGGGAGTGCTCTGTCACCATCCACAATGCTACAACTTCAACTGAAGAGGCCTGAGCAAAGATGAAGGAAGCTGCTGACCAGATGACTGAACTATTCCAATCACTCCAACCAAAGGACTGGTTCAATGAATCAAGCCTTAAACCCCAGATTTCTTCTGTTTTGAAATCAAGGGGTGGGGAAAGTGTTTGACATAAATCAAGATTGTAATATTGGTGGGATTTCTGTTTTTAATGATGAGCATGGACCTTATTTGCAGCTATGATTAGCTGCTTACTGTCTTCTCCTTCCTCCCTCTTCTAGCCCTCTGTCCAATACATAGAGATCACCACAGCCAAAGATGAGCCATATGCCCAACCAACAGTAAGGAATGTTTGAACCACTGGGCCTTGTGGAGGACCTGGCATAAGCATGTTCTGTCTCAAACATTTTGACTGTTCTGGCAGGAAAGCTGTGATTAGAAGAGAGGGTCTCACTGAGGTGGGGCAGCACTCTGCTGAGCCGACTCCCTGCTCCACCTGGAGACTCATGCTCAGTTCCCCACCCTGGACTCAACTCGTTGGAGAAGGGCTCCAAGGGCTGGCTGTGCATCCAAGAACAAAACATCACAAAAAATCTCATTCATGTAAGAGGTTACACCAGGTTAACTACAAAAGGAAGCCAATTGGGCTTCCTTGCTCTCTTTTTCCTCTCTTTCTCTTTCACTGTCTCACAATTCCAGCTCTGGACCAGTCACGCAGTGACACAAGGCAGGATCTAAGGACTGGTGATATTCTTTGTTCTTTCTTTTCTGCTTTTATTTCTCTTCTTCCTCACTCTGTCTGGGCAAAGCATGGCTATCATTTTCTATTCCACACTCCATACTGAAGTTTGTTGTGGGAGAGTTGTGGAAGTGTTGTGGTTTGTGAGTCAGCACCTTTGAGTAGTGTGCTGACACTTTAATATTAAAGTGTAAAAATTACAAGCTTGTTAGTCAGCACTTGTGGAAGTCTTCAAACATAAGGGCTTGTTAGCCAACACCTTTTAAGTTTAAATAGTGGGCTGTTTGCTGGACACAAGGCAATCACACAAAAAAGCACAAGAGCTCCCTGAAGTGTGTCCAGTGTCTTTGTTGAATCTTGATGAGAATTTATAATGAACATCATGGCCTCTTACTTATGGGTCATAACATGCTCAAGCAGAAATTCCTTTAGCTAGTCTTTCGGTAATGTTTAAGTGTCTGCTGAAGAGGTAAGTTTGAGCAGTGGAGAAATACGTCAAAGGGAAAGAGAAGAACAATGAAGGAGAGGGAAAAGCTGAATAGTGAATAGGAGGTTTAAGTCAAGTACAGGGACATATAATAAAATTAGTAAATCTAACAGTTAGAACAAGTGAGCAGTAGAGTTTTTACACACCAAACAGCTATTGCTAAAGAATGACTTGATCACAAGTAATCAGTTTGTATACTAAAAGACCAGCAGAAATGTACAAACACCACTATACAGCACAGAACTGGTAAAGCCCAGTTCTTAAAGAGTTTCATTCTACTTCTTATAAAAGCCTATTCTGATGTCTCAAACTGGAGTATGTCCCCAAACAGAACAGGCCATAATGAACTAAGATTAAGAGGAAGATTCTGGTAGCCGTTCTACCAAAATAAATACGCATTTACATACAAATATTATACTTTAAAATGCATACATTGTATGACCCTCAGACCTCATGCAGAAAATTTTTTTAAGCTATTTTGTTACACAAGTCCTGAAGCTGCCCTAAGCATCGTAACAGGAACGTGCTTGTATAATTTTGTCCACAAAAGAAATACTAATTCAACACAATTAAAAACTTTGAGTCAAAAGAGCACTTTTAAAAAACACTTACTTTTACCATCAGAAGCACTCTTGAACACTGCTGTATAAACACAGCCATTCATTGCACTTGAGAGAAACCCACAAAGTCCTCCTGCACTAGAGTATATGGTTATCATTGATACACAAAACATCTGGCATAGGAAATGTCTTGCTGCTCGCAAGACAACAGTAGGTCAAACAATGGAATGCTACCATAAGGAATGCAAATACAATTTTAGGATACTGCAGGAGAGATTACAACAACCAGACCTGCCAAAGGTAACTGCTCAAACTATAACATAAACATAATTCAAGTAACCCCATTCATGAAGGCTAAACTTGAACTATAACAGGTACAAAACAGGGAGGAAGTTAAGAGTATTTAACTTACAATAACAAAACGAAGGCTAAGCATAGGCCTAATGACTGCTCTGAAAGCACAGAAGTAAAAGTGGCAGAGAAAACAAATGCTTACATTTAAAAAGGAAAAGGATGATATGCCATTGTATCTATACTGTTAGAATAAAGTCCTGGTACTGTCTCAAAGGAAAAAAACAGAAAAAAATGCAACAATCCAAATAAATCCTACAGTTTGATGCAGCTGCTTTTAGCAGGCTGAACCTTGTGACTCAAATCCTTTCCAATCTGGAAATAAGTATGTATCTGAAACACATACTGAAATAAAAAAGGGAGAACCATATTAATAGAATCCACTAGTTCTACCTGCAGATAAGTGTATTTTTATCTTACTATGATGACGCAAGCTCCAGTGTTGATTTTCACTATGATTTCTTCGTCTGCTTTTCATTGCAAAGACATTACAGCTTTTCACACCACTAATGTAAGAGGACAAATGGGAAGTTCATCACATATTCAGAGCTCTTTCAGTGCTAGTAGTAAATTACAGATAGACTTAACTATATTGGTTCTCTAGGTGACTTCAAACTAAGTTACTCAATAAAGTTACTTCAAGCTTTTTACTCAGCTGGAAACAAGCAGCTCTAAGACTGAGATATTTGGAAACCAAAAAAGTAAATGCTGCCAACGAACAGTATCATCTGTGACAGCTGAAATCGGCTGAAATGGTAGCCAAGCTTACTAAGTTGCATATGTAATAAAAACGCTTTTACCAAAACCGATTAGATAAAGTTCTCTTGCTCTACATGATCAAGTAATTAGTGCTTAAAAAAACCTCACTATCTTGCAAAGTAGTTCTAAATGTGCTTTGTAGTAGACAGCCTTTAACTAGAAGAATTCTCAGACTATTTTCAACTTTCACCGACATACAGAATAAGTTCAAGATAGGTTAAAACAAAATGATTAAATCTGATTTAACACACAATAACCCTCAAAACTATATCCAATGTTGCTCTCTCAAGCCATAATTTGCATGTTCTAAAAACTTTTACTACTCCCAAAGTAAATATTTTACAAAGCAAGGGCCGTGATACCCATATTTTTCAGGAGTTTATTATATGTTTGCAATGCTTTTTAGATTTCTTATATAAAGCCATGCATTTCTGTTCCCACAGCTTACCCTTCACTTTATGGAACCCTACTACACTGTGTAAAAAGTTCTGTGCTACTGCAGCAACAAAAATTAATTGTAGTCCTACAAGCCCTTCAATGATAAAAAGTAATCAAGTGGATTTCATCATGAAAGACTTCAGTTATAAAAACAGTCATTTACCAAGAGGTTAAAAATAACCAGAAGCAAATTATGGTGTTACCAAAGTAGTTCTGATGAAAGATTACGAAAAAGCCAAACAATAACATTAACATAACTAACACAAATCCAAAAGTATCATGTTCACAAGTGAAGTACATGTATTACACAACATTGCAAATAAAACATGTCTACCAAAGTGATGTGCAAATACCAACAGTTAGAGATGAAAAACACTTAGGGGGAGGAGTGTGGACATTAAAACACATGCAGTCTGAAGAATTTCTGGAATTTCTCTGTAGTCACCTGATATTAAGATTCACAGTAAATTTGTTGTACCTCTACTTGTTGGACAACAAAGGAATCTACTAAGATGACTGCCACAGAGCACATCCTTAAAGCAGCATTAAATCACTGCTGACTTTGCAAACATACATTTAGCCTTGAAAACAGTGACAACAATTAAAAACTGGTTTTACTCAATATGGCCAAACTATACAATTACATCTATCACTAATTACTTTTATCTAGTTCGATGAAATCATACAAGACTATTAAAGGTTTCAATGCAATAAATCAAACCAATAACACCTGAAAGGAAAAAAAATCTAATTAATTATTCATCCCAAATCCTTTAAAAAAATATTAACTTACCAGCTTAATTGCCACATAGTCATTTGTGTACAAATTTTTTCCTTGAAAAAGAAGAAAAACAAGAAAAACAAGAATGTGAGACACTGGCTTTTCTGTTCAAATAAAATGCCATTTAAACATCATGAAAGTCTTCAAAACATTTTTCACCTAAGGTGCTAGTTGTTCTGGCAGTGACAAGAAATGTGTGTTTATTAGTCTAATACCTTACTTTAAAAAGAATTTTTCCTTGAATAGTGTAAGAGGTGGAAATTTCACAGAGTTTCAGCTATTTCACCAAGTTTGTGAAACTTTTATGTACTAAAAAAGATTGAACATTGGCAAATCACTGTAACTGGAATGGGATATCCTACATTTTCATCATTATTGCTGAGAACTATTTTAAACTTTTTCTAAAATTACCATATAATTTTGAAACATCAGCCACTAATTAAAACTAGAATTAACTAGCAGTATTTTTTTTTTCCCTCAATTATGTAATTTACTAAGCTAGAAGTTAGGACAGGACAATGACATTCCTGACAGGCTTACACCACTTGGAAAACACATCTGCTGCTTTAAAAGAGATTCTGTAACTGGATAAGAACTTTTCAGTATCACTTAAAACTGTATGCAATGACTAAAATGTTAAACAAGTTTTATAAAATTAAAATTAAAAAATAGTGTAAAATTAAAAAATAGCAGATAAAGGAAAAATTAAGCTATCAATTCCAACATGTTTTGTTTCTTTACAATCTTCAAATGCATTTAGTGTATATTATTCTTAATGATAATCCTACTTTTTTCTCTGTAGTATTACTCAGGTCTGAATTTCCCATATTTAGCTCAGTTTTGTTAAAGAAATCCAATGGGGTAAAGACATGGACCAAGTCTAAAGAGTTCCCTGTGAAGACAGTTACACAGCATCATAGAATATCTGATTTGGAAGGGACCCACAAGGACCATCAAGTCCAACTCTTAAGTGAATGGCCCATACAGGGATTGAACACATGACCTTCCTGTTACTAGCACCATGCTGTGACCAACTGAGTTACACCAATAGTCAAAGACTGATTTAAGCTCTAATCATCCTTTTAAAAAATAGAGTATTGTTGTAAAGCTGAAACAAGATGCATTAAAAACATGCATCCCTTAGTGGATCAACTTCACAAAAAAAACCCAAACAAAAACGAATTACCTGATGCCTTCACAACAACAAACACATAATCAACACCAGCAGCATGCCATAATATGACCCACAAAAGGATGTGTATTCCAAGACCTATCTAGGGACTAGAGTGGAAATCCAGGCATCATAAGTATTTCTTCTCTGATGATCATATCAGTTACATTCCTGATAAAAAGTGTACTTTGTTTGAAGTCGTTTCTTTGTCTTTGTATGGTATTACAATCTATAAAACACTTAATAGAAATTCTTGCAGGAGCCCTGCTCATTCCATCTCTCAGATATAAAAATCACCTACTCTGAGTAAGTATCAAATCCAGCTACAGTTAAGTAGCTGGATATTGAGTTCCAAAAGCTGTAATGACATGTTTATTCTGAAGTAGTATCAGAAGGGACACTAACTTTCCAGGTGGTCAGTCAAGACAATTGTCTCTTTAAAATACAGCAGACAAGTATAAATGACGCCACTGTTGATCTGTCTATAAACACACAACAGGTCTTGAGTAATGCATCACTTGCAACAGAAACAAGTTCTCTCTTACTACCTCATCAGTTTATCTTAACTAAATCAGTTTAACTTAACTATAACAAAGAGCCTTAAAATTAACAGCTCAAGATCCAAACCAATTTAGTCCTTTGCAAGCTAATGGTTGAACATCACAGATAGTAATTTGCTACACATAGCCAATTTCCCATTTGATCCATAAGCCACTACTGAATTCTGACCACTGCTTTCTTCTCAGGTGGAAGAACTACAACAGCTCCCAATACATAACTGGATTTTTATCTTCTGAACGCAACTTCACCACTCTACAAGTCTTTAATCTTCCTTTAAGTCCCTCAGGTTTAAACTTAGGACACATGCTCAAAATATACTCCCATTTGCAGAAACACATAAAACAAAGTGCTTCTGTACATCTTTGTAGAAAGGATGCACTCTAAGTACTTGCTACTGTAGCAAAGCAAGGGATAAAAAATTTAAATCAGAATCTATAATAGCAGTATTAACTCTTGCTTTCAGTAACTTACATTTAAAACATCTTACCTCACAAACAACAATAAATAGGGATTTGAAACATCTCGTATATATGCAAAACCCAAGGATATTAAAATGAGAAAGCCACACTTGTCCTGGTAACTGTTGCAGGACAGTACACTGCCTTGTAATCTTCCTCCTATTTCTTTTACCTACTTGTTCTATTTTATTTCAGTACTATCAAACTGTAAGTCTTAACTATTTAATACTGTATTTAAAATAATTGTTTCACTCTGTACCAGCTGCAAGTAAATGAATTAATCAGATATTAATTTTTAATGAGCTCTGTACATTGTGACCAAATAACAGACAAAAAAATTATATTTATGAGTTTGCAGTTGCCTTTATGGAAAATTAATCTTGTTAGTTTGACTTAGTTCATTGAGAGGATTGAAACAGAAGTTACAATTCGAAGGCAGTATGCATAAGTTTTGAAGTGAGGAAGACCTATTTTTCACCTTGATTTGTGGAAAGGCACATATGCAACACTGTAACAGTCAAAATGTATCAATTTTGTTTAAATACTATCAATAATAATAACAAGAGTACCTATTACTGAGACTGCAAAATTCAGTGTCCTAAGTCAGAGCTGCAGCAATATTGTCTTTAATCCCCTTCCAGTATTAATTTGCTAAGCTTGTTTACATCCTGACAGCCCCCACAATGCACTATATTAAAAACATGTTATATTTATGCAAGCACTCTATCACAAATATTGCCTGAAGGCCAATGAGCATTAGTTCTACTATAGGCAAAGATCAAAAGAAAGAACACCTATACAGCCCACCCTCTTCTCAAATACCTAACTTTGAAACCCACATCTACTTAATGCATGAGGCACTTGAACTGAAACCTTCTAACAATACTAGAATAAATCCTTGCCATTAAGTGTCAAGTTGCATTTGTTAACACATACAGAATTTGCACACCTTGAAAACCCTGGCTAATCATGCTGTCCATCCTGGAAATATAAAACTAAACAGAGTCTCCCAAAACCACACACCCATCAGTGTCTATTTTACTAAATGCTAACATTTCATTTGGACAGCTTTACTGCCCAAATTCTTCAAAACTCAATAGGTCCTTCTCAGTCTGTGCCTTCTCCACCATCTGATTTTCACCCATCTGTTTACCACAGAACTAGAAACCGAATTATCTCAGATTTTCTCTACAGATTGATTCTTACTGCCGTGTTTAACAGCAACTCAATGTTTAGCCTCACTACATTAGAAAAGAAACCAAGGAATTTCTGTGCTCGCTGCTATTAAAAATGCTGTAGTACCTGGTACTCCAAGTATCTCCAAGAGATCCATCAGACCTACAGGACAGGGATGTGCCTCGGATACATTTAGCCCTAAATATACCTCAATAAACTGGCTCAGGAAGTCAGAAAAGACATTTACAATAACCATGATGTAACTTCCAGCATCTTGGAAGAGAAAACTGAGTGAATTTAGGAGAGCACTGCACAGTTAGAAAACACTTTAGTCCCAGAAAGTATCCTGCTGTGCAGATTCTTCATGTCATCAAGCTTGCACTGGCTGGGGTAAAGCCAGAAAAGATGGGTTAAATATGCCTTGCGTATCTGAAACTTCAAAGCAGTTTAAACAGCTGCATGGTATTCATACAGAAATTTTTATGCCTAGACTGCATAAAAATGCCCTTGAATAATGTAAACTGAAATAAAGAAACAAGGATCTTACCTAACCGTAGTTCTCCAAAATTACCGCACCCAATTTTTTTACCAACTCTGAAGTTAGGGCCAACCATTAACACTCCAGAATTTGAAGAACTAGTTCCACGTGGATTATGGCCTGATCTCCCACTAGGCCGTGCCATTCTTTCATCTGATTTGTCTTTGTCTTTCTTTTTATTTTCCATGTCAAGTTTACGGTACTCCACTTTGACGTATTCCTCTCTTTAAAAATCAGTATAAGCAAATTCCAATTGGACAACGTGAGAATGAAAACATCATGAGTGAAGTGCCCAGCTGGTTACTGTCAGTAAGCAGTCAACAGCAGCATGTTCATCCTGTTTGCAAAGCCTTGGAGGTATCTGTAATGAAATGTACTTCCAGAATGCACAACACCAGCAATATTTCCTAGTCTTTAGACAAACTCTGTTAAAAGAAAAACAAAGTTATTTGAGACACTAAGATTCTTGCACAAAATTACCTTTCTCTTCAACTAGTCACACAATTAAGCTATAACTAAGTGTATTTTGCTTTACACAATTAAGCTATAACTAAGTGTATTTTTTGCTATGAAAAGCACTACTTTAAGGTTAATTGTCTCTATTTCTAGTATGTAATGACAAGAGATACTGGTGTGACTGAAGTGTGCCAGAATTTCAACATTTCAAGGAATAGTTTTAAAAAAGCAACAAAAAAGCCCTATAAAACTTCTTCCTGAATAAACACATTTAAAATTGACCCTTGGACCCATTAATTCCACTTTATGCCAGCTCTGCAAAAGAAAGCATTTTATTTATTTTCTCTCAAATATTATCTGTTGTTCTAAGGTAAATGCTCAAGCTGCACAGTTATTGAAGTTACAGAAATATATTGTATTTTCTGAATTGTAATTTCTGAGATGCACAAATTATAAACTCATGGCAAGGACACTTGAGTTCTTTCAGTAACTCCTAGAATCTAAAAAAACCCTGTATTTATTTACTCTTCCCTACTATACTTATGTCATAAATCTGTTCCCCTGCTCCCCTTCTCCCTTGTTTAGCATCATTGCCTAGA
This sequence comes from Corvus moneduloides, assembly GCF_009650955.1. Taxonomy (NCBI): domain Eukaryota; kingdom Metazoa; phylum Chordata; class Aves; order Passeriformes; family Corvidae; genus Corvus; species Corvus moneduloides. The sequence continues at coordinate 48,235,440 of NC_045511.1, forward strand.
CACTAATTCCTACATGGATTTCAGCAAAAACAATGTTATCTTACTACTGCAATAAAGAACCATAAGAAAGCTTTTGGTTTTAAATCTCAGTTATAAGAACACTGGATACTGTTTTCTATTTGATGACAATGGCATAAAACCTCATAATTCAGAAGGTTCTACACAGGCAAAATTCCATGATGAGTTAAATACCTGTCCAAAATTATTTTGCTACATTTGCTTCAATGTTGGGAATACACTGCAGTAATGGAAAACATCCTTTGGAAAAATGTAATTCATGCACTATAGCCTATTTTAAAGGTAGTCACCAGGAACTTATTTTTAACACTTTGAGCTGAAGACACTTTCATTTCATAAACCAATTTCTCACAAAGTAAAATAATTACTTACATCATAGGTTACTGCAAAATTTCAAAAATCAAAGAGATAGTAGTGAAAATACACCAAATAATATGAACAGTCATCTGAATAATTGCATCTGCTAAATCATACATAGTTATAGCATGGTTATAACTAGATGACATTTAAAAATCATTAATCAACAGCTAACTAACCTATTACCTGAATGGATTTGTTTGGCAAAGAAACATGACCACAATACTGTGAAAGGGGGAATGAAAGGCTTGTTCTGAGAGCAATCAAAAAACACAAATGCAGATTCCAATCCAAGATGACTTGCTTAATGCCAGGGAAAAGGACTTCAGCAGTAAATAATGAACGCTGTGGTCTTTTATGGTACAGACAGAAGCATTTAAGAGAAAAAGATAGGCACATTACAACATAATCTTGTAGGTTTTTAAGCACCACCACCAGATACCCTAAAGTCACTTCCTAAACCACAGATCTCAAAGGAACAGACTCAATGAGAAATAATAGGTAATTTTCCCTCACCCATCACTACAAAGCTAGGGAAGAAGTGTAGACATTAAGAAAGCTAGACATTAAGTGTATTGAAGTAGAACTTCAAGGTCACCATTCAGTTCTTAGAAAGAAGGTCAGCACATCTGATGCAACAGAATGCAACTAAATATTTTAGGTACCAAAGAAAAGAAGACTTATGTTCCATATCTTACTGGCTTCTTCAGCGAGAACTAACAATAAACAATCCTAGAATTTTTAGTGTACCAAATACATTACAAACAACATAAATTTTGATTTCCAGAAATGTGTCCTTATATGGACAAGTCTATTACAGAGTAACTTCTGTCCTTCCCTTTCCTCCTGCTGAAACAACAGATACTCCAGTTACATTACGGGTAAGCTTTCTTATATAAACTGGCATTAGTACCTTTTAGAAGATACCTGCTAAACAAGCAGCACAAGTCCTACACATTTTTCCAACACTATGTATTAAAAAGAAGACATGCAAGCATTCCTGTCACAGTTTCTCCAGGATGCAAACGTTCTCTTACAACATTCTCCTAATAAAATAATCTGCAACTAAGTCAAAATAAGGACAGCACTTATGACTTTCTTCATACTGAAGTTCCTGTACAACATTTTATGATGTATTTACCTTAAAAAATACAAAAAGTTTTCATGGTTACTTTTATTTGTATTGCACTTACCTATGGCAGTGTTATACTGTTGACGGCAATATCTTTTCTTCACCATAATGCTCACATTCTAGAGGAAAAGCACCAAAAGGCAAAGAGACACATATATGTAGTATTCGCAATTACTTAGCATGTAAAAATTTCTGATATAGAATGAAAGTACAGTTTTTGGAATTGCCATAGTTTTCTTAGACTGTTAAGGAAGATTCAGCAGATTTTTCTGAAAGACTCAACATAATTTTTAAGGCTCAGAAGTCAGACATCATTCAAAAGTGTGCATCATCTGAAGTGAAAAAGGAATACATACAGTGTAAGCATTCTAAATTATTTCAAAAATTCTTTTCTTGCTTTGTGATAGTTACAGGCACTCTGAAAAACATACCATCCTTGTCCCCATTTTGCAGCTTGATTTTGTTTAATTTTCATTTTTTCATCTCTGCCTACAAAAATGAGCACACTTAAACCATAAACTTCAGCACAGCATCAGCAAATGTTGTTAGGATTTAAATAATTGCTCTTAGCTAAAGAAGTATATGACTAAACATCAGGATAGTGGCAAACACACCATCAAAGCCAAGTTAACAAAGCAACATCACAGGACTGAAATAACTATGTTCAAGTACAAAGAGAAAGAGAAGGCAAAAGAAGCTATCAAAAAAAAAGGTCAAAATGGTATTACATTGAAGGAAAAGTAATTAGATCTCAATTATAAACTAAATCTACAATCCATATAGACTGAAGATAAAATACAAAACAAGATTGGAAAAAAGCAAGTAACTTCAGAGTAACTGAGATGCAGAACTAACAATAGCTACCAGAGGTTCCTTTTTTTTTGTGTAAGCTGATAGACTTTTCCAAGCACTCTAGAGAGACCAGCTGAAAGACTTTTCCAAGCACTCTAGAGAGACCAGCTGAAAAGTAAGGAGAGACAAAGTGAAGACAACTAAGTGACAACAGACTTTCAACTGACTGACAAGTCTCACAAACTAACACCTGCAGAAGTATCCCTAGATTAGAGCTACAAATCTACACATCTCTCTAATCTCAGTTTGAAAATGCTCCAGTTAACACTACCAAACACTATATGCCACATAAGAACCCTATTCTGTAGCAGCAACAACTCTCTAGGATACTATATAATGCAGAATAAAAGAAAAGCTCATTTAAGTACCTTCTTCATTCATGTGTTTCTCAAATGCCTGATCCTGCAGCAGCAGCAGGAGTACCACTGTAATTATACACAAGCTGACATATTCCGAAGTGTTGTCATGACAATGTTCACATTCAAGTGTGCAAGTCACCTTTAAAATAAAAACTTACTAGCTACTTCATTCCTTTTTTATGTTCCACATTTACTCCTAAATAAACTAATTAAGAGAACATTAAAGTTGCTAAATAGACGATTCCACTGCCCAGGAATGACAAACTTAAATGAAACATGCAACCATAACTGCTCCCTTAGGTAACATAAACATTACCCTTCACATTGCAATTACAAGAGTCTCTATCACTGCTAGTATCAGTATACTAACATTTTTCTCTATTTTTAAGAAAAGCACACAGTAGCAAAAGAGCCACAGAGGAAAATAAAAAACTGATAGAGCGTTAAACTAGATTGGAAGAAGGAAAAGGACATAAACAGGTTTGACAGTGATAAGCAATGGGATAGTATGAATGCTAAAAAAGTTAGCAGAGAAATTTTCCACCTTTTACAGTCTTCTGTGAAAGTCTCCATTCTCACGCAAACTAAGCTGAGAGACTGTTTCCTATTTTGTAAACTATTTGCAGGGGCAGGGTGTTGTGAGAATGCAGTGGATACTGTTTCAGTTCACTGAAGAAAATACTTTAAAATAGGCATCGTAGCATTCAGCCAATCACTCTGGGAGGTGTATGGTCAAGCACCCAATAATGTTATACCACTTTTGCGAACAATGCTATATAAATGAGTCTGTAATTAATTAAAGGATTCCATCCCATTTACCCTGGACTCCTCTGTCGTGCTTCTCACCATCCCTGCGGGTCACAGCGACAGGATGGTATGCCAAAACTCGAGGAACTGAGTGCTAGTGAGATCCTTAACCTGGTCCATGAGACATCAGCTACAACAGATCACACCCGAAATGTTTCCACACCAACACACACAGCACAAGGAACATCACTGGAATAAATGAAACCAGGCAGGATGAGCCCTGTGACTGGAGCGCCATGTTGGACAGTCACAGGCTCTTCAGGAGGGACAGGCAGGGCAGGAGAGGTGGAAGGGCTGGAATGTACAGAGCCTGAAGTTGGCAATGGCAGGGTGACAGTGTCTGAGTAAGGATTAAGGGACACACAAATAATGCAGGTGTCATCGCAGAAGTCTGCTATGGGCCACCAAGCCAGGACAATGATGCCAGTGAATTATTCTTTGAGGAACTAAGGGACACCTTCAAAACAACTGCCTTTGTCCTTATAGGAACATCAATTTGTCGGATGTTAACTGGGAGCATCACACAGCTGGCAAAAACAGGTCCAGAAGAGTCCTAAACCTGGATAGCCTCATGATACAGCTACTGAGAGAGCCAGCTAGAAAAAGTGCCCTCCTTGATTTGTTGCTTACTAACAGGGAGGATCTCATGAATGAAGCTGCCTTGGCCACAATGACCACGAAGCAATCAAGTTTAAAATCTCCGTTGTCAGAAGGAAAAGTGCCAGCAAAATTCCAGCCCTGGGCATGAGAAGAGCTGACTTCAAGCTGTTTATGGAATGAGTAAGGTGCCCTGAGAAATGCTTTTTGAGGGTCCATCAGGTCCGGTCATTTTTTAAGCACCACCTCCTAAGGGCACAGGAACAGGCAGTTCCAAAATGTCAGAAGTCAAGCAGAGGAGGCAGAAGGCCATCTTGACTGAACAGGGATTTTCTCTTGCAAATAAGGCAAAAAAGTGAGGTGTATGCACAGCAACTTTAATAACCTGACACATTGAGCAACCTGCTCCTGGAACATTGCAAGAAATGAATGAGTGCCAACTGAGGTGATTTTCCACAGACAGTAAAAAACATTTTATACTGAACTTCTCTGTTTTCAGAAGAAAGTATCTGCAAGGTGCAACTAAGAAAATACTAGTGGTTGAGGTTAGAAGTGAAACATGTCTCCCATAACCCAGTCTGGTGGAATGGAAGAACTACAGAGATGCTGCTTACCACCTCAGGGAGAAAATCGATGTGGCCAAAGCCCAACTGAAGCTGGACAGAACTGTGGGGAACAATAACGAGTTTTTTTCAAATACATTAATGGCAAAAGGCAATCAGAAATAAAATCAGCCCATTACAGAATGAGGATGGTCATCTCACAAATCTCACAGACAGAGACAAGGCAGAGAGAAGTATAATGCTATCTTTGCCTCTGTCTTCAACACTGATGACCGGTCAAGAGGGTCTCAATACTCCTAGATGGAGAACTATGGCTGTAAGAATGACAAACTCCCAGTCAATCCCAAACTTCTGTGGGACCTGCTGTTTCAACTGGATCCCTAAGAATCTATGGGGCCTGATGGGTTTCATCCAAGAATACTCAAAGAGATCACTGATATTATCACAAGACCCTTCTCCATGATTTTTGAAAGGTCTCGGGAATCTGCTGAAGTCCCACTTGATTTGAAGTTGCTAATGCCCCAATTTTCAGGGACTGCAAGAAGGATGACCCCAGAAACTACAGGCCTGTCACTCTAACTTCAGTTACTGGTAAAATTATAGAGAAGATTATTCTGGGAAATACTGAAAAACTCCTTAAGGACAGTTAACCACCACAACCAGCACAATGTAAAAAAGCCATTGAGCTGTTAAGAGTGCCCAAAGGAGGGCACGAGGATGGTGAAGGGCCTTGAGGAGAAGCCGTGTGAGTGGCTGAGGTCACTTGGTCTGTTCAGCCTGGAGAGGAGGAGACTGAGGGGAGACCTCACTGCAGCTACAACTTCCCCATGAGGGGAAGAGGAGGGGCAGGTACAGACCTATGGTGACCAGTGACAGGACCTGAGGGAATGGCCTGAAGTTGTGTCAGGGAAGGTTTAGGTCAGATATCAGGAAAAGGTTCTTCACCCAGAGGGGGGTTGGGCACTGAACAGGTTCCCCAGGGAAGTGGTCACAGCACCAGCCTGACAGAGTTCAAGAAGTGTTTGCGCAATGATCTCAGGCACATGGTGTGACTCTTGGGGTGTCCCGTGCAGGGCCAGGAGGTAGACTTTGATGATTCTTGTGGGTCCCTTCCAACACAGGATATTTTATTATTTTATGAAAGACAGTAAAAAACAGTCCTGGTTTAAGCACAAGGAACTTAAAATTCACTCAGCCTCCTGGCATTTTCATACCTCTGCATTTCTCGCCTCTCAAGTATCTGCTCACATACTTCTACTCCCAAGGGCTCATGATTTTTGGCAATGACAGTAATTCAGCAACACGGCTTCTCCTCACATCTTCTAGAAGAGTGCAGAAGAAGTTTCTAGTGCCTCCACTAAAGACTTCCAAGAAACTTTCTCTGACATCACATGTAGTTTTTATGGAACACTCCACCTACTACAAAGCCCTTAACTGAGATGGGGGAACAGTCATGTTCACTTTCCAACAATCATCTGAATGTTACAAATACATTTGGACTACAGAGAGAATAATACAAGACTCCATGCAACAAAACTCCTTTAGAAATACTTAAGAGTAGAAAATCTGAAATTCATTCTACAAATCTGATACCAAGCAAGAGCTTCATTGTGAGGTCATCAATACAAAATTTAAATATCTAATCAACTATGTCTGCTATTTTTGTATGCCTCACAGAAAGTTTAAACTGTTCTTTCTAGATTAGTTATTACTGCATAATTTTCATTCATCTTTATATACATGTCTCCATACAACAGAAGAAATCTAAGGAATTTCAAATCCACAGCAAATAGGCTCATAATTGAAGACCCCTTGTAAGTTTAGGACAGCAGTTTCTAACTGTGAAAAAGTTTTCAGATAGAATTTGAATTTGAAAATACCTCTAAAATTATATATGGTTTAGTCAGATCCATTGTTCATTTAAAATGAAAAATAAATATTTCATGACTGAAGAGTGGATTTAAATATTTTCACTTTAGTCCAATGAGAGAAATTCAGGCTTTCACATGACTTTGATGTGACCCAAATAGGTTGAGTTGCTATTCCAATCATTTATATTACAAATAAATATGTCTACAGCTTTATTTTTTGTATAATATTTTCCTAGGCAAACTCTAAAATAAAAAGTTGTTAAATGATTCATTGCATAACGCAATTAAATGCAACCAAATTATTACTTCATCATTTTTCAGAAGCAGAAAAAATACACAAAATCACTGACACCTTAGTCAAAACTGAAGACAAAATGGGTGTGCTGAAATATTCGGTACGTAAAACTTTCAAAGATGGTACATACTCACGGTATCAGCTTTCAAAAGCAAAGAACATTTCCAAACAAATTTCTCCTGTCAAAATTTCTCTCTCCAGTTATCAATAACCTGTATCAAAACTGCTCATTACTGAATCACTTTACAAGTCTTAGATGGTGTTCTCTAAATGTGACTTGAACATAATGAAAACTTACTCATCAGTAACTCATTGTGTTCTCAACAATATAATGTACTTCATATACCTGGGGAATTCCAAGACTAATGTAGCCTGATCTTATAACATTTTAAAAAACTTTTAACATAAAAACAAAATACAGCTTGGCCTTATCTGCTCTTTATATTTTCAGATGTTAGTTAATTCCTCAAAGACTACTTTATTCTCCCATTCCTTAGGTACTTATTCTGACTTCAATTACCTTGGAAGCACTGTAAAAAGAACATGTAAATCCTCTGAAGTAGCATCTTTTTTCCTAAAAAGACCACCAATATTTTGTAGCAGATGTGAACTAATCGAAAAATAAGGGTAGTCTTTCTCAGCTTCACATGGGAGGACTACTCTCTCCACAATAATAAGGTAAGAAACATAGGGGATATACAAGAAATGACAACGCACCTAAATAAGGTCTTTGGCAGCATCCCCATTCAAGCCATGAAAAACCACTGCCAGATCCTTTCCCTGCCAGTTTGCCTTTCAAAATACTGAACTACAAATCCCACATTTGCTACATTTCTTCCACAGAGAAAAAGTACATAATATACTGCAACGTTGGAAATCCTTCCTAGAGTTTCAGCAGCAAAGAGGGAAAACACACAAAGCAACTGCTACTTCTTGATCACATCAAATTTTTCACACTTCAGAAGACACAGGTGTTTATTTAAGAAGGCAAATATAATAACCTAATTTCAAAGGCAAATGAAATCTCCTCATAACAGATCATGCAGGAGCTCAACTGTGCAGTTTATTTCTCAGTGTGCATGGCCCCAAAACACTTTTATTTTGATTCATGCTCTTTAGCACTCCAACGCAACTAAGATCACAAGTACACATAAATTGTTTCCATTACCAGAACTTCCAACAATATGATGTTTGTATCTCAAGTACCTTCTAAATTACCACTTCTTTTTTACTTAAAAGTCTCAGTTTTTCACATATTCTTATTTTCACTTTCTGAAACTCAGACAACAGTACTGTTCTCACAACATTCTTTTTCCACATATGCCTTCTGTAACGCTAACCTATTCTAGACTCAAGTTTTGCAAACCAAGAACAGAATTTATTAATTTTGGTGTACAAATTAGACTATCAGCAGTCCTAAAAATTATTATTTTTTCTAAATATATATTTGCTTACTCTTACAGATATGTATGATCTTCCTCATAAAACAAAGGTATAGGTAACTGAACGTAAGTCTACATACACCTACTCTCAGTCTACAAACACATATGAATGAGATGCACTCAAAGAGGCAGCCTAATTGAAAATGTCAAAGTAAATCCAAATGTCCTTCTTATGAACGAAAATTTACATAACCAAGCCTTCTAAAAAGTCTTGTTTCCATCTCCAGCTGTAAATACATTGAAGAAAAATAAAAAATCACCTTTTTCTCTTACCGTATCAATTGCCACACACTATTTTCAACAAAAATAATTCATTTGAGATTCTAGAATAAGCATTTCAGTTTGCATGTACATAGGCATTTCCCTAGGGAAAGTTCATCAGCAAGCCACATATGGCCAGATATAATCCTCCTTTAATGCACAAAATCTAACAGGGAAACAGCTTTATTAACACATTTAATCAACCACTCCCCTGTGCAAAAACTAACCAAAAACCTACCTCATCTTTATTGAAGCTTGTTTAAGAAGTCTATTCTAGTTAAGCTAGCGTAATTTTTTTCGTACCAAGGTTTAAAGTCACATGAACAAATCTGAGGGCTGCCAATATCCAAACTACAGTATCTGTTCTGTACATTTAATTTTGTCAGTTGAAAATCTGCTACCTAATGAACAATAATGCATCCTTCTACACCACCCCACTGCCAGCTCTGGTCAAAATGCTGTCACATCAGAAGACAGGTATAGTACTCGAGGTCATCCTAACTCAATACAATTTTTCCACAAATACCAGACTGGACTAACTATGTAGCAATTAAGATCTCCAAGCAATCTCTTCATCTCTGTTAATTCTAAACAAACATTAGCAGAGATGGTCACGGCATAAACATTTTTATTTTCTCACTGACCTGGACAGCAAGTTTGGCCCTAACCTATAAATCGGACTTCATCATAGGCTTTCACCACAAAACCCTACCAACTTCACTTTATGATTCCATGCAAGTGCATGCATTTACTTGATCAAAGCTTCTGTGCATGCATCCTTCTTGCACTTTCATATAATCACCATTTCAGAGTAAAAGTTGTCAGAAAGGAGAGTCATAACAACAGGAATAACTTTTAGAAGTCTAATCATGACAGTATTAAAGCTGATTTACTAAAGAGCACAGAAAGAACAAAACTGATGGTTAAGCAATATTTCAGTCATTTGTTTTTTCACTTTTCCACCACCACAACCATACAGACTTAAATGGGTTATATTGTCCACAGCTGACAGAAAGCTAACGCTGAGCTAGCTAATACTACATAATGGAGGCTTCAATTTTCTACATGAATAATTGTACCACGGCACACAACTGTTATAGCAGCACAACAGAAAGGTTCAGATTAGCCTAAGGCTAGGCCAGAGAAACTGTGAAGTTAACACATCTAAAAGTTAGAAAACAAAGCAAAGAGTATTGCATTTCATCTAACACCGTAACTACATCTGAAGACAAAATTAAGCACCATGGTAAAGCACACACCAGTGCTACATGGGAAAAAAAACCCCAAAACATTTCTGAGAGTCCTAAAAACACTAATTCTGTCTCCAGGTTAAATTTTGTATTGGCTAAAATACATAACGTGCTCTAGTATTCCACGGTGATTGCGAAGATCAGTTTTCAAAATTAAAGGTATTTTTAGTTTTCTGACACAATTCACTCTGTCACTTAACTTTAATTACATGATCAAATTCTATTTCAAGAACTTAGATAGGAGCCAAATTCAAATTTAGTAACTCCACATGTCAGGAAAGGGATAACTCACAGTATAGGAAATGTCTCCAGACTAAGTTTTGCAGCTATGAATCTGTCAAGGCTTTTTAATAATAACAAACTACACGGCAATCAGATTATTCTGCTGTCCTATTGTCTCCATAAACTGGATAGGTACCTTTCACAGCAGTTCCAAGTATTTCACTATGAAATACACTTGCAACTCTCCTCTCACTTGCATGGCTTTCACTGCAATGTATACCTAAAATGTCTTTATTAAATTGAAACTATAGCTCTACAGTCTTCAAAAGGCTATAAAGCCTTTTTCTTGTGTCGTAATTTTAATACAGAAAAAAATGTACGGAAAAAGTCTCAGACACCACACCAAATGGAATCATGCTTGACACCTTCATATTGAATGCATACAATGCCTAGTGACACAAATTTAAGGAAAAACACTAGCCACAGTTAAGATCTTGGATTCATCATTAGTGAGGTAATACAAAACATACTTAAACCAATGCCCTCCTGTGGAACTCAAGAGGAAAAAACAAGCCTCCCAGTGTTTTACACAAAATCAAACAACATTGAATATAAAATCATCTGATGTAAATTAAAAGTTCTGAGAACAAAATAACCTGACGCTATTGACACCAGTTTTGCCACGGTCTGATGGTAATTACTTAACTACACTGATTTTAAATCAAAACAAAATTCTCAAGCACTAAAATGAGAAAATGTCAGTATTGTGATGTGGGCACTGTGTAGTAAACTCTTGATGTACTACTCAGGAAGATTAAGATAGAAACATTCCTCAAGCATCAACACTAGGTAAGCTTAGCTGTCTACGTATTAGTGTTCAACACCATAACAGCCCCAGTGCAGTAATTTCAGCTTGCTAGGTATCTTCCACATTTACACAGTATTCCCAAGCCACCCTCTGATACATCTTCAGCTCTCTTTCTTCACAAAACCCCTTGTTCCTTCCCACACTAAAATGTTCCCTTCTCGCTCAGTGAAGAGAGATGTTCTGTTGCTTGCCTGGTATCACAAGTTGCAAGCTGAACAGCTCTCAAGCTACTATCACAAAAAACAGGTAACATCCCCCCTTCACCATGGTAATGGTTAATAAATATGTACTATCTAAATTGGTTTTTATGAAGCTTATAGGAACTTATCTTCACAGGCATAACAATCTAAGCTTGGTGAAAACTGCCCTAGAAATTCCAAATTTCAATAGGCAGCAGTTGAGAGAGCTACACATCAGAAATACCTAATTTCCTTAAAAAACAGACTTTTTTCAGAAGAAAATTCAAAGTACAATCTTAAAAGTCTCCCAGTGTTTTACACAAAAACAAACAATACTGAATACTGTTGGAAAAATGAAAAGCAAAGAAGAGCATTTCCATAAAGACATTTATATCTCAATCTGACAAAAGCTTAAGAGCAAATTTAGTTATTCTGTCTTCCTCTTGTCTGTCAGAAAAATTCTGCCTTCCCTCTTTACTGTTAACCATAAATTCAAGTTTCATCCTTATTTCTCCAGATTTAGAGATTCCTCAGCCTACCATCAGCAAATGTTACACAGAAACTTTAATAACCTGACACACTGAGCAACCTGCTCCTGGAACACTGCAAGAAATGAATGAGTGCCAACTGAGGTGATTTTCCACAGACAGTAAAAAACATTTTATACTGAACTTCTCTGTTTTCAGAAGAAAGTATTTGCAAGGTGCAACTAAGAAAATACTAGTGGTTGAGGTTAGAAGTGAAACATGTCTCCCATAACCCTTAAAGCAATCATGTCCCTGACTTCAGCCTCTACAGCATTACTTCATCTTCCCAAGATTACTGCACAATTACTTAGGATTTAAGATAGCTGTATTTTTATGGACATTATATATTTAAACTGACATGAAAAATATCAAGAGTATATGACATTAAATATGTTCTTCATTTTAAGCTAGCAGAACTCCTCTAAAGCAACACTGAATGCCTTTAAAGATTTCTTTATACCATTACATCAAAAAGCTGTTGAAACGTGCTAACAGCCATGTTAGCTACTTCATTTAAGTTCAAATATAAAGACCTAAAATGGAACATGCTTAGTGCCTTAAATACAGAAAGATACTCACAGGATTCTTCTACATATAACAATGCAATTTTTAAATAGTACTTTCTTTTAGGCTGCAGACATGTGTCCTACCCTGGATGAAATCACACCTTCCAGCCTCACAAAGGGAATCTGTCAAGAAGCCCATGCTTTTAAAGCATTTTCTACAAAAATACAGCCAATGCAGCTCTCAAAACATAACAGATGCAACATTCACTAGGTAATCAGCACCTCGAGCTGGAAGACAAACCGGACCAAAAAGAACAGTTTGATGGGCACAATAGAACCCAAGTCTGAAATGCAGTTCTGAAAAATGCAATTAGGTAACTATGATGGGTTAGTACAATGGCTCTTCTACTGCATGGGACACACTACCTGCTGCTCCTGCTGCTCACTAGCATCAGCACTCCATGCCTCAGTGGAGACATTACTCCCTCAGAGTAGCAGAAAGCTCACACACTCAATAAGCTGAATCCACTCAGTGGAGGATACAAGAGGCAAGACAGAGAGCATGAGTGGAGCTACAAAACTGCACAGACAGGAACGGAGCAGGGGAATGCCTGGTAGTAGAGAGAAGGGCCTTTCCAACAGCTGGCAGCACAGTCGCAATGACTGGTGCTTCACAGCCCATCAAGTGCATCTCTTCAAGAACATCACACCCCAGTGACCTCCATACGCAAACTGCCACCCAAACACCACCTTCAACTCTGCTTCTGCAGGAAACTGTTACATCTACATTCTGTTATTGCACACGGTTTACTGAATAAAGAGCATGGCAACTCACAAATTACTCAGTGAATAATTGCAGAGAATACAAGAAGGTGCGACAAACCACATACTTCAAACTGAAGCCCAGCCTCTGCTTGTCATAAAACATTTGTATTTTTGGCCTACTGAAAAGGACATCATCCTCCACTGTTGCAGTTCGCATCCTGTCTTAATCAAAAATAACATAATTTAAACACATGGTTGATGGAGTCTGCAGGGAAAAGAAATTATTTCTAGGGAAATGACATTAAATTATTAAGAGATTTCAGTGAAGTAAAACTGCTACTACAAAGTCTTGGCATGTTAAAAGCTAAGGTGGCTAGTAAGCTTAGAGAGAAGACCCTAAAGTATAGGAAAAAATGGTTGTAATTTTATTAATGATGTTACAGACGAAGTCAGATTAAGTAATAAACTTACTTGAATATGCAAATCTTACTTGGGTGTGTATCATGGGCTTCTGTGACCTACAGTTATCTGAGTAAACATTTTGGCAAAGACAGTTCTGATTGATCAGTATGTCTCCTCCCATTCCTAACTCCACTGCACAAGGCAGGATACCAGACACACAAATGGCAAGAAAACTGTTTTAGCTTTTCACACCTCCAGGATGTACTTATTTTGTACTAAATACCCTTCTTTGAACAGCCAAATGGAGATTTTAATGTATCTTATACTAAAAAGCTTTCCTACACAAACTCAAAAACACCCGATAAAGGAATGAAAAAGAGCGGGGAGTATAGTTCTTAAAAATATTCTCTGTAAGAGATAAGGAACACAGAGTTAAATAAACACCTTAGAACAATATGCTGGGAAACACATCTGTAATATTCGAAAATTGTTGTGTATTTAATAGTATATATTTATTTTTATATTTAATACAAATATTTATATATTTAATGTATATGTATATTTAATATAAAAATATTTTCTGCCCCTTTTCCTAGAAAGAATCCTTTTCACTTAAGGCAATGAATATATCATCTATAAAACACTAGAACAAAATATAAGAGGTGAGCTAAATCTGACCAAAATAAACTAATGCATATTTTACTACTATGAGTTTCAGAACTTCTTTTGAAAGTACTGCTTTCAGAAATCTCCCTAAGTAACCATAATCCAAACCAATTCCACAGCATGGACTGGTGTGTGATGTCTCCTCATCTACATCCTCCCTGTACCAAAGAGACATTAAATTGTAAGTGGCTTACCTAAGATCACAAGGAGGGACGGATGGTCCAGTCACTGTCTTCATCTGTGATCATCACCCTAGCTTTTAACTACTTTCTTACTAGTCTGCTTTTATTTAAGCAACTATTTAGCTTAAACACACCTATTTTTGTTCATCCAACTGTTTCAGCTATAGCTTACAACGTTCTAGAACTCCAGTGACAATGTCTAGGAGGCTACTCAGAATTAAACTTAGAAACAAGCTCAGCAGCATCAGGCTTGATCTCACTGCATTGTTTCTGCAGCCACACTGAGGAAGCATTAAAATGCCTACATAGCATAAAAAAAAATTAAGGACTATCAGAAAGTATAAAACAAGTACTTCAAAGTTATTTTTTTACCTTTTAATAGATATGGGAAATCAATTATATAGAAGTCTCAAAACATTTTTGAAAGTGTTAAAGGCCCCGCATACATTAGTTGGAAACATACCATTCCATTTACATTATTGAATTATTCCCCAGTATCACAGTCAGTTTAAGATCATCTGAACACAGACACAGCTGAAAAGGATTGTTCCACTCTTCCCCTAAGCACTGTCAGGTATTTTGCTCATACAACCTCAGGTGAGGTATGAGGGTTGACTGAGGACTCTTGACATTAATTTGCAGTTGAATCATTGAGCTTTAACTGTAAAGAAACAGTATGTCAAACTCCCTTAAAACTTTGTTATTCCTGTGGTTTGTGTGTGCTTTTAATTACACTTTTATGTATGCCATCCTAAAAAAATCACTTGAAAGTGAAAAGAAAAGCCTGAGGAACAAGATGTAGCTATATGTTTTGTTTACAGCAGACTGAAAAAAATGTTCAGCAGGAGAAAAGTTAGATAAAGACAGTTAATACAGCTGATCAGTACCTGTTCCTTAGAAAGTTCATTTTTGTAATCAGAAGATATTGGGGAAAAGTAACCACTGTCACTTCCCTATTCCTCATGTTCCATCTATTGCTGTCTCAAGGGCATAACTAAACTAAGTAATTCTTAAACATCATAAGACTTCCTAGTCTTTTTCAAACAAATTTTCAAGACAAGAATAGACAAGTCAGAAATACATGTAACTTTGATACTTCTAATCACAGAACCATTTAGCACAGTAACTAGTGAAACAAGAACAACTTTATTTTCATAGAACAAACTGCAGATACAGTGGGGATGCTAAGATTTGATACACTGCATGAGCTTTAATAATGCAATTAATTTAATTATGAGACTACCAAAAACTGAAAAATTACAACAGGAAGTAAATTCAGTCTTTTTAATCATACATAAGTAGGCTGGACAAGGAAAAACTCTTTTGTAGGTTCTGTTACTTTAGGGGAAGAAAAACTTCAGAAGTGTTAAGATATGGACTGTAACAGGTTGATTCTCTTAATTAATCTTAAATATATTTATCTTGATCACACAGAAGAAAAAAGCTCTACAGAAAACGTGATGAATGAGAACTGATACTCTAGATTCTGAAATTCACTTATATTTTATAAGCCAATCTATTTGATGCAAAGTGGCAAGAGAAAAAGATTAATTTCATTAGCTGAAAGTTATTCTCAGCTGATGTAAATAGTCAGCCGTTTGCCAGATAATTTCTCCATTTCAGGCCAGCACAACAAAATACCACTTTTTTCCACTGCAAATACTGTTTAACTGTTGAAACGTCTCAATTAAAAAGAAACTGACTAAGGGATATTGAGGTCGAGAGAAGACATCTGCTAAAATATAGCTAGCACAGAAACTTCTATCTCATCTTTACCCTTTAAAGCAAAATTGCATTACTCCCATCTTGGATTTTAACATCCCAATGCAGCTCAGGATAAAACGCATTCACTAGATAATTGTGTTCAGAAGAGGTATGAGAGTCTAAAGAGCAGATAAGTTGTTTATCCTTACAAGCAGTCATAACCCAAGCAGTAAGGCTTAATATGCTTAACAGTGTGCTTCACTTATAATCATGCTTAAGGACATGCACAGTATCTATTTCTAACTATGTATGTCAATACAACTGATCTTAACTACAAAATTCAGCAAGAAAAAAAAAAATCTTCGATTATATTCCAATTTCTTTTTACACACTGCATGTCACTTCAACGTTCATTAAGGACGTACCAGCAAAATGAACAGGAATGCCTGAAAATAAGCTCTGTCCAAGTTCCATGGCGGACCACTGAAATATCACTTCTAGAGATTTTAATTAATCAAACTTAAAACCATTACATTCAGAGTGCCTATAAATAACTTCCCATAAAGCAAAATAAAAGGTAAGAATAGAAGAGCACTGGCAGCTCAATTTCCCTCTAACCTGCTAATCTGCTAACCCAGCAGAATCGCACTCCAGCAACCTGCGTCTACAGAACAGGAAAACAAACTTACTTGTTCCTACAAACCCAGCTCAGTGCTCGGTCGGACCAACCGCCGCCAGCACCACCGACACCGGCTGCCAGCCAGTGAACCCCACCGCCGCGACCAACTCCTGCAGGAGAGGGCACTCGGAGGTCTCACAACGACGGCTTCTGACACCCGGGAGCGCAGCCACAGGGAGGTGACGGGCCCTTCCAGCGCCGGCCGAGCCCCGGCGGCACTGCCGGCGGCCGCGGGGTGCGCTCTGCCCGGCTCCCCGCACCCGCCTGGGGCAAGGCCCCGCACGGGCGCCGGCTCACTCTGCCCCGGCCGCTGCCGCGCTCACAGGGGGCTCCGCAGCTCCCGCCCGCCCCCCGGCCGCCAGGGAAAGGGGAAGGAGTCAGTCCAAGGCCTCGGCCCACGGAGGTGCTGCGGCCGCCGCGACCGACGCCGCTCCGAAAGGCGGCCGGGGACAGCGACCTACCAGGGAGCCGAGGGGAGCGGAGCGCACTCTCGGCGTTCGGCCCTTCACCTCCGGGCACTACTTTCCGTCCCGCCCCGCCCCTGGCGCGGGGCTCCGAAGGGGGGCCGGCCGGGGCGGTGCTCCGAAGCGGAGGTGAAGCGGCGGCAGCCCCGAGCGCCCGCCCCTTCCCACCGCGGCATAGGCGCCCTGGCGGGCGGGACGCGCCGCGCGCCCCTCGCGCGGGTGATTGACAGGCCGCGCCGGCCACTCTGGGGGCGGGAAGCGAACGCCAGGGCGGGGGAGGGGCGGGGCTTGCTGGTGGGCAGAGCCGGCAGCCAATGAGAGCGCCGCGGGGCGGGGCGGGGCCGCGAGGGGCGGCGCGGGGCGGGGCCGGGCACCAGTGCCGGCAGGGGTCCGGTGTAAGGAGGCTGAGCGTCGGCTCTCCCGTCAGAACCCCGAGATCCCGCTCGGAGGAGGCAGCGGCCCAGCTGCGCACTTCCCTCGCCTCAAGCGTCTCCTTAGTAGGGACAAAGGCACCTGTTCAGTGAAAGTCTGGCTTCCAGGGATTGCCCTGTGCCCAGAGGTGGCTGAGTCAGTGTCAGACGGCAGCTGCGGGGCGCCTGGAACCGCAGCTCTTTTGCATCCTCTGCTGGGTAAGAGTCCCCAAGTACCAGCATCCTTCGTCGCCGGGCGAACCGCGCCTGGCAGTTTCACAGAAATGCTGTGCCCGTCTTGTGCTCCCCGCGCTCGGCGGCGGCCACACCGCTTGTTTCGCACTGTCGCCACACGTGGGTGAGGTTACCCTGCTCGCCACACTCGGGCATCCTGCATTCCCTGTCCTGTGTATCCGTACAGGAAACGGGGAAGACAGAACCCCGCTCTCGCTTGATGTCTGCAACAGCTGCCACGTAATTATTTAAAAATATATATAAACGCTATATAACACCACCGACTTTGTGCCAACAGTCGTGCAAAGGAAAAGATCTTTAGGCCCTTTTTTAGTTCTCCAGTCAGGAGACTAGCATTTTAAAAACTTTGAAATTTGAGTAGCATTTAGGCCACAGAGGGTGTAAGGCTTTAAGTATTTTTTGTATTTGAAAGCATAAAAATAACTTTAAAAGTTTGTTAACAACTTGGTTTACAATCATAAATATGGAGGAGAGAGGATGCAAAGGGTAAGTGTTGGAGGTTCTGACAGCTCTTGGGAATATTGGTTGTTAAAATAATTTTTTAGCTAAAGTTGGCACATTCGAGAACATTCTAGAACTCCTTGTAGAAAAAAGAATTAGAAGCAATATACCCTCAAGAAACTTTCAGAAATCATTTGCTCAAGCTTCACTTCCTTGTCTTAGTAGACATTGAACTACTTTTGCCAAAAAATTCTCCATAGGCAATCTGTGCTGTTAGTCCTATTAAGAAGGATCTTGGTAACATTTAACTGTGATCTTGCAGCTTAGGCCCATTGATTATTGCCCTGTATTCATGCTAAGTATTTTGCAGTGTGCTGGTATATAGGGCAGGCCTCAGGAACGTCACTGTCTTTCATTCTCAGAAATGTGTTAACTCCTCGCTTACCCTGAGGAGCACAGAATCACCTTCAGAACTTCTCTCTGCCAGCAATTCACCTCGACCTCTCTAGCATCATACGTGACAGTACAGAGAGCTGGTGTTCTGCTTTGAAAGTTTCCCCTCTGTAAAAGATGCCTTTATCAAAGAGGAGTGAGCACATACTTAGTTCCAATTACTATTGCAGTAGTAGTGACAGACACAAGCATTCCACTCTCCCCAGCAACTAAGCAGAGACAAAAAACAGTCTTGTACTACTGTGATGCCAAGTTCATCAACTTTAATCAGAAATGGACACATATTCACAAGTACCAATACTGGTTTTCCCAACCTTTTCTAAATACAGCCTCATAAACCTAACAGTAAGTGCAGGTTTGGGGGGGGGTTGTGTGTAAAAGCTGTAGGATATTTTTCCAGTTATGACTGGCCATTAGTTCAACTTAACAAATTACTTGATTACCTGTAATTCTAAGATTTGGCTGATGAACATAAGGCAAAAGAGAAAGATGTCTTCCACATCTCAGAATTTAAAGAAAAGTGCATCGATTTTGGGTAGTTAGAATTACAGCTGGGCTGCAGTGGTGAAGAAAGTGGATGATTGCTACATGTAATCTTAATTTTTAAGAGCATCAGAGACATGCCATGCCATACATCAAGTACATAAAACAGAAAAAGAGTGCTGTGGCTTCAACTTTATAGTGTTCTTGTGGTTTAATCCCAGCCAGCCACCAAGCTCCACGCAGCACTCACTCACTCACTCCCCTACCAGTAAGATAAGGTAGAGAACTGGAAAAGTAAATGCCAGAAAAATTGTGGGTTGAGATAAAGACAGTTTAATAGGGAAAGCAAAAGCCACAAGCAAAGCAAAACAAGGAATTAATTTGCTGTTTCCCACATGCAGGCAGGTGTTCAGCCATCTCCAGGAGAGTAGGGCCCCATCACACATAGTGGTGACTGGGCAAGACAAACACTATCATTCCAGACATCCCTCCCCCCTTCTTACTTCTTCTGCCAGCTTTATATGCCGAGCATGACGCCACGTGATAAGGAATATGTCTGTGGTCAGTTGGGGTCAGTTGTCCCAGCTGTGTCCCATCCCAGGTCCTTGTGCACCCACAGCCTACTTGTGGTGAGAGGCAGGCAGGGAACCAAGCAGCCACGAGCAACAGACAGAGAAGGCTTTGGCTCCTTGTAAACACTGCTCAGCATTTACTAAAATATACATGTGTTACCACACATGGTGTTTCTAGCACAAATGCGAAACACAGCCCCATACTAGCTACTGTGAAGAAAATTTACTCTATCCCAGCCAAAACCACCATATGAACATCCCAAAAGGTGATATAATTTGCTATGTATATATATGGATGCTGTTCTAAGTGAAGGAAAAAGTACTTCCAGTGTTTAATCCTAGTCTGAGCGTTATTGCCCTCATGGAAAGGAATCCTTTGACAGTCCCTGCACACACAGCAAAGTAACAGAAATTGCCAGGTACCACACCTCTTAACTTTCCAAAACTTTTTATCTTTTTATAAAGTACATTATTATAAAGGTGACATGATACTTTGTTCCCCCTAATATTTCAGCTTGCATTTTAATACCATTTGGCACTATTTCACCAGCTGCTTCCAGTAGCCTACACCATTTTATTTATGCTGTATTTTTCTAATGAACTTATTCCCCCTTGCCATGCCAAAAATAGTAATTAAATACTAGATACTAATAAATTAAATTCTCGCACTAGAAACCCACAGGGGTAACATCTGGCTTTTAAGTATTATAGTTCCGCTTTCCCTTCACATCTTAAAAGCTCTTCCAGCTTCTTAAGATCTCTGTTCATTTCACACATGTGGAAGAAATGAATGTGATTCCTCCTTCCATCCTTTGTTTTAAATTCATACTGATTTCTAAATATTGGTATTTTTCTCACTGGCATAGGATTTGAGCCAGTCAAGCTCATTTAGAATGATTGCTCTCACTCTGGTATCTCAAACACAGTCCCTTCAAATTTCTTCCACTCAGGATCCTGTAACTTAATCCATGTGCCTAGGAAGATCTCAACACCTAAATATAGAGCTAAACAGGCAGTAATATAAGCTGCTGCAGTAATTTTTTTCTTTTTTATGGATCATCCAAATTCTGTTAAATTACCCTTTTGTTTAAGTTCTTTATTCTGGTCTAAAAGTTACCAGCGAGTGATAAAAAAATTACTGTGACACAGTACAGTATATAGTCACAAGCCAGCACTTCACCAGCTTTTAGCCCTATGTGGAGAGGCAGTGGAGGGAATCTGTTCCTGGCTGCTGCAAATGTGTGCCTACAAACAGAGAAAACAAACAACCCTGGGTACCCTTCATTTGTTCTAAAGTTCATGCAGTTTGGCAGCATGCTGATGTGAAGGAGAAAGCCTTACCTGGCTGGACTGAGCAGTATGCATTGCTGACTGGAATTGTAGTCTACTTTTAGGTTCCAAAATTAGAGGACCACAAGGAGCATTTTATCGTCCTTTTATGAACATAGCCCAGCAAGGAACCTAGATTTGTTAATACCGTAAGAGAGACACGTGAGGCTTGTGCAGGTCATGGTGTAGTGCTGTCATTGCTAAGGGTGGTGACGTGACCAGTTAAAGAATTCCTGTAATGCATCAATCTCATACATCATACAATCATAAAAAATAGATAGAATAAATAGAAATAAAAAAGTTACTCACTTCAGCTGTTTATGTCATCTGACTCACGTACAAATGTTATACTACTTTCTCTTCACAATCCTGAAATTCTTGGCTGAGCTAACTGCTCAGCCATTTGTTAGCCACCATTTTTCTTTGGAAGAACTCCCCATAACTGGGGAATAGTAATCCTACATGAGGGAGAGATGTGAAAAAGTTCTGGGATCAGGTTGATTCCCTCCATAGTAATGGACAAAAATGAGCTTTTAAAAGCTGCTGGAAATCAGAATTGCACCAAAAAAAAAGAAAAGTGGAAAAAAAACCAAGCAAAAAGAGGACATGAGAACATGTAGACCTTCATTGCTGATATGCCTCAACTGCATCTAAATCTGTTTCCATACAACTGGTGAATTAGCCCATTAAATTGTATAATGAAAAATACGTGAGTCAGGTCAAGTGAAAGGACTGAAAAGGCCACATACGTAAGAACCACATGATAAGGTACAGAAGATCATGCACTTTGGCAAAATGCTAGAATTCTGGAGTTTGAGATACTGATCAGTGATCTGATTGTTGATCTAAGGCTGCTTCATGTACAGAGAGGATTTTGTTTGTTTTAAGCATTTAATCATAGACCTGCTTAACCTATTGTAATCACGTTGTCATTTATCCAAGAGGTTGAACAGAACACACGTATTTTTTCATTTAAGTAGGAGTGATCATCAAAGCTCAAAATTCAGGGACAAGAAAACATGGAGATTGAAAGTTTTTGGCAAAAAATTAAAGAGGCATTTGAAAAGGTTTTCTGTCCCATAAGCACTTTCAAAGCTGAGCTTCCCAGTAAATGTTGAAAATAAAACTAGACACTTCTCTCAGAATATTTAGAAAGAAATGTATTGATTTCATTATAAAGCTACTTTGTGGTTTTCATCCTATGGTTCCAATTTTAAGTATTTTAATTTAAAGCTGATACAGGTTGGTTTTTTTTTAATTGAGGGGGTTTTTATTAATATAGAGTATTTTTAAGAGTAACTTTTCTTTTTCATCAGTATAAGATTCCTTATATTCTGTTTATCCCATTTTCTGTTTTCAGTATGTTTTAGTAGTGTCTCCGTAATTCTGGAAAAATAATGAAAAAAACCTAAACCAAAACCCAGAAGAATACTGCTGTGATGTAAATTTTTTCAATCTTTTTCAGGCACTGGATCTTTGTGATTATTTCCCTCTCTTACTGTAACAGTAAGGAAGTACAAATAAACTAAGTGTTTCAAGCTATTCTGCAACATTTTCTTTCATAAGAGTAGGTAGTAAGGTTCAAGGTTTTTAAAATGCTGCATTTGCTAATATATCACAAACTACACTGGAAACTGTACTTTATTTTTATGCCAGCTGCTAAACAGTTCATTATTTGGCTTTAATATTCATTGTTCTCCCCAATCCTTTCCCTTGAAGAGGAGCAACAAATACTCCTTTGAATCTAGATTTTTACCCTTGATTACACCCAAGATTCTGCCCTCAAATCTGTTCTCTAGTTTATTAACTGTTTGAATACTACTTCAGAAAATCAATAGTACACTAGTCACATTAGGGTTTGGCTTTCTAATTGTCTACCCAATCAATAGCATTCTGCTCATTGACCCTAAAAATATTTCCTGAAATAGAGTAATTGATCAGATACAGAGCTACATGGCAAAATTATGGCTGTGCTACCGAGCCCAAGTGGCTTTTGTATAGTAGAAGCTAGAGAATGCTCTGAAGATTTGTATCTTATTATGTACTGTACTGGCTCTTATGAAATTAATGGGAATGCATTTAACATTAAAATGTTAAAGAGAAGTAACTCATATCCATCATTACTCAAATCATGCTTTCCTGTTGGAAGTAACTAGTTTTACAGTAGTAAAATGCATGTTCAGATTTGTATTGCTTCTGCTTGGTTTTCCAGATATAAATATTGCACTGTATCTTACATTTCTCTGAAAAATGGACTGTATTTTACAGATAGAAAATTAAGGAAGAACTGAACCTAAAAAATAACTTTGTTGTTAAAACACATTCAAAAGGAGATTCTCTTGTCTTTATTTAGGTTTCTATCTATGCTATTGATTCATATGAGTTTCTTCCACTAATTTTGACCCTAAAGAAGTGCTACGTATCTTTTTAAGATATGAGTATTAAATTTCTGAAAATTGGATTCACATGGATTTGGAGGACAAAATAAGATCACCTGCCCAATCCAGAAATAGAAACCACTTATAAAATCAGATGGAACATAAGGGATGAAATAGCTTGGCTTCCGTAACATCACTACCTTTTCATTAATTCAATAAAACCTGTTTTTAAGGTCTCTCTATGTTGCTGCTATTATATAATTTTCTCTGGATACTTGCCAATGATGTGCTGAAAACATGGGCATTTCCACAAAACTCACCTTCTTTATTCATGAAGAATAATAGTATATTATTGTATGGTATATAAATGCTAAGCTCAGAGGATGATTACTATTACAAGATCAAGGACATTTCTATGAATCGCTCTTTGTGAAAATCCTTGCATTTGTAATCTACAAATTCTGGCAGCTGTTTGCTGTACTGAAAAAGAAAAGGATTGTGTGGGGAAAGGTAGAAAGATAAGATAAATACAATACGAGCTTTTTTATTTTTACAAATAGTTGCTATATGTTATTAGACATGTTTGAGGTTTGTTTTGTTTTCTTTTGAGTTTCGGAAAGTTTGCTTGTTTGGGGGGTTGATTTTGTTTGTTTGTTGCGGGGGGGGGGAGGGGTGTACTGGTGTCCCAGTAATGGATTTATTACTTCAATTAGTTAAACTTCTGAATTTTTTTTTGTCAATTCAAAAATCATGCAAGCAAATTTCTAGTTCTAAGAATCATATTTTATCCTTAGTTATACTCTGTCTCTAAAGGTTACAAAGGTAAAATATATCCTGATTTATAATCTTGTATGAGCAATTGAGACAATGGAATATGCTGTCTTGAAGCAGCTAGTGGATCCCTGAATTAACTAGTTTATATATTTCTTAATTTTTCCTCCGTTTTTCTTCCTTTTGAAGACAAAGATGTATTACTGCCCAGAGGTGTCATCAAATGCTTCCCATTTCCATCTGGAAAAAAAAGTTGACTTTTAGAAAATTTCCCAAAGCTTTCCCCTAGGAAAATTACATTGATAAGGCACCTTATAACCGCTTTGTATTCATAGAAGCCCCATCTGAAGAAACTCTTTAAGATAATACCAGTCTGATTTAAAGATACACTGAGCAGTTTCCACCTGCTCCGGCCTGAAGCATGTTTTGAAATCAGCCCTTGGCCTTTATATGAGAACAAATGCAAACAGCATTCCACAGGATTTTTGTTATTTGTCCAAAGGACCTGAACCATCACTGCCCAGGGATTAGTAAGAACATAGCAGTCACATATAAAACTGCCCCCACATATTTTCCAAGTCACTAATTGCTTTCAGGTCAGGGAGTTCCTGACACTGCTGTCCTGGGTGTGCCCTCAGTCAGAGGGGACGCAGCATCTTTACCACAGACGTCCTTAGTACGTCCTCAGTGGGAATTTGCGCTTACTGGGCGCGTGTGCTGGCTCCTTGTCGGAGGAGGCACAGCAGGAGGCTGTTGGTCTGGGCCTGCGTCACCCGGAGGCAAAGAAGCAGAGAGGACCTTTTGTTATGGGTTCCAAAAAGTTTATGCGGTGGGGTGTCCAGGGACCAAAAAGACAAGGAGAGGGACTGTGCAGGGGATTTTATAGGGGGTGGATCAGGGCGCAGAAAAGGGGAGGAACCAATAGGGCACTAGTAAAGGGGAGGAAACAATTCAATGGCAACCAATGGGTGTAACAGAGGGGCGGGAGTTACAACAGGGAGCCAATAACGAACCAAATGTGGAAGAACTTTCTAGAACAGGGGGAGGCGGTTTAAGTCACAGTGCTATCCAGGGGGATGCAGCTTAAACTTCTGTGCCGCCTATTAACCCACCCTCTGACTCACTGTCTTGGGCGGGAAATCTACCCATGGGATGGCCTTGGCCTGATTGACATTTGACTGCCACAACCCAGAAGTGGGCTGGGCCACTGCAGCAAGTTTCTTTGCTTTTGCTGTTTGGTAACCCTCAATAGATCTCTTTTGCAATGTACTCAAGGCTCCATTTGAAGTCATGTCGTGTCTATGCACTGACAACATCCTGTAGTGGGGAGATTCACAGAAAATGTAGCTGCTGTGAAGAATTTTGCTTATTTTGAACCTGGCTCTTCTTGGCCTTTACTCTTGTTAGAAGTCCTGCTTAATTTATGCCACCAGTGGTTTTGCAACCCCTGACATAACCCTTACTAAACTGATTTGGGGGGGAAGAGGGGTTCTTTGTTTTTTTGGGGATTTTTTTCCAGACTGAAAAATCCCACCTTATTCTTTTGTTCCTTGTAAAGAAGCGTAAAGAAACTGTAACATGCATTGTTCATCCTTATTACCCTCCTCTGAATCTTCTACAATTCCAATACATCTCTTCCGAGATACGGGGATCAGGATGATCCTCGTTGGTTCTTTCTGTATTACTTTTCAAACAATTTTTAATTTCCAATTTTCTTTTGTTTTGGCCTATATAGAGCATTAAGTTGAAGTTTTGCACATAAAATAAGGTCCATCTTCTGCATAGCTATGATCAGCCTGCCTTTTTATGTGTGAAACTAGGGTTCTTTTGCCACAGGTCCATCATTTCACATTTGTTTGTCTGGAAGTTCACCTGGCATTTCAGCTGGCAAAATTTGGCCGTATAAGATGCAGGAATTTTTATCATTAGATCATCTAAAAAATCAGACTGGTACACATTTCTAAGATACATTTAAAGTACAGATCAAGCTTGGGTTTGTAGTTACCTTTTGTTTTGAAAAAAAGTGACACTAGAAGATGAAAAGGCAAATGACAAGACATTTATCTTAAGAAAAAATGGAAATTCCATCACACTAAGTATAGTACAGAAAGCAATTGTACCACTGAAGATTTATCTCTCAGCATCTGACTCAAAAAAAAATACTCTTTTCAAAGAGTAAGCAGTTTGCTCTTTTTCAAAACACTGCAGCTAAGTTATATTTTTTTTCCCATTTAAATAGGCCTTAAGTTCATATCTTTGTTTTCCTGTGTGGGACAAAAAATCCCTCAGTGTAGTTTCAGACAAACCCCACACTGCATAACGGCATCCAATCCCACTTTCACTGCATATCTAAAGGTTCGAAAGAGTGTGAATGTCCACTTCATGGACAATAGAAGCTATCTAGCAGGATATGGCTCTCTAATGTTTTTGAAGTTGTTGAATTTGAGGAATAATGAAGATAAGTGTTAAGACAAAGAAAATATAGGAAGTTATTTTCTGCTGGGAAGACAGAGAGAGTGGAGGAAGGAAATCCTTTAAGGTGTCTGGACCAAAATACTTTTGTTGTGAGAGAAGTGTGTCTTATTTGTTCTTAGTGTAGTTAATAAAAGCTCAGGCAGTGTGCAATGTATGCATTTTACTTCCCGTCACAGTCTGAAACGCAAGAAGGAAAAAAGAAAAAGTTTAAGGGTCTAAGTTACCAAGGCATCGCTCAGATTAACAAAATCTAAACAAGAAGCTGTAGCACTGCTTGTGATATAGGCTACACGGTATAAAGATAAATATATATTTTACACTTACCCTAATAGCTTTAACTCTGCTGTTATTATTCTTCAAATTCTATAAAGTTCCATATATTCTACACTATTTATATTTGTGTAGAGTAAATTCTCAATTATTTCACTAGTTGTTAGTGGTTTGTTTTTTTCTCTGGCAAGGCTAAAAAAGTAGAACCTTGAGAATTTGAAGAAACTATGAAGTCTTCTCTTATTCCTGTTATGCCATTAACATGCTATCCATTCTCAGCCCACTGTAAAAATTTTGAACTACTTTCTTAGTTATTTAGATCATTGTCACAAAACAAACACAAGCAAAAAAAGAACATAAAACCCCAACCAATCAACCAAATAAAAAAACCTAAAACAGCTAAGCAATTACAGCAAGGGGAACTACTTTTTGTGTCCACACACAGTGTTGCCAAAATTAATTAACATTGCATACCAAGTGTATTTTTAATATTCAGCCAAAAGATTCTTTTATCCTCCATCTGAACTATTCAAAGGAATCATTCCCCCCTCTCCTCAACTTCATAGCCTTCTTGGGAAAATATACCAGCACTTTTTCCTGCTTTGCAGCTGGATAAAGCAGTCTAACATTGCTTTTTCGCTTCTAATAAATTTGTTCCTGAATTTTGTGACCTATACTCATGTAATTTCTTGAAATCATAAATTAATTAAATCTTAAAATCACCAATTTTAAATTGTCAGTGCATGTATTGTACGTATGTAAAAATTAGACACAGCTAAATTAAAAAATAATGTTCTAAGAGGCCCTTAAAGATCACAATTTCCAACACCCTGTCTCACGATTACACCTACATTAATTCAAGCCAATGCTAGTCTAATCTTTTCCCAAAAGATTTCCAATGGCCATATAATTGGGCAAATAGCCCAAAACTCACCCTTGCTTTTAGTACTATGTCAGTCTATAAATTCTATACTGCTGGAAACCGAGGGGGGAAAAATCCCCATCTTCTTTATGGGGATAATATTTATAATATTATGTTATTTGCCAACTATATCAGAGAATTATAGAAATATGAGTTTACCTGAAGTATATAATCAATACTTGCAGGTGAACTTCTGTGCCAAAAAAAGAGGAAGATAGAACTGGGTGACTTAATACTGATGTAGCTTGATCTGAAAGAAATTAAGTAATTCATGTCCTAATCTGAAGTCTTTTTAAAGTCAATAGAAAAAATGTGGAAGGTTGGAATGCTATCAAGCATTCGCGTTGATAATTTAATCCACCTTTCACTTGAAAATTAATTATTTTTATTCATCTAAAATTCTTTTTCTCCAGTAACATATGCAATTAGTTTGTTTTGTCATGGAACAAAAATATGGAATAGTCACCAGGTATAATTTCCTTTCCCACTATAACAGTTTTTGATCTGGAGAGGACATACTTTTCTCTACCATGTAGAATTACTGTGAGCCAATTGTAAAGTTATACGCGTTCTCACTATTGAGAAGAAGTCATGCAAAAAATTTAAGACCTGAACGCTCCCAAACATATGAATAGCTTTTCTTCCACATGAATTATTCTGTTGACTTCACCAGGACTGCTTACATTTTTCAGGCATGGCAGGGTGAAGATTATAATTTTTATGATGTTAAAAATCCCTTAATAATATAAAATCGAGGCAGGAATTACTTAATGTTAAGAAATCACAAAAATATGTCAGTTATCCCCGGAATACAATACAGTGAAAACCGAATGCAAATAAACCAGATTTGAATATGTAGATATCCAGTAAAATAAAATACTTTTAGATTACTGCTTTTTCTGTTTTAGTATAAGTCGTCAACATTTGTCAGTGTCTCTTCTCATTAAAACATTCTTCTCACTAACACATTTCAGCCCTTGATTCTGGGGCATTCATGTGATCTTGCCTAATGCCTAGGGTGGAATCCACCACCCATCAGTGCAAGTAGGCATTGTGTGACTTCAGCCCCAAAAATTCCTAATTGGAGCCCTGGTTACATGCAATTAAAAGGTAAATTATTCTATTCAAGAGATCCATCCTTAATGTACAGGTTATTTTTCTGTATTAAAACAGATAAAGCACTTTAAAAGTACCTGGTGCTAATACTCTGTAATGCTGCATGTTCTTCTTGGCAATATACAGCACCAGTAAGAAAGTTTTCATTGCATTTTTTGGATGAATAAAGTAGGAAAAACAACAAATCTTCAAAATTTCTGCTTTTTAAAAAAATATTTCTAGTACCATTCCTGTCTTTTCAGTAAGTTGCTCTGAATGTAAAACTGCAGTTAAAAAAAAAGTGAGAGAATACCTGGAAAGGGATGTGCTTCTGTGGTGTAATGATCATTAATTTTAGCAATACGAGTAAAGTTTTCAATTCCTTTAGAACATACTTTTAGATGTTATTTTAATTTACACTGCTGTATCATTCACTTACCATTTTGCTATTAAAATCTTATCCAAGGAAAAGACAAGCACCAGAACATACTAGAAATAATTTCTGAATCAGCAACTAATGAAAGAGTCTAGAATTTTAAATAAATATATTAAATTCTTAGAACTTTTTTTAGAGGCCTTATTGATTTCCCGTGGAAAGATTTTTGGGGCTTGACATATTAGCATACAGCAGAATGTATTAACTTGCAAATTAATGCAGTGTATGTATTCTCCCTGGAGGTGGAATGATATGGAAATTATCTACGTACAATTCTGTCTATTACTAAAAATGTATGTCTTGAGACCAGTGTCCTTTGCAATCTAGTTGTTCTGATTGCATTTCACTATGATCCAAATTGCCTCATTCTAATTTTTTCAAGGTTATTTACAGGTTGCAAAAGAAAAAATACAGGCACTGCTAAATTTTGCTTATCCAGGACTGTGAGTACTATTGATTTTTACACACCGCTTTTATAACCTTAGAGAATTTATATTGAAGGCAAAACTAAAATCCTCACTACCAGTAAAGAGGTATGGAAGAAAAGTAAAATATTAAAAAAATAAATTATATCTTGTTTAGTCTTTGGGCATTGCCCACTTTAAACACAGAATTTAAGACTTTAAAATGTTTCTCTGATTCTGCTATGAAAGCAAGAGCAGAAGGGAAGGATCCAGGCTAGAATACTTTAAAAGTATTAGACTGCACTAGCAAGACAAAGTTCTTAGGTTTTCAAGAATCAGTTAATTGGACTGGGAAAAAGTATTTAACATGCAGAATATTCAGTAATGCAATATTCTATAATAAAATTAAACACTGTCATTTGCAGTAATTAGTCTCCAACACTTATCCTAGGCTTGTAGTCAAGTGAGGATTTGGAAGAGTGCTATGCCTGACAGATAGTTGATAATTGACATATCTTAGTATATATTAGTAGTGAAGAAGAGAGCAAGAAACACTGTTTTCCTTTAATATATGTCAATATTTTGTACAAAGGAACACTGATCCTTCTTTGAAGCATCTAGTAATTAGTACTAAGGAAAAAAAACCCAACCAACTATGATTGATTTACAATGGTCTTACATAGCTCTGAATCTGTGCATTCTCCTGCCACACTAGATGCGTTCAACACTGTGAAAATCTAAATAGGTAATATTCATGGCCATTTTATTATAAGTAATAATGACAATGGCCACACTTTACGCTTCCATATCTCATGTATTTCCAGTAATGGTTATATGCTTTTTAACAAAGGTGAAAGAAGGAGACCTCACACAAAACGTAATTGAGTCAGCATCTCTGTATACACAGGCAGAGATTGCAAACTTTGAATAAATTTTATTATGCCTACAGAAACATTCTGTTGGTTTAGACTAGGCATTTCATCTAGGCACTTTACCTGAATTTTATTTTTCACATTAAAAATATATTTAGCAGTAGCCATGTGCAGTATGGTCCAGCATCACTTTATGCATTAGAGACAAAAAAAACCAGAATGTCTTGTGTAGTGTGAATTTATTTATTTTTTTTCAATTAATAATACTGCCCTAATTGGGCAAGATGTAATGAAGTAGGATTAAGAAAATTAATTTAAAGCTTGTTATCCCTAAAATATATCCTTTTTTCACTTTGCTGAGTGCTATTAACAGAAAACATGTAAGATCAGGTGAAGATTGGCCACTATATGGGAAATAACGCATCTGACTGATCTTAAGAGACATGGTGCACATTTTACAATTGTGTGAAGATCACTGAAAATAAAGAGTTACCTATTTATATTCCATCGTTTCAGCTTCCTATTTCTTAAAGACTAAATGGATGATTAAATTCTAATAACTAGTACCAGAAATAATATTAAAAACTGTATAAGAAAGTAACAGTCCTTTGTTTACCACTGAGAAGTATTGCAATAGAAATCCTAAGCACAACTGAAAAGCTTTTCACAGGAATACCTCTGAGCATAACTCCTTGATGAATCAAAGTAGAAAGCTATGTATCACACATTTACTTTAGAAGAATTTATATCTGCTAGTTCATTTTTCCCTCATGAAAAATCAAAGGAGATCTTTTCTTCTAAACAAGACTAGGAAAAATAAATTGTGTCCACACTGTGTCTTGTCTGCAGTTCTTTTTGATAACCACTTAAAATGTGGGTAGCATTTCTGTCACTGTCTGGTGAGCTTTCCAGTGGCATGAAAGGAACATATACTTGCATTCAGTGTACAAGCTAATTTGCAGTGAGCATTGGATACTTGATAAAAAGCTGATTGTGCAATGCAATACATAATCTGGCCTTTTCTGCATTTCAGTTTTACATTCTGTACAAAATTTCTTAAGTGATTTAGCTTGTGAAAAAGAACACAGATGTTTCACCACTGCATATTTTGCTGCACTTTCACTCTTGTTTTAATCTGCACCAATAAAGTAATGAGTCTTTGAGAGATGACCAAAATGGGCAACTGGGTCAAGTTTCTGGTTTTGGTGTCCTTATAGACTGACTTCATTGAACACAAAATTGTTGAGCTCCAAAGTAAGGTCAGAGAGAAAATCAATTTTTCACTTTGGGTATCTCCTAGAGAATTTCACTCCATGTCCCTCAATGGAGTGAAAGCCTTTGATTTTGCCTTCCTGGTGAGGGAGGTCATACAAAATTTCTGGGGATGGTGGCAAAATTAATGTACACATAAGGGATTTGTATCTTTGGAACACTCATGCTCCAAAGCTCAATGGATTATTTGAATGGACAGTTATAGACACTTCAGGAGAGAGGCAGAGCAGTCAGGGCGGAGGGGTAACACCACATGTAAAGGAGGGGTCAGACTGTACAGTGTTTACAGCTGGGAGTGACATGGTTGAGAACCTTTGGGTAAGGATTAAAGGAAAAGTAAATAAAGCAGATGTTATTGTGGGAGTTTAGGACAGATCAGTCAGCCAGGATGATGGCACCAGTGTATTATTCTAAATTGAATTGATGGAAATCTCCAGACCAGTTACTCTTGGTCCTTACAGGTGACTTCAGATTCCCAGAGGTTAACTGAGTCTGTCATACAGCAGACACAAAGAGGTCCAGGAAACTCCTGAAGCACCTCAAAGAAAACACTTTGGTACAGGTACTAAAGGAGTGGAGTGGAGTGATCTCTTCTCTCTGATGTCTGGTGTTAAGACACAAGGGAATGGTAAAGCGGATATAAGAAATACCTCAGGAAGGTAAGACTGAATATTAGAAAAAAGTTCTTCAATGAGAGGGTGGTCAAGCACTGGAACAAGCACCCAAGGGAAGTAGTCATGGCCCCAAGTCTGTTGGTGTTCAAGAAGAAGATGACTTGTCTTTACTTTGCCTTATAGGAGTTGGACTCAGTGATCCTACTGGGTCCCTTTCAGCTCAGGGATTTCAGTTCTGCAGTTCTGTATCCTATATTTAACTGTCTTTTAAGTACTTTTCACTCAAACAGTAACTTACATAAACTTTGTGAGGGGGAGAAATGAGTCTATTCATCTTTGTGACAGTTGTAATTTTTTACACAATTTTGAGAATTTAGAAATTTAAAAAACAGCTCACATACAATCTGCACATCAATTAGAAGGAAAAAGAACCCAATATATATAACACAGCAAACACTGTCTAGAAGCAAATGAACTTCACAGCACGTGATAATTAGCTCCAAAGGTACCTTTGTATATAATGTGTTCTGGATAGGATGCCATAATGGAATGTGGAGGAGTAAACTAATGTCTTTATCATTCCAAAGCATCCGTGGGCAAGTCATACAATCCTTCTATTAAAGTTATCCATCTCCATAATGAGATTAAAAAAACTGTCTCTAACTCTCTGTCCATCTAGTCCATCTAAGACCAGATGCTAACTCATACTGGCAGTGTTACCAATTACAGAAATAGTCTGTGTGAGCAAATCCATACAAATGCAAGTATAGATTACTGCTTGATAGACTGCCTTTTCCATGTATCACTATCATCTATATATGCCTTAAGGACCAGCTTTAGCACACTTTCAATATTGTGGTCTTTGGCACTGTAATATTCATATCTGTTATTTTTTGTTAGGTAGTTGCTATATACATATTATTCATGTTCTGTTATTCATAGAAAACAGCAAAGACTAGTTTCTAATTTAATCCTCTGTGAGGAGTTATTGTACAGGCTAGCACAGATACTTGAATGTGACTTGCATCACTAGATTTTAGCGTCACAATCGTAGAGATGTATTTGACCTTCATTTTCTTTTTTTCTATAACAATAGGAATTTTCCAAGAATATTAGGTTATGCATGTGTACAGATATAATCTTAGAAATCACATATCTATGGGAAGAAATATAACCCTGAGTTAGAACAGTGACTGAGTGCCAGCAGTTTTTGATTAATGTCATTCCCTCAGGGCAGAACAGCACTAGTGCTTTTTGTCATTATTAGTTCATTAGGACCACGTAACTACATTGCTGATGCTTACTCTGAGACTTCCACTTGCTTTCTCGTAACTACATTTACATTTTCAGTTGTGATAGAGGAATTGGGAAAGAATGTTATTACACAGAACATGCTTCTTTTCCTTTTTTTCTTCACTTAATGTCTGAAGGACACTTACTATGTACCCTTAGCACACGACAAGTTGATCCAAACACCTGTGCAACCCCCAAGTCATCTCTGAGTCCATTTTCCCTTTAGTTTTTCATTGGATGTGCTCCTGCCTACTCTTAACCTATGAAGTCTAAATAAATTTATTAGCTGTATATATCCCATTATTAACAGTAGATCTGGTAGCAACCCAAACTGGAATAACAGACCCAAGTGACTTTTTCTTAAAATACTCTAAAAAATATCTCATTTTAGCATCTTTGCTACCACTTATCACAGACTACAGATGTATTTTGATGTTTTTTTGTTACAGTGGGGAAACTGCAACACACGTATCAATCAGCAAGGCCCATGGAAAAGAAATCTATATGGACTGATTCTTGATAGATGTTTCAGAGATGTTTATTTCTCCAGCTGCATGGCCGAGCTCTGCCGAGGAACTGCGGCAATCCCGGGACCCGAGGGTCCTTGCCCGCGCAGGGAACACAAAACAACCAATGGGGAACGAGGCTGACCAGGGGCAGGGAAACCCCGTGTCTGTGCCCTCAGGGCCCCTCTCCCAGGGCTACACGGCGGGGGGGAGGGACCTGACATTTTTTTGTCCTTGATTTCTCCACTCTTATATTATACAGCACATTCAGCTTCATTAATGTTCTCTTCAAAAAAAGAAAGAAAATGTCTTCAAATTTATTAAGACCAGCAAAGCCTAATGCATAGATAAAAGAACTAAAATTTGGGAGACCAAGGTTCTCAGTTTTTCACTGACCTGCCAGGTTATGCAAGCTGAGATGATACCATTCTCTTTGGTTAAATGACAAAAATCCACTGTGTTTGCTGTTCAAATCCAACCTGAACTGTGTGGATAATCTTCCTCCTTGCAGACATGTAGGAATATGTCTGTAGTCACTTGGGACAAGATCTGAAATCCACTGAAGTTATCCCTTCAAAGAAAGGGAAAACATCTCTTCTTACTGACTCATGGTTCTGAATCAGACCCATAGTTTAACTTGGTGTTTAACTTGCTAGCTCTTTCAAGATACAAGGAGTTTCCTGGAAATTAAAAAGTGATAAAGGGAAACTGATCATATAAGAGATTTCCTTCAACGTTATCATAAGGAGATGTCATTTGCTGAAAGTATTTAAGTTAAAATATCGGTCACAGAGTAACCTTTAAGACATCTTGTCTCTCAATAAGTAAGAAAAATGAAAGGTCTCTAAGAATACTAGAACACTGAAAAACAGAGCCCATGAAATATTCTCATCTTTACAGAATCTTTTCCCCCCCTCAAATGTTGACTGAAAGTTTTTCTCCTTCCAAATAATTAGGGTTTGGTAATTCTTTTTTCTTCAGTATGAGCAATATTTGCTAGGTGAGCAGCCAAACAGTAGAAGACCATGAGACCAAAGACAAGTCATTATGTACCCATTGACAGCATCTTTAGATTTCAAAGCCGTTAGCCATTTTCAGTCTGGAAATTTCTATCACCAACAATTTCACACAGACTATGACCTACTACTTTTACTGAAAAGGTCTGAAAATTTAACAGGAACAATCTGGTAAGCTACCTGAAAAGTCCTAGAAGTGTCACAGCACAGGAGTGCTTAAGGGAGATCCAGAATCTATTCCGATATTCTTCAGGATGCTCTTATTTTTCATCATAGAGTTCTAGATTGTGCTAGACTTAAGAAAATAACAAAGACAGTGTTTTGTCCCTAGTTTGGAAATATCCATGGGATACTTTCTGTTAATTTTTCATGCATATAATTGTCTGTTTCATTTTTAGATCCAATTCCTCTAACAGATGTGTTGGGTTGACTGTGGCATCTACTGCCAAGTGCCCACTGCTTTATCACTCCCTTCCTCAGCTGGGCAGCAGTGATAGAATATAACAAAAGGCTCATGGCTAGAGATAAGAACAGGGGGAGATCACTCACCCATTACTGACAGGGATAAAACAGATTCAACTTGCAGAAAAAATTAATTTACTTTATTGCCAATTAAATCAGAATGAGAATGAGAAATAAAAGCAAAATCTTAAAACACATTCCCCCATCCCTCCCCTTTTCTCGGGCTCTTGATCTTTTCTGCCTCCTGCCCACAGCAGCACAGGGGGAGAGGGAATGGGGGCTGTAGCCAGTGGGGGCTTCCCAGAGGGTCACAGCCTCCTTCAGGCACTTCCACCTGCTCTGGTGTGGGGTGCTCCACAGGCTGCAGGTGGATCTCTGCTGCCCTGTGGTCCTCCATGGGCTCAGGGGCACAGCGGCCTCTCCACAGGCTGCACCGCGGGCTGCAGGGAAATATGAGCTCCAGCACCTGGAGAAACACCTCCACCTCCACCTTGGTGTCTGCAGGGCAGTTGCTCTCACACAGTTTCACTCATTTCTCCTGGCTGCTGTTTCACAGCCATTTTTTTTCCCTTCTTAACTCTGTTTTCCCAGAGGTGCTGTTACCATTGCTCATGGGCTCAGCCTTGGCCAGCAGTGGGTT
Organism: Corvus moneduloides; assembly: GCF_009650955.1. Taxonomy (NCBI): domain Eukaryota; kingdom Metazoa; phylum Chordata; class Aves; order Passeriformes; family Corvidae; genus Corvus; species Corvus moneduloides. The sequence goes on from NC_045511.1 coordinate 48,271,777, forward strand.
CAGCTTGGAGATACCTGGAATTGGCTCTATTGGACATGGATGCAGCTTCTCACAGAACCACCCCATAGCCCCCACTACAAAAACCTTGCCACACAAACCAAGTACAACAATTTTTCTAATTTTCATTGATATTCATGATGCATGATATCCATGAGTACAGTTCATGGAATTGAATTAGGCATCACAATAAACTGTCCAGTGTCATTTACACCATTTACACATACCACAGCTGTCAGTGGAGAAGAAATAGTATTTTACTAATTTTTCTGAAGAAATATAATTCACCATTTGTATCTCCCATTTTCAGAAGAATAAAACTTATTGCTTTTTTAATCTAATCTTTGAAAAGAACCTTCAGCTTCCCTTCTTAAATTCAAATATCCCTTGTTGAAATGATGGTTTTTTCTCCTCCAGGTCATGCACCATGGATCAGTGATTCCAATTCTAAATTTCGCCTTAAAGACAGTATTTAAAATTCATCTCTCATATTCAAACTTCATCTGAAGTATCTTACTGAGGCTGTTTTATGATAAGAAAGAGCAAAACTCTTAAGGATACTTCAAAAGTATTCCGAAGTGTAACCAAACAACCATAAGAAGACTAATTTTAGAACACACATTCCACTTACATGCAATTTAAATCCCTGCTACAAAGGGGTACAGCTATTTATTATTCTCTCTGCATGAACAATCCTCAAGTGTAAAAGGAGTTCCAAGACAGGTTAAATAAGAACTAAGTAAGTGATCCTAAGCCAATTAGGAATGCAGCAAGTAGAAATCTTTCAACGTCAACAGAAATACATTTTAAATTTTTTATTTAAGAGAAGGAAGTAAAGAACGCAGAATGAGTAACTTTGTAAAATGTTAAATAGTAAAATGGAGACAAAATTGACACGTCCTGTCAATGGGAACTGAAGCTGTGATTGAAAAAAATAACCATGCCAAGAAAAATCATTTCATAATTATAAAGAAGTGTTGAAACTTAATAGGCTCAAAACCAAGGAGATAAACATAAAAAGTGCTGATTAAAGCATTTAATAATAGTAGTCATAAATTATTAACTCAATAATTAGTTTAATCATTGTCTAGATGAAGAAAATTTTGTAACCAATGCTAACTTAAGCATTGTACCTAGCATTCACTACTTGATTTGATTTTGTGGGCTAATTTATAATATGTATTCACCTGAATTTAATTATGTTGTTTCCCTAGATATGTGGGGTAAGTGAAGATAGTAGTGAAGCAAAACTGGACCATCTCTATCTTGTTCACAGAAATTTGATTACAAATTGACAAATTAGTATTTTAAGTGCTACAGTTCTAATTCTGTTGCTCAAAGAGAAGCATAATAACATTAATTTGTCAAAGGTGCATTAAAAAGTCAAACTAAGAAAATGGAAAAATATATTAATATAATGTTATAGAAACTGATTGTAGTTGAAACAGGCCATTTTATGACTTGTTCTCAGTCTTTGTCTTTTTTTTTTTTTTTCTGTTGTATCTTGGGGGTTTTTAAGTCTATATATTTCAGATAGATTAAAACAGTTCACAAATTATTAGAAAGAAATGTGCTCAATGGCAATAATACATAAAATCTTTTTAATGCCAGCATTGTCTTTATATTGTTTCATTTAGATGCCTTTCCAACTCTAGTACATTTATTGAAGTCTGACAGTCATTAGGTTTTCCCTGCTGTTTGGAGTTCTCCTTAGTTTGGAGTCAATAAATGCATTTAGAAAAGGGCATAACATATTTCAAGAAGGCGTATTTTACCCATTCATCACCATTGTCAAGCTCTAGATCATCAAAAGACTCCCTAACTCCTCCACTTCCTAAAGAGGGCTCTCTTTCCCTGCTGATTCTGAATAGTTTATAGCCACTTGTTGCAGCATTCCAGAAGCACAAGTCATCCCACTATTTTTCCATGATTGCTTACACTGTAATTTTTGGGCTTCACAATGTTTTCCATTACATTTCAGTTGGGCTATCAGTCCTGCCACCTTTAGGGGAAGAAGACCTAATTCCTGTATGACTGTTCTCAGGTGCTTCTATGGTTTCTAACACTTAAACACCCATCCCTGCTGCACAAATTAGTACAGGGGCAATTCAAATCTGCTACAGTGTCGACTTGCACACCACCCCCTTGAATATTTTTGATCATCAAATAATTTGCTGACAAATGGGGTGCACCTGTCTTTAAGGGAGAAAAGGATCTTCACTCAGGAGTTAACAAGCCTCACTGAAGGAGTTTTAAACTACATTTGAAGGGAAAAGGGGATAAAAATAGGCTCACTAGAAATAAGCCTGGGAGCAGCATGCCTGATGATCAAAACCCACAAAATTCTACCAGGGATCAGTTTGACCAGTCTCAGAGTTAGATACCAATCTGTTACTCTCTTGATCTGCTTCCTGTTTCTTCCTTCATCATTCCCTGCAAGTGGAACGATAGAGAAGAATTTTACATGTGCTCCTGATCCCTTAACCAGTTAGTCACAAGATGCTGAATTCCCTTTTTGATTGCCCTTAGATTTCTTATGGCAATTTCTTCACTGCCTGCCTGAAAAAGTATTGATGGTTAATAATTTGAGGGCTGTACCAGAGTAGAAAGTTTCCTCCTAATGTCTTTAACACAGCTCCGAGGAGCAATAGACTTTCTCTAAGGAGTGGATCCAGTGTACATATTGGGCTTTTTGTTCCTCTCACAAGAAAGTCTCTTATGACAATGACACATCTTTTTTTCTTTTTCTGTATGGAAGCAGTCTTGACACAAGGAGTAGGCTGACTCAACCTCAGCGACATGTCCAACCTAGATGAACCACCCTTCTCGTCACTGTTCAGCTGCACTTGCAGAGCCTTGTACCTGTTATGCCAGGGCACCTGGGAAAGGTGGGGTAGTAATGGAGGGGATGCTCCGCTATGCAGGGCAGGAAGTTGTCACCATTTCCCCCCTATCCCTTAAGCCATGGTGTTCTGCAGATTAAAGATAGGATAGGATAGGACAGGACAGGACAGGACAGGACAGGACAGGATAGGATAGGATAGGGAATCCCCTGTATCATGCATCCTCCCAGGTCTGTCCCTGGGAAGGTAGGGGGTTTCTCAAGTAGTCTATCTCTCACTCAGACTCTCCAATGCTGCTCAATCTACTCACTGCCTCCCACAGTTCTGTCACTAAGTGAAGGTGTTCCTCTACCTGGGCACACCTCCCACATGTGTGCTCACTGCTGCTGTCGAGTATTCTTGCATAGATCACATCTTGCAGCTGACACCTTGGCAGGCAAATGCGCGAGATGAGATACACATAGGCAAGACTGTGATGACATAATAAGGAAACAAACCTTGGTGGTTCTAGGATGCATAGAGAAAGACTGCAAAATAAATGTAGATTATAAGACCAAGAAGGTCCTATTGTCTTTTTAATGTCTTTTTATCTCTCCTTCTATCTCCTCCTTTTTTTTGATGAAAAAAAGTCTTTACTAAAAAGAGTTTACAGTGATGAGGCTCTTGGCACAGTTAATACCTGTAACATCAAGATAAAAGTCAGGTTAGGGCCAGGAGTGAATGTCAAAGGATAAAGTTCCATGAGGTAGGTGACCTGATTTAAAGGCTTGCTGTTGCCAAAAGAAGAGATTCCACATGCTTTGCCATGTGCAGACATAAACACCTATAAACCAGCGTTGTTAGTCCCATGCTCTCAGTCTTTTCTGCTGGCTCTGGCATTTGTCTGTCCCTGTGCTGAACCAGTCCAGCTTGCTAAATAGGTGAAAAACAAATCCATGAACAGTTACAAGAAGAAGTGATTTTTTTTTTCAACAGTAGTTCACAAGACTATTATTTTAATGAATCACACCCAGAGAAATCAATTTTCAAGTAAAAGAGCCGTACAGGTAAACCCTGTTATCATCAGGGTTCCCTCACTAGCCCAAATCACTCACTTTTCAGAGGTCTGCCTCCAGGTTTTGTGTAAAAAGTATCTATAAAAACAACCTGCCTTGCAGAACATGACAGTGGTAGAAATTTAAGAGCTCAGACTGGAGAGACAGAGAGTTGCTGTGCCACATGCAGCATTATATGCCCAAAGATGACACAACGAAAAGCAGCAGCCAGAATTGAACTTGGGCAGATTCAACTCAGATATAAGTGTCTTTTTAGGAAGTGTTTCAGAACCAGAATAAAACTCTTGCAAAAGGAAAACAGGTTCTCCCTCTCCTGGTGTTTGCAAATTGTGACTCAGAAACTTCACAGAATATGTGTGTTACTAAAACACAAGGATTTTATGTCCACACAAGGATTTTGCTAGGCCATCTACTAAAAAAATAGTGTAAACTTAAAAATGGGGGGGCGGGGGGGTTGCCTCACAGTCAAGACGTATGTGTTGAACTTGGGGTGCCAAGTGCAGGGACACACTACTTCCTGATATTGCTGCTTAACTGATTATTACTTCTTGCGGAAGACAAGAATACTCTAAAAAATTAGCTAAGGAGGACAAAGCTGCATTTCGCTACGATTGCATTCAGATTCTCCTGCTCTGACACTCATCACAGTGGGGAAAAAAAAAAGTAAAGAAACTTCCCCACGTTAACAAAAGGTACGTCCTTGAAGCAGCTGGTATTCCTCCACTGGCAATGCAGAATACTTGTGAAAAACGTTTTTATATTTTTATTTGTGAGGTTTCCGGCTACAGCCCCACTCGCTGCCGAACAGTCCGCGCCGTGGCACTGCCGCTGACCCTCGGTGGTTATAGGGCAGGGCGGGGGCGGTGCCGGGGTTTTGCCAGGGCCGGGGCGGTGCGGAGGCGGTGCCGGGGCCGAGGCGGTGGCGGTGCCGGTGCCCGGGCGGTGCGGAGGCGGTGCCGGGGCCGAGGCGGTGGCGGTGGCAGTGCCCGGGCGGTGCGGGGGTGGTGCCGGGGCCAAGGCGGTGCCGGGGCGGTGCGGGGGTGGTGCCGGGGCCGAGGCGGTGCCGGTGCCCGGGCGGTGCGGGGCGGAGCCGGCGGCGGAAGCGGCGGGGCCGGCGTTGCCGGGCGGAAGCGGCGGCGGTTGGCGTTTAAAGGCTCCGCGGCGGCAAAAGGGCGGCGAGTGGCGGCAGCGCGGGAGGAGCGGCCTGAGGGCTCCTGGTTCCCTCCGCTCCGCTTCGGGAGCGGCCGCGCTTCCTGGCCCTGGCAGCGCCCGGGCGGAGCGGGGAGATGGTGTCCAGCGCCGCCGATCGGCTGCTGATCGTCGTCTCTGTGCTGGAAGGTAACGGGGGGGGCGGGCGGGAGGGTCGCGGCCTCCCGGCTGCAGCGCGTCCCCTCTATGCTGAGAGGAAGATGAGGGGTGGTCGCTGCCTCCAAGGTGTTTTCTCTGGTGGCCTGAGCGGGCTAAGCCGAGCAGCGTTGAGTAAACCAATTTTATTGACAAAGCTTTGGGCGTACGTATTTTAAGGCTGGGGTTGGCTACCCCCGGTTAGGTCTTGGAGGTATTTACAAAATGTTTTATTTTAAATGAATGAGAAAAGTAACCATCCTTTCCTGAGGGTTTGGGGGGTTTTTTAAGTGGTGTTCTGGTGTTTCTGTCCCTTCTTAGCAATCTGTTGTAAGCTGGTTTTGGTAGTGTTGTGTCGAACGTATAGCTAGTTGTTCTTCATCTTGTATTTGTACAGACTTTAGTTGCTGTCGTCTAATTAGTGTGTGAGTTGTTTATTGGGGTGTCTTTTTCTATTTTTGGGCTGTTTTGGAGATTAGTGGGGTTTTGGGTTGTTTTGGCTCAATGCTTTCTCTTTGTCAAGTAAATCCTATTATCTCTATTTATGTATCCTATTATGTCCATTTATGTAGTTTGCCAGAGGAGCTTACAAATAAGATCCTGTCGTCTGACATGCCTGTAGTATCATCTCCCCACGCTGTGATATAAGTAAATTTTCACTTCTTCATGTCATTTCAAACCAGAATATTGGATGATCCTGAACCCAGGACCAATCATATACAGTTTTAGGCACTCTCCTAATCTGGTAATAATTTTTCTTTTCATCAAGTGGCAGGAAAAACATGTTTCACTACTTTTATAAGATTGTGTTTTTCTGTTTTGGTGTTGGACAGTCATAACATCTTCATTTGAAGTAAAACATTCACTTTCTTTCTCTCACCTGCTCCCTTACTTATTGCCAGTCACAGATTTCTCAAATCATTCTAATTGCTTGCTACTTTTTCTTTTTTCTTTGTTACTTGATTTCTTGTTTCTTCACAAGTAGTCTGTTTCGTTTTAAGTTCTGTCATATTTCTGCATAGGGCAAACACTTTTTCTTTAAAGAACAGAGCAGGGAAGATGATATGGGAAATTAATTTTGCTTGATTGGCTTATGGCATAAATCTGAGCTCCTGCTTCTTTTTTAGTGATGGCCGTGCAATGCCACTCTTTTACAGGGCGCTGTTTTCCAAAACGACCCAAGCACATGCTTATAGTTGAAGCCAAGTTAGATGGTGAACAGCTGGCTACTGATCCTGTAGAGCATACTGATCAGCCTGAATTTGCTACAGAATTGGCTTGGGAGCTTGGTAGGAAAGCGCTTCATCAGCACAGGTAATGTTAAAAAGTCAACTCTCATCTGCAGATAAACTTCAATTTTCTTGTCTTTACAGTTAGTGAAATACTGGGGTTTTGTTACTGTCATCTGAATTGGTTTTTTGAACTTTCTTTTACTTTTATCTACCATAATGTTGTTAAAAAATGTACTGAGGTAATGTACAAAAAAAGGTAGTGTGTGGCAAGAGAAGCGATGCTTAAAAATTCTAAAAGGTAAACACCCACAGGTGCTTAGAACAAATTAATAACACTGTAATTCAAACATTGGAGTCAAGCTTCCTTATGTGTACTGTGACACAAAATTAACTTAATTTCAAACCTGACAAGCCTATGTAAATAGTTTTTGAAAATGTCAAGGAAATAAGGTTAGAAATTGAACCTTTCCATAACTGTTATTTGATTTCACAAGTTTTACGACTTACAGGTTGTAATATTATGACAAACAAAGACGTTTAAAAGGCTGTATCATCTTTGTTTGACAGAGAAAGATGCCTGCATGTGCCACGTGCTGCACATCTTATCTGTGCCTTGAAGTAGTTAGGTGCTTTACCCAAAAATCTTCTCCACAAGTCCTGTTTTTAAGATGCCCTTACAAGTGTAATTCAAATTTCTTGTGAGGTGCTGTGCTTATTTCTTTTATGTGGATGAGGTATTTATTTGTCACTAATGTCTTTTTAATAGAACTTGAGACTATGAGGCTCCAATGCACTCCTCTTTAATTTTAGAAAATTAAACCACTTGTTCATTCTCTCACTCACTGATGAGTTTTTGTATGTTCAATATAAATTCAATTTCCGACACAATGAAACTAGTTATATAACAAGCTTTGTATCATTGGCTTGCTGGAAAGTTATGAAATATCTTTGAGAACTAATGGCACAGATACATTTTATATTTAGTATTTCAACTAACTTGCTTTTTCAGGCTGCAGCGCACACCTATCAAGCTCCAGTGTTTTGCATTGGATCCTGTATCTTCAGCTAAAGAGAATATAGGCTACATTGTACTGGATTTAAGGGCTGCACAGGACAAGAAACAGGTATGTTATGGGGCATAAAGTTTTAAAATTTATGCTTTGGCAGCAATGCTATTACAGGCAATATAATTTGAATTAAAGCACAGACTAAACTTTTGAGTTTTGTTTTGGAGTATGACTGATTGATCATGTATGGGGGATCTTATTGTTTTTTCTTTTCTTTGGAGGAGAGATATCTTGAGTCTGAGAACATGTGCAAATGCAAAAATTGTTGTACTAATCTTGCTTATTTCTGAATTGGATAATTGGAGTACTAGCAGCCAATTAATCTACACCCTTTCATTATTTAATCAACTGGAAAAATTTATCTAAGCAATAAATATGGACCAATTGAATCTCCATCATCAAATCAAGTCTTAAGTTGTTTTTTAATACAGCATGGAGTAAGCACAATACAATTTTTTATATAAATTTAATTAGCCCATACTCTTATATCAAGCTTGATCAAAATATAACTTTGATATGGGTCATCCGAGGAGCGTGGTGTCTTATTTTGACATCACTCTTCTTGAGAATTTTCAGTGCCTATGATTTACTATGCACAGTTGAGGACTTAAAGGTTTTCTAAGATCTATGGTATATTTCTCTTTCTAACTTTTTTGCTGTACAAGTCAGTGGAAAAAAATTGGAATATTCAGCTAGTTGTCCAGTAACCATCCTACAGATTTTTTAGTACAATAGTGTACTACACAGACCAAACTTTTAGAAATAAAAACCAAAGTGTATTTCTGTAGATGATGAAGTAGAAGTGCTAGATTAAGACTGAGTTTTCTTTAATACTATCTTTTTTCTGTGGTTTTTAAACACTCTTGGGTCTTATTTTTTGTATTTTACTATGTAGACACCTAAATGGTATCCTTTGCTTGGTAACAAGTACCCTAAATTTAAGCCTGAAATACAACTTGGTGTTGCATTGGAGACAGATTCAAAAGCACTGGTCCATGATTTTAAAGCAAAAGAGGCACCCTCTAGAGAAGGGAAGGGTAAGTGACATAATACCACTCACTTTCAATTAAAAATCTTCCTGAGCCAGATGACATATCACTTGTTTCAACTGTGTTGTTTTAAGTGTCAAGAGAATTTTAATTTCACATCTGTTCCGATGCAAATCCTTTACAGCTGATTAATGTTCCTTTTGGCAGTAAATTTTTCAAGGATTCTTTACTGTGGTAGTTGTGTGACTTCTAGGGGGACAAGTTACAAACCAGCTGATGTTTAAAATGAGAATCAGGGTCCCATAGTTAACTTTCTTGGGCATTTTACTCATATTTTTGGGCTTTAGAAAGTTATGAAAGAAATAGGAAAGGAGCTTCTTTACAGAGTGTAAGAAGTACTTTGGGCGTGGAACTGTAAGGTAGTAAAATGTCTAATTTATTGGGTAGGCTTGCTTCTTTTTTGGTGGCTTTTTTTTTGGTGGGTTCTTTTTCTAATCTTTCAGTACTTAAATCATGTTCTTTTGTTAAGGGTCGTTTTTTGTGGTAACATCTGCTTACTGTTGGGACTCATTCCAATTCTGGATTTTCTTGTTCATTTCTCTCAGAAGAAATTAGTGAAATGTGCCAAAAGTCTATTGGAAATCAAATGGTAGCACGAGTAGGTGCCTTTGTGTGCTGTGCCTTTTAGTCACTTTTTCATCTGCATATTTTTGTTGGTTTTTTTTTTAATGCAAGTTAGTAGTTTTTAAAAAAACAAAAACAAGGTCTTAGAAACTTGATTTAAAGAGCCTTTAAACAAAACCATAATTCCATCTTGCCCTGATCCCCCACCCAAATGCCTGTATACTTAACTTTTGAAAAATGAGCCTTTTGGTAAAACTAGTGCATTTTCTCCTGCATACTTCACAATACTTCTGCTTATGATCTGTGGCTGTGATTTTGTAAAAACAGAGTGGTCAGTAGCAGTAAGTGTTTTACAAGCTTCTGGCCCAGAATTCACTGACTTGGCTGCCTTTCAAAACTGCTTAAGACAGTATTTAAGTTTCCATGTAAGTGCAGAGCTTACTCCATTCTTTCAGGTTTACAACAAAACACAGGGAACTTTCCATATTGTAAAATTTGTAGAGGAGGCAAGGAACAACTGTAAATGATTCCTTAGTCTGCACTTCCCGTGTGATCTTTATGCCTGTGAGTTCTCCTATCCCTCATGACACTGGCAAAAAATAAAGGAAGAACCTTCTGCCTTCACTCAGCACTGTTTTTCACTTGATGTTTTCTGTGGAATAATTGCTACAGACAAGTTTGCCAGCTTTTGCCTTTCTTTTGTCATGTCAAAATTAGTCAATATCGTATTTATGTAATGGAGAAAAACAAACAAACTTGTGGGTTTTCGCAGTTGTCAAGTTAATGTTCCAGGCATTGGGTATGAGAGAGCTGGATTACCCAGTTCTAGTCTAGTCCAGTAATTTTCCATTTAGTATTCATATACCTTTTTTTTCTTTACTGACTTAAGTTGTGTAAAGCTTCCAGTATTTGAAATGGAGCTTTTTTGTTCACAAAATGCTGTGTCATTATTTCTATTTGGTGTAACCTGAGGGCTTTGAAATGTGTTGAATTACTGGCACTATAGAACAGAAACTAGCAAACCAGAATACAGAATATGTTTTAGGCATTGAAGACTTCAGATGAAAAGACTTTGAATGAAACATTATAAAGATCTGTGGAATGGCATATCATACTTGTTGAAACAGGTTGCAATATGCAGTTACTGCCTTGCATTTTCTTTAACGAACAAAGTAAAGAAAGAGCATGGTAGACTCTAGCATAATGAAATAAACTTCCAGTCACTGTAATGTTACTCACAAATAAAAAGAGGAACTAGGATTCTGTCTAGCATGGTGTTCAATATAACATCTGTAAATAGAAGTTAATTTCCAAATTTTTTGTAGCTATACTGAAGTATACGTAGGGGCTTTTTTGAGTTTTGCAATAATTTGGTACCAGGCATTGAGATCTTTATTTGTAATTTTTCTTTCCACATGTAATGTCCATGTGTAATGCTTAAAAATAAAATTGCAATTATGTATCAGATTGCTGCAGCAATTATAAAGACTTATGTTTATTAAATTAAGCTTATTATAATTATTTATGTTTATTTCTTCTCTCTTAGTACTCACCCTTTTTCCCGGACTAGACCCTAAAAGTATTGTGCCAGTCTTGAATGAAGAAGAGGGCTATCATCAAATTGGACCACCAGAGTATTGCAGAGAACACTTTGTCTTGTCTGTAACCATTGCATTTGCCACACAGTTGGAACAGGTCTGTTTCACTGCTATGTGTGGTTCTTAAGAAGTATTATCTCACATTAGTATTTTCACCCTCCCATTCTTCATTTCTAATTAGGATTTTTTTATTGTTTTCTAAGTTTATTTCAAGAAATAACCCTGTCCTATAGTGAATTTATATTCATTTTAAAACTTTATGAAGTCCTTAACATATCAGACTGCAGATGAAATATAATTCTTTTGAAGTGCTAAAGCTGTGTTTACTTTAAATTATGCATTCTTATGGAACGCATACTTCTCTACTGCAATATAGTGAAAAAAGTGTGTATGGATAATACCAGTCTTCAGTGTGGTGCCCATGCACTGAAGTTCAAACAAGGTGAAATACTTTTCAAGTATGTAAGACAGAGTTCATATATTGCCTGAGGGAAGGACTTAGAGCTGGGATGAAGTGCCATGCTAATGATTGTTTCAGCTTTAGACCTCAGCTGCTGTGTTCATGCTGTACTGACAGTATGCTCTTAATTGGTCTAGAACTCAAGGTATATGAAACTCTCCTCAGTCTTGTCATCTTTATTTTTTTCAGGCAAAATAATTTTCCATGTCAGAATTATAGGGCCTTGAGATGTAAATTTATTGTGATCATTCTGGGGTGGCTTGTGCCTCTCTAGGCGTTGAACTCATAGCTGCAGTTGGCTACAGGATGGAGTAGCTGTCTGTTTCAGTCTTTTATTCAATCACATAAATTATAAAACAGTATCTAATCTGAATTATTTCTATTGGAAATATTTTATGAAGGACTGCTTATTTCTGAGTATTTGTGCAGTGCTTGATGTTATTAAATAATGTGAGTTACAGCCCCTGGTGTTGATGAATCTTAAAGGTAATTCAGAATATTTTGCAAGTTGTTGTTATGCTTGTAAATTAAAGCTTGCTTTTTTTTTTTTTACTTTAAAAAAGTAAAACATTTTTGATTTGAGTATTAATATAAAAGTTGTTTGTGGAGTGCAAGCTAGGATTTAGGTCAGCTGGTCACTTTAAACTCTAACTTCCAAGCTAATGCTTCAGAACTACTATTATCTCTACATAAAAGAAAGAGATACATTATTGTCTTCTCCATCTCTTTCAGTTAATTCCTAGTACTATGAAGCTCCCTGATCTACAACCTGAGTTTTTTTTCTACTACTCATTACTGGGAAATGATGTCACAAATGAACCTTTCACTGATTTAATTAATCCAAACTTCGAGCCAGAAAGAGCTTCAGTTCGAATACGTAGCACAGTAGAAGTTCTTCATGTTTATCTTTGTGCGCAGTCAAAATTGCAGGTAAGCTGTTTCATTTCAAATGTGAATGAAAATAATGAAAATTAAAGAAATACAATACATCACAGGCTGTATCTGGGATGCATTTCTGTTTCCAAAGCTAAGATCGTATTACAGTATTTTGGCTCAAATATAAGTTGATTGTCTTGCTGATATGAGGGAAACCTTAGCAGCAAGTTTCCTAGCCCCGGTGGAGTGCTGTCTTTTTAATTAGTTGCTATTACAACGAGCTGGTTTACATGTCATGATAAAAGGTGTTGCTGAAATATGATCTTCCCAAAGAGTTTGGTATATTCTCAAGAGCTCTGTGCTTTGGGGCCTGCACTGCAATCAGACCATCTGCAACCCAGAGTCCTGCTTTGTGCTACCTATGGTAATCCCATGCCAGCTGCTCAGGTCACTCTTGCCTAAATTCTAAAATCACTGTCCTCAGCACTCTTCGTGAGTAATAAGGGAGGTCCATCTTTTCTCCATGCTCTGTAGCCAAACACTGTTTCTAAATACACTACGGACATATTTGGGCTGTTACAGGATATTGCTTATCTTCAGCTTGCCTTTAAATGAGGGACATGGTTTAGTGGTGGGTTGGCAGTGTTAGGTTAACAGCTGGACTCACCAATCTTAAGGGTCTTTTCCAACCCAAATTAATCTATGATTCTAAATATCAGGTAGTACTTAGTGTTTATGGCAATCTGTGCATGGTTCAAACTAATTACAAACAAGAGGCTATTTCATTAAATGATGGTGGTATAGGGTTTCTGATGATGTAGCTGGTAAATAAGACAGTGTTAATTATACAAAGTAAGTTGTGGATCTGGACCTTTTAAAAGTTATTTTTCTTTAAGTTTATACAGACCGTTCTAGGGTTTTTATCCAGGGTGGTTTAAGAATGTTTTTGTTTAAATCTTGTAATGTTTCAGGGTTGGTTTTTTTTTTTTTTTGCCTCAACTTTAAGTCTTTTTGGAGAAACATAGGCACTGGTGTTTGGAATTTAATCTTACTCTACAGTCTTAAAGTATTTAATATAGCATATGTGATACATATGTACATATATGGGGAATTATGCATGTTTGCATCATGTGTAAAGAACAACTTTTTGAACAGAAGTTCTTGTGCAGTCAGATCCACATTTTGATTTGCAGTTTTCTTTCTTTTGACTTCTCACTCAGCTCCTTAAAATTTAGGATACAGGATCAGAGCACTGTGTTCTGATTCTTAATTTTAATGTATTTTTCCAGAAATGAAGACTTCAGTTGTAAAAGGTGCTAGTTGCCAGAGTTGGCTGTGTATATATACATATTGTGTGACTTTATTTGTGTGTATGTATGAGTATATACACGCACAGGTATGTATACTGGCAGCTGACACCTTTTAGCATGACAGTTTTCCTTAAGTGCAATAAATGTTAAGGATGGGAATACAGTGTTCTGATCTGCTAAATCAAAACTGAAGTCTCTTGGCAAAAAGCAAATTCATACGTAAGTTTCGAAGAGTGACTTTGAGGAAAACAGATTACCTTAGTAATCTATATAGTAGTCCTATTTTAGAGTGTTGGTTTTTTTTAAGATCCATCTTTTACTTGTATGTGTAAATATTAAGCTGTGTAAGGAGTAAACAGTTGAGTCAAGTTTTCAAATAACGATGTTTACCAGGAAATAAAACCACGCTTACTTAATTCCAAAAATCCTTGCTACTTAAGTGGTGTCTAATATATGCACAAAGCCTTCAAGTACCTTTTTCCTTACTTTGCAGTCATGCGTTTTATATGCCTATACATTAAGGGCAAGAATCTGTGCTGTGTTTAGAAGCCACAGAGTACTGAATTTATCCTACAGAAGGAATGATAGAACAGGTTCTCAGAAGGGCAGTCAGTGATTTGCTGCTGTCCTGTCGGTGAGCAAATCCTACCTGCTCAAAACTGCCATTTCTTAGCTGTTCTTATTCTCAGTATGCTGGGGCTAGGTTAGGGATGAGAACTTGTTGTATTTATGGTACCTTTAGTGGAGAGTGCACAGATGGTATCACACATACCAGTTACTTTCTAGCACCTTTGTGTGTGTACAGATCCATCTTTGCTGTGGGGACCATTCTCTTGGAAGCACTGAAGTACCCCTGTCTGGACTACTGAAGAAAGGAAATGTGGAGATTGATCAACACCCTGTGGCAGTAGAAGGACCATTTGTCCTTGTTGCGCCAAATAGAGCTAAACAGAAACTGCCACAACTGCCAATGGATCTGGTTCCTGCTGTTGGGGTATCTGTAATTCTTCAAAGGGAGAGCTTGACTACCCAGGTATGTCTTACCTATTCATTGTTGGTTTAGACAGTGTTGCACAATTCCACGTTAAAAAATTATTGGTGTTTCTAAAGAATATTTGACTACTTTTTATGTTAAAAAAAACCTGAAAGAATTAATTGCTTTATATAAATAATCCTTTCGTTGGCATTTTTCTATGTCTGAAAAATAATCTCATATTATGAAAATGTCATAGGCAGAATTTTTCAGTGCTAGCCATGATCAATAAGAAAACTATATAATTTCATTCAGCCTTTGATTCCCTTAAATGCTGCGACTGAACCCAAACAGCCACAGGAGAAAGTTCTTTCACCTGTTAGTGGAAAAACAGAGTGCCTGCAGCAGAGATCCCAAACTGTGCCACCTCAAGCTGACCAGTGTTCTTCAAAAGAAGATGTAGCAACAGAAAGTGAAGTGGAAAGTCTTAAGTTTGAAAAAGGCACAAAACCACAGAAAAGGGGTATGTGGTATATAACATTTTGCCCAGTTGCCAAGTGTGGTCTTGGATCATGTACTATTCCTTTATAATATATTCATGACGTAGAAAGAAACTGACTTCCTCAATGAGATGAAATGGTCTAATGTTAACATTTATTAAATACAATAGCAGGGGTAATGTGGGATTTTAAAATTTTCTGAGGAATTTACTATGTGGATAATAATTTGTGAAGACAGATGTTCCTGTTGTACAGATTCCTGGACAAAACCAATCAACTGAGTTTTTGTTTGTTTTTATGTAATCATTTAGTTTGGATTTGGTAGCCTGAGCCATTGGAAGAGTTGTTTCTAAGTTGAGACCTGGGTCATGAAAAAGTGCAAGAGGAACGGAGATAAGAAATACTATAATAATAGAATAAATCTCAAAAAAATGTTGTTTGTCTGGACATTACTGAACATGAATTTTCTTAAGAGATGGTTTATGAATAAAGCAGACTTATTTTTCTTATGATATTTATATTGCTGGTCTTTTGAGATTTGTCCTGAGGACACCCAGTTCTGTAGAGGAAATTCTGTGCTGTAGAATAGGCTCTCAGGATTTGTCCAAATTTTCTTTTAATCCTAACTGATCTTATCTAAGTGAGGATTAAGTCCTTTATATGGAATGTAGCAAGAAAGTATTGTGAACCCAGCGGCTGGTTTGAATCTCTGGTTAGGAAATCCAGGATTGTGCTTTTTTTATTAATAGTAATAGTAATTTTATAATTCTGTTCTGCTAAGATGTAAAACATGCCATTTCACATTTGTCCTTCAGGTCTGGTGGCTGGCTGCCCTCAAGAGGTTAACAAACAGTGTCTTGAAGAGCTTCCAGCTTTGAAATTGCAGAGCAGAGTGAAGTCACCTCAGTTAGATGTGCAAAATCCCAGTAAGGCAAAATTTATCGATTTTAGTACATTAAATGAAATTTGACTATAGTCAAGTAGCAATTCAAATGAATTTTAACAGTAAGCTGTATGTACTTTTTGTTTTGCGATGACCTTAAAATTCCAGATGCTTCTTTGCACCAAGCAATCTACTGACATCTTACCTGCATCACTTAAAATTGTTTCATCCCTATGTTGTGTTAACTAGCTGATGTTGAATTATTACAGCATTCTTCTTTCTTGTAATGTTACTATTAATGCAAACAAAACACTTATGAAAAGGAGGAAAATAATAAAAGTCAATGCTAGTAATGATGCATTTCTTTAAAAATGACAAAAGTGGAAACACTTTAAATAATTATGAAGAAAGTATCAGAACAAGTAGAATTTAAGTTGAGTTCTTACCTGACACTTTCAATCCCTCTTTTTGGAGGGGCTTGGTAGCCCAAATAGCCCTTGAAGACTTACACAAAATGTCTTGCTCACCTTTCAAGAACACCTTTTGGAGACCTGCCCGTGGGACTTGTCGTTTGATGCTTTGCACTTTGAAGGCAGTATTGGGTCTCATTGTAAGGATATGAGAAGCCTGGATGTAATTGGACAGGCACTCAGTGATGCTTCTGCTCCCTAAATTATAAAATGGATGTCACAGTGGATGGGTTCTGTGACAGAAGCAGATGTGCTTTGCACATTTTAGTTCGCTACAATAGCTAAGCCTCGGTTTGAGGCTAATAGCTGATGCTGCCTTACATGAGCACTGTAATTGACCTGTTAACCTGTCTTTGTAATTCTCCTAAAGAAGTTAGTTAATTAAAAAAGCCCCTAAATTGCTAAAAATGTGTTTTTTTTCTTATGCATGCCCTCAAGTTGGCTATGAACAATTAATATAAACTGAAGTCTTAGAGCATCTTTCTGAAGAATTCAATGTCTTTGATCTTAGGGTAAACTTTTTTCAGTGAGTTAATAGCTTCAAAGAATAATAAAGAAAGGAAAAAAATTACAATCCTTTAAGAAAATTTAAAGTATATTGGGTTTTTGGTGTTTCTTCTTCAGAAGCAGTAACTTACAGAAGGAGTGGTTATTTTTCACAGTATTCATTTATTTTACAAGGAATTGAAATCTCTTAGGGAAGCAACCTCTCTACATGCATTTAAAGTGTGACACTAATCTTTGATATATTTTGTTATTTTGGGCAGAACAAGTTATAAAAAATGCACATGAATTGTCTTTCGTGTTTTCAGCTGATAGTGGTCCAGTAGCAGTATCTCAGCCCAACCCTGCAGGTGTGTCCAGTTCTTCTGAGCCTGTGTCAGCGCAGAAAATTGTCATTCCAGCAGCCTCTCACCATTTTTGCTTTTCAATAGACTTAAGAAGTATACGTGGTCTGGAAGTTGGTTTTCCAATAAATTGCATTTTAAGGTACAATTTGTTTTTGTTATTCTTGGTAAATACAAAGCCTTCATAATCTGAGTGATTGCTGGCAGTATGCTTCTATGCTTCTTCATGCCTTTTACATAGCTGATTTTCAGTAGCAAAATACTTTAGAATGTTCATCTGGCTCATCATCTTTAATGCTCAGTTTAGTGATATGTAAAACTTTACCTTTTACTGTAATTTGTATTAAATGTCACTTGGATGTCTGAGCTTGGACGACAAGAAACATCAGTCTTTAAAGGAAGAGGAGAACTACTTTTCGTGTTACTTTCTGGCTGCATTTCCAGCTGATCAATTAAGTGATTTTTTGTTCGGTTTTGTGCAGGTTGTGTTTTTTTGTTTGTTTTGTTTTTTGTGGGGGTTTTTTTGTTTGGTTGTTTGTTTTTGTTTTTGGTTTGGTTTTTTTTTTGGTAGTTTTCCATGTTCTACCAAGAACTCTTTTTAGTGTTATAGTAAGAGACAGATCACTGGTTTGTGCATGAATCCAAAGCAGAACATTCTAGTTTTCATGAAGAATCAGTATAGTAAATGCATTATCTTCTGAGAGACTTGTAGATACAGAGATGATTTTGGTGGCTTAAAAAAGAAATTCTGCTTATGGTATATTAGTTATTGGTGGTGATTGATTAGTTATTGAATTCAGTGATTAACAACACGTTTTACAATTTGTCTTGTTTCCATTAGGGCACTTTTGGTGTTTGTGATGAAGTATCTTTGAATGGTGATTCAGTTTGAAAGAATTGAATATTTCTGGCTAGGGAGGTGCCTCTGCATTTGCTCTGCCTTTTTTCTGTCAGAGTTTGATTCATACAGTTTTAACTGGTCACTGGGAAGTCTAATTGTGGTGATGATTTTTGGGGGTTTAGATTTTGTC
Organism: Corvus moneduloides; assembly: GCF_009650955.1. Classification (NCBI taxonomy): domain Eukaryota; kingdom Metazoa; phylum Chordata; class Aves; order Passeriformes; family Corvidae; genus Corvus; species Corvus moneduloides. The sequence continues at coordinate 48,289,877 of NC_045511.1, forward strand.
TGAGCTAGGTTGAAAAGGTGTGGATGAGATGTAGGGGTAGAATATTTATATATATATATATGTATATTATAATACAGAGTGCATTATTAATGTCTTTCTGTATAGGCTACATTACTAAATAGTATGTAGAAAGCAACATAAAATGGTTGGAATTTTGTCACATAGAATCTTTCATATAACATTTCAATAATTAATTTGTTTCAGAACAGTAACAATACATTGGTTTTGTTGTTTCATGCACTTGAATTTTTGTAGTCAGTGATGAACATGGCAGGAAAGTGGAGAAACATCTAGATACATAAATGTTAAGAAAGGTTGCAGGGTAAAACACTGCATATTCACTGTAGATTGGAAGCATTATTTTACTCCAGTCTAAACAAGCTCTTTCAGCAACTCTCCACAAAAGGTGAAGTATGCAATTTTTATATATAGTGGCATCATTTGATGCAGCTTTTATTTTATTAGGAACTTAGCTGACAGCTGGCGTCACCAGTTTGAACAAAATGAAGTTTAAGAGATTTGAGCCGTCCCTTTTTTTACAGTTTATCATACACTGAAATGTGCCAGTAGAGTAGTTTCAGGCCACATTTTAAGTTATATTGGTAAAATGATTTGACTTTCCTTTTAGTCAGTTAAACTGTGGAGATTAAAAGCTAATGAAATTTTCAAATGGTTCTGACATTGTGTATATGAATACTTAGTTATCAGTTGTTGCATGGTAGTCTAGTCTTAACTGTAAGTATAGTTACAAATTTTCTCAAGTGACAATCTATGTGTGAATATAAATTTCTCTTCTATTTCTCTGCTCACTTCATGTAATAATTGCAGAGTTTTAGTAAAATATGAATTCATCTGGTTGTGAACATACAGGTTCTTAAAGCTCTTTGTTGAAACAACAGCCAATATTAAGAAGCTGGATTAGTCCTGAAGTAAATGAAAACATGAATACTTGAACACTAAATTCTAATGTTGTATGTACTAGTATAAATTTTGCACATGTGGATATAAGTCATTCTTTAGTACATGATGTCCAAACTGGTTTTCCTGTTGCAGAAGGTATAAGAAAAGTTATCTATTTATAGACTAATTATTTTTGTTATTGTTTTTATTAGGTACTCGTATCCTTTTTTTGGCAGTGCAGCACCTATTATGACAAGTCCACCTGTAGAAGTCAGAAAGAACATGGAAGTCTTTCTTCCAAAGTCATATTGTGCATTTGACTTTGCAACTATGCCTCATCAGCTTCAAGATACTTTCTTCAGGTAGTGACTTGCAATTTTTTATCTTAGTTACACTTTTCTAGGTTTTGTAGCAAATGCAGTTACATTAAGATTGTCAGTTCTAGAATTTAGTAAATAATTCAAGTGCTAATGCCAATAAATACTTAATAGCCTACACTTCCAGTTTCTCTATTAATTACATTTAAAGTCAGGAATCCTACAGTTGTTGATTTTATCACTTGCATACTTAGGTGTTATTGTTTACAGAAACAAGTGCAGTGGCAGTTTTTGACAAAGTACTACTTGAAATATGTAATTTTTTTCTTTTTAATATGCAATGACTATGTGGTATCTTTGAAAATACAGCAGGTACCTGGAAAGCAGCTCACAATGTTAAGGGCTGTGAAACAGTTCTCCCAGTAGTTCCATCAGCTTTCAATAAATAATTAAGATGTTAAAAATAGTGGTATTTTGAAAGCAGGAATGGAGGGAGATGTATTTTAAGTGACAATGGCTGAAATTAATTTGTAAGTATTTATAAATGAAGATGATCAAGTTGCATTAGTATTATTCTGTCAGTCACTTTCACTATAACATTGTTATTCCCTAATAATTGAAGAAAGGAATGATAATCTGACTGACCCACGTGATGGAGAAGATACAGAGTCAGTCGGTCTCATTCCTCTAAGTGGAAGGCACTAAAACCATCTCATTGACATTTGTAACCATCACTGATTTGGAAAGGTACTTTTAGAACATGAGGTTCTTCTGAATAAAAATGCTTCCTGTTTCATTTTGATGCCTGACACTAAGATCACTTCTTTGTTTCAGGTTGCCTCTGCTGGTTGAATTGTGGCACAAGGATAAAACAGCCAAAGACTTACTTCTAGGGGTGGCAAGGCTTCAGCTTTCAAATGTTTTGGCTTCAGAAAAAACCCGCTTCTTGGGTGGGAATGGTGAACAATGCTGGCGCCAGACTTGTAATGAAACAGTCAGTGTCACAGCACCACAAGGGTAAAACTATTTAAAAAATACTTTACTCTGTAGCAAGTTTTGTAGAGTTGTTTGTTTAGTATTTCTCTGAAAAACGGCCAGCTCTTCCTGCTTAGCCTTTTGAATAGGTAAACAGGCTGTGGAGTACTGCAGTATGGAGGGGAGGGAGTAGGCATGCAAGAGATGCCACAATTCATATTATGCGATGTCCGCACTACTACCACAGTCATTGTAATAAGCCTTTACATAATCATGATCCTGGGTAAATTAAACTTCACAGACAGATTAAGAAATAAATAATTGAAAAAAATGGTACTGAGGCACTTCCTTGACTAAGTTACTTATTTACAGAAAGTGCTAATATTCCAGGAAATAGTTACCATTGTTTGTCCGTAGTATGCTTTTAGATGCAACTACTTCAGTGAAAGTTAGGAGGACAGATATATCCAAAAAATTGAGACGTCTCCTGTTTCAGGATAGTAGCAGGGGTTTCAGCTTGTTTACATCAGAAGGAGCAGTATTAGCTAGCCTTCTGTCTGAAGACAAATGTTCATTTGCACAGGACAGTGATGGGGTTTTATATATATATATATTTTTTTTTTTTTTTTTTTGATTTGTAGTTACTTCTGTCCTGTGTCCTTGTTGAAGATGATTAGTGTTCGCAATCAGTGTCTAGACCCTCATGTTTTCTGTGTAATGATGAAATTTGTTTATGCCCTTAGAAATAAATGTAATTGCTATTAAGACTGAGGTCAGTTTTATACCTCTAATGCAACAGATTAAAAAAGCATGTTATATTTAACTCACAGGAAATTTCATGTTAGTGACTGGTATCCCCCCTCCCATCTTAATAGAAAATTGACCTCTGGCTTTGTTTAAACTTCTGTGTGAAAGCCAGCATGGCCTGATTCTGTGAAGAGTTACTTTAAGGTCTGACTATACATTCAGGTTCATACTTTTACTGTTGGTTAAATGAAACCTGCTTTTGCACAAAGCATAACCACTAGATGGCATTCTCAAAATGTTACCAGGTCTGTGTTTTGCTGTGCTGACCCCTTCTTATCCTCGCTCTTCTTCATGTAACCTTCTTTTTACACTGGTATGTTAAACAGACTTAATTACTCAGATTTCTGAGGTTTGTTAATATGAATCTTGTTTCCTTTTTTAGTCCGTGACTGATGGAAAGTTGTAAGAATTTATTGCAGCCATTTATTTTTAACTTAAGTGAAGTACAAGCAATTTATTGGGTTTTTTCCCCCTTGCAAATAACTGTAGAAGGCTGCACCTTTGTAAAAAGCATCTTAGTGTTGACTATTTATATTTGCTGAAAGTGAATTTCTGTGAAAACTACAGCTATGGTAAATTCCTGCAGCATCTTGTTGCTTGATACGTTCTGCAGCTTCCAGGTGCCAAGTGGTTGTGTGATTGCCTTTGCCTTACTGAGTGGTTAGCACTGAAACGAGAGGTTTTGTTTTGACCAAGGTCTACACTGCAGTGTACCTTCATGTGCAACTTTTGATAAAATTTCCAGTTACATGACTTCAGTGTGTTCCTTCTCTTAATATCTTTGTATGCAAAAGACTGTCTTTGTTTGCTACATTTTGACTGTGACTAGAGATGAGGCAGTTGGAGACAAACTGTTCTTCTTAAGCAGAAGCCACAACTACTTTCAAATTAATTTATTAAAATATCTGTTATCTAGGCATCGTTAGATATTTTGACCTCTGAGTGGATTTAAGGTTGCCAGTTCCCTGTGCTGAAGCTTCCAGAAATGTGTTTTTTAGTAATCCAAGGATGTTTTACCACAAATGATAGGCTAAATTACTTATATTGTGGATAACTAGTAGGTTACTGTTAAAGTCTAAAAGAGCAAAACTAAAGAAATTTAACAAGTATCTTAAGATAAAGTCAGCAGCAATGCCTGTATGAACAGTTATATCGTTCAGATATAAGACTGTAGGTAGAATTTTGGGTTATTCCCTTGTTGCAGGGATGTGTTGATTATAGTAATCTGTTAATTAAATAGGTTCCCAAAGACAAGTTATCTGTTTAAGTCAGAAAGCTTACTGTGGGTTCATAAACTAGCCCCTAACTTAAAAATATACACTGGAGAACATGTGAGGCACAGGAAACTGTTTAGAGATTCTGAGCTTGCACAGAACTTGTAGGATTTCAGCTTTGCTGGTTTTGTATGTTGTCTTACAATTCTCTTTCTGTATCTTTAGACAGTTTTCATTAAAATAACATTCTAATGTTATTTACAGGTCAGGTAGCAGAATAGCCGAGCTTTCGTATGCCATCACCTTGGAAGACTACGGGCTTGTGAAAGTGCAAGAAGTTATGGTGTCAGATTCTTCTCAAGTAAATTTTCTATAAATCTTTTCCTTTTCCTTTGAACATGTCTTTGAAAAGTTGAGGTTCCAATGAAAATCCACTCTCATTATATCAGGATATGGGTGCTGGTCAGCAACGGGATGTCCCTCCCACTCAGCCTTGCTGTGCCCCAGAAGACCATCCAGAACCTCGAGAAACTCTGGAATACAAAGCAGCACTGGAGTTAGAAATGTGGAAGGAAATGCAAGAGGACATTTTTGAAAATCAGGTTTTTACTCTTCATTACCTAAATTACATGATTGCCAGAGGTTTAGCAAAATTGGTATAGAGAAGAACATGAATTGTATTTTACTGTTTCGAGTAAGAACTAAATTTTACTCATACAGAGTATTAAAACTTCAGATGTAAACTACTCCATCCACAAATTCCGTGCTCTTAAGGAAGAAGTTTAATTCTTAAGTGAGTGAAGAAGGTGCTAGGTTTGAGCTGCAGAATACCATCTTCAGTTTCCCATTACTCTTTATAAAGTGCAGTAGATACAAGATTCAAACTATTGATGTTAAATATTAATTCTGTATTCCTTTAGTTGCGTCTCAAAAACCATTGCTCTCTACTCTTGAAGTTATTCTGAGTGGTTATAGTCACATGATTTTTTTTAAAAGATGGTGAAAATCTAGTACCTATTTATTTGGATATTTTTCTCAAACTGCTTACTTTGCATTTTATACTTCAGTGTAAGAAATCTCTCATTATCAGAATCATATCTTGAGTTACACAAGTCATCATACAAAACTTTTGCTTCAAGACTTAGTACTCTAAGGGTACACTTCCAACGATTTTGATCTGGTTTTCTGGTTTGGGGGGTTTGTTTGTTTGTTTGTTTGTTTTTCCCTTTAAAAGCTTAAAAAGAAGGAAATGGTCCATATGCAAGCACTTGCAGAGGAATGGAAGAAAAGAGATAGAGAGAGAGAGGCATTAGTGAAGAAAAAGGTAAGGAAATTCCTCCTTATACTTGCAGGAAGTCTTACTCTAAATTGTTATAAATTTGACAAGGTACTTGGTAACATGTAACAAAGTGTCTGTGATTAGCCTTTGCAACTACTGATATGCTTGCATCTAGTCTACAACAGTGCAAAAAAAATTAAGAGGAGCCTTTAATCATAGAATATTTGTTAGGAATTTCCTTAGGTTTGCTTGCTGTATATGGGAGCTTTTTAACTTTAATTGCGTTTTACATGCCTGGTCAAAAAGCCCTTCTACAGCCTGGCTATACATGGCCACCCATTAGTCTTTAATGAGTTAGAAGGATTCTCTGTTGCAGGTTCTTAATTAAGAACTGGAGATTTGTTTTATATGGAAGTTTCTAAATTAAAAATTTCAATATTTTATACTTTTTTTCTCCTTTGTTTAGGTAGCAGAATATAATGTTATGGAAGAACAGCTTCAGAAAACCCTGAAAGATCTGGATAAGCGAGAGCGACAGCTTTTTAGTGCTGAATCGGAGGTAAAAACTGGTCATATTAAACAATGCCGTTGCATTAGCTACTTCTATAAGGTTTGGGTTCTCACATAGTGACAATTGTGTTCTGTGTATAAGATATTAAATAGCCACATTCATATGGATATATAGGGAAACACTAGTAATTAAGCCAAGTTTTGTTACAACTACATTTTTACTGAAATAGAAATTCAGTGAACTTTTAAATGGATTGCTAGAACTGTAAACCTTCTATTCTTGACAGAATTAGTGTCAGTGAAGACATTTATGTAACATTAGCATATCTCAAGTTTAGTTACTGTCAGGTGAGTATTGTACACATGCACAAGAGTTCTTCACTTCAAAAAGTAATTGCTAGATTAACTGTGAGGAGAAGGTGACAAAGATCTGGGAGAAACTCCAGTTGTCCAGATTTTGTTATCCAACATTTTCAGAGTTCCTACTTCTATTTATTTTTTTTTTAGTAGTGACAAGGTCAAAGAGGATGCAGGAGAAACCAGTAACTACCATTGTACTGAACACCCTCAACCTGAGGAAGTGGGGTATGACTTCAGGGGTGCTAGTCACATGAAAAGAGAAAGTAAACTGCCTATTCTTGTCCTTCAGAACATACTCAGAATGATATAGGTGGAATACTGTGGTGTTCAGCAGTCCAACAAACTTTCTCCTTCCTCCTTGTAACTCAGATTAGTTTTTCTATCATACTAATCCCTTCTGTGCTTGTAACAAAATTGAGAATTCCGAATACAGGGACTAGCTGGCTGAGTCTGTGTCCTGTTCAGTACCCCAGGCTATCTGTACCTCAAGATGCAGTTTGTGCTGTAAATAATGCTTTGACATTAACATCTGAAAAAAACCCTGGTGCTCAGGTTTGGCCAAGTGCATTTCAGTCTGAGTAGTAGTTATTTTGAATCTTGTGTATGTTTCTCTGAAAACTTCCTCAAAGTTTAGTGAGATTCTGACCTGAGAGTTAGAGATGATAAAAGTTAGTGGTTTCCAAAAGCATCTGGTCAAAATGATGTAATGTTCAGTTAACAATTACACAGTTTGAGAAATGGGCTATTGGAGAAGTTTCTATTCAGCTAGCAGTTATCTGGGACAGTAGCATCTTTCTAGAAAGTTCAAACATGTCAAGGATTGTCCTTCTGTTTAGCTTGGTGAGAAATTATCTCAGTATGCTCAGTATGAAAAAGTGCTGTCTTTGACCTAAAGAAGCTGTGACTTTCACAGTTTCTGTAGTGAATTGGTGTATAGCTTTTCACTTTGTAGCAGGAAGGTGGATGTGCAACCTGCCTTGAGCAATGTTGTAGAAGCGTGTAGAATGTACAGAAGAGCTCCAGAGAGCTCTGTTTTTACAATAGTCAAGCAAGGATATATTTATAGCCCAAATATAATAATTGGCAGATTGTTAGTTAAACTGAAATTCGTAAGAACATATGTAGCAAACATATGGACAATGGGAATTTTATTGTTTAATTTCTGAAATTAATAATTTTTCTGTCATGAATAGCAGTAGCAGTTGTAAGAGACTTTTAAAGTAAAGCTCTCACTCCTATGAATTAATATAAATATGTCTCTTTTTTTAAGCTTCAAAGAGTAAAGAAGGAGTTGCAAGCAGAGCATGAACGAAATCTGCAGGTGCTCCAGGATTCTGTGCGTCGAGCCAGGGAGGAATGTGCACACCAGCTTGAGCTAGAAAGGTCAAAAATGAAACAGCTGGAAGAAGACAAGGTTCGCTTACATCAGCAGGTAAATACACTTGTGTTTTCTAATAAAAGTGAGTGTTTCTCTAAGTATACTAAGTTAAGCAGCCTTTTGGCAGCAAGTGCGTTCTGGCAAATTTGTAATAAACATTTTATTTAAATTGTTTGGTGAGCCCTGTGCTGAGATCCATCCATGTCAGCCTTGCTCAGTTGTAGGGCCAGTGGACAATGCAGCGTTGGTAATTATTTTTTCAACACTGAAAATCAAGTTTCAATTAAAAGCATGTATAATATGAAGAACTTGAACAGCAGTGTACATTTCAGTAACTTAAAAAATTGTTAGCAATTATCATCTATGTAGCTTGACTGTGCAGATAGTTTTATTCTTCTATTGCAAAAGAATATTTCTATTATCCTTATTGTGGCAGAGGGGGAAACCCTCTTGTTATTTCAATCTTCTATTCTGAGAGTAGTACTTTTAAAATAGAAAATTTAGACCACATTCAAAGCTAACTTTGGCACTGACAACAAGGCTAGTCTAGATATTTTTCCTGACTCTTAAACTGTAGAAGTTAGTTCTTTTTTTTTCTTAGCTGCTATAACATTAGATGCTTAATTTCTTACTAAGTAGATTAAATCTTACTAATGCCTAAGTGTTCTGAAAAGTACTTACTTTATGTAGATTAATTACTTGCTTTGGTGTTTTTCATGTCTGATACATGATAGTGATAATCCCATATTAGCTTTCACTGTTTGAGGAACTGTCAGCCAAAGCCATATTTTTGTACTTAGGAAGAGTTGTGCTAGATTTTTGTGCTCTTTTTAGTTCTGTATTAAACACTAATATTAATGTACTTCTTTTCTTGTTAGCATATGTTAACCACAGTACAGTAAACTTTAAAAATGTAGCTAATACAAAACGCTGCTAACCTCAAAGATACTCATCTTGACTATTCTACTTGAACAGTCACTGAACTGAGATGAGCAGATTGCAGAATGCAATCGTCTTCAAAGTGATAAGTGGATCACTTTTGCATTTTGTGTTGTTGGCAGCTACCTGTACAGATGAGACAGCCAGTTGTTCTTCAAGCTCAAGTGGCCCAATGCCACCAGCTACTATTCTTCTTCCATGTTCATTCTTTCAGCTCCCACTGACCATTTTTAGCTTCAACAGACCTTTTCTAAATAAAACATCACAATCACTTTGTTTTTGCTATTCAGAACAGACATACAGTTAATCAGACCAATGATCATTTAGCTCAGCATTATGATGCAGCAATGGCTGGATTTAGAGGACAAGAAAATAAGAAATGGGACTATGAAAAAAAGCAGTTTTGGTATATCCAGCAATACCATCAAGGGTTATATGTACTCTTTGCCAGAGTCAGTTTCGTATTTACTAGCAGTCAGTGAAAGTTTTCTTCATGATCTCATATGATTCCTTTTAAAAAGTATTTAGTATTCCAACACCCTATGGCAGTGAGTTCTAAAATTTAATTATGTCTTATGTACTTAAAAACTTACTTTTGTTCATTTTAAGCACATTACTTGGTAATTATGAAGAATCCTTTAGTGCCTGTGCAACACAGTGTTCCTGCTTTCATAGGTGGCTGTCATACTGTCTCTCTTCCAAACACAAGTCCCACTATGTTTTGTCTTGTTTTGTATGAAAGCCATTCTTTCCAGAGGATTCTGGCTGTCTTCCTCTGTGCTGTTCCTGTTATGCTTCAATATGTGGTGGTTGCTGCCACATATTCTGCATATGACAGGCTTTTTTCTTTTGCTTTGTTGGGGGTGGGGTTTTGTTTGCTTACTTTGGAGTTTCACTCTGGGACCCTGCTCTTTGTAATGTGCACAAGCGAAAAGTTTCTGATTTTACCAGATGGGGCTCTTTTTTTAAGACCTTTTTGGGTGTGGAGTTTTTTGTTTGTGTGGTATTTTTTGTGTTACTGTTTTTGGAATTTTAACACAGAATGTTCTGGAATAAGTGATCTTATTCCATATCTTTTAAAGGGATTTGTCAGTACACAATTTCCACATTTAGACATTTAGAGAACTCTACAATTCAACTTGTTTGGATGTAAGCCCCACTATGTACAAGAGAAGATCCTTGAAGCATCGGCCTTGAAGAATATCATCCTTACTTTCTGAATAAGGAAGTTGTGCTTTATTTGTTGGATTTTTATGGTTTTCTCATAGTCCACGTGATAGATCTCGTGAGAAATTCAATTTTTGAAAGTGTTTCCAGAATCAGACAAGAAATTAAACATTGTTATAGAAGTTCTAGGGAGAATAACAAAAGAGATTAGTTATTGTCTTTGGCATCATGTCTGTATGTCAGCTTTAAAAAAAAAAAAAGGTGAAAATGGAAGGGTGTTAAACAGCAGTATCTTTTGTTCAAGTTGTCTATTGTAGTTCTGTGTGAAAAACAGCAGCAGCGAACTATGTTTTTGTATGGGTCCCTAGGAAACATCTTTGCTTTCTTACATCCATTCTGTAACAATTATAAAAGCAAAAAGCAGAATTTTGGGAGAAAAATAGTGGTGACCCAATTAGAAGATCCAAAGAATTAATATATTGATGTACTAGTACAAGTTGTAGGCTTTGAAACAGAAGTGAGTTCTCTAAAGCATTTTCACCCAGTATTCTAAACTGTTAGATACAATTCATGGAAATACTTGCATTATCTAGTTGAACATAAATATAAGATCATGTGGGATCATACTCTGTTATGGAATACATCAGTTCCATCAGGTATATTTAGGTATTTATAGTTGAAGAATATTTAACATAAGATGAAAACCTTACAAATAGTTCTTAGTATTTTTAATATATTATAAAAAATGCTGTTAAACATTTGACTTCCTTACTTTCTCTGTAGCAAGTAATTGTGTATTGGCATCATTTGTCAAATTACCCATTGTCTGTAAAAAGCAAAGCACTCTCTTTATAAAAATCTTCTTGAAATTGTGGAAGTACACTGTGAGGGCAGAGGTACACAGCATTAAGTCATTAGTCACTGAAGCCTTTCTGCTTCAGCCTTTCTTCTAAATCATTTGATTGTACAAAGTATTAGTCGTTTCCTTTTGCAGACATTCCTAAAAAAGTTATGCTGTGAAACTGAGTAAGTAATAAAACTTCATATAGTAGATAACATTGGCTTTCTTTAAAAGATGTGTAAATCTTAGTAGTTATGCTTTCTGTATTTCTTCTGTAAGTTGTTTTAGAAATATGAACAAAAATGTGCGTAAATCTTGTTCTTATGTATATGAGGACAGACTTGTTTTTTCTTTCCAGTACTGAGCAAAGATCCTCTTTAAAACTCTTCCTATTAAAACATTGCTGTGTGCCATCATTAAGAAATCATTAATTATAAATGTGTAACGTTCAGTGTCTGTTTTATATCCGATAATTGACAGTATGATTGATGTTTGTTCCAGGGACTAAGAAGCAACTTAAATTCTGTAATCTAATTATTTGTCCATGAATGGGGTTTTCTGTTAACTTGCATCTTGGTTTCTTTAACTTACATCTTTCTGTAGCTTTATGAAGCAGAAAATAAGCATAAGACTTTGGAGAAGGAGTTCCAGCAATACAAAGAACAGCAAAGTAGCAAACCAGAAATCCAGCTACAATCAGAAATAAATCTTCTTACCTTAGAAAAGGTATACTGGATTATTCTAGTATTTAAACACTGTCACAATGGTCCATTCACTGATAAAGGGGATGTAGAATAACACTGTGTGATGAAGTGGTTAATTTGTCTGTTTTGGTTTACTTTTTCCAATTACTTCTTTAGAGTTTAAATATTCAGACACAAATAAGGTCAACAGTGGCCTTATTTCTATAGAGGAAGCAGTAATGTTGGAGGCTAAAACAGGAAAAACCTTAACCTATATATTTAAATCATGATTTATGATGGGGTCTCTGAACATTCTGTTTAGAAAACTAAGAAAGATGATTATTTTCTTGAGTATTAATTTAAACTGGTATTCCATTATGTGCATTTTCGTAATTAAGTATTTCTGCAGAGATTGTGTTGCTTACCAATAGAATGGAATCACTGTCATAACTTGACTTTCCAAACATTCCCTCAGTAGAGAATACTTTGTTTAATTAAAACCACTGATGCGGGCATTTAATGCTCAGAATTGTTGTGAGGTTTGAGCAAAATTGTTGGCAAAATAAGCTGAAAAAACTTAGGCCATGCTTCTTGGCACAAGATATACTCGGTTATATGGCCAGTTCGTATGTTACTGTATGCTTCAGTAACTTCTAATAATGCAAGCAACTGATGCAAAATATTTTTGTCACTACAGACTTTTTAAGTTCTTACATATTAAATATTTTTAGATATCCTGTTAGATGAATTAAACAAGTCAGTGCTTTAAGATCGTCACAAATTTAAGGAAAATAGTTTTTGCAAGATTAAAAAAAAATTACTTCCTCAGAGATGTTAGTTAAAAATAGTTTATTTTTTTTATTGTGTTTTGTGTGCTTCGTAAGTATTTTCATCTCTTTTAATGTAAAATTCTTTTTGCACAGATAGTAAAATGAATTTTTTTAGCAGTAAAAACTTTTAAAAATTTATTTAGTTAGTAAGATCAAAGGTTCACATTAGATACATAGATTTTAAAGAATGGTTTGAGCAGATGGGTATTTCAGAGAAAAGAATGTAGGACATAACTTCCATCAGCAAACCAAAAGCTCTATGTACCTTTTCAAGAGAGATTTATTCATCAGCATTTTTGTTAAATCAGTGTTTATAACATTTTTTTGAATAAAGAAGGGATCAGGGGTTGGCTAATTTGAGAATCTTAAATTTAAAGGTTACATCAGCAGATTTAGTGCTAAAAAACTAATCTTTTTCTTTTTGTGTAGATGGCCATCCAATAAAAATAAGGTTATATTTTAAACAAGAAAATGTTCTTGTGCCATAATATTTATGTTATATTGTATAACAGCTTTAGATGATGTTGTATATTATGCTACATAAACACTTTTCTTAAACCAGACCCTTTGTATATATACATCTTTCAGTGATTGTTACTGCTGTTATTGCTTCAGCTGATATGATTTTAATTGCTCTTAGGTTGAACTTGAAAGAAAGTTAGAGTCAGCTACCAAGTCAAAGCTCCACTACAAACAACAATGGACAAGGGCTTTGAAAGAACTTGCAAGGATAAAACAGGTATGCAGGTTTTCTTTGGTCATATGAGCCAACCAAGTTAATGTCATGTTGGAAGCTACTAGGATTACTGTTAACTACTGCTTTCACGTTACTTGTTTTTGCAAAGTAAAGCTCTGAGCTATGCTTTTAACAAAAATAAGAACAGCAAAACTGGCTTGTATTTGACTTAGAACTCAGGAAAGGCCAAGGCTGAGCCCTGCAAAGAAGGCTGAAATAGTTAAAAGCAGATGTGATTTGAAAAATAAAAAGTTTAGTTTAAGTCCAAATAATGCTGAATCAGCACTCCAGGAAAATGTTTTGCCACTATCCCAACCATCTTGGTCAGTTATAGTACTAATAACTGTTCTGTATTTTAATTGTATAATGAATGAAGGGTAAAGGTGAGAAACAAGTAGTCACTTTTAGAAATAAGGGTTAAGTTTTGATGAATGCTGTAAAGTAAAGAAAAATTAAACAGGAAGTGAAACTTTCCTCTGCTTTTGGAAATTCTGACCTCATACTAATGTGACATGCTATTTCACTGCTAAGTTTTAACAGAGCTCTTGTGTGTCTGTGGGCATCTATATAGATACAGTCATATACTTTTGACTTGAAATTACTGTGTTTAAACTTGCAGTACTAGCAGCTTAATCCTTGCTGAATCCATAGTACATGTTGTATTTTGTCATCTGTGTTTCGTGAATTCCAGTAAACATTACCTAAACAATGTGCTTAGGAATGGCTAGCATTTCCATTGGCCCTGACAAACAAATAAGTAAATAATATATCCCAACTGATTCGCGAACAAACCTTGATATGTACACAAAGCTTCAGAATTTAAGTTTAGTAAAAGGTTTTTATTACCTGTACTTCCAGCTTGTGGAACAGTGTTGGGTTTTCTTACAGATTATAGTACCTTCATTTCTGATAGATTCAGGTTTTGGAGAGTAAAAAGTTAAGCCCATGCTCTTCTAATTTATAACGTTTTTTTAATCTATATTTCTGCTTGAAGAGGGTCCACAATCATTATTAGTAAGCAAAAACTAACCTTCATTTGCAGTCTTCAAATTGTACCTTTTTTGCCAAGTGATAAAAGGAGTCATCTGCAATTTGTGAAACATTTATGTTTGAGAAGGTGATAAGAGGAAAAATATAAATCTTATCTCTCTGATTAATACTTCTTCAGCAATCATGAAATATCCAGCCTATCTTTTCTTGCCATGTTTTAAAATTTCTGTAGAATAAAAGCAGAGCTTGTCACTTGCCATGCTAACACTAATGTATTTCACTATCCAGTTCTTATTATGAATTTCATCACCATAGACCTGATGATCTGGATTTATTAATATATGCAGATGGTTTCAACTGAACCTCTTGCTGAAAGTCTGAACCATGAAATAAGTTGGCATGTACAGTGAATTATGCTACCTACAACTTCTCCAACAGAACAAACCCTTTCAAAGTAGTTCTTGTGGATGGTATACTCCTGTGCTTCATCTATTCGTAGTCTATTGATAAAAGTTTTAAGTGACTTTAGAGAGCCAAATAAAAGTTGAAGCAAATCTGGTCAAAAACCATTTGCTGTGTTTTAAATATAAAATTGGAAACTGTAGCTTAAGGAATTCTTGATTTGCTTTAGTTCAGATGATTTGTGCAATTGTGCATAGACTGAACAATTTCTTGTTTGAATTGGATTAGTACCATGTTAATTTTGTGTTGCCTCTGGTGAATAGCCACAGGGCTGTAATCTGTGCCAGTAATTTGTCACACCAAAGCTCTCTAGAGAACTATACAAAACATTTGTGTAGTGAGGATTAGACGCTGAAAGCCGTATCTTAGATTGTTAATAAATGTTAATGACAAAACCCAGCTGGTAAGTCTTGGAAATGAGATCTAATGCTTTGTGCCCATTGCCAAAAAAACGTTTAAACAGAGATTTCCATTACTTAAAGGTGACCCGGTGCAGTCAGTTTGTGAATTAAAGAAGCATAATCTACAGGCTAAGCATTTAGTAAAATGCTCTTCTGATTTGCAACCATAAAAGTCAATGTTTCCTTAATTAAAAAGTTTTCTTTTATTTTGGAACTAGTTCTTAGCACACAGCTGGGATAGTTTTATATTTTGCAGAATATCAGAGACACAGTGCGTAACTTAAAGTATGGGACTGCTAATAGAATATGATCTAAGCTTCTCCATGGGTAGGATTTTGAACACTGAACATAGCGCCAGTGTTACTGAAGTACATGAAGGCACACATAAATCATATTTACCTGTACTTTAGAAAATACAGAAGTTAGTTAAATTTAAACAGTTTGTAAAGCTGAGTGACAATAGACTTCACCCAGCTTACTTTTCTTTTCTCTGTTACTCAGTGAAAGTCTGTATTAATACTTCATTTCTTATACGCCTGTTCAGCTTTTAGGGAGAAAAACATTTCAACAAATAAGCTACATATCTGTGCACCCAGGTAAATGATGTCATTTCTGGAGATTTCAAGAACTCTTTCAATGTTTGCTGACTGGGTGATCTCAGTACTACACAAATGAGACTTACATTTTTTTTTTTTTTATTTATATGAGCATTATTTCTCGGATGAATCCAGCTGTTTACACAAAACTGCATACATCCTTGTATGTATACACAGAACTTGGATATCAAATTCAGTACCTGTCTGGGTGTAAGAAACATTATATCAAAACAAAAATCAAAACTGGCAGAAATGTCATTTTCTGTAGTTGATAATCTCAGTTAGATTTAATCCAAATAGCCAAAATTTCAAAATATACATGCATTCAGTGTTCTGAGAGAAGTATTTTTTTAAGTCTTCTAATGTGTTTGTGTCTTACAGACCTGTTAGAACCAGCACTGATGCATTTGTTTAAAAGAGCATAGACCATATTGGCTGGCTGACAATTCATTCTGTCTTGTCCAGGATCTTGCTTATCCACTCAGTAATTAATTTTAAGAATTTATAAGTAATTTAGCCAAGGATAGGATGTAAATCTTTGTTTAAAAAAAAAAAGCACACACACAAAAAACCCCCACGTTTGAAAATCTAAATCTTGGTTAAAAACTGTGTCTTGAAACCATCCAGGCCCTCCTACTGACTTGTCAGCTCTGGGTTATTTTCAGAAAACTTTACTTGAGTTCCTTAGCTTCAATCGTAAGTTTTTCCCACAGACTTGCATGGTATGTATGAGTGGGAGAGTGAATAGTGGCTGCTATTTAGCCATTGTTTAGTCTAGTGTATGTATGTTTACATCTCACTTTGGATTTATAGGCAGCTATGGCAAAATAAAGATTGTGCTTCCTTGATTGAAGAGCCTCTTAACTAAAGCACCTGGTTGCATACAGGGATTCTTTTATGATCTGATTATAATTGAAATTTTGATGGTTTTTTATTATCAGTTAATTTTTATTTAATGCTGATACTTCTGCAGGTTTCAAAACTTATGACTGAGATTTCCACCATACAAGCTTCTAAAACAGTATTCCATGTCTCAAGCACTACATTAGAGATGAAAATTAATGAAGAAAAGTAGTAAAACATTGTAGTAAAATATATGATAACTACAATGCAGACTTGTTTGGTATGGATTTGTTTTGTGGAGGAGAATGACAAAATATGAAATTAGTGAAAGGAATATTGGTGAGACCTTTTATTGAAGGAGGTAGGTGGGGGGCCAAAGGAAAAGTAGCAAAAAGAATGATTAGCAGTGCTGAGGAAGTAGTGCAGGACCAACTAATACATATTATTGAGATAATTTTTGCATATGATATTCTTGATTAATCTGTGGCTGCCCTACTGTGGGATAGTGGCTGATGATTGTTAGGTTATGATGCAAGTGTAATATATTTCCAAGTGTTCTGAGTTTCTGGTGGGTTTTATCTTCTATTCACGAAGTTGCCTTTAGTCCAGCAGTCGATGATTCTGGAGTGTTCCATTAGCTGAAATTTAAAAATGCAAGATTCTAAGTGCTTAGGAACAAAAATTCTAGTACTTCTTACTGAGGTTTAAAACACCCTGTCTAGAATAAGCAGTTGGTAATAAATCTGCAATGCTCCTTATTTTAGGATACATTATAGGAGTAAAGTTTGGAAAGTTAGCCAGAAAGTCTTGACTGAGAATTTTCAGCATGCAGCATGTATGTTTAAACTTGTGTGCACTGAGGTACACTTAAAGAATACCAAGTATTCAATTATAATTTAGTTTTTCAGTATACACAGAATAAAATGAAGATGTTACAAGGGGATTTTAAAATGTTGGACTTAACTTTTGTGTAAAGTAAATGTGCAGAAGTGTTTTATTAATATTGGTATTTTACTTTGAAACATCTCACAATAAATTCTGCTACATTTCTAGTCCTTCTATACAGTAGAGTTCTTCTCCATTTAAAAAAGTGCTTGTTGCTCAGTGGATTGTTACATTGTCATGGAAAAAGTAGGTTTAATACCTGAATGTCTGATAAAGTGACACCAGTTTCATCACTGAGATGAATAAGAAATCCTTCCTTCTCTCTCACCATAACAAAATATAGTCTTTTTATGGCCCCTCAACATATCATAACAAAATTGTATATAAATTAATTCAAAATCAGCATGCCTCCCTTATCAAACTGTTGTAAATTCTTTGCCATCTTCTGGTATTGATGGATTATTAGGAAATGGGTTCCTCTTGCTCTGCTATGAATGGTATACATAGAACAAGTTTTCTGTTATACACCCTACAAATTGTTATGACAGACTTTTTAAAGGAGTCAAAGACTAATGTTGGGAAAGACATTTGAAAATCACAGAGTATGAAGTGTGTAATGTAAATTACACACAGGATCCATCATGAAAGAATCCCTTCTCACTTGTTTTAGTGTCTGTTTTCCGAGCTGGACTGTCATGAACTGAATGGTAGGGATAATCTTGCTTCAGCAAATGTTGATTTTTATTTTTTAAATTTAATATTATTGTGCTTAAATGTCGCTATTTGGGGTCATAGCATGGCATGCCTCTAAAATTCTTGACTTTCAGTGACTTATATTAAATTAATCTGGACTTTTCCCTCAGCAACCCAAATAAAAAAGTGCCAAATATTTGCCATGTTTACATCACAATTGTATTAGTAATCAAATTAAATATCAAATCACCTTTATCTAAAAGGAATTCCTACCCAACATTAGCTTGGAGACAAAATGTACTGATAAAGGTGTTTCTCTCGCCTATTGAGAAAACAAGAATTTAGCACACACTGTATTTAATCTTTCTTCCCTGCAAATCTAGGACTGTTATCCGTAGCAAAGAGCATGGTCTCTAGTGACACTGGTTTTGGTTGTTTCTGTGTTTTTTTGGGGTTTTTTGGATAGAATTTTTCCCCAGAGAAAAATATCAAAAGGAATGGGAACTGAACAAATGATTCTGCAGAAAAGCCTTGCTTTTCCTTCATCTCCCCATGGCTTCTTCATCATTCTGTGTTGTCTCTTTCTTGGTTTAATTAAACATTTTTAAAGGTATTTATTTAAAAAAATTGTGGTTCTGAAATGAACTGATTCAGTGAGGGCATAAAGGACCAAGCTATTAAATAAGATCTGATCAGTATGAAAGCATTAGAAGTAGTGTGTCTTCTTTTTAGTCTGTTTGAGCTTCAGATATTGTTCTGTTAACCTGAAGTATATGTACTTCGTCTAACATATACCTCTCCTTTGAGCTTGTCTAAAATGCCTTTTTTGCTCACAGATTGCCGTTGTGAGCATGTTGCTGGACAGCAGAAACATGTGGATCATTGAACTTCCCTGCCTGAAATAGTAACACATCAGCTTGTCATGAAACCTGTGGTCCAACACGCACTGCTTCTGGCCAGCATGCAGTTATGCCTTTCTTCTGCAGTGCAGTTGGAAGAATGCTTTCAGAATTTTTCCTCATAGATCTGAGTAATATACTGCACAAACTGAAGGACTGAATTAAAAGGCTTCTACTCAGTGTAGTCACAGTTATGTGATGATTTGTGTTTATGTGGAAGTATTGCTGTCCTAGTAACAAGTGCGACTCTGTTTTGCATTAGTTTTGCAGTATTTAGCTTTTGGTCAATTTTTGCGCAATGTACCTTCAAAAATAATTCTCTCATAGAATTATTGAGATAAACAAATTTGACAGACTTAGATTAATACCCCAGCTTCCCATGACAGTACCCCTATTTTAAAATGGGACAATGAGAGCCTGAATAAACTGAACTGCAGAACAAAGAGTTTTCTAAAGTTAATCCTTATCTCATGAGCTGCAAAAAAATTATTGGATGAAACTAATCATACTACAAATCAGTGTAGGTTGAAAGGCTGATAAGAGATAATGGCAATTAAAAGTCCTCTCTCACGTAAGAGAGTTAAATTTTTGACATCACCTAAGAGGAAAATGTCAATCTCATCCCCCGCTGTAACAAGATGGTTTTCCTACTGATGAGTCAGTTTGCTTGTAAATGCATTCTTATATAATTTATTTTGAGGCCTTCAAGACTCTTACCACTGTTAGATAACGTTAACAGGAAAGCCAGGATGTACTAGACAAATTAATTTCAAAACCAGAACTTGGATATGCAGGGTGTATTGTATCTACTTCAGTGATATCTGTGCTAAGTTTCTTTATACTTGTTGTCTAATCAGGAGAAGTAGCTAATCACCAGACTGAATTACTGGATTCTTTACTTATAAAGACAGATACCTAGAAATTTCTAGATTTCTTCTACGTGTACAAGGCAACAGCTCCACCCCTGAGACTAAATAGGACTTCCCAAAGGAGATTTAACGTACTCAAAATTTTATGTCTGTTTGAATTAAGGTGTTAGTTACAACTGGTTTAGCTTGTTTGTTTGTTTGTTTGTTTGTTTGTTTCCTGGAAACAGCAGTATTTTAATTTGCTTAACTTTGTAAAGGATTTAGCTTTAGGAAAATCCTACATAGGAAAATCCAATAGAAAATTGAATGGGGACACCAAGAATAGTGATTGATAGTCTCAAAGAGAAGTAAATATTAGCTTGTCCTTATACTTGTAGATTCTATGTAATTGAGGTAATCAGATTGACTGTCAATCTATTTACTTGTTCTGTTAATTGAAATTGTGCTAGTTTTGTGGCAGCCTGCTTGAGATAAGATCATGCTCAGTGTTTTTTCTTACTACCTGTATTTAGCAAAATAAACAACTCAACATTATTGCAACTATCAAAATAGTTGCAATAGTTCCATTCTTCCTCATAGCTCATTTATTCTGTTCTTCCTTGTAGCCTATTTTATACTTGAAATCTGGCTTTACTGGATACTGTTGCCTATCTACGTATTTGGGAACCAGAGAATACCATTGTGATGTTTGCTGGGACTTTAAGCAAGAAATCCCAACTAAAAGCACTCTCTGCCTCTTCTTTCAAATACTTCAACAGTACTGCTTTATATGTAGCATTTCTTTTCCAGCATAAATGTCTATCTTAATTTAAAACTTTGTGTCCAAAAAGCTCCTCACATGCTTAAGTATATTGCTTAAGTGATGCATTTCCACTCTTCGAATAACTTGAATCATGTCTCTAGTTGGAATATACCTAGTTTTGCGTTTCAGCTGTGCTTTTCATTGGGTGGGAAAGACCCAGCTAGTGAACTGATGTGACATACCAGTCTGGGCCAGCAGTAGATGCACAAGATCTAGAAACCCTGCTTGGATATCTTTGAATATCCTCCAGCAGCCCTCAGTCAGTTAAGTACATCATGAGCCAGCTGCTGCATTCAGGCTATTGTGTTTAATGGACATAAGTGAATGTATTCTTTTTTTAATCTGTTTCCTTTTCATACTAACTCATTTTTCTCTCCATAATATCCCACTCTTTGCACATCTGCGTTTTTGTCACTGAATTACATTGTATCAGCAGCAAACTGTTCATTAGTGATTTCCCCATTTGTGAATATACAGAAGAATATATTCTTGTGGAATCCACTGTTACCTTCTTGCTCTTGTGGAAATGATCAATTGCTATCCTTTCTCTGGTGTTCTAAGCCCTGGGTAAGCTGAGAGTACTTTTCTCTGTCACTGCTTAGTTGTGTGTTCAGTTTTAGGAGGTTTCTTTGTGGTGTTTGGTTGGGATTTTTAAGACTAGTTGGAACAGTGACTTTTCTATAAAAGCTGAATTCGTTCTTCCTAATGTACCCATACATCCTGTTAGGTTTGGGTTATGATTTCAAATAGCTTGGCCACTATGGAAATAGGTCCTGCTGGTACTTTCTGGTTATTTCTAAGGCCTCTGTTTAAAGAAAGAATAAAATAGAAATTGGAGAAATAGTTACTCTGGTGGTGTCAACACCAATTTTGGTGATGGATTAAGACTAACCTCCGGTCAGTCTCACAACTTTTTGTTTGAATTTCCTTATAGCTCTTGAAAATTTTAAATATCAGCTGTCTATAGTAACTTGTTTTAATATGTACTGTATTTGTAGATTATTCTCAGACTGAAGCAGAATATGTTTTATTACAGTATTCTTCAAATCTTTCCCACATAAAAAGGGGTTTCTCTCACATGGGAACGTCCTTCTGCAATGAATTCTTGATGGGGAAGGAAGGACTATTGCCTTTTCTTCACCAAGTGCTTTTTCTATGCTTCAGTCATCTATCAGCTGTAGACTCTTTGGCAGGATTCCTGCTTCTGTTTTTTTTATTAGTATGTATCTCTTTAGCAAGTTGCTCGTCAAGATTTATGACCCGTCTCACTGAAGTTCTAACATTTATTTCAGCTTACTGGTGTATTGAATTTAGCATAAAACCAAAGTTTTTGGAGTCTTTAGGGTTGATTTCTTGCTAAGTACTTCTTCTCTATTGTGTTGTCTGTTCACGTTAACAGTTAGTCTTTTTTTATACCAATCCCTTCTGAAATTCAGATTTTCTTGCCAATTATTGATCATCAACAGGGAGTGTTTAAAATGCTGGCAGCTGGAATTCCGGAAACTACCTGATTAAAGTCTTTCAAATATTATGAGGTTGACTGTATAAAAAATATGCTTACACATATCAAACAAAAAAATTACCTTTTTTTACCCCCATATTAAATATAAAAATGATTGTATTAATAATCAAACACTCCAGATGAAGGCAATGTCAAAATTGCAAAGATAAACTTCCACTTCACAATATGCCTAGATCCAGGATGTTTGTGTAACCTCCTGTGTTATTTTTTAACTACCTCAGGTCTTCTGTCTTATTCTGGGTATAAGACTGACTGTACTGAGTTAGTGCACAAAGTCATATGGAAAATGACTTTGTGCAGGGAGGAAAACAAGTGGAGAGAAGACCATGTTTCTCACTAAGGCACTTTAATGTCACGAAGTGGTAGTGGACTCAAACTTTAGGTTTTTTAGTATCTGTATAGAGCTTAAAAAATTAGAGCCAAGCAAACTTTCAGAATGGATAGATTGATTTCATTAAATCTACAAAGTAAATTATCTAAAATCTTGCATAGTGCTATACAAATGTAAAAGGACATCTTGCCAGAACTTTGTTTTCAAGGTTTATATTTCAACCACAAGTTGTAATTTCAAAAAGCTGTTTTTGAAGCTTTGGTACTAGACACTGTGGGGCCGATAATGGAAGTTTCCTGCAGCTATTTAGCTTTTATTTTCTCAAAAAAAATTATTTCATACACTATATAGTAAAGGAATAAATCTCATTAGCTTGAGCAGTTCCAGAAGTATAAGTTTTATGCCTACCAACTTAAGCCAAAATTAGTAAGAGAATTTGTTAACATTTTTGCTGTTTTGTTAATGGGGAGATATCTGTGATTGGGCTGCAGCTGATCCAGCCTGGACAGGTTTGCTGTGATCGTGATAGTCACCGGTCTTACTGCATTATAGATATCACTAGCTAAGTCATTCTGTTAACTCCTACATTTCTAATGCTCTCGGAGATGTAATTGTTATGACTTCATTCCTAAAGTTCCGCTCTGTCACTATAATTAGCACTTTTACATGTAATCATGTAGTCAACTGAGTTATGTCTTCACCCTTTCCCACACAGCGGGAACAAGAAAATGCAATGGCTCACCTTAAAAAGCAGCAGCAAGAGCTCGAGCACATGAGGTTGCGCTATTTGGCAGCAGAAGAAAAAGAGCTGGGGAAAACAGACCGACAAGAGCTGGAGGTTATCAGAAATGAACTTAACAGGTATAAAAGTATTTGTAAGATTCCTCCCCACCTGCTCCCTATCCTTCTTTTTTCTTGCTGTCAGCCTTAAAACAGGAGAAGATTCAATTAAATCAAGATTATAATTGGCTGTCAGTCCAGTGAAAGAGCACTGTTTCATGTCCCTTAGGTAAAGATTGCACATTTATAAAATGCAACAGTATGGCAATATAGCAAAATCCATGTTCAATGCCACCTGGGGGTTTTTTTGTTAAGGTCATAGATGTACAGCACCAAGCTTTTTTTTTTTTTATTTTAGACCTTCAGTTCTAAGCATAGATGCTGTGTTAATAAAAGAGCAAGGCATGTTCTGTTCTTATCTTGAATATATTAAAATTTAAAATTTTATCTAATGTTGTCCTCCAAAAGCTGTCTGCACTGGTTTTGTATGTTGAACCCTTTTAATTTGTTTGCTTTACCAAAGCAGAAGCCTTCATAGCGAGTATCATAGTTACATATGCACATACAAAAAGTTTTGTTAATATTTAAGTATTATATTAACATTTTTTTTTTAGTTGTAGTTTTTTTCCCCAGTGACAGAATAATTTTTTACCTTTTACAGATTTCTTTGTTTTGCTTAGTACTTCAGTAGGTGAACTAAAGACTCAACACAAAGATAATCAAAGTGGGGTTTAAGATGTCTCATTCTCTAATTCTTCCTATTTTATCGATATCAGGCTAAAACAACAAGAAGAAGAGAGAAAGAAATTGAAAGATGCTACAGATAATTCTGCTGGAAGAGTGGATAGTCTTCATTGTAGAAAACTAAATGAGAATACAGATGAATACCTCTCTCGTCTGATAGAAGAGAGGGATACTCTGTTGAGAACAGGGGTCTATAATCATGAAGACCATATTGTAAGTGAACTTGATCGTCAAATCAGAGAAGTTATTGCAAAAAGGAACATCACTATTTAAAAGCATGCAACAAGTTTTTACAAAGAGCCAAAATCTGAATGGAGTGACTTTTATAAGCCTATTGTACTTTGCAAAATATGTAATGTCATGCTTTGTTTTGCACATTATAGTCAGCTCTCTTTGAAGTCAATGTAAATATTTGCAACATGTCAAGTTAAGCACAGTTGTAAGATTAATGGGGGAAATGACTGGTTTATAATGTTTTTATACTCATATGTGTGTATATATAATGTGTTTGTGTAAATATATTTATCTTGTGTACTCTCTTCTGAAATGTTTCCTACCTCTTTTTGCATCACCCCGACTAGGTTTACTTGTAACATTTTTAATATTGATTCTAAGATGTTTTTTGGTCAATATTGTTATGATTTCATTCAATTTTTAAAAAAATCTCTTCAGCTATACTAGGGCAAAATTACATCAGCTGTTCTCCCTGTCAAAACTCTTAATTCTGAACTGAAGTACTGACCAAATGTTGCTTTTTTACTAAATGACAAGTAATAAATTTTTGCTTCTCTGACTGTAGCTAACATAACAAAGTTATGTAATAAATAAGAGACAAGGTTTTGAGTGTGACGGGGATAAAATCAAACCTTAGGAAACTGAAGCCAAACCAGTTATTGTTCACTTGTGTAGTTTCTTCTCCAGACACTGGAGGGTGCCTGAGACTTAAATATTGTAAAGACAATGTTGACTAAATTTTCATAACTGGTTGGTTTTTGAACTAGTATTCTATGACTTTCCAGGTGTATTATTTTATGAAATAAAATTTGATTTTAATTAAATATTAAGGACTTTGCATTTATTTTTTAACTGAACAAATAATTTTGTTTACGATTTCTAGTCATATGACAGTCTTTAGTGCTTTAATCCATAAAATAATGAACTTGTTAATCAAGGTTAATTTCGGGTTTTTAGTTTTTTTAATAATTAATTTTTAATTGAGTCTCTTCTGTGCGTATAAAAAAATTACAATCATGTTGCTGTGTGTTTTAAACAAACTTGAGGTTTTTTTCTAGCAAATCAAAGTACTGAGTACAATGAAACAAAATGCTAGTTTTTTTAAAAACACTTACAGACCTCATAATTTAAGCTATTTGGGTCCATTTAGCCATTTGAAAGATCAGAGCTTACAAGGTGCAAAGCATGAATTTTGTGATTATTAAAAAACTTACGTAGAATTTTTTTTTGTTTTATAGTCATTACTCTTAGTGTTCATTGTCTGTATTACAGTGAGGAAATTAATGATAATCTAAGCTTGATGTTTCAGTTTAATCTTTGCCAACACAATTTTTCTCTGCTTCAGTCTGAAGTAGTCCAGAAGCAAAATATATGTTTGTAATAGATATGTATAGCAGATGTGAGTTCTGTATTACTGTCTTTCGAAGAAAATTTTCTATGTTGGGTTCCATTTGCCTTTTTATTATCTCAAAGCCATTTTAGAGGTTAGAGTTATTCAGTGGAAAGACCAAATACCATTTTTAAATCAGAAGTATCTCAAAATTTTTTATCTTAATCTCTCTTCATTGTACAAGAAACATCATTTCAAACAGATGCATGTGATAAGAAGCCCATTTTAATTTACCCAACATAAAAAGGCTGCTGGAAGTGAGACCTGTGTTTACAGGTTCAGTCCTGGTTCCATAGGCCAGAGAAAATGTGGTGGGAAGAGGAGGAGCTGCTAGACCCTCCTGGAATTCTGGCAAAGAGCTATTGTTTTTATTGCACCCGGATTTCACCCGGGAAGCTGATGGAATTATTTCAAAACAAGTACTCTTACCAATACATTTCTGTGAACACGGGGTGGAGGGTGTGTCAGTTCCATGTCAGATCAATTCCAGCTTCATCTGCCTTAGGATTTGGGTGCAGAACTTGCAGTTCACTTCAAATAAGGAAACTGATTATAGCCTGTATTTGTACAGTCCAGTCTAGCAAAAGCATTAGCCCACTTTAAAATTTAGGGCATTTAGGAACACTGTTGTTTTTTCATTATGATCTTCAGGCAGAGGTTCCCTCCCTGTGTCCTTCTGTGCTAATTTTTCTTCCAGTAGTGAGGACTTGCTGTTACCAATCTTTGCTACCAAAGAATTGCCTCAAATTACTTAATACAGGTTTAAATGTAGGGCAGGAAACCTGGATGCGGTGTGTTTATGCACCTTGATATGGAGCATTTGCTAAAATTTGAGAAATCTTACAAAGAAACAGACCTTTTTCCCCTGATAGTTGTTGGGCTATTTAACAGAAAAATTGTGTCTAAATTCTTATTTACATATTAAAGCAGTGGAATGCTTATATATATGTATATGAAAAAAATATGACCAATTATTTTAGAAATAAGCATAGTTTTGCTTTGAATCTGAATTATTTAAGTATATAGTTACATTATTGATCTTTATAGTATTTATTTTTTTTTGAGTGAATCTCTAACCACTGTTTCTATAGTATTTTAGCAGTGATCCAACACTTTTAACACTAATACACTTCCTAAACCGCGGAAAAGAAGCATTGTTATATCTGGCACTGAGCTTTCAAGTATTCAATCTGTAGTTCTCCTTCATTGCAGTTTAAATGCTTCTCCCTTCCATCCACTGAGATAAACCTTAATGCACGGCTAAAAACAGAAGTCCTTTATCATATCTTCTAAGTGCTACTGGAGTATTTATACCAGTTATTACATATTTACACAATTATTTATTTTGCTACTGCTGTGCCTAAATGATCATGACCTGTGTCAAGGCTTGGATGGGAAGCACTAGCCTCACTATTGTTAAAGACAGAGCTGTAGAAAGGCAGCTGCATACTTAGATCTCATTTCATTTGTTTCTCCAGGGGGTTGTATTAGTAGTGTTTTCATTAGAAATGTTTTTACAGATGTCGGCTATCCAGATATGAAGTCTCTGTAGTGGAGAAGCAGTCAGGAGTTTGGCATTCAGAACAGAAAGAAAAAAAATCATCTTTGAGAGACTAATTTATAGAAAAATAATTTACTGACTTTCTGATGTATAAATGTACAGTAACCCCATGGCAGCTCTAATGCAGAGTAATTGAATTCTTGCAAGTATGGTTCTTTTCTATTCTTAAATTGAAGAAATGCTGCAGCCTGTCGTTCCCTGTCACTGAAGACTAAATAGTCCCCATTAATAATGCTTCTGGAAAAGTGACGCCCCCTGCTTTGTAGTCCAGTACTCTTTTTTTCCAAGTGAAAAACTTGTGGTAGTTTGACAGAATTTTAAACAATTTATGTATTACTACAAAAAGGTTTGTTCTAACAGCATACACGGCGAGTAGATGGTTATGGAAGTGTAGCGTCACTGAGTGTTTGAGCAAAGCTTTTTAATGCAGTCACTGAGACATAACTGCATTGACAAAATAATACGACATCAAAATTTACCGTGGGTTTACTGGGCTAAATGGAGTCCAGGAGAACAGTCCACAGCCTAATACTCTTTCAGCAGTTACTGTACATGGCTCATAGGTTTAAATGTAGTATGAAAAAACCTTCTAAAATCTGAAAACTGTTATGTACTGTGAATATAATAAAATTTTGGTTTACAAAGGTAAATGTAAATAGAGCAGCAAAATTAAATCACAGGAGTTTGAGGAGCAGGCAATCAAGCTAATATTTTTTTTGTAAAATTACAGTTTAAGAGATGATAAGTATCTGACATTTGTGTATTTACTTGATAGCTTAGCATAAATGAGGGTATTTTTTGGTTTGGTTTTCAGATCTGGAGGTACAGAAAATAATTTTATTGATCTCATGTTAAGAGATGTTGGTTATATAAGACACTAGACCACCAGTATGTTTGCCTGAAAAGGCTATTTTTGACAACAAGATTAATACTGTAATACAATAGGTCATCCAGATCAGGGCTGAAAAGCACCATGAACTGCTGTGTGCTTTATAATTAAACGTGCACACAGCCGAAGTTGGGTCCTGTTCATGTCAGATACGAAGTCAACATGATGCTTCTCATCCCACTGAATAAGACAGTTTAGTAGTTTGTAAAGGCAGCATTGTGGGTATGCTCTCATGAATATCAATGTGTATTTGGTGTAAACCACAGAGCCTATGTGCTGCTCCAGGAACCCTTCCAGCGAGGTATTTTAGAAATACCTGTATTATATGGGTATAGGATGTTTAGTCTAGATAACACTTTTGATGCTGCTATAGCAATAATGTATTTTACTGCAGTTTTCCTGAATGTGGATGCAATGATTTTTTAAATACTCTAACCTACTGGTTTATTCTGACTCTCTGATAATAAAAAATTGGACTGAATAAATGGGGCTAATAACCCAAAGTAAAAGGAAAAAACCCAAACATAGAATATTGAAAGCAAGAACACACCAGCACCCTAGGGAGTTGCTAGGTATATCTCTGTAAGAGGGCACTGCTCTTTGTGGAAAAAGTTGCATGCCTCAGCAACATGGTTATGTGTCTGTAAAGCGTGTTTCACCTCCTGTCCCATCCTTATACATCTTGCAGAACACATGGCTTTTGGTTTTGTTTTTTTTTTGACTCTATCGTCTTATTGCATATAAACATATAAGCAAATCATTAAGAGTTTTACCTGAGGATACAGATTTTTATGCTCTGATCCCATTTCATTTACTTATATCACCATCAATGCAGATGGCTTGTAACTGCTTAAGCAGAAGTAGGTAGGCTTTGCAGGAGGGCATCTTAAAAGCCATTGTGTCTCAAACGCTGTGTAAGGGGCAAGCAATGCTTTGCCATCCTTACCAATAGCTTGGGCTGCAGTACTTTGTGCAACACAGCAAAATCTCTCCTGAGTCACACATAAAGGTGATCCTGTTGGTAGGCTGAGGGTTGGACGCCAAGTCTGTGGTTTCTCTGCCCATCTTGGTTATAGGGGTGTTGAGTGATCTTAAACAGGTCTCTAGGCTTTCATTTCCTATCAGCAAAATGAGAATAATGTGGGAAAAGCTTTTCTGTGTAAGTGGTTCACAAACTGCTTTAAACTCCAGCTAGTTGTGTTGTTTGCAGTTGTCTTAATGCCCTTAAAGGGATGAATACTGCTGGCTTCTACTGAGATGGTTCTTCAGCAAATGAGTACAAGCTATTTACTTTGCTCTTTTATAGTAGATAAATCAGTATATTCTTTCAGTCTTCTGGCTAGCTACAAATTCACCTGAAATCTTTAGAAAAAAGCAAAAATTACTTCAATCTTTCTGTATAACTCTGATTTCTTGGGAAATTAAGAGTCTAAGGCTGCAGCCTTATAAGAAAGGCTAGGTTAACCTTTTTGTTAAAGCATTAAATAAAATGATTTGTTGAGGCCCGGAAAAAAAGACAAAATATCTGAAGTTTTGGGTCTGCCCCAGACAAGATTTTTTGTGGTATCACGCAGTACTATTTACTCTTGTTTCTCTCTTGGTAAGATGAAGGTGATTTCTCATTATACTGATGCTTTGATGAATAGCTAGTTAATGCTTGGTTGTTACAGCTATTTAAAAAAGAAAAGGTCAAGCATTTTTTGCCATATCCCATCTATTGAGTAAATAAGTAATTGCAAGGGTTTTAGTGAAAACTTTTATAGGCAAATCATTTCATGACTTATTAGTATTGAAATACTAATAAAAGCAAATCCCTATTGTCCTAACAAACATGACAAATACTTCTGGAAATGAATCTTGAAGGTGGGGTTACTCTTATCTAAGTAACTCTAAAATGCTGTGAAACCAACAGGCCACTGCTCACATGCCAAACATGACTGTGCCCATGAGATGGTCGCACATTCTCTATCCTGGTCTGGAGCTCAGTACAAAATCTCAGGGGCTGCTGAGGCACAGATTGGGCCACAGTGGGAGAGGGAGGTGACTTTGAATCATTGCACTTTGCATGACATGGAAAAGATACTTTTACTGCTGCTCACAAAACCTAAACCTTGCCCTGTATGGCAAGAAATTCCCATTTCTTTGTCAGAGTGGACTTCTACACACACACGTTTTTTTTCTCCTTTTCCTGTTATCAAATGTACACATGATGATGAAAATAGCAGATTTCACTAGCAAGCAAATTGTTTCTTTACAGTGAATAATAGAAAAAAATTATAATTAAACATGCAGACAAATCATATGCTACTTTATGTATTATTGTATTTGATCAAGCAACCTTGATCAAATAATTATTTTTTGAAAAGCAGTACCTGTATAAAATTAGTTTGCTTGCTTTTTAAAGATAATTTTTATGCGTACTCAAACAATCTTTCACAAAGATCTGAGGGTTTTCATGAGTTTTCTTTTTTGCCCTTCCTTTTATACTTATTGAATACTTAATTCAGATCCATCTGCATCTTTATCCCGGGAGGTATCCCACTACTCTAGAATATCTTAGCTAAAATTGATGCTCGTAGAATAAAACAACAACAACAACAAAGAGAGAAAAGCCTGTCCATGTGTTTAACTTGACTGCTGCTTATTTTTCCACCTAAGTTTCAGATAGAAAGGCATTTTATACTTTATGGAATGCAATTTGTTACGGAGCATGGACACCATACTAACTTGTGCACCACAAAATAACAAGCTTGTATGAGTACAGGCAGGGCTGCTGTTTGTACTGCCAGATTCAAACTCTAAGTTAGATAGCTTTTGGCAGTGAAAGCACCTAGTCTGTTACTTATACACCAGTTAATCCTGACTTAGAAAAAAATGAAAGTCCATCTAGGGCCTTTAAAATCTTAGCTTAACTTTTACACTGTGCTAAGAGGTGATTTAGAGTATGTCACATTCAAGACTATAATTCCTCAAATCTTCCCACTGTTGTAGGCATTAGGTCTTTAAATGCTAACACTTTTTTTACACAAAAATTTAAGAATTAATACTGAGCCAAACTACAAAGCAACTTTTAGTGGGCTTGGCTCAAAATTTGTTCTATACTCACAAGAAGAGAAAGAAGGCAATTACTGTTGTCTGCTTTTTTAACAGAGGAACAAGGACTGCAGTGAAGAATAGCAGTGCAAAGGAAATAGACCACCCTATGTGGTTTGAACAAAGTTTAATATATAGATATATATATATATATATCTGTGTGTGTGTGTTTAAATATGCTGGTAAAAAAAGGAACATAGTAAAAAGAATCCACACAGGTTTGTTAGGGGGGTTTTTTGAGGCAGAGAACCTTGTTTTATCTCATGGTGCTTTCTTGGTTTTCTTCTGTAGCACAGAGCAGTACTTCACTAGCTCAGCAGCCAGATTACATAAAGTCATTTTAGTAAGAAACAACATTCTCTTTGGGGACACAAGAGGCAACATGTAATCTGGTTCACAATACCATCTCTAATTCTCTTATCCTTAGGAAAAAAACCAACTAAACAAAATCTAACCATCATTTGGGGGTTTCCTTACAGAGATTTCTCAAATCTTGCATTTATTCATGTAATCCTTATCAATACATATTTTTAAAATATCACAACCTTGACTCCCTTTTCTAACTCCACTTTTATTATCACAGTATCTATTTTAATGGCTATTAAGCTACAATGTCCGTACCTTATCTTTGTCAGTTAATGTATCTAATTCCACCATCCCAGAGGGAATAAACCTGAAGCTAAAGCCTGCAATATATTATAGAATCAAGAACGCTTATGCAGAACAAACAGAGGATTTAGCTTGGATAAACAGCAGAGAGCTCAGTGTCTTTTATGTCCAGAGCTCAGGACTGGATGAAAAAAATGACTATAAATCATCCCTGTGAAACAACATAACATAAATGTTGTATGTTTATTTAAAACTTTATACAATCATTTATCTGGGCTATAGCTCAGTTTCAAAAAGTGGTCTGCCGTAATGAGGTACTGAGACTAGCAGTGATCAAGAGTAAAATGATATATAGTCCTCAACCAGAATTTGCTTATGGGAAGAATGGAAAGCACTTAAGCAGACACCAAGTATCTATAGCTAGTAGATCAAGCAGGAGGATAATGCAATAATAACAAAAACTTTGATAAATTTTTTCCTGTTTCTCTTCAAAATATCACATTTCTTGTAACGTGACATTGTTTTGAGAGCTAAGCAGCCAGCAATTTATGCCTAAATTTTCACACTTGAATAAAGACTGATTTGTTGTGAGTGTCCAAGGTATGACAGCTTGTTCTACCAGACTTAAATTAAGAAAGAGGCTAAGTCTTTGTCTGGCCTTGCATTCCAGGGAGAAGCACTCTTTAATATGTGCTGCTGGTTTTTTTTCTCACAGGAGCAAGCACTTCTGTGATTTCATGGCTCGCAATTGCTAATTTTCTTACTTCAGGAAATCTAAGAGCCACTGATTATATGTTTACCATCTAAAGGAGGCAGGCAAAAATATAATGCAGCTTTTCCTGCAGAAGGAGATTTTTCCCTGGAGTGCTCCAGAGGAGAGCCTGTAGGGTCCTAGAAGATGCCGGTGTTTGACCCCAGGGGTGCCCAAGCAGCCATCAGGTTCCAGGACAGGGTTTAGCCATGACATCCCAGGCAGGACTGGTGCACCTCTCATGATGTGTGGGCATGCTCTGGCACACAGCAATTCCCAACACAGCACTTTTTACTTTGCATCTCCATGTCATTCCAGCAGATCTTCCTCAGTGGAGAAGATTCTGTGTTCTGTGGCACAGTAGGTCCCACCCAGCACTTGGCAAAATGTCTTTGGCAGTGGCAGCTTCTGCTGTGACAGCAGGCACTGTCCCTCTCTCAAGGTGCTGCATGCAAAGGTTTTCAACTCTGCCTGACAAATCTCCCATCTCTCTGACAGTGCATTTGGACCCCAAACTCCGTAAGTTTTCATTTCCTCCAGAGATGATCTGGTGGCAATTTAAAGCCTGCTCTCTATTACCAAATTAATGTTTATTTAAGCCCTCTCTGTTACTAAATTAATGTTAATTAAGCTGCTCTATGTTACTCTAGCAGTATTATTTGATTTTGCAGGACTATGGGTCTATTTGTTAGTCACTAAAGAATTAACCATCAAAAAAATAGTAAATCAAGTCACACTAATTTCACCTAGATATTTTGATTTATTTTGTGGTCCAAGAAGATGGGGGCCTGCAGAGATGGGGCTGACTGAAGCTCTATATCTCCTGACAAGAACATCAGAGGTGAAGCCTTCTTCCCCATTTCCCCTCTACAGTTGACAGCACCCTGTAAAACAGTGCTGTAAAGAGCACAGAGTCATAAATACTTCTATGCCTATGCAGCTCCGGATGTTTTCAAGCAAATATATTTATTATGTCAATAACTATAAAAAAAAAGATTACTTATTCAATAATTCATAATGGTTTCAGAGCTGCTGGAGGCTAATATGGCTCACTTTACTTTAGATAACTTATAAATGTAGATTATTTTCATGACAGACTGAAATTACTTTCTGGTGAATATTTACTTGAGCTTTAATTTTCTTATTAACCCAACATGTACTAGAAAAGAAGATGATGGTGCTGCTGTCTTTCTCATGCTGCTCTCCCAGATGAGACACTTCTCTGAGAAGTGTTTTGTGGAAGGAAGGTGTTAAAAATTCGTCCATGCCGTCAACACCAGAGCAAACTCTTGTGGGTTTTTTTGGTAGTTAAAACTGTTTTGTATTTCCAGCATCTGGTTTTAAACAAACAACTCTATGAGAAATAGGGAGGGCTGAGCCACTGCTCTACCCACAAGAACTTCTCCTGAGCCCTGCAGCAGCTCTTGCACAATGCTCATGTGCCCAGGACAGCCCTGGCAGAGCTGGAGCATCCTTTGTGGCCAAGGCACCTGAGGGAGGGATGGGATGGCAAGGGGAAGCTGGGTGACAAGATAATGGGTCAGGCACATCAGGCACTCCCATATCCTGAGGGATGCAGGACACTGCCACCATCAGACCCCTCCAAACTTCATCCACATGGGATAATTGCCTGATCCTGGTCTGTCCATTACTTGCACATGGCACTTACTGAAAGAGAAGTGGCATCAAAAATCCTAAAAAATTATTTAAATGGCTCTGGAGTTTTCCCCCTCAGAGTAAGTAAAAGCTGGGATATCTTCTGGAGAAAAGGAGCAGAGAAGGGGCAGGAGGCAGCAGGAGGAGGAGGGACCCCCCCTATGTCCCTACGGCAGGCTGATTTCCTTCTCTTTTTCGCTAGGTGAAATATGACATTCAAGATACTCTGTTAAGAATGTGTCTATATCCCAACAATCAAAACATTTTAAGTGAGAGCTACTGTGATGGTGCTTGAACTATCTGAAGAAAACATTTATTGCACACACAGGAAAATTTAACTGGAGCAAGTTTAGGGTGGCTTTTCTAGCTTGTTGTTTGAAGTTATATTTTACAAGCTAATGGCTTTTGAATTTACTAATGTCTTTTCCACAATGTCTTTATATCAAACAGGACACATCTATTCTATACTTCTTCAACATGGAATTGTTTTATTAATTTAATTTTGCACATGCAAGAAATATGCAAGCACGGGAATCCATAAATACAGGCACATTAAAAATAAACCTTGCCGTAACACCAATAAAATCTAGCAACAAATATTTGAAAACTTGAACTCTGTACAAATATGCAAGAAATCCACTTGGAGCCTGTTTAGAGCCAGTTTCTGGGCAGAGAAGGGTGATAGGGGATTGTGCCCGAGGCCGTGCGCCCCTGGCTAGAGCTGGGCTTGTCCCCACATGGCAAAGCCGCAGGGAGGGTGTGCCACGGGCACCCTCCCTTCCCAAAGTCATGCTGCCACACCGAGGGCTCCACTCCCCAGCCTGCCGGCTGCTCGCCCCACGCCAGCGTGGACAGAGAGCACCCGCTCTCTTTAATCACTTAAGGAGTTACTTATGATATGCAACTAAATATTTAGTTGTGCAGAGGACAGCTTGTCACAGACAGCTTTGTTGCTAATGTATACAAATGCTGGTATGGCACTGGCTTCCTCCCTGCGCACACAGAGCTGCACACACGCTGACCACAGCCTAAATAAGCTGATTTATTTGTTTCAGTTATTTGATAAGTGCATCATACCTCAAACCCTACAAAACCACTTTGAGAGGATTATAAGTTTTATGATGTGAAAAGATTACTCTGAGTGTGCTGGGCAAAGTTTATATTCAGAGACTGTGCAGGAGGCATTCACAGAGGCTGGAGAACGAGGCTTGATAGATCAAAAAGGGATTTTCTTTGTTGCTGCACCACTTGCTGGATTTTTTTCTTTCTCTTTTCTTCCATTAAAAGAATGGCCCTGGCAAGCCCTGGATTTGCTAACCTTGTGACGATCCTCTGCCTTACACTCAACAACGGGAATTTCAGGATCTACACTTATTTAAAAATAAGAAGCCATCATCTCACTGGCAAATGAAGAGAGGAGAGAGCTGAGTCTGGGGGTTACCTGTAAAATGTGTCTGTGAGGCTTATCCTGAGCCGGGAGTGTGGGGAGAGTGGCTCAGCCCAGTTTCCCTCAGGACTCCCTGAGTACACCACTCCCAAGCACAGGGCCCCAGGGAGGCTGGAGCAAACAGGGCATCTGTAGAGATGCCAGGTACTCACCCAGTCTTTAGGAGGGCTGTCCCATCACCCTTCCCCATGGTGAGGACCAGCATCCACTAGCTCCAGTGCAGCTGAGGGTCCAGAGTGGTCAGCAGGTAAGGGGAGAGTTGAGAACAAGGCTTGGCTTTGGCCTTGAACTGACAATGTTGTGCTCACCTTGTGTGGCTTTGCTGGGCTTGACACTTATATCCTGACATGGAAGAGAAGAGAAAATAATTTAGCCTTTTTACCCTTAATGTTTAATGTTAGACAGCTCAGGGAATAATTGTAAATACGAGGGAGGAACAAAACCACTGACGTATGTTTCCACCCATTCTTTTTAAAAGAATGGTCTTGCCACAGCAATTGTTAAATACGGTGCTCTAAAATTCTTGTATTAACAGGGAAATGTGGATTAACTGGGCAACACAGGAAAGAAAACAGGAACAGCAAGTGGAGGTAGTGCACACAGCATCATAGAAGGCTGCTGACCTCAGAGGGCTTTGCTCAGGTGCTGGGGCAGCACTCAGGGAGGGTGCCTGGGGCTGCTGCTTTCCCACAAAGTCCCCTGGGTCCTGCCTGACCTCATCCCCTCTGTCCTGGCTGCATCACAGTGGGATGCTATTACCCTCCCCCCCCCACCTCCCTCATCACATGATTGGGCAGTGCTGCCCCATAGAGCTCTATTAAAAAATGTGCTCGTGCCCAGCACTGCACAGTCCACAGTACTCTGCTGTTACTAAAAAAGCATTTATATTATATTCTGTCTCCTGTGTCTTTCATAAGGGAGTTTTTATGTGTCACCAGAAAACACTGGGTAACACACTTTATTAGCCTCATGATACTGTGGGCCATCAATACTTGTCGAGGCCTGATGAGATCATGCTACAATTGTTAATCAGAGCAAAGGAAGGAGGTGGAGTAGTGGGAAATACCTTTAGGAAAGAATCAATTAGAGAGAACAGTACTGCAGGTAAGCATGAGATGTGTTTTCCAGTGTAGAACAGCCGGCAGCTGCTCAGCCCATCACTGAAGTTTAAACATAACTTTCATTTAATAACAAACATTCTTTTTTTCAAGGAGAGAAGAAACACTGCATTAGCAGAACACGCTTGTGATCACTGCATGGCTCTTTCAACCATTATCAGCCTCCTTAAGACCCATTATTTAGGAAAGTACTTAATTGCACAGCTGGCTTTAAACAGATGGGGTGTTGCTGGGATAGTCTCATTTATTCTTTGTTAGACTAAAAGGTTTCAGCTTAAGAGGTTGCCCAGCACAGCTCAGCATTGATTACTCACTTGGAAGGGTGCTCTTGACTTGGGTTTTTCCTCTTCAGTGAGGACCCGTTTCCTGGAGAGGGATGTGGATTAATTTTTACTTCTTTGCATCTTCGTAAAAACTCAGAGCAAAGGCTGAGCCTGCTGCCAAAGTGATCTGAGTGTCAGATCACAGGGGAGGTGAAGGATATGGTGAGACCAGTGCCACCATGCAGTGACCACCAGGATGTATTTAAGCAGCGTGGCTCCAGGTGATGTTTGGTCTGCAAAGCCTGCTACTGTTTGGTACTGAGAGTGCCCAGCTCCTCTCTGCTGTATTTTTCATCCTGCCCAGGGTCAGAGGAGGGTAAGCTTTTTGTGACAGAACTGTGGAGATTGAGTGGTCATATGACTTTTTCTAGGACTGCAGTAGAAGTCTGCAGCTCCAGTGATCACCACTCATCCCTCCAAATTCTTGCTTGAGTTCCTAGGAGGACCCTTTAGATTGTGGTCAGTGTGAAAAGCCCAAGATACTTTGGTGACACTTGGGGTGAAAACCATGGAATTTACAGAAGATGTTTTGCCCACCTAGGTGAGAATGAAACATGAGAATGAAGAAAGTTCAGCTGTTTCCATCCCTCAAAGTAATTCAGACCAGGGTAATGACACATGCCAGGCTGATTGCTCAGTGCTACCAGCATAGGTAGCACTTTGTCTGGTTTAAGAAGTACAAATATCTGTAACTTAGACACTCCTTACTGATTTGGTGCCAAGTGGAGAATTTCAGGAAAAAAATGAGGAAAGAATCAGATCAGACCCTGGTAACTCATACTGGCAGAGTGCTTGCAACACATCTCCCCATACTTTTCCGGGGATACAAATAAGAATGAACTTTGCATGTCTGGGACCAGCCATCCTTTAATAGGAGAAACCTAGAAATCCTATTGCATTATTAGTACAGCAAGGTCCTACTCTATTAATTTGGTTCCTAGGGAAGTCATGTTGAGAAACAAATGAGTCCTTAACAGTCCTAGCAGAACAAATACAGAGAAATAAGCAGTAAACCATAATACCTCCTCAACCAGCTGAATATTTCAGAGAGTCCCCAGAGTTATTTTAAGAAATTCTCATAGACAATCCTTGATCTGAGTTATGTCAGCACTTCTGAGAGATTCCCTAAGGACTTGTGGCAGGAGGTACCTAATCCCTGGTTAATAAGGTCTCTATCTTTACAGCACAGTGAATGGGCTCTTATGAATGTTAGACACAGCACTAAACTTGGGCTTTCATTAGAGGGTAGAAGTAGGTTGGGGTTTTTTAGTGCATTTCTCCCAGTTTAAATTAAGTACGTGAACTCAGTAAGTATAAAGAGAGCAAGAAATCTCAAAAACAAAATTCCAAGTGAGAAAACCCCCACACCACCAAAACAAAGCACCAAAAAAACCACAAAACAGAACAAAAAACCCACTAGAAACAGGAGGGCAGCAATCATGAATCAGCAGATGCTTTTACAAGCCAAACATGTTTAGTTTTACTAAAAGGCGCCTTCCTGAACTACTGACCAAGGGAATAGAAATTCCTCAATGAGATGAAAATATGATTCCCTGTGACCTCTAGGAGCTGCTTATGTTGCTGGGTATCTGTACTCTCTTCTGCTCTGAAAAGAACTGGGGGTCTGCATTTAACAATAGCAATCTTATTCCACGGCTCTTCTAGAACAGAGGTACTGTCAAAAGCATTCCTGTGTAAGTCCTGATGTATGTGATGACTGCACTGGGTACGGGGACAACAAAGCTGTTTAAAAGTATAAATTTACTGTCCATTGATTAGCACAATTCCTGCAGGCCTCATGGATTTTTTTTTTTTAATGGATATCAGGTACAAGAACAAAGCTGAGAAATCAAATGCAAATCTGCTTTGCTCAGGGCAAAATTCTGAGTTCATAGTTTACTTCTATGCCTTGTAGAAGTACTGCAATTGACAATGCATCTGATAAATGGGGAAAAAAAGTCCTAAATATTCCAGTTTTGGTGGAATATTTCAGTTCAGAAGGGACCATTAGATCATGCAACCTCATTTTTGTTTATCAGAGGGCTTTCTATTTAATCTAGCTGTAGTTGGATAGGACCCAGTGGCCCCTTTGGCTGGAGAGCACTTGCCTTGACTCAACCATATCTCCCAGAAACATTCTCAAGCTTAATACGAGGACATGGGTTTAGGCACTAAGCATCCTGCCTGCCCACATTCAAATCCTGTGTATCCCTGCCAGGTTGATGGGAGGAGAACTCTTCAATAAGTCTGACAGGGCCAGATCCTGAAGCAGCCAGCAGGAGGGAGAAAATTTCTCTAAACCCATTTGCAAACAATTTTCACTGAACACTTCCGTAAACCTTCTGGGCTCTGTAATTCAACACTGGCTTTGAGCTCCAGCCTTTTATTGGCAGTGTATCTTGGCTTGATCTCATGCCTCCAATGCTAAAAGCCAAGTTTTGAAAATTAAACTGTTGGGTTGACTACGGGTTAGATACACTCTCAATCCAAGTACAGCAGTCCTTGAATATGTTTGTACTGATTTACAATGAAATCAGTCTTTCAATCTTTTTTTTGGTCAGTTTTTCCTCTTTTTCTATCAGAATTAATAATAAAATCAGTTCATTGAAACTGCCTCGCTTTCTGTTGAATTCTGGAGTCCTTATGGACATATGTAGCTCTGGCTGTTGTAAGACTGGTGTTTCCAGTGCTTTTAGGTAATTCCCCACTCCCAATCCCTCTCATGGCAAACAAGTATTTGATGTGAATAGAGCAAAAGGCGATGGGGAAAAATAAGACTGTGCAATGGAGACATACTTTAGGAATCAGATAGAGATGGAAAGAGTAAAAAGGAAAGATTTCATCCATATTCTTCTCGATAAGCAGTGACAAGGCATGATAGTTTTTTATTTAGGTCTTGCAGTTTCCTTGTCATGGGCAAGAGAACCTGGTAAGATGAAGTTTCAGTTTAACTTAGTTTTGGATTTAATACTAAGAAATCTTCACACGATTTTGTTTTATCATCTCCGGGCCTCATGTGATGCTTCACTCTTGTGTTTCCGTGTGTTCTGCTGCTGCCATACAGTGACATTCACTTTTCATTCTGTCCTCCTCATGGACAAGAGGTGATCTCTTTGTTCCCAGGTCTCAAGGCTACTGAGCATACTGGACTTTCTGTGCCCTTAAAATAAAATGCCGACAAGATACAAACAATAAAAGATTTGCCACCTGTGTCAGGGGGTAAGGGTAATTTAAGTCAAATAGAAGATATATGTATATATGAAATATGTATATGCATTTCTGAATTTCTTTTTTTTTACTGGCTTGTGTTATTCCCTTCATTTTTGCCTGACTAATAATACAATACTGTGTTAGTTTAAAGCTAACTTAGGAAACTATGTAGCATAAGGGACTCATAACTTTGTATTCTTCTGGGAACTTGCCTAGACACTCAAAGTGTTCCCACAATAGGTGGACTAAGTGTTTGCTGGTGAGACATCATGTGGCAGCTTTGAGATGTCTATCACTCATCATACCAGTTTTCTAATTTTTTCCTTACAATTCACTATATCTCTTGGGAAAGTTTACCTTGGAAAACTGTTGTGGGAGTAGAATGAAATGTTTTGATCTGGTAAATGGAAATGTGAAGTTGTGACCACTTTCCTCACCCTAAATACCACAGAAGCTCAGCACAGCTCTCCACAGTCAAACATCCTCATCAACCAGACAGGTGCTGTTTTACTTTTGCACTCTCTTAATCCAGGATGCGTTTGCATTTCTCATTTATGTTTCATCTTCCATTTGGGAAGCATTCTTTCACAAATATTTGCAGAGGCTGTGCCTAGTAGGATCATTCAGGCAGCTGTTGACCATAGTGTCACAGGGACAGGAATACATCCTTGGAAAAAAATTCATGCACATTTGTGTGTGCACAAACTTATGCACTCTTCCTCACAGCCCTTCTTCCCTCTGCTGCTCAGAAACCCTGCACCTACAGGGGCACACATGGACACAGTGCATGTGCAATGATAGAATGTCACTGAAGCTAAAGTTTAACTTCCTCATATGAATAAAACTAATGGTGCTATTTAAATACAATAAAAACATGCAGAGCTGCACTGCCAAGTTGTGCAAGGTCACATTGCAATGTGTCGGCTGTAAAGATTTCCAAGGAGCCTGTTTTCTTGAGTAATAGCAGTTGGAGAAATGCACTTATCTGAAGAATGAGACTGTTATAGGTTTCTGTAAATCAAACCCTAGCCAAAGAGCAGTTCCTTAATATCCATTTTCCACTTCAGCCCTTTGACTGTGGCACACACACTGGACTAAATCCTGCCCAGCTCACATAAACAGCCCGTTCAAATCGATGCTGACATGACTGACACTGTGTAAAAGCAGGAGATAGGTTGAGTAACTCCATGCAAGTAGGAATAGAAGAGTTTGGTGCTTTCTGCACATCAATATTGGAAGTGAGACTAGTCCCAAATTTCTCTTCTAGATGGGATCAAGCCATATAAGGTTCCAGTTAAACCAAGCTTGTGGGAAGTGATGTAAATTTGAGGGACTGAATCACAAAAAAGCAGTGGATCCACAGCTGCCACCTTTTGGGGTTCTATCACATCTCCTGCACTCTCAGGCGATGCACACCATTAGTGGGTGTCCTTGGGGTTCACAATGGGTGATCACTGAAAACTCTTCAAGGTGCTTTTTGAGGTGGCTCTAAGTATTTTTCCCTTTAAATTCCTGCTTGTGGTTGTCAGTACCAGGGAAATGAGGCTCCCATCCAGCACAGCTTCTTGCCACAGGTATGCATGAGACTGGCTCAGTTTCCTCCTGTTTGGGGAATATTTGGGCATGTTAAAAACAGCTGCTTTGGGGAATCCCCTCTTGTGCAGAGCTACCACAGCAGTAGGTGTCAGCAGGGAGGTGGCGGGGCAGGGTCCTGTGTGAGCCCCCACAGCCAGGGGCTGCCTGGGGAATGGGAGACGGCTCCTGGCACCACACTGCTCCCCAGCACGGCACCCAGCGCCGCACCACGGCATGTGGGGCTGCCTTCCCCGCCAGCCAAGAACACCGGCATCTGTAAAGTGTTTTTTACAGATTCTATTAAACACTATTATTCACAGGAAGCCTTAGAAAAATCTAACACTACATTCACTTCTAAGGTATAATAGATGTAAAGTCTTTTTTTTAAATCATTTTAATGCGATCATTTGTTGGGCCTTAGGGTAAAATTACGTTTCACAGCTCCCTTGTTCCCATGCTATGTTAAAAAAGAGATTGATGTCTGAAATTTCAACTGTATTTGTCTTACGAATTTGTCCGACTCCCTGGAGAATAATTGTCTCATATCATTTGAAGGCTGGTAATTCCTTTGGAATGACCTCTGTGTTATAATTACAGCAAGAGTACTAGCATGTAGCTAGGCAAAGTGAAAGTTAATGTTCTTGGTTTCTAGCTTTGTTATTTTTATTAAACTGTTCCCCTTTAAAAGAAATACCTGGAGATATGGACTCTTACTCAAAAGGGCTTTTTGCAGATAACACAAAATGTCATTTTTCCTGCAAAACACTTACATGCATTAACAATTATCTGAAGGTTGCAATGTGTTCTTAAAGTCATGTGCATTTCTGGAATATATTAGAAGAATTGGAGACTTCAACATGTCTTTTGCCTCAGGATTATTTATTTTATCCCACTTCAAATGTTTTGAAATTTTTTGAATATATATTCAGCCATGGCTCATGTCGTTTTTCTATCATGATGTGGGATTGAACTGAGAATAACCTAAATATACCTTCTCCTTAGGAAAGAAAATCCTGCAGAGCTGGGAAGAAATCTAGAGAAAACTGGTGAGCAGATCAAAAGGCATAGAGAATTAGATAGGCACTTGCAGAAGTAACGAGAAAGAGGATGCAATTTGGCGTATGGCTTTGTCCTGTTTGTGTTGGTCTCTGTGGACCATCAGCCCTGAGTCTGAGCCATGCCAGGGCTGCATGAGGGGGTGCAGAAAGAAAACCCTTCCTGCAGCCCTGGGGGCACTCTCACTGACGTGCAGGCACTGGGATGTAGAATTACTGTTACCATTACAACGATTTACATGCTCGAAACCTGTCTGCCTCAGCAAAGTGATAAATACCTCAAAATATTATACATTATAAGGCCTATTCCATTCTTGATTTACAAGGTCAATTGCCTATACTAACCTCTCTTAATGTTGGTGGGAATTCATTTTATAAATTTTCAGCACACCCAGAAAGGATATGGGAGTTAATCTGTCGTGA
Organism: Corvus moneduloides; assembly: GCF_009650955.1. Lineage (NCBI taxonomy): Eukaryota > Metazoa > Chordata > Aves > Passeriformes > Corvidae > Corvus > Corvus moneduloides. The sequence goes on from NC_045511.1 coordinate 48,332,964, forward strand.
TTCTTCTCTCTAGGGGCAGGACCAGCATCTTACTTCCATCAACCATAGTTCTTACCCACATTTTTGGGTGATATTTGAAGGTAAAAATGTGGTTTGGTGAGTGGGATGGGGATGCATGCTTCATTTAAAAAGAAAACATAGACTCTGCTTAATACATTTATTGCATTATAGTTCTAAAATGGGAACATTTATCATTTGTTATACTAATAGCTGAGATATTATTAGTATTTTTTTTAGCCTCTGCCCACTGTGAAACTATGATATCTTACAGTGGATTTTCATTATTTATTAGTGGATAGGTTTTCAGGCATGTTATGGCCTTAGACCAGCCCAGTTATAGCTCTGAAACACTGGAGTAGCCCATCTTCATTATTAAGAGATACGTATCTATAACTGTTTAATAATGACTACAAAAAAGTGACACTCCATCTTTTGTACTCTCTTGAACAATGTCCTTGTTCAATGTCCTTGAACGACGTCTTCCTTTGTCCAGTGAGCAAAAAACCAAAACTGAGACTTCTGAAACCAGCTGATGAATCTTTAGGGATAGTCCATATGACCCTGCACTCGCAGGCAACAAGAAAGTTTTGATCCTTCTTTCAGCAGCTGAGCTCATCTCTATTTTTCCTTCATATTTTCTGATAATTCTAGAGGGCTATGCCTGGTTTCTGAGCTAGTAACAGCAATATAAAATTTCATATTTTTTGGCTGATTTAAAGCATATATGCTTTTTGTTAACTTAGAACAGGAGGGGCTCAAATTCATGTCATAAATGGCCTAGAACACTCACAAATGTATGGGCATAAAGTCACTAAAAATAAAGCTTCCCGAACTTCTTTTAGTTAAATGACTTGATATATTTGTAAAGCAGTCTTGCATGGAGGCAGTGTGGTGACAGAATTAAAGGAAAATGAGAAACTTTGTTGAAGCTTAATGAGAATTAATGTTTTGGCCATTGAACTTGATGGATATGTTGGAAAAATAGTTAAAGTGCTTGCTGTGTTAATGTCAGCTGACATAACAATTGTTTCCAGAGAACCAGACTTCTGAATCCTCATATAAAGCACTGGGGAACTTGAACAACACAAAAGAATGTAAGGTTTGGAGAGAATGGGGGCGGGGGAAGGAAAGAAAAACATTATATAAGTTTAGCTACTTCCAGCTCATTTTTCCCCATTGAAATAATGAACATAATGGTGTCTCAACAGCAGTCCAAGCCAAGTTTAGAGAGAGCTTCAGGAGTGCTATCTTAAGCACAAGAACCATCTCGTGCACTTACCAAGCTGCACCGAAGAGCCTTTAATTCATGTCTGTAATCCCACATTGAAATGAAAACTGGTTTATGGGAGGAAAGGTAATAAAAACCTTGGGGAAAAACCTAATCTCTTGACTAGCTGAAGAGTGCTCTCCTCACTGAACACAGAGGACCCAAAAGCGGTGCACAGAGTCTAGTGCTGTGTGTGCACAGCAGGGAGGCAAAAAGACAGCCCTGACCTTTTTCCACAGCACAGGCCCACCACTACCCTGCTCAGTGGAGATGGAGAAAGCAAGAAGTATCCTCAATGCTTGCAGCCTTGGACCCAAACACTCCACTGCTCTGAAGTTTTCAGTCTTCATCTGTGCTGTGCTTCAGCACCCAGGCATCAGCTATGCCCCAGGGGCCCCTGATGGCTCCCAGAAATCTCACACCCTTTGTAAACTCCTTTCTGCAAGGAAATTAATCTTCTTTTTTTTTTTCTTCTTCCTAAGTGCATCATATAATTCAAGATGCTACAGAACAACTTTATTTGGTCTGGATCAGCTGGTGTTTGAGCTGGCAACAGCCCACAAAGGTCCTCTGCCATAGTTATCATGTTGCACACACTCATTAACCTCCCTGTATAAAATAATGAGTAGAATATGCACAACATTACCAGTTTTTCATAAGTTCAAAACCCAGAAGAACCCACAAATCACCGGAGGAAAAGTTTACAGCACTGGGGTAAATTGGAGGACACATCTATTGCTGTGCCAATACAAAAAAAAAAAAAAGCCTTTTCATTGTGAAGACAGATGTGTTCATTTTCACACCACACATGCACAAAACCCCATCCTGATGGTTTCCCATAAACTGGAAACTTATCAATGGAAAATGAAAGAAGATGTACTATCTCTACCTTCTCTCCCCCTCACATTTTTTGAAGCCATGTAGAAGCCTCCATGTCATTTGTTTGGAATTCTCCATGTATCAGGGCAGTGAGGGGATCTAAACAACATACTTTGTGCAAAGAGGAGCTTTGTAGCTCTTGCTTCAACTCCAATGTTCAGCTCTTGTTATCCAGCACAGCTGGCAAAGGGGTTTTGATGGAATGACCCTTGGTTCCCACCCACTACTTGGGCTGTGATAGTCAAGATTGTTCTTCCAGTCTATTTCAGTGACTGCCAGAGGCAGCTGAGAATCATTGCGAGGTATAAAATGTACTTACTGCATATTTTCTGAAAAGCCTGACCCAGTAAGGGCAAATTTTCCATTATAGACTTGAAGTTTAGGTTTTAAAGCTTTGCTGGTCCCCACACAGGGCAACTCTGTAGGCTGCTAGACTCCCAGTGTACATGTTGCTTGCATATAAGGTACTTCCATCAATTTTAAAGTAGCCAGCTTCATTCTTGAAAATGCTTAAATAGCCACAGATTGTATTTCACAAGATAACAGCTCTGGTTAGTCCCAACTGCATATATGTTGCTTAGGTCACAGAGAGTGTTGGCTGTTTCTAGAAGAGCGAGAGTGATGACCCTGGTAAGGACAGGCCTGTCAGCCTCACCTAAGTTACTGGTAAAATTATGGAGAAGATTATTCTGATAGTTACTGAAAAATACCTGAAAGAGCTGATTGTCCTGCTCTGCTGTGCACTCTTATGGCCTAACCTTCAGTATTGTGTGCAGTTTTGGACACCACAATATAAAAAAGACATTAAGCTGTTAGAGAGTGTCCAAAGGAGGGCACAAGGATGGGGAAGGGCCTTGAGGGGAAGCCGTGTGAGGAGTGGCTGAGGTCACTTGGTCTGTTCAGCCTGGAGAAGAGGAGACTGAGGGGAGACCTCACTGCAGTTACAACTTCCCCATGAGGGGAAGAGGAGGGGCAGGCACTGATCTCTCTTCTCTGTGGTGACCAGTGACAGGACCTGAAGGAACGGCCTGAAGTTGTGTCAGGAGAGGTTTAGGCTGGATATTAGTTAAAGGTTCTTTCCCCAGAGGGTGGCTGGGCACTGAACAGGCTCCCCAGGGAAGTGGTCACAGCACCAGCCTGACAGAGTTCAAGAAGAATTTGGACAATGCTCTCAGGCACATGGTGTGACTCTTGGGGTTGTGCTATGAAGGTCCAGGAGCCAAATTTTGATGATCCTTATGGTTTGCTTTTGACACAGGATATTCTATGATTATATGATTTTTGAGCCCCATTGCAAACCTCATCTTAGAAGGGTTCACCTGCCCTGGCTCCATCTTTTCCATCTTTCCTCACATAGAAAACATGAGAAAAACATGAGTCTTTTTCCTTACATGGGAAACAGATTGCTGGCAGACCAAACCCTACAGCAGCCTTGCAGCAATTCCACTTACCAAGGAGAACATCATTTCTTTTTGGCAAAGGCCCTGCTGAATAACCCACTGCCCATGTTTTTTCCTGTGCTATGTGTTCAGTACAGGTTGAATGAGGAAGACACAGCTGTGCTCACACCACTACCCCTCTTTCAGAGGGGTGTGGTGGCTGGGATGCTGTTAGCCTTGGAGACTGTGAGTTCCCCAGGCTGCCATTAGAGACTCTCCGAAGGGAAAAGTTTAGGAACAATTTAGAAATTATACACCAGATCATAGAGCGATCATAAAGCTTTCATCAGTCAATAAAACAGGCTTTCCTTTTCATAAAAAAAAGCTCTCAAACTTTTTTGTCTTATAAAAAGAATATTGATGCTGGAAACCTGAAAACTTCATCTGAACTTTTATTTTCTCTGCTTCTCTTTTCATTTCCTGTTTTTCTTTTCTTTCTATGTGGTGAGTGCTTTCATGAGAGCTTTAATGCTTTTTGATCCACTTATGGGTGAGGTGCCTCAAATAACACCTCCATGTTGCCTATCTCTGATTTTTACCAGCAGGTCACCAGGCCGCCATGACGTCTTAGAAGTTGTGAGAGGGATGTCATCTTCTGTCCCCTGCATCTTCCAAAGGTGAGGAAGAACACAAGATTAGGTGGGGAAAAACATTTCACTTCCAACTCCTCTACCGTTTTTAAGGCTTCTTGAAAGAGCATCATGAGAGTGGCACACACTGAATGACCTTCTTGCTGTCCTGGCAAGGAAAACATTCTTTCTGTGAAGTGCTTGCGCCAGCATAATCACAGGGTACTTCAGCCAATATCCAGAGCAGGTGCCATATTTTTCCATTTCAGTTAATTTTTCCTTCACAGTTGGGAATCTGAAGCCGGTTGCCACTCCTGACTGAGCCCCACCTTGACTCATGCTGCAGGCTGCAAAACTGCTGGTGTTTTCACTGCTGAGGCTGAAGCCCCAGCACTGGGCACAGGGTGCAGGTATTGTGACTGTCTTACTGCATGAAGGCAGTATTCAGGAAATATTTAGCTGTGTTTTCCCAATGCTTATGCTGGCTAAGCTTTTTTTAAATTTAAATCTTTCTTTTCGGAAGAAAGGCAGTGTTTATGCCTGTTTGTGTTATACACAGGGGTTGAGTGTCTTCTATTAATTGTCAACACTCAAATATTAATACAGGCAATAATGATAGGAAAGAATTACAGCTGTTTTCCCCAAGCTGGTGCTGCATAGGTAAGGCAGACAACCTTTCATATGATTTGGTTACTGTATTACACTCATTCACCATTTGTTGACACATAGGTATTTCAGCACAAATCCTACTGTAAGTTTTGATCGCATAAATATTTTGAGTCTATCTGTCAAGAAGATATCTGAAGAAAATCAGAAACACAGAAAAAAAAGGAAAAGAGAAAAATTAATCAAATAACTTATTTGCAGTGAATAATTTTGTCCCCTCCATCTCTATCTCTGTGCAGGTAATACTGCACAGCAGCTGACAGCTCTGGATTGGTGACAGTCAGGAAATCAGTTCTCTACACCATTGTCCTCTTCCCATGACTCAAACTTTTACAATTTAATAGTAAGGTATTTTAAATTATTGCTGGACAGTTGATTGAAAGTTGCTGTACCTGTTTTCAAAATGTTGTAAGTAAAAATTGATGTGATTTTGAAAATGGAAAACTATTGTAAGAAACTCTTTAGCATCAAGAGAGCTTCCTGGACTATGGCCATAAGCTGCATTTGCTCAAGTCAATTTTGCATTAATCAGTGTGCCTTGAAGATTACATCCTATGTTTTTTTATTTACTGGGTCATATATTTTAAAAAATGCCTTTAAGTGTTTTGATGAAACACATTAAAAATCCACTGTAATGCCTAGGTGGCTGACAGTCTTAATATATAGCAGGTACCTTTGCCTTTGCAGTTTAAATAATCTGGAGGAGATGCTTCATTATTTATTTTTAAATTTTATCACCAGAGATCTGTAATATCTGAAAATGAAATTTATGGTACTTGTCTCCAATATCTTCAAAAATACTAATGAAGGTTTTCCAGTCGCTCAACCACAAAATAAGACTTTTAAATGAAGTTTTCCAGCTAGAAATTACATAAAAGATCTGATGTTCTTTTACACTACCAGGAGAGCATGAAAATTAACCCTGGCTATCTTTTTATGGCCTATAGAGTCCACAGAAATAGTAGTGTAACATTTAGTGAAATGGCAACAGTCAGGCCATGGTGTATTCTGATTTTCCAAATATTCACAGGTCTGATGTTTTTTCTATATCCTGTCTAAACACTTTGGTCACAAAATGGACTTTTCACAACAACCAGACTTCATCTGAACTTCCAAGTTTTTTGTGAAGAAATCTGGCTATTGTCCTACCAGCAGCAGAAAGATTTTGTAGTCTCACTTCTACTGCTGGGTGCAAAGGTGAGTACATGAATAAAGATATCAGGGTTCAACCCTCCATTCTAAGTTAAGTGTGTGCAGGCAGACACATGTTGTCTTCAACAGACAAATGGCAGTCATGAAAGACAAAGCAGTGTGCATGAGCTGCTTTAGGCAGTAAAAAGCTCTTGACACCGCACACTGGCACTAGCCGGTGGTGCTTCAGCACAAATCTCCTGTGCCCTGGCTGTGGAGGGAAGAGCTCCCTGCCTTACCCTGACCAGGAAGAAAGTAAACTTTCTGCTTCAGACTGCAAGCTGCAGACACATGGAGATGCCTCCCAACAGAGCCTTGGAATCTCTAGGGGCATGGAAGAACTGTGTGAACATGGAAGAGAAGCAAGAGCAGCAGCCATGTTAAGAGAGGTGTACTTCAATCACTCTTTAATAGGAATCCAGGCAGTTGTTTTTTTCAGGGCTCTCTAAAACAACATTTTTGCAGGGAGGAGACCAACCCAAACCCCTGCAGTAAGAGCTGCCTTGTTCACGTCCTGGAACTGCCTGTCTGCTGAGCTGAACTCCTGTGGGGAGGAAGCCTTCTCCTTCAGTGGGGCCTCCATGGCAGGAAGAAAGGATGGTTGTAGCAATTCACACATTCTGGAGGCCAGGATGAAGGGACCGAAGCTGTGAATATGAATATTCACCAAAGTTATACACACAGCTAAATGCAAAGGACTGGCTTCAGCTCAGTCTAGGATTTGAGCACATATTTTGTTTCAATGCTAGTCTATCCAAACTAATTTGTTAATCTCTAGTAATTTTGCCCAGTGGGCCCCATCTCACAGCTTTTAGTCTTTATTCAGGCTATAAGCCCATTGACCTCAGTAAAAGCTGTGCCAGGATAAAGATTGAATGAGGACCACAGGATTCAGGCTGAATATCTTGAATACCATTTAGATACGATTTCCTATGTAAAAATCTCCAAATTTCTTTAAATAAAATCATAGAGAAGTGGGAGGATGATAACAACTTCTGTGACATGATTCAGTATAATCACTTCTCAAATGTAGACATGAGGTAGAAGATAGAAAATGAACCTTTTGAAAGAAATGCAGCCTCTGTAACATGCTGGGAGTGGTCAGTGGGTAAACAAGTTCTGGCAGTGGTAAAGTTATGTGAATACACAGGAATTATTTAGTACTTTCCTCTGACTAGAAGCAGGACCACACACATACAGGCCTGTCACAAACATATATGTAGGGAATGATGACTCCAGTTCATTACATTTAGTGGGATTCCGTGTGTTTTGCTGGGCTGCTGACCTACTGCAACAGTATTAAAATGCACTGGGGCGCATTTTTTAAATTACAGAGGAAAAATGAGAGGAGCCTTTAGAAGGCTTTGCATGTACAGCCAAGTCCACACTTGGTGCATCTCTCTGAGGCTATGCTACCAGTAAGGCTGAGTAAAGCCCTGGGACTGGAACAGAGGTGCTCACTGACTGCTGTCCTACAGAAGGTCATTTAGCAAGTTTAGCAAGCTGTTCCCTAGCCATATTTGAGTTACTCTAATTTTGTGTTATTATGCAGTTTCACATCCCTTTCTATGCCCAGCCACAGTGAGAGGTTTTCCTGAGCTTAGTTGCCATTTGTTAAAAACAGAGGGAGTGTGCAATCGTTCACTCAGGATTCACTCAGGGACAGAAGAAAAGATGAGAGGACTGCAGGCAGGTGCTTTGAAAAAATTGAATGTTAAAGCTGGAGCTCTAGTAAGCTTGAACTCCCTTATTTTGGCTAACTCTAAAGTTGAAATTTGTGGAGTTTTCTTGGCCTTCCATCTAGATCTGACCTATCCTCTGAGAGTATGTGGATATTTTTGGCTTTTTAGAATATACTGCACAGATCACAGATCAGAAAAATTACAGCTGGCAAAAGCCTTTCCTCATTTAGCCTGTCTGCCTGTCTGTGAAGAATCATTCCCTAGAGTCTGTTCTTGTAGAATTCATAACACAATCTAGAACTAGTGAAAAGGGGAAAGTTTGTCCAGAGAAGTCTGCTATGTAAGAGAAGGGTTTGATTTGGATTTTTTTGTTGTTTCTGTTTTATTTTGTCTGGATGAAACACACGAGAATTTACGCAGTTGTCCAGCAACTGTCTGTATAATTTGGTATGGGAGATGATTTGCATGGCTATTTCTTTTTATGATAACCTGTGCTTCAGACAGATCTGGAGAATCTGCAACCACCATCTGAGCTGATTTCCTCTTGAGGTGAGAATGAAGGACTACTGCATGACATGTGAATAATGCCTCACAATAGAGGCTGTAATTTAGTATTTGCGCTATAGTAGCACTTTCCAGTCCTTCAGAATATACAATCACATGTGAGCAGTGTCCAAACCAAAATTATAACTATAACACGGCAACATCTTTCATGTCCCATAAAGTGGAAAAAAAAAAAGAAAAAAACCCCAAACAATCAGAACACTTAAAATAACCCCCAAAATGACTGCAGATCCTTGTGTTTTGATTGCTTCTAGGTCACATGCACTTCAGGGGATCTCCCACCGTGCCTACCCAGAAAGAGGGGCTGCAGGTGGTCTCTTAGGGAACCTGGTTGCGCTTCATTTTTTGTCCCTGCTTTTCACACCACGTGGAGTTTGTAGGCTCAGCCCTCTGAATCCTGCCTGGCAAATGGATGGGTAACAAAACAGCATACCGCTGGTCTGATCGGGACTGAAAGATGGTTATGTCATGTCCTCACAGAATTGTATTAAACTTCCCTTTTGCTGGGTTAAACCTGAGAAAAATAACTTCTATATTTATCCTGTTTTGAATCGCCAGTCCAAGGTTTAGCATAATGCTTTACAAATTGCATGAGCCCCATATTGTAGCTGCTTTTTAACAGGTCTGACTCTGCTTCATTAACTGGCTCCTTCTGGCATAACGCTTTCACCCATCAAATTTACCTGTTCTTAGCTGTCTTGAAAGAAACTCCAAACTGTGAGTAGCAGTTAAGACTTCTCTCCATACCACATCTGGTATTGCTTAAGGTTATGCATAGGCTCTTAACAGTCATTTTCCTTTCTGCAGTACAAAATGAAACATATTGATTATAATTTGTTTCCACTCCCTTTTATCTTTTTTTTTTTTTTAATCAGAACATGGAAATAAAATATTCAAAGAGTACTTTTCTCTATTTTTTTTCTTTATTAGTGCAAGTTAATTTCTATGAGAAGTAACCTTCAATGAAGGCGAAAGGATAATTTTCATTGTGATTATGCCAAATGCATGTTTTCCCGTATGAAAATCCTCTAATAATCTCCAAATATTGGATAGAGATCTTACAGTTAGGGCACAGAATATAAATCTAAGCATCCCTCAGAGTTCTATGGCATTATGAACCAATCTAATTTTGTTGTTGAGGTTATCACAATGACTTTGTGAAGCATGTGGATGGCTTTCAATAAGGCGGACTGAAGGCCGAGTGTCAGGAAATGTTATTGTCTTACAAACAAATGAGCGCAGCTGCATAACTCTGAGAACACGTGAAATCTCAATGAAGTTAGCGGGATTTACTTTGTTCATGAAAGAGGAACTGCAAGGGAAGTCGACAGGTGATAAAAGTTCCTTCTGTCCTATGACCCTTGATAACTGTTTGACTCCAGACTTGCTTTTCAGTTTTTTCTTATTTTCTTAATTTTTTTTTAAGATTTAGAATACAACAGGTTTAAGGATCCAATTAGCTTCAGTAACAGACCCGGCATCCAAATTATTAAAGAGAAAGGAGTTCTTTTATTAAAGTACTGGGTTTATGTTACTTTCCATTTGGAATTTGTTTTTCTTAATATCCTCTGGCATTGCAGGAAAAGAAGAAACAAAGCCCTTCAAATGATAAGGCTCAGTCTAACCTGAGAGGTGTTTTAACAGTACCCAGGTCCCATGTGTGGTGTCCCATCTGACTCTGAAGTGCAATGTGGTCCAGGGACTTTTGGACTTTTTTCCCTACTTCAACACCCTCTTTCAGGTTTTCTGCCTCTGCCTACTTCATCCACATCCCAAGTCCAGATCAAAAATGGAGCTAAAACTGTGGCATGTGCCACACCTCTCCCTAACACAGCCTGAAGGACTATTTTAAGCTTTATTAAGGCTTTGAACAGGGTTTTAAGATATTTTCTTCCATCATATTAGCTCTTAAACAATTTCTTAACAGTACACTCTTTCCACCTATGGAAGAGCTTTCTTCCAACCCATTGCCTACACTTTACAAAGGTGTTCTTCAAGATATTTCAATTTCTATTTCTTAATCTGTTTCCAGTTTCTTTCTTTCTTTCTGAAACAAGCACTTCTCTCACACCAGATTCACCATCATCTCCTTGCCCTCCTTCCTGGTGTGTTTTGTTCTGTCAGCAGGTCCCCAGCTGGGCCTTTGGATTAGGAGAGGGTGAATGACCAGTCTTTCATACTGAGGATAGTGTTCCAATGAGCTTTGTGCAGTTACAGCAAAAGAAACAGTAAAATGCTAGGAAAATTAGAACTGTATCTTCTCAATTAATTCCTTTGCTTCTGTCTTCCTCAATAACCTTGTTAGGGAGTGGGGATATTTGGGAACAGCTTTCCTGGCAAGGACAAATTATACTGTAGTGTTGCAGCTTTATTATTCCTTGGCCTCATAGCTGATGAATTTCCATTTCTTATACCATATCCAAAACTTGCCTAATTTGATCACTTCCGTGCTCTAAAAGAGAGACTTGCAAATAATTCTAACATGATATTTACAGAGAGCATCTTCTTTATTCTGTCAAGTTTATCTGAAAAAGAAATATAAGCAGTGAATAAGGTCCAAGTGTCTTTTGAGAATAACCTCATGGAGTGACAAGTAAAATTATCCAGTAGAGATGGTGTGTGCCTTCCTTCGCACAGTGAAATTTTGTTTTCTGATCACACTTTTCATGAATAGAAGACATTTAAGTGCCACCAGTATTACCCTGTGATTCATTGTGTTTGTGGCACCACAGGATGTTGAATTCAGACATATCTGCTGGGAACCAAGCATTATCAAGAGGATTTCACAGAGGAAAACTAATTATTTAAAGGAGCAGCTGAAATGTATTTCTGTTCTGAATGTCCCCTAGAGCCTGGCTAGTAGGGACATTCAGCCCATAAATATGGACTAAACTCTATTTTCATAATTGATTTGCAGTACATCTTTAAGTGCTAAGGAGGCCAGGTGGTTCAGCAGAGACTGCGGCTTGATTCGTGTACAATAAAGAATCTATGCATGCTGCACTCAGGCAAGTTATACCATGGACAGTTGAGGCCGATAGGAATCCATGTAATAATTCTCATTCCATCATTTTTGAACATTAGTGACTTACAGGTCCTGATCTTAGTTCTGAATTTGCCTTCGTTTTCATTGATTTTGTGGTATATCTCATGCCCACTGCAGTAAATTACTGAGATCATAAATGATGACTCATGAAGCCAAGAGTGAAGTCAATGCCATTGGGGTGAACAAAATTAATGGATGCAGGTGGATGATCTTTGTGCTTTTCTGTATCTGTTGTTTGAACCTTTTCATTGCACACGGGCCTTAGGAAGCCTGGGAATGTGATCATTTGCACCTCAGCAAATGAGCAGGGGCCTGAGGAAAGGGGATGCATGAAGGATTTCAGTAATTTTTTAAAACTTCTCTATTTCTTAGGTAACAGTGTGGTGCGGGTCTACTAGTTCCAGGATTGTGGTCTTTACAGCAGTAGGCCAGCAGAAATTGAGGTGACATCTAAGGCAGTTATAAACTTTCTGCAGTATAAGTTTGACCTATATTTGGAACATCTTTACCCTTTTTCAGGGCACGAGGGAAAATCGTTACTGTCATATTTATTGACAGTACTCATGAAGCACTCTTCATGCTGCCCAAAATCCTGGCATTATCTTTCCTTAGGAGGCTAAGTCGCTCACAGCAAACAATAGCGGATCCTTTGAGAAATACTTTCCATATTGCATAATACACAAGTTGGGAAAAATGCTTCACTAACTTCAACAACAGAATGTTTTTTTAAGGAGGAAAATGTAGTCCAGCTGGGGGTAAAGGAGCTTGCATGGATTTACAATAGTAAAGAGCTCTTTGATAGCATTAAGCCAGTGTTACTGGCCATCCAAAGGCTGCCTGTTACCACAGACACCACAGAACAACATCACTGGTTATATGATGTGCGGCAATAGAGATTGAATTGATTTGCAGCTCAGTGACTGTAAAGTAACCATCGGTGTTTGGTTGGCTGTGTGCTTCACTGACACAGATACAAGTCAACGTTTGCCAGCATGAATGTGACACAAATCTTTCATAATCCTCATCACATCAAGAGACCTACCAGAAATTAATGGCCAGTTGCCACCTGTCAATGGCAGTGTCCCTGTTCCAGGGGGATACTGGGTTTTTAAGTACTGCAAGGTCAGTCAGAAGGCTCAGACGTGTGTACCCAGCAGGGGCACCATGTGAAAGTACTTCCAAGGTTCCAAAACATCTGATGTTTAAACAAAGACATTCTTTCTACCAAGCATGAACAATACCTGAAAGAAATAGATTGGGAACTGAAATTACACCATAACATGTTGCTTTTGGTATTTTGATGTTGCCACCATTGCAGTGGTCATCAGTGGAACAGCACTTGAATGGGAAAGTACTTGGTCACACAGTGACCCCTCTGATCAAATACAATGCCAGTGCATCTTGGGATTTCCGACATTGTAAGCCATATAGAGAAGCATTGTTACAGAAAATTTGCCAAATCTATAGGGCCTTTTAAATTCTCAAATAAAAAGCCTAAGAAATTTATGACTGTGTTGCTAGATGTGGAGGCCAAGTAAACTCACAATGTTGATCTTAGTTGTGTTTAAACTTCTCCTGCCTTCTGGCATTTTGAGCTGTAGTGGAAAGAAATAATTTACTTCTAGCAGCTTTAAGCATTTGGAAACACAGGGGTACCATGGAAGAGCATTAAAAACATAAATTATGTCATACAAATGGTCCCAGAACTGATGGTGGGTACATTTCCTCTCAGACACTGCGGATCTATTGTGATATGTGGGTACATTAAAAAACAGCCCCTGAACAAAATGTGGTGCCAGCCCCCCGGTTACTCTGTTTATACATCAGGCTGTATTCACTTAAAACCCCATTGCAAACAAACAAATAAACACAAAGCTTGAGCTTCCAAACCCTGCAGTTCCTTGCTGAAAACATGATTGTCTTTGTTAGTTGATTGGTATTTAAAGACATTCTTCGTTTATCTGTATATATACATCATATTTGAACATGGTTAAGTTTGGGATGGAATACAGAATGTGGTCTTCCTAGGCTTTTAATTGCTCTGCAAGTTTCACATTTAGGAAAGAATCTATTCAGCTTTTTACCCTAATAGAGACCAGAGCTCCCCACAGCAGGGCAGCTGAGCAGTGAGGCTGCAATTGTCCTCTCCAAGGCAGGATATGCTGGATGAAATCTCTTGGAGCAGAATAGCAGTCATCCATCTCCTTTGGAAAGGTTTTGGTTAAAAGAAGCTTATTTTTCATTCCCTTATGGCGCATTTAATTTTAAATGCAGGGTAAATATTGTCAAATAGTCCCAAGTACAACTGTGTGTGAGAACAACAGTCAGATAATCTATCATGTGGAAGATTACCTTGAATTAATGCAAGGCAAAATGCAGTTAGTTGAACCCAGGGACAAATTAAGCTCTTATCTGAAAAGCAAATTTAATGAAAAAATTGTGTGTGATGTAGCATGTTCTGGTTAAGTTTATTAAAATTAGACAGTAAGATTTTCTGGTAGAAATTTTCCTTCTTGTTTTCACAAGAACTCAACTTTATCACTTTATTCCCTACCTTTGCATTTTCTTTTCACTTATGAAAAGTTTGACTCTTTCAAAGGAGAAAGAATTAAAAAAGATTAAGGAGAGACAGGATGAGAGTGAATGCCTGCATGTGTACATGTACATACATGAGGAAGAGAGTATGTCATCCATGAGTTACACAGAATGGTAAGACCATATGCTACAAGAGACACCTATTAAGAAAACCATGGTAGGCAAAAAGAGTATAAAAACCATCACGGCTTAAATCTAGCCTAGATTTTTAGTTATGCGTGATTAGTTTAAGCCATGTCTTAAAATTGTTGCAAATCATATTATGTTTCCAAATGTGAATATATTTATTTCCATGCAATCAGGATTTTTTTCCTGTTGTTTTTTTCCTCTTTCTTTAATTTATTTTTTATGCCCTCCTCAAAATACCCACAAGATTTTATCTTGAAAAGGCATGTTTCTCTTTCCTCATTGCAAATCCTTGGTTTTATACTAGGTACAAGACCTAAGTAAAAAAAACTTGTGCAAGAAAAAAATGCTCTTTACTCTGACCAAAATTTCATGTGATTGTCTCCAGAAAAGACCCATTATTGAAGTTTTACTTTTTAATGAAATGAAATCTAGTGTTTTACTTTGTTGTAATACAGAATGATTGCATTCTTTAGTAGCATAGACTGTTATTATTAGTTTATTCCATTTCTGAGGATCAGTCTATTAAAATACATTATAATGGTTAGGCAGAATCACAGATACATTTTATTTTATATTGAAACAGAATAATTTTTCTGAAAGTTCACTGCATGTATCCTCTGAACAAGAATATGTTGCCTGCAAAAATAGACCAGTGAGGAAAGAAAAGGGATTTGGCAAGGCTGTGTTTATTGTTCAATAAATCACAGTCACTATAGGTGACCTGCTGACTTCAAGTTCTTTAGGTCAAGGAACCCTTTGCTATTCTGCAACTTCACCTCTTTGCTGAGCCTCTTAATCAAAAGTGTAAAGCCAGAAAGAACATCAAACAATCAAGAGCTGGATGATTGGATTGGTTATTTTAAATGACTACAGCTATGGTTGTGACAGATTTGAGGATAGATTGCATCATCTCAGCCTCACTAAGTAGGTTGAATAGCTTGGGCATTTTGTGAAAAACAGCTCCCCTCCCTCCAAAAAAATTTACGTGAAGCCATCACTCAAGGTACTTTGACAATTAATTTACTACACATGTAAACACTACAGGGATGGCAAAAAATTTCTGGTATCTGCTTTGCCATAATAGAAATGAATGATAATTTTTAATGGCTTTACTATATTAACATATATTTGCTGTGCTGTTTTATTCAAACTTATATCCTAATTCAACCTGGTAATTTTTATTGTTTCTTGTGATTTTACCTGTGTGGTTTATGACACATTCATATGTGAGAGGCCTACAAAGCAAATTAAGGCGCCAAGACATTAAGATTGATGTAGATTCCCTTTCTCTTCTGTAATTTCTTAAATGTGTGATTTCCATGACAGGAAATATCACAATAGAAAACAAGGTAAAACCAAAACCAACATCTGGATCATTAACATGGGGTTGTTTTAGATAACAAGCTAGTAACATAAAGGAAGCTATGCTGCCCTTTTCTGGGATGGGAGCAGATCTGGGAATTTATACATGTGAAAGCAATCTAGAATTGTACTAGAAGCATACTGCTCACTGAAGTATCCATGGGACTGCTGTGGGATTTCGTGGGCAAAGAGCCCTTGTTTTTAGGCTGTTGGCAGAAAGGGAGCTAACCAGCAATCTTATTTAACACAGGAAAATCCTAAACCAGAAAGGTGCCAGCAAACAAAGGAGAGGGAAGATAAAAGCCACACATGGCTTAAAATTCTTCCATAATCTACAGTATAACTTGTTAATACATATCATATGCACAATGCATTCCCATCATTAGGACTTAACTTGGGGTGAATTAAGGCCTTATGACCATGCAAAACTGAAAGAGAAAAACTATTTTTGCAGACACAGTAAAAAGTAAAACAATAATTTTAAAACCAACAATGTTACTCAAAAGCTTGCACGGAAGAACCAACCATTAGACTCTATGGAGAACCATGATCCATAGTGTAAAAATGTTCATAATTTCTTGCTCTAGTAATTAGATCTAGACAGGAAACGTCTCTTGAAAGATTTTTTTAGGTGAAAATGAGCTCTCGAGGAGGAGGAATCATGCACAAATCAACCCATTTTATAGAGACATTTTAAACTATTTCCCCCTAAAATTTACAGAAGGTATTTCCTTTTCTTTTTTCTCTCTTTTTTTTTCTCTTTTTCCCGCCCACTTCAATCAAATCCTTTACTTTTCTAGAGAGCAAATTCTGAGAGAAAAAAAATTAAAAACAACCTGAAAAATCTTTATTGATAATGTGTACTTGAAGGAAGATCTTCTCTAGAGCTCTACTATTAACACACAGCAAAGCAAAAACTAGGAAGATTGAAGGCAGACACAATATGGTTCTAAATTTCCTTCAGAGCTTAAATGCTCCAGATCTGCTTACCTCCCAAAAAAGAAGAGTGCAGACACCCTCCTATCATTGGCTTTTAAATAAAAACAAGCTCAACAAACTGGTGTTAATAGTCAGATACTCTTTTCAGTTGTGTCTGGTTATAGTCATGGAACATATATCTTTGTCACATAAGCTATTCCAAAAACTGAGATGGGAGTTATGTGCTGCTGTTATCACGGACTGATCAGATACTACTGCACTACTTCTTTGTGCAGAACTATGGTGCAGTATTACAGCAATATCTTACCCCCATTCTTGAGGATTTTATGCATAAATAGAAGAAATTGGCTGTCTATGTTTTAAAGAATAAAAAAGAATAAAGAGAAAATGAAGAGAGACTCAAACAAACACATGGACATTACAACTATGGCTCAGTGTATGCATTTATTGCACTCTTTTTTGCTTGATAGAAAGTATTTTTCTAATGAAAATTTTAATTTACTGCATATATAATTACCTTTTATGCCATGGGAAATACAGAAAACAATTGCCCTGATATAAGGCTAATAAAAAAAAAAGCTAAATAGCTTCCAGAAGAATTATTTGATCACTGTAATGTGTGCTTTAGGCTAAAATGTTCTTGGCTCCCTAAAAAAAAATAAATTCCAGGTTGAAAACTCTGCATGACTATTATAGATTGATTCATTCTATTGAGGCTAAGATTATACGAAAAATGTATTTCTGTGACTTGTTGTGCCAATATAAACAAATACAAGTTCCTTCCCTGGTCATTTGCAAATTATTTGGAGAAACTCTAGAGATGAGAAGAATGATTGAATGCAGTAATGTCAGAGGGGAAAAGAAAAATAGAAGTAAAATAGATGAAAATTATAACAGGCAAAATGGGAGGGGAGAGAAGACTAAAGACTGGAAAAAGTTTAAATCCATGGAGAAGTATTGGTAACATTCATCTGCTGTGCTTGTTGGAGAAGACAATGTTGGGGAGAAAGGTAGTGATACAACTAAGGCTATAAAGGATGGCCTAGGCTTCACTAATATCCCTTTACAAGACTGTGGGTGTCCCTAAGGTTATGTTATCTGTAATAAAAATAGTTAGAAAAAGTAACTTAAGTTTTGTCAATGTTTTCTCCAAAGATGAGACACAGTGAGTGCAAAGATTTTGATTCCTTTCGTGATAGACTCTATGTTCCTTTTCCCTTCCCGTGTCCTTGGACCAGTTCCAATCATATTTGGTTGTCTAGATCTTCTACACCGTTAGTTTTTTGATGTCCTTACTTACATAAATAGGAAAGTACCGGTGGCTGTGTTCGGATATCTGTGGTCCTTGTTTTATGCCTACATAAGTGATTCAGATTTAGAGCAAAGAAGCTACCTGTGGTTATCCCTTGACTAGCTGGTGAGGGATCAACCTCAGGGCGGCCATCAGAAAATACTGAGAAGAAAAAGAAAACCCCCATCTGATGCACTGACTTGTAGCACGTCTAATTTTTAGGGACCTGATTTTTTGTTGTTCAATAGTTGGTGTCATACCAGACATCTGGGTATGTTAAGTACCCGGCATTATATTGATTAGTCCAAAAGGCTGTCAGATCCCCTGCAACCATGGAACATGAAGGTGGCCAAGTTTGCTCTCAAAATGTTTTGTTGACTGTCTTTTAGCAAGTATGAAAAGAAGTCTGAGGATAGGGAAATTGATATTCAGTACATGGAGGTCAGGGTGCAACTTCAACATCTGTCTGTCATCACAGTGTAGCTTGGCTTTGTGGTGTTAAGAAGTCATTGGACTTGTTTTAACTTGCAGATGCCTCTTGGTGCCAAGGAGGCTACCTAAGCAGTGTTTGCAGTGACTTGGATGCTGCTGATGTCTTGTCTGTATGTTTGGGAGCAAGTGTCTTCTTTAGTTGGACAAAAAAAGCCAACAACAAAACATTAAATACCAAAACATTAAAACCGATGCTATCTTGCTTTGACAGTCTTCTGCACTGTAATATTGGATTCATTCTTTCCCAGGTCTCAGTGAACACATTCAGAGACAAATTAAGGAAGCAGCACACTGCTGGTCCTCAGTGCCACTAAAAAAGTTGAGTAAATGAGTTAAAAGAAAAATATTAGCAAACCTGAGTCTCACCCCTTCTAAATCATGTACCCAAAGAGTTGCAAGATGGTGGACCCCAGGACTTTTTTATATCATGGACTGGGCCGTCAGCCAAAGGACTGCTCCACCCCCCACCCCCTTTAGACATTTGTGTCTCATTAGCTCATGACAGATTATGTGGGCTGGGTGATATAATCTCATATAGCATGACTCAATTCAATTCTTGTTGGAAAGAACTTTCCTCGGATGTATAGAAACTTGCCTTGAATGATTGACTATCCCTGCTACTTGCAAATCAGCAGGCAGTCTGATGGCTGATTTACCTGAGTATTTTCTCAAATACAGTAGTTTTGCACAATTATTCTACCACGGTGTTTCTTGTGCTTTTGTAAAAGGTCATATAACATGAAAAATGACAGAAACTGACTTATTTTTCACATACCCAAGTGATATTTTTTCAAGTGGAACAAGGGGTGACTTAGCAAACTAATTGCTGTTCTTTGACACACACAATGGCAGTGAAATAATGCTAAAAAAGGCACTGAAGGTCCTTTGCAGTGGAACATGGTTACTGCATTTAGATTGGCTTTGGAGTGACTTCTGAAGAATGAGTTCAGAGTTCACATCAACTGGAATTTTGAACTTCTGTTTTAGTCCACTAGATGGTGATCCTTTTAATCCGGATTCAGGTAACCAAACGTGACTCAAGCCATTAACCATAAAAAAACCCCAAACTCGAGTAGGCAGAATAGAAAAACTTGGTTATGATATGGCATGATTTACATAATAACCTATAGGAAAGTATTACAAAACATGGCTGAGAAATTGCTTGAGCACATGACTGTAGCATGCCTTCAGCAATATATCAATAGGAATTGTGAGACTCAGTGTCCAAGAAATCTAAACTTGATCTCACTGTCTTCTGACTGCAAGAGTTTGCAACTTCCAAGCTGCAAGCGCCTTTTGGAAGCTGGTAATGACTACAGCAAGGCGTGTTGATTATTTGAGGCTGCCTTCAACGCACAATCATTCAAGCATATTTGATTTTCTGCAGAACACACACAAAATTCCATAAATAATATTAACATAAGACAAAGGCTTAGGGTACAGTAATAGAAATGTTTTATTAATCAAATATATTTACATTTCTTCATCTTCTTTTTAAATGTGTGCCTGTTATTTTCATTTAAACACAATGTAATCTTTACATTTGATATCACAAGAATACAGCTACATGCATGACTTAATTGGTCCTTTACCATAAAAAAGAGGCAATTTTATGAAGTTTAAAAAATGCAAGCAAACTGTTGATCTTTCTAATAACAGTGTCATTATTATTTTTATTACAACACAGGACCCCTTCAGCATACTCTACATCTATAGGGTGGATTTATGGACTTTTTCAGATTGACTTGATGATGTCAAAACTTCTAAAATCGAGGAATAAAAAGAAATTTCATGCAGTCCCAGAATATTTTATTTTCTGGAATCTTATCCACGGGAAGGACTTGCATGGAACAGAATAGCATTCTAATTGTAATTTCTAAAAAAATTCAAAGCAAATTAACTACTCTTAAAAACAATGAGGACTTAATTTTGGACATACACCTATTTATTTGTTTGAAATCACACCATTTTTTTCAGATATAAGACAGCATCACATAACGCAATGGCACCATACAAAAAATAAATATGAATTTAAAGGACAGATGATGGTACCAAAAGTAAAAGATACACACATAATTTCTTGTAAGTTTCTAGTATGTAATGTGCTGTAATTTTTATATTATTCCAAATTCAGGTTTCTTTCATGGGAAGAAAATCAAATTGTATTTAAAACTATCATCTTTAGGGGCTATAACTGTAGGTTTATAAAGGACCTAAAGTCTTGCTGAAAGGCATAACTCTATGAACATATAAAATTTAATTCCACACTGAAAAAGAATCGGAACTAGGCACAGTTGTTAAGTATGATTTCCAACATGTTCAGGGTTGGACAAAAAAATTCAAAACCCAAAAACTTGTATTTTTTTACCAGACTACAAAACAGAGATGCCAAGTGCTTCAGAAATTCTGAAATGGCAGGCACATAATCACTACATTTAAAGATAATTGTATTACCCTTACTGCTTTAGATTACTGTGTGCAAACACATATTGTATGCAGAATAGACCTAAATGTACATTGTTCTGCTGATAAACAAACTGAAACTCATTCAGCATTTGGGAAGTGTAGACAGGAACTGGATTCTGTTTAGTCCAAACCTAGAATATATTTTAGCTTGTTCATGTTGGTTTTGCATTTGCCATACTGTAACAGAATGCCAAATGTCGTATTTGAGAAAACGCCACTCTGAAATCATGGGTTTTCACTGTATTGATTTTGTATGCTGCCAAAACTGTTGTAAAAATGCAATGTATAAATAATACAATAATTGAAATTATGTTTAGGCATATGGAAGGACAGAGTGATTTACACTAGAAAGAATTATTTGGAAGGAAAATAAAATAATGTCTGCAAACACACTACTCTAGTGCATTTTTTAAAAAATCCAGTACGATCTTGAAGTAATTGATCTTTACTTCACACCCATTCAGCAGAATATTTAGACATGTTTAAATGAAAACATACAAGTAAGCCTACCTGTAGTCAGCAGGGAACTTGCAATATCTGTAAGCACATACTTAGGTACTATTTGCACTACAGGACTTGAATACAGTGGAGTGCTCTTCACTGCCACTAACCTTGTCCCTGAACACCAGGGCATGGTTAGATAATGCAACAGCACAACTCACTGATCTAACAGAGCTCATGTTTGCTTTTCATGACACTTTCCCACTTACTCTATTTATAAATTTTCTGCTCTCTTGTTCTTTTTTTAACTGTTTGCTTGCAGAAATGATCTATAGATGCTGTCTGAATGTTAACTAAAAGTTGGTGCCTCCCCAGAATGTTACTTTACATTAAGTCACTTAAGGGAAAACGTGAACTACCAGGCATGAGTGTCTGAAAGGTTTAGGATTTTATTTTGGTTTCTCTGTTTCATTAGCCTTGCTAGGAACAAAACAATGTTCAAATAGTCACGTTTAAGTTAAAAGTCTTCCTACCCAGCTTCCCATGCTTTGAACCTAAAAACAAACAAACAAACACATTTATATAGTAGCTAAGAGTTTCTCATAGTTTTGAGGATAGAATCAGGCAGGTGACAGAATTGCTCACTCCCCATATCTCTGCACTGAGAAATAGAGCTGAAAACTCATAGGGATGAAGCTTCTGTATGAGATAGTCTGGTACTTGCTAGAACAATGATAAAAAAATCTTTTTTTCCCAAGATGTTTTTTACATTTTTAATGGCCAAACACAAATACTCCT
The DNA here is from genome assembly GCF_009650955.1 of Corvus moneduloides. Taxonomy (NCBI): domain Eukaryota; kingdom Metazoa; phylum Chordata; class Aves; order Passeriformes; family Corvidae; genus Corvus; species Corvus moneduloides. The sequence goes on from NC_045511.1 coordinate 48,354,780, forward strand.
GAAGTAATTCCCTGCAAAGTTTTGGAAACTCCAGATTCTGCAGTGTAGTTTCTGCAATATAATAAATGAACATCATGCAATACGGATGTCTTAGTTTTTAAAGTCCTTTTAAATGCATTTGAATTTTATTGTAAGCACTTCTTCTGCTTGAGCTCTTTGCAGAATTCATAAATGGTCTGAACCTGGTATTAAATTTGTAGCTGATTCCGTCTAGCCCTTTACAGAACTGGATACTTTATTCTCTACCTATTTAAAATCATCCCCATAAATGTGTTTAAAATATTTAATATAATCAACTGAGCCCTTATGAGACACTCAGCACTTCAGTTTTGGTGCAAAACTGAATTATTCTGTTTTAATCCCCATAATCTCCACAATTTTATTTTGCAGTTTTACCTTACGATAAAGCATGACCTCAGACTGCTTAGGTTCTGCTTCTTGGTGATCGTGGTTTTCTTTCTTTTATTTTAATTTCTTTTTTTTTTTTCCTGTTTTTTTTCTGTTTTTTTCCTTTTTTTAAAACACTTTTATCAATCTACAGCTCTAGCATTGAGACAACCAATATATAAACAAACACTGCTGGTCTCTAAAAGTGAAAACATAATTTGATTAGACAAAATCATGAAATGTGAAATACATCATGGATAAAAGCATGAAAAAAAGCCAATGTGGAAACTGTTAAATCAAACCAATGTAAAGACATCTGAGCTTTTTACATTGATGTTGGGAATATTTTGGCTTTCTTCATTCACTGTACCAGGCAAATTTCCATTAAGTGAATACTATGAAGCCTCCAAGAAATTTACAAAGAGTCTGTGTTCAGATTTATCTTTTGTTTTGAAACTCAGCCCCACTGTATTGAAAGCTTCATCTAATACAGGAGCACTTCCAATTTGATCCAAATAACTGACTAAAAATATTAATGGACTATAGTTTGGATTTCTGATTGGTTTTCCTAGAAATCAACGTGATGTTAAATGAGTTGCCCAAACTAAAAGTATCTTCTTGGTTTTCTGCTCTGCATAATATGATTTACACATGGACTGGAATATTTAGTGTTTAAAATACTTTCTACTGCCTCTGTCTTTCATAGCTATTAGACTGAATTTGAAAGCTCTATTAGTTTAACATAGTTTTCCTACTTGTTTCTTTATATAATGTATATTTGCAGATATACAACATTCCATTTTTTTTTTACTATTTTTTCTTTTTGTTTTTGTTTTTTGTTTTTTTTTCCACAGAATGCCAATGCCAATGCAAACTACTTGCATGAAAAAGTGCACACAGTGTGAGGCATGAGACTATGGAAATGGAATGCCCTTTGGTCTGAGGTGACTGACACTGACCCAGGTGTAGCTCTTGATCACTTCCCATCCCACACAGCAACTTCTATTACAGCCATGTCAAGATCAACTTAGCCCAGCCCAGCCAAACGTACAGATTACATCTGGGTCCTTGGAGTCATGCTATAAAAAAAGGTGCAACAATAAACAAGTCCATGTGCATTCTCAGTCATAACTATGAGCAGAAGAACCCTTGAGATTCCTCACTTTGGCATTAAATAACAATTATAAAGGCTTTTAGAATTAAAGCAATACATGGAGGGACTTGAAATGTTAACAGCCCCAAGTAACTTGTCAATTGAAATAAGACTCATCCCTAGTCATAAATAAATAATCTCTTTCCTGGTCTCACTTCCATGCCAGGATCAATATCTCTTAACATCTTACTTATTTTATTACTGCTTTTGGTTTTCTGGGACTGATTGAAAGTTGCTCAGAGGAAATCTTTGGTTTTGCTTAAGTGTCCGTGACATTTAATCATGACTTTCTTTGCAGTTTAATTCCAACCAGTCAATCAGTTAATCCACTTCAATTGATTCTGTGCTCTCTGTTATTGGCTTGCACTCATTGGGCATCCTCTGGTGTCGACTCAGCTGGGTGGCTTGTGTGAAGCTCCTCTCACACCTCTCGCACCTGGTGAAGGCAAGAAAGAAAATTGAGACCAGGGAGCTGCTTTGGGGGGGGTGATGGGCTTTGTCTCATCCTGCCTAATCAGAACAGACACTCAAAAGTGGCTTCAGATTTTACTGGCTCAAGAGGTTTAATTGGTGGCTACTTCCAAGGCCTTGATGCCTATGATGGGACAAGGCCTGTCTGATTCAGAACAGAGGAATCTGTCAATAGACAGGGGGAAGGTGATTTCTCCAGGGGGGCCTGTCCTGCTGTAGCTCTGATCACTGTCAGTTCAAATAGATAAAGAACAAAAAGAGATTTTTAGGAGTGAGCCATCAAAGAAGCAGCTTGTCTGCAGTTTTCTGCTCTGTAACCCCTAAGAGAAATTGATGACAAATAGAATTTCACTTTCTGCTTTTTTAAAATCCAGGATTGCCTATTGGAGGATGAGAAATCACAAAGCAGTAATCACTCAGTCCTAGAAAAGAGAAAACTCTTTGTTTATCTGATCTATGTAGTGGGATTCATTTTAAATAGGCACATAGAGATAGTGGTTACTTAATTATCTGCGAACATCCACAAAATTTGAAAAATCTGTGGGTTGAGCAAGAGCTCATAAGAGCCATCAGTGTTGCCTCACTGTCTTTTACATTGTCTCTGTCTCTAGGCTGTCCTCTCTTAGAGAACCATAATCTTTGAGAAAAATACTGTGTGAATGAATGAACAAAGCCATGGAATTTTGGAGAGGACAGACTAGGGGCTATTGTTACCTTGGAATTAATCCCTTATCCCTGCTCTTAAAATACTGTATTTAATCTCCCAAATGCTGCCTCCTTAATTTGCATTCTGAGCACTAGAGAGGGTTGTTTGATGAGTCAAACATCATCTGGATGGAGCAGATCCTCCTTGTATGTTGCTCGTTCCAAAAGCCATCTTTGGTTTAACGGTACCCTGTGATGTTTTATCTTCAAATAAGATTATCATAAAAGTATCACTACAATGAATTCTTCACCTTCAAAGAGATGTGAGGAAAACACAGGACTCAGCTAATTAATTTTAATCTTTCTCTCTTCACTGATGTGCGTGATAGAAAGTGAACTGTCAGTGATCTGCTTATTAAAAAAAAATATTTACACATACCCATAATTGTGGGTATTCTTCACATTAGTAATTTTTAGTGATAAAGTTCTGCTTCAGGAGTATTTAGCACAGACGTTACAGAGTTACAGACGTTACAGAGTCATTCATCCAGGTTACCATACCAATCTAAAATGTCTACACTTTTAAGTTGTATTTCCTCGATTGTCTTTCATGGAATATTTTTAGCATCCTATGCCACTGTTAAAAACTGCACTGTGATCTTGACAAATGTAAAATGTCAGCTTTAATGTATCAGACCTATCAGCTCAATGAAAATAACTCAGAAGTATTGATTACTTAATGATTTTTGGGGTATTCATTAACGTCTATGTGCAGATCATCCACTCTCCAGAGCTCCTGAAGTGCTGATGACACATTAGTGTACTGCTGATTGTTTATTAGAAAACTGATTACTTACTGGATTAGTGTGTCAAAATATACTACCTTTCATTGCTTGACAAACTTGCAAATTATTGTATTATTTTTATATACATACATATATATCTATCACAGAGGCATTATAATCAATTTTAAGGCTGGGGGTTTAACTTAGTCTGTGTGAGATATTACTGTCTGCTTGAACTTGATAGTTTTGTTATTTTGATGTCTACAAAGACAAGTACTTTGCTTGCTGAGTAATAGGAGGCTTGGATCCTTGCCTAACTAAGCTGTAAGTGATACAGTTGCAAAATAACCTATAAAATCAGGTGTGACAACATCCAATTTTATGAGAGCGGGTAAGTAAATGAAATACAGGGTAACAGGATGCCTAGGTACCTGTAGTGACTTAGGCTATAAAGTGATCAAAAGACAATGTCACCCACTAAAATCATTTGCTGTGGCAGGCCTCCTCACCCTTTCTGGAAGTAGTCTGGGAGGCTAGAACTGGGCACTGCATTCACTCAGCACCTTGCATTGCTCATGAAAGCACAGAGCAAGGTTTACCATATTTCTTTAAAATGTAACTTCCCATCCTTTATCCACAAGATTCTTCTGTTGTGGGAGTGCTCTACCTTCCCAGATACAGGCTGATGCACTAACATAAAGTCACAGGAAAGAAGGATGCTAGAGAGAGAACAGAAAAAGAATAAATCTCTTACTACAAGAATCTACCCTTTGAACAGGAGGGCTGTGGATGCCAAGTGTTGCTGCTGGTCAAACTGTGATGTCTGCACTTATACAGCCCTTGGGCAAAAGTCAGAATAAAGCCTCTGGCAAGGAACTTAATTCCCCTATCTTTCTCTTGTACCTGGATAACCTTCAGATAGTACCCAAGGTGCCTAGGATTTTTTAGGCACTTCCAAATGATGTGGCTTTCGGGACCATAGTTTTGGATATATAAGTACCCAGCTTATGGGCAGAGATCTGTATTAGGCTCCTGATTCCTCTTTTCAGTGTGTTCCAGAGAAGTTGTTACTGGATACAAACTGATAGAAAAGGTGAAGATAATAGTGTCACAGCAGTCAGCATTACTGTCTCACAGTAGGTAGGAATGGGAGGAAGGGCAGGAATATTTTTCTTCTGAGTTGTGATGTACTCTCTGTAGTCTCTCCTTCTATCAACCATTCTTTCCCAGCCCATCATAGCAGAATAACCACTCCCATAAGCTCTGTCCATGAGACTGGTGACCATGTGTGTGTTTTCGTGTGCACATTCCTGTACCATAACCCATACATGTTTAATGTTGTGGTGGAAAGTTGAACAGTAGTCAAAAACGTCAGAAAGGAAAAAGAGTCCATATCCCTTGTGACCACCCACCAAGCAACCATGGGGCTGAGCCCAAGCCTGACGGCTAGACATACCGAATTTCGGCTAAGCCGACACTGTAGATACATGTATTGGCAATAATGACACTTATTAACTGAGATAAAATTTAATTTCCAGTTAGGGCCATCTGATGGCATTCGAATGGAATTTAAACAGCCCCAGACACATATAGGTTCAAAGCAATCCCAAAGTCCTCAAACAAGTAGATACCATCAGTGAAAACTGGATCCATATAATCTCCTTTTACAATGTATGTGTACACTATAATTGTAAGGAACAATATATTATAGCATTCAATCTACTCAGTCTCAAGGCTTCACTCTACCATAGTGTTTCCTGGTATGATTTGCTTGGGTTGAGGTGGTAAGCAGAATTGTTGTTGAGTTAACAAAGTGCACCAATAGTTTAAGGATATTTCTACCGTACTGGGGTTTCTGATTTTGTTTAGATAGCCCCCATTGTTACTGGTCTGCTTGTTTGCTTCACAGTGCTTTCAAAACATTGACATTGAGGATTATAGAGAGAATTGGTTTAATTTGCACATTTATATCAACCTCTGTGAAAGGCTTTGGATGGAGAAAATGCTGAGGGTCTATTTTAGAGAAAAACATATTGATTTGATACTTTCGAAATAAACATTTTAAGATTTCATTCAACAAATACATTTAACACTAGATTTTAAACTCCTTTGAAAGGGTAACAAAAATCCAAGAAAAACAACCAACCAAAAAAAACCCCACTTGACAACACTGAGACATCACTGCAAGTACAACATACATATTCAACCTGAAATGAATGCACCTCAGTTTTGCATTTCAGTAAGAAACAGTGTAAAGCATGTGAGCTACTGCAAGCTGAAAGAATCTTTCCTCTTAATTCTTCTGGGTTGATTCCTAAATATTAGATCTTCTCATAACCCCTATTCTGCAGGCAAGTCCCCTTAGCATTTTTTTTATTTTGCTGAAATGGAAGCAGGGAGAGGGTGAGAAAAAGTTTAGAGAAGGGAGGTGACAAATAATTTTCCTTTTTTTCCTACATTTTAATTTACTTAAGAGCTTTGTTCCCAGACTACCAGCCATAGTGGAGTCTTCAGTAAGATAAGAATACACAAAAACTTTACAGTGGTGAGGCTGGCTTGATAGCTTGTGATGACATGAAAAGAAATCCCTCCTAACTGGACCTGCAGTCCAGGCAATTCAGCTAAAGCTTTGACTACAGATAACCTCACTTAGCATTGTTATCTTAATGAAAAGCAAATAGAAAAGTCTTCCACCATACATTCAAAGTTACATAGGACCTACAAAGAAAATGCCTTCTCACAGAAAAAGCTTTTTAACCAATCCCAAACTTCCTCTTACAATTAATTTGAAATATTTTTTAAAATGCTGTCCTTGTATGTTCACCATTTTAAAAACCAAGTTCTGGAAATAATATGCATACAAACATACTTAGTGTTTAACACAGCTGACTTAATCAATGCTCACTCTAATTTATCTGTATACCACTTAAGAACAGAGCTGCCTTATTGCACTAGAAATCATGAGATTGCGTTCACAGTAGAAGCACATCTAAAACTGAACTTAGTAACATCTTCAAAATTATTATTTTTAAAGTAAATTAGCTATAGTTTGATTAATTTATCTATGCATGACAATTCTTTATAATATTAATAATATTAGTTAATAGAAGTGTGTAAATCACCACAAATACAAACTTCTCTGAGGTACAGAAACACCATCTCAGTGGACTTTTCCATCATACATTTTTTTTTTAATGGAAAGTTTAGATTCAAAATTGCTTCATAAACAAACATTTTAAACCTAAATTGTATTATCAAGATACAGATATCCTGTTTGTTCTCTTTATGGTTCTTTCTTACTAGAATTTGTTGAGGGTTTTTTCCTAAACTTTCTTAATACCGGATCTTGTGCAGCCCTTTTCCAAAGGAGGATCTAAATGGTGATGAGACATCAAGATGAGCTGCAGCTATCTCTTTTTTCTCCAGCAGAGATAGTAGATTGATGTCTGGATAAGTTTTCTGCCCCTCCTCTCTCAAATGCAAGCAGCCCCGTGTAAAAGACAAATCTGCCCTTTTGAACAGCTTGCAGGATCAAGGCTTATGTGTTCTCTTATCTGACTAGCAGGGATGGGAAGATCTGCAGCTCCAGTTTTAGCTTCATGTGAAGTTCCTAGTCAGCTTACTACAGATACTTCAACAAGCCTTCCAGAGAGAAAATGGTACTACTCTTTCTAGGGCTTAAGGAAGAAACTGAAGAAACATCTTGCAAGATTGAAATTAGGCCATACATCATAAAGAACCAGTACAAAGCATACACATTTTTTTTTGTTGCTCTGTCCTGCAACTTAAGGAATAGTCAGACACATCCTGGAATACTTAAATGCTTCCACATGATCAGGGCAAAACAAAAAATCCAACCAAACAAATCCCAGATCACTGGTTAGTTGTAGTACATACCTTAAGCTCTTTCACAAATGAAATTGTGCTGTAATCAAGCTCATTTTGGAAAAGGGGAAAAAATTAGTAAACCAAAGGGGAAAAATAATGACTCTAAATGGGGCAAAATAGCACGTCTATTGGAAACATGACAAAAACAGGATGTTAACGAAAAAAATTAAGTGGAGTCAACAAGGTTACACATAAGTAACACCTTAACATTAAACGAAATCTATTTTCCATTTTGACCTGGAAACCTCTTCCATTAATTACTAAAATCTATTTACACAGCAGCTAGATAAAATCAATCTGATTGCTCACACCATTTTTGGCTCACTTTCTATAGGCTTTGAGCATTCAACAGAGGGGCTCAAGAGAAGCCAATATTTAGATGTTCTCCGTTTCCGTGTTTTGCCTCCTACAACATTATCCTAGCCATTATTTCTGTATGCAAGTTCTTCTGTGCTGGAGATGCAGCATTTTGTTCCTGGCTCTGTCCCCTCACCCACAGCAAAGACATGTATGGAGGCCATGCTTCCTTCCAACCTTATATGGAGGCAAAGCGGGTTCACCAGTATCTCTGTCGGGCTTGTTACGAGGGGTTCTGACAGGCCCCATGGCTGAGCTCTCTTACATTAACCAGATCAAAAGCACAGTTTGGCAAAAGTAGAAAAAAAAGGCAGTACAGACAGTACTCCTAGAACTGAGACACAAACTTTCTTCTACCCTTACTCCCCTTCCTCCTAGGAACATCCAGGAAGCTTCCAAAAGAAGTGATATCAATACATTAGGTGGACTTGTTCCAGTTGCAACATATATATACTCTGAGCCTGCCAGCTCAGCCAAGACGAAGACACAAGTATGGGAAATATTTCTTCTGCCTTGGAGAACACTTCCTGTTAGGTAGGCAGAGTCTTGCACAACAGAAGGTAATATACACCTGGATCAGCTGTACTATGGCTGGAAATGGGCACTGCTGGAAGATTTCTGAGACAGGTATGTGCTTAGCTTTAGTATCAGTAATTAGAAATCTCATAAATTAAAAAAGTCTGTTTAATGCAAAATCATCTTTATCTGATTACTTATTTTTTTCTTGTATCTTGGCCAACTTAACACTATCGATTTATTATTATGATCTTTCAAAACTTATGCTACAAGCCAGGGTTACATTTTCTATCCAGTGATTCTGAGACTAAAAGAAGGTGCATATTTCTCCCCCATATTTAACCAGAACCAAATTAGCTTTTAGGTGAAGCTCCATCTACCTCAGCATATAGACATCAAAGAATTATATTAACGTTCTTACAGCATGGCCTGTCCCAGTCTTGATCGTATTTTCAGCTATGGTTCTCTGGCAGCAGCTTGCCACTTAATTAAAACAATCAAGATATCATTAGAGAACAGAAAATTGCACAAGGCTTTCAAGAAACCCAAAACCAAACCCTTATAAATTCTGATTTTAACAGCACCACTAACTGTTTTACCTGATAGTCTGACCTTGGCTTTTATGGGAACCTCTGCCATGTGCTGGTGATGCTAGTGAGCAGCAGCAATGCATTTCTCCCTCTAATCTCAGCTGGCAAAAGCGGTTGGATTTAAGTACTTACTTGAAGGGCTTTTCCCCCGTGTGTGTCCGGATGTGATTGTTGAGTGTTGTGGCACCAGCAAAGGCACGCCCGCAGTAGCCACACTTGAAAGGCCTGTCGCTGGAGTGCGTAACGACATGGTTCCTCAGCTCTGAGGGCTGGGAGAAAGACTGGGAGCAGTGGCCGCACTGGTAGGGCCTGCAATGGGAAAGAGAAACAGCATGTCATCAGTGCTTTCTGTTGGCATGAGCAGGAAACCATACAGGAGGGAGCACCTGATCTTCCTAGTGATTTCCAAAGAGAACTGTGGGTGCAGTTCTCTGGGTCTTTCTTGGGAGACGCATACCCAAAACTTCATGACCTCTTTAACAAATGTGAAATTCTTGGGCAGGAATTAACTGAGAGTCTATGGGGGCCCACAAACCGCAATTCAGCAAACTCATGATCCTGCACTGCACATCATATGCCTACCTTAATTCTCTCAAACTCAGTACAGTGCTCCTTAGTCAAAAAAAAAAAAAAAAGATCCACACACATCGGAGCTAAAGGACTCATGAAATCCTCTGTCTGTCGGTGCCAGCTACAGTCTTACCTACAAAAGCATGTCTGATGGCTATGTGCATATCTTAGCTGTATTCTGGAGCTACTAACAATTAAACTCCTCATAATGCTTTGGAGGCTTTTAGAGATCACCTATTTCAATAAGAGACTTGGAAAAAATGACCACCGTATTACAACTATCTTTTGATTTTCTTACTTCTGTTGAAAATTTTTGCATTTTATTAATATTTTTCTCCCATCCAGATTGAAAATACCTTTTTTGCGGATCTTGAAAGGAAACCCAGAACTCAGCTTTTCAACAACACATTTTGTTAAAAGTACACATAACAAACAAACACACAAAACTGACCAATATGTTACAAATTCAGAATCATAACAAGCAGACTGCAAACACAGAAAAAAAAAAAGGATACAAGACAGCAGTGTGAGACTAGTCTGCTGAAATACTAACTAAAATAAAATGCCAAGAAACCATGTCTGTATATTTCTCTTTGGTAAAAGTGGCTTAATATCAACATCCTACAGGGGGACTTTCCATTTCATATTTGTTTTAAGTTACTGGCAGATTACTAAATGCTCATTAGACTTTTTGTTAAGAAAATTAAGATTTTTTTTTCTGGAGGGATAATAATGATTTTTACCCTACACAACATTTTAACTCTTGGTGTCTGCGTTTCCAGTGCCAATGGCCAACACAACCTAATTGCTCTCTCTGTAATAAATGTATATGTTTAAATGGCTAGAAACCAAAACTAAAGGGAAAGACACAATGGTGACCAGGCATGTACAATTCAATTAAGTGCAAAATAAAGTGAACTATCTCATTTGTCAAGTGAACTGCTTAATTGTGGTACTTGCATCACTGAACACAAATACTATTATTTTACGGTGCTTCAGAGCACTGAACCCTGATTGTAGAATTTTTTACCTTGATTAATAGCTCAGTATTCATCAATAACTCAATACCTTACAATTTTAATTACTTGCATTTGAAAATCTAACTACTCTCCAACAAGTCTGAAAGTAATATATGAAAGCTCTGGAAAGGTAATTTAGATTATGCGTCCCTTAAAGATACATAGATATATGTAAAACAATATTTTAAAAAACCAAAAAACCAACAAACTGATTATCTATTTCTCTTACTGGAAGACAAGTAGTAACATGTTCACTTTTTTTGGAGTCCAAATTTAATTTGCATAGAAAATATTTATCAAATTTGGCATGAAATTTCAAGAGTTGGTAAAACAGAGATGATTGGTGAATGCGGACTTACTTGCATGGATATTCTAAAATCAAACATTTTAAAGCAAAATAATGCGATAATATATGCTGTATCCAAGAAACATTGATTTTTTTAATAGTGAAGGAGGCCATTAACATCTATTAGCCTCTGGTTATCTATTTTTAACAGTGACCACGAAAAATGATACAATGCTACATAAAACCAATTAATCTTTTATCTTTTTAACAGTCAATGTGATTAATTTAATGCAGTGAAAATACACACTGTAACTTGTCTGTAAACAGTCAAAATTTCAAACGAAATATGAGTGAATATTGTGATACCAAAAAATATGGGTTCACCCCTTACACTGCCTCAAAATAAATGTCTTCTTTACAAAGTATTCAAAATGTATTTCGCTGGCTTATGATGAAGAAAATAAGCCCTGTAAAGACCACCTATTGTTAGATCACTTTGACTGCATTTTTCTGATTCATCCACATCTTGGGAGAAAAACTATTAAAGGAGTAACCCTTCTCTTTGCAAAGGATGCATTTATCCAGTTCATACCCAGGTAATTCTGATTAACACTAAAATGTGTATTTTTTTATAAAAGCTTAGATACATGACACACATTAAGCAAAATTAATTTTAAAAAGAGACCCTAAAAATGCATTCAAATACTGTAACAGCTTAAAAAAGCTGTAGTTTGGACAATTACAGATTTAAATATGCCAACTTCTGACAACTTTGGATACTACTACGTTTCAAAGAGCAAAAAAAATTGCATTCAATAAGTACAAAAGTTATCATTCTGTTCTCTGGTAACCATTTTACTGTGCTCAGAATTTTTTTCTTGGAATAAAATCAATATGTTATTTTTCAAAAAAAATGAAAGTGGTGCTGAAGTACTGAACACAAGCAATGCTCGGTTCAGTGAGTACATTGACATGGGCAGAGCACGCCTGCCTTTGATGTAGCAGTTATGTCTTCTGCCAGCACTTTTGTCTGCACTGGCACAATGAATTAAGATGGTGACCTCGCTATAACAGAGTTTTGCAGGCAGAAGGAACAGGGACAAAGTGGCAGAAGTGTTGGTCTTCATAGGCTGTACTTTCAAAAATCCACTGCTGAGCTGAATGCACTCCCAGCTCAGAAAAACTCATTTCCTTGGAATAACCAATACCTATATTGTACCTTCTTGAGCTTCACAGTATCCATGTGAATCAAAATCTTACCAGACAGTAATTTTGCACTACAGTTAAGAACAGCTAAACTGTTTACAGCAAGGTACAGATGAGAATGATGACAGGAATCAAAAGCAGTTCAAATATTTTTTATTAAACACCTAGCTACATGGGGGCTTTTAGCTCCACACCTTTCTTTTTGGGCTCAAAGAAAGCAAATCTACTTAGAAGAAAATTTTCCTGTTGGAAAAATTACACTGTTATCATTAATCACATGCATCATTGATAAGGTATCTAGGTTTACTGACATGTAGAATCCACCAGCTTTTTGGAGAGACCCTAATCCTACAGTCTCTGACTGTATGATGGCCCACTATAGGAACACAGACCATCTAAAGAAATTCAGAGCGCAATTCTAATGTAATAGTTTTCAGGTTTTGCGGTAATTTATATTTTGAGCTTTTCCAAGTTGTGCAAGTCACATTTTTCAAAACAAAAATGCTAAGGAATAAATTTTGCTCTCTAAGCTAGACAATCTCTTAAATGATTTTGCTCTTTGGTGATGTCTTTTCTTGTCTTAAAAATTTCTTACTTTTGCAGCTGATACTTTTCTGTGTGAAAATACATCATGTATGGGACCAGTTCAAAACTCATGTTCTGCTATAAGGCCTACTGAACCCCACCAAAGCTCATGCTTTGTGCAGGGGGTGTAAAACCCTTAATGAGTACAAAGCATGTTAAGAGAAAAGAATAGAAAAATCCATATCCTTTCAACTGGAATAGCTACTGACAGACAACTGTACATTTAGATTGATTCTTTTTAGATTTTCATTTAACAAAATTGACATAGCTTTATTTGTCTTTCACTATTCCTCTGCTAAAAAAATATATTTTCCAAATTCTTACTCCTAAGTATACCTAAGCCTTATAAATTTAATTTCTAAATCTTAAATTATTAACTCTTTGAATTATTAGAATCTTGAAAAATCCAATCATTATTATCCAACACATTTTTAAATTATTTCCATTATGATGAATAGGTTTTTAGTGTGGCCTCTTTGGAAGTGAATTTGCTCTTTTCAAGGGGCATATGGAATTCTAGTGCAATTCTTAGAAGAGAAATTCCTTGTGAGCTCCCAAATACTAGTAACTCTATCAGTGAAACACTCTCATCCCAGAGAGACAAAACAGCACAGCACAGTAATTCTTTTCCCTTAGAAAGAACTAGAAAACCACCAGTTGAAAGGAGAGGCTGGCATGTGGTTGAAAGTGTTTTTCTTCCTGTTGAGGGCTAAGAAGTAGAAAACCAACATGATCATGGAATTACAGAATGGTCTGTGTTGAAAGGGGCCTTAAGACCAGCTTGTTTCCGCCGCCCTGCTATGGGCAGGGACACCTTCCACTCAAGGCCCCATCCTATTTGGCCTTGATTATTCCCAGGATGGGGCATCAACAGCTTCTCTGGGAAAATTTCCAGTCTGTCTCACCACCCTCACACCAAAAAATTTCTTTCTTATGTCCAATGTAAATTTACCCTCTTTCAGTTTAAGGCCATTTCCCCTTGTTCTATCACTAAATGTCCTCACAAAAAGACTCTCTCTAGCTTTCTCGCAGGCCTCTGTGGGTACTGGAAGGCTCATATACGATCTTCTACAGCAGGCAGTTTTTTGTTCTCCCAGTCCCTGCCTTTGGCTTCTGTGACATGGTGGTGTGACTGGAATACTTGCCAGTGAATTTGCTGACTAGATCAGCCTTTTCCATGTCCCAGGTCACCAGGCCTTCTGCTTCCTTTTAGAGAGGGTCCACATTTTCCCTAGTCTTCCTTTTATCACCAATGTAACAACAGAAACTTTTGTTGTTCTAGATGTCCCTGCCCACATTTAATCCTATCAGGGTTTTAGCTTTCCTAAAGAGATCTCTGACTGCTTAGAGAATCTGTCTGTATATCTCCCAGACTACCTGTCTGTGCTTCCATCCTCGATGGGCTTCCTTTTTGCCTTTGAATTCATCCAGGAATTCCCCATTCATCCATGCAGGCCTCCTGGTGATTTTGCCTGACTTCCTCTTTGCTCCTGAGCTTGGAAGACATGATTGATCTCGTGGTCTCGAAGAGTGGAACACAGGGCTCCCTTGAACCCAGGACAGCTTTCAACATTGTTATAGCGGGGAGGCTGCCACACCACAACCTCTGCACAGAACTCCAAAAGCAGGGCAGGTTGAAGAGAGGCCAGCATCAGCTTTCAGGACCAGGCCTTTGTACAGCGCACAGCTTTAAGAGCACAGCTGCAGTCAGAAGAGTTAGGTCACAGCTGTGCTCATAGGATGGTATTTTTGAGGAATGCCCTCTTCTAGCAAGTTGAATTAAGACTGGAGAACAAAGTGACGCTTCAGGATACTGCTAACTTGCGCACAGAAACATCCCTGGCAGAGGCATGGGTGGCTACCTTCACTGCCTCTGGGCTCCACATCCCCTGCTGCCTTGGGGTTCCCTTTAGGCAGCACAACTGCTCTTCCAAGCACCTCAGGCACCATGCAGCAGCAGGGATGGCAGAGCTGGACCTGCTGGGAGTTCTGCAATCATCTGTTACAAATGTTTGTGCAGAAACTAGCAAAAGCAGAAAGCCAGCACACTTGGAGCATCTGCAAGCTTCTCAAGTTGACAGGGAGAGTTGCTGCTCTGTACACCCATTATTGTTATTAGTTCTGAGTCCTGGGCACTTGCAAACCTTTATGAAAAGGTTGTGCACGAACCAGCATTAAATTCAGCATGAAGTTTATTTTAACTGAGCAATACTCAATAAACAGAAATAGACAATTCTTGTTCAACACACATATTTTTTCTAAGTCTGTTTTGGAGAGATTCAAATCAATTAGTGGACTTGGGGAGAGCATCAAGGTCAAAGACACAGAACCTATAAAGAAAATATAAATAGAAAATGGACTAAGCCATGATCTTAGAGAAAAAGATCTATTAATTTGGTAACTTCAACTTCCTGTTAAGAAAAACAAAACAAAACAAAACAAAACAAAACAAAAAACAAAACAAAACTTACTATTTAATATTGAGGTGATACAGCAAAACATGAGTAAAATAGTATCTTTTGAGTAAACAAGAATTGTGAGTGCCAGATCACACCCATAATCTATCATCCATGAACACATTTATGGAGTGTGCTTTCCCTCGGATTATCAACTTGAATACCTGGCAATCAATGAGAATATGTATCACACAGATGTACAGGTTGTACATGAAAATATGCCACACAAAACTCTTGAGAACTGAAGACTTCTGCCTTCCCTCAACACCAATGTATCCTTAATCTGGTGATCATAGTGAGGTGGAGCAGCAATGTCATTAAAAAAGACTGTCATTATCAGAAAAGTGGTTACTGTTAAAAAAAAGACAAAACCAACTTCTCTACAAATTGTTCACTATAACAAAGAGTTTTGGTTAGACACTTTTTTTAGCCTTCCAATAGGATTGTTGGGAATTTCTGCAGCAGAAGGAAGGAAATAATTAAAAAAAAAATTCAACAAAACAAACAGAAAAACCTCACCAAAATGGACTTTCAACTCTTGCTTCCAGAAATATTTTCTCAAACAGCATCTGTCTGGTCAAGGCTTGAAAAAAGTCTCAAAGACTCAGAAGGTCCCAGAATTCAAGACTTTATCGATTTAAATTTCCACCTCCCACACCCACTTCAACCCCAATTACCATTGACTTCAAAGAGAAGCCCTAGAAAATGTAACAAGCTAAAAAAAAATTCAATGGAAAGGGAGAAGTAAAATACAAGTAAACCAGTAAATAATTAAAAGTCAATTTAAATCAAAATCTTAAAATAAAACAAAAAACCCAGGAGATGATTTTAATAATTTCTCCTATTTGGCATTCATAGTATTTTAAAATAATTTTTATTTATTAAGTGATCTGCCCGTTCAATAGGATCATTTATTTCTTACTACTTCATGGAATTATGTCTATTATGGCCTGTTTTATGTCTGCTCTCATTTAGATGTTCTCTTAATCTCAGTTGTTGTATTATCTTTGTTTGGATTCTCAAGCTTCAAGTAGTCTGCTTTTCTCAAATTTCAGAGCATGAATTGGACTCCTGTATGGATTCAAAGGTGTTTTCCCTGCACAGCATATCTGAAAAACAAATACTAAACCAGAACAGATAGACTAAAGTCTATTTCCTAGAGATGACAGGCCCTGCTGCTTCAGTCACATCAAAGATGCAGTGACCGGTGTGCTCACAAATTGCTGACAATGAACGAAGAGCTGTTTATCAGCTGGAGCGGTGCTGCAGATGTCATTGAGAAAATAAAAACCAAAGAGATGCATCCAGTACTTTGGGCTGGTATTCTTTCACAAATCATACCTTACTTTCATGTCTCCTGGAAATTTTGTGCAACACTTTAAAAATTTTTCATCTAGAGTTACGCAATATGTTTAAGAAACCAAAGGCAACTTTTTCTAGATACTGTATCACAAAATAACTGGTACCAGCTAAAAGACAAAAAGTTGCCTGTGATGTAAGCTCAAACTGTAATGATTTCTAAGCAGGGATATGAGAACCCTGATCCCAGGGCAGCAACTGTTATTTATGGTAATTTCAAACATGGAATGAATTGCAATGACCTTAAACATAGCAAGATGATTTCCTACTATGCTCTAGGGTATTCTGAGCTGACAGTGCTCCACACTTTCCTGTGGAAGCTACTAGTCAGGTGGGCACAGGAGAGACTGAGAGGTGAGACATCATGAATCAGCCCCCTACTAATGAGGATGTTCACTTTAAGAGTGAAGACCTGAAATCCAGTCTGTGTTTCAGACAATATTTGACACAAGCTGCTGAAGAGAAAATAAATAAAAATAAATGAAAGTAAATAAAATTAATTTTAAAAACTGAATCTGTAGCCTCTGAGATTAAAGATCTAATGGTAAGACAAACTTATTTTCTTTCTCTGACAAAATGAGTATTTGACTGTCGCCCAGAGTGCAGAATAGTACCATTAAAAAAGACTCTTCTTCATTAACTGCAACTTGCTTCTTCATAAAGGGAGAGGGGTTCAAGTAAAGGATGTAATCTAGGTGTCACATCTGATTGGATCAATCACTGAAAAAGTATGTGAAACACCTCACAATGTGCCTTTTCTAGTCTCTAGGCTCTTCCAGACTGATGCACCATTTTATGCTTTACAATATGCTTAGGGTGCTTTAACACTGGAAACATGAAAGTCCAGGATATTTAGGAGTAGATGTTTCAGGACCAATATTCTACATTGTGACACTTAAATGGCCAGTTGAGTCCTACAGCTTCCTTAGCAAGGCATATGCTTCTGCTAAGGCCAGCTTAAAATCCTGAAAATGTTGAAAGGGCTTGTTTTCTTTCACAATATTATAAATTCTTTAATTTCTATGAAGATTTGCTTAGAATCTAGTTAGCCCCTAGCATGTTTGACATTTCTTCTGGAAAAATGGACTTCTTCTCTAATATCTCCATACCCACAGAACCACACAAGCATATGTGTACATGTAGATAGTACACAAAGTACACAAAGAGACAAAGACATGCACACAAACACATGCACAGACTCATTCTTTGCTACTTTTTGGTAGTGTTTTGTTAACTGTAATTCACAATTAAATGCTGCTTTTAGAACAACCTTCCAGGGATTCAGCTGTTCTGCTCAAATCTTCACAGTGGAAGAAGAGACAAAACACGAGCAGCCTTTTTTATTGAATTAATTTGATTTTTCTCTTTTGTCCTGCCAGCTATCAAAATTGTCAAATAAACCAGCTTTGATTCATAAATAATGGTTCCATTATATTTACTGTGCCACCGGTCAGAGTACCTGAAATTTTAATTCACTTGTTCAGCTAAATTTCATCCTCAGTTCACAGCCATAAAATTCTGTATTGACAAACTTTCAAACCAACTTTGACTCTGAGGTATCTAGTCAACATTTTTCTTCTGTGTGGATATTAGTTTATTGAATAAGTGGCATCTGTTTTCCTCCACATCACTGGTGGAGTAGGTATTTCCTTTTGACAGCTTTGTACGATTTATGGGTTTGCATGCTATGAAGAAAAATAGTACTAAGCAAAAAATTCCAATTCATTACCTCTTAGTACTTAATTAAGTTCATACACATTGCACACTATAGCTGAACCCTGAAATGACTGTGGCAGCCACTGAGCAGCAAGTTAGATTATGTATGGAAGACAGAGAGACTTTTAATTTTCTTGACCTCATTTTTTCCATCTATGATATTCATAAATTTTCATTCTATTTTGTTGCTTCCATCAGATGTACCAAACCACTCTAAAAACAAGATTATATCCTTAGCTATTTCCTTTTATCTGCACATTTATGCACCGAATGTTTTTACAAATAGTGAAGGCAAGCAATAGTTTTTATCAGCTTACTTCACGCAGCTGCCGATGAATTATGTCATACAGGCTCCCCATAATAATGGTTTGGTTTTGAAAATAATAACAGCTTGATAAAAGAAGAAAGCAGTGGATCTGGCTATCAGTAGATACAGAAAAAAAAGAGAGCCTGGGCTTTACCTGTCGGGGTTCTGCGTACACACATGCATCTGTAAGAGGATCCGCTGGGTGAAAGTCTTAAAGCATTGCCCACATTTCCAAAGATGCCAGTCACTGAACTCAGAATTTAGTTGGCTTGTTGAAGTTGGGCTTGCAAGAACTCGTTGGTTTTTGACACTGATCTGGTTAAATCCTGACTCGATGGACCCAGACTTATCCAGGAGAGAAAAATTTCTGCTACACGGAGTCTGTGGAAATACTATGGATCGCTGTGGAGTGGCAGGGGATAGTTTGCTACTTTTATTAAATGGCTGTAGGGTGTCTTGTCTGGACATGGCCTCCATTACAGTCGAAGGGACATTCACTGGGAGAAAACAAGAAAATTAAATAAGATCCTTTTTATGCCTTTTTAAAGCTAGTACAATTTTGGGAGACACCAAAAAAAATCAACATCCATTTTCTTGACACTACAATGAAACAATTTTATTTTAACAATGTACAAAAAAAAAGGGGGGGGCGGGGAAGAAAAGAAGGACTTGAGTGAGACAGTGATCTGAATGGATGGTGCTGATTCTGTGACACTGAAATGAAAATTCATGCAAGGGAGTGTCTGAGACTGAAAGGACCCAGAGAAGCCTGACTGTGATATACATTTATTACACTATGGGTTTGTCATCTGAAAGAAAAAGCTGCGCCACTTGTGATACCCTGACTCTGCATGTTGCAGTCAGCATGTCTGACTGCTATATCCCAGACAAGCATGGATTTTGAGAGCATGGAGAAAAAATCCCTGCTCGGACACTCCTCAAGATACAAGAGAACTTAAATATCTACTGCAGCAATAGTTCCCTTATCCTACAAAAGGGTAGCCTCTAAGGATATTATACTATTCCATCTCACAAATAGTCACACTGCCAATGCAGTTAAGAAGCCAGGGACTTCACCATGCCTCTAATGCCTGAGTTTAATAGCAGGTAGGTCACCATGAAACACTGCAAAATATAGGCAGAGAGGCCTTTGTGCACCAGTTTCCCACCTACAAAACAGGCATAAAAATTTTTTCAGGTCCCATGAAAATTGTTTCTAGTCATATGATCATCAATTAACTCCAGCTTCTGAGGCACTCAGATATTTCAGCAACAAATGCAATATGCTTTTCACAAAGAAGTGATTTAGTGCTGAATTTGAATGTTTTGTGATAAGAAAAGCAGGAGGTCAAGCAAGTAGAAGAAATTGAACAACTGCCTCACACCTTGAGAACCATGTAGATCATACAGTGAATAAGGTAAGAGTCCTGTGGAGAAATAGTCAACTGACAAAAACTTGCACCACAATGCAAAAATGAATATAATTTAGGCCATCTGGACCAAGTAACTTCTGATGCTTTCTAATTTTGGACCGCTCAGACTCATGAGATAATATTTTAATGGAATTTTTTAAATTAAATATGTTATTTATATATATATAAGTATGTGTACACAAATTTAGTTACTGTCACAAACTGTTTATGTCTACAAATAGGTACATAGCCTGTACTAAACTCTTGATTAGAAAGTAAAATTCTGGTTTGGTAAGTCATGACAATAGATTTCTAAGCGCAAACGTGAGAATTAAAGTTGTAAGCTGGCATCAGCCAACATTTTTTAATATATAAAAAAAAAAGGCAAATTAATATTTGGTAATATCTTAAATCCTGCCAGATGTTTTAGGGTTATGTTCTAATATCTATGATCAATCACAATTATTCAAATATTATATTATTACAAGATATTTAGTTTATGTCAGTTGAGGGCCTTCCTAATCTTTTCTTTTTTGTAGTATCTGAGAACATAATTTCTAAGTAGAGTTACATCCATAGAGCTGTCTATCACAAGTTTCCAGACATAAAATATGTCTTCTATGTCTCTTCAGTACCAGGAGCAATTTATATACTATCATTTTGCCCCAATACACTCAGAAGAAGGGGATCACTTTTTTTTTCTTTTTCTTTTCTTTAAGTTGTACTCATAAAAGTCCACAGAAGCAATGAGATTAGGGTAATAAAGACCTAAGGAATGTAGGCAGAACTTGTGCTAGTGACAACACCCCTGTGCAGAAGATAAGCAGAAGGTACACTGTGGGAGTTTAAGTGGGACTTAAGTCC
Organism: Corvus moneduloides; assembly: GCF_009650955.1. NCBI lineage: Eukaryota > Metazoa > Chordata > Aves > Passeriformes > Corvidae > Corvus > Corvus moneduloides. Next base: position 48,375,352 of record NC_045511.1, read on the forward strand.
TATACCAGTCTGCAGCTGGCTACATGGTTAGAGATTAATTTCATCTAGTCATGTCTCTCTGGATGAAACTCTGGTTTGTCTCACAGCAAAGCAGCAAGTGACAATATTCACAGATTTTAGCCATAATGCTCTGTTTTTCAAATAAAATTTTTGTAGTCTTCAGCTCCTGAAAAAAAAAAAAATTCTATATTGTACACTGCAGAGCATGACTTTCATCAGCAAATATTTCTGCCAGTAACTAAATGTTCTTTTAAACTTTTCTCAAGCCCAACAGATTTGAAAACTCAAGATGGGAAAGGATGTTTATTTTTGACAGTTCAATCCCTGCTATCTTGCTGTTTAATTGCTTCATGATTCAGTATTTGAGTTGCTACAAGACGCTAGTTCATCCTAGCAGTTCATCCTGTTTAAGTGTCCAAGCACAGGACCAAAACCATACATTTTATATTTATTAAGTGTAGGCGGCCACAGGGTTACCTTAAATCAAAGTCAATGAGTCCATTATTGTTTTCTTCCACCACATAGATACATATAGTTGCCAAAATGCATGCAAGCTCTAAACAACTCTCACACACAAGCAGTAAAACTGAAGGGTGTTCCTGAATCACCTATTTCCATCACAAAGTATCCAGCACTAGGTTGCATTTGTATCATAAGTTGCATGCTTAGTTTTGTGAGGAATCCTAGCAAACTAAAAGTAAAATATTGAAAACAGGTAAAAGAATGGGTGAAAATGGGGATGGTCAGGATGGAACAGAGGTTTATTGTCATTTCAAGGTATTTACATTCAGTTGGTATTTTAAAAAGCTGGTTCTTATGTTGAACCACAAGGATCTAAACTCTTAAATCAGCCAGCCAAAGCTTTTCTCAACATGATCAGAGGTAATAGAACAAAGAATCACTAACAGAGGCCCTGTGGGCTTGCAATGCATTACTGTTTTGGCAACACAGTGTTTTGTGATAGGTCTGGCAACAACGGGGAGAACCAAACTGTTTGCAATAGATTAATTAATCACTTATATAGAAAAGTGATTCTAGCCATACCATGATTTTGCCCAGTTTAAGTATATCAGCTTACCTTGAATATACTCCACTTCCATTAAATGCTGTAGAATCAGAGAATCATAGAAGGTTTTTAGTCGGAAGGGACCTTAAAGACCCTCTAGTTCCAACTCCCCTGCCACGGAGAGGAGGTTGCTCAAAGCTTCATCAAGACTGGCCTTGAACTTCCAGGGACAGAGCACCCTCTAAAACACTCTATGGATATAGCTGATTAGGCATGAAAGAGGAAGTATGACTTACAGAGGTAGAAATATAAGGAAGAACTTACAATTCTCATCTTGTGCAATGCACTGGAGAGGGATTCCAAAGAAAGATGTGTAGCTGTCATTGTACCACACCAACAGCTCAGTGCCCCTGGGGATATCTATACAAGCCCGGTAGAATATATTTGACCTAATCAAGAGAAAAAGAAAACATTGCATAATTTAGGAATAGAGCATTCTCCTCTTATATTACATGGTATATCAGTAGAAATTCTTAGTTTTGGAAGCATTTCTGCAGATAACTAAATGAATAACCTACTGATTGTTTTTAAACCAAATCTGTCATTAGAGAAGGACTTTGTTCCTGTAGCACAGGCTAACAACAACATTACAGGCAAGTTTGCACCTAACATGCACAAAACACTAAGGTTTTAGAAGAACTGAGATTTTATGAAAATACAGGTATTTTCTTACAACATCTGTGTCAGGAGGATTTTAGAATGGTAGATTTTGCTTACACATTATAAACATCTGAGTGGTGAGCACAGATCAGCAAGTTCAGCCATTTAAACAGCCTTGCATTTGTCATCTAAGCTAATGTTAACATATTTTAGGGTAAATAGAAAACAGCTCTTTTATGTGAATAAGTTCATTTAGCAAGACCATTGAATTAGTGTGAAGTGACCTTTCATGACAGTAATATACCATCAAAAGAGAGATCTTGGATTGTTGAGAAGAACAGACTTTGACTTAGGGGAAATGAAAAATTGGGGTTAATCGGATCACGAAGCCATTAAATCTTCCCCTGTGTGGACCATGAGGGCAGTGCCAATGATCCTTTAGTATGTATAAATTAGTATTACCACAGGTGTGATATCACATTGCTCCTGCGGGAAAAGACTGGGTATTTCTAGACCACTAAAGTGGGAACCGAGGGGGGAAAAAGGGAAAATCGTAATGCCTTTAGCATAAAAACAAGAGCCTTATACTGAACTTGCACTGATGCAAATAGCTTCAGAGTGATACTTCTGCAGTTAACAGATTTACATGGCAGCAAAGACTGTGTAAGATTAGAATCAGGCACAAGATAAAAGACAACTATTTTCAGTTTGCAGTGGCTTTTCCCTTATGCTTCACATGGAAGAGTAAAACATACTCCTGTGAGATGGATAGAAATTCAATAAACACAAGAAGAATAGTCCGCTCTTGCTGAAGGATTACATACCAAAATGATACAGTCAAAGTACCAAGAAATGACCATTTTTTATAACAGCTTATGTTAGGCAGAAAAATATCTATAGACAAAAAAAAAAAAAAGAAAAAAAAGTTAGGCCTCAACCAGTTTTCTGAGTGAAGAATTGCTACAAACATTATTCTGAAGTTCAAGATAAAAGTGTTTAGGGTTGGTAGGCCTTAAATTTAGACTTTCTATAAAGAATTGGCTGTAGCAATGCAATTTGTTCCTTGTATAACACTGCAGACATAAGGAGAATCTTCTACCACATTTTTCATGGCAGTGAGATATGCACTTGTCAACATATTTTGTCACCGCAAAGTGGCTCTTGGCAACAGGATCATAAAGATCAATAAAAAAGTGCAGATTCTCAATATTTTACTAGCAGCTGCAAAAATTTCATTTATCTTGTTATTTTCCTCGCTTACTGCCACCCTGTCTCAGGAGGGCACTGCTAGCTAAGCAGAACGGTTTTCTTAGCCTTCTATGAATATCTGACAAAAACTCTCCCCTTTCTGTATCCCCTTCATCTTCCCTCCTCCTCCTTCTCCTCCTCCTCTCTCTTTCTTCCCAGAGCTATGCATTTAGTTAATTCTTTCCACTGTTACATAAAAATGAAAATCGGAGCCACACTATAAATTACCAGCATCTCTTAACTTGAGAAAAATTGAGTCTACTTTGTACTTCACCCTTGTAACATTTCATCTCTCAGTTTGGCTTCCCTTAACATAAACACAGCAGCCCAGCAAATGAATGTGCTAAAACCAAATGACACACTTTGCCGCTGAAAGAGCAGAACTGTTTTTGAGCAATGGGTGGTCTGTGGGGCTTGAAGTGGGCAGGGAAAAAAAGTGTAAGTGTACACCGTCCCTTACAAGTGTGCAGAGCTTCCAAAACTCGCAGAAATCTCTGCATGCTGAAGTACATCAAAGGGATTTTTCCCTTTTCGGATAATATTTCCTTTGCTGACATGTATTTAGTATTGTGGTTGGATGACTCATAAAGATAGCTTCATGGCGTCCCAACGCAGTTGAAGCAGAACACATGCCAACAAACATTATTGTCAGCCTCAAAATAAAAACAAAACGTTCAGCTAAGGGTCAATCAATCAAGAGCACTTTGAAGAAAATTCCATTTAGATATTACAAATCATAACAGAATGAATTTAAACCAGCTGACTTTCTGTGAGGAGGACGTCCATGTACAATAAAAATTAGGCTGGTTTTTCAGTGTCCAACTTTTCTATTTTCTTACACTTGGATGCAGTCACTGGTGATGGATGCCAGTTTTTTAAATTGTGTTTTTGTAGTTCATTTTATAAAGATCTGAAGTAATCGAAAACAGATCAACAGAGGGAACTCTAAGTAAAAACTCCATCATGAAAGGAGAGTTGTAAAATCCACTTAATATTGACAGATGTGTAATGACTTTCTCATGCTCACTTATATATATATATATATATGTATATATGTACGCATCTATTTTTTTCTTATTTTTATACGTATACGAGCACGCACATATCACCACATTGAGAAATAGTCCGCAAGATACCCACAAAAATACTCCTTCATCACAACAATCTTTTTTCATTATCCGGTGTGTTTATTTAAAATCCAATGGTATTTTAGCTATAGATAGCAAATATTTAAGTATATAATAAAATATATGTAATGTATAAATAGGATAGTTATTTTTTTAACTGCAGCATTATTTAGTCAACTGGCCAGAGAATAAAAAAGTTGAAAATGCAGTTGAACAATTTTACCATTGTTAAATTGGATCTCTATGGGATAATCAAACTTCATATATTTCATTTTAGCTTGCTTTCGTATGTTTTATTTTTAATTTTAAAGGTAGTTTAAATAAGATTAAGATTTTTCCTGAATAAAAGAAACCTGCTTTCTAAAGCAACCAGCAAAATTCATTGCTCACTGTGACTGGCAAGCCTGGGGCATTCTTTGATGTACTTCCTACCACGTTTAATAAGGCCAAGCAGTTGCTTCTGATTCTAAGACAAAAGGTTTGTTTATAGCTGAGGTCATGTATTTATGTAATGTGTTGTCTGGGTTTTCTGGATCCATTTGCAAGTACAAAGTAAAATGCACCAAAATTTCTTTACATTTTTCTTCACATTTTGACTTTCTCTAGCCAGCCAGATAAGAGGTACAAGCACTAGCAATCTTGGTTAGCAGGTGCACTCAACATAAAAGCTCACCTCATGACTGACCCTCAGGGTGCCTCTGGGAGCAAAACTCCTTCCCTGCCACTTTTCCCCCTCCCCTATCACACACATCTCTACTGAGGGTGGAGGACTGCTTGTGTTGGCTTGCCTCTGATGAGACTATTTGGAAAAGTGCAGAGAGCTCTGTGTGGCGTGGTGGTCACACAAGTGACACAGGGCTGCCCTCACTCCCTGGAGCTTCACCCTGCATGTGTTGCCCCACGTGAGCACATCCTCCAGAGCTCTGAAACTGTCTTTGCAATCAAAGGCAGAAGTACTTCTGACAGTTACAGTCTGATAAAACATTTTCATTTTGTGTCGTTGAGTGAATCAAAAACCACTTTACCTGTACTGAACCACTGTTAAGTTCTGCTCCCCACAGTGCCTCGCACATCGGATGTACCTCATCCAGCTTGACTTACTGGGTTCTCCACCATCGATAAAGTGCTGCAGTGTCCCATCTTGGTCATATATCTGGGAGAGACGTCACAAGGTCAAGTAGTTAGAACAAATCATCAGCAATCATTTTCACTGCTTTGCTGGTGTCTCTCTGTGGCTTTTCCAGGACTTTACTGCCATGAATTTTGTCATTTGTAAACTGATACTCTTAGAAACATACATGAAAAAGCAGAAAAGTATTTAGAGGGATGCAATTTTATCATGTTTCTCTTATCAAGCCAATCTTTTCATATTAAAAATATTTGTGGTGTCTCAAAGATGTGACCATGTTTCCCAAAGAATATTTAACCTATTTTGACAAGCTGGCCTTAAATAATGAACTGCCAGATAAACAAGAAAATCTGAATGTAAAGCGTGCATTGAAATGGCTGGGACATCTGAACAAGGGGCAGTAGTAATCCCTAAACAAGTATCCCTTCTTTCACATCTCAGTTGAAGCAAGAGCATATACTTCAGAAACCTCATGTGATATGTTAGGGAGTTGTAGGATTCATAATATGAAAACAAATGAGACTAGAAGGAAAAACAGAGTTGATGATGCCTTTAGGAGCTCCCTTGAGACATATAATTTTTTGAAGTACTAAATGAGAAATCAGTCCTGAGGGAATCATCGTTTTCCTAAACATGACATCTCTGCTAAGGGCACGAGAGCCAGTTATGGTAATTTTAAAAAAAAAGACAGTATTATGTTTCTATTTGGAAGTGGATGCTCTCTCTGAAATCAAGCATAAAGTTGCTCTAGAGGTTCTAAAATGAAAAGATAAATGTTTCATGCACACCTGTCCTACTGACTGTTTTAAAAATGTTATCTAAGTAGGTCTAATCCTAATAAAAGCGTGCTATCTCACAAGTACACAACTACTTTGTCAAATTTCACAAATGCATCTGAACAGTTAGGTGCCTGTTTGAAGTAAATCTCATTTTCATGCCTTTTTCCTCTCTATGAACACCATTTGCTTTAATACCCGTATCCCAAAAATGTTACACAATTTGTAATTGTATGAGCTTAAACCAATGTCTTCTTGAAAGTATTAATTTTGCTAACTAAAGAGGATGCACATTACATTGAATTGAACATTTCTAGTATATACAAATAAACAATCTTGAATGTTTATTTCAATATCAAGAGAATAATCTTGAAAATTATGTGGCTATATTCAATACATCCAATTTTTTAAAAGAGTGTTTACCACATTTCACAAAAAAATATACACAGAAATTGAGATCCAGTTTTTTCCTCCACCAGAGGAGAGTGGCAAATTCAGGAACCAGCCTTGTTTGTTGTTGGCCAAGAGGGACTGTGAGTAATCAGGAGCAATATGCCCATTGCAAGAGGATGAGTGACATAGAAATCAAGTGTCTATTGCAATCCTTATCTTTTGTTCCTGAGTGTCTGTGACAAGCATCAGGTGGAACCTGGCCAAATACTCCTGTGTTGGATAAGCAAGATGCTACCCCAACATGCACTGAGTGAAATAGAGAAATCAGGAGTCCTCAGAAGTAAACAAATACTCCAATATCAGGGATGAGGTTTATTTTTTTATGTATGGTAGCATGTTGATTATCAGCACGGACCTATTCTTATGCAAATATCTTAATGTATGTTGAATATGTGAGCAAAATACGCTAAACAATAAAAATCTATGATGAAATCAGAAAAATTCTACAGGAAATCAGCCTATAAAAAGGAAGAGAAGGAAAAAATAATGACTAACAGTACTTGGCTGGAACCATTTTGGCAGTATCTATGCAAACATTCTCAGCAGTGTTTATTATCTATCCATTTACATGCTGCTTATTCACTTAACAATACATGGCTTAATATGAGGAAAAAACAATTCCCATAAAAGAAGAGCTGATAGCTTCCTAATCCCCAGATGATATGAAACAGGAAAGACAAAGAGGTCTGCCATAATCAGTACTGACACTCATATCTTGACACACAGGGTCTTACTCGGAACTTTGTGTAAATAGACAGTCATTAACTGATATGAAAAATTAAAATCTGTCATGAAAATATAGGACTGGATCTTTCCTGGGCCTTGGTGAATTGGAAGGACTGTTCTAAGTATTTTCAAATACTTTTTTCTCGCAAGTAGTGATGCATCAAGTGACACTATGCCCTCCTTTCCTAGGAGAAATTGCTGACATTCCTGCGTAGTCATAATCTATCCAACATCACTCTTAGCCCTGTTCTTACAGGATTGTAAACCCATTTGTAAGGAAGCAGAAGCCCTAAGCTTAGAAGGGAAATAACAACGTCTTGAATCTGTTTATTTGTCAAATTGCACAACACAGGTCAAAATCTGGGAAAAAACAACAAAAACTGGATACACTTATTATTTTTCATGTCACTATCATGCAAGATTTCTTATTTATTTTACAGTTCCATAAATCAGGCAACCATCAAAGATATAACTGCCTGAAGAAATCCTCGTGATGGAGCAAACCACAACCTGCCGTAATAGAAAAAGCAAACCTGTAGCACAAGCTGTGAATCCAGGCACTACAGTAAACTATGGATACACATATTCACCCACATTTCTATCACACATGCATACATCCTTAAACACTCATAGTACCTATTACAGAAAATACTGAAGAAACCTGTGATAAACTGATGTTACTGGAAGTCTTTGACTACCTCACTAGATCATTACATCCATCTACACTGGCATAATTTTTAACACATTGCCAGAGCACGACGGCAAAATAAAATACCATTTCTCCAAGTCCCTGCAGACACAGTATTTATTTTTTCTGTATCTCACATCAGTCACTGATCTAAGTATGGGAAACACAATTAGTTATTTCATTTTTCTACTTTGGCTACAAAGTAGTGTTGGAAGTGTTACCTAAGATTCTTACTGGACCTTTTCCTCTTCTGACACAAGGTACTTGATAACCTTTGGTTTTGCTGAGTTTTAAGGGTTTGGGTTTTGTTGTGGGTTTTTTGTTTATTTGTTTTCTAATGGAATGAACCAGATTTGTGGAAGAGACTGGAATCTGAAAAAAGAGGACTGCACTCACCTCATTTGACATGCATTACAGTCCCCTTAACAGTTGCCATACAGTTAACTATCTTCTTAATAGGTTCTTGAGTGTTTATGGATATTTTACTGGTATGTTGCAGATCAAGAGACTCAGAAAGTGACACGTATTTTTACTCTGTGAATTTCATCCTTTGACTTCAGAATACAACAGAAATGGCTTTATTATCCAAGAAAGTGAGTCCAAAGCATAGTCATCAGAACACAAGTCTTCTCTTTGGTATTTCCTATTCTCTTCCTTGTAAACACCACTTTATTAAATAATCAAGACATAAATAGAGGTCAGGTTCATCTTGTAATGGCATGCAAACATAAATTAGATATGAAGGACTGGAGGTATTACTTGCTGTATTGGTTGCTGATAATTATTTGGAGGACATAGATACAGTTACTTTAATGACAATGATAAGAGCAACATACAATGGCAATAATAATAACGTAACTTTTAAAGCACACTGCATCTCATATAAGTGATGCTCTAAAATCTCTGAACACCCATAACTAAGTAAAATAAACAAGGACCATCTAAGATTTAAGCAGTATTAGAAGACATGGTGGAGTAAAGAGCCTTTTGAGAACCTTCACTTCAGTATTGATAGAGTCAGTACTGCTCACTTGGATCAATGGGGAAAATCTAATTCCAATGCTAAAGATTGTTGCCCCAGTTTCTGGTATAGATGTCGCAAAATTTTAGATTAAAGAAGTTCAAATGTAACAGCACAACTGCAGAGAATGCCAAGTTATGAAACAATTAAAAACAATTTCATGGAAGAGGCAGCAAAACCAAAAATAGTTTGTTGAAGTTCTTTCCTCTCTATCTATTGCTTTCCCTTGTTCTCTTTCCAGGGTCTGATAAAGGATTATGTCTTTAGAAATTCTTCCTGCATTTTATTTTGCCATTTAGTCAGATAAGAAAGATATTAACAGATAATTATTTGACCACTCATTTTCATTTCAGGCAATCAGAGAATAGATTGATCCTGAAAACAGAATTTTTCTTTGTACATACCATTATCTTCTAAAAGTAGCTATTAGAGTATTTGTTTTATGTTGCAAGACATCAAAAGAGATGTGAATAAAACCACAAAATATGCAAGAGTTAGTTCTTACCATAAGTAGAGACTCCTGCATTTTACTATTCGCTGCTATTCTCATTGATACCATGTGCATAAAATCATAGAATTTTCAAATCAGTTACTATGAGTCTTCTCCTCTCAAAAGAAGTTTTACTCTTGACTTCAATGGGAAGAGTCAAGATAGCAAAAGTGTACCCAAAACTACTGGTAATATGGTGAAGAAGTTGTAACCAGACTGACATGTTAGATGGGGTAGCATTCATACAAGCTGTATTCTTTCTATAACAGTGCATGAACCTACAAGCCACAGTTACATTCAAAGTTTCTTTGCTGACTTGGACATCAGAACTGAATAAGCTCTACATTATGTAAATCTCACTATTGTGAGACCTTGCTTTTGATGTAAAAACGCAACAACATCTTCTACAGGTGTCTATCCTAAACAGAAGTTGAAAAAATGCCAAAAAGGGTAACGGTTATAAGCCTGGCTATATAGCTGACAGTCTGTAAAAGGTGTGCAATTATAGAATCATAGAATTGTTTAGGTTGCAAAGACCTTTAAAATCATCCAACCCTTAACTGGTCATTGCCAAGCCAAGCACTTAATGAAGTCCCTAAGTGCCACAGCTACACTTCTAAATACCTCCAGGGATGGTGACTCTACCACTTCCCTGGACAGCCTGTTCCAGTGCTTGACAACCCTCCCAGTGAAGAACTTTTCCCTAACATCCAAGCTAAATCTCCCCTGGTGCAGTTTGAGGCTGCTTACTCTTCTCCTGTCACTTGTTACTTGGGAGAAAACACCAGCTCCCATGCTGCTACACCCTCCTTTCAGGCAGTTGTACAGAGCATAAGGTCCCCCTGATCCTCCTTTTCTCCAGGTTAAACACTCCCAGCTTCCTCACCTGCTCCTCAGGTACTCCAGACCCTTTCCCAGCTCCATTGCCCTTCTCTGGACACACTCCAGCACATCAATGTCCTTTTTGTAGTGAGAGGCCCAGAACTGGACACAGTTCTGGCCATGTGGCCTCACCAGTGGCAAGCACAGAGGGACAGTTGCTGCCCTGGTCCTGTCGGCCACACTATTGCTGATACAGGCCAGGATGCCATTGGCCTTCTTGGCCACCTGGGCACAGTTGGCTCATGTTCAGCTGCTGTCAACTAGCACCCCCAGATCGTTTTCCACCAAGGCATCTTTCCAGCCACTCTTCTCCCAACCTGTCCCATCATGTAGGATTGTTGTGACCAAAGTGCAGGACCTGGTGCTTGCCCTTGTTTGACCTCATCCAACTGGCCTCAGCCCATCAATCCAGCCTGTCCAGATCCCTCTGCAGAGCCCTTTAACCCTCCAGTAGATCAACACTCCTGCATAAATTAGTGTAATCTGCAAACTGACAGAAGGTGCACTTGATCCCCTCATCCAGATCATGGATAAAGGTATTGAACAGGCCTGCTCCCCAACACGGAGCTGTGGGCAACAGCACTTGTGACCAGCCGCCAACTGGGTTTGGCACCACTCACCTCTACTCTCTGGACATGGCCAGTTTCAGTTTTTTTACTTGAAGAGCACAAGCCATCAGCATCCAGTTTCTCCAGCAGAATTCTGTGGGAAACGGTGTTAAAGACTTCACTGAAGACCAGACAGACAACATCCACAGCCTTTCCCTCATCCATGAAGTATGTCACACTTTCACAGAAGGAGACCAGGTCGGTCAAGCAGGACCTGCCTTTCTTAAACCCGTGCTGGCTGTGCCCAGTCCTGGTTGTCCGCACTGGCACTCAAGATGATTTGGTCCATGACCTCCCCTGGCACCAAGATCAGGCTTACAGGCTTGTTGTTCCCTGCATCCTTCTTCCTGCCCCTCTTGTAGCTTCATGTCTGCTGGCCTCTGGTCATCAGGAACCTCCCTGATGAGCCATGGCCACTTAAAAATTATTGAAAGTGGTTTAGTGGGCTCTTCCACCACCTCCTCAACACCCTTGTGTCAATCTCATGTGACCCCCCCCATAGACTTGTGCGTGTCTAAATGGAGTAGCAGGTATCTTACCATTTTTCTCTTGATTACAGGGGCTTCATTCTGCTTCCCACACCTATCTTACAACTCAGAGGACTGGTTATTCAGAGAAGAACTGGTCTTACTATTAAAGACTGGGTCAAAGAGGGCATTAAGTTCCTCAGCCTTCTCCTCATCTTTTGTCACTGTTTCCTCACATATCCACCAAAGGGTGGAGATTCTCCTTGGCCCCTCTTAAGTTGCTATGCAATTTATAGAAACCTTTTTTTTTTTTTTTACAGCAGGTAAGTTCTACTCAGGCTTTGGACCTTCTAATTTTCTCCCTGCATAACCTCATGACATCCTTGCAGTCCCCTGGAGTTGTGTGCCCCTTCCTTCCAAAGATCACAAACTCTCTTCTTTTCCCTCACTTACAGCTAAAGCTCTCTGTTTGACCAGGCTAATTGTCTTCCCCACCAATTCGTCTTTTGGCATATGTGGACGGCCTGCTCCCGCTCCTTTAAGATTTCCTTCTTAAGGCACATCCAGCTTTCCTGGACTTCTTGCCTTTTAAGACTGCCTCCCAAGGGACTCTGTTACCCAGTCCCCTAAACAGGCCAAAGTCTGCCCTCTGGAAGTCCAAGATGGCAGTTCTGCTGATCCTCCTCCTTACATCTCCGAGATCTGAAAACTCAATCCTTTCATGGTCATTGCGCTCAAGATCATGGTCTGACCACCACATAACCCTCAAGTCCTTCTCTGTTCACAAACAATAGGTCCAGCATGGCACGTTCCATAGCTCACTCCCTCACCATCTATGTCAGGAAGTTATCTTCTGCACACTCCACGATCATCCTGGATTTTTTCCCATCTGCTGTGCTCCATTTCTAACAAACATGGGTAAATTGAAGTCTACCATGAGAACAAGGGATGACAATCATGAGACTTCTCCCAGCTGCTTATAGAATATTTCACCTGCCTCTTCATCTTGGCTGGATGGTCTATAACAGACTTCCACCATAATATCTGCTGTATTGGCCTTCACCTTTGTTCTTACCCAAAAACACTCAGTCCTGTCACCACCATCATCTTCTTTTAAAGGAAACTGCCGTATCTTCATTTAATTATCTTTTTTTAAATTCACTGTGCGGCATTTTACTCATTCTCTGTAATAAACTAGTAGTGTAAGTAAAGTTGAATACATGTGTGCTTTCATAGATGGGAGAAGAGTGTTCAGTGGCATTACTGGTAGAAGAGAGCTCTACAGCCAACAGAACAAACAGCAGGGAAGGCTACCTCTCCCATAAGGCTGAAGAAATAGCTGCCTCTTTCCTGAAAAGCTCTGAGACTCACACAGATAACTGAACAGTAAAATTCAGTAATTTGACTTGCCCAAGGCAGTGATTGTTAAGCAAAATGCCAATGAACTCTAGAGTTTATTATGACAAGAGTTTATTTGTTAGAGCTTCTAATCGTGTAAAACTGAAAGCAAACTGGGTTGTATACACGACTTGATAACTTACTCATTTAGGTTGGATTTTGTGTGATATACTGGTGCTTAGCTGTCTTTGAAATCAACACTCTGCCAAAGGACCTCATTAGCTAGAATATCTGAAATGTTCAGAAGATTCTGCATGAACTGAAAGAGAAGACTACTAGCAGAATTCCTTGAAAAATATTACATTTAAGGAGCATACTTTAGGCTGAAAATCAAACTACAGCTGGGTTCATATTGATAGCAACAAATGTTCAAAAATGAATGCTTTTAGACTTTAAATGCCTTGATATTAGGAGCTGGCCATCTGCTTCAGGACAGGAGAGCCCTTCCAAATGTGTGTCTTCTCCTTGTTACACACTGAATGAGAAAGGCGTGTAGAAACAATCATGCATTTAACTGTCACTTCTTTCTCACTTCTTTCATTAGCTTGATGACCAAGGATATTCAGCAAACTTCCTAAGAACCTTTTAGTCTCACTGTATAGAAGAAAAATGAAATATAATGGAGCTCAGAGGAAAACTAAAATGCATGGAAAACACTCCAAATACAGTTTAACTAAAAGGAAAAACTGATGTTGATTTATGACAATAATAATATTTTATAATCACATAATTTGCAAAGACCACATCTCAAACATTGAAATATTTTGTAAACTGCACGCTATCTTTTAGATTACCTATACAGTGAACAGAAAAATTATTCCCAGACAGAATAAAGAAAAGGCCATTCATCACATTGTGATAAATCCAATTTTGATACCTAATAAATATTACTGAATCTGTAATAATCAACTATACACATAAAACTGGTATGCAACGATAGTAGTATACATGTCATCAACTTCATTCTACTATAAGTGGAAATGTTTGGACAGGTTCCCTTTCAATTGCATGGTCATTATTTCAGAAAGACATTAGTTATAAATACTTCTCATACGTTCCACTGTTTCTTGATAAGACTAATTGATTTACTTTACCAGTTAAAATATGCCTTCAGGTTATTTATGGACAGATAGCAGAATCAAAAATATAAATATGTTACAGATAACATTCAAGCTGTTGTCTTAGGATGAGATAAGAATACTTTGGTTTATTATTATGTGGAAAATTAAAGCCAGTTACTACAGTCTTTGTATCTATATGAAATAAATCCATGTCAATAACTAGTTACTTGCTTTGAAGTACTTCTATTTTTAAAATAATAATTGATGGTATCTCCTTGCCATGTAGAAAATGCAGCAGTCCATTCAAAGAATGATTTTTCTTTATTGAGACATTTGTATTACATGCCATTTGTTTATACTTAGAAATATCATCAAGTTTTCCAAAGCATTTTGAAGTGCTATAAGCAACTAACAGAATAGAAATCTGAAAAAATGAGCAAGGAGGAAATACCAGGAGGCCTCGCTGGTTAAAGTCAACCCAAGACTTTCGTCCAACTGGATGCAACCCCTCTGTGAAAATGCACAGGAATATATCCTAACAGCCAATGATCTTCTTTGACTGCTCACACAATTCAAAGCAATTTTCTAAAATTAGCCATATCTGATATGGAGCATACATCTTGTAATATGTACTTAATGTTTTTCTCTTTAATCTAGCAGGCATCTTCTAACAAATTTTATAAAAGAGAATACTTGCCAAATAATATTAAAAGCTATTTAATGTTTCTCAAAGGATTATGGCATATGAAACTATAAACATTGGTTTGAACTGTCTGTGCTAGGTGAAAGGCTTCATCTCTCACTTAGACCCCGGTCCAGCAAACACTTATGCACATGTTGTAGCCCCATTGATCTCAACGGGAATACTCGTGTGTGAAATCAAGCATCTGTGTAAGCGGTTGGAGGATTGGGGCCTTATTCCAGAAAGTGTCATGAAAGCAGTGACCTGCTGATTATGTGGACTTCATAAAATTACTTCTTTTTTAAGTCAAGTCTCAGTGGTTTGTTTTGACATTAGCCCGTGGAGGTCCTGGAAGAGGAAAGAATTTCATGTAACACAACAGTGTTACTCAACACCAGGGCAATGAGAGGAAGACGCAGAGCAGAAAAAACATCACACATGAAGCTGGAAACTTGCACGCATGTAAACAGGTCTGTAAAGGACCAGTGCTTTTGCAGTATCCACTGACATCACAGGGCCTTCCCTGTGTGTAGTTTTGCACTCTCCTGACAGGTCCACTGATAGGACAAAAAAAGCTGTGGTGCTCCAGCCATGAGTCATTCTGCAATGGAGACATTTCTATTTAACATTGTTATTTCCACCCTGCTCACCACACTGTGTTCCTGTGCAGCCCTGGTAGCTGAACACCACATGGAGGCAACAGGTTGAAGTGGTTTTCTCCAGTCTTTTCTGTGTGGGACATGGAGCATGAAGAGAAAAAGTGTGGCCAATCTAGGCTCATAATTCAGAGAGAACATGAAAAAAACCAAACTAAAAAGGAAAGGGTGGTTTAAAAACAGAGAGGGAAATTATCAAAGCTGAAATAACCCGAAAAGAAGACTCTCACACCCATTGACTGGTAAATGCATATCCCAGCAAATACAACAGGGAAGGAGTTACAGATAAGGGCCCAATACTGAAAACTCTCATTCAACTGGAAAGAATCAATGAATTTACTCAGTAATAAAGCTCCTATTATTTTCTGAGCCAGAGAATCAAGACAGTTAGTCTTGCTCCCAGTGCCTCTGAAAACAGAGCGCTGTTTCCTTTGCAAGGTAATGACAGAGCTTTGGCTATTTTCTTGAAAGTTCTCAAAACTGTTAGACATTGAAAGGTGAAATTCAAAAGTGTTTGTTTCATATTTTTTCATTCCTTTACACAACCAAATATTCCAGAAGATTAGGAGTTTTGTTTTGTTTCAGTTTGCACTGCCTGGGGCTTCTCATTCTTTTCTTTACCTTAAGGACTTTAAAAGCTCCAATACCATGTTCCTCTAAGCATTTTAAGAACTAGAATATAAAGATACTTATCTTTTCAAGCACAGAGCACCTAGAGACTGTGAGGGATCTGCAGGTAGGGTGTCAAGAGGATGGAGTCACTCTTCTTGGTGGCACCAAGCAATAAGACAAGAGGCAATGGTCAGAAACTAATGCACAGGAAGTTCTACCTGAATACAAGGAAAAACTTTACAGTGAGAGTGACTGACCATTAGCGCAGACAGCCCCAAAAAGTTGCAGAGTCTCCTTCTCTGGAGATATTCAAAAGTTGTCTAAACACAAGCCAGGAGACAGGCAATTATCCAGCATGCTCTAGGAAACCCTCCCTGTTCAGAGAGGTTGGACTATGTGACTCCAATGGTCCCATCCAACCTTATATATTCTCTGATTCTGTAGAGACATTCTCAATCCTGTAGCAGAACTGGCAAGAAATCCTTTAGCAAGTTAGACTTAAAACAGCCACTGAAGTCAATGGGATTCACGTTTTAACTTAGTTGGACCATTATGGGCCATACACACCTGTCTATTTATTAGGCAGGTAATTACATAATTCACTCTAATTTTCTAACCAACACTACTTGCTTTGAGACAAGGAATTCTTCAATTTTCTTTGCATGTAGCATAAGTGGCTATGGTCTCATTTAAGTAGGGCACTTCAGGGAGCTGTGGAACCACAAGGTTGGAAGAAATCTCTGAAAATCACCTCATCAGCTCAGAAGATGGGGATGACTTCTACCACCTTCATTTTGAAATTTCTGACTCGTTGGTCTTGGGCATTCTATGAAAACAAGAAACCTGAAAAAAGATCTCAACCATAATTCAGAAACACGCTTCATGTGAAAAAACCCTCTGAAAAGAAAGCCTGTCCACAAGTAGCCTTACATTCAAGAAATGTCAAGAACATTGCTTCGTTCTGCTGCCTAATATATTGGTTGTGAGCCACTCATAAGTGTTCGTTACTGGGCAAAGGCAATAGCAGTTATATTCAGGTGTGTAAACTTAAGTTTCCACTAGTGTTTCTTGTGGGTTCAAGTAGCCCACTAAAGCACCAGTGACTGCCCCAGGAGACAAGCAATTATACTTAAGTTCTGAGCATTACTTGTCAGCCCTGTCAGTATGTCTTAGATACTTTCCAGGATTTAAAATGCCACTAAACACCTCCATTCAGACACTTGAATTGCTCTGCAGATGCCTGGGTTTAGCTCCTGCCCTGAAAATGGTTTGTCACATGGCTTACAGTAAGTACTTAGAGTCTGTGTCTTGATCCTGTGGCTGTAGAAAACAGGGATTTTGCTTACATTTTCTGTGCACTATTTGCTTATCTTCACTCTGAGTTTGTAAGTAAATATGGATAGGGACTGTGTTTACAGTGTATGTGTAGAACATCTATCAGAGCAGAGCACCCATTTACTACTACAATACAGACTCCACAGATAATTCTTTCAATCCTTTTTTAAACTTCTCATTAAGGCTTACCATAAATGAAGAATTTCAGTAAAAATTACATACCTTAGAAAATATACTTAATTCCTTTGTGAGTTTTAAATAATGAGGCACAGTGATATTTTTAGTTTGGAATATTTTGGAATGTCTGGAATGTCAAGTTCCCCAGATGATGATTAAAAGGTCAAGTAATAAAGTATATGATAAACTGTGCCTGAGATTCCTCATAAAACAAATGAGTAATGGCTGGACAAACTCTGTTGCCATGTTTTCATATCAAAAAATTCCTACAGTCTATTATTCCTTCAAATTTGTTAAATTATAGGATTGTCAGAAAAACAGCACAGGAATGGCTAGTTTGCAGCTTCTTTGGGGCTGAAGTCAGAGTCAAGAAGCAAATGAAGGAGTGCAGTAAGGAGTAGTGCTGATGTTGCTAGTGGACGTCATAGTGGAGAATGTGAAAAAGGTTTTTTTCTTTCCAGAGTGCAAGTCTGGTGTTGGTAAGTATCATGCTAAGTTTCTTTAGAAGTGTGTTTGTTTCCGTGAGGATTATAACATCAGATTGGAACATTGCTTGAGACACAATCACAGGAGCCCTCCAGACCTGTCAAGCATTTTGCATATTTCACTTATCTCTGAGGGTGGCAGGGGCCATCAATACAAAGTGGACCATCAATCAATATGGGGTCTTCTTCAGACATTGCCTGCCAGCTGATCAGAGGAAGACTTTAGGGAATCAGCTTTCCATTATCAGGATTTGGTCTGTGATCAGAGCAAGCCACTAAACCTTTTACTTTTCACTTGGCAAAAACATATACACTGGAAAAAAGTCCTGACAGTTCATTCATTTTGCTCCATCACTGGAGCCAGATGATGTTTGACTGGGGAGACCCACCCTCTTTGATGTTGTACTCTTTTGAGGGTGCCCTGCTGTGAAAAAAATTTTCTCCTTCCAAATTAAAGAGAAATATTTCTGTGTCCAGCTGTTAAATGTGACATTTGCCATTTTTCAGTGCACTGGCTTTGTGCCATCTTGCAGGCTGTGTTTCAAGCCTATCTTTTTCCTTTCTCCTTCTCAGCAGCAATATCCACAATGTGTTAGTGTCTCCAACTTCTACATACATAAATACCAAAAGGGAAAATACAAGTAATAGTGCATTTCTCTGAACTACAGCAGCAATATTTCTGTCTCTTCTGATTTTTTTTAATTAAAGCAAGCAATCCTTCATGCAATGAAGGATAAAACCCTTAAATATGATCTATGAAAAGCCGACTTCAGTTTAATTCTGATTGCAGTAGGCAAACCATGCTGAAGCAAAGCCTTAGTAGAAAACAGTTACTGGTTAAATGAGTGTGGATATTACTAAAACTTGTTTCATGTCCACATCAAAAAAATGGCATCCATTCAGCAGCCCTAGATCTGTTTAAATTAAGACAAACTTCTCATGAAATGTTGAATAAATATTTAGGTTTATGTAATCAAGAAAATCTGTATCTTCTTGTATTTATTAAGTGTAATTTTTAGAGTTACAAAAACCACTGTCACAAACTGTGTATACAGTAAATAAAGGGTGAACTTATCATTACAACATTTTGCCTATCCATTGAGGTGGATGAAATGCAACAGGTTCCAACTATTCTTCACAATCCTTTTCATTTCCATTTGCTAATACAGAAGAGGATCAATGTCTGATGGAGTTTGGCAAGGTCATTATTATAAACCTATGTTCTGTAATTAATCTCAGACTATGACCAGAAAATCTAAATAACTGCTCATGTACTCATCACATCTTCATGCTCTGAAAATTAAAACCTGTCTGAGAACCTCAGCAGATGAGAATGGAAACACTTAATTTGGAAAATTACATGAATGATAAGAAAAAAAAAGCACTTCCCCTTTAGGTATTAATTCACTTTGTAGATCCATGCCAAGAAAGAGTATATTCAGTTAGATTTGATCTAGAAATAAACAGTAAAAATGCTCTTAATCTGGACTACAAGTAACTCATGGACACAGATTTTTAAATTTTAGAATGATACAGGTTTACAAATAAATATAAATTATCCTCTTTCCAAAAGGCTAGCAGAGAGCCAAACTACATTCTGCAGGGGTGCAGGCAGCTCTCAAAAGCTCTCTGGTATCTAACAAAGGCAGTACTGGGACCGGAGAAGTCCAAGCAGCACAGAGATGCTGGCTGTGATGGTGTTGGCAATTCAACAGCACGCATGCTTACTTGTTCCTGGAAAGAATCCATCACTGCCACTCCTAAAATTGCAAGCAGCACATATATATGCTATATAAATGGGGCATTTGGATCTCCACGTTCTGCTGGTTCCATGACTCTGGTTCCAAAGGGATGACCTTCTCATAAGAGTATAATTTATGCTGCTATGGTCCTCCTCTGTCTTTATTTCTAAATAGATTAAGAAATAATTTTTTTACTGATAATTCTAACTTTCTCTTATTTAGATAACCAATGCTATTCAAAATTTTCTTTACTTGCCTCTAGTCTTCCATCAGCCACTGTTTCATCATGTTCGTTTTTTCTGTCCCTCAATCTATCAGGTGGCAGAAAAACACCCAAGAATACCTCATTAGAGTGAAAATGAAGGACTGATTCCAAAGAATTTTGTTGGTCTTTTTCTCTATTCTGCATTATTCTCTTTCACCTTTAAGACTATATGCCTTACCTTTATCTTTCCAGCTTTTCTCAACTCTCCTCTCTGTGCCAAAATAATTTTGTCTAAAAAGGCAATTTTTTTTGTCCCAAACATGTATAAGTGAAAATGTATAGACAGCTTATGTAGGCCAACACAGATCAAGCAGGTCTATTTCAGAAACAGTAGAGTAGTTCAAGCAGCAATTCTGCTGGCCTCAAATGACCACTTTTTTACAAAGAAACTCGAGACAGATGAAATAATTTGAAAACAATAGAACCAGTGATTATAATCCATCTTGAATCTTTTAACAGTAAAGTGATTTCTGCAAAGCAAGTTCTTTTTTTTCTCAGACTAAATTAAAAAAATTAAAATAAACCAATTATTTTGATGACTTTCCCACCATCCTCAAAATTTAATACAAAGGAGAAATTAATCATTTTTTAGTAAGTCTGCATGTAAAATTCTTTTGCTGGATGTATTCAAAACCTCACAATGGTTGTAAAGCAAGAACAATAACAAAATTCTTTGGAGCAAGAGTTTTTGTTTTGTTTTTTCTTTAATTCATATTATTTCAAGATTTTATGAACCAAAATATAATGTTTCATTGTAAGCTTACTGTACCTTAAAAATTAAAGAATTTTGAACTGAGAAATACATTTTCTGTTTAGAAAATGTAAGAACTTCATATTTAGGTCATTTTGAACTACTTTTCAAGTATTTTTCAAATTTTCAGATATTTTTCCCTAAGTTTTATTCATGTGAAATTTCCATTTCCAAACTGACATTTTTTCGCAAACAGTTTTATTTTCTGAGCATTAACTTGGGAACAAAGAATTGTTTCCTTGGGAAACTCCAACAATTTGTAATCGGTTATCTGTTGTACCCCAGTTAAAGACACACATAAAAACAGTCATGGCACCTAAGAGCTTGCAATCTAAAAGACACAGATAAGGATAAATGAATTGAGAGACCCAGAAAATGTGATGAAAACATAACCTTTCTGCACTCTCTTCCTGTATCTTCTCCCTCATGCACAGTCACAAAAATTCTCTGCTTAATTATAAAAAGAATAATAGGGAGTACGACTTCACAGTTTTCCCGAGTTAAGCAGGAACTGTCATCCCTCCCTTCAGAGAGAAAAGCTGTGGTTTTCCAGTGGGGTACAGATCTCTACCAGCTCCCTCTGTTTTATGGGGAGAATAAACCCTGAATGTATCTGCAGGCAGCTTAAAAATCCGAGCCCTTTCTTGGCCAGCAGGTACCCCCTGACTGCCAGCACATAGGAAAATAGGCAGTGTAAGTCAGACATATATTATTCCATACATTTGAGGGCAAAGAGGAGACATACTAAAGAAAGGGCAGAGAAACAATGTAGAAGACAACTATTTTTGCAAGGGGTTCCTCAAGAACCCCTTGCTGATAGTAAGCAAATGACTCCTTGTTCAGCTTCTTTCTAATGCCTCACAGACTGCATACTTACTGAACATGGTTGACTTTCCTAATTGGTTTAACCACTATATTTGAAGGTGAGAGAATATTAAAAATAACTGTAAGCCAACTCTTAGCAATACATTGAGATTAACTGTTTTGAAAGAATTTGATGGAGCTGTAATAAAAATCAATTTATCCACAGAAAGAAGCAATTCTTGTTCTCAAATGGCAGATTTACGATTTCATGCAAGCATGAATATCCTAGAGCTCACCCTTTTTAATAAGGAGTCTTTTAAAAGACATAAAATATTTGTCCTAATGAAGTAATGGTTTCCTAAGGTTTTGCTTCTTTTCTGTACTGCCTACAGTTTTATGTCTTTGTTGAAATGTGTCACTTCTTAAATTATGATGTTTTCCTAAGTCTACTATACTCTTTTTCTAACCCACACTAAGAAAGCACAATTGTCAGACATTATGTTTAGAGGGCGAACTGACCTCCAACATATTGTGGATAACGTAAATTTAATATTTTATAGTTATTCTGAAAACATTCCTAAAATTCAAAATCCTTGGTTCCTTAGTATCTTTAACTCACTCCACCTAACAACAGTAAACTAAAGAGGCCAATATTTTCTGCAAAAAAATCAAAGTAAAAGGTGAGAAGGAAGGATGAAAAAGTACTTTAACTTTTAGGGAGTCACTGCTATTGCAGAATCACGGCCAACTTTAGATAAGACACTGTACTGGGACAGCCCAAAGAGCTGCTGCAATCCCAGGACTGTCATCTTAGCCTGTTCAAATTTGTCTAAAACTTCTCCAAGAAACTGGGAGTATAGGATGAGTGAGACAGGAGAGGTTAATGCACTGTGATTCTAGCCTCTCTGCTGACTCATTCCATCAAAAAATACTGGGGTTCATCCAAGAGAATATGATAGTATGTCACTGTGGTAGATTTTACTTCTTTCTCTCAAACGCTTTTCATTCTCCCATAGAGAGCAGAGAAGGTTCTGAGTTACTCCAGGCTTCAAAGGAAAGACATTTATTTTGTCCAGATAAGTAAATTGTCTAGTAATCCCATGTGGCATCTGGATAGAAAATATATTATGCTTACTAGAAAATTGAGCAAATCCTTGGAATCAAGGATGAATAAACAAACTGACTGTGAGGAAAAGACACTTACCAGAGTCTTAATAACGAGGTACATTCAGGAGCATTCCATACTTTAAAGGGTAGTTGTGCAGTGAGCACAACTAATGAAGCCTGGTTTTAGTACAGATGTGTGTCTTTTGTCCCCAAAAGCTTCACTGCTCTAATAATCTCCACTTTGACAGTGACTCCAGTGTATGACACTGATATGTAAATACTTTTCAGTTATTTTCCACTTAGTACTGCTGCTATCACTGGAAGCTCAGCACACAGATCAACATGTACAGTGAAGCCTGTCACTGTGGGTGCAGCAGGAGTAGGGTCCTGGGACACCGTGTCTTGAAGTGTGTAAGTAGAGACAGGTAAAGTGGTGACCAAAATTGCTCATACCCAGTAGCTTTTGCTCAGTGAGATATAGATGGGGTCACTGAACTTTGCTGATCCCCAAAGGTTTTTTTTCCTTGAAGGCATCCCAAAAACCTGTAACTTCTTCTAGAAGTCACCTTGTTAAATGTGAAGTAGCAAGAAGGTGAAATCTGGAACCATGCAGAAAAGTCATGGTGCACAGTTTGCACAGGCTCAACAAATCTCATGTGTTTTACAAATTGTGCAGGCAATAGGTCCAAATTGCAGCTGTTTTTTTCCCAAATCTCTGGAAATTTAAGCTGCTGCATATTTGGAAAAGTACAGTTGCCATGACAATACCAAGAAGAGTGTGCCTTGTATGCTTTTCATATTTAACTTCACTATATATACAGGATATCCTGTATTATACAAACTGTCTGGCAGTTCAAAAAGACAAAAACTAAATTTCCTGTTTTCTTCTTTTTTTTTCTACTTTTTCCGCATTTCAGGAGATATACCTTCTTACCTATGACATCAAATACAGTGAAAATGCAGAAGGGATTACTGTATTCCTACTACTGACTGTTCTGACTGTTAATTAAATCCATTTCAATCACTACAGGTAAATCATTAGCAATAACACAATTCAATTGAAGATACTTTCCATATTCATCAGATTTAAATTTCACATTTTGTGACATTTTCTCAATCTAAAATACGTTTTATCTATAAGTGTTCAAAAACAACAGTCATCAAAACAAACATTCAGATTCTAACAGAGTTTTTAACATTGTAAATATGATCTGAATCAGACCCAAAATTGTACTAATATGAGCAGCTCTTTACAAAAAATTGCATGGAAGTTCTACAAACAGTGTCAAAAGGCATCATGCTCCATAACGCAGAGCGTCTGTGTTTTGATTTTTTAATTAGAGTGTAAATCCTCTCAAAGGCAGCACAATAATAACCAGCAGGAGCAGATAGCTAGCATATTTTTAAATTATGGTGGTGATGGGAGAAAAAGACCAGGAAGACCTTACAGCACTTATAACAAATGATTGGAGCACTTTTCACCTGTAATATTACAAAGATATGTGTTGCAATTCCCATTTTACACCTGATGTAAACCATGCCATTAACTTTGCAATTCTGCTTAAACAGTCTGTCAGCTTTAATGTTACATCTACATATACTGTTCACATAAATGAGAAAAAAATCCAAATCTCATCACATATGTTATTCGCATACTGAATACAGAGAGTTCTGAGATTTGTATTGATTTAATATCCTTGAGAGAAAAAATAAACAGGACTCGAAAGATCCATCATGATGCAATTATCCAAAGTTTTCCTTTTAAAGTGCATCTCTGCTTGGTTCCTGACAAAATAATGTTAACTGTAAATTTGCAAATGTCTCAATTATAAAACTGCACAGATCTGAAGGATAAAGGTCAAAGCTCAACTCTTTTATAAATATATTTTAAACATGGCATTAATATAAAAATCCCATATCATACAACCAAAACAATTTAATATAACTTGCTATGGCAATAACCAGGTCATTTTTCAAAAAAAATAGATAAACTCCATCATGTAATTTTGAACTTCTTCTGACCTTCTGATGGCTACAATTGGGAACAAATGTTATCCAATAAATACATTGAAAGCCTTTTATTTGCAAAACATAGGACACTTAATTTAAGCCTTTGTTTTAGTAGATATGTCAGATGCATTGCATAGGAAAAGATACCAATCTTTCATATATATCAATTATAATCACAGATTAAAAATCTTACTGATTTAGAGCATGCAATCAAAGCGACTGGGACTGAGACTGGTACAGACAAGTAAATTAGTTACCTAGGTCATGACAGCAGGGGATGTACTTACAGCTACTTACTGTGCTTTACTGAGAATTTGGTATCCTGTGGTAAGCTAATTTTTTCTGAAATTACATGGTTTATAAGACCGAAATAATTACCCCGATTAAAATTATTTGCCTTGTATCTGCCCAGAGGCGCAGAAACATCTTTGGATGCAATGCAACATGTTTCTGAGTGAATTTGCCATAGGCGAACCTGATAATAAATATTGGGGCACTATTGGTGATTTCCTTTGCTCAAATGCAGGGTGAAATGAAGCTTGTTACTCACTTGAGGATAGGATTCACTTCACACAGCAGTAACCAGCTATGGGGTGGGGTTAAGTATGTAACCTCACCCTATTGCCCAATGTCCTTGTAGAGACAACTGAGAGAAACAGGCAACATCAGAGGGCAACGCATCATTATCAAGGCCATCTCCCTTAGACCAGGTACTTACTGATATTGAATGTTACTGGCTGATGCTCCAACCACAACCTGCTACAAATTGCCACACCCTAGACGTGGACCCTAGTCTCTTACCGAGCCTAGTACTCAGAGAATTCAGTCATTTTTTGTACTGTTTTCATACTAGTAACTTTCTCATGCACTTGAAGAAAAGGGTATAAACAACTTTTATCGTCTTAACATTGAAGTGTGACTATTGTAGTATATTTTTTACTAGGGGAAAAAAAAACCTTCTCTATATAAATGCATTTATTAGTAAATATATAGAATCATACCAGTCTTGAAACACTTAGACACCATTATGACTATGAAAGCATGTTGTCAACCCATCAGGAGCTTGAGATTTTTTAAATTTGTTTTCAGTGTTCTTTCCAAAATATACTTCTCCCTTTTTTCTTTTTTTTTCTTCTTTTTTTTTTTTTATTGAGTACACAACAACAACAGCAGTTTTTAAGAGAGCTCTGGTTTCTAAGGCTGCTGAAAGCTGCTTCCCTAAAATGACCTTTCCTACCCAGTAAATGATTACAGCAGGGCAAAAGGAAAAACAGCAAAATGAAAAAAAACCACATTTTTTTGTCATACTGCTCACAAAACTACTGTGTTGGTGAAGCTTTTCAGACACATGCTCAAAAGTAAAAACAAACAAACAAACAAACAAATAAATAAATAAATAAAAGTGTTCCCCTTCCACTCAATTTTAATTTCAAGACTTGACAGGCTGGGATGTCTCAAGTCATCTTATGGAAGCATTGAGATAGTATGTGGTGGCAAGAATATGAGAATGTCTGGAGCATGACAAGAATGGGATAGCACTGCTTGAACTGCAGCAAAATCTTGATGTAACAAACGACAGCATAAAATAGTAAAGCCTGGTGAGTCTAACTATTTCAGCCTTTTCAAATGAAAGAGAAAAAGTCTTTACTTAAGACAAGAGGCTCTAATTCCTCCACTGGGAGAAGGGCCAAGGGAAGACATAGTTTCCACATGGAAGATGCAGTGGCTCCAAAGAGTCCATCACTCCATGTCAGAACCGGGTTGAACTAGGAGGGCAGGTGGGATTCTAGTAAAGCAGCTGTGGCTCCCCTTGCTGACCTTTTCTCTCCAATAACACCATGCCAGATCACCCAGCAGGCCCTGTGTAAACACAGCCTTGTCCCGTGGTACACATGACCATCTTCTGAGCTCTCCAAAGGCAGAGGTCTTTGCAGGTCTTTTTCTTAGCAGTGCAGAAATCATTGCTGTCAAAATCAGGTCTTTGGGATGCAAACCATAATCAATCTTGTACAAAACAAAGTACCAACTCAGCCTTCCAGCAAAGTCTAATTAAAAGACTTAATCAAAGAGAAAATCATCCTGGTGCTTGCATAAGTATAAACTAACAGGAACTGAACTACAGGAGACAGTACAGCGTATCTACACAGGCAGTCAGAAAAACGATTGTGTGAAACTATGTAACAGTGTCATCTAGTGACTCTTGCCATAATCTTATTACCCAGACAGTGCAAAGAGCTGCAGGAAAGGCCAATTTTTACCCTGCTGAAGTGAGTTGTGCCCATACTCTCTACTGACACTTGGCATTCAGCTATGACAAGACTTCACAAGCAAACCGAGAGCATGCACACACAAATATGACATTTGCAAACAATTGTCTGGTTAGTGCACAGATATCCTTAACTCTGTGTGTGGAAATCCTAGTGGAATGCCAATGCTAGGAATGGTATAGGTCCTGTCTTGTGTCAGGGAAAGCATCTGTCATGATGGTGCTGAAATACGGCCCATGATTTTACCACCTAGTGAGACTCCTTTGAACTCAGTCCTTTATGTAATCTGCAGGGCACTTTGTAAGGTCCTGCAGACCACCAGTGAGCCATGGACAGCAGTTTAGTAGCCTGTGGTGAAAGCAGTCACAGCTACGAGCAAGCAATTTGGTTGTCTTCTTTTTCCTTTTTAACATCTGACCCTAACACCAAGGACTACCCTGGGAGTGTTCACAGGCAGGCCGGGTGGGGCTTTTGACCAGCCTGGTCTAGTGGGAGGTGTGCCTGCCTATGGCAGAGGGGTTGGAACCAGAGGGTCTTTAAGGTCCCTCAAGAACCAAACCATCCTATGATTATGTCTCAATAACCAGTGACTAAATCCCGTCCTTATTTCTAAGCACATTCACTGAATGTGAACTAATCTGCCCGTAAGGCTCGTGAGAGCCCTTTAGCATGACACTAGAGTGTTGTTTCTTTGGTTCTTCCTTTTTTCATTCTTCTTGCCTGTAAGACTGCTTCCCACACAAGCAAGCACATAACAAAGACCATTAATAAAAATGAAAAAGCTTAACTAATATATTGGATTCCTTCCTTTTTAGAGTTATGAAGTTCTTCACAAAGTGCAATACTTGCCAAAGAATACAGTTAAAGGCATGAACATTTTGTTATATTTCCATCATAATTAATTAAACTGTCAGAAACACTGTCCAAAGAGCATTCACTCTGACAAACTTGGAAAATCTGGAAAATGTAATGCAAGTGTGACGCTTGTCTATAATTCATGCTCCAGTTTACAGGGGTGTTAACTGCAGTGCAACTTTTATTACCTGTTTGTAAATAAAAATAAAATAGAGTAAAATGCAGTTTAAGTGAATTGGATTTTTTTTCAGAGACTTTAATTTTCAAATCATATTCACCTCCTTCCTTTGCTTTACACTGTACTGCTTAGTGCTTTAAATGATATACATCAAAACTTAATGTAACATTCAAGAAAATTAAGAAGAAGTTTTGTCATTGGTTTAATAATTATTTTTTCTGATTCTGCTGTAAGCTTAATATGTGAAATTAAATTCAACACACAAAAAAATTTAAAAAAGGGTTGTCATCTGTGTTCAGATTTTCTTACTTGAAGTTTGTACTTACCATGCAGCTGAAGCATCTAGGGCATCATAATAATAGCTCAGAGCAACAGGCAAATTGGGACACCTTTTTTCTTCTTAGGGCATTTAAATCTTCTGTTTGGTTTAATCACCAAGTTCTGCTCAGAGCCCTGATCACTAATTCGGGTGCTTTCAGATGTCAAGCCTTGCTAACCTGTGAATGCCACTTAATGTGTCACACCCAGGCACCCTGAAAGGATGTATCCAGGCTAGCAATGCTGAAAACTCACCTATACTGTGCCATGCAGGTGAAATAGCTCATTTAGTAATAACTCAGCTCAACACCACACTGTAGAAAGTAGATATAACCCTAGTGACCAAAGGGCACTAACATCTGATGACCATGCATGTGGTTTTGGTGATACCAGCTCATCTCTCTCTGTGGAAGCGTCTGTACACAGCAACCTCACAACTAGTTCTAAATTCATTGCTGGCAATCCAAGAGAGAATAAATTTAAAACAAAACATGGGATGGGGGAAAGACAGAGGAAGATGTTTCCAGTAATGCTTTTAGAGCAAGGTTAAGGCAAATTGAAGGAATAAGGAGGAAAAAAGAAGGTTCCAGATATGTGAAGGAGTTTCTTGGCTTTCATTTTGAAACAAAGTTACAAGCACTTGGCTTTGCCAGAAAAGTCTTAGAAATCTATACCACAAAAGAAGAAAAGGAAAAAACCTAGCAGTATTTCAGCTCAAAAAAGTCCTGAACCTCCTTTCTGTGCTATGAATAAAAGAACAGTCTGCTCTGCTTCCTTTCTCAGACCTGATCCAAGGGGCAGCTTACTGAGGGACCCCAGGGCCCTGGAATAAGCTGCCATCAAAGCCGAACTGGCACAGCCTGTTGCCTTTAGGAAATCTCAAGATATCACAAGCTGTTCTCAGGTCCCGCTTCTCAAGGGGAACAGGAGGGCCAACACTACCACTTCCTTAGTGCAGCATCTCAGTGCAGCTCATGTCCAGCTGTGACCTGGTGTTTCTCATCCACAACATTGCTGACCCCTCCTTTCTCACAGTGCCTAGATCCATTTCTTCATTCCTTCCCCTCCTCCTCCCTTTATCCACCTATTCTTTCTTTTTCACCTTCACACCATCTTCTTTCTCAGACTTTTCATCTCACCTCCACTCTGCATTCCAAATACATATTATATATATATATACACACATACATATATACATGTATGTATGTATTTCAACACTCCTTTCTGAAACAGTGAAGCATTTGGATGCCTCAACAATTTGGCAACTTGCACACAACAAACCCAAGAAAACAGGGTATTTTTTGTTGCCTTGAAACTCATCTTCTTTATCTG
Organism: Corvus moneduloides; assembly: GCF_009650955.1. Classification (NCBI taxonomy): domain Eukaryota; kingdom Metazoa; phylum Chordata; class Aves; order Passeriformes; family Corvidae; genus Corvus; species Corvus moneduloides. The sequence goes on from NC_045511.1 coordinate 48,404,668, forward strand.
CCCTCTTCCATTATTTCCTTTAGAGCACCAAAATGACCATGAGCTAGATTTATGCTGGGACATGAATTATATATTTATCAGGCAGGTGACCCCAAGGTGCTGAAAAAAGCAAGCATTAAAAAGGTAAGATGGAAAGAGATTCTTCTATAGTAAGTTGCCTTAGCTCTTAGCCCACTTTATTGGAATAAAATGTAATAACAGTGCAATGAAGTTGAGAGAATGCTCTGGAATTCTTCAGCAAATGAATTTCGGGTCTAATTTCACACAGGTAACACCCTCAATATAGCAACACTTGGAATAAGCAAGGCATATCTGTGAGAACCACTAGACTGAAATGATTGAATTTTAGACAGTACTTTTTCTTTGTAACTGCAAGGAAAAATCAAACACATATGAATGATGTTCAAAGAAATAAAGCTAAATTTACAAAGCTAATTCTGACTTAGAATACATACAGCAAAATAGTGCAAGGTTTTGTATGTACTGCTGTATAGACTCATTAGTTAAAAAAATATATTTAATAAGTGGCAAGCCCAAATGAAAAATTTTATGTGGTACTGAATACCCACCCAAGTAGCTAAATCAATTCCTTTCTGTTTAATTTTGCTATTTGTTTTTCTATCTGAGCTGCCAATTTTCTAACATATTAGGGAAGAAGTAGGAAAGTCTTTTTGATTGATAACAAGTTCAGATTTTTGTGTCAGATCAGTAGAGATTTTTTTTTTCAAAGTAAGAATTTCGTATGTTGCTTTTACGTTCTTAGACAATTATTCTACAAAAATTATTTAAATGCTCTTTTTTTAGCTGCTTTGACAAGAACACCAAAACAGTTCACATCACCCTTGACCTGCAGGGTGTACATCATCTTGTCAACATATAAACAAACACATGATGGGCTGAATTTTAATAGATTCTGTAAATATCAAGATCCAATTCATCAAAAGGTTTGCCAAAGTGACAGCTGTGGGGGTTGCAGTATACGGTTGCATGTCCATTCAGTGTTCTTGCAATAGGATCACTGCAACAAAACTCAGAGCTACTGTTGCTATTTCTTCCACTTTTATTTTTTTTCTGGAGCTCTGGGTTAAGCTGCAGTCTGTATATGCCACTTCATGTATAAGAGAAATATGCAGAGCTCCGGGCAGAGCTACAGGGACAGCTTTTACAATAATCCCTCTCCTCTCTCCCCTTCTTTATCAGACAATTCCTCTGATGTGCTGCACTCTGTCATAAAAGGAGGCTGAGAGGAATTTATAAGCACAGAAACTCTTACTTGGGAGAGGAGCAGAGCTCAGTTTTGATAAGGATTACACAGACACAGTAACTTTTCTTGGTTGGCTTCATAGCTTTATGAATTTCAAAGCTAGAAGAAACTGTAAGATCATCTGCTCCAGACTATACTTCATGGGCCATTGACTTCTGCACAGAAAAAGACACAGAAGAAAGGGAGAGGACCAGTACACGCTTGAGGACTGAGTGACATGAGTACCTGATACCCCTATAATGCCAGGGAATTTTAAGGGAGTTAATGCTCTGAGGCCCAGAGAAAGCCAGGACAGCCACACCTGAAGCTGTAGAGATTGTGACTGCAAGGACACTGTCAGTCAGCCTAGGGCACAAATGTACTGGCTGTGAAATGAAAGACTAACACCTCACACCCCTGCCCCTGATCCTGATGCCATGGTGATTTTTTGACTTTTCTTTTATACCCCTGTTATACCTTTTTTTAGCTTTTGTATTCTTAGTGCTTTTTGCCTACATTCTTGGACTTGTTTGTTCAGCTAGAAGACTAAACATCTTAGAAGCTTCGTAGCCAGGGATCAGTGTGCCCCAGACCCCAAGGTCCTCTCCAGAACACATTCTGTAAACCAAGATAGAACCATCCAGGGGAAGGTTCCTTGGGGAGGGGGGCTCATTCAAGCCTCTCACTGGGGAATCTTTGATAGATACACTAATTAGTAAAGACCTATAATGTTATACCAGATCTTTTGAGGGTGGACATTGCAGTGTGCATTTCAGTGCATTCCACCTGGACGTAGCGTACCTAAGGATCCTTAAAATAAATACAGAGGTAAAACCCTTTTTTTCCTTCTAACCGTGTTTGATTCTTGATTTTAAGACCCGGAAAAGGCATCAACCCCAGTCCCTGCCACAATTCTCTGGCTCCCAAAAAAGCCACAGAGAAACCGGAATCTACCTGGGCAGCTGAGGGAAGACGTAGACAGTCTTGCTCTCCTTGTGTATGGCCTGGGAGGTAAAGATTTTGGAGTTTCACAGGCCGTGAAGGCAAAGGCTGAGATTGTTGAACTCAAAGATGCACAGCTTGACACATCTAATGACCTTTTAAAAGTCAAAGGTGCCAGACTCTTTTAGGAAGATACTCATATGTTTTACTGCTAAATGTATTTACCTTCCTCTTTTGAGATGCATTTTGTCTAACTTCAGCTTCTAGCCATGGTATTTTGTTTATCACGTCTCATCCATTAAATAGAAAATCCCTTCTGCCAGGTTGGATTTTCTTTTACATATGTAACTGTCTAAACCAAGAAGTCAAATCAACTCTAACCTCTTCTGTAATGAAGGCAATACATCACGCTCCATTAAGAACTAAATTCAAAGACTTTTTTTTCCCGGAAGCTGATCACCTCCACAGCCACCTTGTAGTCTTTTACCACAGTACTCTGGTTGTGGTCTCTAGACACAAGGTAGCTTTTCAAAGACATTTCAGTCATATGATACTAGTCATATTATACAATTTATAGCTGCCATGACCCTTTGCTGGAGAGTTAAATGCCGTAATGCTCATGGGCAACTCAAACATAAATTCCTATGCTCATGCACAAAGCCAAATTCTCTCTCCTCAGCCCCTGGTGCCTTTCCAACAGACTCCTCCAGGACAAAAACTTTAAGAGACTGATGTATGAATTTAAAATATTTGTCTCTCTTTGAAACTCTTAGCATTTTTGGTTTTGCTTGAATGGAAAGTTACATTGGAGCCTTTTTACTAACTAGCAGATATAAGCAACATGAAACACAGAATGAAAATACCTAAAAAAATCCTGCAATCTGACAGCGGGGCAAAGCTCTGAAGTCCTCATTCTTCATACTTTCTGTAAGCTCCTCAACTCCACCAGCTCCCAACAAAGTTTAAAGGAATAAATGAAATCTCGGAATTTTCAGTGATATGTGCTTAAACACTCAGGCTTCCATTGGTACTCTTTATAGTTGTCATGCACTCAAGAGAAGAGTCTTCTAACCCAATTGGTTGTAGTTAGGCACAGCAACAGATTTTTGGTTTGCTTTGCTTTAAATATTGAAGTTTACTTGGAGTTCTCATGGCCTTAATGTGAAACCATTCGACTTTGACCCATAAGATTTGTGAGCAGTTTGAGCTAATGTTAGAACTGACTCGGAGCGTGTGTATGTGCAAAACTGCCCTAGTATAAAGCACGCAAGACCTCCTCTGGCATTTGCAGCTGCGTCATTTGTTCTTGATTGACTTAATCAAGAGTAGCTTGATTGCACTGACTGAGTAGCCCAGTCAGTGTTACTGGTAGGATAAATCCCCTGAACCTGTAAGTGGAAGACTAAATGATCTTTCATTTTTCAGAAAGTCTAGTAAGGTGTTGGTCAAATAATCACAATTTTTTTTCCCAACAGGCACAGAGCAGAGTCATGTCAGGTCCAGCTCGCTCTTATCATAATAAACACTGTCTGGGCACACATAAGACAATTACCCTTTCTAGGACTTGCTCCTTGGGCATGGCACTCTGTTAGCAGACCCACTCACACATGTCTTAGGTCCACAGCAAGCTTCTGTCTGGTCAGTTTAGACCAGAGACAAAGAAGCTGGTGCCCAGGTGTGCCTGCCCATGGTCCACCCTTGGTGTGGTACCATAGTGCTGAGGACACTAAAAGATCTTTAAGAAAAGCCTTGCATGCTCAAGTATATTCATGAAGCTATCTTTTATAGTACTTGCAAGTTTTGAAACCTTGACCTAGATAAAATATTTAAATTCATCCGCAAGAGGGTGGGAAAAATCCCGAGCAGAACATGTGGGTGAAAGTCACTAATTCTGAGTGCTATCATTTTTTTAATGTTTTGCCTCTGACTTTGTGTTGGGATATCCACTACTTACCATCAGACAGCACCAGCACAAAAACTGAGTAACAGATCAGCAGTGCAATGCTCATGAGACAAGTCTAGCCTGGTTCATGAGTGCTAAAATTACCTGTAATCTTTGAGAACAAAGAGAAGGAATAGCAGTGATCTTCAACAAGACTCATAGTCTGAGAAAGCCCTGGCTCCTTCTCCAAACTCGTTGGCACTACTCTGCCTTGTTCTCCTATTCTCCATCTTCAATCACATTGTTTTAGCTGCCTGTTGTCCCAGTTTTTCCTGTAATCTAAAGGTCTGTTTTTTCAGCCTATATAGATACTTGCATTTCTGGAAAAAAAGATATCTGACCATCTGAATTTTATGTTGAGACATTCAAAGGGTGTGAAGGACGGAGAAATTCAGTCAGACTTTCAGTCTGTGGCAATCTGATCCTTGCATGCTGAACTACAACGTCTTTCTTATATAAAAACTTCTCAACATTAATTCTGATAAATATTTGCCGGATAACTTAGTATCAAGTTGCAATGAATGGCTGTCGCATTTTAATAAAGCAATGGAATTAACAGTAGAAATATTAATGTACATCCAGACCAGCTTTGCTTTTGAAAGAGAAAACTTTTTTCCACATTTAATGTCGGATGACAGCTAGAATAGTTGCTCTCAACAGTCAGCCTACTGGTTGTTATTATTTATTCTTCAAATAAATCAAATCATCTTCCCCACAGAACGAAAAAGTCAAAATGTTCCCTTTGTAGGAAGCCCTAAGATAAAAGCATATCTTTTTGCACAAAATTCACAAGAATGATTTTTAATGCCAGATTTTTACAGTAACAAATAATAAAATAAATAAGAATTTAATAAAAATTTTAAACTAAAAACTAGAAATTAGTGAAACGAAAGTAAGAAAAGCTAAAAATGAGTAAAACAGATACAATGGTGATCTGTACCTTCACTAAGTTGGCTATAATCATAAATTATTGCTAAGAAAATGAATTGCCTTGTCTTAACTATCACTGTAGCCAGCTGTTTTCTCTGCAGATGCAGCAGCAATGTTAAATTCTTGATGTTTTCATCTCTTAAAACAGATTAATGAAAGCCAAACGTGGCAGAGAAAGGAGCATTTCTCCTAACCTGCCTACTGACCAGTGTCTGGGTGCACTACAGGAGCAGTGCTCTGCTCAGCTTCAGAGAGGGCAGGAGGCACTGCACAAACTTCTTCAGTGGCTATCCTTGTTATTTCAAATCGTGATTGATAGCATCCTGAGAGGCACTGCTAACTATTTCTGATCATAAATACAGCCACTGTGACATGCAGGCCATAGAGTGTAAATGATTAGTGTAAAGTGTAATATGTGGACCTGTGAGATTTCAGAAGAGATAAGCAATAATGTGGAAGAAATATAAATTAAGAATGAAGGATTAAGGAGATTAAGACACTACCAAAGCCTTTAAAGTGATCCAAAATGGCAGTTACTATATCTTTGAAGGAGAGACCATCTGATTTGGCTTGGCAGCAAACTATAAAATTGCACACAAATTAGCCTTTCAAAAGTAAAAGAAAAATCAGTTTCAGACAATGAGATAAAACTTCTGCAACATTATTGCCTCTGGGTCATGTCACTTTTGTATAATCTGGGCATGAAAATTAACATCTTATTGAATAAACAAAAACTCACAAAGGTTAAGAAAAGAGACAGACAAATATGGTCTTTGGAAGAAAGGGAGGCTACAGACCTCAGCCTGACCTTCAGCCATCTTTTGTTGGGAATGGCAGACCCCAAGGTCAAACAGCTACTCAGCCAGAGTTACAGTCTGAGCCCACCCAGGCTCAGATATATAGCCTTCTCTAATGCAGGCTCTGCCATATGGTGGGCTACAGGCACTCCTGAGCCCAGGCTGTGTGGTTTCTGCTGAAGAGTTCCCACCGCTCAAAATTCACCAAAACCCTAGACTGGGGACGTGTTAGTACCATCCAGGAGAACCCAGCAAAAAGGTTACTATTCCTAAAATACAACCTCTTATTCCAAGTAAATTGAACGTGATCGTGGTCTGATCAGAACAGAGAATGAAACGCAGATGAGACAACACTGATGCAAAAATTTGATCATCAATATTTTTTTCCTAGACATTTTAATGATCAGTGTGTGTTCTAAGGAAATGACAATGTTCATCTTCGTTTTGCTTATTTTTGTGGTAAAATTTCATCAGAAACTGAGCTTTCTAAACTCATTGCCTGACTTTTAAACATGCTGAAAGACATACAACAAATTAAATTCTACAGTGTTGGTCCATGAACAACAGAAGAGATTCAGTTGGGTGAAAAGCTTTGGTCCCCACAGGAATACAAGACCTCAGGAGGAAAAATGCCAGCATCAGGGCATGGTATCTAACAATACACAGGATTGGGTCCATGGAAAAGAGAACACTGCTGAAAACACAGCTGAGGTCCCAGCTTGGTACACTTTGACAACTGCCCCAAAGAGTTACAACAGCTTCAAGTGATATTTCTAAGTTTGTGTAAATTTTTGTCCATTTCTGTTAGAACTGGTACAGTTTGCACTACTACACAGCCACTGGCAGCTCCCTTTCTTCACAGCTAAATATTGTCTTTAGGTCAAATGAATGCATTTATACAAGGGTCCCTATACATTTACTGACATACTGCTGCTATAGACAGCAGCAGACAATATGCAGGTGGTTCTGCCAATCTGAAAGAACCACTCACCTATCTTTGAAAAAAAGATTTAAGAATTGTGATTACACTGGTACTGTGCTATTCAGTCATGGCTGAACACCTCATTAAATCAAAGCTCCTAGTGACATCAGTGGCTGTCTTGTCTAGGCAAGGACTGATTAACAGCTGCAGGACATCAGCCTTGGAAACTCACAATATGCATATGATACAGAATAGTTTGTTGCCAGCTACAACTGGACCTCATGTACAGTTTGAAAAAGAATCTCTGAAATCATCTGCATTTTAAGGTTTAACATTAATAGGTTTTTACGATGGACATTGTTTATTTCCACGCAAGTAGAAAGCACTGTGGTTTTGTGGTTGGTGGCTAGCATTTTGTGGCTTTATTGCATTTGTTTTAATATAGGAAAACTTCTAGAGCACATTTGTTTTGTGACATAATGTCTTGATTGTGTCTTGCAGAAATAATTGACCCAAATCAAGTTACTGTACACTATATCTATTGGTTAATTAGAACTTTAGGATGCAACAAATAAAACACACTATTGACTTTTAAATCTTCAATCAAATAAATATTTACAGCTGCAATTTGCCAAAATTATTTACCTTTCAATAACAGATCACAAAAAGTATATGTGCTACAGATTCAAGTGAATGCCTTGGCTGTCAAGAAACAAATTACAAACAGAAGAAAAAATAATTGTTCCGGCTATCATTACAGGCTGTAAATAGCTGATGTAGTTCTACTTTAAAGATGTGTGATCTTCTACATTGGTAGACTTTTTCAATGCATAATTGACCTTGAGATGGAGAATAACCTCACAGCAGAGTGGCTTTTCTTTTAGGAAACAATGAGTACAGATATTAGAGGATGTGCCTGTTGTCAATGATCATTGCTGAAATCTGCCTATACCACACTGGGACAATCAATTTTGTAAATGATTGCAATAATCAAGGAAATTGCCTAATTTATAAATCCTGGCATACAGCATTTTAATGGATTTCTACATTTTAATGCTGATGTTTTCAAAGCCAAATGAATTGTTGTCCAAGCTGTCACTACACAAAATGATAAAAACATTCAGTCTTGTGGGTAACTACATCTCATGGATATTTAGACCATCAGGTACATAATCACTCATTAGTGAAACCTGTGATAGTTTCCAGTTACAAGCCAATGGCAAAAAAAGCCACATTTTCATTATGAAAAAGCCTTCTGGGAACTGAGGACTAAAAACTGGTGAGAATTACTGAAATAAGACACTAAAAAACTTCCTAGCATCCTTTGTCCAGGTAAGACAGCCTACTGTTTTACCCCTGCACCTTTTTTTCCATCGGTAAAAAAAAGAGTAATTTTATTTCTATAAGTAAAAGGCTGGTCTAACAACTTTTTGACCATGGATTCTGTCAGCACAGACATTGCTCAAACGGAAGGAGAACAAAAGCAGGACATGCTGCCATGGTTATGGCTGGTGGGTAATTCTACCTAAACCACCCTCCAACTCACTCTCTGCTCTCAAGCTGGTTCTGCAGACGTAGTCATACGTGGATTGCTATTCTCAGTTAAACCCTAAGCAATTGATTTCAGCCAATAGTGGGCTGGCAGTGCTTTACTTACTGCTCAATCTCACTAACCTGACATTTATGGTGTACTGATTGGCCTATGTCAGTGGTGGTGGTTGTAAATTCACTTTGAAAAGCTTTGTGTTAACAGCCTTCAACCAGGCTCCGAGACGAGTATGAGCAGGCAAGCTGACACTTGCTCGACCTCCTGCCCTTATTACAGTGAGTAAATCAGGCTTTGAGCCATTAGGCTGGAGCCCGAGGCCTACGCAAAAAGGATTGACATGACTAAAGGTCAACCTCTGTCACACATGTGTAACAATTTGGATAATGGAATTCTGTAACTTATCTGGAAAAGGTGCCAAATGTGTGGAGGGAAGGTATAGCCTGGGCTGAATTTTCCAGCTTTTATGTTTACCGATTACTTAAAAGTCTGCACTTTAAAGTCCATGTCCATTTGCTACCACGGAATCTGGGGGACCAACACGCCTAGAGCAGTGACTGAGGCAGTTCTGCAGAACACTGAGTATCATCACCACCTGGAAAGGCACATAGCACTGCTTCGCTTTGTCAAATCTGTCATAAACACATTATGGGCATCAGGCACACAACACACTTTGGATATTTGTATAGGTCATTTAAGTACTGCCTTTATTTACCAATTCTGAATCAAAAGTCAGTAGAAAGAATTAACTGTTAATGGTATCGTAATTTAATTGCAATTGCAGGCCTTACAAACTAGCCTCATCCAATAGTAGAAATTACCTTTATAATTAATTAAATAAAAAGTTCAAATGTTTCTATAACACTGGTGCCTAGTCAGCAATGCAGAAAGGTAGTGGTCAAATAAGGATGGAATTGAGCTTTTATATTTATTTGTGTTCCCCTTCATTATTTTTGCATATTACATAACGAAATCTCCAAGGTGAGATTATGTGCCATGGAAAAACAGATAGTCCCTGCATGATCTAGCAATTTAGAAAATATTTTTTTTTCTGGGAATAGTGTGTGTCCAGACGCATGCATGTTCCATGCAGTCCACGGAATTACTGTTTTCAGTAACACTGTTCAAATTCTGGGGCTGTATCCAACTCCAAACACCAAAGTTTATTCCAAACTTCACTTTGTTCAATAGGAAGAGAATCTGTCTCCATGCCAAACTCAATTTATTTTGTAGCACGTGTGCTTAGGCTTATTTATCTGCTCAGGCATAAAATAGTGTAGATGGAAAGAACATACCAAAGACATGGAGATACATGGAGATATATGACGATAATGCATGAGAAAGTCTTGTAAAAGTCACAAGTCTTCTACAAGAAACACCAAGGTTTAGTTTAGCTTTTCTAATAACAAGAATTATAAAGTACCTTCCACACTTGGGATCACAGTAACTTTTGATGGACCTTAAGAAAGGAATTTGTAACTTACAGAAGTTACCTGCAAAAATGGGTTGGTAGGTGATAGAGAAATACTAATGATAGATGGCTGCTTTGTAGATGCTTAGGGCAGTTTTCTTCTAAGGTACACAAATGAAGGAAGCTGTGGCACTGAATGTTTTCTTACTGAGCTTACAGCTTAGCATGTTACTGACCACAACATCAGCAATATTTTCCCACAGTACAGGAACGTAAAATCCATGTAAAAATAAAAACTATTGGGCTTTTTCAATGGAAAATAAATGCAAGGGTCATACATCACACAAAACCCTCAGAAATGGCAAAACAAGAAAATAACAGAATGGCACCAGCTGTTACTCTGAATAATTTAAGATACAATAGTAAAGTAACTAAGGAGGTTTTTCAAGACAAAATTACTTGAATTTTAGGAACATGACAAATTTAAAACAGAGCTGACAAGCAGTCTGGAATACTAGATGACAGATTGCTGAGAAACATAATTTTCACTTTAATAGAACGACAGCATGCACATAATTCTATCCCCCAGTGCTTTTCTGTAACAGCAAAATTAGTCCAAAACTGCAGCCTCGAGAATCTGAATACAAATCTATCACCATAACTGGAATGAGTGCTTCATTTGAAGGGTGAGGATTCACTGTGCATATTAATTTGTTCAGAAATGTCCAGTATAGCTGCATGGGCCCTGGCCAGCATGCATCCCAGCAAAATGCTTTTCTTGGTCCAGATGAAGGCAAAGCCAATGTTTTCTTTTACTGCAGTTGAGATGCAAGAAGGCCAATAAGTACCCATATGGTACTTTATTAAGATGACATCCACACTTTCTTATGCCAGGTCATTCGGCGGGCGGGGAGGGGAAAGGAAGCAGGGGAAGAGGGGGAGTTTTTTAGGGGGAAAATAAATTACACAGGTTTAGCATATTGTATTTACTAATGAACACCCTGATACATATATGTTTTTTTTAATATTTATGTTTAGTATTTATGTTTATGTTTATGCTTATGCTTATGCTTATGTTTATACATATAATTTTTCTCATCCCTGAAAAAAAAAGTTGCATATGATGAAGCATTACTTCCAAAAATGCTAAATTTCGATTGAGTAAAGTTGAAATGAAGTGAAATAATATATTAGACATTCTTCAGCTATTTCAAGAAAAGAAAATAACTATTTGACCTCTCATGGAGGAAAAAAAAAAGAGACAGCAAACTCTTTATCAGGCACATGAAGAACAGGAAACTATAAGACTGTATCCTTTGATACGTCTGTCAGTAGAAGTTTTTTCATCTAAGCTGCATTTGCAGGGAAAAGATCATTTACAAATTAGCTGTTTCCAGAATTCACAGTTTAAAGTTTGGAGCCTGAAAAACTTTGACTACTAAAACGAATATGCCTTTTAAACTTCTGTGTTTTATTCTAATAGAAATTAAGTGTGTATCATATACATTCCTTAAGTCTACTCTTATTAAATTTTGATGTTAAACAGAAAGGGGAAACCATGTGCAACTAGATTAATTTATCTCCAGGGAGTAAGGACACATTAATAATTGAGATAATGTTTTCATATATGTTGGAATCAAGTGTGCCTTTCCACTTCTTTATTAGAAAACACATTAGCGGAAAATTATCTCATTCTCATCAGTAAGACCTAATTGCTTAGAAAGTCTCTGTTTTCTTTGCAATAACAAAAGGATTATTCTCTCTACTTCAAAATAAAAAAAGGGATCAGAAATATTATCAAGCACTGCTGGAATAAATGCCTGTATGACCAAAGAGAGTGTTTACTTAATACACCCAGTCCTGTTTTTGTTTTAAACAAATCAGAGTTTATTGTATTTTTATAAAATACAAGCAAACTCTAGTTATAGAAGTGGGCCAAAGGGGAAGAAAAAAAGCACTACAACTGAAAATGACTAATATTTTTGGCTTTCTGAAAGACTGATCTTTCTGTAAGTTATAAAAAATTATCTTGGCTGATTGTGAGAGAACTCTATAATTTCCCATGAACACCCATAGGTGTCAAGGCCTGTTGTGAGGTAATGGAATGGTATGTAATTTACTCTGAGTCGTTGTACATTATGCTGTGTGGATTACATACAAAGCAAACATCGAGTGCATGGTGGGAACACTTGTGCAGACAGACTGAAGCATATTTCCATAGCATTGAACCATACATCAAATGCAGTGCTTCTGATGTTTCCCACAACAAAGAGTATAAAAAAAAAAAAAGAGCCACCAAAACAATAACTATGCTTAAAAGCATTTGCAATAGCCCTTCTATTTGTCTGGTGTACACTGAAAACAAAGAACTGTAAACTAAAAAAAATATTTATCAACTTTACAGTGTTGAGAGTAAAATATTAAAATGCTATTTGCGATAATAAAAGAGTGAAGTTTTCTCCATAAGGTCCATCAAGACCTAAAGCTGAACAGCTGATTTTTAGACAGACTTGCATTTGCAGCTGTCTGGAAAATATTGGCGGAAGAGAATTGACTGAAGTTACAACTTTATAAAGGGACTGTGATGAGGCATTTCTTTATCATTTACAGTGATTTAATCCACACTCCTATATCATGTAGACTAAATGAATACAAACTATTCAGATATACACTTTCATTTGCTTTTATTTATTTTCATAGACTAAGTTTTGTAACATCACACACACTTCCTGATTACTTTCTTTTACTATATTTTTCTTTATTAAACATTGGTTTTCTGATAAATAAAGCATGCCAAATTGAATGATAAAGCAAATGAGAAACAGCAAAATTTTAGCTGGAGCTCGGAGTATGTGTCTCTTTGATAACAGTTTTTGTCATTAACAGAAATAATTCAAGACCATGAGCTGCGCAGCAACACATTAATATTAAATTAAATTTAATTCCTATTTTTAAGATAATTCAATTAAAATATCACTCATTTTGCTAGACAACAGGAAATCTGTGTTGTGTGTTAAGAGCACAAGAGTAATCCCACACAAAAACTCAGCTGACAACCACTCATGGACTGAATCTGGCACAAAATATAGTACTGGGTTTTTATTTTTTCCTTAATATCTTTCTGGTTTTTGCTTTTAATTTTTTTTTTAAAAAAGCCCTAGCTTCTTTCATTGCTTCAAATTGTTTTAAGTTAACCTGAAATATGACCAAAAATTCTCACTTACTTAAAAAGATATTGTCAAGATTTGCAACTAGCATAAAACTAATTCATAATTTTTAAAAAAAAGTAATTGATAATGTAAATATTTATGGAAAAAAATATCTGACTCTATTTGTTTTATCTAAATTTCAGTATTTTATGTAATTTGTGGATCTGGCAATCTCATTTTACAATTATATATTCTGTTAATTAGAATAGTCTAGACCATACTACCCTTCTTAATAATTAGAGCCTTCAACATCATTATGAAGTGTCACATTAAAAATGTTTGATTAGTAACATATCCCAAAATACTCTCATTACAATCACTGGGCTTTGGTAGGAACAGATTTAAATCCAAATTATCAATATCTGCTACGTAAGAAAAATTCCATCTCCACTGGAGGCAGCAGCAAAACTCCCAATCATTGCAATTTATCCAGTCCTACTGATCACATTCAGGTGTGTTTTGAGACTGATCTTTTTAATGTGAAAATCTCCTTCTTGCCACAATTACTTTTTTGCATAAATACCTTGAGACAAAGACCCTGATGTATTATTTATTATTTGTTTGCATGTAGGAAAAGCACAGGAGCTCCGACTCTTCCACACCCCCAAATATCTTTCAAAGATCCATTCACTTTCACTGTACACACACTGAAGACAGCAGAAACACTATTTGCGTCTTCATGGATTCCTTATATTCTGAAGACTTGGATTTGATCTGGATGAGCAAATACCACCCTCAGATCTATGGGCATATTTCTACTGACTGCCTGTAGCACTTAGTCTCGAGTCAAGCAGGGATTGCAGCTACAGAGGATGACACAGAACTAAAAAATTACTCCTTCCAGTACAAACCAAAGAAGAAATGAATGGCAAAATACTAGGAAGAGAGTAAGATGTTTCCGACACACAGGGATTATAGGTTTTCCCTTAGAGATATCACTGTTACCCTCTCTAAGACAGTGACAAATAATTAAAAAAAAAATCTTGAGGTGTCTGAAAGTGGCTTTCACATAAAAGTACTGGAAACATTGTTAGGGGAATGCACAGTTGGTGCAGGACCAGAGCTGAACTAAACTGAATAAGCACTAACTCCTTCACTGCGCAAAGAGCCAGGCTGCAGAGTAGGGTCCTGTGGTCATTTCAGCAGCTTTTTTGGACTGGCTGGGGCCACAGCGATGGTGCAGCACTCCATCTCAACCCACATGTGCTACTCTAAAGTGATACTGCAAGTGCTATGACCTGAGAGCTCCATCAGCTCTTGTAACTCAGGTCAAAACGTAGAAAGTACCAGGTGTTGTAAAAGCTTCAGCCTTCTCTAGTCAAGTCTCTCTACCCCACATTACAGCACCTGCAAAAGTCAGCTCTTCTTCTGCAAACAAATTGGAGCTCTGTGGTGTCCACTGGTCTCCTGGCTACTTTTGGTGCAGCAAGTCTTTTGCTTGCACTGGCTACCTTTTCAAACCTGCTAGCTCAGTTTATTTGAATTCTGGGTTTGTTTGCTTATTTTCATGGCTAGTTACGGTACTAGTACTGTATACAACTACACATTTACTTCAAAATGATCAAATTTGACACAGAAGGAAAGATGATAACTTACTTCCCAGAGATGCTGAGTGTTCCTGATGGCACCTGCTTGAACCTTCTCTGGCAAGAGCAAAATTCCTTGGAAGGGCCCAATCCAGGTGCCCTGCTGGATCCGTTGTGCCGCACAAATGCCATAGGCCAGGCCAGGCACTGTGCTGGTGCACAGACACACTTCCCGGGGCAGGTCCCGGAGCCACTCCGGGATCTCGGGCGGAGGGGCCGCCGCGGCCACGCTGCTGGTGCCCACCAGCCGGCGCAGGGAGTGCAGGGGCCCATGCATGGGGCACTCGCCGTTGCGGTTATCAGCACACATGTCACACCCTGAGGGACAAAGAGGGAAAAACACTATCAGTACGGTGCTGCTGGCCACCACCATCACCACTGCCACAGGCCACATCACACAGATTCCTACGCTTTTCCTGTCATCTCATGGCAGTCCAGCACTCCTGCACACTGTGCCCTTTGTGTGTTGCTCAGGCTGGTTTCTCAAATCTTAGCAAAGCCCTAAACAAGAAATTCCAAAGGCTGAGCAAAAATCCTGCAGACAATTTGCAAGCCTGGTGTATTCACAAACCTGCCAAGACTCATTCACTTTAACAATATTTTTTAAGATGAATTTTTTGACTAATATAAATAGCCTAGTTAAACCATCCCAGTGTGTTTCAGTAAGACATTTTAAAACACAGTCATAGCGCCTTACAAGTCCCTCTCAATTGCCTTACCACAGCTCAGCCCAAGGGCTTAATTGGAACAAGATTTAATTTAATCCTTATTTTCAATGAACATTCACTCTGCTTTTTACATTAACATGTGTGTGCATGCCTGTCTGTTTGGAAAATAAAATAAATAAACCAGAACCTCATGAATGACAAATTGGAGCCTGCATGCACATTTACTTTCCTAAAGACAAATCTAATCTTAAAACTGAAATTATGTAGCAAATATTACTGGTTCCTAGCACATATTTGAATTTTTTTTTATTGAATGAGAACTCATGCTCTTTGCCTATTACATGTAACTCAAGCTAGGTAAAAAAACAAAACAGCATGTATGGGTTTGTGAGCAATTCCTGTGAAAAAGATCAGTTTTTAAAAGTGTTGATTTCCCTAACTGTCATTAATAACGGATGATGTGTCTCTATTTTGGGAAGATCCTACCATGACTTTTCTTTTCTGACCAAAGAAAATTTTGGTGAAATGTTTCCACTGCATGCTATTCCACACACCACGAATGTACATCTTCCAGGAAAATGTTTCCTGTTCAAGAAATTAATTTCTCTGAAGATATGCTGAGTTAACATAACAATGAATCTCTTGAAATAAGTTACCATCTTCTTCACATTTCATTTTTGTAGCACAATAAAGGTTTTCATATAAATTTAATCCAGAAATACAAAGAAAAAACCAATAATTATGGCATAGTACTCTGGTAGCAAATCCTACGTCTTTCTCCTAATAATTTTATTTACCACTCCTTATAGAAACAGAGCACAGCATTCACTACAGAAGTAGGAGTTTCTTGGTGTATGCCACAGATTCAGACTTGCTAGATTGCCTGTAACCACAGTTTCAATTCTCAGGGGGCCTGACTCAGATGCTCTTCTTTCCAAAGTGGATGTACTGTGTATTAAGTAGGCCTCTTTCCTAGAGATCCTTCAAAGGAAAACCCTCCCCTCATTTCAGCAAAAGCTGCTAAAGGATAATAAAAGATGCATCTTCAAATTATGGCTTCTGTGTGTATTCTCCAGTTTTAGACGCCCTACATAAACATTATTTCCTGTCATCCTCTTTCAAATTTTACCATAAAAAAGTGGTGCATTCAGCAACATGGAAATATTAGTAAGTTACATGCAGAAGCCAATTTCCCTCAAAATCATTGCACCTTTGGGTCTTGGAGAAAACGCATGTCTCCACCCGGTGCTCGTCTGTCCGAGTTCCCTGCCCGCAGCATCGGTGACAGATCTTAGCAGAAAGCAAGAAGACAAGCCCTGAGTTGTGCATTAGTCTGGCGGGTGCCCCTGCAGAAGGGCTGCGCACGAAACTGGCTCCAAGCCATCCATCCCTGACAGGTCCGCGCAGGAGACGGGAGGGAGAGGAGCGCCGGCCGGCACGGCAGGACAAAGCCACCTAGTGGGGACCGCGCTTACGTCGGCAGGAGCACGACTTTGGCGGGAGGATGCAATTTCGCCTTGCCCTAAGGACGTAATAATCCCTGCCGCAAAACGACTTCTGTCGGGCTAAACCGCAACTGCAGAGCGGGTTTGCTCCTCAACCGCATCAGTTAGAGGTGGATGGAGGATGGGATTTGCAGGACTCCGGGGAAGACATTCCTGGCGAGTCCCAAGAGAAGATTATCATGCAACAGATATTCCTACAACCGTTCTGAGGCATGATGAATAAAAGGCCTCAAGTATATGCTGGGGGGTGGGGGCAGGGGGAGGATTTCTTGGAGATTTTTTGTTATTATTTCCACAGCTAATTTGGAAAGTGAGGTATTACCACAGCATCTTTTCTTCCCTTTCCTCTTCAAAACCAGTCAAGAAATCCTGTGGTTTTGGCATACCCAAAGATGTTAGGGGCAGCACTGTGGTTTGGCACTGGAGGTCACATAGGAACAGATCTCAAACAGGAAAAGGGAAGAAAAAACCCCAAACAACAAAAAACCAAACCCACAATCCAAAACAATTTGGCAAGTGATACACTCTAAACAGATTATGGCTGAACTCTATGATCTACAGTTGGACTTGATGACTTCACAGATACTTTCCAACACAAATTGTTCTATGATTCTATAAAATCTGGCGTCTACCCATGCAAGTTAGAAAGAAAACCTCTTACAGGAAAATAGAGGGCTTAAAGAAATGATGTCTAACCATGACGTCAATTAGCACCCAGAGTAGACCCTTGAATTCTACCTGTTTGCACTGCTTTAGGGTTTTCTAGATGTGCAACTCTCCTCACAACTAGCTGATTACAATGGCTTTCTTAGAGGAACTGTATCTCTGGAGAAATTTACATTAAACATGCTAAAGTATCTTCATTACTCCAGTCAGACAATTTCAGTGACAAGTTCCAGCATCCTACCACCGGACATATATAACTTTTCATGCACAAAAATCTGAGTTCATGCCTAGAACAAGAATTTCTTAACTTCATCCTGACAATATGTGTGCATGAGTGTGGGTTAAACATTTTATTTCTACATTTCCAAGAAAAAGAAACGAAGAAATTGACAAGGAGTATAAACAAACCCTGTGTCACTGTCATTTACTCTTACAGAAAGTCACACATGGTGATATTTATTTTCCGCTGTCCAAAAACAGTGGTAATGTCTTAATGCTTGGCAGTCACAGTATCTGATCCCCTGCTGTGTTCCTTTCCCTTTGTCCTGCCAAAGCTGAAAATTTGGAAAATGGAACATCTTCTGAAACTGTGTTGGCTAATGGCTTGTTGATGAGAAGGGAGGAATCTGTCTTTAATATTAAGCAGTACTGAAATTCTTCTTAGTTTCATGCTTTATACATTTAACTTTAGTTGTTATATAATTGTACAAATAAAATCTTAAAAAATTCTCATAAATGTTATAAGGAGTGGAAGCCATCCTAGGTATATTTTACCATGGCTAGAGTAAAAATCTACTGAGCATCTTTTGCTCTTCTGTGACTAACTTTCATGTAATATGTGGAAGCATCCATTTAAGGACCATCACTTTAAGCAGTGGATTCCTTTGCCTCAGAGGACAATGGAAGGATTTCCTTCATATGAGATTGGGAAAAAAATCAAGAACTGCAAGACTTGCACGCTATCCCGCCTCACAGCAGGATCAACAGCATAATCTTCATGTGTACTGCAGAGTACAA
This sequence comes from Corvus moneduloides, assembly GCF_009650955.1. Lineage (NCBI taxonomy): Eukaryota > Metazoa > Chordata > Aves > Passeriformes > Corvidae > Corvus > Corvus moneduloides. Next base: position 48,423,052 of record NC_045511.1, read on the forward strand.
TGTGACACACTGCACCAATGTGCCTAATAAGACATGGAAAAGAAGCGGGGGCTTGAGAGGGAGTGTTGTCCAGTGAAATCACTGGAGTCTCCAAACTGGATGGTGGCCATTATGACCCATGCTGGTGTGGGGAGTTCACGTGAAAGTGATGCTTGTACAAGTGTGAAATTTCCAGAGGATGACCACACAGGGCAACAAGGAGAGACACACTGTGCCCTTCCTCCAGTTTAGCCTCCAAGAGGAGCTGTGTGTGAGTACAGGCCTTCTCCAAGGACAGCTGAAATGGATACTTCCACTGTCTGTAACAGCATCAGTCAAGTCCCCAGTCAAGTAAAGAAGAAGTAAGGAATGTGAGAAAATTGGAGGACTTGCTGAAAATGGAAAAAAAAAGGAGGACTGCAGCCAGGGCAGAGTATGTCCTGATAAAATCCAGAGATCTAGAAGGCAAAGCCATTGGGAATACTCCATTGCAGGCCCAGATACAGCCAAACACCTTGGAAGGAGATCAGTTTCTTACTTTATACCTTCTTATTCTGAAGATAAGGAGGATTAGGGAAAGGAAGATGCAAGGAAAAGAAAATTAAAGGATTTCCTAGTGGAGCTGTTTGGCAAGGTTCTTATGGAAGGACTGCAATATGTTACTGTTTATGTGCCTCCAGCAAAATGAACATAGTGTAATGCCAGTACCATAACTCCATGTGAGTACACTTAAAAGTACTAAACGTAAGCAAAAGGACATATCATTGCCCCCAAAATGTAATTTTAAACACTCACCAACATAAATAACACTACTACTGTATGCTTTAAAGCAAATCTGAAAGGAAAATGCTTTTGTCAGTTAAAACTACGGTTTAGCACGGTGTTTTTACCAGCACACCAGCTGTAACAATAAATGAAAGAAATATATTTTTTCCTTAGCAATAATATGCTTCAAAGGTGCAGTTAGACTGGATACCCGCAGTTTGCTGGTATTAAAGAAGGGTGGCCTCTGACCCTCCGCTTCATAATTCACCTCAAGCATGCAGGTATCCAGTGTAAGTGGCCATCATTTCACATGGTATTACTCACTTGCAAGTATAAATCACTACGGCTGGCCCTGCATCCCTGTCTGGGCCCGGGTACCCAGCTAAGCAGGAGGGAGGGCTGGAAGAGGCAGTCCTCTTTCGTTTCCTGAGGACTGGAGCTTTCCAGAGAAGCACGGTCTCCCTTATACTTCAGTTTCCTCATCGATGAGCTGGTATTCCTTTTGCCGAATTATTGGCAGCTTCTTGCAGACTGCCTGACTGGAGGCAGACCTTTGTGGGGACGAAACACAGACGCACTTTCCCGTCGGGTGCCCTGCATTTATTTAGTTATTTAGTTATTTATTCTAAATACTCGTTGCAGAGAGCGGGACCAAGCTCATCCCGCTGACCCACGGCCGTCACCGCGTTCCGGACACCCGACCTCCTCTCTGGCCGGGCTGTTACGCCCTCGCTCTCCCTCGCCGCTCCCCGCGGGGCGCAGAGGAGGCGAGCGGAGCCCCGCCGGCGGCACGGGCGCTGTTTCCGCACCAGCGCGTGAGCTGCCGCGGGGTCCGAGCCTCCCGGTCGGGGGTCAGGCACATCCCGCGCCAGCTCCTCTGTGGAAGATGTTCGAGGGCCCGCCTAGGTGCCCTGGGGTGGGTCAGGGGACCCGCCTCGCCTGCGGAGAGGCTTTCAGGTTATTCTTAAGAGGCGAGTGGGGGGCGGCTTGAGAGGCGGGTTTGGTTTTCCCTGCCTTCTACCGTAGATATGAATGAATTAAATTTCCGTGTCAGGTATGAGAAGGGTAGGAGAATATTGTGTGTAGATAAACCTTGCCACCCTGCCCCTGAGAGACCCCCATATACAATGTAGAGATGATGAATTGTCTCTAGGAGAGGAGATCGAAGTTCAGTCCGCACCGGCTCCACTCTCTCCTACAAAACTATAGGGCAATTAATTGTGGCTTGTCCCCTCATCCTTCATCTCCTGGTGGCACATATCGATGGAGATTACTGCTGATGGACCATTTTATCACCCTAAATAAACAGTCACCACCTTCTCTAACCTCAATCTAATGTATGGCTATCTGCTATGTTTAAGGGTGCTGGGTAACTAATGATGTAAAATAGCTAAATCATACAGGTTACCAGCAGTCTAGAGAAAAAAAAAAAGTCCAAATATTTTCCACACCGATCCACTTCACAGCATGTTATATATACACTGTCTCCCCATAAATTGAATGGGAAAAGGCGTGCAAAGTGCTTGGTCGCCTGACACTTCAGTTTTACACAGCGTATTTATTACAGTGGCAGGTTGGTGCTTTCTGGCGAAGGTGGAGGAGTCTCAGAGTTCTCAGTGCGGAAGCGTCTCCCCAGAAGCTAGGGGCAAGCCTCCACGGGAACAAGCCGGCCCCGCAGCCCCCGGACTCACCCTAGGAGATCTCCTCCTGGCCGCTCGAGCGCCCCTCCCCCAGCGCCCAGAAACACCCTCATCCTTCCAGATTCAAGGCTGGGAAGCAAGCGGTCCCCAGCCGCCTGCCACATTATCAGGGCTTTAACATAATCCCCTTTACTTCCCTGGGAGTAAAGACTACAGGGCCCTAATTAGGGTTTTGTTTCTTGATTGCTTTTTTAATTATTATTTTTGCCTAGCTAACCCCCTTTCAATTTAAAACAATTACATACAGACGCTTAACCCACAGCTCCTAGGCGGCCCTCGCCCCCCTCCCTCGCCCAAGACCGTGCCATACTCATTGATATTTGACGATCAAGGCGTGTGTCTGTGGGGAAACCGCCGCCCATCCATCTTCCCGCGGCGGCCGCCCGGCGCCGGGCGCTGGGGAGCGGGGCCGGGCAGGGTGCCGGGCGGCCGGGAGCGCCTCGGCCGCCGCTCGGGCTACCCCGGCGAGCCCGGCCGCCGCCCCTGGCCCACCGCGACCCAGCACAGGGGCCGGGACACACCCGAAGTTCGCCGGCCCCTCTCCCGAGAGGGTCGGACCTGCCGCGGAGGGGCGACACGCGGGGAAGAGGGGATGCTCGAGGTGGAGAGAGGCGTAATATTTGGGAAAGTAGGAGAGACGGGGCACTCCCTCGGTTGGTGAAGGAGGTACAGCTAAGATTAGAGCCCGAGAAGCAGGCGGAGGCCTGCTGGGCCGGGCAGAAGAGGCGGCGGACGCCCCCGCTCCGGGGAGGGGATTGATCCCGGCGGGTGGGTGTCTGTGGCAGGCTGGAGAGAGCCCGCCCGTCTCGAGGTCTCGGTGGGGCTGTCCGGCGATGGAAGTGCAGCAAGTAAGTACAACTCAAACTAAAGTAGACGGCTCCTCATCTCATCCGCAGCCCCCCACGTTCTTCCCCTCAAACGGACAGAGGGTGGGAGTGATGCGGAACGGGGAGTGAGGTTGCGAGTCAAGGCAGCTGGAAATCCAGTCTGCCCACGGACCCTAGCGTGACCCCGGCGGCGCTCGAGGAGCCGCGCAGGGGCAGCCAGGCCCGTGCCCTGCAGCTTGTTCCCTTGGTCGTGAGAGTGCTCGGAGTGCGTGGCACGGCACAGGCTGTAGTTGCCGAACTCTTTCTTCACTTACAGTTTACTTTTTTCTTTATTTTTTTTTTTTAAGCATGAGTTGCCCAAAGCAACTGCGCTTGGTCCCAGAAGACTGAAACACTCGCGTTGAAAGTTTCGCTCAGAGGCACCTAATAACCGCTGGAGCGAAAGCCGCCCTGTAAACAAGTAAATTATATGAATGTTTAGGTCTAACTGAAGAAAAAAAAAAAAAAAAGGCCGAGACGGCGCTGGCTGTCCCCTGCCCGTCCTTCCGACGGCGACGGCTGCCCTGTCACAGCCGGACGCGATTCACAAGCGTCCTTCCCTCAATCGACGCGTTTGTCTTCCCGAATCCACCTTTAATATCGCACTCGGGAAGAAATTATTCAGGCTTCGCCTGCGACTCTGCGGGGTGCTATTATTCCACTCACTCCTTAAAAATGTTTCCCCCCTAAACCGCTTTTTAATATTCCTTTCTCCTTTTAAAACCTTTACCCTTTAGATTTACAGAGCGGCCCCGAGCAGCAAAACATGTATTGTCTGAACGGTTCGGTTGTGGATTAGAAGTGCATTTCGGATTCCATTTTCTGCATGTAATTTATAACGTCACGTTTTCTTCGCCCAAGAATACAAAATACTTGAACAGGTTTCACTACAGGGTAAAACCAAGCATGAGGAAGTCTCTCAAAATAAAGTCGACGTCCAGTATAGAAAGATATGCAATGTTAAGAAGGCGGGAAAATCTCCACCAAACTCTGACTCAACTTTCCTCTCGCACATATGCACAGCGCTTAAGACTATGCTAGCATCCACGCAGTTTAATTAATACACGACAGAGTGTCATGGAAACTTTCAAAACAAGCTCCACATCTGAAATTAAATTAAACGAACCCGCGTTTTTCTTGGGCTTGTGTTTATGGATTGCTGGTTTGGGGTATCGTTTGTCTGTTCAACAGCCTTCCTTAAATAGACATTTGGGGAGTGGTGGTTGAGAAGAACAACAAAAATAGTTTTTTAAAAACTTAGGATAAAAGAGAGTGTTTGAAACAATAATAATTAAAAAAAAGTGCACGCGCTGAAGCCATGTGTTTTAACAGGGACAGATCCGTGTGCTCTGAATGTTAGTTATAAAACTGATAAACTAATAGGAGTTCATATAGTTCTTTTCACCCTGTGAATTTCCTCGGTGGGGTCGTATTGATAGATACAGGAAAAAAGGACAGACAGAACCAGTTGCTGAAATTACAAACCTCTCATTCATACAGATGTTCAATAATAGGGGCGCCCCCTCCTCCCCCCCAAAAAAACCCCTCCCAACTGTGTAATTGGCAACAGCAGTATTAAACTCTTTCTAACCACCAAGTCCTAAATTAATTCTGACACTCAAGCAGACTTTTCGTCTAGAAAATCAGCTTTTCTCTCTAAATTACCATGTCCTGTTTTTCCGTAGGGGTGAAAACTAAAACCAGCTAGGTGTTAACGAGGTCTGAAAGGAAACGATACTCCGAGATAAGGAAGAGGAAAACTTTGCCCTAGACCATCTGATGAAAACTGCAACTTTTACCCTTCCCAGCTCGGAGGAGTAATTGATTTCTGGGTATTCAGCGAAGCCTGGACTTTCCAGACAGGAATGGAATGGGACACACAAGACGAGAAAGGACCAGCTTTGTAGCTAGCTGCCCTGAACCATTGCTGAATCCTTTCTTCTAAGCAACACTCCGAAAGAAATCTACCCCCACCACAGCCTTTCCGGTGAAGCGTGCCTTCCAGGGAAGGACCTGGTTTTCAGATGAGAAAAACTGCTACTGAAGGGTTGCCGCCCGTCCCCTGAAAGCACTGGTAAAAACGCAAAAACTAAAGGGAGGGAAGGGCAAGATTGAGGATGCTCCTCGTGGAGGGAGAGCGGCAGGCACCAACTGCGGTCCCCAGCCTGGAGAGTCCCCGGGCTGGCCCCGTGCGGGGAGAAGCGGAGGGTGAGGGGTGGAAGACTGCGAGAAGGGGCACGATACGTACGGTTGTTGGGGTCGCTGGTGTGCTGGTTCAGGGGGATGATCTCCATGCGCTGCTGCCCGTACAGGTAGTAGTCCAACTCCTCGGCCGTGCATCGGTACCGAGCGGCACCACGGTCGCCGCATTTGCCGCCGCCGCTGCCGGCCCCGCACAAATCCTTGCCCTGCAGGGGAGCGGGCGCTCCCCCGGCCGGGAGCTCCGAGCTCTGCAGCGGGCCGAAGACAGGGAGCTGGGTCACAGGCAGGGAGGTCAGGCCAGCCAGGGAAGCGGCTGCAGCAGCCACGCACGAGGAGGTGGAGGAGGAAGACGGAGTGGACGAGGAAGAGGAGGAGGAGGCGGAGGAGAGGGAGGTCGGGCGCTGGCGGAGGCTGTCAGCCGAGGGCTCGGCTCTCTCGGGCGGCTGGAGCTGGGCGAGGGGCCCGCTGCTTTTGAGCTGGCTGCTCTGCGGGAAAAGCTGCTGCCAGTGCTGCAGATAGGCGGGATCCACCTTCAGGAACGCGGATCCGCCGGGGTCGCCGGGCTTCAGCATCGCTCTGCCTGTGGAGCGGGGAGGAAGGGGACAGAGGTGTGAGACCCCCGCCCCGCCCAGGCAGGGCCGCCCCGACCCCGCGGTCGGACACAGGCTCGGACACGGTGGGCCACGCGTGGGCTCTGTGCCGCGGCTGTGCGGGATCGGCGGCAGGACCGTGCGTCCGTCGCTTCCCCTGCCCGTGGCCAGGTTCGGCAGGAGAAAACCTCGTCCCGAAAAGCCCCAGGACGAGAAACGTGGTGGCCGGGGTGACAAGGCTGTCCCCGGGTGCCCGCCCCGGAGCACGGGCAGGAGGCGGGCGGTGGCGGGCAGCCTCTTACGCCGGCCCGCGGCCGGAGAGCCCCCCCGCCGCCCCGCAGGGCGCACAGCTCATCCCGTCCCCGGCTCACGCACTGTCTTCCCCTTTCATTCCCTTCCCTCTCTCCGCGGAAGCAAACAACTCTCTGCTGACAACAGGGAGGAGGAGGAGGAGGAGGAGGCGGAGGAAAGTTCAGTCATACGCGCACACGCTCGGGTTTCTCCTCTCCGGCCTCTGCTGCTTTCCACACGGGCGCTTACAGGCGGAGGGCGCGGGCCGGCAGTGCCCTGCCCCCGAGCGAAGGTGCCCCGTCCTGTCGGGCAAGTCGGAGGGGCCCCGGCCAGGGTCTGCCTTACCTGAGTGGGGTGAGCGCTGCTGCGCGGGTGGCGTGCGAAAGTGTCGGCTGCCCCGGGAGCCTTCGAGCCGGACAGCGGCTGGGACCGAAGATTTCTCTGGTCTTTGTCCACGCGGGAGCGGGGTGATCCTCCTCCAGGTGCCGGGGACCGGCGGGCCGGCTAGCTGCGAGCCGCCGGGCTCCCTCTGCCGTGGCTGCGCATCGCAGTCGCGGCCGGGCGCTCGGCTCGGCTCTGGCAGGCTCTGGGCGAGACACGTGGGTTTTACGACAGCGCAAAATACAAGTGTGTGTGGTGTGTACGAGAGGGAGGGGAGGGATCGGGAAGTTACCAGCGAGTCTGTGTGCAGAGCTCTTTTTTTGGCAACTTCCCCCACTTTGTTCCTTGCTCAACTTTTAAAGGTGCCCCTTTCTTCCTTTCCCTCCTTTCCCTCCCTCCCACCCTCCAGCCTTCTACCTCTCTCCCTCTCCCCAGATTCTCTCCCTCCCTCTCTCCAGTTTCCCTCCCACTCTCTCTCTCTCTCCCCCCCCCCCCTCCCCCCCCCGCCCCAGCTCCAAGCACAATCGCCCCGGAAAGAGCTGGGCTTTTGGCTTTTATTCTGACGGGAGGGGAGCGATGGCCCGGCGCCCTCCCGAGAGGGATCCGCGCCGCTGCGCCGACCCCAGTGCCGAGCTGCGGGAGCTCCCGGCCCCGCCGGCCCAAGCGCCTTGCACCCAGCCAGCGTCCCGTTAGCTCTGCTCTTGCCTCACTTGCTTTTTACCCCTCGGGGGTTAGAGTGGATTTTAGACACCTTCCCGACCTGTCCTCATACTGTCTCAGCTAGTTTACTCAACATGTCTGCTGGGATGACATGTCTCCCTTTCCCCTCGGCTACCTGAGACCAGTCCTAGCACAGCTGAGGGAACCCACCGCCCCAGAGTTTCTCCTTCCTCAGACCTTGCACCCTCGAGCACCACTAGGATGCCTCACTCCTGCTCTTTGTACTAGGTTACAGCGCAGTGCAATAAGTATGCCAGAGGGAGATGCAACCTGTGGTGAGAAACTCCTCATCTGTAGCGACTTTTCGTCCTCACTTTGCTTAGAAATTTGCGTTTCCCGCCCCGCTGCTCAGTTGTTGAGCTCACATATCAGTGAGTATTTAACAGGTCTGGGGCTGTTTTTCAGTTTCTTTCCTACACCTTATGAAAAAGCAGACAAGAAGTATAATCTCTTAGGTATATCGCACTTACATAGTATGCCTTGCGTTTAGGACAAAATACACAAACTGTTTATCTTACCAAAACATCTCTCTAGTGTCAGAAGAGCCCTCGTAGACAGGTGTTATGCTTACAATGAATGCACAATTGCATGCAAGCGTAAGTGTGAGCGTGTAAAATGTTTTCACCATTCTTCACACCCTATTTCTAGGTTTTTTTCTTTCCCACCCTTCATTCTCGCAGAGCCTGGGAAAGCTGCTGCTGTTTAGACTTCGTCTGTGTCTAAGGCAGGACATTTTAACACAAATTTGAACAGGGTTGGGGCAAAAAATGTTTTGACTGGCGTCATTTTGACAAGGTCATCCGTCATCTGCGCTACAGATTGATAACACCTAAATTAAAGGCAAACACGAGTAGGAACCCCCCCAACTGCCATTTCTAGGGGTTATAAAGTTGGGGATAAAAGCCTTCTTTAGGTCTTTGATCAATTCCATTGTGCAATATGTAATAATTTTCATCCCTCTAGCTCTAATAATCCTCTTTCTGAAGTTCTGCAGCGCTACCGCAGAGGGACAGAGGTGCGAGCTGGGAGTCTGTCCACACCGTCGCTGGCGGGCGCACAGCACAGTGTTGGGTACACTGACAGTGGGCGCACTTGGTTTTCTCTGTTTTCACTGCATTAATACAATGTCTCGTCCCTAGCCAGCTCCTTCCTGGTCAGGATTTTATTCCGCCCCATCCGACTCTTTCAACTTTTTTTTTTTTTTTTTTTTTTTTTTTTTTTTTAACATGCTCATCTGTGCTATGGGTTGTTTTCCTTACTGGACTTCTTTTGAAAATACTGAATTGCTTTTAGTGGTAGCAATCTTTAAGAATTCGTTTCGCTCTAAAAAACGTGAAGAAGTAGAGGAAAGATCGTAACTAATGGACTTAAGTATATTGTCAGTACCCGCATTTGCTTCGAGTTGTTAACAGAAGTATTCCATGCGGGTTCATATTCAGGAGTACTTCAATCTGTTGGTTTTGGCATTTTTTTAACAGACAGAAAAGTAGCGCTTTGAGCGATCAAGGTGGCAGAATGAAATGTGTAGGCTCCCTTGACACCTCGGGACCCTGCCGAACCGGAGGAAAGGAAGAAAGAAGGCTCGTCGTCTCCGCCGGTCCTCAGGCCGGCCGGGCGGCAGGGAGGGAGCCGGTCCCCTCAGCAGCCTGGGTCCGTGCCCCTGGCTCTGCCCGCGGGTCCGGTCGGTCACTCACTCGGGCGGGGGCGGCGGGGGCCGGCGGACACACTGCCCCTTGTCATTTCGCTTTCTTCCTCAGCGACAAGAACTCCCGCTGCGCCGGGTCCCCTCGACCTAGGGCGGGAAAGGAGGAGAGCGCCCGCGGGAAGGTCGGTGAGCAGCGGGTCAGAGCGGGTGCCGAGCGGCGGCCGAGCAGAGCGGGGCTCCCCGCGCCGGGCCGGCCGGAGAGGGAGCGGCTTGTCTCGCCAGGGCAGAGGACGGCTTCTCGCCCAGCCTCACCAAAACATCGCCGCTCCCGGCCCCCTCACTCCCTCGGGAAGAGTAGAGCAGGCAGATCCGCCAGCAGGGCTCCCATCCCTGAACCTGCGCCTCCCCGGGGTGACTTTAGCCAACCCTGACCTCTGGTCTCTCTTCCCCAGGCAGAGCGGTTTGTGCAGGTCCCTTCTATCTCTCCCGAGTTGGTCTATTTGTCACTATTTCTTGGGTTTGCTTTTGATGTGAGGTTTTTTTTTTTATATAATTTTTAAAAATGATTTTATTTTTTACTCCTGGATGTAAAGATGAGAGGGAAAAAAGAAAGGAGGCTTTAACTACTGCCATCTCCTTCCTCTTCTCTCTGGCTTTTTCCATTATTTAGAGGACGAGTGCTGAAACAAATCACATTGACCGTTTAGAAGGCGATCAAACCTTTATAAAAATCCATCGCCTACGGATCGATTGGTGAATATTTGCTAGGAATTTGTTCAAAAGAAATAAATAAGGAGGGTAAGTGTATTAAATGCAAAGGGGGAACACGGTGGTGTTTTTCTTCATTGATTAATGACCTCTAAAATAAAACAAGTGGGAAGAGGAGCCAAGATCGATAAATTAACTACCCAAATTCATCATTTTCCCTGCGATTGGTTTTGTTTTGTTTTGTTTTTTCCTATTAGGGTGTTTGGTTGGGGTTTTGTGTGGGGCTTTGTGGGGTTTTTTGGTTGGTTGCGTTTTGTTCTGAAAACAACACGTATGAAGGAAGCCCTTCTCTTTGGAAACTCGAAGGCTTTATTTTAGACTTGGGTTATAAAAGGGAACTAAACCCCTTTTAGAAAGGGATTGAATCGGGGACACCCTATCTGATTTCGTTTGACACACAATTAAAAAGTTTGCCTTTCATATTAATTAATTCTCCTGATCTGGGGAAGACAAATGGTCGGTTACCTCTGACAGGAGTCCGATAAAGGATTCAGCAGCTTTCCTTCTTGCCCTAGGCGTCTCCTCATTCCAGTTTTAAGGTCACGAGCGGCCGAGTTAATAATTCATTAATATAGACATTTATTCAGATGGGATTCACGGGGAATCGCTCTCCCCTACATCTCACCGTTCGGATTCCAGATCCTCTCGAAGAGAAGAAGAGGGGGAGGAGAAGGGCTGGAGGAAGGTTCTACACAATGACCCTACACGGACCTATTTCTACACACGTGTTTAAAACGTGGTGCTCCCACCGCGAGCCTTGCCAGGGCTCAGGCGGGCGCCGCTCCCCAGGCCCCAGCGGCGGCCGCGGCCAGGCCGGCCTGGAGGCACCCGCCGCCTCCCGAGCCTTTCCCGAGCTGAAGCCAGGCACTGCCCTCCCCCTTCTACTTCCCCGGAACCAGCAAGCGGCCGAAGCGCGGCAAGAGTCGGTGAAATTGCCCGAAAAAAACGCCGGCAGCACGCCCCGGGGCCGGGCACGGGGCGCGGCGCAGAGAGGGGTCTCTGCCGGGGTGTCAGCCGGGGTTCTCTGAGGAGGTCTCCGCAGGGGTCTCTGCCGGGGTGTCAGCCGGGGTTCTCTGAGGAGGTCTCCGCAGGGGTCTCTGCCGGGGTGTCAGCCGGGGTTCTCTGAGGAGGTCTCCGCAGGGGTCTCTGCCGGGTCTCAGCCGGGGTTCTCTGAGGAGGTCTCCGCAGGGGTCTCTGCCGGGTCTCAGCCGGGGTTCTCTGAGGAGGTCTCCGCAGGGGCCTCTGCCGGGGTCGCTGCCGGGAGCCGCGCCCGGCGCGTCCGCGGGCGCTGCAGAGGCCGGGAGGAGCCCCCGGGGGGCGCTGCCGAGGCCGCGGCAGGGCGGGGCGGGCTGGGGTCGCTGCCGCCGCCGCTGCGAGAGCCCCCCGGGCCCTGGGGTGTCCGTCCGAGCGGCTCGGGACCGGCGCCCGGCCCCGCCGTGTGACACGGCCGACGCCGCCCTGCTGCCCACGACACGGAACTGTGTCTCTTCCGTGGGAGCAGGTAGTGAGGGACTGGCCGAGGGGGTCTGCTGCGGGGAAGAAAGGAAAACACCTGGCCACGTGGAATTGGACAGCGATTGTTAAATGATTTGGCAATGGCCACGAGGCAGATGCCAGCCAGATCCATAATGACTTTCTGCCACTATTGACCTGATACGGATGTGAACTAGTGACCCTTGGGGCGAAATGCGCTATAGTCTATTACCAATTCCCCCCAGCCACCAAATCCTCCACACAGACAGATTCAAATATTTATGCCCATCAACAAAACAAACTCTGCTCCATGCAAAGCACACTGCAGATGGGATGAGAAAAGGAATTCTCAGTTGTAAAGACCAAGTAAAAATAAATCAAGTCATGGCATGAAGAAGGTTGCCACAACAAATTTGGGTTAAATTCATTCCTACTTTCACACAGAACCCATCTGACATAATTCTCAATTATTTGAGTATTATATAGCGGGTTTTTGTTGGTTTTGTTTGGTTTTTTTTTTCCTTTTATTTTCCTTTTAAAACCCAGTGTTCAATCGGTAATGCAGTACCTCAGTGTGGTTTTCCAGATAGGATTCTAGAACTTAAAATCTATTCTCTGGGTAATAACAGGATTAATAGGCAGAATACTTTAATCACCTCTGACATCTTTAAGCCTAACTTTTGTGGGTTTTTTGATTTTTGCAGCCTGAGTGCACACTCTCGCATGTACTTCAATCAACAATTTTAAAAAAAAAGTGTAAGGGAGCAGCCTGAAAGGCAGACCTCCTTTAAAATCCCTGATGTCAAGCCTACCAAAACAAAGTGAGTCAACATTTTGAATGCAACTCTGGGTGGCTGCTTCAAGCAGCAAAACAGTCTAGAGAGTCTAGAGCAAAACCGTCTTTACCTAAAAATAGCTCTCAGAAATACAGAATCTATTAAATATGATTCTTTGAATGTGACATAAGAAGGTCTGGAAAAAACTGGCATAATATTTGCAGAAATAAATGGATATTATGGGATTTCTTTCCAATTTTGGCATAGGATTGTAATCGTGACTCAATGTTTTGAACAGAAAAATCTCACATTTTATGTTTTCCATTTAAGTGCTTTTTCAAAACTTATACTTTTCTAACAGATTTGTCTAGGCCTGAACTCTAGTAGTTTGTTTTGGTGGGGGTTTTTTGGGGGTGGAGAGGGGTTGGTTTTTTCATTTGGTTTGGTTTTTCTTGCTTTGTTTTGTTGTGTTGCTTTTTTTTTTCTTTATAAATCACCAGTGAAACTACTGATGGGGAAAGGAAAAGACTGACAGTCCCAGGGAAAAAAAGCTCAAAGCAGGGATTGTGTCTTCCTGTGCTTTGTGTACCATGTGGTAAAAGGCTGCAGGTATAATTCTGAAATATCTGCCCTGCCAATGTTCACTGGATGTTCTTACTGGACTATGTCTGGTAGATTACCTTTTGCTTAAAATAAGACCATGTGTCAAACTAACTTCAGTAAGTCAGATTCTTGAATACAAGAATTGTTCATTCTGACACCATTATTCAGGAATAGCCCTCTTGTTTTTTATGGTTTAATCCCAGCCAGCAGCCACTCGGGCCTCCCTCACCAGCGGGATTAAGGAGAGAATGGGAAGGGTAAAAGCCAGAAAACTCATGGTTTGAGATAAAGACAGTTTAATAGGGAAAGCAAAAGCCATGCACACAAGCAAAGCAAACCGAGGAATTATTTCACTGCTTCCCATGGGCAGCCATCTGCAGGAGAGTAGGACACGTAAAGGTGACTTTGGAAGACAAATGCCATCACTGTGAGTATGCACCCTTTCTGCCTTCTTCCCCTACACTTTATGTACTGAGCACAATGTCACATGGCCTGTAATGTCCCTTTGGTCAGTTGGGGTCACCTGTCCCAGCTCTGTCTCCTCTCAGCCTCCCACGCACCCCTGACTCCCTCACCAGTGTGGAATACAAACAGCAGAAAAGGCCTTGGCTCCGTGTAAGCCCTGCTCAGCAAAACAAATACAGCTCTATATTATCAATCCTGTGTTCAACACAAATCCAAAATACAGCCCTATATTAGCCACTGTGAAGAAAATTTACTCTACCCCAGCCAAACCCAGAACACTGGTAAACTTTTGTGTGCAGAGAAGGAACTGGGGAGAGGGTAAGAATTCTGGAAGAACTGTTAGTGAGTACCATGAGGCATTCCATGCATATTGTGAAAAATATCTGGTTACAGCTTTAGCACCAAGTAGAAGATTTTAGCTGCTATAGCAGTATTGCTAGGTAGTACCTCATGAGCAATGGAGGTTTCTAGGTAAATGAATAAAACTGAACATTGTATGAAGACAAATTCTCAAGGACCAATGTTTAAATCAAGAACTGAAATACCTAAGTAACTACAGTAGAGTACTTGCCATTGTGCAACTGTTGCTCTAGATCAGTTTCCAATGATTTACCAGACAAATGTTTGTTTCAGCTCTTCATGTGGTTAAACACTTCCCAGAAAGTTATCTAGAACTATAGAAGTCCAAAACTGAATCCAGAAATACAGATGTTCAAAAATAAATGACATAGATAAAACATCTGGCTTTTCAATAGAGAACAAGCATATGGAAGTTGGCAATTTTCTACAGCAAGCTTACTTTCTGACATTCTCTAGTGTGAGTTATTCGAAGAAGGGAGCCAAAACCAAAACAGCTGATGTATGGAAATATATGAAATGACCACACACTTCAGGTGCTGCCTGAGCACCTCATTGTGAAATCCTGCACTCTTACCTTCTGACTAACAGGAATCAGTTTTTCTAGATTCCTGTTTGCCTTCTGACAACCAGACTGGCCTTGTTATTTCACTTTGAGCATCTGAGCTAAATCTACACTGGGAGCTAGCCCTTAGTTTGAAAAAAACAAGTAAGCTTTCTGTAGCCTGTCACAGGTACTTAGCCTCCATCTAGCTGAACTGATATTAAAAAAAGTAGACAACCCTAAAAGGTGAAGCTCTAGAGATACATGATTTTGTGAGCTACTCCACATTTGGGCTGGAAAAGTTTAGGTATTCTGCTACACTGTCAATGCAAGTACAGATTTTGGGTTTAGAAATAAGAGAAAGCATAGACTGAGAAGAAACACTTTGGTCACTGAGTTCAGTACACTGGCATTGCAGTCAACTATGGTATAGCTGTTAAGTCCAAAAAAGTTAAAAAATAAATAATTTCTTTCTACTGTATGCTGTAAGAGGTCTATCCTCTCCTTCTTCTCCTGAAAATATCCAATAATAATCTCGAGGCTTTCAGTAGAAAAGACAGGAAAAAAACCCCCATAAAACTCCAAAATACAATGCACCATAGGTAAAGAAATGGAAAGACAAGTGATGCTATGGACCTCTGCACTGAGACAAGAGTTGGTCAAGTGAAAGTGCCCAAGGGAGCTTAGAAAGTGAATATGCCACTGAGAAAAGAGGAAAAAATGTCAAACAGAAATGGTCAGGTTTAATTTATATACATAAAAAACCCTTGACCAGTTAAAACTATAAACCCTCGAAGACATTAAGCATATCAGTGCACTTTTATGAATTCTTGATATTTGAAGGAAAGACAAACACCAATAATTTATCAGAACATGATTTTGTATCAAGAAAAAATGGAAAAAACCTGGTGCCAATGACCCCATTATGGTATATAAAGATCCAATTAAAAGACAAAGGAGGTGGGAGTCAGCCTATGGCAGCTGGGATCAGGCAACACCTGTCCTGGCATTTTGGGGTAACCACTGAGGAAAATAAAGGGCTAAGAGGTAAGCAACAAGCAGTAAAACTCCATCTAACTTCTTGACAACAAGCTCTGCAGGAAAGCATCAGAGACTTAGGCAGTGATTATCTGCCCCCCTGCTGGGCACACTGTCTACGGAACAGTTAGTGGCCAGGAGGGCAGGAGGAACTTGCCCACAATGTGAGGACTCAGATGACATGCTGCTCCATGTGGAGCCTGGGTGAAGCAGCGTGGACGAAAGTTTAGCTTTGCCTGACAACCACTGCAGACAAATCTCACTTAGAGCCACTGGCTAAACCATGTTCCTTTGCAAGAACATGACACATCCCTCGCTCCACTGCTGTGATCACAAGACTTCAGTTCCACCCTAAAACCAAGAGCCTCACTTGGAATGCTGTTCCTCCTGCACTACAGTTCTGACATGCAAACATTTCGTCTAGGAGCACGTATGGGATATCTCCTTCCACTTAATCCCAAAAGGATCACCACTGCTTCTTTTGTTCCAGTGAAAGAAACCCATCACAGATACGTTGTCCCGACCTTCATGACAGCAGAGCCTGAGGTTCTTGGAGTTTGCAAACTATGAAGTTCGTTTTTCTGACGCTTTTTATGTTGGTTGTTTAATTTAAAGTATGAGAAAGTGCACTTTAAGACAGGTTCAACAGTTATTACAGGGCACTTATAGGACAATGCATGCATAGTAAGTTACAGGTGTTTCATATGTTGGTAACTTAACCAAAGTATTATACTTTCACTTTGAATTTTGTTCTTAGAGCAGAAGAGGCTATTGTCCTGAAATAACTTATCACATTCCTTCTGCAGCTTACAATCTTCAGACAGCATTATGAAAAGCAGTCACATCCTTATTCACTCTGTGTCAACCAGACAAGTGCAAAAACCCTCAGAGGTAGTTTAATGTAAGTCTTGTGCTGAATGGAAGGGATCTCCCACATTGTTTGTTCTGCTGGTTGAACATGTTGTAATTTTTAGCTGTCAGGAGAAAAAAATAAACTGTAAAAAGTTGGTAAATCCTTCTCAGCTTTCTGGAAAACAGAGTCTCTGTCTACGGGTTTTGTGTGACACTGAAGGCTATGAGAACTAGCAAAATGACCTCTATTGCTATACAGAAAGGCATTTGGGATAAATTTAAGATTTCCTTGTCTACCAAATGGTCTACTAAAGAGAATGTACTTAGTGCTAAACTTGAAAATTTGTTTACTGTTACCATATTTTAAGCTAATTAGTCATATAAATTCTTTTTTTTGTTAAAGTCCCCAGTAGGACTATTGTTTCCACTAGAACCTTTATAAATTTTGAATTTTCCAAAAGCTAACAATTTCAACCTATTACATTTCTATTTCCAGGGAATATAAAATAATCAAAGTCATGCTGTCAATATCATGTATGATTAGGAACTTAAGGGACAAGCAGTATATGCAGCTCAGTGGAATTCTCGCACAAGTCATTATTTGTGTTGCCTCTTTTTAGATGTACAAACCCAGACTACACTTCTTAAATATCAATGGATTACTGGAGTATTTAACTGAAACAGATTTACAAAATTCTGGAGTGTTTTCACTACTTTTGATATGGAACAACCCATTTCTCTGGTGGAATAGACTTACAATGCATGCCAGGAAAGTTAATCGACCTAGTGTCCTCCAACATTCAAAACCTTCTATATTTCAGAATAATTTCCTGTCTACTCTGCACCTGCACAGATTATTAAAACATGCCACACAATTCAATACAATGGCCCTACTTAAGATAAAATGCACTAAAACCCACAGATAATATAAAAATATTAAGCTTTAGCTAATAGTATTTGTACTATACTATATTTACACTAATACTACATCGCTTAACATACAAGTGATCTTCATTATAGAGAGGAAACAAATGCAGCCATCACACAAATCCAACCTAATCTAAACCATGACATGTCCCAGGACATCTAAACTAAACCTGCAGTATTCTAAAAGCTCAGGCTGATTCTAGCAAGAAATTGATTTTACATCTCTGTTGCTGGATTGCTGTCCTTCCTGTTCCTGAACAGCACATTCTAGTTACATCTCCAGGAGGTGAGGTGAGTACACTTCTGGTCTTACTCTTCTGTTCTGTTAAACTTCAGATTCCCTGAACAACCCTGGCATGTACTTTTTCAAATGTGTTCTTCCTGCCATTTTCACTGTTAATTTGGTTGTCCAACATGCAATCTTGCTCTTCATCGAACTTCCAGAGAGTTCTTCAGATTTGCAAAACCATTTGAAGAGCAGAGGTGGGAAACTTGAGTAGCTGGCAGGAGAGCCAGAGACACTGCTTTCAGAAATCAGCATCAGGAAATGTAAAGATTCAGAAGTGGTGCCCAGAAAAAAAAGAAAAAAAAAAAGAAAAAAAATACAGATGATGTTTTCCTGCGTACCTCCTGTTTCTTTCAGGCTGTAAAGCCTCAAAATAAAGGCTTCACACATTTAACATAGGGTCACAATATTAGACTCCCTTCAGTGAATTCAGAGCAATATAAGTAGTACAGACCATAACAAAATGTTATATTAAAGCATTCCTTTTATGATTATATTTAAAATTCCAAAGCAAAAAAATAATAGGGCTAGAAGGGGGAAAATATATTAAGCAAAGACAAAGCATGCATTTTGAGAAGCTCCCTTATATACCATATATATTTTCTTCTTTTCTATTTTAGTTTTTGGTAATCAAGAGTAAAGAGTAATAAAAACTTGCAAATTTTGATGGTATCAGTGCATTCCAAGTCTCACTGATTTCAGCAGGACAAGTGTTATAAACACCACCAGGCACTCAGAGTACAAAGCTTGCATTTTTAAATCAAGCACTCGTTGCCTGTCTTATTCCTAGAAAAGACTGAAGGTTTGCAAGATGTGGCTTTGATCCCATGCTTTAGACAAAAGAAGTAAGAATCATTTTAATATTATTTTAAATTCAATAGATTTATGCCATAACTAAAGACTGCAGTAATTGTCTTGAGTAGTCATTTGGAGAGAAAATGATTCCTCAACTAAAACCACATGATTGAAGAAATTACAGAATCATTATTACTTCTTTTGAAATTTGCCTAATCATTTACAAAGGGAGACAACATTCACAGACTAATTCAGAATAACCTAAGAACCTCTTTCAGGTTCAGCATGAGAACTGGGCCTTTCAACGAAGTCTGTTTAGTCTTCGAACAAGACAGCTTTCAAAGACATTTTTCAGAGTGTATCTTCCATGGAGCGTGCTCAAGGGGTATTTTCTGCAATAATTTTTATAAAAGGGAGTTTTCTAGAATGGTGAATGGTATGTCAATGTGTGTGTAGGCAATATAGCGCACCCTGAGTACAGTTTGAACTTGAGCCACAACACATTCATCTCCATGCATTTCTGTTAAAATCTGCACATACAGACAGATATAGAGCTCTGGAAATTAATCTGATAGCTATGCATTATGTTACCTTTGTATCCTAAGAAGCAGATTGCAAATCAATAGGGGTTCAGTCAGAAGGAATAGACTGCATAAAATAGAGTATGATACTGGATTTATTAGATCTGGTTTAGTAATCAGTAGAATCTTGGAACATATATTCACTTGCAAAATTAACAAAGTATATACTTACACCTATATATATAGTTATATATATATATTTGGAAGTACATAAAAATATATAAAGTACATACAGAAGACTAGTTTGTTATATGTAGTCATCTCCTAGCTTGAATAGACATGTGGAAGTTGCCACTTCAAAGAAAATTATTACTGTTAAGTGTACCTAATTTCAGCTTACTTAATGGGAACTTGACACTGTGCTGGAAGCTGTCCCTAAGCCTTTTACACTAAGACTGGTACAATTGTATCTGTTTGAAATCAAAATTTGACTGTGGTCAGCAAAGTGGCTATATAAAAATGACTCCTTGTCTTCACTGAGCCATAGTTGCTTTTCCTTCTTCAGTTTTTCTGTGATTAAAATATATTTTTCCCCCGCTTTTAATTTCTGGCAATTGTGTAGAATCAACCCAGTGGTGGGAGAATTAGCTAGTTAGTTTTCCATTTATTTAAGATAAGCAGATTTATTAGTTAACCTCTGATTCTTTAATCTTTATTATCTGTGATATGGTGTGATCAGAAGAAAAAACAGCTCTGATTTTTGAGCCCAGGTTGCATTTTCAGGAACAGCTGCACTAAAACAATTTTGAATTTCTTAAAATAACAAATGCAGTGTAGAAAATCTAAGAGACAGTGAAAAACATAACCTTCAGTACTGTATAGTTACAGTCACTTAAAATGCATATTTTAAGGATTTTCCCACATAAATTCTGTTACAAAAAATCACCAATATTGGAAACCTGGGGTGTTCTATTACTGGACTAATCTCAAATATATTTTTTAATTAAATACATCCATAATATTTCATATAGTCTTACAAATCATGGAAACAATGACCCAAGAAGAATGGAATTAAGCTTTCCTTTTTCTAAACTTTTAAGATTTTTTTTCTACTTGAAGAAAGTCAGATCGCTTACTAAATATCCCAGATACTTCCAAAACAATCTGGAGAATTGATGCTGACACTAAGAGAACTTGGTTATATAAAACATTTAAAATAATGTCATCTATAAAAAGAAATGGACCAGTATTTTGGTAGCCTTTTTGAGAAATACAATGTATTGGATCTGCTGCACACAAGAAATACCAAGCATAACCTAAAAAACCAGGCTGGGAATAATACTTATTAGCTAGAAGACAAGAGCTGGTCAAATAGAGCATTTGATTTATAAGGCAGGAATACCTTGAGTGCCAATATAGAATGCAATCAAGGCAACTATGGGCAGCTTTGGAACCAATGACCGATGATTTCACTTTACATGTCTTTGTTTTCCATCTCCAGAAAAGCTGACAAAAAGCCCAGTGCTAACAGACACTGGGTTGCAAAAAGAAGGGATCTAGCACCTGAAGACCTAAGCAGATGTGACAGACTGTATAGAATTAAATTATATCTGGGCAGATGGATTCCCAGTTGACAGTGCTGTCCACATAAAATGGCATGGAAACTAACAAAATTACACACAAGATTTGCACTGAGACATAAATGAAAAAAAACCCAGGACCTAAACCTGTTTATATCCTGAATAGTTGTCCTGGGTTGCAGTGTATTCTATTACCATCCCCATGAGCTGTTGAAACCAGGTGGGGCAGTGTTTCCTTGCCTCCTCCCCCCAGACTATCTTGCTGTTAATTGCCCATCATTGTCCTGCCGCCTGACTCAGAGATAACTCCCTCCGAACTATCTTCTGTTAATGAGCTTAATCAACTCTTGGCCTCATGACTCATTACCCCATTGTGAGATGCTCCACCCAGAGGGAGGAACCAAGCATCCCATCGTGGATATAATCTGAGGCTGAACACCAGAGACACCGGCTTCCCACTGGCTTTCCAGAGGAGAGGAGCTACACAGCCACCACTGGACTTTCTGAGGAAGAGCAGACTCTTTTACTACAGGATCACTGCTTCAGAGGACTGCAGCCACCATTCTACCAGACTGCTACCACCACCCTGCCTAACAGGGTGTCAGGTTGTATCTTGACTCTGTCAGTTTGACAGTGTTTTCTTTTACTTTTTTTTTCCTTTTCTTTAATTTCCATTAAATTGTTATTCTGACTTGGTGCCTCCCACTGCTTTGTTTTCAAACTAGCACAATAGTGTGCACAAAACTGTGTCAAATAAATAGCTTGAGACAGGATGTCTGAAAAACCATGAGACCTCCATAATGATCCTCCTTTCTTCATGATCCTCTATGCTGAGAGCTTGGTTTCTGTACCCAGGCTGACTACTTTCCCCAATAATGTAATAGGCAAACCTTCCTGTCTGCAACAATGTCTCTGCAGAGATACTATCTCTTACTGATCTGTAAAAGGCTTTGATATCTCCTGGTGAAAAATGGTGTACATGCTAGGCATATAATCTGCTAATAGAATGACAGTGAATAAACCCCATGCATTAACCAGGAGAGCTGGTTATTAACCATCAGACCACCTTTTCTTGCCTGTTTTGTGATAGGTGTGAAATACTCCAGTGCGTGTGCCTGTGAATATATGCATGAGAGAGGGACAGAAAGAGAAAGGCAAAATGACTATGTGCATAAGACATCTCAAGGAAAACTACAACAAAATCAATCTGAGTTGCCAAGAGACCTAATGTTCTATTATGATCAAAATAATGTCAAAGCAAATCGAGAGGTCAAGCAGCAGCAGCAAAAACTCATCACCAGTCAGGGTACAGACCAAAAATTAACTCTTCAGAATACCGAGGATACTGTTTCCCAGTGCAGAGGACAGGGACCTGACTGAGATGAAGCCAAGAGATGTTCTTTGAAAGATACTGCCACATTAAAAGTGTGTTACAATCACCAAAAAAAAAAAAAAAAAAAAGGAAAAAAGAAAAGATTGAATATTACATGGCCACATGCTAGATCTTCTACTAGTAGCAGATTTTTTTCTTAAAACTGGACTGATAATTGTTTTACTTTGTGTCATTATTAAGACGTTCCGCACCATCAAAGAAAGATTAACAATGTGAGAACCAAGTGGGATTAGAGAATGAAGAAAAACTGTAACTGTTTAGACCAAAGATTTGGCAAAACATAATAGTGCTCTGAGGTGTTGGAACATAAAATGCCAAAAGTATTTGCAGCTTGAGAATTTTGACAAGCTCAAGATTTGGAATTAGAGAATTGTTAATGTTGGCAGCTGTTTTAGGGGGCAACTAACAATGATCTTAATTTTGTTCTCAAAGTGGGATGAGAACAGTTCACAAAGTTCTGTTGATGGAGGAAGAGCCAGATTAGT
Organism: Corvus moneduloides; assembly: GCF_009650955.1. Lineage (NCBI taxonomy): Eukaryota > Metazoa > Chordata > Aves > Passeriformes > Corvidae > Corvus > Corvus moneduloides. The sequence goes on from NC_045511.1 coordinate 48,445,054, forward strand.
CAGCTTCCCTGCAATAAAAAGTTACAAGAAAGCAGGGCAGTCTGCCCGTTCGGCAATTAAGTTGCAATAATAAGCAGATCTGGCTTGTTTCAAAACATCTCTGTACACATTTATATAGTACAAACTTGCAAGTGTACATGCAGACAAGAAGTCCTCAAACAGCATCTAACTTACATACCAGAACACTCACTTTTGACTACATCTTCCAAAAAGAAGCGTACAGAATTGGTATGCCCTTTAGGACATTATGAGAATGGTTAAGTTATTATATATTTAAGAGAAAATCTGGAACATCCTGAAGCAATCAGTAGTATAAAAGGAAGCTGCTTTGGTCTGGCAGACAACTATAGTCAGCTAAAAATTAGTGGAAAGCAAAGCTATCACAAGCCTTATTTAAGTTTTACTCAGGTTTTATTTCATTAAGTAGTTGAGAGGTGGGGTATTGTTTGTTTTGGGGTTGTCTTTTCTTGTGTGAGTGTGCATGGGTTTTGGTTTTTTTTGTTTGTTTGTGGGGTTTTTTTTATTTGTCTAAGAATAAATGGCAGTAATAAGTAAAAAAGAAATAGTGGCAATTAGCACCACCTTCAGAATTTTTATCTACAAAGCCTCAAATCAGTTATCACTAACTGCAGATGGCTATCCTCTAGATGAAGACACCAAGTCAGTGAAAATTAGGTCTTGATCCTACATGTATTAAGTATGGCTTTAGACTTCACACGCAAAAATATAGTCTTTGAAGCCAATGGAGTAAGTGTCATGTGAACAGCTAAACATTCAGAGGAAAGTGGTTCAGAAGTGAGCATATTTCCTTTGCCTCCATGTTTAAATTTGATGAATGCAGCCTTTGGTAAAGCTACTGAAAGTTGTATTCATGGCAGATCGATCACAGAGTACAATGTTGTTCTTGGAGCTAAGTCTTAGAACGGGACATTTAAGATTTGGGGTTTAACTGTATAGTCCAAGATCTTTCCTAAACTGCCTTCACATTCATACAGGTTTTGTCTTGTTTCTCTTACATTTTTAATATATTAATTACTAACAGAGAATTCTTCAGTGATTTCTGCATGATGAAGAAGAGGATAACATGGTGCTGTTTGCTCTATTGTAGGGAACTGAGCAATTTGCTTCACCTTCAATGCCTTCAGTGTTTATTTTGGTAAGATTAAAGACAGAGTGCATATGGCAGTAATTCTGGTATTCCTTCTTGTGGATGAATCATACAGAACATTCGGAAATCATATTACTGTGTAATTTATTATCAGAAAGGGTCATAAGCAGCAAGTGATAGAAGTTCAAACTCTCGGTAAAAGCAGGAGATTATATGGTATTGTGGAACAGATATGATGGGGGTCATCAGGTGCAACACCCTGCTCAAGCGGGGACACCTACAGCCAGTTGCCCAGACTGTGGCCCATCAGGTTTTTCATATCTCTAAGGATGGAGACTTCGCCACCATCCTGGGCTACCTGTGCCAGTGCTCTGTAGCCCTCACAGTAACAAAGAGTTTCTGGGTGTTTAGATGAAGGCTCCTGTATTTCAGCATGTGCCCATTGCCTCTGGTCACTGGGCACCACTGAAAAGAACCTGGGTCTCTTTGCACTCTCAAGTATGTACATATATGAGTGAGATCCCCCTGAGCTTCCTCCTCTCCAGGAGGAACAGTCTTTTTCTTCATGTTCTTCTTGGCTGGATTATCTCTAGTATGTCCATGTGTCTTTTACTGGGGAGTCCTGAACTGAAGTACAGTCAGTTTTTAAAATAAAATTATGCCAAATAGTAGCTGCTTTTCCTGATTTGGTATGTTAATTAACAGAAATTGATAATGTAACATTAAGTGATGTTACAGAGAAGAGTTCTGAGGAAAAAAGCGAGATCAGCAAGAAAGCTGTTATCAGGGACGGTGCATGAGTGAGCACAGCTGCATGCCTTAGCTCAACTACCTGAATATTTTGATCAAACCATACCCAGCTGCATAATTTACCATCTATATAACTCTCAACCTTTTGTAAGAGTGTCAGTGCTCACTTGTGTGAGAAAGAGGAATTAAAGCCAACTGCAACCAGCCCCGCCCTGCAGGTCTAACAGGATACCAGAAGTGGTACATAAGCAGACAAGAGGAAGACGGCAACAGCCAGTGGGCAAGTCAACACCAGAATCTACAACAAATGGTGAGAGGAGCTGTGTGTTGAATTAGTCAGTTGTTTTTGCAATGCTTTGGAAGGAAAAATACAAAATCATTTGTGTATCTGTTGAGTGGAAAGAGAGTGGGTACAGAAGGGTCCAATAGACTATGAGATCCTAGAACTGAGTCTGTCCTAGAGAGTTGCCTGCTATTTTTTAGAGTACATCTACATGTTCTATATAATCTTACGTAACTAAACCACTTCTCTTCTCTCTTTCTTTCACCAGTATAAAACCGGACCTATTAATTATAAGGCTTTCGAGTAAGGTGTTCTGGTTCAGTGATCCACTGAATAACTGAACTACAAAGAAGAAAGGTACATTCTCTATCAGATCAGCAGCTGCTGCACAGCTGTACTAATATTACTCCATGTGACATAAAGGACCAGATAGAGTCTGTCACTTGTGAGGCACAGGAAGAGAGAAGGAGGAATGGGATCGCTGTTGGCAATAGCCCATGACTGAGTCAGTTTAGGTACAATGCAAAAGACCAAAATAAATGTGTAATATATGTGGTTTCTGATCCCGGCTTGTGCTGTTGCACCCATAAGCACTCCCAGCAGTTTGGATTTTTTATGCCACATCACAGACTCTGCCTCTCCCAGACAGTTTTATCATTGACAGTTCCATGTTTTGGGCTATGTATTAGCTCCTGCACCACCTTGTATTCTTACATACGTATCAGTTCCCCTTTTCAATGACTGGGGAAAACGCCTTGGGAAAAAAGCAGATTAAGGAAAGTAGACTATGAAACAACAAAAAATAATGTGTAGCTGCAGTTACAGAGAAAAAGGATAATGTCACCAATGTTATTATTAATTGCCTATCCCTCAATAACCTACAGCAATATGCAGAGACACAATGTAAAATGGGGAGCTAGTATTATCATTAATGAGTTACTCAGACTTGTTAGCTTTTCCTCTCCAATCCTAACTACTGACGAGATCATCTGTTGAAAAGTACTGAGTAATTAGGAGTAAACACAAAGGTCTTGATCTTGCAATGCCCCTTTCCCCTCTTCTGAAACTCAATAGGAAAACTCCTTTGATGACCTTTAGATGTAATGCTACAATGATAGCCTCATAGCCTCACAGCTATGCTAAAGCTACCTGTTGGGCTGGTGAAGTCATGAAAACTTGCTGAACAATCATGGTTCTTGGCCACTAGACATTACACTCAGGAAGGAAAAAAGGGGTCAGTAAAAGCAGCTGAAATCTATCTACAACACTCATCTCTCAGGCTCCTGTTGTGCCATGTTGAAAGAAGAGGAAGATACCTTTGTCATTAGGTTTTAAGTATCTCTTGACTGGCAACTTCTGAAACACCTACTTCATTCCTTCTGCAGAAAAAAATCCTTTAGTATCAAAAGGGTCACTCTAATCTAAGTGACTTCTCCCTATATCTCTCAATTTTTCTCAAAGTCCAGTTGTGCTACTCCTGTTTCCTATGTGGTTGAACCAAGGTAGGAAAAAGGAATAAATACAACTTAACATAATGCAATTAAGCAATCTATGACAACATTCTCCGAAAAAGGTTATGCTTTCATGATTCATACCAGCAATTCTTGAGCATATTAATCTGTGAAACAGTATGAACCTGTTTTTCCTAAAACAAAGAACCCCAGATGTATTCTATAAACTAGAATTTTACTAAAGACTTCATTTTATGTCATCCCTTCTGATTCTCACTCCTTTCAGAGTCAATGGTAGTAGCCACTAGGGATATATGTTGTCAATGGGAAAATTTAAAAACACTTTCCTTTTGCATTCAAGTGAAAATGGAAATAGAAGGCGGGGCTGAGAATATGTATTCCTTAGTGTACTTTGGTCTTGTTCTTATTATTTCCGTCTGTCCTTCTCTTTTTGTGCTGCTGGTATTTCTTAGGGGAAAAAAGGCATACAAAATAACATGAACTACTTGTCTTTTCACTGACTCTTCACATTTATGCCTTATTTTCAGGATAAACAAGAGTAAGTCTGTTCTCCAAGTCCTATTGAATTTACCACACTGATCATGATATGGGGATAAAAATGTTGGTAAGTGTCTAAGCACCCAAGATTTGATGTATACTGGTGTTGTGGTGATATAAGTCTGAACTAGGTCACTGTGGAGTTCTTGACACCAGACTTTTATTCCTGAGTCAAGGTCTTCTGAAGTCAGCTTTGTATGAAGGCAGCATTGATGACACCTGAAGTCAGGCATTCATGACTTCTGTTAGGTCACTCACCCTACTCCCACGGGCATCTCCTGGCTACATTTTTTAGACAATTTCTTTCAGAATTTCTTGCAGCACTTTCTAGGCTGATATATAAAATTCCAAGTCTGTTTTGAAAGGCAAATCCTCAGAATAGGAAACTTTTTTTCAACAGCCAGTGTTTTTTATGAGAGAAATGGAACTGCCACTGCAGCTTCTGAGGTTTTATAAGTAGTTGAGTCTAGGTCAGAGATGGATGTGACAGTGTGCAAAGCCTTTTTCCTGCTTCTCAGTCTAAGAGACCTCTTACATGGATTATTATAATTTCTGCTGCTCCAGGACTGGCAGCTGCCAATAACCAAGGTCTGGTGCTCTTTAAAGTTTGTAGAGATAATGTTCCTAATAAAAGAGCAAATAATTAATTATCTGTAGCTATCTATGGTCATTTCTCCTGAGAAGGGACCTGTAGCTGATTCTGTAACAGACATCTTCTTCCATACCCAAGGCAATTTTGAAAAACACTTCCTTGGGAAGCCCAGAATTCTATTAACAAACAATTCTATTAATCTGAAGTACAATGCCTTCCAAACTCATCTGTTGTTCAGAAAGCAAAACACAGATAACTTGCAATTGGTTAGTAGATGACAATTTTAGAATCAAGAAAGTAATTTAAATGAATTCAACTATTTGCCCAGAATACTGAGCATGTGCTCAGTTTTAAAGCCATTATCTGCATAATATTAGTGACAGCAATTGATATTACTCAGAGCAGCCAGGATTGCTCATGCCAAAAAAATTGGTTTATTTTGTTGTTTCCCCCTGCTTTCCCTCACAAGGCATTGCTTTAGCTTCTGCAACTCTGAATGCCTGTGAAGACCCTTGAAAGTATATTTTCTATTAAATTTACTTGTCTTGCTGACATTACTTCTAGGTAGATACATAAATGCAACATTAGCAGGCAAGAGAAGCAGGAGTTTAGGGAAGGACAACTGCTTTCTACCTCATTCCACTCACTCAGACAATTAATGACTTTGAAGATGATTCTGCTGAAAAAGTGATGCAAAACTGGATAGGAGTTCAGTGACTGATGGTCTCCTCAAAGTCTCAGGAAGTCAGCTTCAACTGAAGCAGCCGAGATTGTTCAAGATCTCAGCAAATTCACTGCTTGCTTTATCAGGTACATTGCCCAGCAGGGACAAACACAGTTTCCAGGCAAGATAAATGTTAAATAAAGCAGTTGTAGATACTGACACTATCTGGTTAGCCAATTTCAGACAGGTTGCCAACGCTTCACTGAGTGACGCAGAGCTCTGTATACTACTGCAAACAGTATCTCAAGACAGGTAGTCAAGGCATCATCTCACAGCACAGTTTTGCCCTTACTGTGATTCAGGATGAGCTCGTTGCTCAGCAACTTTCTTGTCAGCATCCTGATGTCTTAATAGAGGAGGCAATAGCATCCACTGGAAGATAGAGACACAGTTGTCATTGTGCTGCTGGCAGCTGCTTCAGGGGCGACTCACCATTTTCTCTCCCAACTTTTGAAAAATACAGATGGGGTCTGAAACTGAGCCACTAATGCGTGTGTAGCAATGAGGTAGATAGATGAGCTAAATCTTTTTGTAAATCTCTGAAAAAGTCAGTGGGAAAAGAAGACAAAGGGAATGTGAAGTCCTAACTTCATGTTTATCCCAGTTTGCCACAGTGTGAACTTGTGCCTGTCTTCTTAGCTGTTCTTCGTAGATGGTCTGCTCCTGTTCCAGCTTTCACAGAGGAATTCTTTCTAATTATTTGATCTGAAAGCCACGGTCATCTTATTTTCCTCCAGAAACCAGGATTGGGACACCTCACAGTTTTTCTTATTCAGTTCATGGCTAAAATACAACTTGTGATAGTATCTGCAATCACACAGTCCTATTCCGGGTCTGAAGGAAGAAGCATGAATCACACCTCTATCTTTGAACTGGTAAGACAGACACAACTGTGGATAAGCTTCATTTAATCAGATCATAGCTGTGTAATGTCTCTTCTACCACTCATGTCTTCTGGCAGAAAAGACCACATGTGGACATTCTTAGTCTCACTAGAAAAACATCCTTAGCCAAGTCAATCCTTAAAGGCTGCCAAATATATAAATCTTACACCAGCAAATGTAAAAATCCTACTCAGACAGAAAATGCAATTAATGGGGAAGCATCACAGACAGAAGACAGAGAGAAGAGAAGGTCAGCCAACAAGGACACTCCTGCTGGAATGCTTCACCAGTGCGCTGTTCCTGTGCTCTGGAATATCCTGCTCTGACAGAAGCAAACACTACTTTGTTAGAACTGAGTTTACACTGATGCTAAAGAGGCAGAATAAAGATCCAAGTTCTAATTTACATTTCACTCACTTTTGTGGTCAACTTATTTCGCTTCTGTAAATAGTTTGAATTTAATTTTTTAATGACATTGTAATTTATGAACCATGCCATTAAAAGACAACACTTTAGCTGTGGATGACATTGTTTATCCTTTAGGGGAACATTTGCTGCATTAGCCACAATATACATAGCCAATGTGTTTATGAAACAAGTACCAACTTTGTCTTCATGTTCAGGGAGATTTACTGGTTCAAATTTACAGATTGTTGTCCTAAGTGTGAAAACAGTAGTTTGCACGTCACATGATATATCCATCTGCTTTTACAGCAACGTATAAGCACAACAGTTGTGAATATACTCCGGATTTACAACACTACTGAGGTCTTCTACAAAGAGATACATATAAAGCTGTCACTTCCCTGACTATGTTGTCTCAAGTTAGAGAATTTTGACGCAGAACATTGCTAAGTCTAAAAAAGTCCTGGCTTTTCTGTCAATGGGGAGAGACATAGGGCCCCAAATAGGAAAAAGCTTTCCTGGAACTGAATTTTAAGTATTCATTATAATCCCTTGTCTTCAGCAGCAGCTACAACTGGCAGTCTTAGGGCTGACTTTTTTCTCGCTTGTCAGATTGATGGAAGGAAAGATGTGAAGGAAGAGATCCGTAAAAAGTGAGTTTCCTAGAAGCCTGCAATGCCAGTGAAATCATAAGAATGCTAATGTTTAAAGAAGCCTGAACATTTTGGAACAAAGCAGTACATGGACTTTATCAATCTGATGTTTTAATGAGAACAAAAATGCCACCACTAGTTTGCCAAGCCAAAATTTCTCTATTTCTAAGAATACCATTGACATATCCTTAGATACAATCAAAGAAACATCTGCTTTGCTTCTACTCTGATGCTGCTTCTGCTAGAAACCAGGGCTGTATTTTAAGATATGTAAAAACTGACATAAAACTAAGTCAGCTTCCAGGTAGCTTTTGTGGGATTACATTTAAATCCACCAAGGTCTATTTTGAACTAAAACCAATAATCAATGTAAGTCTTTGGGGCCTCTAATGAAGATTATCTAGAATTCAATGGATTAAATAAGGGGGACTCTCCAATCTGTTTCACCATCCAAATCATTAGTTTGTCAACCAAAACTGCGGGATATGCCATCCAAAACATTATAATATCAAAGTATGCTTCCAGGCACAGAGAAAATATGGCATCCAGCAAAGTATAAGCAATCTAAGGACTGAAGGAAACCTAATGCTTTCAATGGTGTTAACAATTACACTAAATATTTTGGCACAAAAAACACAATGTGAAGTTAAGTTATATTTCTGAGAGCATTTCCCAGTAAAATGCTATTAACACATCTGATCCTTGAGCTATTTATCCCAGGTTCCTTTGCTGGCAGCCACAAATTTGATCATTTTCATAGAATCATAGAATAGTTTGGGTTGTAAGGGGCCTTCAAAGGTCAGCCAAACCAACTGCCTGCCATGAACAGAGACATCTTCGACTAGACCAGGTTGCTCAGAGACCTGCTCTGTCTACTCAGACCAACTGAAATTTCCCAGACTGTTCCCACTTTTTCTTACAGTCCTTCATATCAATGGGTGACAAAATCAGTAAAATATTTAATGACAATATACTAAGCAAAAAAAATTGCCCTTAAGTCTTAGCAGTCTTGCTTCATAGGAAATACAGAGAACACAAGTGGCAAGTGGTAAATATGGCATTAGCATCAGTTTCTGATGAATTAAATATTGAGAAGTGACAGCAGTATGAGCAAATTTTCATTCCAGACAATTGCATTTCCATGCATTATGCATATTCTATGCATTTTGTAAGAAATTCTTGTTTTAAAATGCTTTGTGCAGTGTTCAGGGTTTAGGGGGTTGATGACACTTAAAAAAAATCATTCAAACGCTATCTTTTTCACTAGCTTAACTGTAAAATCTAAAAGCAGTACTGTAAAGTTCCACCATGGCTGAAAGCTCCTTTCCCAAAAATGAACAAGGTGTTTAAAATCCCCAACTTTTCATGTCAGACCTCTGGGTTCCTCCTATGAGAGTGGGAATTCAGTGCTGAGATCCTTCGCGTACCTCTGAACACCAGAACTGCGAATACAGAGGTGTACTGGGTCTGGCTGGGATGGGTTCTTTCCTCACAGCAGCCTCACCTTGCTGTGCTGTTGGTGACTGGTGAGGTGCTGGTGGTGCTTCGGCTGCCTCTGAGCAGCCCTGGCACAGCATCAGCACTGTCTCCCCAACATTCTGCCTCCTCCCTCACACCAGCAACTGGTAGGTGTACTGAAGCCCTAATTCCTGGGAAGTGGTTGGATATCACCTGCATATGCATCTTTTGCTTTCCTTTGCTTCCATGCACAACCTTTGCTTTTGTTTTATTAAACTTCCTTCTTCTTAACCCATGGGTGTTTTCTCCATCTTATTTTCTTCCTGCTGAGGAGAGGAGTGATAGAGAAGCTTGGTGGGCATCTTGTATCCAGCCAAGGCCATCCCACCACAGAAAGGTCCTGCTGCCATCAGTGCAGCTCTCCAAAACTGTGAATCAGAATTATTTCCAAATTATCTAGAATTCCTTTCTCAAAAATAACACACTCACACTACCATTAATTACAGGCACTACAATGATTAAATGTAAGGGTGACTGCTGGAATAAGTTACCATCCAGAAAACATAGAATTTACAAAGCACTTGAGAGTAGGATTTTTATTGAAAAAATCACTTAGAAAAGAGACAATCAACTTAGCATGGACAACAGTAAGAGAAAGAAGAGTAGTTTTGATGGTATTTATTTGAACATAGACAACAAATGCCACTAAAATGTCAATACATGCAGAGTTATTGTATTGTGCTCATCAGAATATCACTTTTTATTTCAAGTGTAAAAAATCATTACATTTTCCTAGATATTGTGACATCGAAATTCTCAGTGAGGATCAGTGTTGAGAATTTCACCTGTGACTGACTTTAACACTGTTCAAAAAAAAGGTACTAAGTAAAAACACCGACTACATGTATTTGCTAACAGCTGACCTTTTAATGCTCACCTTGCATGCAGGGCCATTGTCCTTTCCTTGATCCTTACACAATATTGGCAGAGTTCCTCTAGCTGTTGCACAGGTTTAATGTACAAAAATGTATACAAAATTATTTCATATAGACAAAGGATTATGCTAGGTGTTTCTCAGAAACTTGATCTCTGATTGGCAAGATGTCCAAGAGGAATATTACAGCTCTAATAAAATACTTTGTTCACTTCAGTGTATATTTTCTTAAATACCAGAAAGATGCAACAAGGAGGGTGGTATCTAAGTCAAGTGTAAGCAGTTACCTGTATATGCATGAGAGTAAAATCTTAGTCAAAGTTAAAGTAAATATAGGGTGAAGAACGGGACACAAATCTTTCTTAAGGTAGATTAAGAAATCTTTTTTACATAGTGTAATGCCAGATAGCAAATTAATATATGCTTTCAGAAACACTTAATAGAAATTAGAAAGAAACTAGATAGATGAGGTTCTTGATCAGGCACTACTTTTAACATGGTAATAACAATGCAGAACTTCAGGGGCACTGAAATTACACATATATTTTTTCGCTGTATCTTCTAATCCATATTTCCTGTACTAATAAGGCCACCTTTGTACTTCTGTCAGCACAGCAGGCTCCAGAGTGAGTTGGAGAGAGAAATATCACGTATCCTCACCTTTCACTCATCTTGAAACAAACCACCAACATGTTTTTCTCCATTTAAAACCATTCTGGCAGCAGATTTCTCCTTTGTTCTAGATGTTCAAGTCTTTTCTAAAATTATCAGTTTTCATACAAAATCTCTCTAAATATTTGATGCTTTCCTTGATTTGCAAAGGAAAAACTCTTGTACTTGTCATTGTCACTTTCCTTTTGAACAGCTTCAGGTTTCATTTTCCCTTTTGATTACTACAACCTAATCTGGTATTTGGAAGGTGAGGGCCAAACCCATTCACATGCCTTAGCACTGCTGATTATGTTGTCTCCTGAGTGTTACTCCTGGATTGCCATGTACCTCCTAGACAATTAATGAGCTTTCACTGTTTCACTCTTCCTATGTCCTTCTTTCCCTACCTTTCCCTTTCTCCCCTCCTCCACCAAGAACAACTACAACAATAATTGAAAATCTCACATGAAAAGAACAAACCTGTACTTACTCTTCACCATAGGCATTTGATGGAATGCTACTTTTTCATTTTCCCTTTTCCATACTTGAGGAAGGAATTCTTTTCTTAAGAGCCTAGGGATACAGACTATATATTCTGATTTGCACCTCTGGGCATTATCAAGCTGGAAGTACTGATTATTGGAACTTAAATTATCGACAAAGTCATACTTTTCAAACACCTATGTACCTACCTCTAGGTGTAAGTGCTTCTGTGGAAGAGACCACGGCCCTAATTTAGGGATAAGCAATAGTTTTTGGAGAACTGGAATCAACAGCTTTCTAGAATTGGAAGCAATATTTGGAGAAAGGAAAAAAACAGGATCCTATGCAGTTTTAGGGTTTTTTTTCACAAGTTTTAGCTTTTTTGTCTTGAAAACAAAGAAATCTTACTGTACATTTCCTCACAGCTAGGCTTTGCTGAAAAAAAGTTTTTCAGTTTTCCCCTAAGGGATCTTATGCAACCACAGATGCTATGAAAAACAGAATTTAAATGAATGACTATGTGCTAAATGAGATGTGCAATTACAGATAGCTCTGATATCCTGTAAACATATAGGCTCAAAATGGTTCTGGCTCCAGCTGCACTATTTTGAAAACACATTCCCGGTATCACCTAAATAAATGCTTTGACCATTAGAGTGGAAAGGGTGACACTTCAAATTGTGTATGGATACAAAATTTAAAAAGCTTAAAAACTGCTCACCAGAAGGAAGACACTTATCCGGAGCATAGGACACATTTATTTTGCATAAGTGCACCAGATGACAGGAGCAGTCTAAGGCATTTTACAAGTGGTTTAATAGAAGAGACAGCACATACGATACACTCCATCATTCTGAACTCACATAAAGGAAAAGACAAAAAAACACAAACAAAACTTCCCATAAACCTCTTTCTTCATTATTCATGAGGGCCATATACAGTGACTTACAATTTGCAGACCTTAAGTTGTTTTTTTTTTAACTGTGGCATCTTAGAATCACATGTCAGGTCACAATGGCTCTGATCTTTTAACGCTTTTAACCATTTTATAATTCAGCTGGTATATAAGATGTAGTGGAGCATTTCTTAGTCTTTATGGGATTAAAGTTTGGCTTTAAACCTATGATTTTATTCTGCCAGTGATACAATAAATAAACAAGACAGGTAACATGATAGCAGTGGGAAACTTTATGGACAAAGATCAGTCCTGGAAAGGATGACACACTTTCAATGATTCAGCCTTGAGAATCAAAAACCCTTTTCAAAGTGAGAAAATAAAAATAAAAGCTCAGTTACAGTGGGCTTACAGGATGCAGTGCTTACTCCAAGTTTTATCTTGGCAGCTGTCAAGCTGTCATCAATTAACATTGATGAAAGTGCCTACAGAACCATAAAGTATTATTATGTGTACCAGAATTCTTTTACCTGTATAACATGATATATTAGAGCAATTTGGATATGAAATATTTCTATATCACTACAACAAATCAATCTCACATCATGAAGTGATGAAGGGAAGTGCTAGAATTACTGCCAATGCTAGTACTCTACTAGAAATCAAAATCTGTCAGATTCTATACGCTCAATAGCTCTCTCTTCTGTACCCATTTAAAATTGTAAAGAGCCCATAAGAACCAATGAAACATCCATTACAGACACTATTACTTAAATTGAAGATTGTCAAACAGTAGCAAATTGTTCTTTTAAAAGGTTGGTGACTTCAAGAGACAAGCACGAAAATAACACATCTGCTAGCTCTAAAATGCAACATGTCCTGTGTACCATATTACAAACACAAGATAGCCTAAACATATTCCTTGAATGGGCTACATACTTTTTGTCACAATACCCTTATGTCACTTGAACAACTTAAAAATTAAGGAAAAAAAAAAAAAAAGCAAGAAATGACAAAATGTGCTTTTCTGTGGCTTCTACTCATGTAAGGACAAAGGTAGTATTTCAACAAAAATCTATACATCCAGATGCCGCTGCTCTAATACTTGACCCATGTGGAAAGATAGAGGAATTGGGGTTGTTTAGTCTACAGAAAAGAAAACTGAGGGAAGAAATGATAACAGTTTTCAAATCAGCTTCACTGAAGAGGTGAACAAATTGTTCATGGCTAGGGAAGATGGAACAGGAAAGAATGGTTTCTGCTGTACATTTCTGTTGCACATCAGGACCCTCTCCTGACTTTGCACCTTTTTATTTTTTTAATAAAGAGAAGTTGTCTCTATGCAAAACCACAGTGTGTTCAGTGTAGTTCTCAGCACACTGTATCCAGTTGGTGCAAAGAGCTTGCAAAGACCTCCGAACTCTTCAAGATAGCTATGAATAATTAAAGCAGAAAAATAAAGCATTCATAACAGGTTTTTACATATTCCCTAGTTTCATTGCAAGGATTTCTTCCTTTTCACAGCTAGCACAAAGTTTACTGTTTGTCTGGCTTTTGTGTACTTCCAGTTTGATAGCCATGGCATCAAACTCCTAGAAAAACAACATGTACTTCTTTTAGCATCAGGAAGAGATTTTCTGTGTAAAATTGACTTTTCACTGAACATATTAAGTTTCTGCCTCTTTTCAAGATTTCCTCTTTAAACATTGTTTTATCTTCTTCCAAAAATTATTTAGCAGCATCACCAGTATGCATAAACTTTCCAAGATAATGTAAACCAGATCCCGTCTCATCTTCTCATCTTGCTGTTTTTAAATATCTTCAGTGCTATCAAGCACTCCTTTCATTCTTCCTGCCTCATACTGCCATCTTGTACATGGATGAAACATATTTACACTTCAATAAACAGGGAAGTCATCCTTGCAAACACCGACATGTTTACTGCGAGAGAGAGAAAGGGAACTCTTGGGAGTACTGTGGCCAGATAGTGCTGTTTAGCATACCTACACCTTCATACACTGGGTATTAAGGAGTATTAAATTAAGCAGCCTCTCAGCCAGATCATCTTTTTTGTGTCTTCCCAGCTCCTTGCTCATTCTTCTGCACCTCCTGGTTTGAATCAGTGTACTACGCTGACTGAATTGCTCTGAGACAATACAGTCTCCTCAGCCAGCCTTGGTCTTCTTTCAAACTCAAAACTTTGAATTAGCCTTGGCTCCACCTTTTTCCTTATTTCTTTCCACATTCACCTAGTGACCCACATGCATTTGAAGTATCAAAAATGTTCTGTCCCACGCATGCCAAATCTAAAATACTTCAAATTAAAAACTGAAAAGATTTAGGTTAGATATTAGGAAGAATTCTTTATGGTGGGGGCGGTGAGGCTGCCCAGAGAAGCTGTGGCTGCCCTGTCCCTGGAAGTGTTCATGCCCAGCACTGGCTGCCAGCACTCTTCAAATGTTGTAGGCATTTGGTCAGCTGGACAGACCACCTGAAAAGCACACAGTGAAGACATTGTCTGTTCACGGACAGGTGCACTCTTTGCTGCCCAAAACCAGCTGGACAGCCAGGCCCAGAGAGTGGAGGTGAATGGATTTACATCCAGCTCATGGCCAGTCACAAGTGCTGTTCTCCAGGGCTCAGTGTTGGGGACAGCCCTGTTTAAAATCTTTATCATGGTCTGGATGAGGGGATCAAGTGCACCCTCTGTCAGTTTGCAGATGACACTGAACTGGGCAGGAGTGTTGATCTGCTGAGGGTTGGAAGGCTCTGCAGAGGGATCTGGGCAGGCTGGATTCACGGGCTGAAGCCAAGTTGATGAAGTTCAACAGAGGAAGTGCCAGGTCCTGCACTTGGGGTCACGACCCCAAGCAGTGCTACAGGCTGGGGACAGAGTGGCTGGAAAGTGGCCCAGCAGAAAAGGATCTGGGGGTCCTGGTCAAGAGAGGCTAAATATAAGCCAGCTGTGCCCAGGTGGCCAGAAAGGTCAATGACATCCTAGCCTGTATCAAAAATCATGTGGCCAGCAGGACCAAGAGATTGTCACCCTGTACTGGGCACTGGTGAGGCTGCACCTCAAATTCTGGGTTCAGTTTTGGGCCCTTCACTACAAGAAAGACATTGAGGTGCTGGAGTATGTCCCGAGAATGTCAAGAAAGGCGGGGAACAGTCTGATGCACGGGTCTGATGAGGAACAGCTGAGGGAGCTGGGGATGTTCAGCCTGGAGAGAATGATAACCAAGGGGAGACCCAATCACGCTTTAACAACAACCTGAAAGGAGGCTCTAGCAGGTGGGGGTCAGCATCTTCTCTCAGGTAACAAGCCTTAGGACATGAGGAAACATCCCTAAACTGTTTCAGGGGAGACTTAAGTTGGATACTATGAAAAATTCTTTCATGAAAAGGGCTGTTAAGCACTGGAACTGGTTCTCCAGGGAAGTGGTAGAATCACCATCTCTGGAGGTATTTAAAAGACATGTAGATGTGGTGCTTAGGGACATGGTTTAGTGCTGGGCTTGGCAGTGCTGGACTAATGGTTGGCCTCAATCACCTCAAATGTCTTTTCTCACCTGAACAATTCTATGACTCTGTGGCTATTGTGTCTACTACTTGCCAGCTGAGGCACAGTCTGAAGCCAAGCGGTTCGGCAGCCACGCAGAGCACATGCGGCAGTGCAGAGCACGCTCTCCCTTGGGCACTGCACCTGAGCTCTGGGCTGGCTCTGCAATTCTCTGTGTAAGTGCTATGCCATACACCCAGAACCACAGTGCTGCTGAGTTTAAGCCCGAGTGTGTTTACATAAGCCACTGACAGCCTCCTGCTTGCAGTTCATTGGCATCTATTACAACTTTCATATGCTGGCACCTGAGAGGTCACAAAATTTCAGTGTGTGCTACAATTTGCAAATTTTCTAGGGACTGCAGCAGCAACACCATTTGAGACAGGTCCTGAATGCAAATGATTTTCTAGCAGAGAAAGTAACAGGTAATTTACTAGACTGGGATCCCTCTTCCCCATCTTGGTAGGTAATGGCTTGGGAGAAATGTTTGTGTTTGATGAAATCCTTTAGTGCTGTTGTTTATTATTCAAAGTCCTGCGTGCAAGCTGATGTGGGTGCCAAGCAGTGCACCTCCACTGCTAACACAAACGAACCCGAAAGTGTTAACAGGTGCCTCACAGGCTCTTGTTTCTACTCACTACATTAAATACAGCAGAGATCCAACGATGCACTCCCAAAATCATAGAATCAGAGAACTGGTCAGGTTGGAAGGGAGCACAGTGGGTCATGTGGGTAGTCCTAGAGCACACGGCACAGGACTGTGTCCAGATGGTTCTTGAGTGTCTCCAAGGAGGGAGACTCTACAATCTCTCTGGGCAATCTGTTCCAGTGCTCAGTCACTCACACAGTAAAGAAGTTCTTCCTTGTAATTAGGTGGAATTTCCTGTGCATCAATTTCTGCCTGTTGCCTCTTGTCCTATTGCTGGGCACCACTCAGCAGAGCCTGGATCCATCCTCTTGACACCCTTCCATCACATACTCATAGACAATGACATGGTCCATCTCAGTCATCTTTTCTCTAGGCTGAACATCTCTCTCAGCCTTCCCTCATAAAAGAGATGCTCCAGTCCCTTTCTTGCACTCTGCTGGACCCACTCCGGGAGCTCCACACCTCTCTTATGCTGAGGAGCCCAGAACCGGACAGAGTGCTCCAGATGTGTCCTCACCAGGGCTGAATAGCTGGATCACCTCAGTCGACCTGCTGGCAGTGCTGTTCCGAATGCAGCCCAGGATACCACTGCCCTTTCCCACAATGGCACACTGCTGGCTCAACCCCTTGCACGTTTACTGTTTTGGCTACTTCACCCACACGTGGGACCTTCCTGGGCACACGGCCTGGCCGAAGCCGAAGGCTGGGCGGTCGGGCCCCTCTCAGGCACTGCGGCTCCCGTTGGGCGAGGCTGACCCCGGGGAGGGCACAAGGCTTCCTACCGCCCATCGGGAACGTGCGCCGCGACCCCCCCGCACTGGCACCCGCCCCACATCCCGCCTGCGGCCGGGCCTGTCCTGGCAGCCCCCGCACCCGGGCAGCGCCGGGACCGCAGCTCAGCAGGGCCCGCGCCGGCCGCCCCGGGCAGGTCACCGCTCCTGCCGGGATGGGTGACGGCTTCTCCAGGATGGGTGACCGCTCCCCGGGATGTGAGACCGCTCATGGGATGGATGAGCGATCCCTGAGATGCTGACCGCTCCCCGGCACTGATGACCGCTCCCCGGAGCCCCCCGCCCCGGCGCGGGAGGAGCCGCCCTTGCCGGCGCAGGCGCCGCAGCGCTCGGCCGGCGCCATGGCCGGCGGGGTGCTGCTCGGCGTCGTGGCCTGCCTGTGCTTCCTGGTCCCGGCGGCCGAGGCCTTCAAGAGGAGGGGACCCAGCGTGACAGCCAAGGTGACTCTTGCCCGCCGGGAAGGCTCGGGCCGGGCCGGGCGGGGCCCGCGGCGGGGGTGTCCCGCAGCCGTGCAGGGGGAGCCGGCCGCCCTCTGCCCTGTCCCGCTTCCACAGCCGGCCCCGCGCCGCAACCCGGGCACAGACGGCTTGGGGCGGGCTTGGGCAAACGCCAGAAATTCACCGTTTTACTAGATTTTTTTGTTGGTTGGTTTGTTACTTGGTGTTTAACCCCTTTGGGCATGCCGCCTTTCTGTAGGCGCTGGCATACCGTAGAGTTCGGGCCAGCAAAGCCTGCCTCTGGCTTGCAGAAGTGGAAACTTTTACATTCCTCACCCCACTAGCGCTGCTGCGGCCTCTCCTGCTGCCAGAGCAGTTTGGGGCTGCTGGTGCTGCCAGCCTGCCCCGAGCAGGGGGGGTTTGACTGCGCTGGCGCTCGTCTGTGCCATGGGGTTTATTCACTCTCCCCTGCCCTCTTTGCTGAAACTCCTGGAGAGGATCCAGCAGAGGGCTACGAGGTTGATCAAGGGAATGGAGCATCTCTCTTGCCAGGAAAGGCCGGGGGAGCTGGGCCTGTTCAGCCTGGGGAAGGGACTGAGAAAGTACCTTATCAATGTCTATGAGTAGCTGAAGGGAGGGTGCCCAGAGGATGGACCGGCCCCTGCTCGGTGGTGCCAAGCTGATGCACAGAAATTCTGCCTGAATATGAGGAAGAACTTCTTTACTATGCAAGTGACTGAGCACTGGAACAGGTTGCCCAGAGAGGTTGTGGAGTGACCCTCACAGGAGATATTCAGGAACCACCTGGACACAATTCTGTGCCATGTACTCTGGGATGGCCCTGTTTGAGCAGGGAGGTTGGCCCAGATGACTCGCTGTGTCCTTTCCACTCTGGCCCATTCTGTCTTTGTGTGAAGCTCTTGGTACTGAGAGCAGTCCCTTTGCTGCTCCTTGTTTCCCACTGCCTTGTGCCCGGAGGAGCGGTGCGTGCGGTGCCTGCGAGGTTCTGCCAGCAGAGCTGCGGGCCAGGATCCCCTGGGGCTCAGTGCTGCAGGGCCCCTGGGCAGGCATGATAAATGGGCTGTGTGCCTGTGGCACACATGGCCACTGCAGATGGCACTGCCCAAGAGATGGACTTGTGGGCTGTGGTGCCTGCTGATGGGACGGGGATGCACCTCGTGACTGCAGCATGCCAGCATCTCTTTCCAAAAAGTGTTTGTTTGGTGCAGGAGGTGGGATGTTTAGTGCAACTTTGGATAAAGCAGGAATTCCATGTTTCAGCCCCCAAGTGTCTTTCCACCTGCAGTCACGAGAGAGTGTGTCCATGCTGGGAAAGACACTTACACTCATGAAAGTGTGACAGGGAAGGGCAGGGGCAGAACTGCTTCCTCTTCTGCATGGCTTCAGCATCCTAAGCCATGGACTGTGCCTTTTTCTCTGTACTTCATTGCCACTGTTGTCTGCAAATGCTTACAGTTTCATTGCCATGGACTTCTAGACCACAGATTTGATTTTTTTGGGGGGGTAAATTTGACCTCCAAATAATCTTCTAGCAATATATTCCCATTAAATTATGCATAAAGTACTTTCCTTCTTCATTCCTTCTGCCTGGGCTATAATTTTATGCCATTTTCTGATTGTTGTGGCACATAAAGAATTGCAGTGCCAATCTTCCGTGTCCTAGGCAGTGGTAACTATACAAAGCTCATCAGGAGACACCAGTCTCCTCTCTTCCAATTTAAGTAGCTTTCTGTAATTTTTCGTCATATAAAAGGTATAAATAGGTATTCTGTACCTATTGAGCATCTGTTCTGCCCATTTTTCTACATTTTTTTAGGTTGGTTTTATCATTCTGTGATAGAGAAGCCAGAATTGCATGCAGCACTCGGGGTGTGAACTCACAGTACACATGTAATTATGGTGTAATTATGGCCCATCTCTTTTCTGTTTCCATTTTAATTATTTCTAGTATTTGTTTGCCTTCTCTGACCTTCACAAGCCCAAAACCAAACTTTTCACTAAACTGCTCAGGAGGACACCAGATGTATTTTGGCCCCCTTGTTGTGGCTCTACACCATAGTCAGTATTTTTGCATTTATAAGGTTATTAGATTATCTGGTCTCCAAGAATAATGAGATCTTCCTTTCAAAGTCTGCTTTTGTTTCCCTGAATAATTGAATGCTCTTGTCCATTTTTTCAATTAGCTGTACACCATCTTGTGTAAATTATATATGAATATGTTTATGAGAACCAGCCACTCATACTTTCTTTTTTCATTTCAGTCTTGAAATACTTAACTTCAAATTGTAAATATGTTTAGATATTTATAAAAATATTAATAAGACCGAAAATTTATAATACTTATTTTCTTTCAGAGTTTTTAGTGAAGAATTTGGTCAGATGCTTTTTGGGATTCGAAAGTGCTGTATTGACCAGCTCAGTAGTGTCTACATGCTCACTGAATTTCCAGAGAACCTGAGGAAATACACTCACAATGACATGGCTTTTCTATGCAAAAACAGTGTCTAGGGCTACCAGATATTTCCATACTTGATTTTCTGGCCAAAAATATGTGCAGACACATTTTTACAAGTACTGGGTTTGCTGCTTAGGTGAGCAGCAGTGCCACATATGAAGCCTTGTGGCTGGGCTAGGTTTACAGCATATGATGAACTTGTCTCCATGTGCTCTGTCAAAGTGTTTGATGTTCCTGCTCTGTGGGGTGATTGTTTGGTAGCCTTGGTCGTGTTACTTATATATGCCAATGTATTTCAGGCAGTCCTAGTAGAACAACATTTCCAAACAAAATAGACAGACAATAGGTTTAGAAAACATAGGAGGGCAATACCCCTTACCTAGATAACACTGGAGGCACAATTCAGAGAGGTTTGTTTATAAAACTCCTAAAGAGTTAGTGAAAGTGTGTTGTTAATACTTTGGGAGCCACACATCTAAGAAGCATGTTATTCAGTGCCAAGGAAATGAATGAGGTGTATCAAAAGGAATTTTATTTCCTTTATAGCGCTTTTATAGCGTTAGCCAAAAGTTCAACAGTCAAAACCACATGGAAGATCAAGAAACGGTAGAAATGTTTAGTAGGAGAGCGTGAAAGAGGCATTCATGTTGGAGAGACTGTGGTCATTTATTATCATTATTGGACTAATTTCTTAGCATTACAGACAAGTAATACTTGGTTGAGTGCCACAAGGAACAGCAAATACCACATCATAGGAATACACATTGCTGTTTCCTAGAAGTTGTAATAGCCTTTATGTAACTTTTTCAGAACTTCAAAATGCCTCATTTCCTGACAGCTGTTCCTACTTTCAGTAATTATTGGAACATTTTTGCATGTTCAAATATGCATTCATGGATTCTGAAGTATATTAAAATGCCTTATAATTCATTTGCCTTTTTGAAGTTGCTGTTCAGCAACATATACATTGACGTTTTTAGGCAATCAGCTGAATCATCTGGCAAGGTTATTTCTCTGTTGGGTTTGAATTCATGTTTAGGAAGGTGGCTGCTTGCTTGAGCCGTAGGGTTTTCTTCCCACTGTTTGTCAATTCAATGGAATTTAGGCTTTTGTCTGCACATACTGATGCCTGGAACAGTGAAGATTATGAGTGGATAGCAAACTGTCATTTGTAGGGAGTGTCAGTACTATAGTTCTTTGTTATTTTCCCCCACATTGGAATAGCATGGTTGTTCTTCCTTACTTTCATATTTCATCTTCTCCATTCAGCTTTAAAGACTTATATGTCTGGGAAAAATCTTCTTGAACACTATCTTCAAGCTTGAGATACAGCAGTCCCGCTGAGCCATTAAAAGCAATAAGAATCAAAACATAGTCACCAGTTCTCAAACAGTTCTCTGCATAAGCTGATTTTGGTGGCTCTGAAAGGATTTCTCTGAAACAGCACCCTTAGGAATTGCAGGACACTATTAATACAGGCCAGGCAGAAGCAATTTCTTACCACCTTACTCTTTGAAAAGCTTGGCCTTTTGTTGCGCTCACGTCTGTATCACTTTTGTTCCCTTCACAAAAATATTTAGGTGTTCTTTGATGTGAAGATTGGAGACAAAGATGTTGGCAGAATTGTAATTGGATTGTTTGGAAAAGTTGTCCCAAAGACCGTGGAGAACTTCATTGCGTTGGCGACTGGAGAAGTATGTTTGTGGTTTTCTTCCACCATGTACTTAAGTTTGGCTTGGGAAGGCAATGTTTGTTTAATGCTGTTTCAGTTGTGAGCTGTCAATCTTCATTCACTGGAGCCTGTGCAAAAGTGCCATCCCCAAGGCTGTGCACTAGTGTGTGTCTTCTCAGGTCCTCAGTTCACAAGACATAATTACGAGATGTTGGATATGACCACCTCAGTCTGTCCCTGCCTTGCAGATCTAGCATGTGGAGTTAACAGTGGTCAGATACCAGTCAAATAAAGACAATGCCTTTGATCACCTGAATCATACCTTCTTTGTGGCAGTGTAGTCCAGCTGTGTTTACCTGCACCTCAGTTCAGTGTGTTTCTTGACAGTATTACATCTCTTGTTGATAATATTCTGTGAAATCTAGCCATTCACAACTTGTGTATTTCCATATGATTATATATAGACCTGGGTGTTATATTCATTTAAAGAATTATTTCATTTTCTTAGAGAGGATATGGATACAAAGGAAGTAAATTTCATCGTGTGATCAAAGACTTCATGATTCAAGGAGGAGACTTTACAGCTGGAGATGGATCAGGAGGTAATATACTTAGTATATTCCAGGTTCTCTTTTCTTTGTTCAAATGTCTGCTGAAAGTATTGGCAAAACAGCATATTCCTTCATTGTTTCTGCTCACATAAATGAGAAAAACCCCAAACCAGCCCACATTTGTTTCAGAGCATCTAGTACTTTTCCAAGCATCTTGTATCCTAAGATGCAGCTGTTTGGATTATCTGATTTATAAGTATGTGTAGCTCTTCCTTTGTCCTCAATTTTTGCAGATAGCTCTTTTCTGTCTGACTTGTCCCCATTCAAGAAGCATGGCTTTGCGTGCTGGGCTGGAGCCACGTGACCAGCTGAGCTGCTCCTACAACTTACCGTCTCCAAAAGATGGATGTCTCCACCCTTCCCCTGCTCTGGCTTTGTGACAGCGCTCCTTCCCTGAGGCACTCACTGATTGCATGAATAGGTGAACCTATTCAAGTCATCCAGCAGAAGTCTAATGCGTGATGAAACAGTGAAAGCGTGTAGAGGGAAGGCAGGTAGGGAAGGAGGAGGCTGTCCTCCCTGCCCTCAGCTCAGGCTGTTCCCAGGAACCTCTGAAATGTGCTGTGAGAGGGAATTTCATAGCAGAGAGAGAGAAAGAAATTAGAAGATGAGGGTCATGCCCTCTCCCCTTTTTTCTCTTACTAAAACTGAAACCATAAACTTGCTGGTGCTGGGAGTCCTGGCTGTGTGTATCACTCCTCACTCCTGCGCCTCCGGAAGAACAGTTCAGTCCACTCAGGAGGGCATTGCCAGCGCAGCATCTCTTGCACTGCCCTCATTCTGGCTGCAGATTTCTTCCCTTCCTTTACATGCACATTCTTCACATGCTAGGATTTGAACTGTCTGCCTGAAATGTTAGTGATTTCCCTGCTGGGAGAGAATGGAAAACACAAATTCCTTTTCCTAGCAGTGAACAGTGGGGAAGACCATAATACCAAAGACATAGTTTTAGCATTAAGGGTAGGCAGCATTTACTTGCTTGCTGATGTTGTTTATCGGGATAGCATCTGGTGGTGTTGTGAGCAGTGTCCCCATTGTGCTAGGCACTGCTCAAGTAAAGAGTGAGACAGACAGCCTTCTCTTTTCAGAGTGATGGTGGTATAAACATGACTGACGTGTTTTCTCTCTGAACAGTTCTAGAAACATCTTAATCTTTATGTCGTGGTTGTACAAATCCACACCAAGTATTTTAGGCTAACTTCCATTTGGTCTTTATATGTTTGTAAACCTGCCTAAAGCAATTTCTTAGTATAAGGGAAAGGTTTAAATACTGAAATTGTCACAAAACATGAGAGCCTTATTGCTAATTGCCATAAATATGTACTTTTTTTAAGCCGAACAGGATGAAGTATACTATTGTTCAGTGGTGTCTGTAAACCGGACCTTTGAAGGTATTCAGCTTGCTTAAATTCAAAGGATAAAGCATCATCAGCTTTAACTATTCTGTCCTTATGTGTGGTGGTTTAGCTTACCTTTACACACAAAATGATTTTAGTTATGGAGTCACTGATGATTGAACAGTGATGCTGCTATGTTTACTCAAACAATGAACCTTCAAGTCCTGAATTCATACTTTGTTTTTCCCATTTTTGAAAAAGGGCTTTTGTTTAGTATTTTTTTAATGTTTGCTTTCTTATTTTTTTGTCATAGGAAGAAGCATCTATGGAGAAAAGTTTCCTGATGAGAACTTCAAGCTCAAACACTATGGAATTGGATGGGTTAGCATGGCTAATTCTGGCCCAGACACCAATGGATCCCAATTCTTCATCAGTGTGACAAAGCCTTCCTGGTTAGATGGAAAACATGTAGTATTTGGCAAAGTCCTTGATGGAATGGTAAGTGTAAAGTAGTGGTTGATGTGGACAAATTGTGACACATTATATCCCTGTTACCATGGTTCAGAAACAGTTGAGTATTCATCTAATACGTACATGGTAGAAAATGATTGTGAAGAGCTCCAGCTGGATGATTTAGAACTGAAATAGCAAAAATGGAAACCTGTATCATGCTTTTGGCTTTCACAGCCCTTATTTCAGACTGCTAACCACTGAAAACAACACTGACACCTTTGCAGATTACAGATGGAGAAAGTTCAGCTCCTCCTGTCAGTAACACTGTTACCCATGAAATAATTCTGTTTCTACAGGCTAAAATCAAATATTGTAGCACATGCTAGTTATGGATAACACTTTCACTGTTACGGTCTTCAGAAGCATGTGAATGATACTGATGGAAGGCCAAATAGAATTTTAAGTTAAAAAATTGTATTTTCAAGAGATTATACTTTTATTAGTCTGGTTTTCCTTACAGATTATTCCTTTTTAATCTATGTCTTGAAATTAATGGGGAAAACACAAGCTGCTGGATGGACCAGTTCTTTGAGGAGTTTGAAAATCTAATCAGAACTCTTGCCCCTCACTCCCACATTCATACTGAATTCCGTGTTCACGATCTACAGTAGTAGCTGGAAATTTTTGAGAAGGTATTTAGATTTAAGTTTCAGTTTAGTCAGATTAATGGACAAATATCCAAACCCACATTGTCAATAGAACTAACTGAATGTAATTAAAAAATACTGATGGCATGGTACCACGCTGAAAATGTGTATGTGTGTGTTACATGCTAAAGGTAAAAGCAGTAACCAGATTTCTGGAAGCACAGTTATGCTGTACAATTAGAAGAATAATAGTGCTTGTCTTTTCTGATCTCTGGACTCACCTTCTGCACACAGGCCACAGATAGAATCCGGTTCGTGCCAGCTTAATCACCTGAATGTACATTTTCAATTGCCCCTTCAAAATGTTTTTGTTGGCTGAAAGATTTTCTAGGAGGACAGGCAGCCTTTCTTGTGCTTCTGTCAACTGTGTGTGAGTTACAGAATGGTGTAACTGCTAATGTGGAAAAAAAAGGATGTGGGAAGTCAACAGGGTAAAGGTCTTTGTTCACAAGCTGTTTAATAAGCAGTGACATTAGGCGTACTTCGTTGTTTCCATGGCACCAGACTTCAGTCACTGGAGTTTCTTTGGCTAAACGGAACCTTTCTGTTTGTTTGTTTTTTTGTTTAACAGTCTGTGGTGCACTCGATAGAACTCCAGCCAACAGATGAACATGACCGGCCCCTTCAAGACTGTGTGATTGTGAACAGTGGCAAAATAGCTGTAAAGGAACCATTTGTAGTTGAAGTTGGTGACTGGTGAGACCAACAGTCAGAATGAAAAGTAAATCTTAAATAACTTTCCTTTAATGCCTGTTTTTGACTGATCTCAATTATACATTGAGTTTTCTCCTCAAAACATATGAGGCTACATTTAGGCAATACTTACCATTTGCCAAATACATAAAAGATATGACCATTTCTATAACAACATGTTGGAGCTGCCACTGCTTGAAATTCAAGACATATCCCACTAAATTCTAGATCTTGCAGAAAAAGTCTTTAATGAAAAATTATAGCAGTAATTCTATTTTTTCAAGATTTAAAATACAGTAATTTTATTCTGTTTGGAAATTTTAGCAATGTTTGTTTTCGTCTTTTCAGCTGAAAATATTTACTATAACAGTACCAGCATTTTTAAAAACTAATAAAAAAAACTAAAAAAAAACCTTAAAAAAAAAAAAAGAGTAAAATACAGAAGTGTTTTGAATAAATAAACTTTGATTTCAAATAAATACTTGAGAGCATTTTTTACTCCACCCCCACAAGGTCTTTCTTCTCACCTCAGCTGATTCCACATAATATGCAGGGGGTTTTGCTTTATAGGAGGTAAGTAAGGTTAGAGCAGAGATGGTAAATTTTCCTAATCTTAACCTGTCAGATGAAGTCCCTGCTGTCTTTCAGAGAACCACAGTATTCAGATACCATCCTGTGATCAAGGACATGCAGCTTTTCTGTCTATTATTAAGATAATCACTTAGAAACTGATTAAAACGGAAGAATTCTTCTTTTACAGCACAGTGAATTTTGTAACACCTAACTGATATTATTTATTGTAAAGCTCAAATGCTTTTTCTTTTAAGTTTTGCTGTAAGTTTGAGAACTTTAGGTTCATTATTTTTGTGATGCTTCATAAATAACTCTTAAGCTGACAATGAGTAGCTTTCAGAGAAGGTCAGTGTAGGGTAACACTTAAGAGACACCCGTGTTAAGTTTTTACAGTACTCCCCAGGACAGAGATGTGGATTTTTTCCTGTTGACAGTGTTTTAGGACTCAATATGGAAGAGGCAATGCCAAGATCTGATGAAGGACTCATCCACCTGTACAACAGGCAGCACACCACTCCTCCCTTTAGTGACTTGTTTCCTGAAGGGTGTCCTGGAGCTCATGAGAGGTATCTAGAGCTGAAGTGATTCAGGGTAGGAGAGGCTACTACAGCACAGAGCTTGTAGGAACCTACTGGCATTCTACTTAAAAGGAAACAGGAAAAAGCTGTGGGCAGGGATTTACCCCAGGTTCTCCTGACATGACATTTGCAGTTACAGGATGCTTCTGCTGGTTCTTCATCCATAGCTCTGGGGCCTCTCCTGAGGGTAAATACTGACATTTCTTTTCAGAGACCTGTGAAAGGATTACTGTCCTCTTTAAACAGAACTTGAGGAGAACTTGGCAAGGGCCTCTAAATTTGCCTAGTGCTAGGCAATCAAGATTTTAATTTTACCTCTGATCACTTCTTTTTCTACTGGCACTTTAAAGTAAAATTCTCTGAAAAGCAGCACTGGGAAGGCAGGGTTAGCAAGCAGGAGTGAGAATGCTTCAGACTGCCTTGCCCAACCAGCCTTCTGCCAGTAGCTGAAAGCTTTCCTGGAGGCTGAGCCTGCAGACCTCATAAAGTTATGCTACCTGAACAAGTGTTGCAGTCACAGGCCTACCTTTTGTCCAAGTCCCAGCTTTCCGTTCCCCAAATGGCTTCCAAACACATTTAGTAGCTAGAGCAGGCCACCCATGTGTCTCCAGGATCAGACTGCTGTTTGTGCCCAGCTTTGCCATTCCCGCTTCTGTGCAAAAACTCCCTTCTGTTGATGAGCCGAGTGACTTACTAGCTATTCAATTACCCTGATTTTTTTCACCAAGACATACACTTCTGTAAGCCTACTGTGTTCAGCTAAGAGCTTTAAATGAGCAGACACACAGGTATTTTCTCACACTTCATGGGGAGACATCTATGAGACCCATCTCAGATGACAGAATCTCAGAAAAATTTCAACAGAAAAGCACAAAAAACCCACTGAAGTGGTACATTCATGTCCTAGTAATTTATTTTGTAATGTCCAGTAGCACACATACAAATTTCCAGTTAAATCTGAACATACATATATATGTATCAGTTTTAGTTTGATCATAATAATAGTCTTGCTTTAGTTTACCACAGAGTTGTATGTTTTGTGACTTACAAAACGTTAATATATGGAATACAGTCAGCAAGTTGATGTGGAGAGTAAACAAACACACAAGTTAGATGTTAAAACTGAATGGACATGTATAAAAGCCACATAAAAGCTCCTGGTAAGTAAAATAATTTCAACTGAAATCTAGAAAATTTCCTCAGAGAGTGCTATGTGTTTCAGAATGTGAAAGCATGCTTTCCAATTCCGCACACACTCTCTTCAGCACTTTTAATCCATTCAGTGCCAGCAGTGGGTAATGTGCTGGGAAAAATCCTGGTGCAAAAAGGTTTAGTGTTTGCTTTAATAAAAATTATAGAAATAATTAGTAAAACTTTTCTCTTCAAAGGTTAGCATAATTCAGTGTAAGACTTAGAACATTTAGTGTTAAATAGCTAGAGCATGTCAATATATAGAAGGTATAAATTACTTCAATACTGTTGTTTCCATATCTTTTTTAAAAGCAGCAACTGTAATGACAGTGATTTTAGTTAAGAAGACATAATGCTTGAACTTAATCTGATGTTCTGCCTCTTGCTTCTGAGCATAATTTTCACATCACAGAATTTTATTTCTGTTAGTTCTATTAACCATGACTCAGAGACTTGCTTCAGCTTCTTCTTGCCTTATATCACTTCTACCTGGGCAGTAGATGAGGATAAAATATTCCATGTAGAATGCCATCTATAACTACGTTTGGAAAGTCATCTGAAAAAAAAAAAAGAAACAAAAAAAGAAACTTACTTTCTTATCCGTGTCAGAACAATATAAATGTTTTTGTGAAACTTAACTAGGTAAGGCCTCGTTTACTTTGGGTTACTGCATCACTCAACTGTTTTTCCATGTTGGGGATGTGCTATTAGTAATGCTGTTTCAGCACTAAAGCCACTTTAGGGTAGCACTGGGCATTGCATGAATGCGCTGCCAGATTTCTAGCTTATTGATTTAAAGGGATGTTCTAATACTTAATGCTGCTAGGCTCCAGCTCTTTATCTGAATCTTTTCTCACAAGGAAGATGGATTACACTGGCAATTCAATTTCTAACAAAATCTCAATATACTTGAAGAAATTTCAAGATTGCTACTGGGAATACTTCAAAGCTGTTTTTTGTATTGTGGCTTACAGCAATGTTTAGACTGAGAAGACCTGAGGATGCCTGTACAAAGATGATTATTTGAGGCAAGAAATTTTCAGGTTGTCCAGTTGACATAAAATGTCGCATGTTACAAAATGTCATCCTACAGTATTTGAAGGAAAAATTCCCCACAACTTTGTTATCACAGATGCAGAGGAAACTGCCAGTTAATTTTCATGTTCAGTTTGGCTTGAAGGATTACCTGATAGAACACAGTAATAGATCCAGGATGTGCATTGTTGAATTGAAAAGATTTTTGAAATGCACCAACACCTGAGGTTTTAACGAAGGGTTTATTTAAATCACCAGGCATTAAAACTAAGAATTTCTGATCACATCTTACAACCTTAAAATGGTTAGTATGCTAGAAATGGATTTGCTACTAAGAGCTGTTTCTGATACAGAACTTTCCACACTAATCAAACCTTCAGCTATCAGCCTACAGGATATTCACAAAGACGAGATGCAACTTTTATAAAAATCACTAGTACATGATAAATTAGATCACTGAATGTGAGTGGGAATTAGGGTTTGTCCCTAATTCTTTCACAGAAATAATTTTGGATGTAAAAATATTGAGCAAAAGTAGATTTGGCATCTATAAAAACAATCCTTAGTGTCTTAAATGTGTTATTTCATTGTTATTAATAAAGTGATTTCAGAATATTAAAGATGTTACAAACAGAGATATTTTAGGATGTTTTCATGAACTGTAACCTCCTAACTTGACTATGTAAACAATATATGCATACTTCTACCCAGCTCATAGTAAGTCATAATTATAAATGACTTGCTAATATTTTGAATCCACTGATGCTTCCTCCAATTCTCTAAGTTCATCTGTACCAAATTACCCTGGTAGAATAACCCTGTGCAGTTATCATTAAAGTTACCAAAAATACCCTTGAAAAGGCAACCTGAAGCTTTCCTTCTAGATTAAATGCTGCAGTTCCAGAAACCACTTTTTATTGTTTCTTTTATAACATACAGTGTATATAGGAAAAAAAGGATTGATTTTCGAAATTATACTACCGCATAATATTAGATTTAATGTGAGTCGTTTCTGCTTAAAAAAATCAAGCATATCAATTTCAGTTAAATACAACTGGAGTATATATACATAAGTATAAGCACAACAAAGCACAGTTGCAGATCTGTGATATTTGCATGGCTTAAAAGAATCAACACAACAATTTTCAAACAAGTGACACTAAATCTAAGATCCCTTTTTTTTTTTAGCTTACAAGATACTGTCTCCAATTTGAAGCATATTAGGTTTTTCCTTTATTTTTCTTGAAAACATTAATTTTTTTTTTCTCCCCATACCCTTACACAAAAAGTGATGCACACTTGGGCACTCATACTGTTAGATACATCATGAAAAAGGGAATCTAAAAATCAATGAGGTTTGTAACTGCAGATCTTGTTTCTGGAAAGTTGTCTTGCACCTCAACAGTGCTTGAAGCCCAGTCACTGGAATAATGGCAAGATTATATTTTATAAAGACAAGTAACAGTGCAATGACAGGGTAAAAAATATTCCTTGAGTATTATATTCCAGAATTAGTTATTTATTTTGTTTAAAACTCACACTACTTCCTATTTATTGAAATATGTTAACACAGGCATTCCCGTATCTAGGAAAGACTTCTGATTGAAATTCACCTTCTTCAAAGAAAACATACAACAAATAGTTGTTTGTTAATGGACACTTACTTTTGGTCATAGGTTGAACAACCTTGGCTGTTTTTACAAAGGAATCAGAGTCTATCAAAGTAAGAACTGATCTGAGAGGGAAAATTTTAGAAAGCTCATCTACATTTTCTCTGTGCTGCAAACTAAAAACAAAGAAGAAGAATTAAAGGCAATGGTAGCTGTGTAAAAACTTTGTTTCTTTCTAACTAGACTTGAGTCAACTAGTAGAGCCTCTAGACTCAGGACTTGGTTTTCTTCTTCCTTTTTTAAACCACAAGTCACATTCTAATTTGTGTTTTAATTCATTAAGTTAAAGAATGACTTGCAGTGAATTTGAGGTTTTAGGGTTTTCAAATACAAATCATTTTCACCTGCCATGTAAAATTCTAAATACTGTGGGTCAAGGCCAGAAAATGCCTTGAAAAGGCAAAAGTCTGAAATGTCCTTTGTTTCAGATGTCATTAATGAGGCCTACTCAATATTTAAACATCTTACTCATTAGAAGAGGCCTTTATATTAATGCTTTTTTGCACTGCTTAAAAGAATAGTTACAAAATTAATTTGAAAGTTTCTAATGATTTCACAAAAAGGAAGCTTAGCCTTACTCAGAGCACACATTATGGAAGGGAGGTAAATACCATCACAGAACTGCAAAATCTTGAAGTCTTATGGCAAAATGTTACATGTGGGCTGGAAATACTAAGCACCATCTCAATATTTTTGGGATAACTACATGAAATCTATTTTCTCCCTTCAAAATGGTATGGAATTACATGATGTTCATAATTTATACTGGGCTCTTGAGGAATCAAATATGCAATTAGGAGGAGCATTAAACAGATTAAGACATGCAATGTGGCTCCCTCTAAATAGTATAGGCAGCATCTGGCCCAACTTTTAAACAGAGGTTACTCTATGTGATTCTTCATTACTGTTGTCACTTGGGTCAGACATGACCTGTGCAGTGACCCCCCCTCCCCTTACCACGCTTCGGTTCATTGATTTTGTGATTTGCACTCCAGCCTCAAATGAACATTCAGTGGGATCAGACTAGTGCTAAGTCAAAGTAAAAGCTAAACAACCTTGTGATGTGTATTCTGATGTGGACCCGAGTCACACTGGACCTCTGCTGTCGTGTTTTGCTCTAGTTACACTTTTGAGTTCAGTAAGACTTCAGAGGGTCAATAGTGTTTGGCTGCACTACTAGCTAGAGTGGACATTGCCTGCAAGAGAGACTACTTAATCCTCTCAAAATATGTGCACCTGTCCCTGTGGTTTTGATAAACAGCTTGAAAAAAACAACAGAACCATAGAATAGCTGCAGCTGGAAGAGACGACTGGAGGTGATCTGGTCCAACACCCTCTTCAAGCAGGAGCACCTGCAGGCAGTGACCCAGGACCATGACCAGGCAGCTTCCAAGTGTCTCCAAGAGTGGAGACCCAACACCACTCCGGGTAACCTGTGTCTGGGCCTGGGAAAATTTTCCTGATGTTCTAGTCCTATTACTGGGCATCACTGGAAAGAGATTGGCTTTGTCTTTCTTATGCCCTTCCCTCAAGTATTTATAAACATCTTGAGAAAATCTCAAGGAAGTACACTCCATTGTCTAGGAAACTACGAGCAAAAATGTATTCTTTCCTAAATTTATTCTTAAAAATTTAATGATTTTCAAGGCAGTGTGAGAATTTGACTTCCACACCGTATTTTATAAAATGAAACAAAATGCCACATTAAAAAAGAATCCTTATGTGCAGCTCAGGGAGAAAATTCTCTCCTGAAAGCATATTACATTTTTTAATAAAATATTTAGTAGAAACAACAAGTTCCAGCAAGTAAAATGACAAAGCCAAGAGGAACACACTTGGAAAATGGTCCTTTTTTCCCTGCACACATTTAATTTAAGACAGGGTAAATTCTCTGAATTATTAATTCAAAGAACTTTTTATATTAAAAAAAAAGTTTATAACAAACTATTTCAAACACTCTTTTGAACTGCATGTTATGAGATGAAGTCTAATGTAAATGTCCTGTGAAATACATCGCTTGCACTTAAAGTGCACTTTTTTTTTTCCCCATAAAGAGCTCCAGAGGTTATAAATGATAAGAAATAATAATAATCCAAATGGAAATACAAACATGCTTGCAGTAGATCGACTGGTGTTTAGGGAAAAAGCACTTACAAAGGACTGGGCCTCCAAGTTCAAATCCTTCAGGCAAAACAGCCAAAGGGTCAACAACAAGAAAAGAAAAGCAGTGTTCTTCATCTTTTGATTTGAATTCTCAGTAGGTTTGCCTGAGAGAACAACTGGGGGAGAAAATTCCACTCTTTTATAAATCACCCACCCCGCTTAGTGTTTTAATGGTTTCTTACACAAGAACTATCGTTTTATTGGCAGGTTATTAGATGTTGGACCAGTGTCATTTGACTAGGCCAGTATTAATAATAATGTGGTTTATGCAGTGCAGGGTCAGATCAGTAAAGTGCTGTTAACAGATGACATGTTTGATTACCGTTGGCTTTAGGCAAGACATATGGATCCCTTAGGAACAGCAGCACAGGCTGGTGGGACAGTTTGCTGGAAAGGTCAAGAACAGGGATGTCAGTATCAAGGGACAGCAAACAGACTATTCTACAAACTAGCTTTGATAAAGTGAGGTGGTTGAGCTGCCAGGAGCCATGCGGTGTGGCTCTGCACACCAGCGCTGCTCAGAGGGCAGGCTCCATCTCCTGGAAGCAAAGCTCGCTGCTCCTCCGCCATACAGTGAAACCCTCAATGTCAAGCTGGAGTGAAGGGGCTCCATCCAGGAGGAGTGGCTTGCAGCTGGCTCTGAGACCTCCTGCTCCCTGGCACGCAGTGTCATGCAGGCTACAAGACCATCTACAACCAGGCTCCATGTCTACAGGCTCTCCAGGCCACAAAGCAGACTCAAAATGTCACCATGTTCTTACAGCCCCCAGAGCAGTTGCTGTACCCATCATCCGTGGAGAGAAGTCCTTGGAAGCCCCCCCGGCCTGACTCCCGCCCTCGGTCGCAGCATGGACAGCCTCCCCCAGCTCTCTTCACTTCGCTCTGTACATACACATTCCAAGTAGTGCAACCTGATGCATATGAAGCTCTATCAAATGCATAAGGAAGAACCCAAACCTCTAATTTATTCTGGTAAGTCTTCTTGCTACAAAAAATATATTCCGCAATATACTTCAGAGCTGGCAGTATTCTGTCAGTTTTGTAAGGAATTTCTCAACACTAGCATAAGGATGTCCAAATCACACTATAAATGGACAGATATAGCATAGCTGATGGTAATATTTAACAAATACATCTAATTTTAATGCTAAACTACTGCTAGTTTGTTAACTGCAAGGAACAAATAAAGTAAATGCCAATAATTAAAGTAGTTTATTAATCAGGTGTCCTATAAAGAGTAGAAATCAAGCTCACCTTGATTCTTCAGATTCTGTTTCATCAAAAGAGCTGCAAGTAAAGTGAGAGAAAACTTTGGTTACAACAAAACTAAGTTTAAAATTAAAACTCCCAAATCTTTTAAGAATCAAAGAAGGGAACAATCTTTTGCTGGTCAGTGGCCACATAATGCCACATAAGGAAATGAATGTAGGAGATTGTATCATTTTATAACCACCACTACTTGAAAATGACAGCATCCATTTTACCATAACAGATTAATTTCCATCTCTCTATCTCTCTATCTATCTATGAAGTGTTGGGATACAGTTTCACTGAGGATAATGGCTGATGTGATTAACTGCAAGTGAAAACTACAAGTCTGCTAGCTTCTCAATGACCCTGGACACTGCCCTGGGCCATAGAGACCTCCAAGTCTAACAGGTCCTCAAAATTATCTTCAGGTAAACTTGCCTTCTTGCCACTGCAGATCCAAACAGCCTGCCCCGAAGTGGAAAAGGGCCATGTGGCTTTCTGGGGAGCACATCCTGGTAATGCTTCTGGACTGTCAACCACATCATCTTACACAGCAAAAGAAATTCTCCCTACTAAGCTCACAGCTGCAGAGGGTATCAGAGCTTCCAGTTACCTTGTTTTGGGTATTTCTGTAGTCATTACACTCATCGTACTAAGATTCCCTTCTGCCACTCTAGTTAGGAACCCTTCCCAGGGGACAGGCAATTGGTTCACTGGGGTAATGTCATCGGAAAGGTGGAAGACCTCATTCTTGAACACACAGAGGGAGATCATAAAATGATCACGTAATGAGTTTCTATTTTGTGCAGTTACTATGACCATAAAACACATGCAAAGGCTTTCTATGCAATTTTAGTGAGTGCTTATGAATATCTTACATTTCAGTAGATACTTCAAGATCTACAAGAAAATTGTATTTTTCTCATCTAAGCTCTCCTTTGCTTTCCAAGAATATTACATGAAACTTCCCGTCTTTGAACATGCTGGATTTATTTTACGACCTTTTGGGGATATATAAACATACTTAACATGAACCTAATGCCCATTTATTTTACAGTGTTAGAGTTGGCAGCAAGACCATTTTAAGTCAATGGAATTGCATCAGCACTGAGTGGATATGGGCCTTTTGGCCTCCATATATTTTTCAGTAAATGAGAGCTTACCCACAGCTTTCTGCTTTTGGCAAGGTAGGTACATGACGAACATTCAGAAAATCAAGAAATATCTTAGGGAGCTCTTCATTTTCTAAAATGACTGTCTGTAAAAAAAAAGGCACAATAGAAACCCATATTTTAAAAATATTTTAGATATTGCACACTTCCATTCAAGCTACTAAAACATTTCTCTCTTGCAACACTTTTCAATTCTCCATTTTTTTACACCTATTATGGAATGCCACATTTCAATAGGAAAACCACAGTTCTTGATGAATCACTTACGCTACTTACATTCTTTTTCACCTGCCATCACTGGTGCCAAGCTATATGCCTCTCAAGCAGAGATGTCTGATTCTGGAACTAAGTTACTGGCATGCTCATTTCTGAATAAAGTTTTGTTTATTTAAAATATAAAATAAAACAGCTTCAGCTCAGTGCTTTCATGTTCATCTCACAGCAGACTCCCATCTGGCATATGAGCAGAAGAAGGAAATCTCCACTTTGTGCAGTTTTATTAATGCACGTCTTGGTAAATGAAAAGAAGGGGAACTCCTTGCTTGGCTTGACAGGTCAGCTTACAACATGCTCCATTGTATCTGCACTATGGCTCCAAATGACAAAGCTCTGACCACACAGCTGCTGCCCAGACTTATCACACACACTTCTTCCACAACCGTGATACAATGGCCACATAATGGCCAGACTACATCCTGTGTTTTTTCCTGGAGATGATTTACAGTTTTCACAAGGCAAAGAAAAACAGTTCATAAATTAAATCAGTGTCTCACCTGAAAGATTAACCCCTATTTCTTTACTGTTCATACTGATATATATTCTGAAAACGTGTACTTCACAAGAAAAAGGAAGCCACAAGCTCTTTCTCAAAGAGATTTCCTACGTAAAGGCCTGATCTGAAGTGAATGTATGTATAGAAGAAACTTCACTGTATTTAATATTAAATTGCCTCCTAGAAGCAAAGCTATCCATGTTCAACCTGTTCACTTTCCCACCCTATGATACAAGAAATAAATATAGAGAAGAAACAAGTCTGGTGATGGAAAGAAACATCAGTCTTACATTCAGAAGGTAACTTACTCCTGTGTGTATATTCTTTCACATTACAGTATCACAAGGGAGACACAATGGTATATAGAGGATAGCAGGATCACAAAAAAAAAGTTGGAAGAGACATCTAGAAGTCATCTAGATTTTATAGCAGCTTTTATAGCAAATGGTTTGGTTATTTGTGTTGGGAAAACCTGCTTAATGTTAAAATTACAGAAGATGTGAATGGACTTAAAAGCTTTTGAAAACAAAGATATTTGAGAACTGGATCTTTTTTTATGTTACAAGTCTCAATTCAGAGGCTACACTTTCTCAACAGCTGAGGCCATCACTAAAACGTTTGAAGAAAAGAACAGGGAAAAATGTAGTTGAACTTTTCCGTGGTAGATTTTAAGAGATGTAACAAGCAAGGAGGTCTAAGATGCTGGCAAGTGTTAAGCCTTTCAGTTCACCTCTATATGAAGATGCTGCATTAAAAAATGGCACTTTGCATTCTGCAAAATCAGCACTCTGCTGCTGCAAAATGTATCCCATTCTGCATTCAGGTTATGCACAAAAGAAGGTGTGGAGGGGATGCATATTCAGAGCGTGCGTGAATTGCATAGAAATGTGTATGACTGGCTCAAATAAAACCATCTTGCTAATTATATGCAATGAGGAACTGCAAAAAGTTGTAGAAAGATGTTTAAGGGCATCCAGTGCTTATATGCAACTTCATACTTACAACTCTTGACAGCTTTTTCTAAAACTTGAGCTGCCTGCTGAGGCTACTGAATGGAACAGGGAAGAAGAGAAGGATACACCATTTTATAAAAGGAAAACTACTGACAGCTCTTACAAACCTATTTGCTTCTACTTCCACTCATTTGAGATTAATATCTCCTTCTGTTTTTTTCCCCCCAACATGTATCAAGTCAACCCAAGCCCTCCTAATCCTGGCCTGAGCAAACACCTTTCGCCATAGAGTTTGTTAGTTGTTAATAACTCTGCTTTGGTGATCACTAAACTTGAAAATGTAGAATTTGCAGAGAAGCAAATGCAATTTTGCACTGCCCTGTATTTGTACACCACCTCTGCTGACTGGAAATTTTGTCATTTCCAGAATTTTATGAAGGCAGGAATGACTGCATTGACCAAAGGAGGATTTTTCAACTGATGTAATGTGACATGGATTTTTAAGCATTAAAAATAAAAATATTAAGCTTACAAGTTAATTATACTAATAGGGGGAAATTATCTTCTGGCTTGACTTTGTTGGCTTTGATTCAATAAGGGGCGAGGACATAATCTTGCCATTTAAAATAGATGGTGGAAACCAAAGGAAAGGAGAAAAAAAAAAAAAGCCTGATAACAACAATGACCAAACCAAACCAAACCAAACCAAACCCAACAAAAACCACACAAACCACCAACCAACACCAAAACAAAACTCCCACAAGCACCGACCAGCCACACGAGCTTAGGAGTGTCTGTCTAAATACATTTCCTAACTCTGCTGGTGGCCCAAAGTAGATGTCTTGAAAAAAATCTAAGCATTCTCAGCTTCCTATTTAAGTTTAAGAAAATACCCTTAAATCATAAATGTTATTATAGTTGGCTTAATTTACCTGGAACAACCCTTAACACAACGGATTTTTTACTTCTGTCTGAAAACTTGTAAGAAATCAGTATTTTGCAAATCTGATGATCTTTAATGATAGGTGTGCAGAAAAGGAGCCAGCAGGTAAAGTTTCTCAACCACTACCTATACATTGTGATGTAATATGCTCAACTGTAGCATTTGTTCAAGTATGACATTGGCTTGTAAGCATGACTAGCTACTTTGTTTGCTCTGTCATCAGAAACTGAAGGATAAATATTTTCAAAGAAATAAAAACTCAAACTTAGTTTCTTTGTAATGTGAAATTCTGTTGCATCCAAAATCTGTCAAGATCATAGCAATGAGTTTCAAATATGGGTCCCAGAGTGCTAAGTAGGCCAGTTTAAGAACAAAACCCCCGCATGTGTATTTCCTTCCTAAAGTAATTACAATGCCCTCTTCTCCCAAAACTAAACCAGCTAACACAACCTCTAGCAAGTGATTTGGGAAGTGACTCCAGAAATACATTTTTCAACTCATTGATTTCAGCTGAACTAAAAGTGCCATATTTTCTTGGAAAATTGTAAAGGGTGTTTATCTGTTACTGTCACACTTTAATGAACGACTCTGTGCTTCAGGAGAAAAACCCACAACACAACACAAGGGAAAGTCTGATGTTTACATCAGCAGAAATGTCTTTTTCACTGGAAGGGTGCAATTATTATTATGTAACACATCATAAAATCCCCGATTTTTCTACCTTATCAGTTACATAAAATCATGTTCCCTAAGGATGTAATTGATTAGTTGCACATGTTCTTTCAGTGACATCTGAAATACTTAATTGTCGGTTATCTTTTCTCCTTCAGTAAGTAAAATATAGTCACAAAATTGCAAAGGGACTTGTTCTGCCTTAACCTTAGCTAGATGCCATCATGCAGTGGAAAACAGTGCTAAAATATCACAGGATAATGCTCTCCAACAAGGGAGACATATAAACAGCATAATGATTTCCCACGAGTTTCCTTTTTAGAAAATTGTCACTAAAGCCAGGGTAAATGGTGACATATCTTCACAGAGGACACAGTGAAATCGAACACTGGCATTCTAGTTAGGCCCAAACCTACTCATCAGCCAATTATAACAGTAACTGAACATCTTGCTGAAAACCTGAACAAGACCACTTCGCTAACCTTCAGAGATCATGCCACAGAAATGCATCATCTTCTAGAATTATTATTATTATTATTGTTAGTATTATTATTATTATAGCTGCTTTTAATGAAGAAAGATTTAAAAATCAATTTCTTACAGTCGTCTATCATACTTTATTGAGGTTGCTGGAAGAGCTGTTGGAAAGAGAGAAAAGTGAGTGGGGAGCTGAGTTACAGGGTTTTTACAGACTTTTCCATTCAATCGGGTTTAGTTTGAAAGGCTGTATTGTTAGGGTGAAAAAGTTCATGACAGTTTTTCCTCTCTTCAGAGGGAAAGATGCTTCACAATACCTAATTCAGTGGTGCAGCTAAAATGGGGGAAAAGAAAATCAATACATTCCAGCTACAGTAAGTAGGCTGAAGTGTCAGTCTCCACTGGGACCAAAATCCACATCTTTTAGAACATTCAGAGTCTATATTCTTCTATTAACCTGCTTTTCCTGAACTTACACAGTCCCATGAAATGATAAAAAGGTTATCAAAAAACACATTAGCTAAAAACCAAGTAGATAAAGGAACCAGACTTCTACGAGTAAGCTTTTCTTTTTTAAAGTAATAGCAGATACAATCATGTTTTATATTATCCATTGCGAAGAACTATAATGAAACTCACTCTCTTGTTCAGTGAGGCTGTTGTTAGAGGTTATTAACTGGGATTAATTCTAAAAAGAATTTCCACTTGTCATTGCTATCAGAAGTATTCACATTTGTGAGAATGGAAGGAGGCTATCAAACATGCTTAAAAACCTGTATAAAGATACAAGAAGCGTGAAAACACGTGTACAACAACACAGAAGTGATGCTCCATAGGGAAGCACCAGCTAGTTAACACTCCCACGCTGTGTATCAAAGGGAAGTCAACAGTAAGAGTGACATCCATGCAGCGGAGCTTGAAAGGGAACAAATAGTGACTATAGGTATTATAAGAGAAAATACATCCAATGAAGATCCAGAAGTTCCAACTGAACTATCTGAAAGATAATGTAAAGTCACAAAAGTTAAAAAAAAGGAGGACAGAGGGGAATTGCACGTATGAACCTCAAGACTGGAGGATACTTCCAGGGAGCTTAAAACTCCCCCGATATCTCACGAGTGACAAATCTATCTATCATAGTAATCTCAAGCTATGCAAAGGATAAATTAGATGAAAGGGGAGGCCAACAGGTTAAACGACTACTGGATCATCACTGAAAATGTGTATGCAGAACTTCATGACAGTGTCTATAACTTTCACTGCAAAGCAGTTAACTCATTTTGATTAAAAATACTGCCACATAGGTCTTAAGGTAGAGAGCACTTTAATTAGAAAGCTAGTTAAAAACACAGTTACTGTTCCAATTAATATTTAACTACTAAGTGCAGAGCAGATAGACTTGTAGTTAAGTCTACAAATACAACCCATTTGATGTAAAAAATAAAATATTGAATTTTTTTTTTGGAAAACTGGGAACATAATTTAGTGGGAGCAAACAGTGAACTTTTCTTCAGTGAAACAGGAGACTAGTCCTTGAAAGATTAGAAACAAAGTGCGAGAACAGTTCCTTTGAAAAATAAAAATGAAAGGAAGCGGTCAATATAATTTCCTGAGACACTGCTCAAAGGACTGGAGGTTAAGACAAAGCTGGATGACAAATGAAAAAATCAACAGAGCAAAAGGAAAAGAAGCAGAAGGGCAGGCCAAGTTAATGATATTATAAAAACTTAGCAGGAACAAGAAAGGCTTTTAAAAATAAGTAACAGGAAAAAGTAATACAAAGAGTGAGTAGATCCATTAATGACAGACACAAAATTAGATGCTGATTTCAAAATGCCTAAATTGAAGTATTTTTCAGAAGTCAATGGGCCACTAGGATCATGAAAAATTAACAAGTAGTTAAGACGATGTCAATACTGGTGGTGATGACAAACAGGTGCAGGAATACCTTAGATAATAATATATATATCAATCAATCCAGAAATTACACATTGTAGGAAGATACAGAAATTAGGTAGTCAGGTTTGAAAAAGTCTTCTCAAGAGTACAGGGGAAGAAGGCTTGTAAAAAAGCAACCACATTTACCACCACAATACACAGTAGATTGCAGTACTGTTTTCTAAAAGCTTAAAAGAACTAAACACAAATATGCTATAGTGAAAAAACCACTGAACATTCAGGGAAAGCAAGGTGCCTCATTTACCTCGCCCTCTGCCAGGGAAAGCTCCAACAGGCAGTGCCATGGAGCACCAGGACGCTCACCTGAGACAGGCACCATCTGAGACCTCTTACAGAACCCCTCAGACCAACACAGCCACTGGTGAATGCGAGAATTTCCTCATAAAACACTCCAAGTACAAATCAGCCGCGAGAACTGCACGTAGCACAATTCATGTCAATAGAAACTCATGCATTTTCCCTGTTCAGGATGTTTCTGCAGTCCACTACCACAGCCTTATGAGACACCAATTATCTAAAAATTACATTTTGAGAAACATTAAGGATAGAGACCACTAAGACAAATAGAAAAAAAAAGAAAAAGAAAGGGAAGAAGAAGTGGAAGAAATGTAGTTAAGTGGAAGAAATGTAGTTACAAACTACAACACCTGGAAAATTTCAAAATCAATAGGTTTTTGTTTTCTGTCAGTCAGGTACTGCCCTCCTTCTATGGTGATCCTTGTGCATCAGGGAGAAAGTTGCACGGGAAAAAGAAGCAATACCCTGCAACAGGATCTGATCAGGTAATTAAATACTATCATAAATACATAATCTACTTAAAGGTGAAAATGTCAAGTCCTAACCTTCTTCCTCTAAATATCAGGGTTTAGTGTACATTCCTGTCTTCTTAGTGTGTGACAACTCTTTCTTAGAATTGTAGGATCATTTAGATGGGAAAAGGTCTTTAAGATCCACCCTTAAGCCAGTACTGCCAAATTCATCACTAAATCAAGTCCCTAAGTAAAGGGACTATATGTCTATATGTCTTTTAAATACCTCCAGGGATGGTGATTCAACTAGTTGCCTGGACAGACTGTTCCAATGCTTGACAACCTGTTCCTTGAAGGAATTTTCCCTCACATCTGATCTCAACCTCCCC
The DNA here is from genome assembly GCF_009650955.1 of Corvus moneduloides. Classification (NCBI taxonomy): domain Eukaryota; kingdom Metazoa; phylum Chordata; class Aves; order Passeriformes; family Corvidae; genus Corvus; species Corvus moneduloides. Next base: position 48,486,815 of record NC_045511.1, read on the forward strand.
TGGCCCAACCAGAGGCCATTTCCTCTCATCCTGCCACTTCTTACCTGAGAGAAGAGACCAACCTTCACTCTGCCTCAACCTCCTTTCATGTAGCTGCAGAGAGAGATAAGATCCCCCCTGAGAATAGTTTTCTCCAGGCTAAACACTCCCAGCTCCCTCAGCTTCTCCCCACAGGACTTGTGCTCCAGACCCTTCCCCAGCTCCACTGCCCTTCCCTGGACATGCTCCAGCACCTCAATGCCCTTCCTGAACTGAAGGGCCCAGATCTGAACCCAGGATTCAAGGTGTGGCCTCACCAGTTCTGATTACAATCACTGCCCTGGTCCTGCTGGCCACACTATTGCTGATACAGGCCAGGATGCCATTGACCGTTCTGGCCACCTGGGCACAGCTGGCTCATGTTCAGCCACTGTCAACCAGCACCTCCAGGTCCTTTTCTGCTGGGCAGCTTCCCTTCTGCCCAGCCACTCTGCCCCCAGCCTGTAGCAGTGCAGGGGGCTGTTAGGATGCAAGGGCAGGACACAGCTCTTCGCCTTATTGACCCTCACCCAGTTGGCCTTGCCCCATCAATCCAGCCTATCCATATCCCTCTGCAGAGCCTTCCAACCCTCAGCAGATCAACACTCCTGCCCAGTTTAGTGTCATCTGCAAACTGACAGAGGGTGCACTTGATCCCCTCATCCAGACCATGATAAAGATTTTAAACAGGGCTGTCCCCAACACTGAGCCCTGGAGAACAGCACTTGTGACTGGCCACGAGCTGGATGTAAATCCATTCACCTCCACTCTCTGGGCCTGGCTGTCCAGCAAAGAGTATTTCCATCCACAACATGAGCAGCCATTGTGAAGCCATCAGCATTCATCACTGTCAGGATTTGAAATCAGAATACTCAGCATATACTTCCACTTTCCCTTTTTTTTTGTTTGACTCCTCATCAAGCATTTCTCTCACTGAGGTAATAAAACACACAGAAATTACTTGCTTGTTACAGTAACAAGTCAGCAGGAGCACAGTATTCCTCCTTATTCATTTTCTGATTAACAGTGGTGTATAATATATTGTTTATAGCTCCTTTAGAACCAGACAACTAAAAAAATTGCAATAATAGTAAAGATGATGATGATGATAACAAAAACAACAACAACAACAATAATAATAATGACAATAGAGTACCATGAGAGAACTAATATTAATAACTATTAATAAAGTGATATGCCTGTACCAGGGAAGTTACCCCACAATAAGGAGTAGAATTATTGGGAACAAGGATAAAGACATCTGAATGGAAACATATCACAGAACTGCTGTGATTGAAACAGAGAGACTTTGGTTAGATGGTTACTGACTAGATATTACAACAGAGGAAAGAGACTCTGTTTCAATACTTACTGCAACTCCTAAAAGGATAGAACCTACTTTCATTTCCAAAAGGCTTTTGACAACCTGCACCCCCCAACCAAAGGTCTTAAGGCAAACTCAGCAAAGATAAATAAATTGCTACAAGATCCTTACATAAGTAAGTTGTTACAAGAGAGGTTAGGAGAACACAGCTCTGAGTGATGCCTATTGGAAAAAATGTAACAAAACAATGATGGACTTTAGAATGACCATTAGTGATTGGGGGAGTGAGTTGCTGATGGCTGTAATAGCATTTTCACTTCTTTTTAGCTTCAAGAAGTCTCCCACAGCTCTAACTCATTTTGCTGGCTTTGCTGAGAACAAGGCAGGAGACAGATGTTTGATAAGGTCTGAGGAACTTATCTATGAAAACAAGTCTTGCTTTCCACAAGAATGACAATTTCATGCAAATGTCAGATCAAAAATTTGGAAGTCATCTGAGCATGGTTTCCTCGTCTGCACTGTTTCCACCAGATACTGTAACAAAAATGCTATTCAACTCTACAATAACTTCTTATTTTGTCTCTCTGACATTTCTTGTCAGATGTTTTGGGTCAGAGTAAACTCTTGAGAAATGATTCTACATTCCCTTTGAAACTAATTAGACTAAGCAGCAGGTACCCACTCTGATGCCCAAACAAGAGAATGTAGAAAGCCCAGGGAATTCACTGCACCGGGGGTTAATGAACTCAATTGTGCCATTTTTGCAGAGGTAAAGCAGGGGTAACATAGCTGACAAAATATATTTAGATTTATATGGTGGGTTTTTTTGGGTTTTGTTTGTTAGTTTTGAGTGTTGGTAGCTTTCAGCACAAAATACAATGTTGAATAAATACTCTAAGCCATTTTGTAGTGTTGGAAGTGTAGCTGCAAGGAAATTGGCAAGCTTTATTTTAAAAACTCGGAAGCTTACTTAAATTTTAATCAGCTTAACAAGAAAATACATGTTGTGTTTGCAAGACATTTACTTACCTTTATCATCAAAAGAAATGTAAAAATCTGTATGTGGGACTAGTTTTTTTGGCTGGGTTTTTTTCCCCAGAATAGTTAATACATTAACAATTTGCTTTGATATCTTGATTCTGTACTTGAGGAGGTGGTTGCTTACACAATGGCAAAGAAGCACAAAGTATGTTTTGACCACTGACAAACTCAGAAATGGAGAAAATGAAGAAAACTGGAGACAGTCATAACAGTACAGATAGACAACAGGTATAGAACAAGAATATGAATGTATTGGTTGAAATTTGTGAAAGCAAAGGGCTTCCTTGTAGCAAGAGAAAACTCTGTTTTAAAACACAGACTTATCCATGTTCTATTACATTAACTTCTGTTTGTAAACATTCTTATGTTTAAAACATTTCCTTAGCCCCACAAGAGAGCAAGACTAGATCAACTTGGAACAATGTGATAAGTGCTGTGCTCACAGCATTAGCTGTTGATTAAAAAGCATCTGTTTTCTGAAAAAATCACAAAGGTTTGCTTTGAAAAACACTCATAAGAAATGTCTACTCTGTATTGGAACCAACAGGTTAACATCAAAGATTCAGACAATGTCTTCTTGCCTGCTTATGCTATAGAAGCAGCATAACAAATGGTCAAGATGTAGTGACACATAACCATATGGATATTAAAAAAGCTTAGACAGCATTTCATAAATTACACAAGCAAATTGACATCAATGTCAGAGAAGAGAAATTTGAATAGATGAAGTAGGACATTTTTCAACAGATACTAACATGCATGTTTAAATTAAATTCTTGATAAATAACTAGCTACTAACTATGCTGTGACAATGTTTTCCCAAGGGTCGTAACTCAGTCATTATTTTTATTAAAAAGAAACACAATATAAAGTAAATGGAGGACAGTAGCGCAGTCACAATGGGGTAAATAATTTAATTTTATTTTCCTAAATAAGAACAGGAAGATGCTCAAGACTGTCCAAAAGCAACAGTACACATTTCCAGCAGTAAGTCACTGCAAAACAATCAGGTGGGCAAGAAAGGCTTTAATATGTGCTGTCAAAACACTTAAATGGTCCAGTTTTGTCACCAAGAGTCTAACTCTCATACTACAACACTTGTGGATCTTGACAGATGGGTTATTTCTGTGTTAAAACAGATTGATCAAGGACTGTACTCTGCTGCTCAGTAGCACCCACTGAACTACTCTTTCAGGAATAAGACTACAAATTAACTAAAATGTGTTGTCTTACAACATGCCTATACTCTATTTGTTGACACTCTCTTCTATCACATATCTGCATTTTGTTAAAATCTGCCAAAGAATTCGACATCTTGTTCATGCCAAAATTCTGCATTAAATAGCCTTCCATATAAATTTTCAGAGAAAGCTGACTTTGTCATGTATGTGTGTCCTCCATTACAGGAGAGGTCCAGCAAAAAATTATTAAATTCTGCATTCTTCAGTGAAATTAACTGCTTGCAGAATCAAGCCCGGCATATTGCAGTATGATTTTGTCTTGCTAATGAATCAACGGTCTTTACACAAGTAGGACAAAACATGAATAAATAAAAAAACATAGCAGTTAAGACTTGTGGTGTAGAGCTCATGACACTAAATTCTGCCTATTTCAAAAATCCTAAGTATGCTTGCTCATGGATTCAATCTGCATCAGGAATTAATGTCACCAGAAGTGCTAGAACTGGACAAAGTAACTCCCTTCCTCTGCAAACACAGAAATCCTGCTTTTCATTTGCACAGGGCTTCAACATTTTTCTTGTTTTTTCTTGAAAAAAACCCTACAACCCCAAAACAATCCTCAAAAGCCCCCATCCTTCCTTTTTCACTCCTGCCACCCTGGCAAAAAACCTCACCTCTCTTTCAGAGAAATGAGCATGCCTTGTTACATGCTGCTCTGTAACTATAGGAGCAAATCAATAGCAGCTGAATGCCATCTGCTTCGGGCAGCAGAACAGCACCAAAAGTGTGAGCAATGCATCTTCCCTTATTGAAAGGTTATTTTATGCAAGTAAACAATTCATCGTCTTCTTGCACGCTTGATGCTCATTTACCACTTTTGATCAATAAAATATGCAAAACAACAAAAAAATTGAATCCTAAGAGTAGTTCTGATGCCAGTGTGATAGGTAATCAATACCAGGTCTCTGTTCAGTAAGGCAGCCAGTAGGGTAACTCCTTTATTGTACAAACCCAGGAGAAAGTGTGGAAATGTGTCTTGTTATCTATAAAATGCAATAAGAGAGTGAGAAACACAACTTCTATCCTGGAAATTAAAAAAAAAAAAAAGGAAAGGAGAGCCACTATTTTAATTGTATTTTCCCCCTAACTATGCAAAGGTTTCTAATGTCAAGTTGCTTGATCATTTCTTGCAAAGGCTCTGCTGTTACACTGTTGATAGAGCTTCATTCACTATCATTAACACAGATTTTTGGTTAAATTGTAGTCATTACAAGACATACTTTGGACAACAATCCCTCTTCCTTCCTGCTCTACCTTATTAAGCCTCAGTTTTCAATGTATTTATGGTTCAGGTGAACTCAGTTTTTCTGTTAAAAACAAACTGGTATGGGAATTCTTTTGCACAGTGTTTCTTTTAGTCAGACCACAAACTGCCTTATTACATTAAGCCTCCTGACAATTGATTCAAGTAGAATACTTCTCTCCCAACAAAGAAAACAACATCATTTTTACAGATACTGCAGAACAAAACCTCCAATTTAAACAGTTTCCTAAAATAACATAAAATACTTGAACTAACAGTTGCTACCGGCAACTAGATCTCTACTCTAGTGTACCATATATCCTAATATTTACAAAAAAAATTAAAACTACTACTCTCTCATTTGAACAGCAATTTTGCAGATTATATCACAAAGCCACAAATTAAGCTGCACACTCTATATTCTGATCTGCACTTAATACAGAATTTTCTTCAATCTTCTTTCCTGAATGTTTCTAGAAACACAATTACTTGCGTATATGGCCTTTACATTCTTTTGGTTATCTGAACTGCAAAAAAGCTTGATATTCTTCTGTAGGATCATATCTTATGTAGGGCTTCCACTTAAGAGACCTCATCAGTACAAAACGTTTTTAAAAAAACCACAAACCCCCCAAAACTTGATTTTTTAAAATATTTGCAATGCAAAGACATTTTCCAGTGCACTGGTCATAGATTTTGAGAAAAGTTTTATTAAAGTGAAACCAAGAAATACTGAAAAAAAACCAATTTCACTATAAGATTATAGCCAAACACTAACTTGTAGTCAAGCAGTGGCGCTTCTACACAGCAAAGGCAAAAAAAAATCTTCTTAGCATCTCAGTTCTCATAATTTTTGCAAGAAGAAGGCAACTGGAAGAACTTATCTGTAAATCAACTTACATAGAATTTTTAAGGTAATTACTGGCAATTAAAAAAGAACATATTTGCACATGTGGAAAAAGTCCTTCTGACCAATCAATGAAACTTATTGAATGTAAGATAGATTTGGGTTTGGGATTTATTTAAATCTGTGAATTAGAGGCATGTTTGTAAGCAACAGTTCAAAATTTTTCTTTTATAACCTTGTAAGACCCCAAACATTTGTAGTAGTAACAGGCAACTACCCCTTCTATATAATGTAGCTTGGATCATGCTCCTCCTGCATCCCTTCCTCATGCTTATGAGTTTATATGAACTTCAATATATGGCTTGAACACTTTTACAGAAGCCAAAACAATTCTGATCAAATTAATAATACAGAACATAGTAGTGAAAGTGCAGTAGCTTGGAGTCAATGACCCAACTAGCAGCAAGGGTATAATTTAAAGTCAGAAATTTCCAGTGCATGCACCGTTAGCCACAGTGAACCTGTTACTGCTCTAAAGGGAATTGTTTGCCTCTTATTAGATTTTCTACAGCACAGCCATAAGTGATAAATGTACTGCTGTACTCACTGTCAAGTTAATCAATGCTGCCAAAGTTTTGTTGACCTAACAGTAATCCATAAAGTGAGCGGCATTTTCTCTATCCCTATGACATCTCGGTCCTCAGTGGGGATACAAATCTTACAAGAGCTTCTCAAAAAAACCCCCAACAAACCAAAAAAAAAAACCAAACCAAAAAACAAACAAACAGACAAACAAAAATCAAAAAAACCAAAACCAAAAACAAAAAAACCAAAGCAAAGCAGCGGGGAGAAAAAAGATATTTTCAAAATTCTGTCTTTAAATTAGCAGACTGTGAGAATGCCTTGCTTCTCTGACAAATTGCCTAAAAATGATGGCCATACAATGGAATCAGTTTGATGGCTAAAATACTAGCAAATGGATAACTTCATGGAGGATAAAGCCTTGCCTACTAAAAAGAAGATAAAAAACAGCTTCATGAGTCTTTCAAGGAAACAGTTGTGAACACGATTTACATGTAACTATAGATTATTGCACTGGTTGAAACAGAACACATTGCAGCAATTCTGAAGACAGTAATGTGAAAACAATAATAAAAAATCACCACCAATAAAACTTGTCTACTGCTGTGTCTAGCTGTGATTCACAGTCCATGAGAGGCATCACCACTGGAAAGAAGAAAAAGTCAGGAAACAATCCCTGGTAGAACAAGCTGTTCTATAAACAAACTGCTGCCATGCTCTCACAAGCAATTATAGACATATGAAATATGAATTGCCATTGATTTTTCTTCTAGAGGTCACTCTGCTCCATGTTTTACGCAGTCTAGGCATTTATTTGGGTGGCAAACTGACAAGTTTTTACAGAATTAACAGAGCAATGTAATCCTTGCTCAATCGCAGGTACTTCATTATGGCTCTGTTTCTTGACACTTGTCCCTCCCAAAACTCACCAGCAAGGGAGTCCTTGATAAAGGTGAGGAACGATGCAATTATTTGTGAAAAGAGACCATCCTAACTTGGTCAGTGAATGCTTATTTACTTTTTCTGGCAGACAAGCAGCATCAGCTGGAAGGCTGCATTTGTCACACCATAGCAATTCTGTGGACAATGTTCTGATTTGGCTAAAAATTCTCCACATTCTTGTTATTGAAAGAGGGATGACTTCTCCAAAATGGAGAAAAAATATTGCAATTTAGCCTGCTAACAGAACCAGAAGAGCTATCTATATTTCTGTTAAAAATTATCATAACATTAGAATGCTGCAAGAATGCCCAGATGTTCTCTATAAATCCCTTATTTTTGATATATTCACACTTAGCAATTACTTGATGTTCCTCACTCAGCAACCAGAGACCTACTTAATTATGGTCAGTAAACTCCACAAATTAGGTTGAAATTGAGTATCACTCAATTAATCATAATATATGATTAATGAATCATATATTCTGGCCTTTTAGACAGCAATCTTCCTTATTTCTATTACTCACTTTGGCACAAATATTTGGTCTCCATGTTTCCCACACAAGAAGAATTCATAAAAACGCTGTGTTGCACCTCTTCTTCCCAATGGTTATTCTTTTTCCGAAAGGTCTGGTTTACCTTACAAGAAAGCTTTAGTATCTGAAGCTAGGTATAATTGTTATTTAAGTCACATTTCTTGGTGCATCAATGAAAAGGCGGAACAGTACTATATACAGCAGTACAGAGAGCTTAATCAGACTCTAGACTCCACAATGAGCAAATAAAAGTGAGTATGCCATCAGATGTGGATTTAGCCTAAGGGTTCAGAAAGGATTTATAGTAGAACTGAAATCTACAAAAAACTTGCATTGTCTGTTGACTGGCCACAGAGATGACCTTCAGTACATGATCATCAGAAAACAATACTGTGAAAGATATGTAGATTGAATAAACCAGTCAAAGGGACAAAATTAAGTTTCAGGGGAAAAAAACAAAACAAGAAAAGGTTGGAAGATGGAGAACTGAAAGAATCTGAAGTTGAAAGAATCTGCTATAGATATAAAAAGGATAATACGGTGGTTATAACTGGTAAATATACTATAGGGAAAATAATTTTCATGTTTTCATACACACAGTAACAAATCCATCAGTCTTGTCTGATGATAGACTTCTCTCTGAACGTCCTTGGGGTGAACATCACTGCTTTGTAAAACTGGGCAAAAATAATTGACAAACTAGAAAAATTTGGATTATTTTTGGAATTTTTTTTGCCACTTAAAATTTGGGTTGATGCGTCAAGCCTGACTGCTGGACCTCTTCACTGTAAAGTTGTCATGTTGTCTGTACTTTTACATTAATAATACAGTTCCTGAGTATCTACATTGAACCACAGTTATTAAGAGCCTCCTACATCATTACAGGGCAACTTTGTCATAAAACCCACTAATCTTTATTTCCAATACTACAAAAAGACCCCAATATCTTGTGGTAACTCACTCTTGCAGTACATGTCCTTGTGATTCCAGCACTTAAAGCTGGATAACTAATTCAGGTCACATAATTAAACTTGCCTGAATTTGATTAATTATAAAAAAATCCCCCTGTAAAGCAGGTAAGCACTACTGCATGGCATTTAAATACAATATCATTACAGAAACACAAATTGCTTCTTAATTGTGAAGTTATACAACTGCTGCTGTTCAAAACTATTAGCACATATCACCGCATGACCTTGTCTGAGTCCAAATACACAGAGAAACATCTGATGGGATAATGTGGAGACGGCTGCTTAAATGCTGCTGTTTACAAGACTGTAGAGTCTAAATTCTGTGCATGTTCTTTGTTGCTCCATAATCTCCTGTGGCTTTATGAGTGTTTTTTTTTAATGTGTGTTATATTAGGAACCTTTCCCACAGAACTATGTGTGAGAGCTGGACTCCATACTGAAAAGCACACTTGAAGATCTGGATGCTTTGACATCTGAAGAAACTAGTCTAATTTCCTCATGATTTCTTGGAGATATTCTGAATATTTTTCAGAAGCCAACATTACAGGTAAGTTGCTCACAAAACCATAGTTACTCTTAATACAACTGTGATCTTACTCCTGTGTTTGTTAAAGCATGTCTGTTACCATCACTTCATGAGCTGATATGACACGATACTATTATGGTTATGAATGCTGAATTTCTCTAATGATGATGATATTCCAGAAATAAAAAAATATGAAGCTCAAAAAATGGATTATGAACTCTCCCAGTCAGACACACATAACTGGAATGACATTTTCTCAGAAGGTTTTATTGGGAAAGTTATCACTGACCTTTTCATTTTCCTAGAATAGACGTACCCAGTGGGTTGCAACAGCATAAGAAATAAGGTTTTTATCCAACCATTTTAAAACTGTAATACTGCAAAAGCAGACTCCAGCCACATTGCTGCTGTAAAGGCCAGAGATGCACCATACAAACTGATGCTCTAAGAGAGCAGTTTTAAAAGTTGGCAGCTGGTATGTTTGTGCTATCAATTTATGTGAACGATGCCAACTCACAGAGTAGCAATATAACTTACCTAGCCAAGGTAGTTCTGTAAAAACTGACTTAGAGATTAGTCTGTTTCATGTGCCTTCTTCTTGTTGGAGTACATTACTCCAAAGCAGAATATATGCAACACTTATCAACAAGTGAACAAACGTGTAATACCTTTTTTGAACATATTAATATTCAAAGCCTCTAAGTTTATTTCAAAATCTAAGGTGACAGATGTGTGTGCTGTCAAAAGGCAAAAGGCTGGCACTTAAGGAGAGCATCCAGGTGCTTTTTCTACGTTTCATCATTAAGAGAAATATCCAGAGCACCCACATGCAGAATGATGTTTACACCATGTGAATCAATGCAATTTGGCATGCACAGGCAGCTGGAAGAAAGGAACACCCATCCAAAAGGTATAGATATACAGGAACACATACCTGTACTAAAGGGGAATCAAAATAGAGTGTTTAGGCTAAGTCTCTACCAAACACAGGGGTTACTGATTATTAACATAAGCAATGCACACTTGGAGATTACTGTGTCTACAAACACAAGGTTGTAGTATATGCAGGGTTTTCTTATGCTTTAGATGCAAGTGGAATAAATCTTGTGATGGTTCTGAATTTTAGGATCGGTGATTTCCCACGTCTTTTATTTCTATATCACAGATAAAATTTTCCTTTGTGCTCTCAACACTGTTTTGTTGCATCAGTGCTTCTTACTGCTTTACGAAAAATTTGCATTCATTGATAATGTTGGTTCACTCTAACTGCTATACTGAGCTTTGAACTAATTGCTCTCAATTAATCTGTTCCACTCTTTGATAGCTTATTTATCAGATTGGGAAAGATAGATTTAATGGTGCTTGCTGGAAACAAGTTCTTTAATTGGTAATACCTGAGTGCTTAGCTCACTTCGTGCTCTAGCAATTAAGGACAATTTGGAAAAGCGTTTTTCCCCCTACTATTGTCTCCTTGATTAGATATCCAAAGAAGCAGACAAAACAAATGACAACACCACCTAGCAATATTGGTTCAAATAAAAGCCCAGCAGCCGAATTACTTACTATGAGAAATGTGAACCATCCCCATCAATTCCAATGCTCTGTTACATTCATTTTGCTGTATCTTTGCCTCCCAAGTAGGTAAATGGCAAAATTTCTTTCAAAATGCATAGCTCTATGCCTGCCTCTATACAATTATCCCTTTCCACAAATAAGCCAAATCAACAGAAGAAATTATTTTTCTTGATTAAGCTCCCACATTTCTCTTGGGATGAAACAAAACAAACAATTAATCTTTCCTTATATGTTCTCAGAAGAACCTACATCCCTTAAATGTACAATAACCAGGGTACCTGTGGCAGGCAGTCGGCAGCAATTAGGCTTGTGCTGAAAACGAATGGACTAGAGTCAGAATGCCTAATCTGCTGAGAGTTTCTACAGGAGGGCAAGGTTAGACCAGGAAAATTCCCTTGCTGTGAAAACACTGTTAAAAATTACCACCTGACTTCAGCATAATTAACAAGGTTTGGGAATTTATATGAACTGAGTAATTGAAAAGAATTAGCAAGAGATATATACATTAATCTTCACCAGTTACAACATGCCTAATGAAATTAAAGGTTCTACTTCTGCTTCACGCTTTGTTTCTGCAAACTTTTTTCATCTACAGAAGAAAAAGTATATTAGATAAAGACAATGATAATTATGAGAAATTTAAAAGAAGAAACTGCACCATGAGCCTCCATTTTTACATCAATACTTCTTGAAAATTTTCTTATATATAATTCACAGTTTTTATCATAAGTAACCCTGGAAGTTTCTTATTTTAACCTTTTCTAAGTCGACAGGAAAAATCCGTATCAGAGTTATAAATTTAGGCATCATTCAGTAATGTGTATTTATTTGCAAATGTACCTGCACAGAAATCCAAGCCTATCTCAGTCAAAAAATTCTGCAGTGAATGGGTTTAGTGTAAAATGAGCTTTTTTACACTTAACTAAATCTATATTATATTTGGACAACAGAGACAACAAGCAGGTAAAAAAAAAAAAAGACAATCAATAGTGATGTGGGTAGAGATAGACAATGTTAGAGAAGATAACAAGCATTTGTAATTCTCCTAAGCTACCCATGACCACAGGACCTTCCCCCCTTAGTTCACTCTGAAATCCTACAACATCTTTCAGAAAGGAGTCATGTAAGACTGCATAAATGCCAAGAAAAGGCAGCATACACACACACACGGGAATTATGTCTAATGCAGGAACATTCAATTTACTGCAGAACCAAAGGAAAAGGCTCACTGACCATCCTTCCACAACGTATCTGAGGAAGACTACTCGTCTCTTCCTCTGCTCACCTCTCTTAGCTACTGATAGACTAGCTCTCGTATTTTGCTTAGCACTCCTTCTTGCGAAGAATTTTTCTGTTCCACTGCTCCTTCCTTTCAACATCGAAAGCAGAAGGTCAAGAATTACTGCTTATTTATTTCAATGTATTTCTGGTAAACCCCTGTGATTAGCCACAGCTTGCTGGTTTTTTTTGTTTGGGGTTTTTTTCAGAAAGGTCTATGTTAAATGATACAAACAATGTTAGACAATAAAGTTATTATGGCACACTAGAATCAAGCTTTAATTCAGCTTTCCTATGTATAAGGATTTATTTAACATTGCTTACATATGTAGCATGGTCCTACACTACTTTTTCCCCCAGAATGAGTTCTTCATCCAAAGCACATAATAAATGGTTCAGTTATTCAGCATATATTCCATATTTTGTTTTCTTCCTCTGGCCTCCAAACACAGCCTGTGCCTTATGTGCAGATTCAGATCTTGCTGTGAAGAAAGAATTATTCACTTCTTCATGAACATTTTTCTCCTGCCCTCATGTGTGATTTATAAATGTGTAAAGAATGTTAATGGCGGATCTTCACCCACATAAAGAGTGCATGCAGAAGAATACTACCAGATTGCATAAAGTCAATGCAATCTAGGTCTAAACTACATTCTAATTTAGTGCTGTATACTACTGAATAACCTTAACAAAACGTAGTGTGTTACACTACACATGCAATAATAAAATACTCCTTCAGTAGAAAATAAGTTTATCCCTTTATTAGCAATTCATTAACTTTACCGACAAATCTTGAAGAAAAAGCCATTAAGATTAAACTTGCTTTGAAAGTCCAATTTAAAAAAGCAATAGTCATTTGTATACCAAAATATAAGAATTACCTTATGCAAAACAGCACAGAATAGGAATTGAAAATGTGTTTAAAATACTACGGATTGATTAAAAAGATGGGGGAAACCTGAGTCTTTCTACCAAACTTCAGGTGGTGATAATAGGACTGCAAGAATTACTGCTCCCTCCCTCCTTCCTACTTTACAAGAATTGACAAAAGTTTTTTGACTCACCTCCATCTTTCCCAAAGAGCTCAAGCAAATCTATTAAATATCTATTAAGGAAAAAGAAAATTTATTGCCTACACATCAGAGCTGCATTCAGGATAAGGAAGGTGACCACATTTTATTTCATCATGGCTAAATGAATTAAGTATCTCATACTTTTTATGGCTTTAGAAGGAATCATGGCTGTTAGAACAGTCATCAACAGACTACAGCAGTGTGCCAGCACTTGAGTTTTAATATCCCTAGTTTTGCTTTCATAGACTGTGACTTAGACAGAGAACTTAAATTTCTTTCTCTCTCCTCTTGAAATGTTTTTCAGCTATTCTGAGCATATTCAATCATGACAGAGACCATTTCTTACTGTATGGAAATGCACGATTAGTACAATTTGATGTTCATCTTAACTTGGGCAAAAGTGTGTAATACAATATCATTATGATACACAGCATAATGAAAAGAGAACAAGCACTTAGACATGGTTTCTAAACATGTCACAACTACTTATGTAAATTCTGTGCTTAACTAAGTAAAATTTATTTTGATCACCTCTAACACGTAAAAGTAAAATTAGAGAGTTCATGCAACACAATTCTATACAGCAAAACCAAACAGATTAGTGAAGATGAAGGAAAAGAAATATTAATCATAAATCACAACAGTTGAAAAGCAAAAACTGAACTCCTAAAACACAAACCAGGTAATTTTCTGAGCATGCTTGAAAAATGCTTTCATTCCTCATAAATCTCTACAGACAGACAGTTTTAATAAATGCCTCTCCTTTAAATTATCTACAGAATTATTTTGCTTCCCTGTTTTCTTTGGCTTTCTGCTTCCCCTTAACAAATATGCAATCCTGCATGTGTCAGGCACACTTCTTTAAAATCCACAGCCATCTAAACCCAGCTATGTATCTTTACCACCAAAGAAACACGTATGCACAACAGAATCTTAAAAAAGCTGGTCACAGCAATGATGGATTTAAGTTATTAACCGATCAAAAAAAGATGGATGGTGGTCTGCTTTTCTTAATCTACATCATCATCTAGATCTATTTAAGGATATGTGGTACACTAACAAACTTAGTTAAGGTTTCGATAAAATCAGTAGAATAATCTGCCCTGTTACATTGAGACTGTATCGATCAATAAAATCACTTGTACTAGGAAAGTACTGTTAAGTACTGACAAGCCCAGCCATTAATATTATTTAACACTCCGCTCACAATCTTTAATGAGGACAAAGAACATTTTGTCTTTTTATACTTATCATACCATTGCTTTTAGAACTCCTTACAGGAGCTGTTCAGCCTTGATTACTGCACACTAAATGGACTTAGAGAAGGAAGAGACTGAATAGTTTTGGATAATGGAGAGAATTTTCAATGTGATTCATAGATGTAGGTGATTCAACAGACTTTCCAGCAAAACATCAGTTAAATCTTATTTCACTGAATCCAACTTTTTTTTGCAACTTTCTAATGCTAGACCCTTTCCTCTCAGCATATTCACCCGCATTTAAAACAAAACTAGTTTCCAGAAACAGCAATCAGGAAGATAAGCATCTGTTCTGGACTTGATGGGAATTTTTTTTCTGCAAATAAGTCAATTTGATCTTAAATTAGTTAGAAATAGATCCTAAGAGTGAATGTGTACATAGGACAAAGGGAAGGACTGCCTCTGCAGAAACCTTTGTGGTGCCTAATGAATGATACAAGGAAGTCAAAGTGATTTCTATCCAGCTCCTGCTCTCAGACATGGGGAATGGTTAAATAGAAGCCTAGTGGGAAAAACCCCCACAGGTCAGGCACACACAGAATAAGGTGGAGAAGAAAAAAGTCCACATTTTGCACAAAACTTCTATAGCTAAAAATTTCAACCTCTGAATTCGGGTTTTAAGTATACAAGCAAGTATCTCCCACATGTAAAGCATCTGGTCTGAAAAGGCATTAGCCTTTACAAGTGGCTTTGCACAGCCACATGACCTGCATACCTCTATCTATCTCTATAGATACATCTCAATGATTCAAACATGTCTTCTCAACCATACAATTAACTCTTTTTTCTTTTAAGATGGTGTTCATGATACATACAGGGCTCAGTTCTTGAAAACACATTCATGTTTAAACAAATCTAATAACAAAATGAACAACAAGCATGTCTCTAATTACTGTAAGGATTATATAAGAAAGGTCATTGCTTCAGACTAAAGATCCATTTAAGCACTGTATCCTATATCCCAAAATGGTTATAAATGGATACCAAGAAAGAGTATAAATGTGCAAGACTAACGTGTAAGACATTTTTCTTCAAAACTCCATCAGCTTCAAAAGTTATTTCCAACTAGAGGGCCTTCTATGCTTGATATATGCTGTCCTTTCATACACCTTTCCAGTCTTCCAATTGAACTAACTCAAAATTTTGTGTTCACAACACCCTCTGGCAAAGGTACACAGGTATATGGGAACAATTAAATGCTTGATACAGAATATAAAGGAAGAACAATTGTAATGAATATTAACATTGACAGAAGGGATAAATGTGCTGAATGTGAACTGCACAGAAATAAAATTTAAGTAGTTGAAAGATCATTGAATAGCTCTAAGTTCATTTTGCCATTGCATTTCCAAAACTAAATAGTAACAAACTTGATCCATTTTTATTGGCCAAAAGCAATCAAATATCTCATAAAAGTGCATGTATCACACACAGATCTCAATAATTCTAAACAGCTCCAACAGCACCAGTTCACCTCTACAGACATTACATATGTAACATCAAAACCTGTTACACTTAGAAAGCACTTACAGATTACTTCTAACCCTAGAGAGCTGTATCATCTTAAGCCACACTCAAGATCTTCCTGTCTTTATATGAAGTCCTAGTTTTTGTTCTGCTTAAGAGAGCTCAGATAACTTTATGTATTATCATGGGACAATTTTTACCTCTACTTCACAAAGAGAAGAGAAAACAGTGAAAAACCATGTATATCACCAAGGATTTCTTTTCCTCAAATAAATTTATTTTCTTTTCTGATTCTTCTCCAGGCAAGAGAGTACTGAAGCAGGATTTCAGCTGCAGTTACAGAACAGGAGTATTTGGCTATTGAAAGGCAAACCTCTAGCAAACACACTATGTGGAGTACTTGCACACTGGCATCAGGAGCCTAGATGCCTCATCTTAGAGCAGAGATCTCTCCAGTCTTCCTGACAATGGACAAGGTTATAAATGGCTGAGTTCACATTCCTTCTTGTTAGAATAGCAAGATGTCAACAGAAATTGAATCAGTTAAGCAGTGAAGAACTAATGAAACTTCCCAAGAGGTGATAGAAAACTCTTTTTCTTCACAATTAGATAAAAAAACCTGAGAAATCACATTAACACAATCCCCAGAATGATAGTGAAAAGGGGCAATGACTGAAGCTCAAGGAATGCACAATTCTTATCCCCAGTTGCAATATGAAATGCTATATTAGGTCTGAAATGCTCTGCAACAAAGCTTTCTAATCAACAAAAAGAACCTTTAATATTTTTTTTAACTAAATCTAAAACTTTCATGAAGTAACATCACAAAACTAGATCAACTTAAGAGAAAACAGTACAAAAGTTTGTTCATAACCACTGTCCAGTCAGGAAAGGTTATTTATTTATTTAAACTTTACCACAAGGAATTATGTATCAATGCTTATTGAAGTAATTAAAGAAAATCATAGTGGCCCATGAAGAAATGACATCTTGAGCCAAATTTTCTGTATGATAGTTTTTCCTCTACAGTCACTAACTACAGAAATAGCTCATTTGTCTTCATTTTTTTTGCAGTTGCTGTTGAACTGTTCCCCCCAAAACAGTAAAAAAATGCAATACAATAACGTGTGCTTTTCTTCTTCATGTTTCTGATGAGCTTACTCATAAAGCAACGATACATTATTCATTATTACATGCACTGTTTTCCTAACTCCAACCTGCTGGAAACTAAGACAGCTAAGGAGTATAGGATTGGATTTTAATTTCTTAAAAGCAAAATCATAGAAGATATGGTTTTACTTATGTTTTCAGGAAGGATTGGTAGTTAAAATATTTTTAAAAGGAATTGCATTTTGAAGAATACTGAAATATAGGTCAAAGTGCTTCTCAGATCTCCAGATTATTTCCTTAAATGGAAAACAAATCTCTAGTCCAGTTTCATAAACGCCATAATTCATTTTTAAGATTTGGATTCCTGAAACTGCTGGAATGTTGAAGTTCATCAAGTCTTCACGTCTCACAGCCAAGGAGCACTTTAACCAATCTTATCTCCAGGAATCAGGACTGTTCTCTTTGTAAAAAGTTCAAGAATAAATAAAAGGCAAGTATGTTTTCTTGACCTCAGCCAAGAGAGAAATATTAGCTCTACATATTAACTCTGGTTAGAGACGTATGTACATAGAGACCATACATATATACAGAGCACTTCAGAAGGTCTACAGCTCTCTGTTTTATATTAGAGCCTTGCCAGTCACAAGAAGAATTTCTTCAGGTCATCCAGACCACATGAAATGACTTAGTACCCTGAAACTAACCAAAAATCTGGGCCTCCATCAAAATCTTTCCCTATAAGCAAATCATTTCAGTGAAGACTAGCAGCAGCTACAAAGTCTCATGCTTAGGTATGGGTGCCACTTCACAGTGAATTCTGTTAACGATGCTTGTTATCTTGTTGGACTGATGATATCAGCAAATGATGAGATTTCTTCAGCCCAAGGGGGCTAGAAAATATCTATTCCATTGAACTTTAAAAGGCAGACCTGTCAAAGGGCAAGTCCCTGGGGCAGACAGACTGGATGGCAATAACATCCAGCGTCAGCTTACTGGGACAAGGATATGACCTAACTCCAAATGAGCAGGTGGCTAGATCAAATTCTTCCCCATTACCAATTCACAGGAAATAAGCTCTGTAAGAACTGCTCCTCCAATAGTACATCATATCAAATGTATTTGTAACAAATACTGATCTGATCCAACGCAGCTGCAGGTGCTTTGATAGCCAATTAGATAAGGTCCCTCCAGCGCCACCCTTAGGAATCCCACCAATGTCTTCAATGCCCAAAATAAAACCCCAATGATCTGTTCACTTGGTCCATCTACAAAATTACTTATTGAACTCCTACACAGTAAAAAACTATGGAAGAGGGAGCTTTTCAAGTGATTTATATCTTCTTTAAATACACATACAAACTAACTTCTGTATTGCTTTGTGATAACAGTCAGTCCAAGACTGGACAGTGGATGAAAAAAAACACAAACCAAACAAACACCATCCAGAAGCTACAATACTGGTTATCAGCCTGCTCCATCATTTTCCACACTTACCTTCACCTTCTGATACTTTCAAGCAAATACATTTATCCATGCTCACTACTATGAGGAGTCACTTTTCAGTGCAGGTCCTTTTGGCAGCCCTTCTCAAATTATAGGCGCCTTATACAACTAGCTGCTTAAAATCCTTATCTTCTACCTTTCTTCAACACCAAACTCCTCAGGAAGCTCATCGAGAGAAGATATTTCTAACCATAATCTAAGTTCAAATCTTGCTGCAGTCTAAAACTACTATCAAGACAGATTTTTGTCAGCAATAGTGTAACCCAGTGATTTATTTTCCAAATTTTAAATCTAAACCACCTGGATTCTCATCTCTGCTCAACTGCCAGCTACAAGCTCAGATATACAAATAAGTAACTATAAAGTTACCTAGTTGATGGCCACCACAAGGTAATAAAAGCTGGTTTAGTGCTCTTCTACTGGCAGTAACAGGCATTTTGAGATTTAGAGGAGACCGAGGGGAGACCTCCTTGTGGTCTTCATCCTTATGAGGGGAAGCGGATGGGCAGGCATTAATTTCTTCTACGTGGTGACAGTGACAGGACTCAAGAGAATGGCCTGAAGTTGTGTCAGGGGAGGTTTAGGTCAGATACCAGGAAAAGTTCTTCATCCAGAGGGTGGGTGGGCACTGAACAGGCTCCTCAGGGAAGTGGTCACAGCACCAGCCTGACAGAGTTCAAGAAGCATTTGGACAATGCTCTCAGGCACATGGTGTGACTCTCGGGGTGTCCTATGCAGGGCCAGGAGTTGGACCCGATGATCCTTGCAGGTCCCTTCCAATTCACCTTATTCTGTGATTTTCTTATTTAGCAAAGACTAAACCAGCTCAGCTTGTCCTTTGTGCTGTAGATTAAGATCATGCACACAGACATTTACCATGATCAGCAGAGGTGCAATAGCTTATTTCTTCATACTAATTTGCTTGAATGTTTGGGGCCACAATCTGTCATTCACTTATCTTTGCATCTGTTTCCTCATTAATAAATTAAACATAATCTTTCTTTCCTCTTGTCAGTCAGTTGATTGTTCTCAGTATTCACAAGGACTCTGTAAATATTATTATACATGCAGTTGAATTACTAAGCATATTACTGCTTCTAGTCAATTGTTTCACAGTATTAAAAACAGAAGTTGCAAATTCCAGTCAAACTTGTAAAATACAAAAGTCTTACTTAAAATAGTATAAGATAAATCATTATTTCAAAATTCCATGAAAATTGTTCTATTATAACAAGAAAAAGTCCTGACCCAACCTTTCAAAAACAGAAGTAAAATAAGCAATCTGATGACTATTAGCTGGCAGTGGCTACTGATACATTAAAAAAAATTACTCCTTGTAGCTCACAATTTAATAATACTTCATTTATTCATAATTTTTGCTACTCTTCAAAAAGATAAAATGAAATGTTTCTGAGCTCCTGTCCATCCACTCCAAGAAACAAACAACCTGTGCTGAAAGGATTTAAAAGGGCGGTTTCATCATGAAAAGGTCACAAAGAAGTAACAAGGTGCTGGCACTTTCTGTCTTAGACAGGGAAATGTCTTGCTTTCTTTACTACTTAATAGAGACTGACTATCTACTACTCTCATTTCATGTCAATATTTTTATCTGCATTTAATTATAGAAGACTACTTAGTTAAAATATATTAAGAACCCAACATGACTAGACCATGTCAGGTACAGGTCTGTATTTGACAGCCATCTGCATGGCATGCTAAAACAAATTAATTGAACCTAACATCTACGTAATTGCTCAGTCTTGGCATAATGTTCTGGCTGGTTTTATACAAAACAAATAACGACTGGCATGACTTCATAAAGCTTTATCTGCTGCACAAATGGTTGGCTACAAGCACCACCACTGACCAGTGACAGTAGCAGCCAAACAGCTCCTGCAGATTAACTGTCAGTAGTATCACCTGAAAATATGTTTGCAATGTTTTACATACATGGTGTTAAATAAAAAACTGATCATGTCTCATGAAATTGTAGTACATTCTTGCACTGTGTTTTGGTAAATGCTTGGCACTATTGAAAAACATCTGATAACCAAAGTGCCTTTATATGAACTTTTCATTGTCTAGAATCACGCCCTAATTATCTTAAAAGTTAAAATTTCACTGTTGATTAATTCTGCTTTCTATTAGCAGAAACAGAAATTAATTACTTTGACAAAAGTATTAATGATTTTCTTCTTGTTTAAATTAGTATGCACATTAGTATGGATATAACTTAGAGGCTTGTCATGTTTTAAATAGATGCTGCCCAGCAGTCCCTTCCAACCTAAACCATTGCATATTCCTAACAAGCCAACAGCAACTGAAGAGAGGAACAGCTAATTAAATGTGCAAGACTGCAAAAGAACAAGAGTTGACTAACTCTTCCAGTAGGGGGAGATGTTCTTTTACAGTTTATCAGCAATTAAAAAGTGATAACCAAATTACCTCTGTATCTTTTTAACGAAATCAACTGCTTAAAACAAATTGGTACATGTAGTACCAATTGGTAGTAATTATGTCCAAAAGAAAGTTGTATGGAAATCAGAAAAAAAAAATTCACTGCAAGTGGCTGATATGAGTAAAAATAGAAGACTGTTATTCTTGCCTTCCTCCCAAAACAATTATGTTTTGACACATTATTTCTATGATCCCTTTCAGTAAAACAGCATTTGCATTAGTGCAGCTAAAAGTGCAGTGCACTGGGAACATGTTTACAGTAACACCCTCATCTGGCTTTGCCACCAGAGAAACAGCTGTGAACCGATACCACAGGGCATTTTCTAAAGCCCTGTGACAATACAAATTCCATTTATTAAAAATGAATGGGATTTATTCCTGATATATTTAGATGTCTATACAACTGCATCATTCCTGAAGACTCTTGTTATTGTCTATATCAAAATCATGACCCATCTAGGTAGAATCTAAGACTTAAAATGCAAATGTCCAAATCAACTGAGATTAGTATGAGATGACAGGTGCCTATTTCAGCTAGAGGAACAATTCATGTACAGCAGAGGGATATGAATTTTATGAGCTGATGCTTCTCAAGTCTGTCTAAATAGAGGTGAGCTAAAGAAAGACTCCTTATATTTTTCCTGCAACACTTTTGATTGGTACAGTCAGAACAACTTTGGAAAGAACAACATTATTTTCCCCATTTTAGGCAGAGGAAAACAAAGGCTCACTAAAGTCAATCAGCAGCCCTTGGAAAAATCGGGAAAAAAAACGCAAAACAGTCTAGTTTTCTAGCTGCTAGTCCTGCTAAGTGAACAGAAATCACCACTGCTGGTAAGTGTCCAGATCATTTTCCACCTCTAAAATTACCTATCAGTAAAACGTCACACTTCATATTTTCTAATGCTCTGAAAACAGATGCTGCTTTTACTTTCAGCAGGCTGCAAGGAGACCCACCTGCAAGTACAACTCCAACCCTTGTCGTCGCTGCTCCAGGACCTTGGGGACCCAGTTTCTCACGTGCTTTGAAGGGATCTCTGGAGTTCTTATGAACTTCTTGAGCTGCAAAAAAAAAAACCAAACCAATAAATAAAAAGGAAACAACATAGATTGAAACAAAGTATAATAATGTCTCTTTAAAATAAACAAGTTTCTGTTAGAGATATACAAAAACCTATGCATTAAGGACAACAGCACGGAAATGAAGTTACTTACAATCATCTCCCTGAAATAACAGCAGATGTCATACCCACAGGGTGCAGTTAAAAATCTTCCCATTCAGTTGCCCTGGACAGTAAAGACGAACCCTACTAAAATTTTTTGTCACTAACAGCCTGAAAATAAAATGGCAACCACTACATAAGAATACTTGAAATTGGAGTTTCCCAATAGTCTACTTGGGACGATACCTCACAAGATCACCATGACGTAACCAGAAATTACCTTGCTAAGTGCAGTGAACACACCATGATGGCTTCTAACTCCAGATTTAGGCAACTATGAACAGGTGTGAGAAGTACAGGGAAGAGTGCTAACCATCTCTCTGGAGAGTTGGCAATCCATGCTCTCAAATTGTACCAGCAGATTGACAATCTGTGTTTAATACCTTACACAGAGAAATAGCAAGATTGTCACTGAATATATTTTGAAGAGAGCTCCATAACTATTCCTCTAAAAATTCCCACAGGAAAGCTTATACATGTATCTATAGAGATCTATATATAACATGTATCTATATAGATCTATATGTATATATATACACACACACACATGCATATATATTTTATATATATGCACAGTTTTGACTGTGTATAGATAGACACAAACATACAACCTGACAACACTAAAAATCCTCTTCCTAGAGAAACATTTTTTTTCAATACCAAAAACCATGAATGTTTTCCTCAAAACTACAGAGCAAAAATAATAACTGAAATAGACTCCATTGCGTTTTAATAGAAGGTGGCATTCTTTCTGTTGGATATTGCCTCTGAGTAAATCTGAGGCAAAGAATGCAAGGAAAGAAACTCAAAATTGACTTTGACATGCATACCCATGGGAGACTAAGAATTTACATTTCATCTTTGAGCTTGCTGAGATGTCACTATAGGAAAAAGCAGTGGCAACATATCAACGTCTCTGCAATCACAAGTACTGAAGCAGCAGCCGGGAAACCTCAATTGCTCTGGAAATATTTTGCAACTTCCTTATATCTTAACAGTGCTAAATTACAATTAAACGTGAAGTGAGAAAAACAACACTCCAAAATAAAACTCCAAACCTAGGTACGTTTACTGGCTGATCTTAAAGAGAGAATACAACCCCCCGTTTTTCCCTCTAAATTGATTGGGGATGTTGAAGAAACTACGGTCACCACTGTTGTGAACTATGACAGCACCTGCAGGTGAGCAACAAATGAGGAGAATGCTCCAGATGAGTGCAGACAAATCTGAAACTATAAAAGCATCCACCAAGACCTACTGCTTACAAGATGATTACTCTCTGGCTGGTAACTCAGCTGATGATTAACAATCCTTTTGTGCTCTGTGGCCCTGTTACATATAAAACATCCAAAACACAATTACTTAATGTGCAGGCATAGATACTGGTTTTAAGTATAAAGCCAATATTACACAGATATACAAAGAATATCTTTGTATAGATACCTTTGTACGAAGGCCACTTTCTTGTGCTTACAGTAGTCCAGTCATACATATTGCTATAAATAATTATAACAATGTCGAAGAATACTAAGCAAAGCCACATATGCATTAGCTGTATTGCTTCAGACTTGTCCCGACACAAACACAGTTATCTGAGGACTATTATTGCCTATAATACTTTCCTGTCTGTAACACTGACCTAATGCCTGTTGACACACTGTGACCTCTATTTCCTGAAAGACTTGAAGATGGCTCACATTATCAAGTAAAGAGTTATTTGTCCAATTGTGAAAAGACAATATGATCTAGAGTATACACTAGTTATTCTAAAATTATAGACAACTTGCAAAACAAGATATGTCAAACTTCAGATTTTTGCAAATTTCACTGCAGTAGTTTCAACACTGTCACCTTCTAGCATTATTGTACTTAAAAGGACTACCGATATTTAATAATGGATAAGAAAATAAGTATAAAAAGATATTTGTGAATAAATATAAACAAATTGTTGTATTTTTAACTATGTTATACACCTTGAAATAATTTAATTCTTGCTAAAATACCTTTCCACATGAGTATAATAGCACTTTTGTTCAGATTTACATATAATACTGTAATGTGAATGGTGCATAGCCTGACAGGCAAGGTTTGTTGTTCATAATCAGGGCAAAGCATAATGGCCTATGCAAACTATTTCATAGAAACCAACAGCTGTGGGTGGTTTCTGTCAAAAGAATAATTTGTACTACTGGTGTAACATGGCAGTCTCGAAAATATTTTAAACCTTTGCCACTACAGTCAGATTGCACATGAAGTGGGGCTTTACTCTTTCACACAACTGGAATCTATGAAAGATTGAACCCAAGAAGGCGGGAAATCCAGACATGTTCTTGGAAACGGCTTTGTTTAAAATATATAATTAATCAAAACATTGATTGGCATTCTTATGAATGATGTCTTCTGTGAGCAACAGTCTTCCTTCCTCCACACAATGCCAGTGAGGCATGCTCTTCTCCAGCACAAGGCATGATCTCCTCATCAGTCTCTACATCCATTTTCTACCACAGCTGTTCTCTACAGAAGCTTTGTTTCTCCTACTCACTACAGACATCTCCAACATTAAGGGCACCTTGAATATGCAGCAAGTCTAAAGAGACCTTTCCAACTGCCATGTACTCACAGCAATTTAGAATTAAATGTACATTTTAAATTAAAGGGGAAGAAAGGAACTAAAGATAAATACCGCATTGGCATGCTGATAGCAAACTGATGCAAATGCTTTCTCTAGGACTTCTATAACACTGAAAGCACTAAGACAGGTTCAGAGCACAAGCTGTTCAACAATACTAACGAAAATTTTACAACTTCAGAAAGTAAGACTTAATAAAAAGGTATATTGCTGACAAAATATGCTCTATGTTTTGCATCTCTGCAGGGGACAAGCAAGGAAAAGTCTCTATCCATTTTCAGAGTAATAAAAACAGACAGCAAGTGAATGAGAAAATGAAACAAATTGAAATGTGGTGCAAAGGTTAGAATATCTGTTTTTCAAGTTTGTTTATTTTGCTGCTATTTCTGCAGAGAGAGAAAGGGGGCATCATTTATGATTTTTCTGGTGTTCTAAGAAGAAATCTCTGCAAAAGGAGTTATTGCAGTGAAAGTGGTGTACAAGAAGATAAATCTGAGAATGAAATTGCAATCATTTGTGGCTTTTATGCGGAGTAATTGTGCAACTCCAGAAATTACAGTGAAGTTAGACCTGCTGTCCCATCTGTCTGGACAGAAGGCCAGTTATGTGATGCAGAGCCTCCACCAGTTCTGCTACCTGTCCATCCTGTGATGGGCTGAGAACAAGCCTGAGTAACCCCTCTGCTTGGGGGATCGTGTCAGTCCTGCAATCGTTGCAGCTGGATGACGACTGTGTGGAGCATGTCACCACACCTCTACGACATGAGTCATCCACCAGGTAAGAGTGGCTCTGGGACATCCAGCTGCCCATGAGCTCCATCATGCTGGAACACTGCAAAGGTGGAGAAAGCACTCAAGAAGGAGTGCTCAGGTGTCCTGTGGGTGGCATCCAGCCTCCAAGCTCATTGAACCAC
The DNA here is from genome assembly GCF_009650955.1 of Corvus moneduloides. NCBI lineage: Eukaryota > Metazoa > Chordata > Aves > Passeriformes > Corvidae > Corvus > Corvus moneduloides. The sequence continues at coordinate 48,512,570 of NC_045511.1, forward strand.
TTCCAGAACCATGCAATTCTCCTCCAGACCCTGCAATCCTGGATCCATCAGGAGATGGAGATGTTTGGCAATAGTGTTGGAAGAGTCATGGTGGAAGACACTATCACAACTGTTCAAATCAAACACAGGATGGATGCAGAGCTGCTGGGCTGGATGCTGGGGGTGTCCCTCCAAAACTGCACAGTGACATTCATGCAGCAGCATGCACGTGTCGCTGTGCAACACAGCAGCAGAAATGCCACCTTCCACTGCTGCTGCTGGGGATCCTGGCAGCCACCCCTCTGCTCCCGTTGCTATTCCTACAGAGCAAGAAGGGCCCCAGGTTGAATCAGGTAAGGCTCTGCACAGGGCTGCCACTTCCAGATGGCACAGTAAATGCTCCTCTGAAGGGTCACAGCAACTCCTGAAGAGAAGGGAAAGAGACCCCCAAGGCTCCTCCAGCAAACAAGAGCCCAGCACCACGTCAGTGATGTTTGGAAGGTGCCTTGGAACATGGCTAAGGGAGGACTGGGCCATCAGCTATGGCATGTGCCAGCCCTCAAAAGATCCCAGCCCCAACTATCCAAATAAAATAAATGCACAAAAATTACAGGAAAAGTCTCAGTGTTACTAACAGTGAAGATTCTATCCTCACCCTTTTTTGCTGGGTAAGATGGAATGTTAATGCTGATGGGTCCTTCTGCTTGTGCCAGGTAGTGTTGCATTGTTTCCCTAAAGGCAAGCACTGCCCAGCTCCACACCTGCATCTCTGCAGCTGGTTCTGGGACAGGTGTTTCCAAGTGGCAGTCTCCAAAGCCAGCTCCTGACCCGTGGCTCATCACCTGGCCTCCGCTTCTCTGTACCTTCCGCCCCATATCCCTGGGCTCTGCTCTCCTACTAGCCTGCACTGCCTGGTGCAGCCTTGCTACGGTAGCGTCCAGATCTCTCCTCTTGCCTTGAGTCACAATTTGGTGCTTCTCTCTACATCACCCCAGAGTCACACCCTGCCACAGCAGCAGCCCCAAGGAGGGGAAGTACAAAGTCCTGGCACTGCGAAGGGACAGCAACAGATGAGGCAGCTGCTCAGATGATGAGCAGCCTGGGAAAGGCTTCTGCCCACAACCACAGACTTTCTTCTCCCTCTTCCAGATCCAGCCTTGGTGTTGGCATTTCTTCTCTGCTTGCAAAGGACCCATCTGCAGGTGCTCAGCAGATAGATGCCAAGTGGCTGAGGAAACTGAGTTTGCTTAGTTTGGAGAACAGGATGATGAGGGGTGACCTCAGTGCTCCTGGAGGAGCGGAAGTGGAGCAGGACATGCTGAGCATTTCTCCCTGGGATCCACTGACAGGACATATGGGAATGGCTCAAAGCTGTGCCAGGCGAGGTTCGGAGTAAATATCAGGAAACATTTCTTTACCAAGAGGGTGATCAAACACTAAAACAAGCTTCCGTAAGAGATGGTTGATGTCCCAAACCTGTTGGGGACATTTGAACAATGCCCTTAATATAATGCTGTAACTTCTCATCATCCCTGCATTGCGTAGGCAGTTGGATGGTATAATTGTTTTATGTCTTTTCCAACTGAAAATGCTCTAAATATTTCTAATTCTAATTCTATACTACACTGCATTATACAATACTATACTAGTCTAACAATAGCAGACTGCCTACTTGGATAGGGTGCATTTTAAAGATATAAATCCTGATTTTTCCCTCTTAATGTTTCCTAGCCTATTTCATTGTATAAACTCTATTCATCTGCTTTACTTTCAATTACAAAATTATTCTCATCTGTAAAATAAAGCACTCATATATCACAAGGCTTAGTGGTGAGTGAGTGAGTTATTTTACTGTTTCTGACACTGTTGCTTATTTAATTTCATATTCAATGTGACAATATCTCAGACATATCCGTATTAAAACAATAAACAAGGAAATGAGTATTAATAAGTGGTAGATGATATCACTACTGAGGTAAGAAGCAAATAGGCAAGAAGCACTAGCACATCTTAATTATGGTGCAGTAAAGCAAAATGCTCTTGTATTCGGACTTTTGATGGCCAACAACACAGATGGATCAATAGCTGCCTTTTGCTCAGACAAGTTTGCTTAAACCTGTACACCTGAGAAGCCTGGCAAAATCACCCTCTGTAGCACCAGGTAAATGCTTCTTTCCTGAGATAATTCAGGACCACCAGCAAACACACTGGTGGGAATAAACTCCTCTGATATGGCACTGGCAAGAGCTGTAAATACCCATGTTGATCTCTGTTGTTTGCAGAGCAAGCTTTTCCATAATGAAAGCAAGCAGCATCAGTCAAAATAGTTGATTGTGCCCATACTCCACTGCCACTCAGACCTACAAACCAAAAGAAGTTTAGTTGACCCAGATCCTAAGACTCAAGCTCTTCATTACAGCCCCACTGCTGGTAATGGGCTGCAATGTTCCTCCAGAATTCTCCTTCACAATACTTGGCCTCCATAAAGAAGAAAAAAATGTAAAGCTTGCCTTTCAGCTGCACAACTGCACAGCAGCATCCACTTCAGCTTGGAGAGAAGAAACCACGCTTTTTCCTTAACATTGGTCAGACCAATTTAAAGAAGTATTAGTGGATAACCAGCCTTGAAAGTACTGAGTTCCCTTCTATATGTTACTAAGATGATTCGGTAGAGAAACTTAGCAGATATTTTATATTACATTAATTGAGATGGTTTACTCAGTCATTTTCGTATCTGGTTTCCTCAGGTACAAAAGTTGTTTCTTCAGCTTTACATGGCAGGTTAGCAATACAATCTATAGAACTAACAAATTATTTGCCCAACTGGAATAAAAAACCCCACTGTATTTATTTGCGGTTGGAATGTGACTTATTTCGTGACTTTACAAGAAGTCACAACAGACAGCATTTTAGCCATACAGCATGTAAACAATAATCAAAAGAAAAGGAGACTTAGTAACACATGAGAAATCAAATCTACAAAACAGAGAAGAAACTGAGTTAGTTAGGAATTAATTTCTAGAGGTATGAATCAAAAGATGTATTTAAGATAAACCATGTATAGTAACAATTACAAGAGAGAGGAAAACATCACAGAGAGAAAACAAAGCTACAGCTTGTAAAGAAAAAGGTCAGTACCTTTTTATGAAGTGCATGGAATTCACTATACCTCTTCTCCACAAAATGTTTCCTTCCACTCATCAGGACTTCTATTTTAAAGACCTGAAAATTATAAATAATAAAAAAAAAGGTAATGTTACTTGCACAAACAGTTCAGTGACATGGATGTGACTGCACATTTTACCACAGTCATTCTAGTAAGTAGTGCCAAAAAAACCCAAGGTCCCTCATGAGTTGCAGAAGTACAGCAGTGGTTAGTGGTAAACATGGCTGAATCTTCTGTTAACAAGTTTGTTCAACAAACATATAAAAAGACAGCTTAAGCCTGGGCTATATGCTTTACATTAAAATTAAGCATTAAAATACCTACAGTAAATATCTATATTTACATTTTTTTCTGGTATTAAAACATCAGAAAGATGTAACATACTTTGAAGTAATTAAAAAAATAAAAAAGAATGGTAGGAAGAGAAAAAAAAACAGGGAGAAAAGAAATAGAGTTTCATTCTTTTTCCCTTCTTACAATATAGTGTACTAATACATTCACACATGTTCAGTAAGAGCTGGATAATATATGCATTATGGTATGCATGGAAATAGAGAAATAAATGCAAGCACCATACTGTATGTTAATTTCCTCCTAACCTACAAATTCATCTCTAGTCTCAATGGAACTTGTGCTACGTACACTCTAGGAAAAAACAGAACAAAACACAAACATGGCAAATGCTTGTTTTCCTTGTGTGATACATGTGACAGCTTTTGTTGCTGCCTATGGAAGGTTGAAAGGCCAGGAGAAGCAGCTCTCTGGATCCACTAATTAGTAGCCACTGACATGACATTTTCTTGATTCTCAGGTCAGCAGGTCAGTTTTGAGGGCAAGTGATGAGAAATATTTTGAGGTACTCAAGAAAATATGGTCTGTTAAATGAAGACAAAATCAGCAGAGAAGTAATACAGAAAAGGTGCCTGTTCTATCTAGGAGTTCTTTGTTTTCTGTTTTGCTCAGAAAATGCTGGAAATAATTATCTTCAGGACAATGAGAAACAATGTTCAGCACAGATGATCACATCAAGACCCAAAACTTAGCCAAATAAAATGTTCTTTGAAATAAATTTGCAAACAGTGTTTGTGCCTGAATGCAGAAAAAAGGCTTTTCTGTCACAACATGCCCAGCTAGCATTGATCAGAGCAAACACTGAGATACTGTACTGGATAAACACTTCTATTGTCCACTAGAACCTGCCTTTCAGACAGGTCAAAATGCTAGGGTTTTCACTGACTAGTCAAACAACATTAAAAACAGACAGCGTTTTATTTAACCCAGACTGAAATGCTTTTACCTTTGTTTGAATGCAGTATGGATAGGACCACAGTCATTTCACACCAATATTTACATTACCAAAATTCGTTTGGATGGCTGTAATAACTTGTGCTACATTCTATGTCTTCAAATAGGACTATGTCTGTGTCCTAAATGTATGAGCAGACAACCTTATTTGGGTGCACTGATTTTTTTTCCCCCCTCCTATCTATTTGGACTACTTTGGAAGAACAGCAAGTGGCTACATACACATGAAAAAACTCCAAGGCACCCTGAGGAATATTTTATAAGTTCAGAGTTGTAAAGAGAATCACATGCAAAGGAGAATCAGTGTAGACATTTTTCTTTAGTTAAAATTTAACATACTAATTAATTGAGAGGAAAATATTATTTACATTTCATATTCTACACACTATATGAAAGAAATAGTTCTGCAAGGAACAATTTGTTTTGGATTGCACAGGAACAAAGGAGTTTCAAGGATAACTTGTTAGAAAGAATGTATAAAAAACCATGAAAGTAGCTAAGTGAAAAGTGACCATGGGTGTCCAGCTAAGGTGTTGCACCAGTTTTGAATTTACTTGATATTATTGCTACACCTCAGTCTGCTAAGAGCCACTCACTACTTTAAGGTTAGCACTTCTGTCGGCTACAGGGTTTGCCAAGCAATTTGGAGAAGTCTAAGAGGCTCCTGCCTCAGCTATAAGCACTCCCTTGCGAGGTAACTTTCCTGTAAATCACAGGTTGGCGCCTGCAGTCCCATTTCGATTTTATTCATATGTCCACCTTCAGAGAAATAACTGTCCCTCTGAAATCTAAAAACCCATCCTCTCATAAAGGAGAATAGTTGGAATATGTGAAAGGAAATATACATCCCTATGTGGACCTTCTTTTCAAAGCATGTATCTATTTTGTTCTGTGTTTCATCACTTGTTAAGGAACCACATAAATGGCTTCAGAACACCAAAAATATGCTGCATTTATTCTTCCTCCTGTTTTAATTACAGTTTCATCATTTTTGCTAACATCATGACATTGAACAATATATTTGACAGTTACTTTCGCAGAAGATGCAAGAAGAAAGAAGCACAGCTTTGCATGCAAAGTAATGTTATTTCAAGATAGAGATACTGCCACCCTTACACCCCCCACTCCTTGCACCAGTATAGAGGCTTTAACTTTGCCCCTCACTACCCAGAGGCCTCAGATCCAGCTTTATGAGACACCTAAAATTTACAAAACCAAGAACAACTCTGCTATGCTTGAAGTTGAATATTACTGTTTGAAAACAAAACAGTGCAAATGATGTTTCTAATCTGTGGCACCTATACTTCAGACATATAAAGCAATTATAAATAAGAGGACAACCCAGAAATGTTTTTGCTTCATTTAAATCTAAATACTAAACTGATTTACAAAGTAACTTGTAAAGCAGAAATGCAAGTAACTGAAATAAAACAATTGTGTTTACGGACTTTGTATTATTTAATGACTTTATTTAGACTGCATAAATTCCAGGTTTTGCTCCTCACTATTTACCATATCAGAATTCACAAGAGCAAATTAAAAGCATATAAGTTAGTTTTTGTGCCACTGTTTAATAAAACAATGTGTGAAAGACAAAAAGATATATTAAGTTGGGAGAGAGAGATAGGATCTCTTCATGGATACAAAATAGCTACAGGCAAATCTTGTACAAATTTAACTGAGCAATTGCAGGCTCTGGCAGAAAAACAATGTAAGGAAACTGGTGAACATAGATGTAAGTGCCAAAATAAAGACGGAAGAACTATGGGGGGAAAATGCAACAGTGCTAGGAAATTACTTTTCTTGTAAAAATGTTAATGTTTTTTGAACAGATAACTCTGAAAAGATATATGACTTTTCATAAGTGACAGATAGTTAAATGAAAAATGCAAGAATAAGACAAACAAAATACTTTTCCCATAGTCATTGAAATGCCAGAAATTACACTGCACTGAACCATTTGCAGTTCACCCTGACTAGGACACAAGGGACCATAGATTTGAAGACACCAATTAGAAAACTCTAAGAGTACTTTGAAACTAGAAACATCTCAGTGTTCTTGGTTGCTGCCACAATAGTTACCAGTGATGTCTGCACATAGCTAGAAGATCATTACCCATTAAAAGCATTCTTCCAACAGACTTTAACCCACATAAATGATGTATGGGGCAAAAACCTCTGAATTGGATATCAGTATGAATAATGCCGATCTTTTAAACTAGCAGAATTGCACAGCTGCCACTGCAATTCATAACCATCAAACTTGTGACGAAAACTTCAGAAGAAGAATTCCTATGGTCTTCGTTAATAAAGTAGTAAAAACTTTCAGGTCCAAGTATAAAACAGATTTACGCATAATTTTTTTTCCTCTTCACTTTGTTCCAACTATATGGATTATATTCAGATGCTGGAAGCCATTTTCTTCTTTTCTTATTGTTAGAAACTATGCCTAATTTTGCCATTTTTCTGAATTTATCTGTTTCTGATCATTACCAAACCTCTAACTGAATGGTCCTTTTTCAATATTTTCAAGAAGAACACATTTCTCTTCTTGCTGCAGAAACTGGACAGTACCACATAGCAATTAAACTGGATTACATATGGGCAAAAAATTGGCACTGTATCACCGCAAATTTCGAGGACAGAAAGCACAAATGGAAAGAAACAGGAACTAATAAGATGTACAAGAATCGCCCATGGTGCCCACAAGTGCATATCATGAATTGAGGGTACCACTGACACTGCCCCCCTTCAGTTCTTACCTATGTCACATGTGTACATCAGATACAAAAAGACATCTTTTATCTGATAATTTGATGCAAAAATATGCAGCTCCAGTAACTTAGTCTTGAAAAATCATACAGTGATGAATTTAACAAAAAAATGAAGACAAGAATGACAAACATGACCCTGAGTAGGGATGAAAACTAAGAAGTATAGTAACATCTCAGCTTGTTTTTCTATTGCATAAGAAATATATAGATGACTGTCACAACACTCATGGAAATTATGTTAGCTACACAGTTTAAAATTACTGTAAGTTAATACTATCATATTGTGCATATTTATACATGGAAAAGTGAATTGCAAGACTTTTGAAAAATTACAGTGGAAAAAGAGATTTGGGGCAGCCTCATTTAGAATACGGAGATACAAAAAACAGGAGCAGAAAAAGATAAATTTACAAAACCCAGATACATTTGTCTAACATTCACCAGGCAAGAAAACCCCACAAAATTCTAGTGTCATGTTTTTATCTCTCAAGACCAAGCCTAGTGACCCTAATACTATTTAATATATTACTTACAGAAATAAATACATCCCTTCAGATGCTTCAATATACTTGACATACTTCTGTCTGAGGAACAGCTAATGCATTCAAAGTGTCAGGAAAACTCAACCTTAAACCTTTGCCACGGACATATGGAAGGAATTCCAGAGCAAATGAAATGACAGCTACGGTCCATGAAACACTAATAAGATTTCCACGTGTTTAGTGTTTCATTATTGCTCAGACAAAGGCACATTTTCTGTCTCAGTTGTGCTACAACTACAACTAGAAGAAGACCGCAGAAAACAGTAGAGATGAAAAGATAACTTTAAGCCTCTTTCCATCCTACTGTTTCAGGGGAAAACAGTATTCTACACAATCAGTAAGAGCACCTGGGTGGTGGTGGTAACCAGAGCTGCATATAGCTGCAACAGCACTTCAGCATCTTAGGAGTGTCAGTGCCTCATGGCAATGCTCCATACTTCTGAATGCCCTCCACAGGAGAGGCGGAGACGAGGACAGTATTCAGAGCCAACTCAAAACTTCAGAGCAGCCTTGATAAAACTGAATCTCACGATCCTTCAAATGAAAACACATTAACTTATTCTGACTTCATCTTTTGGAAAGCAGGGCAGCAAAACTCAGTTGTGCAGTGGGCACAGAGCAGCTCAAGGGCATAAAGGCGGACATGGGTCACAGAGGCACGAGGCAAGGGAAATCTCCAACCATATTCCCCCCAGTTCTAGTTCTACTTTGTCTAGGACCCAGTGTTTACTTTGGTTATCGCCAGCATTTCAAGTTACTGAGACTTGAGACCTTCTGTTCCTTGGGTGAGTTGCTTATAGTCACATCTTTTGACTCCTCTCTCCAGAAATTGCTTTTCTACACAAGCAGCCCTTACATGAGCTCCTGCAGTCTGCCCATAAGGTAAGGGCCCGCTTTCTGCTGCAGAACTGGGAATGAGTTGCGGCACAGTTAAGAAGGAAGCAGTATAGCCCTGAAGAGACCAGTTTGCTCTATTTGGTTTTGCTTGGGGCCCCAAAGAAGAGATGAGAGTGTCTACAAGAGGCAGTAACAGAAAAGAAGCGAACGCTTGAGGAATCAACTGTTGGGAGGGAGTATGAACAGGGACAGAGCTAAGAGTCATCCATCCTTCTGGTATCATCCTCACACATACTGAACTTTTTCCTGATGGCTATGGGAGCAGGCAGGAAGCCAGAGCTGCACTGGGGCAACTCAGCTGGTGCAGACATTTGGGCACCGGTCCTGGCAGCTTCTTCCACCTCCCTGCTCGCCTGGGACAGGTGCTCCTTGTGCCTGCGCCTCACCCTCCAGTGGTACAGCTCTGCCCAACACACATTTCACTTCTACTGAGGGGCCCCAAAGAGATTCAGATCTACTGCATTATCAGTTACAAGATTTGCTTATCTCACCTAAAGTCAGCTCAAAAGCTGGGTTAAAACCTCAAAGAGTCCCTTCTTTCACCCCAAGCACAGTCACGTCTGTTATATGAAATCAGACTGTTTCAATTAGTCCCAAGTACAATGTACAGTATTAAGTTACAGCACAAGGAAAAATGTACACAGTTTTATTGACTATGGAAATGAAAGCTTGATATTATGCAATTATGACACTGCTTTGTCCAGAATTTGTGAGGGAGAAAAACCATGACAGAGAAGTGAAATGTTCACACAGGATTTCCAGAGAGTATTCCAAACGACACCAGCACATGTAAAGCAGTTACCTGACCCATTCTGGCCTGGTAAAGCAGCCTTACTGTTTTAAACACATAAAAGTAGATTTTCTACTGTGACATAAGAGGACAAGTCTGTTGTTTCACTGACTCCTGTTAAATCTCATCTATCTTGGGCTTCGATTGCTAAGAAGAAAACTAAATAAAAAGATGTGTATGTAAAAACAATCACTTGTCCTTATAAATGTGACTCCTAATTCAAATGCCTCCTTACTAATTTATATAACCTTCAGCCACTTGTTTACTGAAAAAGTTTTCTCTTCCCTAACAGTTACCAGTTTTACTGGTACCACTATCTGAGTCAGACTAGTCTGAGTACCTTCCAGAGTGCAGTTCATAGTTTCCACCAACAATACAAAATAGTTAAGGATTATTTCCTTGCACTTCTCCTACACTCTTTTGCAGTATGAGGCTCCCCCAGTCATAAAATGGCAATGTTAGTAGGAATAATGTACAAAAGACGTTTACAGGATTCAGGGATATTCTTCCTGGAGATGGCCTTTTAGAAGTGTATGTCATATTTCTTACGGTTTAGAGGAAGAGATAGTAAAACAACTTATACTGCAACCCAGTCAGGCAGTTTTGTAATTCTTATAACATGGGAAGCTCAAGGGAGGCTTCTACGGAGCTGTCACTGTTGAATGAAAGAGTAGCTGACATGTAAGAGTAAGTAGTTTTCTGATTTTTTCAACTCTCTTTAAACCAATCTTTTCCAAACACATGGTTCATAAAATCCCATAGGAACCTCTCTGTCATTTCCTGAAAAATAACTTACTTGGCTTTCCAAACTAAAAAACCTCTCCCTTGCCAATGATACACTGGCTATGGAAATCTAATTTGTAACCAAACCAAGATGCTAAAAAATCTGACTTGTTTTTGGTATTTTTCTTTACTGGCCCTGCAGAGGACAACTGTTACATAGATGACACCCCTTTAAAATCTCATTGTCACTGTGGTTACCTATTTGGCTAACTTCCTTACTGTCAAACTTAAGGGAAAATGTGTTGATCTTTTACTGAAAATGGAAAAAGTTTATAACCCATGCTAAAGCCTATAGTTAAACAGATGAAAAATAAAATCAGCCTAATCTGCTCTATTTGCTCATCTGGATCATCTCAATGCCTCTTATCATAAAGGTTCTACTAATAGAAAAACTATGAGCCTTTTTATGGAAAAGATTAGCTTTCCAATAGAAACAGTAAATGGGGATAGAATACTTGAATACTGCAAAAAAATAACTGATGCCAGGAGTATATTTACAAGAAACAGATTAAATCTAAGTTGGATAAAATATAAGGAATCTTCTATTTCATCACGAAGTCCTTTGCTGTTTTCTCTGGAGAGTCTGTAAAGAGTCCTCACACTTCCCAAGGCAGGATGCAATTCCTAACCACAATGACAGTGCCCTCATATTGCAGACAACTAGCAGCAAGAAGCTCCTTTTTGTGAGGTTAGACACAACATTAGGTTTTTCCTAGAAGCTTTGAATCTGTGTTACTCCGTTTGCACTTGAATTTGCTGCCCAGAGAACATCTGGGTGACCTAATGCCTCCAAAGCATGGATATTTTTTTTACAAACAAAAATGAAAATGGTGTCAAAGAACACATAAAAAGATATACAAGTAGCAGGGCAATAAGCATTTCAAAGGAACTAACTTTCTACTGTCTCATTTTCCATGGTATATCTACCATAGTACATGAACTTAGTCTTTTCATCTGCTGGTGACTAAGAAAACACATATGAATACGAAATACAACAGGATTTAGTCAAGATACCATATACACAAGCTATTAAAATCAGCTCCACATGGTGATTAAACAAACAAACAAAAAAAGTATATCCACTTTGCATCGTTTCTTATTAGGGTCTCTACAGTAATCCGAGAGGTCTCTGCTCCTCTTTACCATATAAGTAGTTCATCCAAATAAATTTTTAAGAGCAGTAGTCAAAGGAGGTTGTTTTACTAAGTGTTTGCACAACTTAACAAAGATCCTTCATATATTACATTTAAATACTGTGATGACCCTATCTTCAGCCCCAAAATGGAGGATTCAAATGTTATTCTGTTAATAAGAAAACGAGCAGTCAGGATCCATGTAACACCTTCAGGCACTTCCTTTCAATGAGTTAAATCATCCAAACTTTCACTAAATTGGCATTGGTCTGTCTTCCAAAATGGAAACCTCATTACCTTTGTGATTGCCTGCCATCTGTGTTACTCTTACACTCAACTGACAACACTATTTCAAACATCAGCACTGGTTCCTGGAAAGACGAGTGACTGCATCAATTTATCAAAGAATGCCATCCTGGTCACCAAAGGTTTCCTCTGCCAGGTCAATGTCTTTGGAATGGTAATTCAAAGGTGGACAAAGAAATAAGCTCAAATAGATGCAAGCAGTTTTCTTACTGGACTAAGCCCGCTGTGACTGAGACAAGACCTGAAGCAGGTTACCAGGATGTGGTTATCAATGTATCCAGCTGCAAAAAATCAAATGCTTCTTAATGTGCAAGGAAGGTGGAGAGAATGGAAGTGACAAACTCTGCACAACTACTGAAGAAAATGCAAAACAGCTACCACAAACAGTGCTCAAAAATAATAAAACACTGTGCCCAATTGAGATTCAACTTTTTGAGCTTTTGAATTTACATGCTGTGACTAACAGAATATTTATATAGTTGGCTTGTTGGCCACAGTGAATGCAAACATTCCTGAGCCAGATTTACACTGGCTCAGGGACTGGTGAGAGCATTAACAGTAGCAGCAGCATGGGCAGCACAGGCAGCAGAACTCATCATAAAGTTTGGACAAAGCTCAGTGACAAGAGGGCCAGCCTGGCTCAGTCCCACTTATGTCCATGGGAACTGCCATCAGCAAGGTGCAGGCATCCCAAAAAAGGGAGCAGATGAGTGTGAAGTTCGGAGCAGAGTTTGGATTTGACTTGAACATAAAGGAGTAACACAGGGAAGAGAAACAAGTATTTCCTAACTTGCTTTCCTTACAACAGAAAACGCAGCAAGTAGGTAAATCATAGACACTTCAGGCAGAGAACTATATTGGCATTAGTGGAAGAGCTGAGGAAGCACAGAATTTGACTCAAACAGCCACATCTGAGAAAAGACAACATCTAAACCATTTATGGAAACTACTTTCAGTACAATCATGTCAACAGATTCTATAGCTTCAAAGTAAGTAGAAATACTAATACAAACCAATATCCAGTATCATATACATAATAAAAGTATCCTATTAGTAATTTTGTGATACAAGATTGAATAACCTATCTGAGAACATTGGTTGTATAGTCATACACTTATCATTTCAAAGACATGAAAATTGATTCAGTAAATATTATGTTATTTTGCAACTGGTCTCTCAATCACTTGGAAGATGACAAGGCAAATATCAACTAATTACACACCTGCACAGGTATTCAGACAGATAAGGTTTTAGGTATCCATCACAATTTGAGAGATTTTAAATAAGTTATAAATTGAGTCTGATGCAGTAAATGTGGAAACAAAAGCATGCGTACTGCAAAAAAAGCAACAGAATGTGGATGATTGAAAACTGTGCTAAATGTTTTAACTGCTGTCTGTTGCTTGAACTGATAATACAGTGTGGCAGCCTCCTCAAATGTTAACTCAAAGCATCAAACAGTACTATTCACAGGTCTAAAAATCCATGACTGCCTTTCCCTCAGTAAAGAAAAAAATAAAAGACACAGCCAAGCACAGACTAGCAAAGAACTAACTTGAACACTTCAATAACAAAAGCTAGTATCTTCCTAAACACAGCATTATGAGAAAACAGAATCCACACACTCGTTTTAGCTGAAATTTCAGTCACATTTCATGTCCTGGGTTCTTGGATGTGAAGGAAATCTTCATTTATTGTACTAGAAAACTTGATGCTCATCACCAGGAGATACCAACCAAATTCCTTATTTAAATACATACAGAGTTAAAACTCTAAATTCAGTTGGACAAAAATACTATAAAGAAAATACTACAGATACCACTGAGAAGTCTTACAGGTACAGCATGATACTGTGACAGGTATCAGTCCTCTCCTCATTCTGAGGCTTCAAATTTTCTTCTTGCTTTATTATGAGCTTAGTGAAAACTTTACTCCCCTAAACAAACCTCTTTGAATCTTGCCATTTTCCTGCTTCTCACCTTTTGTACTGAATAGAAAAACTTTTGTTTATTCACACAAAGTGCTGCCATAAATAACTTTTAAAAATATTTTTTTGAAAGGCTCTATTACTATGAAACTGCAGTGCCTCCCTGCAAAAGGAATGCAAATGCCTAGTTTACTCTAAGATCTTAGTTGCAGCAAAAGTTGATTCTTCTACATATTTACAGAAAGTGTTACTTTTCTATTTACAGGGCAGAAAAAAGGCAATGTACTCTATCCTACATGTGACTGAAAAGCTATCATCTCCAACTCCTCAGCCAGAAACTGCTCATCTTTCTGTACAGCTTCTGTCCCTACTCACCTTTCAACCACACGTTTTTCACGGGTAAGAAATCTAAAGGGGTAATGAAAGGGGACGTTCATCTTGCATCAGCTAATTCCTCACCTTCCTGTTTCATGCTGTAGCGCAGACACACTGCTGTTATTTTTTTCTACCATCTCAATAATATTTTAATGGGACCTGAGATGGAAGTAATTTAATAAAATGTACTATAGAAGTCAATGGCAGAGCCAGGAGCAATTAGAATTAATCTAATATTTTCCATTACAAGACTGTTCTCAGTTACTTATGGTTTTGCCAACATTTAATTCTTGGGCTTAGATTTTCTGTATCAGGTATGTGATTCAGACAGAAAATATTTTTAGAAAGTTACAGCTGAGACAGTCCAAACACATACTTAGAGAAAAATACATTTTACATTATCCATGCCAAAAAATCCAATCAAAAACCCAAAACCCAATCCAAAGCAAAACCCAAACTATTTCGCTCAAATTTCTCCAAGATGTGGACAAGAAGACTAGGAAGACATCTGGGAGGCAAATTTGGCCAAGTCATAAACTTCTGGAAAACTGCCTAACTCCTAACAAAACTTTGCACAGAGTACATTCATAATGTAGTTTTTCTAATAGGATAGTCACTGCTGGTGCTGTTATTTTCACAGCATGTCTGAACTGATTGAAAGCTCATGACATCTCCAAAAAATTAGGATAAATTTCAGGGCTACAGAACACTTTTCTATTCTGGAGCAGCTATAATATTAGGGAGCAGAAAAACAATTGGAGGACATTTTGAAGTTTTGTCTAAGAGATGCTGGACAGGAATCTATGCTATGGTACAGGGAAACAACACCTGAAAAGACCATACTGTGTTACCATTAAAATAAGGTGGCTAAGAAAGAGTAGGAGAAGGGGCTTGTAGTGTGAAATACTCCTACTCTTGTATTCTTAAAGGAAATGCACAGTTCCACTGTGTATGAATCAGAAATTTATGTCACTGCATTTGCTTGCTGTGAAAACCCACTGTTAACACATGGTACCCCTTCTCCCTCCCTCCACAGCTGGTGGGGCAGCTGGATGACAAAAACTCAAGCATCTCTTAGTCAAGAGGTCTGCATCAGGAACCTCAAAGTTCCACATTCACCGGTCATATGTCTGGGGCAGTACCTATATAAATGATATATTCTCTTCCCTTAATTCCTAGTTACCTGCTCAGGGGTGAAAGAAAAAAAAAGGGGGAACTGTTAAGAAACAATGGTTGTGAATTTAAATGCTCACAGTGCCATTTAAGCTTTTCACACAATGCAATCCAGTTGCTCTACATACCTACTTGTAGCAGTCAGTCACACACTCCTTTTCCCCACTGAATGTCCACTTAGCTCAGCATACCTGACTGACAGTGTGGTGGGAACAAATGAGCAAATGACAAGGTCCTCAGGGGATCCTTCCATGTAAGAACTAAAAAAAAAACATTTAAAAAGGCAAGAAAACCACACTTACAGAAAAGTATGGCAAATAGTAATTTCATGGTTACTTAGAAAACCTTAGATCTAAAATCCAAGTGCTTCTGCAATGCTGAACAACTTATATCATGTTCTTTCCTAGGAAAACCTACTTAGAGCATCCAGATCGGGCACAGTTCAGAGGCCTGAAGTCCAAGCCCTAATCCCACATTTTTTTATTATATTATGATATTCTATTATAATTCTATTCCCATATCTTCCTTTCTTTTTTGATAACATTTTCTATCAAATCTTCTATCCATTCTTTTTAAAGAACCAATGAAAAATTACTTCATGCAGAGATCACTCAATTTTTCTAGAAAAATAAGACGATTACCATACCTAGTGCCAAATGTGGCTTATTTAATAATTTCATTGGAAAGCGTATATTAGATAAACACTGGAGCTGGGGCCCAGAGAAGTAGTGGAGAAAGCCAAAACATGATAGGACATGACCCTGTGGAATCTGATCTACATTGGCCCTGTGTGGAACAGGGGTGGTGGTGGGGGCGTGCCTGGACCTCCATGGGCCCCTGCCAATCTAAATGATCCTATGATCCTATGAAAGTCCCTTCCAAGGCAGGAGGAAAAGTAAAAAGATGAAAAAAATTGCTTCTTTTTCTACGGTCATTTTTTGGAAGACACTTAGAAGACCCAGTTATATATTCACGACTGTCACAAATTTTACAGTTTTTTGGGTGTTTTTGTTATCAAGAAGCAATTTGCTCCTCAGGTTTGCAAAGTTTCTCCGAAGATCCTGTTGCAATATTTTGAAAAAGGTGAATGGGATGGAAGATGATAGATATTCCCATTAGCTTCATGCTATTTCTCTTCTTAAGAGTCTTTCATCTTTCCCACCAGGCATAGAAAAAAAAACCCCTTAGGCCCAAAAGTTACTATCAAAACAGCTATTTATTTGCAATTGACAAATTCCTCCCAAATTACAAAGAATGCTGGTTTGTTCTTACAGAAATTCCAGTGACCCAGGAAGGAATCTCAAGCATGCCCCACCTTTCTGGTTTTTTCCATTTCCTCTGTGACTTCCGAAGTGCTTTCTTATACATTTATTTTTTCCATTCCAAACAAGGAAAATACTAGCTTTTATGGGTTCTACAAACAAAAGTAAAATGTCTCAGATTGCTGGCGATTTAACAGTGTCTTCATTGCTGTTATCACTGCACAGTATAGTACACTGCCTGTAACACTAGCAATAACTAGAGCTTTCCATGTGTCGTAAAAGTTGCTGGATTAGTGAGGAAGTTTATCAGATTACCAATATTTACTATTCATGAACTTACAATTACACACTGATTAATACATGTATACAGCACACTGAAAGTTACTATTTAATCCTATGCTAAGCGATTAGGATTTATGGTGAAGTTTCTAGCTGGAGAAGCCTTTTCTATGTTCAGAAACCTGCAAACCATCAACCTATGTTCAACAAAACATACTAAAAATTGAAAGTTCAGCAACATTTTGCAGTAAAAATAATTTAATATCCAATAAATAAACAGTATATAATCAAAACTCTCTTTTTCCTAGTTATCTAAATTGATCCACAATGTAATAAAAATCCCAAGATCTATGGTCCACTAATCCACATCAAACCAAATCACACAGACTCATGCAAAATGTGCCCAATTCTGTGTATGCATCCTAAAATGCAGAAGAAAGCATTATGCTGTCAAAGCAAACTATTTTTAAATGTGCAGCATGTAAGAGGAATTGTACTGTTGGTTAAAAATAAGGGTCTCCAAAAATGCTAAAGATGTCAAAATAACCTTTTTTAGGCCCAGTGTCTGTTTAGCAGATAACTGAAGCAAAGACCAATCTCCAAATGCTACAAAAAACCCAAAGATACACAAATGATCTTCATCAAGAAAAACCAGCTCAGTTACTAGATGAAAAAGGAAAGCATGTGAGAGTAAGAACAGTAAAAAACCCCAGGAAAATACAAATCTTGTAAGCACAGGCTTTTACATCCAGCTAAAATTACACAACTGTGAAATGATCTACTTACAATGCCAGATCTATACACATTTAGAAGTTGTTTAGGTTTTGAGGTATTTTTGTAATTTTGAGGTAGCAGAAACCATCTAGTAATTAATGAACACGTTGTGCTTAATACATCAATCAATCAATCAATCAATCAATCCTCTGCCTGCTTGTAACAAGAGGTGCTTAAATATTAACATATCAGAAATAGAAGCCTGAAAACAGTTTTCATACTTTCCCTTGTTCTTAAAATGGGAATTCAAATGCTGTAAATTTTTGGTAGAAAGTCTCACTACTGACTAAACAATAACACAATACCTCCTCTCTCCTACCCCCTTCATACCAGCTGACTCACAGTGCTGTGATACCAGCCTCAAGAAATATTCTTCCACAGATTATGGTCCAGTCTAAAATAAGAAATTAAAACATGTTTCCTCTTTTTCCACCTTGCCTTTAAGGTGTTTTCATCAGTGAAAAGTTAGCACTTTCTACACTTTTGTTAATGTGAAGAAAAAGGTTCTCTGACTAAAAAAACCTCAGGTGACTTGCTTCCAAATCAGATTTCTACTGTCCCCTCTCAAGACACCTATTTACATGAAATCTCTTATAGTTTCTCTGCCTGTATAAAATGCAGATGCCACTGCACATCAGGCCTGTGTTTGCCTCTCTGCACAGACAGTCCAAAACAGTTTTCCTGATCTGTTTCAACTTGAAATGTTGTCAATATATGGATTGTCTTGCTTTCTAATTCAGTGAAAAATCTAGTTTTCCATTAGTCTCTGCCTTTCTAATTTTCGATACAGCTTTACTAAATGTAATTATTAAAGGCAGATTCAAGAAAGCAATTACTGAGCTACTGGTTTGTATCTCTGAAGTCTTAATAAGGAACAAGAAGTTGAAGTGACAGAAACACTGAAAAATCTGTAAATTAAAAAAAAAAAAAAAGTCAAACCAAAACAAACCAGGCGATGTGCTTACTTTATTATGTACAATACAACAGAGAGAGAAAAAGAACAGTATGGAAAATCGCTACATGTTTGGGGCAACCACACAATAATCTGTTACCACAAACGAGTTTTAGTCTTTTTATCACTGGGCCGCGTATTAGAACTGCAAGTGTATTTCAAAACTACTGCAGAAATAGCTCTAGAAAGAATTTTATAAATATCAGATCCAGAATGGGATTGCTAACAATGGAAAGTGGCATTTGACCCTCTTTTGGGGGGCATTTTCAATGTGTTCTAGAGGTTACAGTATTTGGAAGCCGGACTATGAGATATCTAATCTCACTTGCCAGTATAAGGAACTAAGTACTCAAAGTAAAATAAAGCTCATTTTGAAAAAAAAAAAGGAAAAAGTAGACAATTACATTAGATTGGTCTAAATGTATAAAGTATCCTAAAGCACAGTCAGGCACTAAGTTGAAGCACAGCCCTCTTGCTAGCTTCTAGAGAATTTGAATAATTCTCAAGATTTGAGTCCAGACATACAAGACTGCATATAGAGTATCTTCCTGCTGTGTAATGACCTGCTCCACCCCACAAGTCAATCACCTCCCTTTCTCTCCGACAAAAAAGTGGATAATACAATGAATTCAGTTACCAAAGTCCTGCTTAACAGCCACACCTTGACACCACTCTTTTTGTTACAATTATTGTATGCACACTAATATTGTTTGGTTATTTTTTGTATCAGAAGAAGTGACATTTTTTTATTTGAAAGACCACAATAC
Organism: Corvus moneduloides; assembly: GCF_009650955.1. Lineage (NCBI taxonomy): Eukaryota > Metazoa > Chordata > Aves > Passeriformes > Corvidae > Corvus > Corvus moneduloides. The sequence continues at coordinate 48,531,754 of NC_045511.1, forward strand.
TGGTTCTGAGTATGACTTCATGAGGTAAATTAGAAATAAACTCAAAATAATTTTCTTATTTAAAATTAACATCAGCCTACAAAGAGCTGTCCAGCAGCCTCCCTTTCACAACTATTGTTCATAATACAAAGTAAATTAATTTAAATATGCTAACAATTGATGACTTAGCATCATGTACTTTACATTCCATTGTGCTCATTACAAAGTTATAATGTCAGGTGAGCACCTGGTCATTCTCTGTATACAACACAAAGGACCTAATAATTGACAATATAAAGAAATGTAGAGGTGTGATCTGATGTCCAAGAAAACAGGGAATGCATGTAATTTAGAGTGGTTATGCTTGACTATTCTTAACCAAGTTTCATGCCAGTCTCAAGAAACCTGTTCTAAGTGTTCCAGATGAGGACAACTATTGTCTGAAAGCCCTGCAGAAACCCCTTAGAGACAGAGGTGATGAAAACCTAAGAGCCCAAACTGAGAACTCCAGAAGTCAATGGGAATCATGACACCTGCTCTGAATCCAAGCCTCTTAGCTGAGACATCTTGGTATATATGAACAGTATGGCCAGTGACTGGTGAAGACCCAGTTGCCAATACATAAGCACTGACCTCATGGCACATGCCCAAAACCTGACCAAGCAGAAGCATGGGCTTTTCTTCACACAAATTATCCTTCAGTAGTGGATAAGAATGACATGATTAAAGCATGAAACATTATTACGGCAGCAAAGATATCAAAGAATCACGTAAGGGCTTGGGTTGAAAGGCAGCATAAAGATCATGTAGTTCTACCTCCCCTGTCATGGGCAGAAACACCTTCCACTATACCTGGTTGCTCAGGGCCCCAGTCAACCTAGCCTCGAACACTTCCAGGGACAGGGCATTCACAGCTTCTCTGGACAACTTCTTCTAGTACCTTACCACACTCACAATAAAGAATTTCTTTATTATGCCTAATTTAAATCTACTCTTTTTCAGTTTAATTCCATTGTCCCTTGTTTTATCACTACACACCCTTGTTAAAAGTCCCTCTTCAGCTTTCTTGTAGACTGCCGTTAGGTACTGAATGTTGCTATACAGTCACTCCAGAAATTTTCTTCTCTCCTGATGTTCATCTCCTGATGAACAATCTCCAATTCTCTCCTCCTTTCCTCATGGAATCAGTGCTCCATCACTCTAATCATCTTTGCGTTATTCCTCTGGATTTACTCCAACACCCTGGTGTCCTTCCTGTGCTGGGGACCCCAGAGCTGGATACAGCACTGCAGGTGGGGTCTCACTGGAGTGGAGCAGAGGTGCAGACCGTGAACTCTGTTACATTCCTGTATGCACATGCACACACCATCACACAGAGATAATGCTCCCACCTTCTCAGCGGTTTTGCCAGTGGCCAGGAGAGCGAGGTAGAGTGCAACCTGGTATCAGTGACATTGCTGTTACAAGTAGGCTAGAGTTCAGATTGCTCTGCTAACGCATCAGGTTATTACTTTAACTTACAAAATGCGTAGATTTTTTTAGAAATAGGTTTCATTTTACTAATGTATTTAGTTTCTCTTCAAAACCATGACTTCCATATTTTGTTTCTTACATAGCAGTAAGTATAGTAAAGACATATATATATATGGCAGGGTATATATATATATTGCATAGGAAGGATTAAACCAACACTCAAGATGAACAGCCAAGTACCATGCACCTGTTCAAACAGCTTAAATGGTTATCTACCCCCAACCATCTATTACAGAAACTTCCTCTCCTCACAAAAAACTGTGTTCTGAAGCTCTTATTGTAAATTTCTTATGGTAAAATAGGAGCAAGTATGTTCCACAGCGTAAGACCCATAATAAAGCAATTATAAATGAAACACTGAATAGTACTAAACTCTCTCTTCTTCATCCTAACTCCTGGCAGTTGATCTTCACTGGAATCGTGAAGTGTATCAAAAAGACTTCAAACTAGAAAAAACCCTGCACATTTCTACAATTCCCCACGATGGAATAGAATTGTTTTCATAGTTAGTCCTCTACTGACATTTTTAAAAGTATTTTTAAGCTTCTTCACAACTGAAAAACAACATAAGCAACCAAAATACCTCATTTTTTTTTATTCTCTAGTGAAATATTGAAGTGAGTTCTCTAATGCTTTGAAAGAGTATGCTAGCATGGATAGATATTGTACTCATTGTACGGTGCCTAGGAGAATATTTTTAATATTTATTTATTCTTTCCTCATTTTAACATCAAGTAGGACCCAAGATTTACTACCAAAAGGCAAGAATAAAAATAAAGGTAACTTCTATGTGAGCCATTCTGTTCAGTGCTGTCCTGCAATATAAAAATCCTTTTTATTCTCTTCAGTCCTTTTGAATGATTTGACTTGTACAAGCCAGAATCATTTTGTTGCATGCTTATGGAAAATGAAAAATCTTGTCTGTAGCAATATCAAATCATTTATACACAGCAGACATCAGCTGTCATTTCTGTCTATCCCAGCAGTACACCCCCTCCCACACTTCTCTCTTTAGTCTAGGTGAGCTGTCAAGTTTCTAGTTTCTGATGTGTATTTACATCATTCAATGACATCTGACAGTAGTGAAAGGCCACAGAAAACTGCTTATTGATCAGAGCAAAACTAGTTGACGGAACAGATGAGGTTGTATCACAGAAATGCAGCCACACTCAGGTGATGACATTTTGCTCCCTTGTATACAAGTGCTTAATGGAATACAACTTCATTATATCATGCCACTAGTGTTTAAAGAATTGCACGGTTCTCATGAGTGTTTTGTCTATGAGGTGATGAGGACAATCTATTTGTACTGGTACCAATGTATTACTAACCTGTTTTGCTCATGAGCACTTGCAAACTACCAGCCAATGTGTCCTGATGAATATAATAAGAGACACTGAAGACTCAATCTTGCCAAAATCTAATTGAGCTGACCTTTTAAAAAAAGATGGAATTACCATTTAGGGAGCCAGATCTACTTGAGATTTAGTTCTGCAGAATTCTGTGCTGCTTAGTAAAGACATTTTAAATGACCACTTTTATGCTTGGGACTGGTACAGTTTCCCAGTGGAAGTGATAACTCATCATTAGTATTTCAGAGGTTATTACATCAACTTGTATGAGAGTCTTTCAAACTGTATTGATTTAAATGCTGAAGAGTTCATGGGCAGAGGCTCTCCATACAAAATGTCCTGCAGCTAAAATATTAATTTTCTTATTTTCATTACTTTCTCCTTTTGTTATCTTGAACAGAAAACTAATTTTCCACAGAGTAACCTGTCAGGGTATAATTACAGTTTACAACCATTTCTTACAGGATCTATGTTTGCATTAGCAGTCTAACTGGAAAAGTCAGGACAATGTTAGCACTAAATAAACTGCAGTGATTCAGAAAAAGCCGGTATGCTACAAGTAATATCTGAAGGGCTTGAAATCATGAAACTTCTAGGGGTACAGCATAGACATCAGAAGAACTTGCTTTCCATTTCATATCTTACAGAAGACAGCAGCAGTAGCTTTTTGTTCCCAAGAAAAAAAATCCAGAAGGAGAAAAGTTGCTGATGGTCCAAAAGTTGCTCTTCACAACGTGTAAATGATGCTCAACCTTTCTAAGTTAAGCCTTGCATTCAGGGTAACTGCTTATAAATGAATACAGTCTTCCAATTCAATACAAAACTATTCACCGCCTCAGACACAGAAAATTCTTTCCATTTCAAGGGGAAGGAGATAAAAGACTCAGTTCTCAGAGAAGGCATATACAACCTATACCTTGATTTAGGAAAGCAGCATGAAACCAGAGGTTGACTAAATCCAAATTCCATACAACTAGAGAAATCCAAGCTTTAAAAATAACCAAGAAATGTATAGAAATAATGTCTTAAACAAGCAAAATACATCTTCTGCTATTTCACAGTAGAAACAACATGGACTAATCTGTACAAATTTATTAATACTAAAGGAAAAAGGTGATATCAGTCTTGCTAATTTTCAGTCCAGTTGTTATCACCAAAACTTCTTTCAGACAAAACCAGTCATGGTTAGAAGTGTCTTGTTCTTTTCTTGGTGTTCTTGTAATGCAATTTCTGCAAAAAATCTAGAAGAATTTTGCTTTCAGACTCAAAAAATTTGGGGTAAACTGAGATTTTCAGAGGTCACCTGGCTAAGACTGAATCAAGCTACAGGTACAGAGCAATTACTTTTCCCACTCTAATAAACTTTCCAATTCCTACTCCAAAGAGGGGGGAGAAAAAGGCAACACAACTGACAACACATGACTGAATTTATTTTATTAATTCTGGCAAAACAATTTCCTCATTTTGTTGGGGTTTTTTTGTTTCTTTTTTTTTGTCTTCTCAGAAGCAGATGAATTACCTCACTGAACCTTATGAATTTCAATGTGTACTAATAATTTATGATGGAAAATTTCAGCCCAGAAGCCAATATTTACAATGATTCACAAAAATGAAACCAAGAACTCATTCATAGCAAACAGCTTTCAAATACATCTTCAACATTTTTCACAGCTAGCTCAGTCTGCATCTAAAAGAAACTCTGTCATCTCAGATGCTGTGGTTAACTGTCAGCATTTGTTTGCACATAAACAAACCCATGCATATTTAATATGTACAGATCTAAGGGGAAAATGGAAGATAAAGAAACAGTCACACACTCAATGCATATGATGCCAAATGTCTAAAAAGCAAACTGTCTGTAATCTTCTTGAAGTTAGTGGGAAGGAAAGAGGAAGTGCCCCAGACGATGGACAAGTATAGACAGGATATTATTTTAGGTACATTTAAGAAACTTATTTTAGCCCTGAGGTTTTTCTTGAACAAAGAAAACAAAGAAGTGTTCTGCATTTTTTAAAAAAATCTTTAACTGCATAAGCTTTTACTCATAAGAACTCAAAATTATCGAGAAGAATAGAAGAATATCTTTAGACAAGAAGTTGAAGACAAATTACATTTCATTCCTTCCAAGTCTGGTTCTTGTTCTTTGTGCTTATACAGAAAACAGGAAATTCTCTTCATCTCAGTTGTCTCATGTGCATAAATATCTGGGCTGAAAGCCTTGACACTGATACTGATGATGGCAGCAATTCCTAACCAATTATGAAAAAACAAAAAACCCTAACTGAACCTACTTTTAATTTAACCCTGGATCTAAAACTATTTGTTTTATTTGAAATGTAAAGTATCTGTCTAAAACACAAGAAACATCTATCTTCATTCAATGAAGTCACCCTGAAAATTAAGGAAACAAGATTCAATACCAATAATTCCCAAATTGCACTAATACCTTTGAGTCACTTCTCTTAGGAAAAATATGTAGCCATACATTTCCACTCTTTTAGAACAGGAGCTAAGAGAAATGGAGACAGACTGTATAACAGGCTGCTGATATAAGGATGTATAGAGGATATGCAGAATTTTAAAGTGAATTATGACGTACACACTTCACTCTTTCAGTCTTTAGATAATGTAAAAAAACTTTACATCTGATAATGTTATTAATTAATTTCTTTTAGATTCAGCTATTACAGTTCTACAACAGATCCTAATTGTACCACGCAATAATCCAAATGACTTGCTCATATTTAGGGCACCATTTTAATATTCCTTGATTTCATTATACAAAACATACATCACAAGCATTTGTTTCTGGTTTAGATGACACAGTAGACCTTTTCTTCCCTGTGAATAATTCACAGAAAGCCTACATCACTTCAAAAGAACAGAAACTGAGTCTTTATGACAGGGATATATGAACTGGGTAAATGCCCAAGCCATTGCTCAAAGCATGCCTGTAGCAGTATCATCACTTCTTCCTGGACAGGCACACTTAGCTGAAGCAATGACTTTTCTGTTTTCTTAGTTAAACTCAATGGAGTTAAAGTCAAAGTCAAAAAAAAAAAAAACCTAATACTTGGATTCATTATGCATTAGAGGCATCTTTCTTTGTTAGTGAATAAGTATAGATTTTAGTGCCATAGACTGTTGTCTTATAAAAGGTTCACAATACACTAAGAACCCAACATTTCTAAAAGGAATCCTGAAAGACTAAGGAAAACAAATGCATGTAGTCCCAAACATTACATTATTAACTATTTTGCAGTAATTTACAGTTCTCTCTGTAATTTTGAATTCCAAAGCATGAAGCACTGAAACCTGCATCAACCATATAATTACATCTTTCCATTGGAAAATATCACTTAGGAGGGCTCCTTTAAGCAGGGATTCGTGTTTGCAGTGAAGGTACACCGCTCAAAAGGATTCCACATTTAGACTCTGTGATAACTGCAGCACTGTCACTTTTTGATGCCTCCTCCAGGATCAGTCTTCTTACTGTGCTCCTTGACAAAATTATCAATTTTTCTTCTGTACAAAGTTCAGTGTACAAGAAGTAACTTCCAAAACCAGAATGACATTTACTACCGTATGATGTAACATGTCTTTTCACCCTGTTTAGGTGGCTTTACTGACCAATTCTCAGTTACATTACTGCTTGGGCATTTGAAATCTTTTTCTTCTTGAAAAAATTTTTTGTACTATTTTTCACTTTTATTAAAGTTAAGTTTGAAGCTTTTTATGTTAAGTACAAGTATACTTGAAAATGAGATTGAGTTTAAAAAAGGTAAATTGATACATCTGTGATTTTAGAAAAGCCTAATCAGAATCAAAATTTATAATGTACCTGCAGAAAAGCAGTACATAGACAAAAAAGGAAACACATGTTTAAAATAAAACATAGAAATACTGTTTCAGTCAATAAAGTGATAAAATATTTTTATCTTCTCAGATCTTAGAACATGTTCCCTTTATCTGGTCTGAACATACAAGTCTGGTGATTTTGCCAACATTCTCCAAAACATTTTTTGGATATTTTTTGAAGAGAGTCCATCTTTTCTCTATGGATGAAGAAGCAAAGGAATGGTTTGCTTGGTTTCTTTCTGTTATCTCATGCACCAGGTTGCTGTGTGAAAATGTAGTTTAATATGTTGATAATTGTCATATTCCTAATTAATATCAAACGCCTGAACTCTCCAAGACTTATTTCATTCTGACTCCAAATAGGTAGCCTTTTTGAAGAAAAAGGTGCAAAAATCAATACAAGAAATCACTGATACAACCATTTGCTGTAATACTTACTTAAAAAAAACAAAAAACAACTCAAAAACCCCCCAAAGCCAATAATCTCCCAATTATGACTACTCATCATTAATCATTAGAATAAATCATCTGTGGGTCATGTTAAGTAATGTGAAGTGGTAAGTATTAGCATTACCTAACTGTAGCTAATAATCTCTGTGCTATCATGTTAGCAACAATACTGTAAAGCTACTGCAGAATTTTGCATCAACCAAAGAGGTAGAAATACTCACATTTACTCTTCTAAAGCTATGATAAACGTAATAAAAGATAATAATGTATCTGAAATGAATTTGAAACTAATTTTGGTGGGGATCTGGAGTTAGACAAGCAGCCACATTATGGTGCACTGGACCAAAAGGAACCATGTTTGATCCCCACCACCACCTTTGGAATCCTCAGCACACGAGAGACATGAAATTCCTGGGCCAGGACCAACAGAGGGCTTCAAAGGTTTTTTGGGGACTGGAGAATCTCTCCTATGAGGAAGGCTGAGGGAGCTGGGCCTGTTTAGCCTTGAGAAGAGATGGCTACAAGGGGACCTCATCAATGTCTATGAGTACCTGAAGGGAGGGTGCCAAGAGGATGGACCAGGCTCTGCTTGGCGGTGCCAAGCAAAAGAATGAGGCAACAGGCAGAAATTGATGCACTGGAAGTTCCACCTGAACATGTGGGAGAACTTCACCGTGCAAGAGTGACTGAGCACTGGAAAAATCACCCAGAGAGGTTTTGGAGTCTCCCTCACTGCAGGATATTCAAAAGCCATCTGGACACAATCCTGAGTAATGTACTCTATGGGACACTCCTTGAACAGGGATCTTGGACAAAGTGACTTCCAGCAGTCCCTTCCAACCATTAACATTCTCTGATGCTGTGAAAAGGAGACCAAGCTTTCCTTTTCAAGATCAATTTTGAAGAAATAAGGGCTATATATAAAGGCATTAAAATATGTTAGGCTTAGATGACCAGAACAACCAGTTTACATGGGGGCAGAGAGAATAAAGAAAAGCTATGATTTATTTAAGCCATTATGACTTCACTGGAAGTGCAGAGAAAAAATATTACAAGAAGGAAAAACAAGTAGTCTCACTAAAAAAAAAAATCACATAAAGTTTAACTAATTTTGTGAATTCAAGAAAAGATGTGCTGCAAAGATGCTAATAGTTTTTGTGTTACAGGATTACAAAATTGTTACTCTCTTCCAATTAAAAATGCAGCATAGTCATTTAAAGACATTTCTCAGCTTGTATGATACCAATTTTTGGACTACTTAAAGAAACAAAGTATCAATTTTATGAACTAAGAATACAAGGAAAAGATTGATTACTCTTCTTTTCACTCATTTCTTCACCATTCCCTTTCTTCCCTGCTACACACTTCTAAGTAAAGAGACAACAGTTAGGGAACAGAAGAAACAAAGATACTCTTTATTATAATACAAAATTACCAAGATAAATAGAATTTCAACCACTTCACTGAAAAAAGGGAGACAGACACACACTTGAGCCAATCTTTCATTTTCTTGTCAAAGTGTGCAAAAGTGATCAGCACAAGTTTTCAGATACTGTCATCGATCCAATTAAGCAAATCTCATCAGGCACAGAAAAACAAGCAAATGCTGGTCCTTACTACCTTGCTATTACTTTTTCTGCTCCCATCTGCTCTTGTGCCAGTATTACTGAAATTAATCACTTTATCCTTTCAGACAGCCTCTGAAATAATAATCACGAGCATTACAAATATGGTCTTACCCTCTGTCTCCGTTTCACCTGACTCCACGTGGTTATCCATGTTTTTCTGAAGGAAACTACCAGACCACTGTGACTTGCCTGAGTTGGAAACTAAACTCTCAGGTCCTGGATCTCAGCTAAGCCACCAGACTGGGGTGATTTTTGCTGGAAAATTGGGCTTTCTCCATGAACCACTTATACTGAAGATTCTCTGTGGCTTCCAACTCTTGAAATAAGGCCTGAGCTCCTGCACACTGCTGTGGCACAGAGTAACACATGCACACAAACTACTGCAGTAAGTGTGGAAGAGGACATCATAGAAAGGGTAAGAATATAAATAGCATAGCTATTTCCATCAAATTATGTGCAAAGCATCCCTCATTAAGAAATCTTAGTAAAGAAAATATTACAAACTACAAATCTCAGTCTTTAATTTAAAACTGGATAAATGCCCCATTTAAGAAAAGATTATGTCCGTTCACAATCATTAAGATGCTTTCATCTTTCTTCAATGTTATAGACAAAACATTTTAAATCCTAAGATATAGATTTTAGAAGAGAGCAGGAGGGAAAGATGTATTTCACAACACTGCCACTACAGAAAAACTGGGAACAGATGGATCTTATATATATGGTTTGAAGTGACTGCATTGATCATCAACTAGTTGCACAATTAACTGCTTGACTTAGAAGACCAGGATATCTTCACCCATCTATTTCATTTAACAGATGCATACATGCTTGATACCCTTCTCCTAGGTTTTTTAAAACGGCCTTAAAGTTTGGCTTTGAGAGAAGTGGAAGAATACACTATTGAAGCATTTATGTGGCACACTGACCTACCTCACTAGACTTTCCAGCCTCCTTTATCGAGTTAGGGCATGGAAATACAGTAACCCCAACCAGAATCACTTTCTTTTCAGCAAACACTGTCTTTTCACAAACTGCGAAGATTCTCTCAAAGACACTTCTGAAACTGTATCATTAGATACACAGTCTGTGATATAGCCATGCTTCATAGTTAGCTTATAAAAGGTTAACTATCATGCATGCTTTTGTACAGAGACTCCCAACTCAAAGAAAAAACCAGTAACTTAATAAACAATGAGTAGAGCTCTTCTCTAGGATTTCTTCAAGTGTGCAAGCATGCGCAATTAAAAAGAGTAATTAAAATTAGCTACACATTTCCCAAATTCAGTGCACAGAGTGACCCCTACTGGTCTGTTAGGCACCCCAGCAAAGATACAAACTGACAAGAGCCATCACTGCAGGACTGAACCTAAGCTAACTTACATGGACAACCCTCAGGCTGAGCATGCATACCTTATTCAAGCTACAGAATGACTAATACTGATAACTTAGTAGAGGCAAAAACACTCCAGTGCTTCCTATGGCCTTTTAAAGTTTAATTCCTCTTGTTACTATAAACATCCAAAATTATCAAGTAGATGGCTTGTAAAGAACACTACCTATTTACCAGTATCTATAGCTGGAAACCATATTATTATGAAGAATTTTAATTAAAGAAAAGAAGCAACTTAAAAAACACCCAGAAGAAATAAACTTTAGTTTGTTTAGATGTTTCTAAATGAGAAAAATGTATACTTCCTGTGCATTCACAATTGAACATGAACGGGAATTACAACAAGCCCCCGTGATTCAGATGTTGGTTGCTACTCTTTTATTTTATACATAAAAATCAAGTCACAAAAGCGTCTAATAATTTGTCTGCTTTAATGTACAACTAATGAGCAAGGTAATCAATAGTGCTCCGTAACACACACAATTTATCACCTAATACACTATTTTATTATTTTAATGCTGTAAGAGTATCTATTAAAGATCTTAGCACTAACACGAGTACATTAAAAGGAAAATAAAAGGAGGGTATGGCTGTTTATTTGAAGTGCTGAATGTTCTCTTATTTTTGTAAATAAATATATTAGACACACATACACATTCTTATCAGAACTCAGCTAGAATCAAAAACTCGAAAACAGCAAAACTAAGACAAGTGTGAAATCCATTTCTTTGACCATTGGACTTTTTAGTAACAAGCACAGGATTACAACATAAAGTGCAGGAGATAGAACAAACAAATACTTGCTTCTGACTTCACTTCAGCTAGAAGTAATCCCAAGAATCTAGTAAAAGAAAGCAGCGCTGATTCCCACTTCTGAAGAAAACCTTTGCTTAGAAAGCTTAAGCAATTTCTCTGCTTCAAAATTTCTGCTAATTAAAAAGGAATATGTTTTGACTGCAAGTTTCCATTGCATCTGAACCAAGTCAGTCCAATGTTGCTCAATATGTGCTCATACTGGGAGCTTACAAAACAGGCTGCTCAGGAGTAGCTGAGTCAGCCTCCAGGTCCAGAGGCAAAATCGGAACCTCACTGGCCACCAGCAGGCTGACCTGCACCCTGGCTCTTACTTCTGACCACTAGTCAGACTGTTGAAGCAAATAATTACAGGCACAATTTATTTTTAAAATGCACTCAACCAGTTCTAACTTAGTACGCCAAATCCCTAGAGCCTTCAACAGGAGCTCAGCATTTTAGAGATACTTTATTTTTGGGAGCCATATTTAAATATTTACAATGTTACACAAAGGAGAATAAGAAGAAGAAAAAAGAAACCAACAGTGACATGCTATAAAACATTTAAGAAGCCTGTAACTCAGCTATTTTTTCCCCAAACTATACAGTGAACTTTTCTATTGTTTTCACTGAAATACTGAGTACTACAACATCCATTGTAAAAGTATAAATTTAGACATTATTCCACCAAAAGAAATACAACAAAACCATTGAGGTTAAAAGTCAAGAACTCCAGAGTCACAGAATTCAAGAAATCATCCTGTCCTTGTACAATTTAATCAATCCCATCGGGCTTGCCTCAACTGCTAATTAAAAACTTATTCCTCAAGATCTTTGCAGTATTCACTGAGCAAGTGTTCTACCATTGCTGTGGTTGGTCTTGCTCATGTTTGATCCTGGGTCTTGTAAGTGCCCTCTAAACACAAAGCTGAACCAAACACCAAGCTGAGTGGCACAGTTCATTCGCTGACGAGAAGGGATGTCATCCAGAGGAACCATGACAGGCTTGACAAGTGAGCCCATATGAACTTCATGAAATTCAACAAGGCCAAGAGCAAACATGGGTTTGGTTAACCCCCAGTATCAATACAGGCTGGGGTATGAATGGGTTGAGAGCAGCCCAGCAGAAAAGGATTTGGGCTATTGGTGAGTGAAAAGCTGGGCATGACCCAGCAATGTGTGCTCACGGCCCAGAGAGCCAATTGCATCCTGGGCAGCATCAAAAGCAGCATGGCCAGCAGGGAGAAGGGGGAGATTCTCCCTCTCTGCTCTGGCAAGATTCCACCTGAAGTGCTTGGGTCCCCAGTGACATGAAAGACATGGATCTTTTGGAACAAGTCCAGAGAAGGGCCACAGAACTGACCAGAAAGCTGAAACATCCCTGCTGGGAAGAGTTGTGAAAGAAAAGAGTTGTGGTTGTTCAGCCCAAGACAAGAAGGCTCCAGGGAGATCATTTTGTGGCCTTTCAATATATAATGGAGGCTTACAGGAAAGATGGAGTCAGACCAATTTTTACCAAGATTTGCAGTGACAGGACAAGTGGCAACGTCAACTCTTAAATTAAGAGTGTAGATTTAGATTGGAAACAAGGAAGAATTTTTTTATTATGAGGGTAGTGAGACACAGGCTGCCCAGAGAAGCTGTGGATATGACACCACTGGAAGTGTCAAAGGTCAGGCTGAATCTAATCAGCAGTATGATTGGTGTTCCTGATGAAAGGTGTTCCTGCAGATGAAAGGTGTTCCTGCCCATGGTAAAGGGTTGAATTAGATGATTTTTAAATCAAATCTTTCCAATCCAAACTATTTCAGGATTCTATGCAAGAACGCATTTTATATTTCCAAGCTGTCTATACCAGAAAAAGGACCTAAGTCTATTGGGAACCTTGATTCCCTCTCTGGGGTAATAGAAAGTAGTGTAATGCCAAAGCTATTGCCAAGCCAGCTTCAGTACCAGACATACTAAGACAGAAGGCCATCTGATCAAATTACAACTTTTTACCTGTTTTAGTTTCAAACCCCTGATCTCAGTACAGCAGCGCAAAGCTATGGTTTGACCGCATGGGTTCAAGAGCAAATTTGGCTGACTTGGGGATTTCACTCCTCAGTTCCTTTTCTGAGTATGCTCTCATGGCACCCTGTCTCACCTGCTCTCCGCTTGCAGCTAAGCAGTCCATGCACGCACAAAGCTCTCGGGTTAAAAAAACCCAGAAGGAGGTTAGTCAGTAATCAAAGTTAAATCTTGTGTCTCTGGTGCTTGTGTTATCCAGCGCTGGGGCCTCTGAAAGGCTGACAGTCAATATATGCCAGCCATAAGATAGCTTACCTGGCTACAAACTTGCATTACCTGGCGAATGATAAATTAGTTCTCAAAGCTCTTCTGCAAGTCTGCTCACAATTTGTAAAAGGAATCATGTTTTACTATCTACAAACAAGAAATTAAAAACTGTTGTAATGTAGGAGGTAAAAATGGGTTTATTACTGGGAACTGAGTAAATGTAGACTCGTGTTGCCTACTTACCATGCTGCCCAGCATAACCTCACCCTGCTACCTTGAGAAGTATAGAAATAGCCTATTTGAGCTATGAGGAGCAAAAAATATTCATTGTAATCATATTTCTTGTCAGTGACCATGATTCTTGCATACTAGGGATATTTAAATCACTTAGCATCAAACCTCCCACGGATGCGAAAGACAGCAGTGAAATATGAGAGGTTTCTATTTAGTGTTCAGGACAGTGGCACATCACCATACTGCTGCGCATCCGGTATTTTCCATCAAGCCTTCTGTTTTAAGGTATCATTCTTGCTGAAACTGTAGAAGATTTTTTTATGATTTCCATGGTGTGAAGGGTAAAAAGCTACATCTAAACATGAGCAATAAATGGATTACATACATCAAGAACTATGTGAAGCTGAACTGTCTACGTATGTCCCTGGCTAAGAGCAGCAAGAGAGGACTAGAATGGCAAGTGGCAGAGCTCTATTCTTTGGCATTGCTCTGTCTTCGACTTCTGGCAAGGCACATGATCACACCATGGAATGGATCATACCAGTGCCTAATAGAAAGCACAAAAGAACAAGCAAACAAGAACTTACTACTGAGAATCATCACATAATGCCCTGCACCAGGGCAGAGACAAGGTCTGCACAACCAGTGAGCATGCAATAAACATCAGGAAATGGAGATAACGCTGATGTTTGAGCACACACTGACAAAGCAGCAACTCTTTCCACAAAATTAAAAATATGTACCTAATTCATTAACCAAATGCAAGACTAGGTGATACCTACAGCAAGTTACGCAGATAAGGTATATAACTTGGCAAAAAATTGTTGCCCTACAAATCCCTCAAAATAATTGTTTAAAAATACAATTTTTTTATCAGCTCCTGAAAATACTTGGGAGTAAATGGCACAAATTGTTCTGTCTTGTTATTTCTGTCATTTAGTAAACCTGAAGAGCCTTCTAACTTGTACAGTCTATCTTCATGCCCCTTCAGATGACACAGGATTGAGGTGAAATGTACCTGTGAGCAGGACCAGGATTAGAGACTCAGACCTCTGATGGGAGTCCTAACCCTCCTGTCCCCGCACTACTTTCTGCTTCACAGCTAAGCCACCTATCTAGTCACCTCTTACAAAGCCACACATCTAGCTATTTAAACACTTAGATTTCATTTTGTGGCAAATATTATTCACAGGAAGAGGCATACTGACTGAAGTAAGAGTAGCACTGAATTTTTGCAGTTTCTTGACTAGCTTATAGGAAATGTTGGCTCTGATGCTCTGCACCTCCCTTCACTGCTATGTACATTTAAAGTTACGGAACCACATACATGCAGTCCAATTCTGAAGCACCAAATGGGATACATACCAAACACAAATACTTTACTGAATAATATTAGCTGTGTCTAAAACTGGGGAAAAAACTAGAATATTTACCTCCCAGGAAGACCTTGAAAAAGGCTTACCTGGGCAAACTAACAAATTATGTTTCTTCTCTTGCATGAAGAAACAGAGATGGAGAAACTCATGGTTGTTTCAGCAACTGTTCCATTATGAGACGCCTCTACATTTCCCAGGAGAGGAGAAAGAACTACTCTGTTTGGACTCTTAAAGAGTTTTAGAAAGCCACAGAATTTATAAGAGATAATAGATTAGGGGATGGATAAACAAAATTTTTGAAATAATGCAAAGGATGACAGCCAGGTGTCAAGGGGGGCTCACATAAAGGAGCTTGAGGTCTATTCTGGCTCTGTGTTTCTGGAAGTTACCTAGCTCTTCCTGCTGTCTCCAGGCAGGACTAATTGTACTTATTCTTGACAGAAACTCCTAAGCCACCTCCAGACAAAGCTTCCACACCCTGCTCCTCAAGAGTGTTCTGGTGCTGCAGTATCTTTATTATTCAGCACCATTTCATAATTAGCCCCATACTTCTGGTGGATAGGACAGATAACTGCACAGCGTAAGACCACAACATTGCCGATCCACAGACCAACTGTCTCCTTTTTTCAACATTTTTTTTGTTGCTGGCGACTGTCATGCAGTTCCTACTCACTGTTTTGTTTTTGATCTAAAGAGGTCCTGCTGTATTTTCTTCTTCCCATTGATCAGAGATCCAGAAAGCAATGTAACTGGTTGTAGGAGCACATACATCACCTTATTTTGTCTACACTTTTTCTCATATGCTCACATGTTTCTTAGAATGCAGTACCTAAAACTGGACACAGTATTCCACATTTAGTATACACTCCACATCAGTGACCTTTTTGTTACAGTCATCTTTTGAAGCCCCAACATGCATTTGCCTTGTGACACAGCCATCCTGTGATGCATGATAACCCCTAGATCCTTTCAGGAATATCTGTTGCCTAATCTTTTGGGTGTTACTCCATGTAACTGATTATTTTTTGATAAATACAATACTTGGCACCAGTTCCTATTGAGTTAGCACCCTGTTTTCCTTTCTTAAATAAACTTTCCAATTCATCAAAATTATTTTAAACTCTACTCTCACTCTCCAGCATCTCCACAGTCACTTACACCTTTGGTGTTGATGGCAAATTTAAATAAGGACATTCTTATTCCATCATCCACATCACTAAAATATCAAGTCATACTGAACTCAAACAGAATTTTCAGCAATACAACCCAATAAATCCTCCTGACGCTGACATCTGCATGTGCTTCTGTGTATCTGCACCCACAAACACGTGTGTGCACGCTCATCTGTGTATCTGAATGTAAGGATATTATACTGACCACAGCACTTTGCTGGTTTTGATGTTGGTGTAGTGGCAACTGACTCAGATTGCCTTCTGTACAAACAAAACCTCTGATAACAGCATACTCACTGGATTTAACTAACTTGTACCCTCCACAACCACCCCTTGGAAATCAGGCAGAGATGTTTTACTGATGCACAAGTAGCATACACAAAGGCTAGTACACTGTAAAAATCTATGTCTATTTTAAGAAGTCATCCTACAAAAAACCCCACCAAGAAATAAAAGCAAAATATGCTTTCATAAGTTAACATCATGCTTAAAAAGAACCTTTACTTCTTTCTTTTTTTGTGCAACATTGAACAGTGAGTTCTGGTCATAACACAGAATTACTCTAAGAAATTGTATAAAACAACATTATTTTTCTGAACTTATTTAGAACAAAAAGGGAAAAAATGCAGGCTCATTTTAAAAATTTGCTTAGCTATGCAAAGCTGCTAAGCAAATGTGGAAGCTACAGCATGAAAAAAAGTGGCAGACTTGCAGAGACTTGCTAGCGGGGTGCTTAGAGTTACACTGCTGTCAAAAATTCCCCAGGTAAACATAAAAAGAAATAGTTTGTGCTGAAGCATTTTTATAAATTCCTGAGAGATACCTTAAATATTAATAAGAACATATTTTAAAACAGTCTTTTAAATATTAAGGCATGTGCATGTATATTATATTAATGTATGACTGAATAAAATCTGTTCTTCCCACAAGAGTCACTTCAAGGTCTTTTTAAAGGTTTTTTTAAATTTTTTTTGGCTGTCCAGAGAAATCCTTGTTAACCCACACTAACATGTTCAAAATAACAAAATTCAATGATCTGGCAGTTTTTAAGAACAGATTACTGACAGGGTTTTGAATGTTTCTTAGATGAAATCACTAACTAACACCTTCACATTAATCGATTGGTGTCAGCAGAATTCTGGAGAGCTATGCTGCAGGCTCCAACAACAAAGTAGTAATCAATTAAGGAAGTCAGCTGAAAAAAATGATGCAAAGATCAGAGTTGTCAATGGCAAAATAATCTCATCTCAGTGGTGTCAAAAGAAGAGTAAAAAAATGCCACATACTTACTTCATAGTGTAAGAAAACAATTCAAACAAATATTTAGTATTCAAATAATTGTCAAATAAATATGCCAATTAAAATCTATGAAGAAATTATTCAGAAATCTATTTTTCTAGGTCATATTTACATAATTTTATAAAAGATACATGTTAGTATAAATTGCACAGGTCTTTTAATTTTTTTTTTTACAGTATGAAATAACATACTTGCTAAAAAACCCAGGGATTTTTATTTAGAGAGCACTAACACTTCAAACAAATAATAAAAAGGTGAACACCAAGACAAATATATATCCAGTTTACTCCTTGGAAACTAATTAACATTTTTACACCTCTTACACACTTTTTGAATAGGGACAAAAAAATAGCCACTGTTTTTCTGCTGTATCTCTCATCCATAAACAACTCTAAAGCACAAATAACACTGCTTTGTTGAGCTGCTAATTTCTTGGACCTGCTGAGTTTGCAAAGATGTCCACAGCAGGGTGTTGAGAAGGGCAGTGTTAAATACCATTCAAAACAGGGTTCTCATTTCTCCATCCTCTTTGTTTGGCTATCACCATCATGAGGGCCTTCACCAAACTACATGCCATAGAAAGCTACCTGACACAATCTGTAGTGCATTCTTTACCTTCCACAAGCAAACCATCAGAATCTATTAAAATTACTTCACGCCGATAGCACTAGAGACATGACAAATCACAGGCCAAGAGTCAGATACCAAAGAATGTGTCTCAGGGCGTTGGGGCCAGGCCCATTTGCAAGCAAATGATATTGTGCGAAGCTGGCATGCTCAGTGCATGACAAACTGATGCAATTTCAGTACTGTCGGAGAAGCTGGGTGAGATTTCTCTGATGCTGGTTATGGTTAGTGTACAGAATTGTGCAGAGTTCCCAGATTTGAATCACTTGGGGCCTGAAAGGGCTTCAGTTGACAAGCCACAAATAATTACACTACACTCTTTCTATTGTACTCTATTACTTTGCCTCTTATCTCTAGGCTTTGAGCACTCACGAACAAGCAAGGTCGCTTCTATTTTGACCATGATGCAACAAAACATTGCTCTTTTGTGATATGATAAATAAAACACAGCTCCGCAGACTAAACATTTTTATCAGGTCCATTTTCCACTTTTATAAGCAACAACAACTTTGGGAGCTTGTTAGAAGAGTGGAGGCTGGAAATAACCATGCAGGCAAGTTCATGAGCTTTTCACTTAGGAGTGTGATATAGCTATCTCGTTATGGTAAAAACTCATTTGAGCAATAGGGCATTAAGTTCTTAGCCTGTAACAGATAACAGAGGTATCTGTGATTACTTTAAGCAGGTTTTTACCCCCTTTCAAATCAGCAATTTTTGACAATTTAATAGCAAAAAACAGTTCTGAATGTGCAGCATGTTACCAGTTCTTTCCTAGATACCAAACACACTTCAAAACTAACATTTTCTGTATCAGTTCACAAAATGTATTATTTAAACACTTAGCCAATTAGGAAAGTTTTGTGTTAGTGGTATTATCCTGGCCACTGCATTCAAAGATAGTAATGACAACATTCACACTTAACCAAAAAAAAAAAGAAGGAAAAAAAAAAAAAAGAAAAAAAAAAAAAAAAAAAGCAGTGAATTTCATGGTTTAAGCAACTAACTTCTAGTCATCTTTTCTTAGTTTACAGAACAATTTATTTCAGAAGAAGTTTCTTTCTTTCTCCCACCGGTTAGACAAAATAAAATCACTCTTTTAATTTAGAGTTCCATACTACAAACCAGATGGTACCAGGTTTTTTCACCCTTAAAACTACATTTAGAGGTTTTTTAAGCTGAAATTAGATACAAACCAGGAAAGCAAATATTCAAATATGAAGACTAAATGCATGTAGAGAAAAAATTATTCTACCAAGAACCTTAAAACTGTTTTCTGGTCCCCATTATCATATTCTCCTTATTTCCCAGACAAATATATAGTAGCAAGTAGGTACCAAAAGATAAAATGTTAAAAGAATTCTTACCTGCAAGTGCTGAACTTTTTACAAAGTATATTTTCCTACTCTGCCTCTAATTCTGGCCACCATAAGAACTGGCTTGAGAGAAAAAAATTACTATCTGCAATAACATTCTCATCAAGTTCTTACTGAATTGTTTTAAAACACTCATAAAAATATTCTTTCCCTCATCCCAAATGTCAATAAGAATTCACGGCAAAACTTGGATGTCTGATATTGAAACATTTCTGACAAGGGAAGGTAAAACCAAAATTAGCAACAGATTTTGATAGAGAGGACAAATACGAAAAGGAAATTTTAAATTTAAAAAAAGAAACAAAAACAACAAAACCCACAAAAAAACCCCTCCAAAAACCCAAATAACAAACAAACAAAAACCAAACCAACCAAATGAAACAACAAAGACACCCACCCCAAACTCAGCCATACTTCAGAATCTACTTGAGCTTTCTAGTCACCGCATCAGAGGAAATGGTGCAAAGATGCCATTCCTACCAATCATATCCCCATTCTGAGGATTCAGCAAAAGGAAAGGCCTTTGGCATTTTCTATTCAACACCAAAAATAAATGTTTTCAGTAATTACTGACTTTTTATGCTCCCTTGCTAGAACATAAACCCAGAAGGGATGTCTTTGGCTTTTAGTGGGCGAATGAATCTCTAATTAGAAACCAGCTATCACATGTTCTCAAACTTGTTTGCAAGAATAGAAGCATTTTGAAGTTTTATAGGGAGTATGTCATCACAGGAGATAATTTTTCTTAGAATTTGGAACAAATCAGTAAAATAATAGGCTAATAGGTTTACTGATTCTATAATGGCATAACTTTCAAATCCAATGTTGGTTTGCAATTTTTTCCTAAATATCTATTTCTTCACATATTTAAAGCAAAGCTAATATTTTTATTACATTCCCCAACATTATCATAAATGTACTAGTCCGTTAATTTGTTATTAAACTGAAGACATAGTTCCATTTTTTTTCCCCACATCTTAAAGGAACAAGAAAGTCAGATTGTAATTACCATCACAGCTCAACTGCAAGGAAGACACATGATCAGGGAGTCCTATTCCTGGTAAGAGCCTGATTACTCAATAAAGAGTAGAGAAGTGAATCTATACACAAAGAAAGAGTCCTGTTCAAAACCAGAAGTGAAGGCAGTTAGCTGAAGTATGTATTTCTCAACACATATGGTCCTTTTTCATAAAAGCAGTGTATTGTAATCAATGCAGGCTTGCTGTTGAACAATTGATTATTTCACTACCTCATCAAGACTTTGTTTGCCCTTTTGTAAAAGATTATAAGGAAAGCTTTAGATTTCATTATTTTCCAATCTGAAGATACTGCAGCACTTGAATACCTTCTGCTCTGGTATAAAAAGGGGATCCATTTTTTTAAAAGTGAATCAATTACAGGAGAGACAAGAAATATAAAAAATAAGCTAATGAAGTTTGGTAATTCTTATCTTACCATTTTCAAGGTAACCTAGTGGGAGAGAAGACTTTCACAGAAGTTTTATGCTCTTTTCACTCTGTTAAAGAATTAAGTACTCAAATAGTAAGAATACCTTTTTGGATATACAATGCTTTTCACAGCATCTCATCAGGCAAACAACTATTATCAAATGTAGGCAACCCCTTTCAAGAGTGATTTTTGAAACTGTGTAGCATGTACATTATTCCGCAACTGTCTCATAGAGGCCCAGGACTTAACTGGGACCCACAAAGACTGTGACATCTAAATAAATAATGTATTAGATGTAGGTTGCAGTGGAGGTTTGGCTGTCACTTCTCATAAATTATTTACTGTAGTAAGTACCCTACACTAAGGAAAAATTCAACACCCAAAATCATCTTCTCAGATTTCCTATTTATATGCTCTTAGAACTGAAGGTTTTTTTGAACGGGAGGTGGAGCTCTCACTGCACCAACAGAGGAGGAATGAGAAGAAACATTGTTTTGAACCTGGCATGGACATGGTGCTCCTTACTCATGGTATGCTCCTTCTGTCTCATCTTATTTCAATGCCTGAAAGTATCCAAGCCTGACTGCTGTGCCTCATATACTTTATTTAAAAAAAAAATAAAACACAAAACAAACAACAACAACAAAAACAAAAACCAACCCTACAATATTTACTGGTTTATGAAATGTGAAATTTATAACACAATATATAGGTTGAAATAATAACTTTAAAAAGACTGTTCACAGGAAGAGGGTATTCATACACTGGCTGCAAGACTTTTATCATCAGGACATCTCAGAATAAGTTTATTAATGGACTACATACACTTGTCCTTTCATTTTCTATTAAAAATACAATGCTGCTTTGAAACGGCATGACAACACTTTTGTTTTGTCATCAAAATCCTCTTACAGAATGCTCTCCAAAATGTTAATTTAATCTTCCCCAAGCCACAAAAATTTCAGGCTTATAGAAAACAGAACATGAAAAGTTGATACAAATCCTCATATAATTCCTGTAAACACAAAAAAATAATGGCTACTGATAGTAAGAGTATGCAGAATATAGTAGCTCAAAAGCCTTCATTAGCACACTTCCATGGTGCATACCTAAACCAAGTATTTCTACTGTACCCAAATGCAGCACTGAAGTTATCCCACCAACCACTCTACACAGAAGTACCTCTTAGGTCTCATATACTGAAATAACAAGATAACTTAATAAATTACATAACAATGCTGACTAATTATCAATTAAACCTGGAATGAACTACATCAAGCACTAAAAAATTCAAAGACCAGTTAAAATTGCATTGCAGTAAGAAAAAAGGAGAAATCTATTACATCTTCCCTCATGTTGCATTTTAAAGCCTGGTGTGTTCTCACTCCTGGCTAGTGAAGAATGTACAGAAGATTAACACTATCTTTGTTGAAAAGATTTTACAATTATCATGACTTGACACTATCTGGGAACATCACCAGAAGTAGTTAAGCATTAATCTTCTGATGAAATTATTCCGCTGATAGTATTACATTATTAACAAAACTTTGTCGCCAATACCTCTCAAAGATACAATTCAAATATATCTTTATTGTGATGCAAGTCTGAATGCCCTGCTACCTCCAATCATTCTGAAAATGTAAGTTCCTCATTAAAACCGCAAACCAGTAGATACTGTGAGAGGAATGGATAATGGATGCTTTGCAGTTGCAGTGTACTGATAGAAAGTGTCAACTTTTGGTCTTTCAGGTGAAAATTGACAGAGGTAATCATGCTGCTGCTTCTATATTCAACTGTTGACCCTTCCATTGCAAATAAAGCAAAAGGTATTTCCTGCTCAGAGAAATCTTACATGGCCCTTTCCATTAAGATTGCATGACTCTGAATAAGGGGGCCTTCGACCAATTGCACAGCAACTGGAGATCACCAGAGATACATGTCTCTGTGTGATCTGTCCACAGCTCCAACTGATCGCTACATACAAATTCAGCCAGTTTTCACTTTGGTTTTACTTCTTCCTGGTTTCTGCCTTAGCTGCCATCATGTGCACTGCAAAATTCTTTGTGTCTTACTTTACGCTCCTCAGGTTCCCACTGCATACCAAGTGGTTAATTTCATATCACTGACAAAGTCTGTCAAACAGGAAAACTGACTTGAGGAAAGAAATTTAATTGTCACT
This sequence comes from Corvus moneduloides, assembly GCF_009650955.1. Classification (NCBI taxonomy): domain Eukaryota; kingdom Metazoa; phylum Chordata; class Aves; order Passeriformes; family Corvidae; genus Corvus; species Corvus moneduloides. Next base: position 48,554,725 of record NC_045511.1, read on the forward strand.
GCTGACAAATGCACAAGTTACCCCCTGAAAAAAAAAAGAAAAAGAAGTATTTTTAGTAGCAGCAATCTGGCTTAAATTATCAAGTCTGTTTCCTCCACTAACACATGCACCTTCATTGGAACTTCAAACCCACAAAAAGCAATGATCAAAACAGCATTTTTCTGAAATCACAAAATCACTGACATCTGTAAAATTATCTTTTATCATCTTCATCATTCCTGTAGGAGAGAAATGCATCTGTACAGACCTACTCTGACACCCTTGTAGAGCAGAACATTTGAAAATCCTCTATGAAGACACTGAGATTGTAAAAAGCTCTAATTAGACCTAAAAGATATAATACTTCTGTTGAACTTCATTGAACTTGGAGTAACTGGTGTGTCACTGATTTCAACAGTACTTGTGACACAAGGTTAATAAATGGTGGGCTTATAAAAGCTTGGCTGGAAAGCAAGTAGTCTTCACCCTGGCAGATTTCATACTCAAGGCACTCAAAATCTGTTCAGAATTTTTTAAAACTACCAAGTTTACACAGTCTAGAAAAGTGAAAGCAAAAGGGCTAGAACAGTAATGCTTTGAAATCTTTTTATGTAAACTCACAATTACTCCCTCCAGGCTTTGTAATCATGAAACTTATAAACAGTCCCCCTTTATAACTTGCTATTGTGGTTTATTCTAGGTCTTCATGGAAGAACTACTAAAAACTCCCCTTCTTGACTCTGTGTACATTTATATCAACAGCAAAGAATAGTAAAATACATAAACTATACCAAACCTTAGATCTTTGTGGTTTTATACTTCCACAAACAGAAGTATAGCCTTGTAATTAAACTGCTGCTTCTATGGAGGTAAAGCCTATGGACTTTCAAAAAACCCACATTAGTTTATGATCTTACATGTCAGATCTTGCTTCTACATTTGCAACTCCAGGAGCAATTTGGAGAGTAGTATTGGAAGTGTTAATTAAAAATGCAGTAAGCACTTGTGTCAGTCAAGTATGCCCTCTGCTCTACAACACATTTAAATGTATGTCACCTTGACCTGCAATACACCACTGTAAAATTTTTTTGGTCAATATAAATCAAATGTACACTAATTTATTCAGTAAGTTTCCTGGGATCTGAATCAACATTAGAAATCTAACTAGTATTTATTATTCTGTTATTGACAAAGGGAGCATATTTAAATGACAACAAGAACACGTGGATGTCATTTCGAAGTTGAATTGTTCTCTAGGGACATCCTTAGTAAGCGCCTACATTTAAAGGTCATTCACTGCCAAATTATGAACAACTGTTGCATTTATTAGCACAGGCTCAATAGTTTAGAAGCTAGTGTCATCAATTTAAACTGACAATGAAATTTAATTGTCCACCAGGAAAACTGCCATTTCCCATATTCTGTGTTTCATCATTTTATGTATACTCCAAACAGAACTGGAACAAGTGCAAATTTACTCTGGGGTTTTTGTTCGGCTTTTTTTGTGTGGGGGAGGGGGGAAAAAGACTTCCAAGATTTTATACCAGAGGAATAGTGCTTTAGTAAAGCTGAGCTGCTGAAACAAACACTTTTGAAAGAAGTGTGTTTCCCATTTACTTTATTGACAGACCCCAATCTCAAATGTTGCATAATAAGGTTTTACCCTAATTTTTTCTTCTAATCTTTTATCTTCCCCAATATTTTATCTCTCCCCCTTTTTATTTCTTAATTGCACTTTAGTTTTCCCTCTGAAGCTAGAGAGAAGTTTCCACCTTCTATGGCAAGTCATTTTCACCCTCTCCCCAGAAATGATGGATCTCTGCCCATTCCACTTTCCAAGTGCTGCTTAGTCACACCACGGGGAAAAAGAAAATAATCTGAAACAACAGGGTTAAGCCGAAAACAAACCAGTAAGTTGGTAATGAATTCCCATAAAGAAAAGGACAAACATCCCTTTTGTGTCTTTTCTTTCCAGTAAGAACACACAGTAGCAGTCTGCATCCAGGGGAACTGGATTCTGTTCTGCTAAAGATAAGGAACCAGAAACACAGGGATGTCAGGAAAGCATGTAATGGTTGCAATGCAGAGCCACCACAGAGAGGAACAACTCTCCCTTCAGTCTCTCATTTCATGCAGGAGGTCACCACCATCCCTGTTTCCAGCATTGCCATTCTGAGCATTGCCACTCTTGTCAAAAAACCCTTTGTGAGTGCTGCTTCTCTGCAATGGCCCTGGCAGTCACAGTGCAGAAGGCACCCTCTGTAACCCTCTGGAATGTGACTTGGCTGGTGGGCAGTCAGCACATCAGCAATCTTCTATCTGCTTCCATCATCCTTTTCTGCTATTAGTTGCATAACATCTGATAGTTCCTTGTTCCAGCTACTCCAGTCCAACAAAACATTTTAATTTTGAGCAAGTTAGCACTTGCGGGAAATATAACAGTAAAAAGATCACCTGTGTAAAGTGGTACTCCTGTGATCACAGAATCGTGTAATAGTTTGGGTTGAAAGGCACTTTTAAAGGTTATCTAATCCACCCGTCCGCAATGAGCAGGGATATAATCTAGATCAGGTTGCTGAGAGCCCCATCCAAACTGCCCTTGAATGTTTCCAGGGCTGGGCCATTTCAAACCTCTCTGGGCAACCTCTGCTGTGTTTCATCACCCTCACTGTAAAACCTGTGTTCCTTAGGTCTGCTCTGAATCTACACTTCTTCTAGTTTAAAAGCACTGCACCTTGTTCTACTGCAACAAGACCTACTAAAAAGCCTATCCCCATCTTTCTGAAAAGCTTCGTTTATATACTGCAAAAATGGAGCCCTGGAGCCCTCTCTTCTCCAGATTGGACACACAAACTCTCTTAGCCTTTCCTCACTGAAAGAGGAAAGCGGAGGTCTCCATCCCTCTGATCCATTTTTTGTGGCCGTTCTCTGGACTCAATTCAACAGTCCCTCTCTTTCATGTGTTAGGGACCCCAGAGCTGGACGTAACAGACCCCTTCCAGGTGGGGTCTCACCAGAGCAGAGCAGAGGGGCAGAATCCCCTCCTTCCCCTTCTGCCCACGCTGCTTTGGATGCAGCCCAGGACATGTTTGGCTTTCTGGGCTGTGAGTGCACATGGCTGGGCCATGTCCAGGCTCTCATCCACCAGCACCCCCAAGTCCTTCTCAGCATGGCTGCTCTCAGTCCCTTCATCCCCCAGGCCTGGATTGATACCGAGGGTGTCTGAACCCAGGTGCAGCACCTTGCACTTGGCCTTTTCGAATCTCATGAAGGTCCCACAGACACATTTCTGGAGCTTGTCCAGGTCCCTCTGGATGGCATCCTGTCTTCAGGAGTGTCACTGCACCGCTCAGCTTGGTGTCATCTGCAAATTTGCTGAGGGTGCACTCAATCCTTTTGTCTATGTCATTAATAAAGGTATTAAATAACACTGGTGCCAGTACAGACCCCTGGTGGCACCACTTGCCACTGATGTCCACTGGGACTCTGAGCCACTGACCACAACCCTCTAGATGTGACCATCCAACCAAATCCTTGTTCATCTAACAGTCCATACACTGAATCCAACTCTCTCTTCAGTTTAGAGAAGAATGTTGGAGGAGACTGTGTTGAAGGCCTTACTGAAGTCCAGATAAACGACATCTGTAGCCCTTCTCTTACCCACTGATGTAGTCACTCCATCACACAAGGCCACCAGGCTGGTCAGGCAGGACTCACCCTTAGTGAAGTCGTGCTGGCTGTCTCAAATCACCTCCCCGGCCTCCATGTGCCTTAGCAGAACTTCTAGGAGATTCTGTCCCATGATCTTCCCAGGCACAGAGGTGAGACTGACAGGTTGGTAGTTCTAAAGGTCCTCCTTTCTATGCTCTTTAAAGATGGGTACTCTTTTTCCCAGTCACCTGGGATTTCACATGACTTTTCAAATATCATGGAGAGTGTCTTGGCAACTACATCAGCCAATTCCTTCAGGACTCTGGCATGCATCTCATCAGCATCCATAGACTTAGGTAGGTTCTTCATGACCTTTATCATCTCTTACAGTAGGGAAGCAACTGACTTCCCCATTCCCTGCCTTGCAGTCCATCCACTTGAGAAGTGTGGGAAAACAGACTGCAAGTGAAGACTGAAGCAAAAAAAGTTAAGTAGCTCAGCCTTTTCTTGTCCATTGTTACCAGTTTGCCAGTAGTGTTCATTGGGAGTACACCTTCTTTGACCTTTCTCATCAAACTGTTTTAAATGTTAATACTGTAAAGCTGATGATGAAAACCAACTTGAAGTGAATTGCCTGTATAAGTTCATAGCCAATACAGAACAATGGTAAGCTTTTGTTAACCTCAGTTTCACTGGAAGGAGGACATATAGTGTACCCCTTTGAATTTCTGTGCTTGGAACAATACTTATGCAAATTATTTAGCAATATAACAAATTCACGATTACATTGGCATAAGCCTTCCTCATGCGTAGTCCATAACCTCCTTAAAACATAAAGGAAAGACACAATGTTATTATCAGAACAGTTTTCCATATCCTCTCGTACAAGCATGCCTGACCCAGACAAACTTCAGCAACAATTCCTTGTACAGTTTCATGGTCAACATAAAGCATGATCATTTTTGTATGCAAAATAGTACAGAATCTGACTGAAATGGCAAAATAATCATGCAGGAAAAACTACCAAAGTGTGTTGAACTACAGCAACTTTCAGATCCATGAGACTGACTCATCACCACTAAATGACTCAAGAGGAAAAGTGCTGTAACCATCAACAGTGTTGTAATAGAACACGTTTGTTCTCAGGATCATTTTCTTGAAAGACTTCTAGAAACATATAGTTACATTTCTGACTTCTTTGAACCTTACACAGCTTAACATTTATGAAATTTAAAAAACCTGAATGAATCCTCTAGATAGCAGGAGTCACAGACAGAATTACATTTAAAGAAATAGAAACTCACTAAAAGCAAATACTAAAAATAAGCATTACTTTGAAAAATCCTATTTGTGTAATATGAAAATCTTAGCAATCACTCTGTCATTTCAACTAAGCTGCTCAACTAGGACATGGTAGGATCAGCCTGTGCTATTGTAATCACACTCAGTCAAAATGTTCTAAAGCCAAGTCCCCAGAATCACACAGGTGTCTTGTAGGAAGTCACTTACATTTAAGTTCACCCAAGAGGCAGAAATATTAATGCTGCTACAGTCCCACATTAATACATCTAAAGTGGTTTATCTTTTGCAAGGCCTGCAAACACTTACTAGTAGTGAGGACCAAATAATATACAGCATTAAGCATCAGGAAGATGAACTTGCTTCATGAAACTATGCCTACATGGATTAATCTTCTAAATGTTCCACAGGATTCAATTTTTCTTCTGGTATTTCTTATGAGGTCTGAGCTACTAAATGAATATATTTAATAAAAGAAGCAAGCTTTGAATATCCACTTTCACACAAATACCTTGGGATTTGGTCCACCTGTCTCCACCCAGCAACATGTGAAAGTGTTACAGTCCAACAGTTTTGTGGGATGAGAAAACTATTGGGAACAAAAAAGACTTCTGAAAACTGGGCAGACTAACTTGCCTGTTCATGGAGGGTCAACTATACAGCAGGCTACCCAGGACAGTGTCCAGGAAGGTTTTGAGAACCCGCAAGGATGGAGATTTCACAGTCCTCCGTGCAACCCATGCCAGTACTTGACCACCCTCATGATAACGAACCAGTCTTGTCTTATGTTTAAAGGGCGTTCCCTGCGTTCTGATGTTTGCCCACTGCCACCTCTCCTGTCACTGGGCACCAAAACAAAGAGTCTGGCCCCCTCATTCTGTCCATTCAGATCATTCGTACACCTTGAAGAGATGCCCCTGCCCCTTCTCTTCTTCAGGATTAGCAGTCCCAGGTCTCTCACCCTTTCCACATGCAAGAGACACTCCAGTCCTTTCACCGTGTTTCGTCCTGCACTGGACTCACTCCAGCTTCTGTTCTGGGCAGCCCAGACCTAGACCCAGCATGTGCTTCTCCAGCAGGGCCGAGCGGCAAGGGAGCAGCTGCCTCTCCTCCCTTGCTGGTCACGCTGCACCAGCCGCTGTCGCTGGTGCCCCACAGAATAGAACTCTTGTGGTGTAGCAGGTGTCTGACGGGCTGAGACCAGCCTTCCTGTGCCGAGAGGGGCAGGGCAGGGATGGTCGGCGCTGGACAGGGCAAGGTTGGGCACGGAAAGGTCGGCCTGGACAAGAAGGGCAAGGCTGGGATGGCTATACAGGGCAGGGACGGGCAGGGCTAGTCAGAGCAAAGCTGGACAGGGCAGGGCGGAGGACGGCAGGGCTGGGGAGAGCAGGGCAGGGCTGGGGAGAATAGGGCAAGGCTGGGCAGAGCTGGACAGGGCTGGCAGGGCAAGGACGGGCTGCGCTGGGCAGCTCAGGGCTGGCCTGGGCAGGGAGGGGAGGACGGCCCCGGCACGCTGATGCCTACCGGGAGCCCCAGCGCAGCCCCCGCTGGCCGCCGCCACATGGCCGCCCCGAGGCGCGGGCGTGCCCCGCCCCGGCGCACCTCACCGTGTACCCCCGCTCCAGCTCGCTCTCCTCGTATCGGAAGGACGGGATGAACACCTCCATGCCGCGTCCCCTCAGCGCGGCGGCGCCGCCGCCATCTGAGCGCCGGTCACGTGACCCTCAAGCACGTGACAGAAGCGGGGCGGGACCCGCGCTCCGCCCCGCCCCCCGCGCCCCCTCACGCTGCCGGGATGAGGCGGGAGCTGCTGCTTCTGGAAAAAACGTGGTTTAAAACAAACGGTGTTTGACAGCGCCGGCTTTTGGTACAGCCAGAGCTGCAGCGCTACTGCGTAGCACAGAAAAAAAGGGAGGAGGAAAGAATTAGCCTCCAAACGGAAGAATTTATCCAGTCCTAAATTCACACCACAGCTCAAACTTGAATCACAAAATTGCTGGGGTTGGAAGAGACCTCCGGAGCTCATCCCCACCAACCCCATGCCAAAGCAGGGTCACCGAGAGCAGTTGGCACGGGAACATATCCAGATGGGTTTTGAGAGAGGAAGACTCCAGACCCTTCCTGGGCAGCCTGTTCCAGCGCTCTGCCACCCTCAGTGTAAAGTTCTTCCTCAGGCTGAGGTGGAATTTCTGGTGGTTTAGTTTATGGCCATTATTCCCCATACTATTGCTGAGCACTACTGAAAAGAGTCTGGCACCATCCTCTTGGCACTTGCCTTTGAGATATTTGTGTGCATTCTTGAGTTCTCTCAGTCTTCTCCAGACTAAACAGGCCCAGCTCCTACAGTCTCCCCTCATAAGAGGAATGCTCCAGATCCCTCATCATCTTTGTGACCTCCACTGGACCCTTTCCAGTAGTACCTTGTCTCTCTTGTACCAAAGCCAGAATTAAACACAAGACTCCAGATGTGGCATCACTGGAGCTCCCTCCACCTGCTGGCCACACTCTTCCCGATGCACCCCAGGACACCACTGGCACCACAAGGGCACTGCCAGCTCATGATCAACCTGTGATCCATGAAAACTCCCAGGTGCTTCTCCACAGAGCTGCTCTCCAGTAGGTCAGCCCCTGACTTGGGGTTATTCCTCCCCAGGTGCAGGACCCTACACTTGCCCTTATTGAACCCCCTACGGTTCCTCACCACCCAACTCCCCAGCCTATCAAGATGCCACTGAATGGCAGCACAGCCTTCTGTCATGACCACGTTGGTCAACAAACAAATCAGCACCTTTCATAGCGCCTGTTGTGAACAGACATGAAATTAAGAGGAAAAAAATAAAAGCAGCGCTAAGGAAAGTTGCCTGTGTTGTGTGTGTTCCCAAGAAGCCACCTCTTAACTTTGCTATTTAGCAGAGAAAACCATACCATTTCAGAGAAGTGTAGATGATTTCTGGCCACTGGAGAAATTAAATAATACTTCTCACACTCCAAAATAAGCAGCTGTTTTCATGGCTTGAAGAGTAATGGCAGCAGAAACAGAAGGTGTAATATCAAGTGCATTTAGGAGGCCATGCTGTTGGCACAGGCAAATGCTTTGACCTCACGAAAATTTGCTAACTCCAAGTTTCAAACCATTTGGAAGCACTGCAAAATGACAACAAACTGCCTCTATATTGGATGGTCATATCTTAAAACTCACCCTGTGAGCCTGAAGAGGCACTACCTGAGACAACCTCACACTCTCACTGATCTTCTTAGCTACCATGATAAATCCATGAGTATAGAGGGTTTGATCTTGCATAAGTAGATTCAGGTATAAAAACATACCTCAAAAGTGGACAGAAAACCAATTTTTCTGATGTCTGTGGTTATGCTATGAGCTTTTTGAAACTTCTTTTGAAAACTAGTTTCATTCTAGATTAATGGCACTGGGGAGGGAGAGGGGAACATTACAAGCTCCTTTTCCCTCAATTTCTCTTTATTTTACTGAAAGGTAAATTTAATTATATTTTGCTCTAAGCAAAGACCTGTGACCTTGAAGGATTCAATACAAGATAGACATCATTTGACTTAAACCAAGAAGACTAAAGCAAACTAACACTAGTTTACTTTGCTAAACTAAAGCGAAGTAACAAACCAAAATTTAAAAAAAATTACCTGAAATCAAAGCCAGATAATCCTCAGGCATCTGTTTTTGCACAACACTGCTCCTCCAGTATCCTCAACTGCTGACAACCAGCAGGACAGTGCCAGCACAGCTGTGTGGTAGTGGTGACGAGCAGTGTTTCCAGCCCCTATGTGCTCTCCACCATGTCCGTGGACTGAAAGGTGTGTATGAAATCCCATTCCCCCACAAAGCACCCTCTGCTTTGTGGTAAATCCCAAGGAAAGACTAGCCATATAGTAAGAGCCTTATCACTCTAGTAAATGTTGGCATACTATTTAGTAATTACCACGCTATTATTACTGTTATTTTTTTGTTAAGAATCCAGTCTTTAGGTGTAGTTCTTCCTCCAATACAAAACAGAGGGATAACTCTTAGGATACCACTTGTGCCATAAAGCATTTATGCTGAGAAGTCAGTAGAAGAATTTCATAGGAGCAGTGTTTGTGGCTGTTTGCAACCTAATAAGCAATAATTTCAAAAAGTTACTTTTTTCCTTAATAACATGTAACTTATTAAGAAAGAAAAGTTTTGGACATTAATCTGGTTTCAAATTCAATAGAATATAATGGAACTTTTGACTGTGCATCAGCCAAGAGGAACAAGGAAGATTACATGGTGAGCTGAATTCAAATACGTCAATATGTTTTAGAATGTTAAATACTTAATTTACACAATATATCATCATTAGTTGGCTAATCTTTAAAGTTACACCTGAAGAAAAAAAAAGGATTTCTCCCCATGGCTGGCTGGCCAAGGATTGTCTTTCTGTCTGATACACTGAAGATCAAAAATTTAAGAAACATTAGTTCATAGAATACTATCAAAGTGTGCTCAAAACTATCTAGGATTCTGGTCTTTGAAAGCTAAGTGCACAGATATTACAATGCTTCCCACAAACAACAAAGCAAGGAGAATATATTTCAGATATAGCTGACTTGAACTGGCATAATGTATTAAAATCATGTTAGCAATCTTAAAAGCAAAACTGTAAAATGGTTGAACTCTACTGGTAACACACAGACTATCTTCAAATTGATCTGCTGAGCAGGCTCTCAAAAGTACACTAGGAAATGTCAGTGTTGGTCTTCAGTGCTGGGTGTTGTTGCAGGTATCAGTATCTTGAGTTATATTCTTAAATTACCTTGATCCAGAATGTGAAATAAATTAATAATACACTCCTTCCAGCTGTCGCTGTTACCTGTCACCAGATTCTACCTAACCTTCCATGATTACAGAAACTAGGAATCATCAATCTGCCCCTCTGCTGGCCACTTCTATGTTTCTTTTTTTCCGAAATGGTCATTCTGTAATTCCTCATACAGGGAGGGAGAATTTAGCATTCATCATGTTAGCATAATTCACAGGAGAGAAAAAGGAATAATTACAGGCAAATCTAAAAGATCACTTTCCACTAATTCTCATGATTCAAGGACTGTCTGAATGGCTAGTTTCCAGAATAGAAATAGGCAAAGAAACCCATATAAAAATTCTAATCTAAGTGGTAAGTAAAATATACATCAAAACAAGAGGCCAGATCAAAAAAAGACATTAGATCGTAACATAACATAAGTTTGTCAATTTTTCAATTGCTACAAAACTGGTTTTAAGTCAACTCGCAAAATCCAACCACAGATACATGGTTTATCTCTAGTCTTTTCTCGCCTTCCCATTTTCTGTTACTTTAAAAAATGAAAAAATATGTATTTTTTTTGCATATTTCTTTTACTTTATATCAATATCCTGCTAGGATAGTTCTGCCTAAGCTGCTTTCTTAACAACAGAAAAAAGATTTGGATTATTTTATACCACTTCCCTTCGTCAATTATTTCCTCGTTGATCTGGGGTGGGAGGAGGGGAGAGGAAAGGAATGGCTTCACCAGTAAAGTCCAAAGATTACTAGCAAGTTCACCATTGATTCATCTATGGAACACAAGAATTTATAAAACAGGAAGAATCGTCTTAGCAGGTAACAAGGAACATTCTGAACAACCTGAAAATTCAGCTTCTCACTTGTTAAAATATTGCCCTTTTTTTCCTCATGCTTGTAATGGACTCATATTTTGCCACAAATTAAAATTATTACACAGCCTGTTCTACTCTAAACTGAAAAGAGAGAAAAAAATACAACTCCAAAGGGGTTTTCCTATTTGTTTTCCCTTAAGACAATCATTTCACTGTACACATAATTTTAGTGGATGTTGGCTGTTCACTTTAATGCACAGGATCTACCAGCTAGCAGCTCGTCTCCACAATTTGAAAGAAACTGACATATTTGGGGCATGCACTCCACAGATGCTGAAACAACCTCCCATATGAGGCTTTCAGAGGGGAATAACTTAGGAGAGGTAGAAGAAGGAATAATTTATAAGGAAGCAGAATATTCTCTTTTAAAAGGGACAGTGGCAAAATAATTAGACTTACTGTACACTGAACATCAGTTTAAGAAAGAAGTAACAATGTCTTCAATTTGAGCCACTTCATGTCATATATATATACTTAATTTAAAAAGCACAATAGACATGATTAACAGTAGAAGTTGTTGCAAACATCTGCATTCTATTTTAACCTAAAAGGTAAACTAAAATTCAGTAGCACCTTGTCTTTCATACAGTATTCCAAATGCAGTTCATCATTTTGCAAACACTCACTTTTTGTTCATGCAAGCGATTCTTCAGTGGCACATTGGCTTGCTGTTTTAATGAAAAACACCACTTAAATTTAGTATGATATCTAGTAGTCAGCTCCACAGAGGAAAGAGTTCAGTAATACCTCCATTCACTTGGGCTGAGAAACATCTGCTAATATGGATGTTAACTGCACTAAGAAAGACAGTAACCGAACCTCCAATCTCCATAATGCAGGCGAATATAAGCAAAATAAATTTCCAGATCACAGGATATTCCGAGCTGAAAGGGACCCACAAAGATCTTTAAGTCCAACTCTTAAATGAATTGCCCATCTGGGGATTGAACCCACAACCTTGACACTATTAGCCAAGTGAGCCAATCTCAGGGTCATTAACAGCTTCTTGAAACAAGAGTTTTATGCTAGCCAAATGTCACAGCTGATTTGGATCTTCTGTTCAAGCTAACCTTGTGATGCAAAAAACCCCTAAAATTTTTTATATTAGCAGCCAACCCTGTATGACAGTGAACTCCAGAAATGCCATTATCCTTTTGTTCCCCAAAAGGCTCCTGGTTTTAAGAAAAAACTTGCACAACTCATTCTTGTTTTCAGTTGTCTAATCCTTGCTAGAAGACTAACGTGAAAGCTCTCTCTCATTCTCCTGTCACAAAGAGAAGAAATCTGATCCATCATTCAAATGATTTCTAACCCTGATAGAAGGAAAAAGAGATCAAGAGCTAAGAAAGCTGGACAAAGAATTTACACAAAAATGATCATGAAAGGATATGTTTACCCATTTTGAGCCCTGCATGTCCAAACTGAGTCTTTTAGTTCTGGAAATACCACTTTCAGTCAGAGTGATATATACGTGAAGTTTAATACTGAGCTGCTGGTCAAGTTTCATTAGCAGCATGCAAGCCAATGTTAAGCGCATTGTAACACTTAAGAGAGTGTTACACCTAGATCAGTTTCTCCATCATAAGCCTCCAGCATATCTGAGCTTCTCAAAAGGTAGTTTTAAGATAAATGACTGAACAAACACTGGTGGCATAAGGTATTACAAGCTTAAGGCTTTAGCATTTAACCATTTAAAAAGACACTTGATTTAGGCTTGATAAATTTTGGTGGGTTTTTTCTGTCCTAGTTTCCTTCAAAACTTCTAAAAATACTGAAGAGAGGTACGCAGAGAAGCTATAGCAAAAACTAATCTGTAAAGATTACACTAACTTTGTTGTAGAAATAGACCTTCCAGTTGAATTGAGGTCTTCATTCTGTTCAGAAATGGTATTATGTGCTTCTTTACATTTGATCCCAAACAATACAAATTCATAGGTTTATCCTGCAGTCTTACGACTAGCTGTAAGCAACAGCTTCTCTTGTTTTCTACAATTAATATTTGCCTAAAATTTGTTAACATTAATACCTTCCATTAATACTAATACATCAACAAGCTCATTATGTCATTAAAATGACAGGACAGCACATCCTATGTTAATATTGTGTATTTCAGAAAAATCTGCTCTGATTTCTTGCAAAAGGTATATATAACCAGTCCCTTCAAATGCATTTTCTACTCCAGAAAATACAAACAGAATGCTAGCTCTTACAACTAACAGGCACTCAGCTGAATTACCCACTTTTCTTCCTCACCTATTACCAGAATTACTGCAAGACTTTTTTATATTTTTGTATCCTAAGACCACTGAATACAATTGACGCAATGTACCAGTCCCATAGGACATCAGTATTTGACCATGCAGGTGATTTTAACTCTGCAGAAGCTCTGTAAACACTTGAAAGAGATTTCAGTTTACATCCGTCTGTTGCCCAAGCATCAGTCTTTTGACCCTATGAGTACTAACACAGTAGACTTTGCCAAGGCAGTGATAACTTCAAGTGAAAAGAACACCCACACTGAAGAGATTCAGAATTAAACACAGAACAGTTTAGCACAGATAATTGTTTGTGAATCTTTAATACCTTCTCCACCATTCTTTACTAAATATTGGGTTTGCCCTGGATACATCTCAATTTGTTCTAAACCGTACTCTCAAGAACACCAGTAAGTATCTATAGATACAAACCCAGAGCGTTTAATGTTTCACAAGATACATCCCTTTATTATTGTAATCACAAAAACATGATTTTGTACAGGAATGTTTAAGTGAACATTAATCAATGCAATTAAATTTGTTTCATAAAGATCAGGTAAACATACTACAGAACATTGTGTTGTAAAGAACAAAAATATCAGCTTTCTGGCCTTGCAGTGCACATTTTAGTGCAAGTATTAAGACACAATAGTGTTCAATTCAGCAATGTATTGCAGAACATCATGCCACAGTCCACTTCAAAGAGGGTCAGGACATGCAGCTTGTTAATAAAATGCTGTGGTATATAAAAAAAGCCACATGTTAATTCATAAAATATATAGTGGTTTATTTAGATGATTTAAAGTGATTTCACTGTGGAATTTAGTTTTATCCAGGACAAACATCCCGAGTATCTTGTCACTTGGAATATTCTTCTTTTAGGCAATGGCTTTGGCTTCAGGTAGGAATGCCTCCCAGTATTTTATTAGCTTGAAGAAAAGGGAAAAATCACTCATTAAGTACTAAATATTGGAAAATACAACACATACCTACCTCCTCTGGCAGTAAACTTGCCTCTGTGAGATAAAGTAAGAACATAGGTACTTATTCATTCATGTATTTACATAGTGCAAAAAAACCAAGTAATAAATACGCAAATCTGCTCATAGCTGTAGATATGTTGTCACATGTTAAACACAATGCTACAGAATACAATCATACAGATTTTTATTAAAGATCAGTCACTTACTCTTATCTCTAAGGATACTGTTTTTTGGGTTTTTTTAATTAAACAAAGCTGAAGGGTTATATTCCTGCAATGAACAGAAGAAAGAGTCCAGACTTTTTCTGATAACAAGGCCTACTTCTCAGACACTGGAAACTGTTTCAATGCTTTCCAATATTCAATAATATTTTGTACTTTTAAAAAAGAGCAATAAACATTTAAGAATCCAAGTCTCTTCAATAAGTGTAAATACATACTGATTACAATTTATTCCAATCTCTAAGTGAAAGTACTAATTCAGTTTGAGAAGATGACAAGACCCTCTGCTTGCCCATATCCATAGGAGAGCTTCTCCCTTACTTCCCTGAATTACAGCTGTGCAAGGGCTGGGAAACCGCAATCATTCACCAACACAGTACAGACCAGTAGCTCTTAATGTTTTAGGAACTGCTGTGCTTAAATCCCATATTTTTCTAACTAACCTAATATGGAATGTATTAAATATTAACTTGTACAAAACTTAAAATTTATCTTACCTGCTGTTGTGTTTGCACTAACGACTCTAAGTACTCGATAATAACAGTTTTAAAGTCTTTCACTCGTTCCTTCTGTTAATAAATAAATTATGGCATATTAACCTCTTTATAAATTTTACTTGAAATGTCAGTATTGTCTACAGTAGAACTGTTATTTATTTGGACAAAATTATACATGCCTCAAATCTTCCAACTTCCTTGCGAATGGTTTTGGAGATCTGTTCAAAATCTTTTTCCCCTTGCTGAACTTTTGTCTCCCACTGGCAAAGGAAAGACATACAGAGGTAAGATTTTGTGTTGTCCATTCAGTCTACCAGTATCTGAATTTTTTTAGCATATTGATATTTACTTAAGGACCTATTTGATTTTTTTGGCCTATTTAAAAGAAAATCTTACAATAACAATTTCAAATTTGTGTTACAGGATGCCATCAGATCAGTTACAACAAAGGTATCTCTAAGGTAATGCTATCTGTAGACAAAATGTAAATATAGCTTAGTACTGCTGTTACAAACACTTGATAACATTTAAAAAATGTTCTTTAGAAAATAAAATGCATCTCTAAGGCTTTATCTGCTATTCCCTTTACACACGTCATACAAAGGAACCTAAACCTGTCCAATCAAGCTTGGAAGAGTCTCAAGTTAGTTCTCTGTATTTTTCTAATTCCAGAAGAGATGAGTAAATCTTCATCTCTGCCTCTTGTCAAGTATATGATTATCTCTACCGTATTTCTGTTGCGAATGAACTACTGAGGATGTGTTTATCTGTTTTCATAGAAAGCAGGAGTAGAAAAGTTACTGCAGGTAAGAAGATCATTAGAGGAAAATTCAGAGGAAGAGATGTTTCTTATGGGGTTTTGCCATATTGGGAGCATGGCATTCATGTAACAATATATGACACTAGGTTATTTCTCCTTAGTTTCTGTAAAAAGACATCCAGCTAGACAAGAAGGGATCCTCACCATTCACATTGCCCTGTAACTGCTTTTACATACCTATTACATTGTTAAATTAAGATAGTTGTGTAGATAAAGGGCGAGCCCCACAGAGAAGCGAGCAGTGCTTTGAAAATACTTAGCAATTGTATCTGTTCATCTCAACATATTAACTGAGTCAAGAGAACAAATACATTCAGTAACATTTATCTTCCTCAGAAAAAGGCACCAGGGAAGCAACAGGCTTCAATGCAGCATCTTCCTGTTACCAATCCAGTGGTGCTACTTATTCACAAAAACATTTTGTGATCTGGCGTCAAGTTTCTACTGTGATATGAGATAAACATCATCTGTGTTCCAATAAACATCTCCATATTTATATTTTTAGTTTATATTTATTCACAGTCCCCTGACTGACCTTTTAGATATACATTATGAAGCTATTTAGTAAGTCATAATAGCATCTCCTTCATGGAAGATCAGCCTGAAGAGTTATCACATAACTGAAATAGTATAAGACACAGGTAAAGAAAAGTAGATTAAGATTGCCCATGCTTTCCTACCGCCCATCAAACAGAGGTGCCTGAGATTTCTGTGAAAGCTTATACTGGCCTAATGTATTCAGCATTTCAGTTTCATCATGCCCAAATCCCAGGTCCTATGTGAATTACCACTGGATAATAGTTTGCCATTTTATAGTGTCTGACAAGGAGAAGTTCATCATTCAAGAAGGTATTTATAGGAGTGTCCTTTGTCCCTTTATGCACAAAAAACAACCGAGTCATGCATGATGCTCGAGCTGCTCAGGTTTTCACTTCGCAATTCCTCTGCCAGAGGGTCCACTATTACAGAATTCAACAACTCTGAACACATTTCAGTAGCAGTAAGAACTTTCAACTGGCACATTTAAACTGTGGGTTTACTAAAAGCCTTCTCTAATAAAGCAGGAAAAGTAATACCTTCCCAAAAAACCCAGTTATTTAATATTGGGACTGGGAAAGGATCTCTATTTCCCACTACTACCAGTAATCAGGAAATTTATTGTTAATGGATGGATGACATCAGGAGAGGCAATCAATAAGAACGTGGCCACACAAGAGTAACATTAGGATTTCTCAGTAAACAATAGACTTTTTTAAGGAAAAGAAAATCAAGTTAATGAGTAATTTCAATACTGTATGTGAAATATACCAAGGGGCAAAAAGAACAAAGGAGCATGTGGTTAGTGACCAATGAGGAAGCCAAACAAAGCAACTGTGTAAAAGAGCTTGAAATTTGCAATAAATGTTCTTCCATTATTTAATGGGAGAGTACTAGAGCATACTTAGAATGCATAAGCATCAAATAATTAAGTTGTCCTACCTCTTCAATTTCCTTAGTGAAGCATGATAGAAAAAGTGTATAAATTATGACACTTCAACATGTTAGATTTATTTTTACTGAAATTACACCATATATACATGCACATATATATGGGTAGAAAAGCTGCATATTTAAGCAAAACATGGGAATAGTTCTCTATTAGTTGTCTTTTCTGGATTTACCCAAGTCATCTTAGCTTTAGAGACCAAGAGATGTTCCTCTGCCTACTCAAGTGAGCTGTTAACAGTTAAAAGCATTAACGTGTCCATGTTCCCACCCTCCTATCTCCCACACTCTGTAGAGACAGTATTAACTGTCTTACAGATCTTACAGTAAGTAAAAATTGCACATATTCAGTGTTTTAAGTAAATTTCTTTTAACAATTTCAGTAAATACAGGAAACAGCAAGTAAATGATTTGTAAAAATGGTATAAAGCAGCATTAATGCAGAATGAATGAGCCAATGCACAAAGTCTGACCTCCAAAATAATGTTTGATAACATTACCTCTTTTATCTCATCTTTAGCTTGCTGTAATTTATCAGGTTTGTTGGCAAGTTGGAGCTTTGCTTCAGCTTCACGTTTTTTTTGTAAAGTGACCTGAGCATCTTGCCACTTCTGCCAGCATTTCATTCGATGGTCAAACACACCCTGCGAGAACAGACAAATTTATTAAACTGGAAGTGCTAGAGCTATCTTAATTCCCAGTAGGAAAAAATAATTCCAGCATAAAGGTGGAAAGAGTAGTATACTCCAAGAAACCTTAGTGTGTCTACCATGTATTGTATCCACTTGACATCATGCTTGCACAGCTCAAAACCTTCCACAAATAACAGGCTATTCAAGAACCCTTTTCAGAGCAGACACTTCAGTGCTCCAAATCATTTTATGCCCCTCATTCTATCAAAACACAACCTAAACAACCACTATGTAGTGCTCTATTGTGCAGACAATTCTCTAAATGCAGATGCTAGCAAACTGTTCATGCATATGGATTACATGCATTTTCAGCAAGACATTTTTGTTAGCAATGTACTAAGGCAGTAGAAGTAAAGTACACATTAAAAAAAAACTAGAAAAAAGAGAAACAAAGTAAAAAAAAAAAAATACTTCCAACAACCTGGCAAGTTCAAAGGTATTTCTGGACATAATTCACAGATACCTGTTCTCATGTCTAAACCTAATCATGCTGTATAGCATAGCTTACACCTAAATTGAATATTTTCTTTAATGAGATGTAGATCCACAAATTGCTTTTTTTTCTTATTTAAAGACATTACTGGCTATCTACCAAATATAGAATACCAAATTATGTTCTTCAACATTTATGTATGCTTACTGTAACAGTAAGTAATCTGAAATAAACATGTATAGTATGCTTAGACACAGTACAGTATCCCCAAGTACTGTACACAATCAGTACTGCTCAAAGTAGATTTGCATTTTCTCTAGATCTTACCACTCCATTCACATTTTTGATCACTTTTATTCTTTGATCACATTTTTATCATTGGAATAATTCATGAACGCTTTCACTTTATTCAGCTAGAACATGAGGCAGAAACTTAATTGTGTTACATGAGCAAATACACACATTCATTTACCCTAAATCTGTAAGCTGAGGAATGCAATTTTAAACACGAAATCGGTATTTTTCCTCCTAGTACTCACTTTTACTGCAGCAATCAGACGAATGTAATCACCAAGAAGTTCTGAGAACACATAGAAATCAGCAAAAGCTTGTTCTTGATGCAATTGATCTATCTTCTCCTCAACCTCTGCAAGCTGAGACAAAGCTCTAGATAGAGCAGTATGGTCCTCAGAGTTACCTAACATGGCAGCACTTTTAGCAAAGGCAGCGGTGTTGGCTGAAAGCTCTGAAACACAGGAGTAATGTTCAGCACGATTTAATTTGTTATATTACTCTGCAGCATAAATCAGTGGAGCAGAGGTTTGAAATCGAGCAGAGGTTTAACCTCACCAACTGAAAAAAGAAGCTAAAGATCATGATAAGATACACAAGGACATCACAATGAAACCACATTTAGGAGGAGGACTCCTGCACAAAAAACTCTCGATCAGTAAATGCTTTGCGAAGTCTACTAATGTCATGCTTATTTTGTCTAGCAAAAGACATGAAAAAAAAGTCACTTCATTATTATCCAATCGCCTACTTCAAAGAAACTGCAAACCCACAAAACAAAAGCAAAGTCATCTACAGAGCAAATTCAGAACAATTTTAACAGGTTTACAGCACAGTTTTTCCATTTAGTTCAGAGTGGAAAAAAACCCGAACCCTTTCACAAAACCACCACTCCCATGAGTGGAATTTATTTCTGTTGGACTGTTTTATGGACTTTAAGTAACTTATATGTGTGCATACTGTAGTGTATTGTCACATTCTGATATGCCTTAAAATTAAAAAAAAAAAAAAAAAAAAAAGAAAACCTCACATATCAGCACCTGTGAAAGTGAAGTTTTGAGCTTATTTCTTAAAAAATACTGGTGCAATTGTCCCAAATCCCATGTACCTTTGAACAAACGTTTAGTCCAAACTACTACAGGCTAGTTTGTAACTCTGCTACTCCTGCAGAACCATCAGAATACCAGAAGTGATTGCAGAAGAAAACTGTCTTCAGATATTTAAAACATTTACAATTTAAACGCAACTCTTAAAAAAAAACAACAAACCAACACTTCTTCAAATCTGTAAGGTGTGAAATCAACTGTAAATAAGGATTTTCATTTTCCATTACTTCGAGGATAGGTGGCTAAAGATATTTTTACTACAGAGAATAATTCTTGATTAGAATTGTGAGAAAGTAGCTCACGGCATTTTCAAGTGCTTTTGGAGGAGGTCAAAGGCGACACCACATTATATAATACAATATTGTCAGAAAGCACACTTATGGTCTTCCTCAAGCTAGAAATTCAAAATTGTGGTTTGTTTGGGATTTTGTTAGATTTGGTTTCTATTTTGTTTTGTTGGTTTTTTTAATAATCTGATGGAAATCCATCTTTGACAAAAAGCAGCACAGGTTATTACAATATAAACTTGCAGGCTTTGCTTGTATCTAAAATAAGCAAACAAAAAGCTGATATTCTGTGAATACTTATCTTCCCAGAAAAGTTTACCTTAACAGTAGTTTGAGGGTATACCATTATGCAGACTAAATAAGGAATAACAAATTCCTGTGTAAGCACTTAAACTCGGTTAACAGAGCAATACTGAAACAAAAGATGTTTAAATGGATTTATGCAGCCACTTTTTGTTCGGAAAGAAATTACTCTTGCCATGAGACCTGAAGATAAATTTATGGATGTCTACTGTAGTAGTATCACTTGCTAGGTGTGGTAATGAAACTGTGCAAGGGGAAAAAAAATTCTAAATCATTACAGTGACTCTAGGAATGACAGATACTCCGGTTAAATTTAAAATTAAAGACAGGTATACAAAAATACTAGAGTGGTTTAAAATAAAAGATACAATTAGAAGATTTTTGCACTAAAATATGTTGTGCAACTACTTTAGTTAAGAGTTCTGACATGCTGAGCTCTTGTTTCTCATCACCATTTCCTAAGGTTCATGCAGTTACATAAAAGTAAAGTTACCTTTTCTGTGGCAGACTAATGCTTCAACGCTGGCATGAAGCTTCCTAAGTTGCTGATCCAGATTCTCGAATTGTTGCTGTTTTTCTTCAAACCACTGACAAAAGATGAAAGAGTCAAGCATTACAAATTAGATTACCAAGAACATTTCTGGTTCTAAAGAAGCAAATTATCCAGGTACTGCCAGGGTGGTCAACTGATACAGCTAAGAATTCCAGCCAATAAGCAAATTAATAACCCATTTTCTACTTCTACAGCTTTAAAATGCAATTGTTGAGGCTCATTAATTCATCTCATTATTCAAGCCGAAAAATCAGCTCTTACTGCATCCGATTCATTCATCTTGATTGTCATTTTGTTGACAGCGTCGGCAGCCTTGTTCACCATCCTCAATATTCCTGCTCCACTCAGAGCCTGGGTGTTAACCGCTCTCGGCAGCTGGAATTGAATGACAAATAAGGGCAAAGAGACTGGTTAAAAGGATGGAGGTTTAACTGGGCACAAGGGGGAAAGAAAAGGATATAGTGTTTTCTTTACTCCTATGTGTTTCAATATAGTGGAATCTAATTTCTCAAATTTACTACTTTTACATTCTCAAGAGGAAAACTTAAAAATATAGACTATTTACTTTTCTTCTACATCTTTACATTTAAATGGAACAAACAAACCACTTGTCCAAAGCTGTTATGAACTAGCCAAATGTCCTAAATGGCCACCTATATGCTACAATGAACAAACTGCCACTACAGGAAGAGAAAAGCATAGATTTACAACAAATTAGACAAAGGAAATTCTGTGACACGTTTAATTGTAATGCAAAACATGCACTGCATGTTGATAATAAAAGGTTGATGACTTTTTGCTTTGCAACATAAGGCCATGAACATACCTCAAGTATTAAGAGAACATGTTATCTGTTTAGGTACTGAGAAATCCTCAGAGTTAAGTTAACAAACTTTAAATTTAATTGATATTAGTATTCGGGCTAGATTGAATATGCTATACAAGGTGGCCCCTGTGTCAGACCATTTACCCTTCATGTGATGTTTCGTCTGTCAGCAGCATTGACAAACCCACTGTAAGTTATCTATTGATGCTTTTGTCAGTAGGGAGGCCTCTGTGACTTAGTAGTATAACTAAGATACTGACATTGCCAAAACACAGTTCAGTATTAGAGTGAAACCACTACGCACATTTATGAAGAGATATTATGTATCTTTAACAATATATTTACTATTGTGAAAGGTACAGGTGACTGAAGTCCTTATTCACAAAATACCTAGCGTGGCCAGCAGTACAGCCACCATCTTCACATTCTCCTACCAATACACCTCAAGCTGAACTCCTGGAGGCAAGAAAGACACTTCCAAGCCAGTTTGATTTTACATCTTACTTAACAATCAGTAACATCAGAACTGAAAAGACCAACTCGCTTGAGAAGTCACTATACAGCAAATAGCTTTTTGTCACTACCATTCTAAGTTGTACCAGAGCCAGAGGCACACCATTACCTAAGTAGCCTCTGCCTTTCTGTCCCGTGAAGGGTACAGTCCAATTGGATTTCATATTTATTTAGGGGATTAGATCTCAAAACAAAGTGAATATATTTCTTGGTAGGTTACTATATCTAGAAACAAGTAAGAGAAGTTAAAAGAACGTAAATACCTCAGAACTTTCCAAGAATTGTCTCAAATCTGGATCCTGTAGCAAGGTTGGGTGCTTTACTGTTCGTTGTAGATACCTATGATTTTAAAAATTAAAATATCAGGTAACAGAACAGATTTAATGTGCCTGACTGAACATAACACAGGGCCATGCACTCCATACCACAACGTAACATACTAAACACTGGACAGTCTTTACACCAGAAAGTCCTTAAGGTGGGGCCTGCAACTGTATGTTGCACAGTGGTAAAATAATATACTTCTTATTTTCAACAGCTGAGTGAAGACCTACTCCTTTAATAGCCAGTTTATGCCAGAAAAAAAAAAATGAGCTTGTTAAAACATTTTTGTACAGCGCAGTGGACAGGCTTTTTGTTACAGGTAATTCTGGCTGATTTATTTTAGAATTATACGAAATCTTGGAGAAGTGAGTTGATCATGATCTAGGTATAAACTATTTATATGCTGGATAGACTACAGTCCTCAACCCATTTAGTTCTAAAAGATTCATAAACCCACAAGTAAAATTCAAAGCAACTCCTTCCCTTTCTTTTTCCTCACTTCTGCTTCATTCTCAAGCATAATTTTTATCCATCTCTACTAGGTATGACCACCAGATCCATACTTTTTTTCCTAAAGAAGGTAAGGATTGCAGTAAAACTATTTTACACATTAGATTGCTCAACTTTTTTCCTTGTCCCATACTCCATATGAAGTACAAGTTAAGGTTAACGTGGCTATACCAGGGATAGGACCCTTTCCGAACAGTATCAGCTGTGTATCAGCGCTGGGTGACAGAGATCCAATATCTCTTATGCCAAAATTCAGTAAGTCACATCAATGTCATCAATGCACACCATCAGAAGCCCATTTTACTTTCAAGTGGCTGAAGGTCTCTTCACCCCGCTTCCTGCCCAACAGTTGATTTGCTATGGAACAAATATATTGCTGTAAGTGCCTTAATTCCTTTAACCCAAAATGTCTACACAAGCTGAAAACGGTAGTTTTACTTACTGAATCTCTGCAATCTTCATTTTAAGTCTGAAACAAGTTAGCTATAGGAACTGTCATGAATATGGCTACACTTCCTGTTATTAATGGGAATTATTCAATTTCTACACAAAAATTTGACAGCTGTATACAGTTTCCAGAATTCATTTAAGTACAGATCACCAGTGTTCCAATTGCAGAACCCATACAGTATATTACAAGTAATTCTGAGCCTAAATAAATTTTAGTTAGATACACACATTACCTTTCTAGAGCTGCTCTTCTTTTCTCTACAAATTCAGTGGATGAAGAATCTTCTTTGCCTACTTTAACCTTGGTCATGCCTTGAAGGAAATGGCATCATATTGATTTTATCACAGATAAATCATTAACATAACTGATGTGATTAGAATATAAGGCTCACCTAAGTTTACATATTCAAATCAAATTACAATAAAAAACACAACATAGGAACATAAAAAAATATCAACACTACATGCTGCATGGTTTTGTGGAAGCAACTCTGTGAAATACTCAATTTCCTGTAACATATTATTTGTGACTAGCAGTTAAGTAAAAGTAGGTTAGTTTGTATTTATGAAAACTGTCTAAATGACAATCAGCGACCTACTGGCAACTCATGTTCAGAAAAAGAAAACAGTTAGCCATATAAAGCCGAATAGAAACATGTCCTCAGGTTATAATCCTATTCATTGGTAAGCTTAATAGCATTATTTCCATTCTACTATTTTTTCTTTTAAGTTCTAAAACTAATAGTTTTTTAATTAACTAAGGTAAACCAGCAAGTTCTGAAAATTCTGAACGGAACGAATGGAGAATAAAATCAGCAGAATAAAATGTATGCAGCCTTACAGTGCTTCCTCTGACCACGACAAGAGTGGCACCCAGTTATTGATGTGCTGTGTCTTGGGAAATACATTCAACCTCAGCAACAGCAGAACTCCAAAATAGTCAAGACTGAAGTCACTATTTTTCATGCTAAAGACCTAAATGCAGGGAGTTTAGCAACCTGAGTCCCATCAAAAACACCATGAAACACTGAACATTAATAACTATTTTTATTTCCTAGAAAACAGGAAACATACTTTATTATACAGTCCAGACATCTGATTTCTAGCTGATTTCTTTTCTGTTACTTGTGTGTTTCTTCAGCTAAAAGTTCTGAGTTTCTGACTATGTACCACTGATCTGTCAGGTCAACAGTTCCCCAAGTTCCTCACCCAATCTCCCTTTTGGCCTTAGAAGTTTCACACAGTAACTCCTGGAGGAAACAAGCAGCAAAGCCTTACAGGAACAAGAAGGAACCCTTAATCTCTCAGTGAAGCCTTAGTTTTTCCCTTCTCTGCAACATGATGAAAATAAATCGGATAAACATTTTTTTCAAAAGTATTCTACACAGCATAATGTAACTAAATCCATAAATTTGTCTATAAAACTGAGTATTTCTTCAAATACAAGGATTCAAGTATTCAAGGAAAGTTGAGGTAATTCACATGCCTCATCTTTTTACATTACAGTATTACTATACATCAATATTTCACTGCAGGAAGCAGGAAATCCTGTAGTTTAATAAAAAAGAGCCTTTGTATTTGAAATTTGAACAAAAGTTCATAGGCAAAAACTGAATTCACAATCAAATAACCCATATGAGGACTTCCTAACCTGTGATAATGACAGTTATTTCTGAGTATCTTGCCAGATTTCTTTCTCTGCTAATACAAGCCTATTCAAATGTAAGTCTAAAGACTGTTTCTGTAGACCAAGCACTCTTCTAACCCTTCACAGGAAAAGATCCATGAAATAACAAATTCTTTTCTTCAAAAATAAAAACATGATTTTCATACATGCTTATGTAAGTAGTGAGGTACTTTGGATGAATGTCCAATTCTAGTTCACCACTGATTCATTTTTATCCTTTTGTTCCACAGTCAGTAACTGATGACTTGAATTTGTAGCTAAGATCTAAAATTCCAGCCCCTACCACTCATCACCACAATAAAACTGGAGCTTAAAACTCCGGGTGTTACCAACAGTGTAACAGAATGAACAGACCAGAGACTTTTTTACAACACACACTGCGTAACACTGAATGTATGACATCATGTGTTAATACTTTAAACATATAAATGCATAATGTAAAGACTATGTCATCTTACTTTTTGCTGTTTTGTCAGCTCTCTGCTTTAGGATGCATTATTTTAAAACAGCCTAGAATCAATTCCTTCTTTTCTCCAGAATTAGAAATGTACTGACTACATGCTCTTGAATGTAAGTAAGATCTGTGAACTTCAAGTTTAAAGAGGGAGTTTAATGCTCTCTTCTACAGAGTCTGAGTTTTCCCAACCTACCTGTAGCTTAAAATCTCTATACAGGGCTTTGAAGCGACAGCCAGTGCTTGCTCGCACTGCAGTAAGTCCCACCGTTTTACCGTGTATCAATGTTTATGCTGGTTTTGGTCAAGTGGTAGCTGGAATCTATTCTAAGCTGATTTTGACTGTGATGCAAGCACTACATTTTCATGTAAATGCACACTGTCATAAAAGCCTTAAATGTTGTATCATCCAAAGGACATGATCAGAAGCCTCATTCCATTTCTATAAATGCTGTGAGCATTTGGAATTAAACTTATTTTTGTTACACAAAAAACTGATTATTAAAGAATTACAGAACTACTTTCAAGAACTACCAAAAATTCAGGTCAAATTTTCAGTCTCACAGGCTTAAAAACACAGTGCTTTTCCACAGAAGAAAAATCATGAATTTTCCAAGCCTTCTGCTGCTTACATCTACTCAAGTCTACCTACTCCTACTTACATGAAAAGCTGCTGCTCTGATTATCTTTACAGACTAAACTACTGAAAAGGAAGTCCCGCCATTGCTTACATATCAAACAACATTCTAGATTCAAATCACGTATTTATAAGAGTAACACAAAAGTCTTCAACAAGCTTTACTGTTTTAAATGTTTAGCTATTTTGAAGGAACTTCTACTACTTAGAGATCACAAAACTGAAGTTGTTTTAATGCATCAGGCATGCTTCTTAGCTCACAGAGAAAGGGTCTGATCCTTTAAGGCATTCATGAAGACTAGCATTATTGAAAAGTCATTTTTTGCATTAAAACTTTGCAAAATTTATGAGAGGTTTTGCATTCACCATGATCAAAAGAAACAAACAAAAGTATTAGAGATGTGGAGTATGTATGAAGCTCTATATATTGCAGGCAATTGATAACAGCTCAATTTAAAAATAAACTTTCTTTTAATATCCTTGCTTTGGTAGACTAATCAGCTCTTGAAGGGCAACAGCAAAGAAAGAATCATAGATAAGAAACACAAGGCCATGCACTAGAGACATCCTTCTCATTATTAACACTAGTCTGAGCTAGGAAGAGGCCATTAGGTATCTTTCCTGAACTTTTTGAAAATACAGGACATGAAGAATATTTGGACCACCTGAGAAGAAGCAAGCAGTACTTATGCAGAAAAGTAATTTGTATTACAGTAATTAAAAGTCACCTTACCGGAACTGCACTTACCTACAATACTTTTTTCTGGAGCTGGAGGCACAATATAACCAATATGCATGTATTTTGTTGCTAATTTGCTGTGCAAGCCAAGAAAATCACTGAATCTTCTTTTAACAGAGAATTCATTTTTGTGGAATATTGAAAGTGATGTCTTTAAAAAAAATCCAAAATTGTTGTGAATTACTGATCCATCTCAGTTATGAGACAAAGTATTCACAAATTTTTGTTGCACTACTTACCTTTGTTGTTACTCTGTATGCCATATAAGCATTCATGCCATCTCCTGTAAGAAAATCAAAATACTTATCCCAGGACAAGGTACTGTAATCCTGTCATACACTTTTTAGTCCAAAATATACATTCAATAGATTTCCATTTATATAGTAAAAATTGCCAAAGGAAAACTGAAGAGGAAATCATGCTAAAATCTTAGAATAGTCATCAAGGAATAAGACAGTCTACCGTCTGAATTTCTAGGCTCAAGGAACTTACCAACTTTCTCGGGGTCTGATACATTGATTTCTATATCAAACAAATCTCCATTTGCTTCCTCTTCAATCTAGGACAAAGATACACCATATTTAACAAGGTAACAGACATCCACATTATAGGATAAGGATATAGAGGAAGGAGGAGAAAAAGTCAGTATGCTTGTCTAATTATGAAACATTTCCAGTCTCCAATGTCAATATACTTTCTAACACTGACTGTGACTGCAGCAAAGTTCATGTGGTAAACTTGATAGTGCTAAGTTACAGTTGGCCTCAATGATCCTAACTAATTTTCCAAACTAAATGGTCCTGTGAGCTCAGTTTTAAGCCCTACTGCAAAAGCTTTTAGTATAGAAGATTTAGGAGTCTGTTCATTGTTCACCTACAATACCAGCAGACACAGTGGTTCACAACCACTCTCATTTGCAATGTTTCTATGTGTCTCTAATCAGAGGACAGACATTCCTTTTCGTTAACGGTATCTGTAGCAGAAGAGCTTGGGAAGGGAAAAGCAACAGATCAAAAATTTTCTGATACTTGTCTGAGTTCTATTCTTCCAGAATTTCATAATCTTTCATGTACTATACGTAACTTTGATAGAAAGAGAGATCTTAAGAAACGCCATGGCAAAAGGGACAGTACCAGGGCTGAAGGGGGCAAAATCAGAATCGAATGCCATCACGTGGCAGGTATCAAGTCACAGGTAGATCTTGTTTGTAAAGTCACTGTCTAGTAAGAGAACTCTCCAGAATGAATGGCATTCAGTAATGTCCACGCTTTGACTGGAACATCAAATGTAAATAGCAATGTTAACTCTACGATTACCCTTAACTGTTTGTTAGCATGCAGGATAATGCTAAAAACTGGAACAGCTTCAGAAATACAAGTTGAAATTGTAACAGGCTTTAGTAAGAGTGATTTTACATTAATAACATTTCTCATGTATCAAGCTCACAGCCTACTCCTACATACACTTTTAAAGTATCTATTCTGAAAGAATAGAATCCCCACACTACATATCTCTAATATAATCACCTCAGTAGTGAATTCTTACAGTATTTTCATGAGTCAAATTCACACTAAACTTCTTTTGCAAAATAAACATCAAGGAATGATGCCATGCAACAACATTTAGGAATTGGCATTTTAAAATAAAATAAAACTTAAAAATCCAAATAAGACATTTCCATAGTTTAGAGGTTTACAGCATACCTCTTCTCTGGATCTATCAAAAATCACGGGGGCTGTTATGCTTTTCGATTCCATTCTGGGAGCTACTAATGTAGTAGGTGTTACAGGAGTGATTGCAGGAGTAGGTTCTGGTGAAAGTATGGGATCTCTCTCCGGACTGTCCAACGAAACTTCTTCTGTTGCTTCTAGATAAACATTTTGAGTTAGCAATAAATTTCCTGTGCAACACGGATGGATATGCATCACAAAGATAACAAACACGCACGATAAACAGTAACGATAAAATAAATAGCACCCATTTGTGTAGGAAAATTTTTTCAACATATAGCTAAAGCCAGATATGACTTTTGGGCTTGTAGCGCAGAGTGAGTTAAATTAAGATCAATATTGCCTTTTTTTTTTTTTTTTTGGTATACTGTTCAGTAAAGAGTCTTTTAAAGTAGTCACAATCCACAATTAATTTACTTCTGCATGACTGTCATAGGTTAGCAAGCACAGTCCCGGAAGGGATGTCCTTGCTAAGGGGTGCTTACAGTTTCCTCTGGGACCTGATAGAACCTATCAGCTGGCCAGTTTGAATATGGACAATTCTCTAAGCCACTTAGAATTGTGACCGCCTCTGTGACCACACTTAAGAATACACAAACACCCCCAAGCTCTCTCTCGTTTCCGGCGCTGGCACAGGTGGCTGCGGGCCCCGAGCGGGGCCCAGTGGGCCCAGCCCAGGCCCTGCTTGGGTCAGGCCGGGCCACGGCCATCCTGGAGCCGATGGACCTGTTCCAGCCGTGGAACCCCCCCCACTGCCTTGCCGTGGGCAGCCGGAGCGGCTCGGCTCTCCCCCCTCTCCACTGCGATAAGAAAAATTCAACATTCCAGCTGCAAAGCTGCAAGGCCGAGGTGAGAGTAACCCTTTTATTGCTGTGAAGAGCTGAAACCCTGAGGGAAGAGAGAGAGGAGATGCTTAAAGCTGAAATTCTGTTGTGAAGCTATGATATATCAGAGTATCCTGTTGTAATTTCATGAAGATATGGGGGGTGGAGTGTTCAACTCGTGAGCAAAAGCACCTGCGCTGAGATAGGCAGATGCTGACGCAGCTGTAATTTCATGAGAAGTTTGGACAGGGAGAGATGAACCTGATGAGGACTTTTGCTCCAAACGGGAAAGGAGAAACCTCAGTTCCTAGAGATGCTCCCAGAGATAGTCCTAACAATGAAGATGAGGAAGACCCTTTGCTCCCAGGGAAGGAGAAGGGCCTCTGTTTTTGTTTCTGAACGGCTCAACCTTAAAATTGTACCCCAAAAAACTTCAAGAGTGGACCCTCAAAAGCAGTTGCGGGAAAAGCTGCAAGTCGGGGGAAGGGACTCACATGCGAGCAGAGAGACTCCTCTTCCTAAATGGACTGAACAATATTTGGAAGTGGGCGGCTGTCTCGTTGTGATACTGTTTTCATAGCATGAGCAAGAAGAGACTTCTCTTTCTAAATGGACTGAACAAGGTTATTATGGAAGTGGTAAACAGACTGAACATCTTGAGGGTTGTCTTTTCACATTGTCAGTGGGAGAAGGGAGGAAGGTGGGGGGAGGAGGAGAGTTCTGAAGGTGGTATAATTTTTTTCCCCTCTTTTAGGTCTGTTAATAAACTTCTTTATATTTCTTTCAAGTTTGGTGCCTGCTTTGCGTTTCTTCTAATTCTTATCTCACAGAAGATAAACAATAATGAGTATTTTGGACCAAACCACTACAATGACATATTGTGAACACTAATTAATTTTTTTTACCACAGAAGCAGCTCTTCTTCATCACCTGTTTCACACTCTGAACAACAGCTGATTTAGCCATATAGGCTGGTAACTAAGCAGACTAAGCCATCTATCAAATGAAGTTACACAACCTTTAATACAACACCCCCCCCCCAGCCAAAAACCCCACAAACTGTAAAGTAGCAATATTAGCATGCGAGACATTAAGATTATCTTCAGTCTCTATTTCCCTTCTCTTTGGGGCTTAAAACAGCTCACTAGAAACTGACTACTTCCTTCAGACTATGGACAGTCCCCCTACGTTTAAAGACAATGCAAACCCCGGCTCTACAAATCTCACTAACTGGTTTTGACCACTGGCAAAAATTTCCTGGGTATACAGAAGTTTCTGCTCTAGTCCAAATAAGTGAACAATGCAGTGGTTCTCACTCAACCTGAATTTTCAAGAATTCCAGTTTCTTAAAAGATAATATGGACTAGAGAACAGTCATCTGATACCAAAATTGACTTCCCAATAGACCTCAAGTCCTTTCACAAACTAGACTTCTGTGGGAAGTACTTACCAAGCAGGTAAAAAGGCACTAAACCAAAGCAGACACTCATTCTGGCTTGAGGGTGACAAAAGTTTACTGCCATCATTTTATTCTGGAGTATGTCACAGAACTGCTGAATATGGAAAGGACTTCTGAAATCATCTAATCTAATCTCTCTGCTCAAGTAGAGCTCTAGCTAGAGCAGGCTAAACTGGACCACATCCAGATGAATTTTGAGCATCTCCAAGGAGGAGAATCCACCTCCTCCTTGGATAACCTGTGCCAGTGCTTGACCACCCTCACCAACAAGAAAAAAGAACCAAAACCCAACACCACCCCCTCACCCTCACCGAAGACAAACAAAAAGGTAAGATTTTTCTTGCGTATTATCTGGTTTTCAGTGTGTAGCCATTGCCTCCTGTTCTGTCAGCGGGCACTACTGAGAAGTCAGGCTCCCTTTTCCCCATTCCCTACCATAATAAACACTACCATATCCCTACCATATATACACTATAGGATCCCCTCCACCCCAAGCCCCAGTAAAGAATGAATCCAGCACTAGCTTTCTCAGTCTCAGCTCTTAAGCCATACACGTTATGGCCTCAATCATCTTCACGGCCCTGCACTCAAGTCACTCCCATCTGTCCATGTCTCCCTTGTGTTGGATAGCTCAGACCTGGACTCGGCACACGAGGTGTGGCTTCCGCAGGGCTGAGCCAAGGGAAATATCAATTCCCTCAACCTGCTGGCATTGCTTTTCCTAATTTCAAATTACAGATTTTCATAGTACTTTCAAACTAAAGTTAAAAGCAACCACCTCTTTATATTCTCCGTTTTTAATATGAACTGAGAATCTATAGCCTTTCTTTGAAAATACTTATTGTCGTAGCACTGCTTTATTCTTACTGCTAAATCTTACAGAACATAAGCATCTGCTCATGCTTCCTTTCCTCAAATGTGACAGGAAGGACACTGCATCTTAAATCAATACAGAATTTTAATTCAAAACCTAAGATTAGGTGGGGCAACTGCTGAGGCAGTTGCAAAAGAGCTTTTAGATTGGCAGAACAGCAACATTTCAACAAGAAGCAGCAGTTCTCTCCTTTGGTGGCTAACAGCATTCAACATATACGCTATACAAATGAATATTTCACAGAAACATTTCTCAGAAAAATATGCATATACATATGTAACACAGTACTATATACATGATAAAACATAAAATATAAAATATTTATGAAATAAAGCAATTGCACTTCAGTTCTTCCTTTTTTCTATCACTAGCTGTATTCCAGCACATTCAGGAAACAAATTATTAACCACCACTATATACTTCTCTCTCTTTATCTTCAAATTTTAGACAGGTTTATAAAACAAGTCATTAAACAATTCAAAGCACATAGATTTCTCTACTTTCATTAACTGAGAACACAATCCTCTTATTGTAAAGTATAACCTCATGAAAAAATGTGAATTTAATGTAACAAAGCAGCACAGCCATCAGATGAAACAGAAGCACTCATCTTCTCAAGGACTCCTCTTTTTCAGACTTGTATTCACATACCCATTAGTATCATAAAGTGATCTAGGTTGTGCATCAAATGAACTCCAAGAAGGATTAGCAAATTTTTAAAGCTGCTGCCTACTGGTCTTTCTTTTTTATTTCCCTGAAGGAACTTACCCAGAGAAAATAGTATCTGTTTGTTTGATAGCAGTAAGTCAGTTATTTTAGGAAGAAATGAGAATTTATGCCATCCTCCCTCTTGTTACCTCTCACCCCAGGTTTGCATTCATCCAGGCATTATGCAAATCTAGAAGCATGAAATGGAAAAGATGCGAAAGGGGATGATGGGACTGAGCTGGACAGGGAGGAGGTTATTGCACTTTTTTTTTAAAAACAAAAATATGCAAGGATCCTGAAAGGAAAAAGAAGCATTAGCTGTATATAAAACAGCAAACTCTTACTTCTAGCTATTTTTTTCCCCCTCAGAAAAGCAGTCTTCAAGTAGTACATGAGCTGAAGATCTATTTCTCACAAAATAGGTTTCTTCTAATGAACTCTGGCATTTATGCTTCTTACACACACCCCTTTACTTTGAGTACTCAGATGACATGGTCTGGATTAAAAAGCTTTATTGATAATTTTTCTGCTTGTGTTGCAGGTGTGTTTCTTTCCCCATGGAAACATTAATCTGGTAGGTTTCAGAGTAGAAACTATGGCACTTCAGAAACATTTGCTTGATCTATTCATTTTAGATCTTCACCTGAAAACTTCGCATGAAGTTGTGGTTTTGTGGTGCGTTTTTTTGTTGGTTTTGGGTTTGAGGTGTTTTGTGTGCTTGTGTGGGTTTTGTTTGGTTTTTAAAATATTCAGTATCATTGTTAGCATGAAAAGTGAAATCTAGATGTCTTGTTTTCCAGGGTAGTTCCCAAGAGCTTAAGTTCTTGCTTAAAGAGGCAAGCAACTGCTCTGTCCAACTTTTGGGAGGAAAACACTGAGATCCAACACTTACATCAGCTATGAGAGTTACCAAAACATATTAAGAACTCCCAACAATCTAGTGCTTTAGACTGCTACACATAAATACATACTTTACAATTCATTAACAGTCTTTGTTAGGGATCACTGTCAAGTTGCTTAGCTCCAAAAGAACATGAAGACATGTCATTCTGCTGTAGGAGACAACTACATATGCTTAATTAACATTCTATAGCCAACCACACTAAGTTCCTATCAACACTCAAGCCTGGAGCTTAATCTCAGCATTAGACAGAGTTTGTTTATTTATTTTTCACCAGCACTTTTTGTCAAATATCATCTTAGAAAATGCAAGTTTGCAATTCCTCACTAGCAGCTCACTTCAGCCACAAGTTATTTTTACTAGTCACACTTCTAAATGTCAGACCTCTAGCATTCTGACATAGCCTGAATGATTAAATTGGCTTATTATCTTTGAAAATTTGCCCATGTGAACATAAAAATTTGGAAGTAAACTTAAGCAGCAGCTGTTATGCAGAACAGAGGACAAGCTATTTAAAAAGACTTCTCTAGGCATAGCAATTATTTCAGAGATTAAACTGAACTGAATTCACTGTAAGAACTGCTACACCTGAGTCACGGCCCGTGCTCCTTATCGTTATATCAGAAATACTAAGGACAACCTTAATGAGAACACAAATGGTTTTAACACAACAGTCACCTTCTGACCACTTCTGACTTCAAAACTGTAGGTTCACATGCCTTTGTGCATTTATTTCTTGCAAAATAAAGCTAGAACTGAACAACCAGCTTCTAAAAAGCAGCAAGGTATTTGCACAAACTCTTCATATCAGACACATTACACAACAGCCTGACAGACACCATCAGCTAGAAGCTTTTCTGTTCAGATGGGCCTAAACACCTTGTCTGGGTCAGAGAATTATCATCTCCTTTTCTGTCTCAAATACCAAGAAAAAAGCCTAAAGGGAAAAAACCCCCACAAAATCAAACAACACAAAACCCCACCAAATAAACAAACAAAAAAACCCAATAAAAACAAACATCACCCCAGCCTCCAACACACTGACTTTTCCCCAGGACACATAGCTAGACACTTCCACAACATGATCCATTCCCAAACACATTTCAGAGCTGAAAAAACAAAATAATAGTATTCTTTTACCAGACAGAGGAGAGGAAAAATTCTAGTTTTCCACTTTTTTGAAGAAGGTGACAGAACACTGATAAAACTTCACAGATCAGTTCACCATCTAATGCTCATCTGTGAGCACTAGAGGCAGAAGGCACAGACGGCTATGCCCTTCATGGGCAATCCATGGCGTATTTGTGCAGTTATACACTGAACTTTGGGTCAACATTTTGGAAGACCATTTCAATACCTAGCTCTTCACTGTACAATAGCAGGCTACTGACAACAAAGCTTTAAGATATATCTCCAAATTCCTCAAGACACACCTAATACTGCCTCATTTGGAGCACTGACCATTATGGTCTCTGCACGTAAGAGCTCTACAAACTAAGATAAAGTAGTTCTTCTGGCCAAATAATCAATATAGTTACTTTTATTCTAAGGGTGAAAGTTCTTTAGTGGGTTTAGTCAGACAGTTTGCTTTTACAGAACCAAGAACCACAATGAAGCAGCAAAATTTACTGGTCTCCAATGACAGCAGGAAAACTAATTTCTTCCATTTTTTGAAACCCAGTTTTAATAGCTCCGTTGCCAGAGACAAGATTATGAGTATCTATACTGCACATATTATCCTGTAGCTGCCACAGAAACATAATAGCAAAGAGGTTTTAAGCATAATCAAAAAAGCCTAAAAAATTTCCCAGGTTCTGTCCTGCATTAAAGCAGTAGAGAAAATTTGTACTGCTTCACCTCCTTTTCCATTAGGTTGCAATATTAGGTAGAATAATGGAAAAGACTTATAAGTCTACAATAGCTAGAGAAGCATACCATCACATTTTTTGCAAGTCTGAAAAACAAGAATTATTTCTGACCCTGAAGAATGGCAACCTCTCCTTTCAGGAGCCACACACGGGATTTCCTTTACCTGGATTTTAAAGTGTCTAGTAATTCAATATGAAGGAACAACAGAAGTTACAAAGCTGTGGAGTTTTATGGGGAATTATAAGAGAGAATTAGGTTGTGAGCTGTAAAACCTGCCTGCAGAGGCACATGGCAGCACACAGAGGCTTGTCTCCACTGGACCCTGGGGGGAGAAAGTGTCACACTGCAGAGCCCTACGGAGAGGAGCCTGCCGAGAGCTGAGCTGAAGGACGAGTGAATGGCGAGTGATCTTCCCATCCAAGGAAGTGTGCCGCTGATGTGGCAACACGGGATAGGTCACGCCACATAAGGAAAGAAAAGTGTATAAAACCAACTCACTCCTTTGAATAAACAATTCAGATTCCCTGCCGGTCTGGGTCTGAGATTCAATCGCTGACAGAGCTTCATTTTTTTTCCTCTCCATTTAAGTGTTCCTATAAGCTGTGCCAAGTTAAGATTCTTTGGAATTTCAACACATCAAAGAAAACCCCTGTCACACTCACTTTTAAATTCAGTTCTGCTTTCCTAGAAAGCCAGACTTATGCAATCATGCTGGAAGCAAGAAAATAGGTATCTCATCTTGCCTTTCTCACACTGTTTCTATATTGCCTAGCAAAACAGTCCTAAGAAAGAAAAAAACAGTTATACTTGTGAGCGCATAGCACTGGAACACAAATTCAACGCAGTTTTTCAGAATGTCATTTCAGAACAACAGTGATACAAAGACAGAAGTTCAAGACTTGGGTCCAACTGCATTATACAGACTTCTTGCTTAGAACAGGAAACTGTGAACAATGTCATATTTTATCTCATGCTCGATAAATCACATTTGTTTTTTCCTCTGTTTGAGAGTATTAGACTCATTCTGTATTGTAAATTGAACTTTCAAAGACCAGTCTCAGCTGAGGTAGACATGCAGTGTTAGATGCCTTCAGTTCAATGCTGCAAGCATTTAGGAGAATGTCCTACATGGCAAAACCCAAACTCATTAAATCAGTTCTGTGTGTTATTCTCACAGCATTCATTTCAGTTAAAACAATCTGGCTGCAAACATTTGTTCCTTCTGTCTGACTCTCCTCAATATTTACTCCAGCCTTTTTTTTTTTTTTCCTTAATATTATTCAAAGGAGAATTGGCTTTCCTAAAATATCCACTCCAGATGGCTCTATGTTTATAAAAAGCTGGCATTATATACTGAAGCTAAATAACCAAATTACTGACTAGTACTGGAAAGCTTCATGGCTAAAGCACTGATGGTCTTTGTAAGTTATAAGGCAAAACAAATGCAGAAAAAAGTACAATTAGCCCTCTATTCTTTATTCCTTTTTTCTCTTAAAACACTTTCAGAGAGGTACTAAACTAGCCAATACATTCCAACAGTGTCTTGAACAAGTTCAAAAATATGGAAATACAAATTAAGAAGGTTAAAAACAAATGTAATGGGCATGTGTATATATGTATTTATACAAAATAACCCAGAACTAAAGGCTATAAAGCTTCTGTTGGAATGATTACATCAGGTAATCAATGAAGAGGAGATGACTGTATTCAAAGCAGACTGTCAGCTGACTCACTCAACATGTAGTAATAGGGAAAATGCTAGAATTGAGATGTAACATTCAGAACCATCTTATACACATAATATATTCCAAATATTACACCTCCTTTCCTGAATAGTTAATGTTCCTACACCTGTAATTGACAGCTACAATAACCCATGTTAGGATAGTTGAAAACCAACACCAAAGTAGCCACTGATTTATGAAGCTTTAGAAACCTTCTGTCTACTAACAGATTACTTATCAAAACTTTCACATATCTTTTTCTAAAGCATGCAATACTGTCAGAGATACAACCATGCACCAGTGAAATCATAGGACTGGTCCCATGTGCCAGTTTATTACTTTTTCATTAAAACAAAAGTATGAAGAAGGAAATATTTGCAATAAAATCTGAATTATCTCTTTATAACTGAAAAAAAGACTGGGACAGCTTATGCATGATTATTAAGTAGAAAACAAGAAAGTAACTTAAGTCATGCATTTCCACACAAACAGATATGAACATTTTGAGTCACAAAATGGTAAAGACTATTACTATCAGCAAAACATGTTAGTGACCAGCTAAACACTCCCACATTATACACTGACAGTACACACCACTGAAAAACTTATAAACAAACTTAACTAACAACATTTTTCACAAGAAAAAAACCTGTACAACACTATCAAACTACTTATAAGGTTTCAACCCTCCCTCTCAGAAAAGCACATTTCTTTCAGTCCAAGGGCAAAAGGGTTTGTGCAGGCATGCTAGAAGAAAATGGCCATTACCAGCAAAGAGGTCTTCTCTGTCACCATCCAGCATAATTTCTGCTGGCTTTGGACCATTGGAGTTTGTGCTGAGGTCTTCTGCTGGAAGACTTGCTGGCTCTGGAGATGAAGGACTTGACTGTTTAAAAAAAAAAAAAAAGTGAAATAATTGGAAGAGAACCAGTTACCATGTGTCAGTATATAAGAATTATTGCAACATTCTTTCATTGCAAAGAAGCAAAAAAACATGGACAGAAAGGAAACTTGTCAGCTATTTCCATCTCCCACTCCTAGCACAGCAACAATGAATAAAAGATACGACCTAGTCAACAGCTCTTTTAATTTCTTTAAGAGAAAAAACAGTCAACAGTTTCTTCAGGTTTAATTAATATGAAACAAAAGCTGCTATAGAATTATCTAGAATAAGTTTATTAGTAATGCCAAATGTAATTTGATTATGAAGTTCCTCCTGGAAGGGCTTGGATTTAAATCTGGATTTGTACATAGCCAAAAATCAATAAAGAAATCTCCAAGTGCTCTATGACTGAAAAGAATGCATTAATGCCATCCAAATAATTCAAGGCTGCTTGAAGCTGTAAGAAATTTTGATAGCTTTGCAACAGGATTACTGCCACAGAGGATCAGACTGTACTGTACGGAAGCTAGGCTTGCCACAGATACAATTTTTTAATTCACTGAAGACTGAACTTGCCCTGTTGAAGACACTCAGGAAAACTAAAGCAATATTGAAGCTGGACCACCAAATGAATAGCTTGCTTACAAAACAAATACACACATAATTGAAGATCAGTGCTTCAGTCAGAAAAATCTTTCTTGAGTAAGTATCAACTCTGTTTACTGCTGTAGTACTAGGGTATTTGCAAAACTCACTTCTTGCAACTTCATCCAGGACAGCTAGCTAAGGAGTTTTCAACAACAGCATATTTACTCATGGATGCAGGCATGTATTAAAAAGATACTAGATATTTAAGGCTATACTTCAAAGAAACCAGCAGGCTAGAAAAGATTTTTAAAAAAGACTGAAAATTACTGGAAAGTCACTGAAAAAGTCTGTCCAGATTGTATTTTCACATTCATAAATGTAGCAGAGGCAAGAGTCCTAACAGAGAGGCCTCCTTATAACTGGCTTTCTTGCCTTCTTCCCCTCACTTTATGTACTGAGCATGATTCAGATGGTCTGGAATATCCCTTTGGTCAGCTCAGGTCACTTGTCCCAGCTGCGTCTCCTCCCAACCTCCCATGCATCCTCAATTCCCTCACCAGTGTGGCAGCACAAAAAGCAGAAAAGGCCTTGGTAAGCCCTGCTCAGCAAAACAAAAACATCTCTGTGTTATCAATCCTGTGTTCAGCACAAATCCAAAACAGAGTCTCGTGCTAACAACTGTGAAGAAAATTAACTCTACCCCAGCCAAAATCAGCAGAACCAGACTTTGGTTGCAACAAGGAACTGATCCATTCAAATGACAGAAGAGATCGTATCTCCTTCCTTTTGCCAAAAGCTGCCACTCTCTGAAAAGCCCATATACAACATGGGGAAACCAGAAACAAAACAAAGTGATGAATAACAAAAGGAGCAGTCTCTGAAACTCTTGGTTGGATATTGCCCTAGAGCCTGCAAAGAACATCAAAGAAGAAATGCTTAGAAACTGTACATAGGAAGTAGTTTCTAACCTTGTAAGGAACAAATTCACTAGTCACATGAACACTTCTTATCTTCTATTAAACAAATGCCAAAATGACCCCACAGGAAACAGAGTGCTCTGGAGTAATAAAGGTATGTATGTCCACTCTGTGAAGACCCTGGGAAGTATCATAAGGAGATAACACTCCTTTCAGTTGTATTACAAGACTTGCAATAATTTACATTAAATGAGCTAGGAGATGCAAGAAAATCACAGCACCTGATATGCTTCAATATTTTACAACTGACAGTATATATGTGTTACACATAATAGCCAAAGGTTTTAAGCCATTTCAGAATTCAGAAGTAGCATATTTCAGAAGAAATGGTCTGTTTCTCCAGCCAATGCTGTGTAGAGATGCAAGTTCAAGACCTTGTACTCCAACTAGAACAGAAGAGCATGGAAATGCTTGATTTCCAAATGCTTGAGGTTCAAGAAGTTTAAAGTTTTATCAGCAGAAGTAGTTCTTCACTGAAACATCATAGGTACTCATTCCAAACCAGTTTTGCTGCTATTCAGCTTTGAACAGCAATCGACTTACATTTTGACAGCCTGGAGGTTCATGACACAGTGGGAGTCCCATGCTGCCACAGATGCAGAATGCACATAGGTTTGTGTTTGTCAAGTCACTGCCACGAAAAAGAGCTCTAATACAGCCAGTAACAGGGAACAAAAGCCTTCCTGAACCCTTGTAGCACATCAGCAGAGAGCTTTCTGCTTTACCACTTAATTATGCTCTTGATTAATGAATGGTGGAAAAGAGCCCTTGGAGAATGCTCACACCTCCAAACTATTCCTTCAGTCTATCTTCTC
This sequence comes from Corvus moneduloides, assembly GCF_009650955.1. NCBI lineage: Eukaryota > Metazoa > Chordata > Aves > Passeriformes > Corvidae > Corvus > Corvus moneduloides. The sequence continues at coordinate 48,594,761 of NC_045511.1, forward strand.
AGTTTTATCAGAGGTAGTTATTTTGGTTACTAATGGTTATTTTTGGTGGTACCTGGCTTCTAATCACAACAAACAGCTGCATGCCTAAAGTTACAAGTTAACCAAAGGTCAATACAGAGTTATATCCACTTTGAAGAAAGAAACAGATTCCTCTAGGACTGGCTATAAATACATGCCACCAAGTCTCTGTTACTGAGCTGGGAAAGATCCTGTCCAATCGCACTGTTAAAGAAAGCCAGTATTTCTGCACTAGATACCAGGCTTCACAGCTGTAGTTAGCAGAGCAGTTACCAGCAGTGTTCTCCAAATTCCATATGAGAATACAAGCAAAATGCAAGGACTCAGACCTTATGGGCACCTCAGAAATCTGAAAAGCAAAGCTGACCAGAGAGGATATCCCATACCTTGTAAAAATGTGCTCAGCAAAGCTATGGGGAAGAAGAAGGACAGAGAGGATGTTTGGAGTTACAGCATTTGTCTAAGTCACCATTACACTCCTGTCTTCCTGAAGATGGCTAAGCATGGGCCTGCCCACAGAAGGGGTGAATAAATTCATTATATTGCTTGCATATGCAACTTTTACTCTACCCATTAAATTCTCTTCATCTCTGTCCACTGGTCCTCTAATTTTTACCCTTCCAGTTCTTCTCTACCATGCCAAGGTGAGCCATGAATGTCAGATGGAAATAAACTTCAACAAGCTGACAGGTGAATAAGGTATCTACTGGTCTATTAATCTCTCTGTGGCTCTTTGGTCCTGTTAAACAGCTGTGTTCTCAGACAAGATAAATTAAGAATGGGGTTAAATATATTCACAAATGGTTGTGACTTTATAAGAAAAGAACAGTGTGTAGAAGCTTCTTAAAAACTGTTCACGGTCTGAATACTGCATCAGCTTAAGAGTTTTGCAATGAAGTATAGTTTCTTCTCTTTGAAATGGACATAGTCCTAAGGGAACTATGAAAACCCAGCAAGGCACAGCCCTGATGTATCAAAAACTAGAGTCAATAATTTCTAACAATCTGATTATTTTGCACAGCCAGTGGGTCATAAAGTGCTATTCAGCCTCTCAAAAACCAAAAAAGCACCCATGCATGAACACAACATATTAAGCTATTTCAGTTACAGTCTTCTATGGATCTGACAGGACCTCAACTTTGTGTTTTATCTCTACAAAGTACAGCTAAAATGGCCAGTGAAAGTGGCTGTCAAAGGAGGTAGTAGTTAGTGCAGTGAAAATCTCTGTATCAGACAAGAAATGGAGATGAAACTAACAAAAACCTCATGGCCTAGACAGACAGCATAGCTGTTCAGAAACTTTAAACTTACTTGATGTCAAGGATTCACAAAATGTCACAAACACATCAATTTCCCGAAATGTACACAGCTGTGAAATTTCTGAACAAGTCCTGAGCTGAAAGTTTGGTGCAGCCTCCAATAACCAAGATAGTCAAGGGCCAGGACATCCAGATATGTAGGATAGTCAGGATCCTGCCTCGTCTTTCTTGAAAACAAGTTTCTGGTAAGACGCCCATGGGCCCATTCCAACTTACAATGTCAATAACAAGCTCAATTTTCTGTTATTTTATTGTTCATTAAATTTGAAGGAAATAACCAAGTATTTTACGGCTCTGACTGATGAAGAAACAAGGAAAAGATCTTGCACTTTCTGCTGGCTGAAATTATAGCTCCAGATATTTGGACATCCTCCCTTCTCTTAATAGTAGGGTACCCCCCAAACTAGTTCTGCTTGCATGAACCCCTCCTAGCTTCCCTCAGTCAAAACACAGTGGGCTGACCAAAGGTGGCCATCATAATATTCTAGTTGTTCAGGTTAACCCAGCTCATTGTCTGAAATGGGGTTACAGGAGCTCATAGATCACAGCGTGGGCAGAGAGAATAGACTCAATGGTAGGACAGTATCATTTGCAGCAGAAAGAAAGATGACACAAGCAGCCACACTGGAATGAACTTCCACATACTTCCATTACAGCCTGGATTTAACATCAAGCACATTTTCAGTAGAATTACATCAATTAATCTTGGATACAGACTTAGCTTTCTGCAAAGGTATAGTACAGTAGTGAAGGACTTAGTGTTTTCCTCTCAGATATTCCAGCGGGATCTTTAGTGCTTTCTCTGTAATGGCCACTGTTCAACTGAATGGATACCATTAAAGCCATCTGGACTTCTGTAGCTATCTAGTGTTTTGCCTTATGTGCAAAAACCAAATGCATATTGCAGATCTTTGACATAAACTGATCAACTGGCAATGAAATTATTACACACCCTGCCCTAAATAAATTATAAATAAATAAAGTCCTTGATAAATTACCACATCTACTGCTCACTGATTGTTTTCAAGTTCCTCCACGTATTTTTCCATTAAAAAAAAAAAAAACAAAACCAAAACGCCAACAAACAGGAGTAAGGGAATACAAATACTGTGTGAAGGAGTAGGTGGCATCCTTGGTTCCTGTGGTCACATGGCACCTGCTTCACGAAAGACAGACTGGCAATATAGAAATAAGGGAGAAGTTTAGGGAAAATGAAATTAGAAATGGTACAACATAAATGAAGAAGGTGACAGAGACCCAGACTGGTGCATGAAGGAGGAAGAAGGCAGAAACAGTGAAAAGAGAGTAACAGTGAAAATACCATTTTTTCAGAAAATCTAACATATATCTTATCATACATGTCATCAAATTTGACTTTCATACAGTTGTTTGGGGTCCCTTCTAAAGGGAGCAGAGGACACAGAGAGCAAATTAGCAGTTTGTTGATTAAACTTTTAACAGGGAGTGATTCTTCTCATAATGCACAGCTAACTTCCAGAACTTCTTGCTGTGCAAACCATGCACACTCTTTAAAAAAAACAACCCAACAACAACAACAAAGAAACAACCGACCAAAACCCTGTTAATATCCATGCACTTGAAATTTTAGCAAGTAGATAAGTCTACCTAGGCCTCAGGAAGGCCTTGAGCTACAAAAACCTGATACCTAGGAGAGCATTGTATATGCCAATCAGCAGATATACATAACAACCAGCAATATTATTCACATGGAATTCACCACTGAATATCACTGTAAATGCAATTTTGGCTTAAACTATCTACATGATTCATCCTGGCTGTTCTCACTAATGAAAGCTACTCTGGCAGCTAAAGAGAAACCTCTTGAGCAACCATGAATTTAAAAAGCAGTTGTCCAGACTCACAATACAGTTGGCACAATGAAAACAAAATAATCATTCTCATTCTACTACTCATAGGCACTGTGGATATCTGACAAGGAAATGAGCATCCCATCAGCTGAGGCAAGTTGCTGCCCAACCTGATTCCCAGTTCATAGGTGTTCTAAGATGACAGAAAGGAAGAGTTCTCATTCTCTGCCACACAGCAAATTTTCAAGTCCTAAAATGTGTTTCCACTGTACCCCAGAAATCCCAGGTGTTACAGCTCAGTGAGCTCTTTCTAATGTTTTATTTTCTACAATTAAGAGAGCTCAGTTCAAGACATTAACTTTTTTACAACATGCACAGAGAAAGTTAAAACTCCATCTTATTTTTTCTTCACATCAGAGAATTCAACTTGAAATAAAAAATGTTCTCCATTTGAAGCCACTGAAGTAACTAAGCCTTTCCGTATTTATGCACTACATGCTTCCCATTTATAACATACACTGAATGCATATTTTGCCAAAAGAAACTTAGCGTGTGTTTTCTAAATGGAGACTTTGTTAATATGGAAGCTATTTGAAAGACCTATTACAAACCATACAGATTTTCCACTGCACAATCAAATTATAGGCAGGAAAGGCTCAGCACACATTTTGTGAACTGCAAAGAGAAAGCAAGATAAAATAGGAAGGGACTGAAATTAATCATGCTAAACACAAATGGACAGCTCCAAGATAAACCAGTTGGGAACCCTTTCAAAGTACCAAAGCCTTCATGTAAGTTGGCTTTGGACCACAGTGTCTTTTGCCACACTCTCACCTACTTTTTTAACTACAAAAAGCATGACACCATTCTGTTGTTACTATACAACTCCCACTACCATTTATAATCAGTTCCTCCATGAACATTTACAGATTAAACTAACACTCAAGACAAAAGTTTAACTAGGCCCACATCATGAGATAATCATTCTTCTCTGGACTACAGTACCCTATACACTGAATCCATCAGTCTTTGCTCAAGCTAGTAAGAAGTCCAAAGTCAACTTTCATGACCTCTTCCTTCCACGCTTGCAGGAAAATCACAAGATTAAGGCACTGCCCTAAATGCTAATGTCAAAAAAGCTTACTGACACAGCTTTTAAAAGCTTCTCTTTAAGCAAAGAGGCTTCCCCTTTCTACTTAGAGACTCCATTCCAAACAGACTGTGTACATAAACAAAGCAGCAAAGTGGAATTGTCAGCCAAAACAACTGATACAAAGCCTATTTCTTTGCCAATGTTTGCAGTTAGAGGAGTTTCAGTAACTTTTTTATCTCATGGTAACTGTGATTTGGACACTAAATCTATCTTATCTCCTGCAGTTTTAGTTCTAGACCACATCAATAAAAACATTGTTTATGTTACACTGCAGTCTTTCTCAGTGCACTGAACAAGACTCCAGTAATACACACTGTGTCACACAGAGATGCACAGAAGTCTACTCATGCAATTCTTGTCAACTGCAGGTTCACATCATTTCTTATTCCTTCAGTGCATTTTTTCCACTGATCTTTTTCTACCAATGCACAGATTATGCATCTATAAAAAGAAAGAAAAAAAGAAAGTAGCTTGAGAAAAGGCAAGTGACTTTAAAATACATTTAAAAGCCTCTTTGTATACTGCAGGGCTTTTTGTTAAGGACAGGCAACTGCCAGACCAAAACCAAAGAAGCATGCACCAATCCTATTTCTGTAAAGGTCAGGGACAGAAGACTCTTCAGGAAAAGAGGAAGAGAACAATTTTCTTTTTAAATGGGCATCTGCGTACAGGAAGAATAAAGTTCTTCCAAAAGATACTGGCAAAACACATAGGTGGAACGTGACCACAACAACTTGCCAAAAAGGCTCCCACTATAAAGAATGAACACATGAGCATTTCTCATGTCGCTTCGTGCTTCTTTCCCAGCAGGTCCCAGCAGCCGCCGCAGCCCAGCACTGCGTCGGCTCCCTTGGAAGAAACCTCAGAGAGAAGTAAGTTTCTGCTAGATTTGCAAACCGGAATGGGGTGAAGCTTCGGAAAGAGGCCAAACAAAGAAAATGGGTCGTTATTAATCCACTCAAAGCCTAAGACGGACACACACACACACTCCCTCAGAGAAACTGGAAAGAGGAAAGGTGGGAATATTTCCCCGGCAGCACAAGAAGAGGGTACGAGAAGGGATAACGGCGGTACTTGGAGAAAAGAGTTTTGAGTTTCTCTTGGCAGCAGAAGCCCCCTGCCCGCCGTGAGGGGAAGCACCGAGGAGCCGAAGCAGAGGTGGGCGGTGGGGCCGCGGCCGAAGGCCGGGCCGGCAGAGGCTGCGGCGGGGCGGAGGCCCGGGCAGCAGTTCGGGGGCCGGGCAGGAGCGAAGAACCGGCGGCCTGACGGGGAGTGGGGAGGGGGAGGACGGTAGGGGAGGGAAGGGCCCGGCGGGCGGCAGGCCGACCACGGGGAGCGAAGCCTACTGCGGAGGGCGGACTACCCTCACCTCCAGGGTGGACACGGTACTGGTGAAGAGGTCCTCGCCGTCCTCCAGCTCCTCGAGGTCGGCGGGCCGCGTCTCCCCCAGCGGCGGCGGCTCCCGCTCCGCCGCCATCTTCCCCTCCGCCACGGCCCCGCGCTCACGTGACCGCTCCACCGCCCCGCCTGCACGTGACCGCGGCGGCCGGGCCGGGCCGGGGGCGGGGGCAGCGTCCCCTTCCCGCCCTTCCCCCGCCACATCCACAGCCCCTGCCACAAACCCCTTCCCAAACCCCTTCCCCCGCCACATCCACAGCCCCTGCCACAAACCCCTTCCCAAACCCCTTCCCGCCCTTCCCCCGCCACATCCACAGCCCCTGCCACAAACCCCTTCCCAAACCCCTTCCCCCGCCACATCCACAGCCCCTGCCACAAACCCCTTCCCAAACCCCTTCCCGCCCTTCCCCCGCCACATCCACAGCCCCTGCCACAAACCCCTTCCCAAACCCCTTCCCCCGCCACATCCACAGCCCCTGCCACAAACCCCTTCCCAAACCCCTTCCCAAACCCCTTCCCCCGCCACATCCACAGCCCCTGCCACAAACCCCTTCCCAAACCCCTTCCCCCGCCACATCCACAGCCCCTGCCACAAACCCCTTCCCAAACCCCTTCCCAAACCCCTTCCCCCGCCACATCCACAGCCCCTGCCACAAGCCCCTTCCCAAACCCCTTCCCCCGCCACATCCACAGCCCCTGCCACAAACCCCTTCCCAAACCCCTTCCCAAACCCCTTCCCCCGCCACATCCACAGCCCCTGCCACAAACCCCTTCCCAAACCCCTTCTCCCGCCACATCCACAGCCCCTGCCGCAGCCCCTTCCCAAACCCCTTCCCCCGCCACATCCACAGCCCCTGCCGCAGCCCCTTCCCAGCCCCTGCCACATCCTCAGCCCCTTCTCATACCCCTTCCTGCCTTTCCCCTGCCACATCCCCAGCCCCTTCCACAGCCTCTTCAGAAACCCCTTCCCCAGTCCTGTCCCCCATCCCCATCCTCAACCCCTTCCCTTTCCCTAGTAAATGCGCACAATTCCCTCTCTTAAGTTAGCTTGGTCGCTTTTTGTCGCTCGTTAAGAAACGTATGTGAGAAGTTTACCTTCTTTGATTCAAAGTAATATTGTAATTATAGTGAGTCTAAATAGATCTGTGGCCACAGAAATCTGTTATAGGTATTTTTTTGTGTATGTGTCAGAGAGGTCGAGGAATAACCCAAAGATAACCCTAGGTCCTGGATTTTTGACTAATTTAGATTCAAGGTCGAAAAACTGGTTTAGTAAATCTATGTGGAAAAATAACTCACATTAGAGAAAAGCAATCAAGGAAATAAACTGGAAAACAATTAATGCTGCAGGAAAATTTAGAGTGACTGCAAAAAGCCAATCACATATGAGTTTGTTATGTGTTACTGAAAAAAGCAAAACCCCAATTTAAAGCCAAGCCTTGTCCCTGTCAGTGTGTGTATTAACATGTATGTCATTCGACAAACACATAGGAGCTGTCAACTCTACCTCATGCTACTAAGTCAAAATCTATGGGAAGAGAAAGCTACCCATGTGTCCTAAAGGAAACTGCACCCATCCCTTCCTTTGCAGCCAATAAATCCACCTGTGTAATGCTGTGTGAGATGAATATGAATTAAGCTGCAAAGTCAAGAACCTGAACAGTAGAAGTCAAAATACCAAAGCTAGGTTTACATGTGGACCTTGTGTATATGCCATGTATCTGCTTTAATTACCTGGTTACATGATAACATTCTACGGGAGCCCTCTTCCCAAGGAGCATTTACTACACAGTTGTGGTTTTTCCTTGTTTCCCAACAGCTCTGTACTTTGTTTATTATATTCAAGTCTACTCTGAAGATGACACTGATTGTGCCATAATCAAATCTCTCCTGATGGGATAGAGTTCTTAAAGTCCTTGCTAGGAGTTCTAGAGACAAACGGGACTCTCAGCCTTCACTGCTTCTTGATAGTTGTTTATTAAGTCTTACCAGAGTCACTAGCGTGATCCAGACATAGCACAAAACAAGGAATGCAGGAGAAAGCCAAATTATCAAGATTAAACAGCCTTTTTAAAGGTAAATCAACCAATGGTTACTAAAAACATACATTATTTTTACTTTCCTACCAATTATTCAGTAACACAGCCAGGAACTGCAGAATTCTTTGTCCAATCACCCCAAACTACTTTTACTGCAGAATATGGAGTAGTAGAAGAAGAAGGTTTGGAGAACAACAATCCCTCCATTTTGATGTTTTTTGCTTTTATCTATTTACTACATTAACAAACCCAAAACCTCCAAATTTTTCACCCTGTGACAATCTTACATAGTAGTCTATCACCTAATTCACACCAGTTTAGTTTCTAGTTCTTTTCCAATAGTAGGCAGTTTTTTCCACGGACAGAGGTCAAAAGCTGTGGGGGCATGAAACCCCTCAAAACAGGCAGAGAAATATCCTCTGCACTCTGGGTTCCCACATGAAGACAAAAGGATTTGTCTTCTCACATGCATTTCTCTGAGGTTTGTCACTGCCAGATTGAAGTGTTTCACAAGCACTGATGAACTTCATCTTCAGGGTGTGATGTCCATTACACAGGAACTGAGCAGAGATGGAAAAATTTAAACCTAAGGTGCTTATTGATTTGAGTGCCCTAACTGAGATCACTAGGATTTGGGGTTTTTTTTCTAGAATACCTAACATTTCAACAGTTTTGTCACCTAGGCAGGAAGCCCCAATATCACAGTACTAGCCTTACCCTCACCCTTTTTTTGGAGTAGGCTTTTACTTCTTTCCCTCTCTGTTGTGTCACTTGCTTTCCCTTTATCAACCCTTGTCAGGTCCCACACTTTCTTGATTAGCCTTGGAGCCATTGAGAACCCTTCAAAAATGGTAATTTCTGGTTTTGGCCTACCAGCAGGTAGTTTCTCCAAGTCAATATATCTGCTGCATGACACTGTCACTGTATCACTCCTGCTTCTGCCCCCAGCATCTGTGGGCTCTGCAAGCTTTCCTAGTCCAGCACTTAAGAGGAGAGATGGAAATCAAAAATGTGTTCTATGTAAACACTCTTGGGAATACTTACACAATAAAAAGCTTCCTTTTTTTTCATGCAGAATCAGGTTTCACTCAGGAGTATAATCTTGTTGATTTTAAATTGCTTTTAAAATGAACAGTACAACAGTATTAGGGCTCATTTCCCTGGTTCAGGTCACAGAGGTGCTGAAGCCTTGAAATATTTACAAGAAGTTATCTGGGTTTAGGCAAGGTACCGTTTTCTACCTTCTTCCCCTCTGTCAAAAAACTATTAAATTAGATGCAAAATAAAGGTGGATATGCTCTAAGCAATGTGAATCAAGGTTTACAGTCAAATATGTCAGATTTTCAGAGAGTCTTACTTCACTGACTCTATTTTAGGATTGTACTAGTGCAATAGCCACTGTAATACCATGTTATTTTAGTGACTGAAATATCAATGAAACTGAAAGAAAATCATGACTCATGACTTAGAAGTAGCTGTTTTGGAAGAGAGAGTGTTAGTGAATTATACAAGCTCAAGGTCAGCCCCTGTGGTTTGGATCTGCAAGGAGCCACAGGAGATGATCTAGTCCATTTGCTGGAAAATATTTGTCAAACCTTTTCTTCAACAACTCCAATGATGAAGACCCCAAAACTTCTGCAGACAAACTGCTTTAATGCTTTGCTCTCTAGGATCAGAAAAGAAATTCCGTCATTATCCTACTAGTCAAACATCCTCATATGAAGTATGATTTTGCAGCAGCATGACACTGGGCTTGTTCAGCTTGTGATCATATTCAGGACAGATATTGGCCTCATTTTGTATCTGTGAAGTGATTTAGTCAGACTATTGAATTTTGTCTTTCTTTTTACCAACATTTACTTCAGTTTGTTTTGATGAGTTTGAATTCTTTTACTAAGCTACAGTTGTTCAGTACCACTTATGGTATGCATTCTCCCCTTTCTATTACTGGTGAGAGTATTAAATCATATTAGACCTATGGCAGATCACTTCATTCAACTTTGATTCAATTCATCCTTCCATAAAAATTGTAATCACTGAAAAATAGCTTTTGACTGTGTTTTCTAACCAGTTCCTACTCTATAATAGATTAACATACAATATTTCATTAGCTTTATATGAAACAGTCATAAAAGATAAATGTTCAAGAAATACCAAAGGAATATTTCCTCACTAAGAGGTATTGCAAGAAAATGGCTAAATACAGGGGGGGAGCAACAACCATCAGAGTGCTTAGAATTAGATGAAATACATTTTTGAGATTTTATTTTTCCAATTTATAAAATATTCAAAAAGGAATATAGTGCTATTTTATGGTGACTGCACTTGCTCACATCAGTAAGGACTTTCAGTGAGTCCGCCTTCCTAAGAAAAATTACAAAGCACCAATATTTACTGAATCTGTGCATTTGATTCATGTGCCCACTCATCCTTTCAGACAAATAAACTTTACACTTCAGATCATGATGATTGTTCTTTTTTTCTGTCTTTCCATCTGAGTATTTAATTGCACATCTTAAAAAAAAATTTTTTTCTGTTGCCTTTGTTTGCTGGTGAGTTGTCAGTGCTCTCATTTATTACAGAAAAATATTTTTAACGTGTGAAAGAAACCGTTCTTCTATCACTTAGATATTTTGTTTGCTTTTGGAGTAGTGGCAAGTCTTGTTCTCTAGCAAATATCAGAATGGGAATTTCTGTTCCCTAGTTCACCTAATATTCCTGTACACCTAAATATAGAGCTCTACTAGCAGTAACTGGGTATGTTTACATTGCTAAAACAGTAAGATGATTTGAAGTACTTTTTTCCATCTTCATAAGCACTAACAGCAGGTGAGAACTAAGCAACTTTGGTTACTGTGATATACACTGACCTGCTTCCTCCACTGTTTATGATTTACAGGAGAGAGAATGTCTTCCAGCAAAGCATTGGTTTTACTTTGCACGTCTGATATTAGATAATCCAGGCATTGCAGCTTGATAAAAGACACAGTAGCCTCTGAGATCTTGATTTGGGCTTCAGACGCTTGCTCCCTGACAACTGTCTGTCAAATCTCATTGGTTGTGTTCTGATACAGGAGTCATGCTGGAAACAAATACCGGGATGTTGTTAGCAGGTGGCAAACCTGAGACATCCCCTGCCAAAGTAGAAGAGACCCAGAATGGACGAAGGTGGGACAATACTTGGAAAAGGCATCATATGCACTCGCCTGAAGCTAACACTTCTTCAACCATCTGCTTTTGTCCACAGAGAGAAGCATAGTCTTAATCTCATTAAAGGGAACTAAGGGTTCCTAAGTGCCAAGTAATTATTTCACAGCAAATTCACAACATATTCTGAGTTGGAAGAGGCCCACAAGGATCATCAAGTCCAACTCCTAAGTAAATGGCCTGTATGGGTATTGAACCCATAGCCTGGGTGTTATTAGCACCATGCTCTGACCAACTGAGCTAATCTCATCTCCCTGACCTAATTTCGTTTGTTCAGTTACAGCTCAGTAAAATTTTTGTATCATGTAATTTCAAGCCTGTGGTCCATGACTAAGTCAATTTCATACACTTCTATAACTATAAACTGCCTTGACCCACTTTTCTGCTTCCAGAGAATATAACAAAATCATGTAAGGTGTGTAGCTTGTCCCATGTAAGGCATTTGAAGCATTTTATTAATCAGCTTTAACTCATTTTATCCAGGGTGAATTGTTACAAGGTTTTTTATGTTAAATCACTGAAGTCAACATACATCTTTTGCTATTCTCTGACTTGCTAGAACTTTCAGCTAGAGATAAGAACATTAGAAGCTATTGATCTATTAAAAGATTCCTGTGCAATCTTAGCTGTTGTTCAAATTATGCTTGTATCAATTAATTTCAGTGGATATTCTTTGACACCTTTTTTTAGAGCTACCTCTTTATATTAATGTTGTGAGTTGTCTTAATTCTTTCATCCAAAACTGGATGACACAAGACAAAGAGAACAGTGAGGAAAGGAGGCTGGACCTTCCATACAGTGTCAGAGACAAGTCAGTTGGCGCTATCCTTGTGTGGTGCATCAAAAGTTACCACTGGAAAATTCCTCCCGTTAAAGAAAAGTTTTAATTTAAGAAAGGCCTTGATCTGTGCAATTTTTCTTGATCTTTGGAATTTTTCTTTAATGGATTCCACGTTTCTTAAATTGTGGATCATTTTCTTTTCCTCAGATGGGAGACAGGGTTAGAGGTAATCCTCTTTCTCTGCAGCTAGTTTCCGGTACTACATTAGGAAATGCTCAATGCTTCCTAACTCTTACCATCACTGCTTCAGTGATGAATATAACATTGCCATTCCATTTCATCTAATTTTTCCAGGGAAAATTTACTCTAGTGAGAACTTTGAGGTCAGAACCATAATGATAACACTTCCGGGGGAAAAAAAACCCAAATCAAACCAAAACCGACAAGAACAAACAAACCAACAATTCATTTCCAAGTGTCCATTTCTAGAAGAATTTTTTAAAAATCACCTGCTGAAAGCATGCACTTTGTACCTGTAACCAGATCTACATCTCATTGTATGTCTATCAGCCAGCAGTACTACCTCCATCTAGTGTAGGACTTATTAAGATGAGAGTTCAAAATTATTTTGTGTTATCACTTGGTAGATGAAGAAAGTCTACATTGTCTTTCTCTTTCAAAGTGTTACAATTCCTAAGCTAATCTTAATTTAGAAGATTTGAGGAGGGAGTAGGGAAGAATGTAAATGAAGTGGAAGCTTTTTGCATATTTTTTCTTCATTGGAGAATCATGGCCGAAGTCTAAGGGTAGAGAAGGTGGCAGCATGGAAGAAAATGAAAGTAATATGCAGCAAAAAAACAGTGTAATAACCTCTCCAGTTCATAATGATAAACCTTGGGAGAACTGTATTGTTCCATCAAGTTGGCAGCCTGTGAGAAGGAAGCTTATTTCCCTGCTTGCTTGACACAAAGCAGAGGCTGTGATAATCATATACACCAGCCTACTCCTGTGGTGTGGGATCGCAGTAATGGGGGTCTTGATCTATCACAAGGTGACTGAGAGTTTTCAGTTGTTACCATAGGAACATATGCAAGTTTTACTGATCACAGTATTTTTCTAAAAGGTCTGCATTCTCAAAACATTAAATTATAGTGCTGGTTAATTCATTCATTTATAAAATGTGTATAGAAGGCAAGGGTGACATTGCAACTAGTTCTTTGGGACAGATAAGGAACAGTATTTGTTATTTATATTCCAGACACTGGACACAATGTGTTTTACATGTTCTCATGACTTTGAAGTCATTGCTAGTGAGTTGCCAAGAGGGTCTCCAAAGAGATTGTGGAAGGTCAGCTTTTTGGCTTTCATCTGTTCCCTTGCTGAAATTACCCATGTACAAAATGAGGGAGGTGTTGCATCTGGTTTTATATAGGTGTTTAGTGCTTTTAAATAGCTTGTCCCTCTCAGCTTGCTGAGTGCGGCTGATTTGAGATAATTCACCTAGATTTTAAAGCAGAAATTAAGAGAATGGAAATCTGCTCTCTGAAACCACTGTTGGAATTTTAAGAACATGCATATCCAACACTTCCTTCCAAAATCCTGCACTTCAGTTCTCCCTTAGGTTTTTCATATGCACTTTGGATACAGCTTACACCTCATAATTTCAGCTGGCTAAAAGGCAGCAATCTAATGAAAGCTATTCAGTTTCGTTTGGACTGTGGCAGGAGATAATAAAAACAAATAGATGATTTCTCGGGCATCCTACCCATCTTTAACTCTTACATTAGGAGGGATTTAATGATGAGTGCCTATTTCCATTGCCAGGAGAGGATGCTTATACTTAGGTAGATGCTTGACTTGAGAACAACTGTGATTAGGTGAGAAAATCTCATTGTGCAAAACATATTCACATATCCTAAATTATAAATTCTCTAAGTTAATGAGCCTTAATCTTAAATGTAGCTTTCTGGCTGATTATAGTATTTATCATTATAAAAATTATAAAGTGACTGTAGAATTAAACTGAGACAAAATACTATTAATAATACTCAGTCCAAAATTAGCCTGAGAAAAAATTTCTTTGCTCCCCTGCAGACACACTGGTACATGTCTGCTGCTGCTTTAAAAGAACCAGAGCCCTAAAACGAAAGAAAACAAAAAACACACTCCAACTTACAAATATCTCTCAAAATGTTTGCATTTGCATGGATTATGAGAGCTAGGCACCAGAAAAATTTGTTTCAAATATCTCCAGTCATTTTTTTCAGAGTATAGCCTCCAATCCACAGAGACCTTTATTTCCACTTTGTAGACATATAAGATAAAGGCATGTGAAAACAATTTTTCATTGAAAACTGCACAGTGGATATGCATGAAGGAGAATTTGCTTTATTTCAGAGTTTCACAGCCCAAATGCAGCTGTAATTTGCATCATTTACAATTTTGCCATAAACTGACTTGGGGCATCTGTCTGCATTATAGCCAGACCAGGGAAAAGATAAGTAGGAAAAATGGAAAACTTCTAACATAATTGATTTCCACCAAATAGCACTGTCGCTGGCTGTTATAACAATTAGTTTATCAATTTAATGTTGATTATGGCTTTCCCAAAGAGGATTAGGAAAGCTTGCAAACATCCAGTGAACAGCAACACAGAAGAATCTGGCAGGGTTGCCACTAGAGCTGATACAGTATCTAATACATATATTTACTTTTCTTTAAGATATTTTCAGACATGTTAAGCAAAACTCTGGCTTTGCAACATAACTCTCCTTTGACGAATTTTATTTCACTATGCTCTGGCTAATTTTATCCTCTGGAGGCGTAAATTTGGGCTTTGAAAAATCTATTTCCTTCAAGCTCGTACTTCAAGTGATAACAGATGCTAAAGAGAGAGTAAAAAAAAACCCAAAAGATTAATCTCTCGAGAGTGTTGAGAAAGCAATAAACATAGTGTCTAAAGTTAATAAACACATTTTCAAATTCCTTCATAACAAAATAGCTTCAAGAGCTCAGGGGAGAATGCAGTCATAAGATAGGAGAAATCCACTGATAAAGAGACAGGAACTTTTGTAACAGATCATTGAAATTAAATTGATATCTTAGAAGGGACTTTTTAAAATGCTTGACTTGCATAACCTACAAATTTAGCTACAGAAAAGTGCATGTGCCTTTCTAATCATCTATTTATCTATTTTACATTGTATCCTACAATGCATTTTATTTCCATTGATTAATTCAGTGTTGCATATATCAAAAAACAGGGTGTCAACCATCTCATTTCAATAATAGAGTTTACAAATATGATTCGCCAGTAAGATAATTCATGAAATCTCTGCATCTGCTTAGGAATAATATTTGCGTAAACTGAAAGTGATACTAATAAAATTAAGCATGAATATTCCAGAGCAGCACATAGTGGGATTGTTTTAATTTCAACTAACCAGTCCTCCTTAAAAAACCCAACACCACCATAAGGAAACTCATTCTATCCTAGGTACATTTTCCCTTTCAGATAAAGACAGATAGTAAAGAGGTTTTGCTGAATTTCCTGTAATTTAAGCGTCCTCATTTTAATGTTTCCCATTTAGTTAGGAGATACACACCTTCAGAGAGAAATTCCAATTTACTCTAGATCACCCCCCCAGTCTCTTGTACCTCTTTGTATTGACCATACAGAAAATTCATAGAAAATCTTCCCGTACCTGTGATCCTTTCCTTGGGTAACTGAGGTAGATGTCTGCTTTGACACAAGCTACATTTTACCTTTTGCAGCTTTGATCTTAAGTCTTTTACAAAATATGCATATCCAAATGGAAAAAGCCACTATAAACCAATACATAGAGTGCGAAAGGGTGGGGAGGTAAATACATATCACTGCATACAGGCAAAGTACTTGCATATAGTGTATAGTCTATATTTGTAGTGTATAGAGAAAATATATATTCTCATTTTAGTGTATATATATATATATATATGTATGCACACACTAAGTATATTCAGTCTCTAAATATCTGTATATACTTTTGGCATACAAAATATGTCTATCAATGTACCTCTATCAGTGTGTATACTATATAGATATATATGTATGTGTGTATATATACATATATATATATATACAAAGCCAAAAGAGAAACAAACGTAAATATTTGAGAAAAATGAAAATATTTGTTAAAACAAAAAATGTTTGTCCAGGAGATCTCTAAGTTCTCTTCCTGTGGTTGCTAGTGTACTGGCACAATAATATAAAGATAGTGAACTGATGTCTCAGTTCCTCCTTTTTTTGCCATTCTAAGATTAAAATGGAAGAAGGAAGAGCAGCCTCCCACTTCCTGCCTGATTCTGGGAATATAGATCAGAAACAGCTGACAGGGAGATTTATCCAGAACAGCAAACACAACCAGTCCATGAAATTAATTATTTTAATATATTTTAAATCCTTGAAGTATTTTGAATACCTTCTTCCAAGAAACATATACATCTTCCTCTTCATAGACCAACTGAGTTACTACAAAATATGTACTGTTTTGAAGCCTTTTTTTCCAAGAGGTGTTGAGGTCTGTGGTGCTACAAAGCTGTTTCCCCAGCTGCTCGCCTGGGAGCTGTCTCTGGCCACTCGTCTCAGTGGACCTGCCCGCTGTGCCAGTGGGCATGATCGCTGTTGGAAGCCATCACATGAATGGTCAAACAAATAAGATCCACATGCTGGGGATCTCATGGTGGCAACCAGCAGTTCAAGGCATGGGCTGGAAGCAGTACCTACTTTGGGCAAATGTGTCACCTGGCTCAGCCCAGTTTCTACTGTGTTAGCAGAGGATGCACTTGTGCTCTGGTTTTTGTTGCCCTGTCCTATGGGAGGTTATTGTTGGCTGAACCAGACAGTTGAGAGTCACAGTCAGAAGTGATTTTGGCAGCCCAGGCAGGATCCAGCTGGGTTTGCAGTCCAAAAAGCCTGACTGATTTTGTCTCAGGTGAAAACAACTCCCACTTGTACGTGGTGACAGACACAAGACTAAGAGTATTATATAGTTCTTGTATGGCAAAAAAGTAATGAATAGCACACATGAGTAGAGGTGAACAAAACATTATGATCTTGGAACAATTGTTAAGGATCAAGATTTGTGTTTAGAGAGTATTTATTAGGTCATACCTCATGATTGAACTGTTGTTCAGTTACAGTACCTTTAGATCTCTAAAACTTAAATAGATCTGGCCCAGTACTAAAATCGGGATCTAGGCATAGTAGTTGAAACTTTCAGAAAAGCTTAGACATTCATATGGTGTAGTTTCGGCCTGTTGGGGTTTTAGTTTAGTCTGTTTTTTCTCTGTTAAAGGAATTTTCTCCCATATGCATGTTGCTAGGGGACAAATAGCTGTACTTAAGAAAGACAAAAGGGGAGTGGGGCGGACCTGGCTACTCCTTTGTCTACACCTGGGTGTGGGGTCAGTTCGCTCTGAGCGTCCGGGGAGAGAAGCTGCAGAGAAAGGAGCTGCTGCTTCTTTCTTTTTGGCCGTTCTTTCTTCCTGCTGGAAACAACGCCGGGACCCCAAAAGCCGCTTTCCCTGCCCTGCTGGAGACCGAGCTGTGGCTGCCCTGCTCCGCTGCTGCTTCGAGCTTTCGCTACGCTGTAGCCCTGCTCGCCCTGCCTGCCTGGGCCTCCGTGGGGTTTTCCCATCTGGATACATCTCGTCTGCCACCCGGGATTTGCGTTCGTCCCTGCCGTTCCAGCCTGCTGTCCCTGAGAGCCCGGGATCAACTGCCCAGCGGTTTGTGAAGCCTTTGTTCCATCCCTTCCCGGGATCCCAGGGCACCAGAGCCGCGGGTTTCCCGAGCTCGCTCCGGAGCGCCCCCTGCAGCCGCGGAGGAACCATCGCACCTGCCCTGCTCACCGGGAGCCGCCAGCGCCCCTGCCGGCTGCGAGCGGAACTGCACCCGAGGGGAAAGGGCCTGACAGCCGAGAAGGCTGGGACTGGATTTGTGATTGCTGTTACTGCCATAGTTGTTGTTGTTTTGTTTGACTGGTTATATACATATATATATATAGTAAAGAACTGTTATTCCTATTTCCCACATCTTCGCCTAAAGGCTCTTGATTTCAAAATATAATAACTTGGAGGGAAAAGGGGTTATATCTGCCACTTCAAGGGGGGCCTCTGCCTTCCTTAGCAGACACCTGTCTTTCAAAACCGAGACACGGCCTCAGCAAAACCAACTTAAATAATTGTAAGGTTAATTAGTCTTCAAGTTTTAAAATATAAATGATCCATTTGTTGAAATTTGGAAGAATTACCCTATATTCATTTCAGAGAAAAATGTTTTTAGTGGTTGGGATAAGACCATAATTTTGTTTGTTGTGGCTGTTGCTCTGGTCCTACATTTGTCTAAGTTTTGTCAGCAGCATACTTAGAAAGGCAGTGCATACAACTCTGTTTTGCATACACATGCAGTGACACTGGTTTCATGTTTTGTTATCTGAAAATTTGCTTCACATACCCAAGATCCTCCAGCAGAGATGAGTGGATGGGGATTGAGGAGGAGTGGTGTATCTTGAGGCGCCATGAATTCTCACACCTGTATTTATGGCATACTGAGGGTACAGCTGGAGCATTCAGGAGGTGCCTTGAAAGGTCCCAATGAGAACACAGGGAGGCATATAAAGATATGATTATTTACACTTAGTTTTTGCATATACAGTGTGGGATTCAGGGTAGAATTAAAAAATATGTAACACATCTTTTGATATGATCTGAACAACTTATATATGCAGAGCTAAGGTCATTGTCAATGTAACCTCTTTGAATGTTACATAGGATAAATTCATTAAATTTTTTTAGAGGCTTATACATTTTTACTTCAGCCTTTTAAACAGGAAATCATAGTCATCTCTGATGTTCTGATAGATAGAATACTTAAATGCTGACATTGTGCTGCTTATTAGATCTAAGTGTTAGAATATTAAAAAAAAATCAAATGGAAAATATTAGTGGATTTGTAATTATGCCTTCAGAATGATGAGAATTACGAGTTTTCTGGTTTAGAGAGCAAATGTTGTTTCAAAGCCACTTCTCTTAAGAGATCCTGAACATAAACCATCAGCATTAGGAAATTCCCATACTATGTTTTAACCAGAGTACAAAAAAGGGAAGAAAATTCTATTTTGTGCTAGTGACCTTTTTGTTCTCTTATAATACCTCTAAGCTATTTCCCACAATATATTTCTTTTTGCTAAGTCTGTATGTTGACATGGAACCTATTATTTTAGATGAGCATGTTACTTCTGGAAAAATTCATTGGTCCCAGTCAAAGGATCTTATATTATTCTTTCTCAAAGAAAAACAATGTGTTGGCTTTCATTTTTATTAGACATTTATGTCAAAGCTGCAGGTTACTTCATTAGTTCAGTAATTTAAGATACGTCAACTTCCTTTTCTAACACAGGTGTTTAAACTACACTTGGTAACAGTTTATATTCAGAACATACTTCAAGGTTGCTACTCACGTTATTATATTCTGTATTCTCAGACTTTCTTGTAAAATCTATGGCCTGAAGTTGTGAAATCAGAGTGTATTTTGTTCTACATGTGGAGCTAGGTAGACTCCCTCTGGTGGTAAATTCCAACCTCAACTGTACAGGGATTACCATTTCTCTGTATTGATCAAATAGCTACACTGGCAGAGAACTATGTGCATCAAAATTTACTGTGAAAGTAACGTGACTGGAGCCTGTCTTTGGCCTTCTTACAAAGTGGGTTACAAAAGTCACAAAGATGCACTACAGAAAAATGTAATAAAATCCGTGCACCTCTTAGACAGGTGAAAAATACATCTCGCGTTGTCCATCCAAGAAGATGAGGAATATACAAATGGAAAAAGGAGTTAGAAATGACTTGCAATATTGAGAAATACAAATCTACTGGATCAAGCCATTGCATTGTACTGAACCAAAACCCTAAGTAGTTTTTGTCTTTAGAAACATAATTTCTCTTCATAGCTGTGAAATTACCATAATACGCATTTTTCAAATACACATCTGCTTCCCAGAATAGCTATCTGAAACTGGTGGGAAGTTGTTGTCTCATCCATCTACCACAACAGGGAGTCAAGAAGCTGTATCAAAAAGGAATAGCCAATGCTTCACAGCCAAAATGCCAAGATGATATAAAGGTGATAGCACAGGTCTTGGTCAGTCCTTCAAATGTGATTTAGTTGATGAAACAGATTCGGGCTTAATAACTTTGCACTTATGAAAAAGGATTAAATTCTTAAATTAAAGAACTTGAAAATTGTTTGCCAGAATTTAAAAAAATGTATCAATCAGGAAGCAAATATGAAATACACAGAGCAAAACAAGAACTAACCAGTAAGAAAACAAAACATCGTCCACAAAATAGGTGACTTTCATTATGGGGTTATTAACAGCAGCATTTTCATAAGGCATGAGAAAAAGATTTTTTTTTACTTAATGTTTAGGCCCCAGGCCAAGAATCTTGTGTGTCTGCAGAGGATAGCAAGAAAGATGTAGACTAACTTAAAGTACTTCAAGGAACAGCAACAAAAAGGATAAAAAATTAAATAACATGATCTCTGAGGAAAATCTGAGAAAGAAATGAAGGATGTGATATTAATCTAATATATGAGATGTTTTAAAGAATGGTGTAAAGAAAAGCAGTGGTGAGCAATCTTGCATCTCCCTCATAATGTGGCAAGAAGTAAAGTTTAATTTGCATATGGGAAAGTTTTGGGCAGATAATAAGAAAACTTTCTAATATGTGCAGTGTTGATGATATATGAACCAACTCTTTCAAGAGACACTGCACAGTATTTTGAACAATGTTTTTCATGAGTGGTCTCTGTATATGTGGCCTTAGAATAGGGAACAGATTGGGTGACTTCCTTCATTCTAGGTGGCAAGGTACCATCTCTTAATACTAGACCTACATAACTTCTGCTGGGTATGCTCGGTTTTAGACTGTAGCTATAAATGCAAGAGCAAGCACTGATTTTCTCTCATTACATTGGAGATACCCACATTTTATGGATTGTTGAAAAGTGCTTATCAAGAGACACAGAATTAAACTGTCATCTTTTCTTGCCTCAGAGTTTTCATGAGAAAGGTGACTATTTGGTAATGCTTGTAAAACTTACTTGTTGTGTTTGGCATCTTCTGCCGCTGAATGGTACCAGGGAGTCTGGATCTGTTGTTTTTCCTCCTTCACCCACACTTCACATATTTTTTCAGTTTTATTTATATCTGAAAAAGAAGCTGCAGGGGATTTTTTTAAAAGGGAAGCATCCAACAGAAACAAGTGTTCCAGTTCACGTGAAGCAAATAGTAATCCTGAAACATAAACCAAAATCACTTAGATCATTCTGTCACAATATAAATCCTGTACAGTATTTTCTTAAGAATTCTTTTAAAAATGATTTTGTCTCTCACATTTGTTCTACATGATCAGTTACTTTTGTCAGTTAGGTATCTGTCTCTGATAACATTCTGCCTTATCATGGGATTGTAGGAGATGGAGTTGGAATGGACCTCAAGAAACTTCTGGTTCATGGCACTGCCTTATGTTCATCTGTCTCCTATCTGACAATATGCACAGGTCAATTTTTAAAACTTAAAATTTTTTGGTTTTCATTCTATTTATTGAAGCAAACTGATATGAAAATTTAAAGACAGAGGGAAAAGTCCTTAACAGCACCTGGGACAATATGATGATCCTCCCCCCCTGCCTTCCAACATTTTGCTCTGTTAAATGTGCATTTTGTTTTCCTTTCACTCTTTATACTATTTTACAGATTATTTTCCTAGAATTGTTGTTTTCTAGCTTCATCTTTCCTTTGCCCTTATTTTCTGTTATCTTCACAGATGATGGTGCAAAGAGAACTCAGTGAAATGACTTGCTATAGAACAGCCATCAGAAGTAGAGCATCTTTTCACTGAAGAAAATGGAAATGCAGTAAGCACAGAAATTATGCTTGTAATTGTTGATAATCATCTCGATACATTCCCAGTCCATTTTTCCCTACTCTGATTGAATTTATGTTGTGGTCTGCACATGCTGTGTATCACAATGAGTACAGTGACTACAGTGAGTACACAATGAGTGTCCAGTGTTGCATCCAAGCATCTCATTCCCTCCATCACTTCTTTGGAAGATACTTGTGGTTTCCTCTGGACATCAGATTCCCTTCTCTACTCTTTCAGGATGGATCTGATGCCAGTAGCATGACTGAAATCCAGGCCGAAAGTGATGGCTGACCTCCCACCCATCTACTTATGGGAATCTGATGAGTTAGAAAATTCTAGGGAAAAATCCAGCCTGTTTCTTAGAAGGTTCTTATATGCAATGTAAACCTGAAGGCAGGAAATAACTCTGCAAAACAGAACAGTTTGTAAAATTAATGAAAAATACCTGGAGAATAGAATCATAACATTCTACACTCCATGATGATGCAATACGGGCCACCCATGATTTATCAAAACTGTTTCGTTATGCTAGATTTGGATTTCAAGAATATAAATTTTTACAGAGTTTTGTGCAATCAATTTTGAACCCCCTTTGTGATTCTTTTTTCCCTCCTTTCTTCTGATCTTTCAGTAACTGTCACTATATCTGCATTATTCTGCAGCCAGTGCCATTGTCAAGTTTGGGACCAGCTGGAAAAAACAATAACATCTTCTGCTACAGCTGGGCTGCTCTCCATTCAAGTACTGCCCTGGAATGGATACCAAATGCTACCAGCTGGATTGTGAAACTCCAGTTTATAAATCATGATTAAAATGAAAAAGAACTAAAAAAGTTTGTGCACAAAGAGGGAATGTTAAGCACTGGGTTTTTAATAATGTAACTCATTAGACTTGAAACTTTTTGTGTCATCTTATACTGTATTTGCAAGAAAAAGAATTAAAAAAGTTGAAGAACCTGTTGAATTTCTGAATGCCTGATAGCAAAGACCCCTTTGCCCTGAAAATATGTAAGAAGAGAGAGCTTAATGCACGTACAGTGTCTTATAATGTGACTTTTGTTTGTACAAATGGAAGAACTATGATGATTTGCAGTTTTTGCTGTTAACTGAGCAATTGTTTGGGTGGCAACTGTCCATTTCAGTGTGGAATCTGAGAAATACCCACAAAATATTGGGTGTTATGCTAGGTACATTTCTCTTCTGTGGCAAGAAAAGTGAGCTGCAGCAACAGGAAACTCCAATAGTACGAGAAAGAAAGCAGATAGCTCCTTGAAGATGACAAATCAAAAAAAAAAAAAAAAAGTATTTCCATGTTTAAAAAATTCACAGGAATTCCATTTATGTGCAGGGGCTCTCATTTGTTTGAGAGCTGTTAGCCAGCTTTGATGCTGGAAGAGGATTCTCACCAGCCTTATATGTCTTCACAGCATACATTCCAGAAGGTCTATTGATGTATGAGCTGAAACAGAGATGAAGAGAAGTACTGGAGTCTAAAGCTTCATTGATGAAACTAATAAGCTTGCTCACCAGAAAGCAGCTAGAAATAGAATTTTTAATGAGTTTTTCTCTAAGAAGCACTATGAGTTGACATGGACTGAACTTCAGGACATTTACACCAGCAGTGCCTGTGAATCAGTATTTAGTTTGTTGATATTAAAGTTCAGTTTGGAAACCAGTGCCATCATTTTCTCATTGGGCACCATGGGAAAAAAGGTAAACTTTATATGTTTTATGTTGTGCAAATAGTAAAAATCTCAAAGACTTCCTTAATTGATGGCCTAAAGGCTATGAAGAAAACTGTTACATTCTAATTCCCAGAGTAATGGGAAGTCCAAAAACTAATGTCAGATTTGGGTTTCATGAGCTGATTTTCCCGAGCCATATTATATCAATTTGAATTTGTTTTCCCAGCTCCTTGAGCATGATATCTCTTTGCATGACCTTAAGTGTTATGAAATACAGAAGGGACTCAGTAGGAACCTATAGGCTGAGTTCTGCCACATCCACCACGTGGCGCCTGTGGGAACCCTTTCTTAAACTGGCTGCATCCCAGCTCAGTGGGGAACTCAAAAGTTCTTGGATGGCTCTACTAGTATTGAAGATTGTCTCCTTTTGCTCTTGTAAACCCATTAAAAGGTGTTATTGTTTAACAGCATCCCAAGTGCCTGGGAGTAAGTGTTGCAAAGACTGGGGGCATACACAACATTTTTCTTACCTTGTTTGCCTTTGCTTTCTGTGTCTGTATCCAGGACTCTTAGTACTCTATAGCCTTTTTTTCTTTTTTTCATCAGAGAGAATCCTAAATCATTCTCCTACCCTTTGATTTGTAAAAGTACTACAGCGGTGAATATTTTGCTTTCATTTAATTTATGAGGAAAAATTCTTGGTCTGCATTTTGCTCTATGAATTTTTTTATCTCAAAGCAAGAGGTCAGGCAAGCACATGTAAAACATATTGTTGCTCTATAAAAAACAAAGAGAAAAGAGTAACAAATGGAGAAGATCTGATTAGCTAAAATGAAATAATGCATTGCTTTCCTGTGAAAATAACAGTGGGCACTGTCTGAATATCAATTAGGAGAAATAAAGCAAAAATAAAAAATTACAGTATAGCTAGAACAAAGGTATATTTACCACAGGAGTACTCAGAGTCTACTGAACGAATATACATTCCAATCCTCAGCAACTATGTGCACTAAGACTTAGTGACTTTCTGCAGGTAAACCCATTAACAAAAGAAATCCATGCTTACTACCTACAGCATATTTTTTTATAAGAATAGATCTCGTAACTGTCCCATCTGTGCAATGTGTGCTATGGATTAAAAAAAAGGCAGTGCATTCATGCTGGTTTATGGCACATGGCTTGAAAGCAGTGCATTTGTCATGTCACTAGATGGTCACCTGCCAAAATTTGCCCACATCATCTTATCTGCTTATGTGTCAACAATATACTTATCCCGGTTGTCTAGAGTTCAATGAAATCAGTCAAGTTTCCAGGGAGTATGGCACAGTTTGTATGCTATGAGAAGACTGAAAGGGAATTTGGGTGCAGTGGAAGGAGGTGAATGTTTAATTTAAAACTTTTTAAGATATTCAAGCCTCCAAGCCTTTTAATGTCAACAAAATACTCTAATTACTTAAACAAAAGGACCTGCAGATAAGAGAAGAACTCAGTCACTGGGCAGCATCTAAAACATGGAGCTGCCTAATAAGGTTAATACTTTTATATGTGTTCCATCTTATTCTGTATAAATATCTTATATGTGGTAATGTTGTTTGTCACAAAACTAATGAACCTGCTAAAACTCAGGAAAACCGTCTGGTACATGGAATTTCACAGACATATTTAGTAAGGCCTGTACATTCCAGTAATGAGAAACTCAGGCTGGTGCACTAAAATGCTCCTGAAATGCTATCCGAAAAAACCCTCAACACTATTTTTCTGCTGGACCAGGCTGATAAATGCCATGATGCATCATGCAAGGACAAGCAGTATTTGGAACATCTCTGGGAGAAGTCCTGGTGGTCTCCCCTTCCACTCTGGGCAAACACAGGCAAGGTCTGCAAGGTGCCTATGGTGTCTGGAGACCACCGACATGCTGGATAGTGCTCTGGACAGATTCAGCAGAGAGCAGTTGAGTTGGGTCAGTGTAAACACCTGCACTCTGTCTGACCTGCTAACTTCTGAAGAGGAATTTCTCCTAATTGGTTTGTATAAGGAAAACTAATGCTAGGCGAGGGGGGGGGAAAAGCACATATTGGTCAGATAGCGGGTAAGAACCTCAGTCTGACCCAGCTGTGTCTTGTCTGTGACAAAGAAAAGTGAAATGAATTGCAAGGTCATTGCACCCAGCCTGTATCAGACTGTCTTTCATGCTCAATAAATGATGTGCGATTACAGCAAGCAGCTACCTCTGAGGGAGTATATTTTGGCAAAACATCTCCCCTCTCTCCTTAACACTGGTACTATGGCTTTGTGCCATGGTATCCTCCTACCTGTCAAAATACTTCAGTCTGAATGCACTGACTGCTACCGAGTGAGGAGTAACCCTGGTGGAAGGCAGCCACTGCAGGAATGCTCACAGTGAAGTGAAGTCGCTGGGCAGAGAGGTCGCTCCACCCATTCTCACAGGGGTCATTCTGCTATCTTTAGGACGTCCTTCTCAAACACAGGGAGTGGTGGTTTAGGAACTAACAGGTTATTTTGTCCAGGTCTCTGGTTCATGGAGAATGCAGCAAAGTGATTGTCTCTTTTACCTATTTTTCCATTTTTCCCTCTCCAAAATCACTCAGTCAAGGTGTGGAGGGCATTGTTTATTTGTTTTGGCTCTCTTCTTTTTGGTTATGTTTTAGTTTGGGTTTTTTTCATAGGGGGGTGATTTTTTGTTATGTTTTGGTTTGGGTTTTTTGTACCTAAGGGTTGTTTTTTCTCACTGCTTTCCCTCAAAAGCTCAACACTGAAATTTGTTTCTTTTGTGGGTAGAGTAAACTGAAGACAGATTTTGTTTGCTTCCGTTTACTAAACCTCTCTTGTTAAAAATGACTGATGATTGTTTATCCTTTCTTTTGTGCTTTGAACAGATATCAAATCTCAGACTTTGAGAAAGGAATATAGAAGGATCATGGATTTATCATCATTCATCATGCACTTCATTGTGCATGCGTGTGCCTGCACTGCAAACTGAGACTGCAGATAAATTCATTTGTCTCTTTGCAGTGAGCTGTAATTAGAATTCTGACTGGCTGGAAAGTGACTATTCATTACACTGCAACACTACAGACCTAGATTAACTTTTTCTGGAGGCTTTTCAAAAACACCATTTGCATTTTCTGTCGTGCACTGAATAATAATGACATAGCGCAATAGCTTCTTGATATTTGGTAACACAAATATGAGCCCATGTCATCCACTGGGAGCCCACTGCGTTAGGTCATATATAAACACCATTTGTTTTGGCTCCATCTAAAAGGTCTTACAGTCAAGTGAGCAAGACTAAGCCTGAGAAGACATGTCTCCTTTACAGCAGATGTCTTTATTGCTCCAGCCCAGCGCAGACAGCATCCTAAAGGCACAGGCAGAGTGCCTCAGTATAAGCAGCATCTGGCAGCAGAGAGCCAGTGGAGTAACTCTGGTGTCGGCCTCTGTTTGGCTGATGGTACACAAGGATGGCCATTGTTAGTGCCCACAATCTTTGACTACCATCTTCATCCCTTAGAGCTGCTAAAAGCTAAGTCAGCCTCAGAAAATACCAGAAAAGAAGACAGTTAAATACCTGATCCAAAATGCCAAAATGAGGCTACCAGCTCCTTTGAAACACAAAGGTGTTCTTCAGACATAGTCAAGGATTTAGAACTATCTAGTCCTTGAAATAACATGGGTAACCTTCCAAGCCTGTTCTGTATTTAGCAGATGCAAATTTCTATTCCCTTGCCTGCAAACATCTTGAAGCGGGAATTCTTCTAGGTCAAATGAATTACTTAGCAGCCTTTAATTTGAGGTGTATTTTTACCTGTAACAATATAAAATTCTTACCTTTTAGGCTGGAATATGTTTTCTTAGGAGTAGTCAATTTTTCTTTAAAAGTTGAACAAAACCATGCTTTTTAAGAAGAATAAAATAAAATTTCATGTCTGCTGCTAAAGAAAAACAAAAAACAGGGGATTGTTCTTTCTTACCATCTTTAATACTGAAGCCTAAGAAGTCAGAAAATGTACATCTGGATTAGGAATGTCTTTGAAATTCCAGTAGTCACTTTCAATGCTCAGATAAGATTCTGTTTTGATCAATAGGGTTGTCATATTGAACAATTCTGTGTATATGTGAAACACAGCTGCTAGGGACTATCATTTAATTCTGTTTTTCTAGTGGTGCTTGTTTGTATAGATACATTGAATGAGTTTTGAATCATATTAAAAATTAATACAGGGAAGTTTTGGTTCTCAATGTGTAAGAACTTTTGTCTGTGTGTGAATGACTGAAGGGAGGTAAAGAATAATTCAGGATTTTTAACAGAATGGAAGATGGAGAGTGGTGCTACAATACCTCAAACAAAGAAGCAGGTTTAATGAAGTCCGGTCTTTCTCAGAGCTAACCCTTTACCCTTTTTTTTGGCCAGGAATTCTGTATACTGCACCACTGGGGCCTTGACACCATCCAGAGTTTTTTTGAAGTCACTAAGTCCTTTAGAAATACAGATTTTTAATGTTTCTATTACTGTTTAAATGTTTCACGTATACCAGGTCTACTGTACTATTTTGTCAGCCTCTTCCATTTGTTTATATTGCCTATTGTTTCCTGTCCTGAACTGTAAATGTCTTAAGGCAGTGGATGTCCCTCTGTTCTGTACCCATCAAGGACCAAAAGAGCTGTGAGTTGTTACCTATGACTGGGCACTCAAAGTACTAAAAGTACCTATATGGAAGATTTGCTGTGACCCATAGAGAAGAGACCTGGTTGTTACAGAAGCTGCTATCAGAAGGACTTCTGTACCACACTGTGGGAATGACTCATTCCATTCTGAAAATTCTTGAAAGGATAATCAAAACTAATCTGCCACCAACTTTAAAGAAAAGCTTGAAACCCTGCATGAAAACTTGAACAGGTGTTGTGATTTCTACTGGAGAAGAAGAACGTACCATGCTATACTTGCACTTTGATTGCATGTTAAGATAAAAACAGTTTACTGAACTAAAATACTATATAATACTAATATTAATGATAGTAGTAGTAATAGTAGGAAAGAAAAGGAAAGAGAAAGAGGAATAAAACTCAAGAGAAAGAAGTGATGTACAATAAAATGCTCACCACTTTCTGACTGGCCCTGAGCCATAGAATTGCAGAATCAACTAGGTTGGAAAAGACCTTGGAGATCATCAAGTCCAACCTATGACCTAACACTCCCTTATCAACAAAACCATGGCACTGAGTGCCACATCCAGTCTTCTTTTAAACACCTCTAGGGACAGTGACTCCACCACTTCCCTGGGCAGCCCATTACAGTGCTTAACTATACTTTATGTAGAGAATTTTATTCCAAAGTCTAGCCTAAACTTCCCCTGGTAGAGCTTAAGACTGCTGAGCTTAAATACAGCAGCTCCTGGCCAATTCTCCCCAGTTTATATACTGGATAGAACATTCTGTGGTATGGAATATCCTTTTGGCCAGTTCAGATCAGCTGTCCTGGTTATGCTTTCTCGCAGCTTCTTATGCACCAGCTCAGTGCCAAAGCAGGGAACACTGAGAAGTCCTTAACTTAGGGTAAGCCCTACTTACCAATGACATTATTAACACTATTCTCATGCTAAATCCAAAACACAGCACTGTACCAGCTACTAGGAAGAAAATTAACTTAATCCAAGCCAAAACAAGGACACACTCCTTGGTGGTGCAATGTACATGCATGCCTCCCAGATGACTAAGTGACATTAAAAGAACTGCTTGTTTCAAGGAGTTCTCAGTAAATCCATTTATGATTAAAAAATTACAAAACTCACTCAAGCAGGAAATTCAGTGTTAAATATGCCACAAATGGAGCAAGTGATTCCTCTCACACTACTGATGTAAGGAATCTCTATGTCAGTGATTAATTCTTGTCATAGAATAATAGCAATTAGGCCTAAATTTTATTTATGGATGACAGAGATAGGTGGAATTAAAATAACTTCATTCCCTTTGTTATAGTAGGATAAACAGCAAAATCTACATGTTCAAAGTTTAGTAGCATTACAGCTTTTTCCCTGCACGTAATCAGAATGAGTTCTTCATTCTTAATTTAGCTGTTTTTAATGACTTGCTCTGTAGCTGGACTTCACACATGACATCAGATAATATTACTTTGCGCCGACACTGCAGTAGAGGTTCATTCCTGTCCCTCAGGGACAACACTAGCTGTGCAGCTGCAAAATAAACTCATTCCCAGTCCCATGAGGTATGCTTATCTGATAAATCACTGTATGTGGCAGCGGTTTAAACTAAGACCCTTGCACTGTAGCAGGGTCCTTATATTAAGATAGGAAGGCACTGTTCAGGGAGAGCTCAGGGAGCCCTTTTTGCCACTGCTGAACTGCCAGGTGCCTGTGCAAGGGATTGCAGCCTGCTGGAGGTTAGCCAGCCCCAACCTGTTTGCACTCTCATAGTCAGAGCTGTAGGCTCGTTTAACAAACAGCTCTAATCTTAGCCCTTCTGGACAGCTTTATTCCAGCTTAACTACAGCTTGCACACATACAGTGTATGTTCAATACCACACTGACCAGCTGTACCCTCAGCAGATCAAGTAACCAACATTACTTTAAATAAACTTTCTATGTCATGGAGTTGGTACTGCTGTTTAAAATTTACAGTGAATATACCCCTCTTATTACTATTTCAATTCAGCAGTCCCAGAGCAATCTTTTTACATTCAGGTAGAAATGTTATATAGACTTTACCAAACAGAAAATTGAATCAATTCACTCCATAGTTGATTAAAGCTATTTATTTGTTCAGTGTGTTTTATTGTGTATCAAATTATCCTCACCTTATCAACATAAGAACAAATTCTGGAGAAGGCACATATAACATGAAGTGCTTTGGGGTAGCACACAAAATATGACGTGAATGTGAAAAACAGCTTTGTCACCTTTACATTTTTCCAAAGAGAGTTTCTCATTCTCATGAGACTTTGAAAAGGGTTGTAGGAAGTTCCTTAGATATTGAATATCCTATCCATAAATAGCCACAAGTAAGCATGAAAAGCAGTTCTGAACAACAAGAACTGGCTTTGGATTCAAAATGCAGTTTGAATACGCTGAGAGCTTAAATTTGTGTGCTGCCTCAAGACAAGCTTGTGTTGAAAGATAAGATTTAGCTTGCTTTAGATCTAAACATGTGGCACTTTGCTGGGCATTCTGTATTTGATTTTGAAAGACTTAGCACATTTAGTTCTTTGAAATACCAACTGATCCAAAAGAAAAAGATAAGATTTCAAGGACAGATGTTAAAATTGTGACATATTAAGCATGAATAAATTAATGCATGTAGACTGAACTTAGGCATTAAAATTATTCCAGTTGCCCATTAAGTCAAGAATTCTTATCCAATCTTTCACAACTCAAATTTTGAAAATCCTAAAGTTCTTCCTACCCCTGACTTTCACAGCCCAAAATGTTTTTTAACCTAATTTAAATAGTAATCTGTTTTTCAAAGACACTGTTCTCTTCAGGAACAATTACACAATCAAATGAAGGTATGGCTGTAATACGTGGTAGTTTTTCCACACCAACCTTATAGAACAGACGCTGATAACAATAACAGTCATTGCATCATGGCAGTCTTAGTGTGTGCTATCAGAAAAGAAGCTCTCCAGGGACCCTTAGTTAAATTAAAAGCAGTATACTAGGAAATGGTACAGCTGCACTTTAATAGGCAGGCATATCTTTCCTTTCTCATCAAAACCACCAAGAAGGTTAGGAGCACAAATCTTTATTGACCACCAGTAAAATTTGTTATACTAACTCATTGAGGCACTTCATAAGTCTTCCTCTAACTTATCTTTGCAGCTTATACATACCATAAATATTGCTCTTCTGTCCATCTATCAATCAATCAGCAAATGAGGTTGTTTGAGCTAATGGTGAACCAATGATATTCTAATGGTTCTCTCTGAAAGAATACAGCATGCTTCAGCTTTGTAAAAATAATTGTTCTTCTCTTGCTCTGAATTTGATAAGTAGGCAAAACATACTACATGATATCATGCTCTAAGAAAATACCATCGACTACTTCTGTATTGATAGGAGTGGTTGTTAGCAAGAATCTTCTGCAATCATCTTCCTTGCTGCATTTTATTCTGCTGCTATAAGAGCCCGTAAATAAGTGTGTGACATTAACAGCAGTCCAGCAGTTAACGTGGATCTCTGCTGTTACACATTATAGCCCATAGCCATTATTTTTTAATCTGTGGGGAGCTTGGATCTGTATGTATGTATGTATACTGCATTAAGTTCACAGTAACTTCTCTAAGCCAGCCCTGTATGCCTTCTTTTACTTATATATTCTTTATGGCCCTGAGTTCTGTTTTGTGCTGGTTCAAGATATAATAATAATATGTTAATTTCTCTTCCTTCTGAAGACTTGCAATAGCTTTCAAAGCCTGACATAAAAGCATTTATTTTAAAAACAGATACTGCTGATCTAAGGTCCAGAGAGGTTGAGTGACATACCTGTAGGAATCCTCTGTTGCAAAGGAATAGTAATGTAGAAACTCATGACAAAACTAGTATTTTGATCCTTAAAAAATATCTCTAGGTATAATGTATAGGCTGCAGACATGCAGAACAATCCTTAGAGGAACCAGCAAGTAACATTTTCGGCTACACACCTAAATGAAATAGGATTTCACATTCCATTTAAGACCTGATGGTTTTGTCTAGAACATGCAGAAAAATCAATCTGAATTAACTTTTAAAATAGATTGGCTAAACCACTTTAAATTTCTGTGTAGCCAGCTCTCATTTAGAATGTATTAATTTACTTTGGAAGTAAATGTAGTTAAATTGAATTAGGGCCACTTTAATTTTGAATGAGAATGTGCACATAATGCAGTTAAAGTAATCACAACTTTAAATTCACACCTTTAGTTGATTTGTATTAGTTTTCTTGAGTGTTCCCAGACATATAAACTCTAAATCTCACTAAAGTCAATAAACATTTCTTCATATGTTCATTGTTACGTATCCAGATAAAACAGAGCAAGCAAGATAGCCTAAAGGAACATGTCCTGACAGCCAATAGTGCTGCAGATGCTGGGTGAAGGTAGAGTTTCCTATCTAGTAAAAGCCATGGTGAAAGCAATTGTCTCTTCTGAGCAGTATGATCCGGTACCTGAATGCTGAAAACATTTAAAATCGCCTACTGTCAACATTTCATTATAGTTGTGATAGCCAAATTTTTGATAGGGAAATAGTGTTATCAAAATTGACTGCAGTGGGTTGCTCCCCCTTGTCAGGCAACATCACCTATGACAACTGAGAGGCATTTAATGAACCGTGGGTGGTGATTGCACATGCCAATTTCCTGCTTTCCCTGTAAACTGCAAGTCTTAATGACCTGGTTTGCTGTAAACCTGATGGCCACCCGCTGCCAGCTGTGTCTGTACTATGTACAGCTTGCTTGTTTCAGGAGCTGCAAATGGAAAAGCCTGAAAGAGCATTTATTTGAGCTATTGAAAAAACAGTAGGAGATGTGAAGGAAGAAGACAGGAGTAATACAGTCTCTAATAGGCCCCATCTTTACTTTTACAGTGCAGATTAAACTTACACGACAGTAATCCATGTGCTAAGTGAACTACAGGATTTCTGCCCAGAATCTCTGTTCAGAGGTAACAAAATGCAATGGCTGCATGACTGAGAAATGCCAAGGTATGAACATGAAGCAAATCACTTGGCTGTCACTGCATATGGATAACAGACTGTTCTGAGAAGTGAGAGAAACCAGACGTCTGGCCATCAGAGCTTGGTTGGTTGAAATCTGCTTTTATGCATGCAAATTGAAAATACTGTAACACTGTGAATCTAAAATTTAAAAATTAAAACAGGGTGGCATGCAGTGACTTTAACTATCTCTGCTATTTCAATAAGAGGAAAAGTTACCAAAACACTGTTAAAGAAAAATTACTGAGTTGCAAACACTACTGTGACAGATTTTTTGAAAGAAGAAGCTGAAAGTATAGGCAATTCTAATTAAAATATTTTTACCAGAGCTAATCTGCTTCATTTCGGCATCATCTTACTTTTAATGGTTGTAATTTTAAAAAGTTGTATGGAAATAGTCAAACTAAACACTTCTTTCCAACAGATGCATCAGATGAAGAGAGATTTTTTAAACTATATTAGCTTCTGTCTTAATCTTCCATAATATGAAACACAAATCCTAACCTTTGTATTTTTAACACATACAAACCACCTGACAATTTCAACTTAACATGAAACTGTGCACCTAAAGTTAAATGAAAATTTATAGCAGGTTACTGTATTAATAAAACATAACATTCTAAATCCACACATAGACATTTAAATATAAAAGTCTTCTTTTAGAAGAGCAACATTATTATATTTGTTAATAAAAAATCAAAATGTTTGGTATACATGGGCCTACGGATAATTTGTTTTAAGTACATCAAGCTTGCTCATACAGATAATTTATTAGTGAAAGAAAATATAGCTGATAGAAAATAGAGTGTACATGTATAATGCAAAGCATGACTATATTTATAATGCAACACGATTACTTTTTTTGCACTTCTTGTCAAATTTTTCAATTTCCACTAAGGTGTCATTTTAATTATGCGTGGATACTAATAAATTTCAAGCCAATAATAAATTTCTCTCAGCAGCAAGAAATAGATTAGGGACATAGACTGCCGGCAGCTTGCTCTTGTTGAGCGCTTCAGATCTGTGATCCTATTTTATACATTGAGCCTGGTTAAAAGTGTCTAATAAGTCATCAGAAGTTTTGTGGGGATAGGAGTATGAGCTCCAGACAGCACTAAGCCCATGGCATCCTTTCACGGGTGTGCCTCCCACTCTCTTCCATGAAAGCTGGCCAGTAGAATCGATCCTCCTGGGTTTCAGTTTAGCAGTGGAAATGAAATACATTATTATAAAGATTTCTCCTGATTTGACTAAATGTTGTTTATACCAGCCTCTTCTTGTGAGCAGTTTATCAAAACAAAATGCTCAGCAATCTTTTAACTCAAAAGCTGCATCTCAAGGTTGAGGAAACTTCATGTACTCCAGGGCAAATCATAATGAAAATTGTAGGTTTAGAACCATCATTTTAATGGCAAAATACTTATTTTATCCTTCCCCATTTCATTTAAGCCATGGGCTTTCTATTATGATTATTTATGGTTATCATTTTGGCTGCTCTGAGCAGCAGTGTCTTGGCTTACTTGTCTTCTCTGCTCAGGATGAAAAATGAAGTTTGAAAGAATGTTCATTACCTTCCCGGCATGTGTTGACTGCACTGATTCTTCATCTGCCAAACAGCATATGCTGGCTTCTGGCTCATCTGGAGACCTCTGGAACTAAAAGTAATTGATCAAATTAATTCTAATATAATCCCACGCAGACACTGCTACCACTGCAGCTTGTTAACCTTATATGCAAACTGTTTATTTAAACTATCTGGATGACATCATGAAAACTACCTTCAATACATCAAAAAAAGTAAGAAATGAAAGCATATTTTAACATTTTTTCAAAGATATTACTTGTGTTATGCTACATTTTCTCTAAAAACCAGAATTTGGAACCTCAGTGTTTACAGAATTAATTTCAATCCAGTTGGCCCTACTTCACGAATAATTGGATTTTCCCCTACTCTTTAAAAAACTAACCACAACTTTCAAATGATCAAGTTCATCCCAGTAGCTTTGTACACAGTGTGAAATAGCAGTTGAAGGATCCTAGCAGCAATTTTCTGAACTGTGCACTCCCTTTTATATCACAGAATCACAGAATTTCCTGGGATGGAAGGCACCTGGAAGATCATTTAGTTCCAACCCTGCTGCCATGAGCAGGATGATTCTGCGATGCCAAGCTCCCCCTGTTCCCGGCCCTAGCCTTGGCCACTCCCTCGGACTCTCCCTATTGGCTCTTGTACCCCAACCCCACCCAGGGACCGCCCCTGGGCCCCTGACAAAACCACCCCACACCCAGACCAGGAGGTCTCTCTCTCTGCTTCGGAGAGCGCTGGGACAAGGTGTGAGTAAAGCCATCTTACCACCATCATGGGAGACCCTTCTCTGCCTCCTTCATCACCACTGCGTTGTAACACCGCTGGCTGCTGGAGCCAGATGGCGGGGCTGTCCGAAATGGACTCCGGGATGCGACCAGTCACACAGCCCTAGGTAACCCCCGCTGTGCTCTCGGGAGCTGCAGCCTGCTAGGCAGAGTCCAGTGGTTACAACAGATGGTGACTGTCATTCTTGGATTTCGTGGACTTTTACATCTAAGTCAACTCCCTGATAGACCTCTATCACACCTTACAACTGCAGTCCACCTATTACCTCCTTACAGCAGCTACAATTCCTGGTTATGAAAAACATTAAAGCAACGCTAATAAACACCTTTGCAATTGTTTCCACCACCCTGTGTATTTCGTACTTTCATCCTGGCTGCTGGAGGTAGGGTGCTATTGACACCAGTGGTGCCCTGTGCAACAACCTGGCATTGTGTGTGAAAAACAAAACGTGTCTAATCACTCTGTCACAGAGAACATGTAATTTGGTATAAGAGTAACTATTCATAAACCATCAGAAATGCCAAGGGTACCTAAAACAACAGAAAGTGATTCTCATAACAAAATAAGAGTGAGGACATAAGTGTGCACATGACTGGTAGTGATTTATAGGTACAGAATGTTCCCCACTGATTCAGGATCCCAGCTTCAACTAGACACAACATGGTGAATTAAAGGTAGCACAGCAGTCTCAGCTTCAAGATTTCCTACAATTTATCACTTTGGCCCAAGCACTTAGCCATGATGAAGTCACATATATATGTATTAAATTACTTTGCATAATATTGAAAAAAAACCTGAAAAGCAAGTTTAAAATTATATAAGTATATTAAGATGACCATAAAAATATAAAATAGCATCTTCCAATTATTTGCCTTCATCACTACTGCTTAGTGGGGTAGCAGCTAAGACCTGCTAGATCTTACAGTACTAATCTTACTTAATAAGTATTGAATATTTACCTCAGGGTAAATATTTAATACTTGTTAAACATGGCTTCTGAATGGACACAGTGAAGCCTATCATGAGAGTACTCCTAGGAGGATAATACATTGTAACCCCATCCTGTGATTATTCTTCTGCTTAAAAAGCAAAATTGTCCTTTGGAGGCAAGGCAGGCTAATTCTTACAGGCTTTCATGACAACTTTTTAAATTCTCTTGGCTCTAGCCTAGTAGGTAGTTTTCCCAAAACACCACAGTTGTAGCAGGAAGGATATAACACTCATTAAAGTTCATTTCTTGTAGAATTGCTCAATGCTATGTACTAAAATCTGTATCTAGTTAGGGCTAAATGGCAACATTTCTGTCAAAGTTTTTTCTGAAAGCAAATACTGAGATGCAACCTTTTTACAAAAACA
The DNA here is from genome assembly GCF_009650955.1 of Corvus moneduloides. Taxonomy (NCBI): domain Eukaryota; kingdom Metazoa; phylum Chordata; class Aves; order Passeriformes; family Corvidae; genus Corvus; species Corvus moneduloides. The sequence goes on from NC_045511.1 coordinate 48,631,618, forward strand.
TGATTTTTTTTTTTTTTTTTTTCAGATTTAGGATGATTTTTGGAGTCAAAATGAGAGATAAAATTCTGAAACTACGCTGCTCGTCAGGGACATAGGAGCCCTCAGTTCAAATTCACATGCTACATGATTTCTGTTTCAGTAACTTAGGAGCACAGTTCCACCCTTTTAACAACAAAGGAAGGTAATGTAATGGTTGAAAAAACATATTATTTGTTAAAAAAATTAAAAATGTGCTCATTTCTGAAGTTAGTCATGCAAATAGCTGAGAAGAGAGTAACATACCAGGCGATAATAATATGCACAATGCTCTAGCCAATTTTTGAGGATATCAGGATGTGAAATGTGAGGTATGGAAGTTGTTTTTTAGCTTGCATTAACCAAACACCAACTGTGGAGAGATATGGCTTCATTTCATGTATCAAAATTCCCAAATATGGTTTGTGTGCTGGACTTCTACCTTGTTTGTTTGGTTTTTTTCTTATTGGTTTAGCTTTTGTAATAAAAATTAATATTTTTTTCCCACAGACCTTTCTCCAAGAACAGACATTCACAGTAGTCCAGTGATTCTTTAGACTGCTGTTCAGGGACAAGTTCTCTAATACCTTAGAAACAAAACTTATTTCTTGACAAGCATAGTAGGTTGCCTTCTCCAAGCACGTGGTAATCACCAAAAATTATCATCCAACACCTAAAGAGGGAAATGTAACAGCCTCTCCTTGTGAACAGTGTAGTTAGTTAGCAAAATTAGAAAAATATATCCCTCAAGTGCAAAACTGTGTGTAGGAACTGCAGCTTCCACCTTGACGACCCATACGAGGGTCCCTACAACAGCAGGGGTAAACCAGGCTGATGTGGAAAGCATGGAGCCCACCATAACTCACTAGCCTGTAGGAGAAGCAAATCCAAGTGTTTTCAGTCTTACAAAGTCAACAGGTCACTCTATCTGTTTTTCAGCTGAGCATATGCACAGGCTGGCAAAGTTCCCTACCCGCCCAATCTTTCTTGATTTCTTTCCACACAGCCCGTAATTCTATATTAGCCTTCTATAAACAGTTTGTGGTAGATACAGGCACTTTCTGTTTATAGCTAGTGATTCTTCAATGCTTTGTGCATGTATGAATTCCTCTCGCTTTTAAAATTTTGAAAGAGTAACTAATCCCGACAGAAATATTACTGCAATAAAAAAACTCAGAAGATTGTATTTATGGGCACATCAGTTTCAAGTTCTTGATGGATTAATCAAGAAAAATTTTTGCAAGAACTGTAAGAAACAAGGAAATAGGATTATATTTTAATTTTTCTTTAGAAAACAGAAGCAGTAAAGACTACTTTTTTGGAAAGTGCCACTGGTTTATGCATCATTGCAGTTAATAACTTATTCTAGGTATTAAATCTGTCACATTCCTTTGACTTAGAATAGAATTGAAGAATTTACAGCCAGAGACCCAAATCTGACCTAGCAATTTGGAAGCATAACAGAGATATGAATCCAATTTTTCTCTGTCCAAACACTGACACACATACCTTGTATCAGAGAGACATCTGAACAAGTCATATTTAATATCAGACTGAAATTATTACAAAAATGAGAGCATGAGGATTATTAAACACTCATTTGCTGAAGAGACTTCGCTCCCAAAAAGACATCATCAGCAGTCTTTAGCTGATAATGTTAAAAATCTCTTCAAAGGACAATAAATTTGGTCTACTCTTATTTCCCACATTCCATGCCCTCATATTTTTAAAAATGCCTTCTTTTTTGACTTCATTTGAAAAAAAAAGTAATACACCCATCTTTGCAGATATCTTTGTGAAGCAGCATTATCAGTGCCATACTAGTAAGATCCAAAGGATTACTCACCACTTTTGTTTGGGGTTTTATTAATATAACAGGATTGTGTGAGGAAAAAGGGTGAAAATACAACTTCGAAAATCTCATTTTGCACTGTTTTTCCAAAAGAAGTACAGAGCATCTCTTCTTCTGCTGGGTTATACTAAATTTTACCAGTTGCAGCAATGACTTAGATATAAAACACTGAGAGCCTATGTCTTCTCTTGAAGATGTTAGAACAGCAGACCAGGGATGGAAGATTTTCATATTACCAAGTAAAAGTAAAATTGTGTCAGAAGTGTCACTGAACCTACCAAACACTCGTGGTTATTGGGGACCTTATGCTCGAGGAAGCAGGAACCAAAGGAATCAGAAGCGTGATGAAGGTGTACAGGTGTGGGTCAGGAAGGCCAGGAAGGCCTTTGAAGGTATGAACTCACTTTCCAACCTTTTTCCCAGGTAGGATTTTTCTCTTCAGGAGGGTGGAAATGTTCTTGTAAAAAGCCAAGAAACACAGGGTCAGGCCCTCACCTCTTCCCAAACAGCAGCAGGAGATAGGGCTGTGGCAGTAGCAGGGAACGTCTCCTCCCACTGCATACTTGCTGGGTAGGTCCCAGGGTTATCTCGTCCCCCAGGCCATCCACACCATCCATCAGCCCTTATCTCCCTGTAGGCCCAGCACTGCCTCGTGCCCCTGTTGATGCCGATGCTGCCAGGGCTCCAGGCTGGCAGTGCCATGTGGGAGAGCGGGGGAAGGAGCGCTGGGGCCTGCTCCCTCTGGTCCCATCCTCGTGTTCTGAGCTGGCTGAAATGTCAGTGCACATGTATAGGACAAGGTCTTCTGAAAAGGGACAGAAGCTGAGGACTTTGACATGTTTCAATCACATTTAGTTTCCATTTCTTTGAAGCTCAGATGGGCATATCTTATCTCTCAGGATGTCTGCACATTTTCCCCCAGCAGCCAAAGGCTTGCAGGCTAGTACATCACCTCGTGTCAGAGCAGGGATGTTAAAAGCACTGAGGATGCCAGCCTTCTCATCATCTTCATGGGCTGATATTACAGTATCTCTTTATAAGAGCTTCACTTCAGCATTGGGGATGGAGAAATTTGCTCTTCAGGCGTTCAGAGCGCTCAACAGAGAGAAAAAATGAAAAGTTCTTGATATTACTCAAACAGGGAGAAAAACCTGGGAAGGGACTGTGCTTTTCAGATTTCAGATTCAACTCTGCTACTGTCTGCTTAAGTCAGGAACTACAAGTATGGTTTAAATCCGTAGAGGGGCAGCTCTTAGATTACATGAAAGCAGGAAGAGGGTTTGGTAACTAAATACCTTTTTGATTTCCAGGAAAGGAAAACGGAAAAGGAAGGACAGCCAAAAAAAAAGTCAGTGGTAATTACAAAACAGTGTAAAGTGGAAAAGGAATGCTTTTACTCCCCATGGCTGGCAGCAAGATATTTCAGCTGCCAGGTATGACTGCAAGGGAAGAAGTTGAGTGTCAGATCTCAAATGTGTGTACACGGCATACAAATCACTTGGTTTCCAAGAGATCAGTCTTTACCTTAATACAGTGCAAACAAGTCAGGTAGCATTTTACGTTTTGAGAGTTCTGGTGAAATTTCATAAGTGAAATATGTACAGAGCAATGAGGGATTAGGCCTTTAAGAGTGTACACAATTTTTCATGACTGCTAAATTGTACAATATAATGTAATGTAATATAATAATTTATAATTGAATTTCATTTTCAGTATAGAAGCTCATTCTTTTCATAGACTCCCCTATGGGATTCCTGATTTCGTCAGTAAGGCAAACTGAAACCACTCAGAGCTTCCTGGAATGCAGGTCCTGAAAAAAACAGTTTTTAGGTCGAAAGATGATGCTAGCATTGGGCATACCCAGGGAATTAAATCACAGTGATGAGATTTTACCAAAGGATCTCACTCATTTAGTATTTTCCAGTGCTAGTTCATCATGTTCGTTACCAGTTTGCTTCACTAGGAAATGCCAATGCAGTAGGAGGGGATTTAAGAGGTACCCGACTCCACGAGCAAGAACAGTACATCTTCTGCATTTTACAAACTGGTAGCACTTAATGCTGCTGGCTTGCTCTCCAGTCTGTTTATTTGCCATTCACAGGACATATAGGCTTACTCCTACCTTCCTTAGTCTCCTGTGTGGATCGTGGTGCCATCTTCCCATCAGGCTATACCAGCTGCCTGTCACTTCTGTGTCAAAGTGCTCTGGCTTACGCACCCCTCTGATGTTGGAGAGTGTGTGGAAAAATGGCCAGTGCCAATACTGGGACTAGAGGCAAGGTGTTTTGGGCCCCTGTCCCAAGCCTGAATTTTCTTGTTTACAAGGATTGGATGTTTATCCAGAATGATGAGCTCTCTGCTGTGAGTAAAGCAAAGATTCTCTGATGTAAACTATTGTCTACGTGTTGAACACTAAAAGGAGTAAAATAATAATAATTTATCTTGCCATCTAATTGAGTCCAATTATTGTTAAAAGTATCTGACACACCATTAAAAAACTACTTTGAAAATCCCTATGTTTTCCCAATAGCCCTCAGTTAATTTTTTAAAGTCCTTGTTTAAAATGTTCCTTTGAAGACATGAAATTTTCTTTCTTTTTTGTATTTAATGACCCACTTGTCCAGTAATATCAGAAAACTTTAAGTTGCAAATCAGTGTTTTGCGCTATAACTTCCTTCTATTTAAGAAACATAATTAATGCCTCAGTGCTGCATATGAATTAAAAAAAAAACAAAACAGAAAAAGCTCAGTAAGGGAGAAGTGCAGCTTTTAATTATCAGCTTACTTTATAAGTGAGAGAAAATAATTAAGATTCTGTCAGAGGATGATGTTATGTAGTAATGCTGGGAAGTTTACATAACACAATGCCAGAAAACACAGATGTTGAGAATAATAAAACCCACTCTAGAGTAAAATTGTTCAAAAATTATTTTTCTAAGTAGAAGACAGGAAGTGGATGAAAGAAACATAATATTAGTAATTTGAAAGTGATAGTTTTTCAACCATAACGTTGTATTCTGCACAGGCAAAGGAATAATTTATGCAGACAATACACAGCAGTTTTATGCAGCAGTTCAGTGCTGAACAAATTATTGCATGCAAGAAGGCAAACACAGAGAGTACCTGTAGACTTTTGACACTTGGAAGACTGGCTGGGATTTGTATGATGTGGGATTAGACTGGTCCAAGATCAAAGCACAGAATATCTAGACAAAGTGTACCCCTTGTAAGAAGACAATGCTTGGCTGATGCAACAGCTGCATTAGAGCCATTTTTTGCAAATAGCACACTGAAGACATCTTAGGAAATCTCTTGGCTAAGAAAAGAGGAATGTTAAAACTCTTTTCCTTTTGCTGACACAATCCTTATAAAAGCTGTTACACCAGCCCCCAAAAGGAACATGTGTATAGCCTGCACCTTAATAGAAGCAATGTGTTTCCCCAAATTGGCAATGCTAATGAGAACTTAGAGCAGTAAATTCATTTATGAAAACATTTAAGAGCAAGAGACAGGAAGAACAGGGAGTGTCACTGCCAGTCTGCTACGATAAAGCCTGTCCTGGGAGAACTCAGTTTAATCTTTTTGAATCACTTCCAGAGCTGGGCTTGAGTGAGAAACAGATTTCAATGATGAATATTTTCAAAGTGAGTTAAGAAAAGGCTGATGACAATCTGATACACTTTTATTTGTGGGTTTATTGATAACATACTACTAATGGAAAAAAAAGTAGAAATAACTCCATTGTGTGAAGCTTAGGTTGATCTGTCTCTAATCACTAGGATATTTTATGGCTCTACTGTTTGGGCTCATGTTTGAATTGTTCTCTGCTGCAGGTGTTTTTCTGAATTTGTGAACAACTGGTACCCTAGATTGAAGGGATCTCTCTGGATTTCACTTTTCTTTGTAAATATGTATTAAATGTATTGCTAGGATTACTTCTGTTGCAAGTACACAAAGTCTGTGGTCAGAAGACTGCTATTTCCACAGATACAAGAAAAGTTTGAGAAGTGATGAGCCAGCTCCATACATGCCCTTCTGTCCATAAATAGAAGTGAGATAGGTGTTGTAGGAGAAAACTTTGAAAGACAGCCAGATGACAAAGAGGTCTCAGTTCGGACTTTTCCAGCATTTAGGATAATGCACTCAGAATAAGGATATATGGTGTTAGAGGGCAACTTACCTTCTCTGCCGTCTCCTGTCAGTGCTGTATGCTGAGGACAGCAATGCTTAACAAAATGTATTGTCTGCATAGGTGTCTATTACTAAAAAAAAATTTTTAACATAATGCTATATACAAGACTTAACACAAAAGAAAGAGGAATTAATAGATGCAACTAAAAGCTCAAGCAGCAATTTGCCTTTTGGCATTGCAGCCTGGACAGATCTTCAAAGTAAGCCTGTGCAAAATTAACCTCATCCTGGTTATTAATAGTTTGTTATAACACAGGACAGAATGAAATTATGTCAGAAACAGGCAGGAAGTAGATAATACTAAAATAAAGGCTTTATAAAATTCCTGTCTGGTGGGGGGTTTTTTGTTGTTGTTTGTTTGCTTTTTGTTTATTTGGTTGGTTGGTTTGGGTTTTGTATTTTCAGCATTACAAAAAAGTTATTTTTTGTTTGGGTTTTGGGCATATTGCCTAAGAATGGTTTTTTTTCTACTTACTGGGTAAGTTTCTTCTCAAAAGAATACTGAAACAATAAACATGCAAATAATAAAAATAAAATCTCTATGTGAGCTATTAAAAAATAAAAAATTACTAAAGCTGGTCATTAAATCACTATATTTGGCTGACTGAACTAACTAGATAGAATTATAAAAGGTTAGATGCTTCTACTCAGATACCATAGTCACTGCTGTCAGAAGAGTGAATAGTGTTTTAAACAGAGACTTGTAAGGAATTCTTAAAAATAAAACCCATGTCAGCCCAGTTGCTGTGCTGCACATCTGAGGATTGTTCTAGGGGTGAAACACACAAACTTCCTGTGTAGATTTTGCTGTGCTCATTTTACCTTTTCAGGAAGTGTCTGACAAGTACCCGGCTCACGCCCACAGACAGATAGCACTGCGCTGTGGGAGCTGCCCGCTGTGCCCTGCTCTGTGTGACTGCTTGGTGCCTGCGCTCCTGAGCTCCTGCCTCCCGGGAAAAGAGAACAGGACAGGACATGGAGTAACCCTTTGTTGTACCTGGGAAATGCACGACAACAACGATGGCCAAGGGGTTTAATGCTGTGAAGAGAAGAGCATTGGTCTCTGGGTGTGACAAGCTTTGCAAGGATGGAACAGAAACGCTACCCCCGCACCAGCAGGCACCAGTCTCCTTCAGCAGAAGAAAGGGTTGGACTGGCACCTGGAAAGTGCCAGGTAAGAGTCACTGACCAGCAGGAGCACAAATGGGATGCAGGAGCACTGATAAAATAAGAAGATAATCCTGATCTAACGCTAGCTTTCCCACCAGGTCAAATGACAGTACAAGATCCCGTGGGAAAAGATATGGGATGAAAAGGAAAGATGCTCGAAATACATCTTCTAGAGGAAAGGACCACACAATGAGGAAGGAAGTCAACTGCACGATTGCTTGCTAGGGAAGTGCCCCTATTTGGCAGACAGACTGTCGCGCCCTGAGGCACTGTCTCTTCAGAATGGATGCTACCATGACTGATAGGAACTTTAAATCAATGTGAAACAGTATTGTATTTTCCAAACCTAGTTTTAATAAAAAACCCCTTGGGTATAAAAGCACGGACAAGGAGATGAAAAAGAAGAAGAGAAAGAAGGATGATAAGGAAAATGGAGAATATCAAGGACCATAGCAGAAGTCTTGCAGGTAAAAGCACCAGCCAAAGGGATGGATATAGTTCATTGAAGAATTTGAGTGTGGCTGGAGAGAAATTACTGAAATGTTTTTATACTGGTGCGAGAAGCTTACATAGCATGCTGCAAGAACAACCATTACCAGTGGAAGAGGTGAAATAACAGAAATAAGAAAAATGGGCTGGACTAGCAGTCAAGCCTGCAGTATTTAAAGGGGTGCTCGGCTCAGGGGAGAATTAAATAAATAATCATAAATGCTGGAGAAGACAGTGGCCTGTAAACTTTCAGATATCCTCTCAGATTTATGCCCTCTATGGCACCATTTCTTATACCTTTAGGATTGTTTACCGAAATAAAAGCCAAGGTTACAAAAGACTCTTCTGTAAATACAGCTAGGTATAAATACCTTGTGAGTGAGACCAGCTATCTAAGGAGAGTGTTGATACAAGGAAAAATAAATGCAACCTGGCGAAAGATAAACAGAGACTGGAATTCAGAGGAACACTTCTGTCAGAGCTGAGAAGTCTGGAAAAAAGCTTCAGATGTGTAATGGGGGCAAGAAAATGCTGGTTTGACCAATAACATGAAATCCTATGTAGCCTTTAACAGTATTCAATACACAACTCACCATATTCTAATGCAAAGTTTGGGTGTGTTTTTTTATAAGTTATTTATTTTATTTTAATATATTTCGGGTGCTAACAATGAAACTGTTGCAATACAGAAAGTGGCAGAAGCATCAAATACCTGGTACAGCTAAATCACCTGTCTTCAGAGAAAATCACAGAAAAAGGCAGACAAACTGTAATAAGGTGCTTCCCTACCAGAAAAAAAAAAAACCACCTACTAAAGAGTGGTCTGGGAAAGGGACCAAGCTAATACCACAGGCAGGTAGCAATAGAGGAAAAACCTGCTGTGAAATATTTCATTTTTGTGATTCTTTAACAATTTACAGAAGAAATGTCACATAATAGAAGTTTGGCTCTCTTTTGGGAGTCATAAATAAAATAGAACTGTAATCAAAGGACAGAAGAAAAAAGACTTAGCAGATATTTAATTCTTATTTATGCTTACTTCCAGAAATTATGACTTGAATGTAAATGTGGAAGGTTGCAGCATGCAATAATTCAAACTCATATATGTTCTCCTGCTGCACCCTGCCTGCTAAGCATTTCTAAAGCCTGTATTGGCTGCTTTAATTTACATCTTTCTACCCAGTGATTAGAGAAAGGTTTGAAAAGGTCTTCAGAAAAAAACCGGTGAGCTATCCCTAGGGTTTGTTATGGTAGTCTGTTCATCTGTGATCAATACTCCGTAGCTGCTTGGGTCTCCTCCACGGAGAACCTGCACTTCAGCCAGGGGAACTCCCAGAGAGAGGATTTCATGCAGGCACACAGATGATTCATTTTCTTCATGTTGGATGCAGAGCTTTTCAAAGTGTAAGGAAAAATTAGGAAAAAGTAGTGTTTCTAGATGAACTGTTGGTACAAAATAAAATATTAAACACCAAATTGTATCAAATGTGATTTAAACTTAAATAATAAATCTGTCCACTTTATTGATATCCATTGTCAGTGGACTCAGGAGCAGTAAATATACTGAGGAAATGACAGGCTTTTCAGGGATAAACTGTGAAAAACCAACTGGATTACCTTTGATTTACCTCTAAATTTAGTTTGAATCCTGTAGGTTGCATAAATGACTGGGCTGTAAATTTTCCCCAGGGTATTTCCTCATGCTTTCTACAAAGAGCAGAGAAAGGGAGGGCTCAGGGAAGAACTGAAGCCTGAGGGATCTGCTTTGCCTCCCTGATCTCAATACAGCATTCTCAGCATTGCCCCAGACTGAAAATAAAGTGGTCTCTGGATCAGCTGCCAGCTGAAAGCTTCCTGAACAGACTTCCATTTCAATCCACACCCAACACAACACACCCTTTACAGCAGGAGAGCTGTCAGATGCATTGCATCTGCTGGCACAGGTCTGCTGAAAACTACTTTTTTTCTCTGCAAAGCCAGACATTCCTTGTGGCAGCATGGTGGCAGGTCCTGTCCCTTGGTACACATGCACTAGGAGGGCATGGGAACTGCGTGGGACAGGAAGCTAGGAATGTGCATTTTCTTTCTGTTCTGATGCCACAGAGCAATGCTCCTTGCTTTAAAGGGGTAAACCCGGCATATTTCCTTACTCATCACTTGGTGGCTGTAGCAAGACACAAGCAAAATTTCCTTTCTAAAGACATAACAAACAGGCATATTTTACTTAAGTAAGTTCCTTCTCACCTATATTGCCATGCTTAGGTATTTCATACTTTAAAGAGGTTGCCTCCTAGACAAAGATGACACCTCTGATGGATCTGGCAACTCACTTCAGAGAGGTTGTGTTGAAAAAATCCTTTTGCAGGTTTACTTCAAGGTCTCCTCCTAATGTTATATGTCTCATCTGGTCAGTGTCTTTGCAATTCCCTCAAGGCAGGTGAAGCAAATGTGAAATAAAGAGAACCTGGCTATGGGGTGACTATATTTGTTGGACACCTGACAGTCAGCTGGGGCCAAAGTGGCTTTGTGGCACCTGTAGTTAAGAAAGAAGATAGGGCAGCCCAAAATAAGCCTTTTTAAAAAAAGCATAATAAGCCAGCATCTTCTGTGTTCAGCAACAAAGGTGCAACATACAGGTAAATGCTGGCTTTGCCACCATTCGCTGCAATTAAGTTCATCTCACCTACTCCTGTAAATTCAGAGTATGTTGTGCAGACACTAGTTCTTCCCTCTTTTCTCAGTCCTTTCTATACTTTTCTTATTCCAGTTCATGTATCCATGTCTTAGAATCCTTGGAGGTTAATGTCACGAAGAAACTGCTGTGTGACATCTTTTTTCTGGGGCCACATTTTACCTCTGAAGTCCCAGATGGTGAATACCACAGTAAGGTTTAGAAAATAGTTTATAATGATTTAATTTAGATTTTGCAATGACACTGTTACCGTACCTTAAAAGTTGAAATTTTTTGCAGAATGAGACATGGGAAGAGTAAGATTTGCAGCATCAAGGGAACTTGCTATACAGTGTATCTTTACTTCACATGGAAATGTCTGTGTTCTTTTGGAATAGAGCAATAATTACTCTTCACAAAACCACAGGCACTATTATGACCTGTTGCACCCCCAGACAGTACGAAATGCTCCTTTTGATGTCCACTGAACTGCTCCCACATCATTAATTCCAAACTCAAGAACATTGCAGTGAGAGCAACCATTACGACTTTGAGGAGAGTTCCTTCAGCTCATGCTTGGGAAAGACATAAATTCCTTCAGATGATCCGTGGATAAACAGCATAACCACAGGCAGCCAAAAGTAATGCTATGCAGACTTTATGCTGGTTAGCATAAAATCTTAGTACTGAGTACTTAAGAGATTAATCTGCACATATGAATTTATTGAAAGATGATATGAGCATCTGAATAAATAACCTATTTGCTTTCCATTCCAGCCTCCTACTGGTAAAGTCCCTGCTTTCTGTACACAGGACTGCAGTAAAGTTTAAGCATACTAATGGGCAGTTCCAGAATACACGTGTGAGTGAAGGAGGATGCCCTGCAGTGCACAGAGTGGACCATTTAAGCAAACGTAAATGGAAGAGGCAAATTTCCCTGGAAAGGCAGCTTGGTAATTTTTATCTGTTATGACAATTTGTTTTGCCTTTTCTTCGTTCACACAGAAGCTAAGGCCGTTCTGAGAGGCAGGTTTCATTCCCTGTAGGATGTGTGGCCTGAATATGAAGCAGCTGGTAAGATCTGATTGGTTTATGTCTTTAGGGTATCTTCAGTATATTGAAACAGTTCCTTTTAAAAAAAAACCACAAACAAAAACCCAACCAACCAGACAAAGATAGATCATCAATGAGGCAATGCAGAACAGACAGCATTCTTCAGAATTTCTGGCCCTTTTCCTGCGTCTTATAAAGTCCCTTCAAATTAATCCTTTCCTATCCTACTGCCCAAGCAGAAAAGGCAGCAATACATAGTTAAAATACTAAGGAGAGAATATCTTCACTGCTCAGTCAGAAGGATAGCGACTCAGCATTGCAGGACTGCACACACAGAACATGTATGATAATATTTGTTACTGCGGACAGGAATGAAGCACAAATAACTCCTAATATTTTTAATTTGCTGATGGTGTCACAGGGAGCATTTCTGGGAGTCATACATTAGCATTCATTGCTGTTTTAACTGAGAGGGTAGAATGAAAAAAAAAAGAAGGACGTAGATTTCAGCTCTTTTGTTGGCTTTTGTGACCACTGACTGTTGGTTACCTCAATTTCCATATGCATCTTTACATCAGATATTAGTACTGCTAATTGCTTGAAGAAAAATATTACTAAATTGTTAGATACGCAATAAATATGTGCAAATTGAGCCTGATGTGTAAATCTCTAAGACTAATCTTTATACTTGAACATTTCCATATTTTTGTGTTAGCTTTCAAAACAGACCACAACTTAATTATAAGCATATGTTATTCTCTACAACCATCAGAGAATTTAGTTTTGAAACTTCTGAATAGTTTGTATCTCACATACACATAAAATAATACGTGCTTATGTACACACCCTAGCAGAGAAGGTAACTTCTCTGGAATGGTTTTAATTGTTAGTACACTAAAGACAAAGAAACCCCACAAAACCAAAAAAAATCCAACCAACCAACCAACCAACCAAAAAAATACTGTCAGAACAAAACAGGAAGATATTTCCAAATTACTGTGTATGAATCCAAGCATCTTTAATGTTATTTTCAGTCTTTCTCAAAATTGGAGACCCATTCTCTAATAATTTTCTCCCTATATATAAAATAACATCTCTTCTCCTTGGAGGAACCCAGGTTATCTAATGGCTCCAACCTACATGTATCACATAATCATAGAAGAAGTGAGGTTAGAAGAGACCTCCAGAGGTCATCTGGTCCAGCTTGCTTGCTCAAGCAGGGCCACTCAGAGCCAGTTATTGAGGTATGGAATATCTCCAAGGTTGGAGACTCAGCTACCTTCTCAGGAAACCTGTGCCAGTACTTGGTCATCCCCAACAGTAAATTTTCTTACCATTAGAGGAAACCACCTGTGTTTCAGTTTGTGCCCATAGCCACTGGTTCTGTCACTGGGCACCACTGGAAAGATCCTGGCTCCATCATCTTTGCATCCTCCCTTCAAATGTTTATATGCATTAGTAAAATTACCCTGAATTGCCCTCTTTTCTCCAGGCTGAACAGTCCCAGCTCTCTCAACCCTTCCTCACAGGAGACGTGCTCCAGTCTCTGGTGTATTCTTCAGTCAAGACTTTCAAGACATGTTGTCTTGGGGTGACTTTATGATGTGTATCCCATATCGCTGCCCTATGCCCAGAAATTAACTTTGTGCCTTTCTATGCCTCTAAACTGAGCCTGAGAGGGGGAAGGAAAAACTGAGCAAAACTTTCTCAAAGCAGTTTGCAGCTTGTTCAAGGTCACACAGAGACAGCAACTTTTTTTCCCCAGCTGTGGCAGGGGAGCAAGGAAGCACCCGGCTTGCTGTTTTCCCGAGTCAGTTTTTGGCCAGTGGTTCAGCTGCTTTTTCTCCGGAGAGAGACTGAGAGTTGAACTTTTTTTTCCTTCCCTGGAATTTCAGATTTTCTCCCTTTTCTACTGGATTGCTTCAATATCTGAACACATCAGGAGGACTTTCCACCGGGCACAGAGGGCCTGGGCCTGGGCCAAGCCCCAGCTCCGAGGAGACCAAAGGGAGGACTCGAACACGTTCCCAGGTTTTTCCTCCACAGCGAGAGATTTTACCATTTAACATTATTTTCCTTTCCTATGTGTTTGTTAAATAAATAGTTTTTATCTCCTTCACTTTCCTTCGAGGAAGATTTATTTTTCCTGAACCTGGTGGGAGAGGGGTGGTGACCTGCCTTCTCTCAGAGGATATATTTCTAAATTTGGCCAAACCAGAACACATGTGAAAACTCAAGTCTTTCAGACTGATCATGTGAGGAGCAAATGGTTCTTTTGAGACAAGTATAGATGAGGAAAGGTTCATACAGGAAAGGTACTAGCTGTGTTGGGAACCAACCTAGACTACCTCAATAACTCTGCAAGCTTTGTTCATGTTGGCATTATATCTGACATCCAAACTATGGAATTTATTATGGTTAACCATGATTGAGGAATCAGCTAATTTTTAAAGAACTGTTGTATTAATGATGGGTTTTCAATGAAGGGGTCCTGTCTTCCTAAAATTAGGGACAAAAATAATGGGATACAACAAAGCTAGGATTTCTAAATGACAGTTTTATTTTGGGAGATAAACATCAACTGGTGAACAAGAGAGCAGGCAGAAGGGTGGACCACGGTGCAAGAATGATGTTACCCTGATGTGCAGCATTGTTTACTCTGGTAACTGCACAGGAATGAAGAATGAAGTCCTGTTTATTTACATTTGTTTTCTGCTTGAGAGACAGCCCAAGAAGTAAAATAAAATGAGAGCCTACTCAAATACCTGCTATGTTTCCCCTTAAATTGAATTTCTCATTTTATCAGGAAGCAATACTTGCACTGATGTTAGACAGGCAGCTAAAAGGTCAGCAAGTTCCCTTGGTTGCCTTTTGTCAAGGGTTTTTGACTTGTCTGTGAATAAAGATCTCCCAGGAGGAAGGCAGACCTGGATTTCCTGTCATCTTGAAGACAGCAATGAATTTGAAAATGTTACAAAAAGCATAAGGGACTTGAAGCACACCTTCAAATGCACTGCTGATGCCAATAGCTTCCCATGTAAACATGCACACAGAGTTGTTTTGGATTTGTTCTGTCAACTTTTTGTGGTGAAACAAATTGTTATACAGCTGCTTACCTTGAATACTGAATGAATCTGATGGTTTTCCATTACTGCACTAAGCCTAATCGGGGCTACAATCTCTTTGGGTTAGCTGTGGTGCTGGCAGACTCCTAACAGCTGTGGCTGAACCACTTTTGTTTTTCCGTCGTGCTCTCCTGTGACTTGCATGGGTGTCTTATCCCATCCTGCTTGCTTACAGCTCTTGATACTCTTTAAAAGTGCTAAGGGTTGAGAAAGTCTTAACAGGTATCTGGGCAAAAAGAAAAAGCTTTCTCACTCATGAGGAGCATTAATCATTCCAGGGAACACAGAAGTTTCTCTCCAACAGTCAGAGCTAGAGCTACTGGTTTTTCTTATCATCTATGGGGACAGATTTCCTATTCTTGCAGTGTTAATAGGGGACAATTTCTCAGAATGTACTTCAGCTGTTAAAGCCTCTATTAGTATTTTTTGCCCACCTAGGTTAGTTAGTGAAACACAGTAATGTCTGTAAGCAATATATTTTAACTGCATACATATTGCATATGGGAAAAAAACTCAATAGGGTGAATGAATCTGTATTTTTACATCCAGAGACCCAGCTTGTTTTTCAGTGTAACATCATGCAGCTAACAGTGTAGAAAACTATTTACTTAGTTCAGAAATTCTGTGTGATACTAAATTTACAAGAAAACGAAAACCCTCTGGAATCAGAAAGAGACTACAGTGTTCCCAGGATGCTCAGGAAGTTGCTGCATGATGACTGCTGGTAAAATTTCTTTCTACTCACCTAGATATTCACAGATATATTCTTAATGAAAACAAATTAGTGCTTTGAGGTAATTGGTATCTTCCTGAGTTACTGATATATCCATTAAAAGTTACTATGAAAATAAAAACAAGCAGAAATTAGAGGGTTGTCTACGATTATAAATTGTTAATTTATATTAAATATGTCCACGATTATAAATTATTCACTTCTTTGTATATTTGAGATTCCCTTTTAGGTTTTTTTCCCTTTGGAAAACTGTGTTTCAGGATAGATTCACAGGAAAAATAGGCTACTCTTTTTGCATAGTTTGGTAGATTTATAGAAGAAAGAAAACTCTAATTTAGACAGGAATTTTTGAAGTTTATCTTAGCTGAGAATCTAATTATGAACATCATAAAAACTGTTCAATATAGTGGAGAACTTGTTTTCTTTAACATTACTGTTCATTTAGAGTGATTTCTGCTTATAACAGTTCCAGGAAAGTCTAGTACACAGAAATGCTGAGACCGTGGCAGAATGGGAAATAGAGAGGTTTGACACATATTTTCATCTATTTTATAAACGCATAGGTCCATAGAGAAATGCATATTAAAGCACACACTTTTCACAAAATTCTTAATGGATTTGCAAAAAATCTAGATCACGGATGCACAAGGTAATTCCATATTTTTATGAATAAAGATTACTTTTACAAGGGGCAAGCCTGGGTCTTCTAGAATACGTGTTCCAGAGAACTTTCTTCTACCCCTGTGGATTGCATGTAATGTGAGATTATTCTACTACTGAGAGGTATATTGTATATCTATTTACCTACAGATATTTACCTGGTACTTATCTACAGTTAAGGCGTTTTTATATCTTATGGGGAATTTTAAGAGAGAATTAGGTTGTGAGCTGTAAAACCTGCCTGCAGAGGCACATGGCAGCACACAGAGGCTTGTCTCCACTGGACCCTGGGGGGAGAAAGTGTCACACTGCAGAGCCCTACGGAGAGGAGCCTGCCGAGAGCTGAGCTGAAGGACGAGTGAATGGCGAGTGATCTTCCCATCCAAGGAAGTGTGCCGCTGATGTGGCAACACGGGATAGGTCACGCCACATAAGGAAATGCTGTGCCTTAGAAAAGTGTATAAACCCAACTCACTCCTTTGAATAAATGATTCACGTTCCCTGCCGGTCTGGGTCTGAGATTCAGTTGCCGACAATATCTGGAACTTACTTTGCAGTCAGATACAGTTCTAAAAGTACAAAGAGGTTGGTAATAAATAAATACAGCAGCAGACATTCAAACCAAGTAATTTTAAATCCTCCAGCTTTCTGATTCTTTTCTGAAATTAAATGTTACTTGAAAGGACGTTCATTTAGTGCTCTTTGATTTGTATTGTCTGATAGGTTGCACAGGACTCTAATTCACAGAACTTATGTCCTGCACTTATTTTTTAGTTGTAAACGAAATGCAAAGCTCAACAGATGTTAATGGGACTCCCATAAGAGAAAAAAACCCAACCAAAACTATGTAAAAGCCACAGAAGTAATTTGGTTTAATTAAATGAGGCCAAACATTTTTATTTCCCTGATGGATGCATTAACTGAATCAATAGGAATGTAAACACACTAAGGACAGAAGAATACAAATCCAATCACAAAGTCTTTTCTTTTCAGTATTGTAATGAACAACTAAAAAACAGATCACCAGGTAGCACTTTCAATTAAAAATCCCAAAGACTTATTTATTTAGCACTTGCTTTCCTTGTAGATCTACATGAAATATCTGTTTGCAAGTACAGAGGAAGGATCCCTGGCTGCACTGTTGCTGATACAAGTCAGGTTGCCATTGGCCTTCTTGGCCACCTGGGCACACACTGGCTCATGTTCAGCTGCTGTCAACCCCCAGGTCCTTTTCATCTGGGCAGCTTTACAGACTCCCTACCCCAGCCCGTGGAGCTGCCTGGGGCTGTTGTAACTGAAGTGGAGGAGCAGGCCTTCTCTCCCCGAGAGGCACTGCTATGAGAAGCCATCACTGACCCATCTCCTGTCAGCCACTGTGAAAACAAACACAACCTGGGATGAGAGGATGTTCTTCCTATCTAGCTCACACGACTGTTTTGGCTGTCCCACAGGTTAAACTGCCACCCATCTTCCTCAAAACAGGCTGGGTACCTACACTTTGAAAAGAATGAGCACAATATTTTAATAGTTTTTTAGCTGCTTCCAGTACCCTAAAAGAGTGTCCAGTCATCAGTCTGGAGACATGCACAGAAAAACTAAGGCACGGCAACTTCCTGTTGAGGAAGAATACTACTCGTTTTCTTGGAGGCAGAACAAAACCGTAATCTTATCCAGTGCTTATATCAGTTGTGTTTACATGGATACCATGAAATAAGATCCTAAAAATCATCCTGGCAGTTTTGTAAACAAATAAACTATAAGATTTTATCCGTTGTATAATTTTATCTGCTCAGGTGATAGATTTATTGTGTTAATACAAAACATGACTTTAAAAAATTGTGATTGCTTGTAATCTAGCCAGTCTTGATTGTATCAGCATTTTGCTCTAAGGCAAAAATGTGACTCTGAAAAATATCCTGATCTTGTGCAATCTGGAACTTACATAGAAGAGATGTTATCAGAATATATCCAAACATTAGTTACAATTCAAAAAAAAAAAAAAAAAGTGAGAGAGAAGAGGGGGGGAAGAGAGAGAGAATGAGAAATCTGTATGACAACACTAAACTGTGTTTATCTTCTTCAAGGCATGGACTGTAGACCATTGCCTGGCTTATGGGCTTAAAGAATATTACCCAACATGAGATTGTGTTCTCTGCTGTGACTGAAAAATATGGTACTCAAGCAGGTTTCCAACAGCCTGCTCTTCCCCTATCTCAGCTCTTTTTGTGTGAAAACAATCTAAGTAATATATTAACTAAAAAATATTTACAGCCACCTGCAGACAGATTCCTTTGTATTAAACATATCTGTAACTCCACTCACTTCAGTACAGAGACTCAGTTTAATTTGGTGTAAGGTAACTCTGAAACTTGCTTCTTAGGTTAGAACAAAGGTCAAAAGGGAAGCCTAATGGAGTACCTATCACTAGAAATGTTCAGCAGTTCCATAGGAAAATACCAAATATTTAATAGTATTAAATCCTGGTAGGTAAGTGAAGACAGAATTTTAAATATATCCAGGCTACATAATGTTAAAGAAATGATGATCAGTATATTTGTAAAACCTTTTTAAAAATAATCTTTATCTAGGAACTATCCTGCAGCTCTTTATATCTGATAAGTGTCATATGTTAGCCCATGCTGTTATTCCCCCTGGTGCTACTTAGAAATCAAGAATGGGTAAATAAGCTTTTAACCCGTGCTAATATTTTTATTTTAGTTTAAAAAATTGAGATTATGCAAACACAAGGAACTTAAAAAAAGCAAAACGGAACTTTGACAAAATGTTGGAGGGAACCATCTGTTTTACCAACAGATCTCTGAATTCTTTACATACAAAGTCGAAACACCAACAGCTTTGTTCACTGTGGTTGTCTAGCTGAGTCTGAGCACAAACCCATTGTACTGGTTTGTAAAAAAGCATCAAATTGCTCCAGTGACAGTATCTTTTGTGCATGTATATACTGTAGAGCACTCACACAAAGCTGCCAAGTCTTCACTATAACTTGGCAGAATTCTTAGTCCCCTTATATTTAAGGTATTTACTCTCTGTAAATTTTTAGTTTGTGGCACCTACTTTAAACACATTATTAATATTACCTAAATATCTATTACAAATAGTTTAAAGGTGGGTTTCGAGAGGGTGGGTCCAGACTGTTCTCTCTGGTGGCCAGTGACAGTACAAGGGTCAACAAGCACAAACGAGAATAAAGAAAGTTTCATCTGAATATAGGGTTAAACTTCTTTACTGTGAGTGTGGGAGAGCACTGAAACAGGCTGCGAGGAGAGGTGGTGGAATCTCCTTCTCTGGAGATTTTCAAAAGCCGTCTGGACACAATCCTGTGCTATCTGCTCTAGGTGAACCTGCTTCAGCAGGTGAATTGGACAAGATGATCTCTAGAGCTACCTTCCATCCAAACCATTCTGTGATTCTGTGAAATTAGAAGAAACACAGAGTCGTTTTTGAGCCATTGTTGAACATTCCCCAAGGAAGCAGCTGCAGAAAGTGGTCTGGCTGGTTGGTGTAGCCCCTTGCTCATAGCCCTGTACTCTGGCATACTTGGAGCTTATTTGCCCTCTAGGGAGTTGTTTAATCAGATATGTTTTTTCTCAGTCTGTTTTTGTATTCTGCTCACAATGCTGCTGCCAGAGGACTGCAAGCATCACCACCTTCAGCAGGCAACGAAGTGGGGAGGATCATGATAATGTGTTCATGTTTACAGGCAGAGACACAGTATTCCCTGGGCTTTCTTCTGGGCTTGGCCTTTGTCTACTGCATCAGTGAGTGAACACACCCTTCCCTTACCTGCAAGGAAAAACAAGCTGTTGTAGTCTTTTGTCAACTGCTTCCAACAGTTCCAGCTTTCCTCCTGACCTGTTTGGACCAGCAAGGTCATCAGTCCTCATAGTAGCCTGTGAGAATACGTTGCTGTTTGCAATTCACAGGCTTGATGTCATGCAGGTACAGAAGCAAGGAGCCCTGCATGCATGGTCTCTAAAGAGTGCACCAGAGGTACGGACAGGATGCTAGTGTCTGTTTGCTCTCCTGTGGGCCATACTCAGCCATAAATGATGCCGTGTGAGTGTTTTCAGACCACAGTAGATGCTGGCTGGTATGTGACCATACTCAGTGGCAGGCAGTGTGGGCAGCTGCATGACAGCAGTGTGTCCCACAGTCCTAGCTGGGCTAAACTCATTATGACCTCTTTGTAACAGCTCAGGAGCCCTGGAATTCAGCAGAGTGGTGACAGCTGTGTGTGGCAGTACCTCTGTGTACCCCCTGGTTTGAAAGTCGGTCACAAGTGCTGTGGTTTAACCCAGTAGGCAGCTTAGCACTACAGAGCTGTTCACTCACTGCCCCCCAGAGGGGTGGGGGAGAGAACTGGGTGTTCCGGTTTGGCCAAATTTAGAAATATATCCTCTGAGAGGAGGCACAACCACCCCTCCCCCACCAGGTTCGGGAAAAAAAATAAATTTTCCTCGAAGGAAAGTGAAGAAGATAAAACTATTTATTTAACAAACACACGGAAGGAAA